>NC_142651.1:53330000-54580000 GCF_055504915.1 Nelumbo nucifera | reverse complement strand
GTTGTCGTTACGAATCCTGTTTACTCAGACTAATTCTGTAGCCATCGAGATTTGTCCAGTTTCGTATTGAAATCAAATGTTCAACGTCCAAGAGGTCATCCAAGCAGGAGAAACTTAACCAGACAGAATGTAGCTAGAAGTACAAAATGAAAAAGCAGAATCTAGATATATTTATGAGCATATAAAGACGCCAATTTCTTTGAACAAAACATAAAATGAATTAAATAGATTTTAATTTCCTCTTTGTTTTCTTGTTTCCTTTCTTATCAACGCGTTCATCGTGAGTCTTACAGCATGCATCGAGATCGTCTCACGGCTTTTCTCCAGAACAACCCGTCCACCCTACTCCACAGAATTTCCCATATCGAATTCCGACAGCTAAAATTCAATACAAAAGGAATTAAAAAATCAAGATCGAAACATTTCACTAATGATGAAACCAAAAGTTTAGAAATTAAGAAACCCAAAATCAGACCAGAAAAAGGGCTTATGGTTACAGTTGTCTGCTACACAAGTTTTGCTACATTTGACCTGCCATTCAGCCCAAAAGAGAAGAAAGATTAGAGCTTTCGCAATCGGATAACGGAAGTAGAAAGTGAGTAAGCTTCGGGGATTTGAATCGATCAAACCTGAGGATTTGAGCACTGTACGACGACGAGGAGGCTAGGACACAGGAGAATACCACGATGAAGCATGCTCTATTAATGAGGTTTCGATGCAACCTTCCTTATTTCCTTCTCGGAGCTTGAGTAGGGAGTTCGTCGACTGGAGAAGCCTCCTCCGTGGGTTTGGAGGTTTGAAATAATTAAAACTTAACCCCTAAGGATTTGAAACAAGACGGAAATGGATGGGAACAAGACGAACTTACAAACGACTGAGCTGAATTACCTTTTATGTATAACAAAGATGATTATTGATTTGCTGTTTGACCCCAATATTTGTTCAAGTTGGTTTGTGTGGGAGTGGTAGATAATGAAAATTAGATGATATCTTAAGGGCATTTTTATCCTTTTACATGTCATGAAAGTTGTTTTTGGAAGTTCAAGTACTACTGAGACTACCTCTAAATTACAGAGGGTATTAATTTGGAATTTTCTTAATAAGTATTTATTATGATTAGATAAACTATTGTTAATTTTGATTATTTTAAATGAATTTTAATTTTATCAATTTGTATTAGACTTTATTCACTTTCAGCTAAATATAGATGCAGTATACAAATAATAATTTCAGCTAAAAAGGTTGGGTAATTTAAAATATCAAATAAAATATTATGCATATATATTTACTAATACTTTTAACTTGTTGTAGTATTATTACTAATATTTATTTTAATTTTCCTAATTTATCTTTAATATTATTTTATTGTTATTAACTTTATATATTGATACTATATACTATTAATTATTAATTTCTGCTACTAATTAATACATATCTAATTTTTTTAATCATTTGAATGTATTGACATAGTGGAATTTAGGAATGTGAATAGGGCAGGCTCGGGATGGGGAGCTGGTACCCAATTTTGACGTAACTCCCCATCCCCGTCCCCAATTTTAAAGTAAATTCCCATTTTTGTCCCTGAACCCCATCAAGAAGAATGAACCGCCATCCCTCCATCCCTCATGGAAATAGGTTTCCCATTTAAGACCCAAATCCCCAAATTGCTTTTGGAAAATAATTACTTAATTAAAGTAAAGAAGAATTTAGTACATAATCTAAACTGGTTTAGAACAGAACTATGATCATTAATCAATAGTAATGTGTCGAATATATGTAGTGACATTATAGTAATTGTACAAAACTACTTTCAAAATTTATCCAATTTGTCTTAACGAGTTCCCTATTGGGAAGGGACTTCACTCCTCAACCCCACCCTTGTCCCCGATTGGTTATGAGATCAGATGGGTGTGTTTTCAATCAAAATCGAATACATGTTTACTTAAGCACCCATTAAAGGGTAATTTTTTTTCCGCTAGCTTTTTATAATATAATTTTTGAAACAAATAAAAAAAAAAAAGTGAAAAATAGGCAAGCCAAAACCCAGTTCAAACGAAAGAGGAATCTCAACCAAAGAGACTGGAAAGACGCCATTAACGATTGCAGGAAACTCTTGCTTTTGCAAGAAATTATTTTGTTTCTTCACCATTTCTTCTTCTTTGGATGCCATTAATGCAGACCTTCTCATTCTTGTTTTCCACTCCCCTCTCTCACTCCTCGCCTCTAGCTCTCAAACCCAACAAGATGACAGAATTTTTGGAACATTTGTTTCCTGGCCTCATTCTACTACCTTAATGAATCTTTCCTAGACAAATCCCTGAGACCAGCAGAAATCTACTTTGGGCCATTAAGTTAGACAAAAATTCCATTTCAAAGGTTCTAGAACTGATCACTGGAATCGGTTGCTTCCAAATCATAAATCATAGAATATCGGCAGACTTTTCAATCTCTACTTATATATTTAAAAAAATTAATTTATTGCAAATGGTTTTCTCCCCTTGTCGAAGCTTAAAAAAGAAAGAATTTCCTACAATATTAATTTCAAAAATTGAATGTTAAAATATACCACATGCAACTGGGTTTTCTCCCCACATGTGTTTGATTTTGATTGGAAGTACATCCCTGCACACACACACCTATCTGAGTGCAGGAAATTTGGTCTCATTGGTTATTCGGGTTATTCGTTGTCCTTGCTAGAGTAGTCCCCATCCCTGACTCAATTGGGTAGGTATCTCGGTCGACTACATTAAGTTGTGTCATGATTATTAAGTTAGTTTGGTTTTATTAGTTAATGTAACTTAACTAACATAATTTAATTGACTAAATTAGAGTAATTAATTTATCATGTTAGGTCAATTAAGTTAAACTTAATAAGTGGAAGAGATGGTTGTTTATATTTTCTCCACTCTTTAGATATACAACATACAAAGGGATAAGTAGTATGTTTTTTTTTTCTTTTTTCTGTTTCCTTTGGAGCCTCTCATTTTGTTTTTCCAATACAAAATTTTAACCTTTGGAGGAGAAGGATGCCCTTCCTGTTTATGAATACTTGCCCAATGAATGATGTACTGCTAAATTAGTTCCAAACGAACTAGGATTTTAGAATGGAAAGACTATGAGCTGGAAATACTTTGGAACAAAGTGGATTTTTGGATTAAGTTGCACCATTGCATACCCTATTTAATTACCCATCATAACTATTAAGACTCAATTCAAAACTCAAATTTAAAACAACTGGTTTAAGTTAAACAAATTGTATTAGGCCTCAGCTGAGTATGGTCTCGTTTATCCCCTTCGCAGGTTTTCCAGCCCAATAAAGGCCCATGTTGATATCTAAGAGTATTCCATGAGTCATGTCCAAGACCAAAAAGTGACCCAAGTACTGAATAACTGAGTCTGGATTAGATCTGGCAAAAAGTTGATCCAACCCATGAACCCGACTCAACCCAACCCGAAAAAACTGGTTTAATGTCTCATATTTAGTTACCTAAATGTGAGAATGACCCAACCAGACCTAACTCGGAAAAAACTGGGCTGGATTGGGTTGGGTCATGGATCAACCTGCTGACCCGATTGTTAAGTCTAATTGGGACTATTTATGCATTGTTAGAAGTTTCCGTTCTTTAATTTTTTTCTAATTAGTCTTTACTCTTTATTGTTTACTCTTTAAATTGCCAAATGCTCAAGTATTTTTATTTATATTTGGAATTTTAAGGTTAATTCTTTTAATTTTGGCAATTTTGATGTAGTTTTTCTTTATTTTTTAAATTTTAGTTATTTTTTGGGATGACCTGAATTGACCCATGGGTCAACCCTAACCTGAACATTTAGGGTTAGGGTCTAGCATTTGATAACCCAACCCAACCCAAAATTCAACACGAAGTGTCTTGACCCAACATGAACCCAACCTACCCAACCCAATTGCCAGGTAATCCAGATTATGGGCAATCATCTATAACCTAGCCCGGTCCGACTTAGCATAAAAATATTTATATAACATGTATATGTTTATGTTATATGTGTGTCAATTGTTTTAAAAGGCTTAAGCCTTGAGATGTGAGGCTTAAGCCTTTGTTAGAAGGAGACATAAGCCTCAAGTATCAATGATCACTTAATGGTTTAATGCATAAAAATACATTTTTGTAATTTAAAACATATAAAAAATCACTTCAATAATTATAGGCTAAATAAAAAAGTAAAGAAGAAAAACCAATAAGGCACATCAAATTCTATTATTTTTTTCCTAATGTCTTAAGAGAGTTTAATGCAAAAAGGATCAATCAAGTTCGTAGTTTCTTTTGGATAAATCAAGTGACACTTTTCTCATTATTCTAAATATTTTTCTCATTTCTTCTACTAATGGATCTTTTTTCTTTTTAATAATAATAATAATAATAATAATGTTTATTATTATTTATTATTATTGCTATTATTATTATTATTATTATTATTATTATTATAAATCAAATCAACTAAGTTGTTTCTTTTCTTCTAAATTGAGTTTTTTTTTACATGAAATGTAAAATGTTTATAATTGTTAGTTGATTAGTTATTATTTTATTTAATGCTTAAATGCCAAAACTTATTGTTTATACACTTCTAGTTTATGGATATGTGTACTTTCTATCTTTTCAATTTGACTTATTATATGTTATTTTCATCAATTTACAAACTTTAATTAATTTTTTCCCTAAACTTTGGGGCTTACGCCTTGAGGCTTATGCTCAACTTTTTGGGCCATTACACCTCAACTACACCTTTAGCCTATTAAAACCTTGTGTGTGTGTGTTATAATGCTGCCCCACCCCCAACTCCTTAAGCATATTTCATCCCAATTGTTGGATACATCTCCTGCAAGTAATGACAATAGGAGAATTTTATAAATTGATGCTAAGAAAAACCCCAATTGTACCCTTTTTTTACTTGTAACAAATCCCTTGAAATACAAGACGACCTTTTTATTAAATCTCCATCATATAATGTCTTTCAGCACTATAAGACCTTTCTCGATGCCTCCTCCAACCATCAATCTTCAACAAAGAATGAGATTGATCAAATTAAGCTTAGAAGCACCATTAGGGATGGCAATTTCCCCCTGTAGGGACAAGGATGGGGAATTTTCATCCCCATTGACAGGGATGGGGAGAGCACTCCCCGCCCCGTGGGGATCCCCACTAATATATATGTATGTATGTTACTTTTTTTTAAAATATGGTTGAATATGTCTAAATATATTTAATTTTTTTTAATAGGATTGCAAGTTTTAACTATTTTATTTTTAATTTTTAAATAAAATAAAAAACAAAAGAAAAATGGCTGACACTATAAAAAAATCAAAGGGAGTGGGGATCCCCATGGGGACGGAGATGGGGATAACCTTGTCCCTGTTAGCGGGGACGAGGATGTGGATGGGGATTTTTGTGGGGATGGAGGTGGCTCCCCACCCCATAGCCATTCCTAGGCACCATTACAAGCAGCTATTTATTTTTACATAATTATATTATTGTAGTGAACTAATTCAATGTTTTGGTATTAGGAATCATAATTGTAAAGAGTCTTTTTTCACTTTTCTATTAATGGTATATTTTAAGTTTGAACAAATTTTATTTTCTATTTCTTTAGGTTGTATTTGGAATCGATGTAAAATGTCATCAGTATAAAAGTACATTGATGACATTTTACATTGAACCATTTGAATATGACCGTTTGAATTTCGAAAAGCATGACAAGAAAAACAGAGTTTTACATTGATTCCACTTTAGATGAAGTTTTACATTGATTTATGACGTAAAACTCCATTCCATCCAAGTATATGCAAAATTGAACCAGAATGGAGTTTTACGTCGATCTTGATTTACACTCCTTCCAAACGCCAACAAAACAGAACCAGAATGGAGTTTTAAGTTGATCTTGATTTACACTGCTTCCAAATGCCAACAAAACTGAACCGACATAAATATTTACATCGATCTTGATTTGCATCGCTTCCAAATGCAGCCTTAGGCACTCATCATAGGTGTAGGCATAGTTTTTTGTTATTAGGTTTATGACTTGATTTACACTCCTTCCAAATGCCAACAAAACAGAACCGGAATGGAGTTTTATGTTGATCTTGATTTACACTGCTTCCAAATGTTGACAAAACTGAACCGACATAAATATTTACATCAATCTTGATTTACATCACTTCCAAACGAAGCCTTAGGCACTCATCATAGGTGTAGGCATAGTTTTTTGTTATTAGGTTTATGACTTGTCAACTATCTCTTAGGTAACTTTCTTTCAACTAAAGCTCCCCTCTCTCTTTATCTCTTTATCTATTTTAGTAAGAATCTTAGTAAAAGGCATAGTTCCTCTTGATGAATAATGTCTTTTATTCCTATCTACCCAAGATGGAAGAGGGAATTATAAGAATAATATTTGAGATTATGTAAGCTATTGCCTCTTGTTCTTTTTAAAACTTAGATAATGTAAATGAAGATTAAAGGTGGTGGTTTCATTTAATCCAGGTTCATTTATGACATAAGCTTGCTTGGTTGCTTGGCTATTTGAATTATGTTGATCATGTTGTAGAGCCTAGAATGGCAAAGATGTCCTTAGGTTTTGCTAGTGTCAACACCCGATTTTTGCTCAGTCCGCTACCTGAAACCATAATTTACCCTGAATTTCATCCTAAAAACCCAAAAAACCCGAATTTCATCCTGAAAGCCTTCAAATCCATCGTTAAATATACCTGATACCAATCCGATGTTCACGATCACCCCCTATCTACAATTTGACCCCAAGATCAAACACCACCATTAGACTCATGACATCCTAAAATGCCTATCCATAAAATTTCAGCTCAAAATTCCTTCATTTATCCTTTCATCAAACGAATATTCTGTTTCGACTCCTTTCGTTAGCCTGGAATACCTACAACTCAGATCCCCTTGATCCAAACATATCCGGACCGATCAGACCACACCGTTAAACTTAGGATACACCAAAACACTTGCCCAAAAAATTTTAACTCGAGATTCTCATATTTACCCTTCCATTAAACCAAAATTATGTTCCAGATCCCCTCACCCACTCAAATTTCAATAATCTTGACCCCCCTGAACCAATCAAACATTGCCGCTAGATCCTAGATACCATAAAATGCCCACCAGTAAAATTACAGACCCAAATACTTTTGTTTTCCCTTCCATCGCACCAAGATTCCTTTCCGATGCTTCAAATTGACCAAATCAAGCCCTTTTGAGATCTACTCAATATGGGCCCATTTGGCCAAATCTGACCTTATCAATCACCTTAAACTGCCCAAAAACCCTACCATGTGAAGCTTCACCCAAAACTGCCTTTGTTTGCTCCTTCATCGCACCAAGATACCATTTCGAAGCTCTAGATTGATCAAACCATTGTCCTTCCAAATCAGCCCGGTCTAGGCCCAGTTGGGCCAGTCAAACCCTATCGATCACCTCAAACTATTCAAAAACCCTACCTTGTGAAGTTTCAACCAAAACTACCCTAATTTACCCACCCATCGAGAAAGATTTTGTTTTGACCAATCTCATTAACCCGCACATGCGAATCACCTCTCTACGTCTGGAACCCCTTCCAACCCCCAGATCATTGACCCAAAACCCCTAACATTGAACCAGAACCCCAGTTGACCCTCTTGGACTAGTTTTGACCCAAATTCAAAACATTACCAAAAACTACCCTCAAATTTTCTAAAATTTACAAAATTGTTCCTTAGCCTTAATATAAATAAGGGTAAATTTCTTAAACTACCCTTATGGTTTAGCTAATTGACTAAGTGTGTCCTTACTATTTGAAAATCGATTGTCGCTACCCCTACTATTTTTGGCAATTGTCTAAATCTTCCCTTACTGTTAACTCTCTATCAAAGACTGTTTACACGTGACTTTACGTGTTTGATTTAATGTTACATAATACCCAAATTACCCTTCATAGGTTGAAAATGCCCATTTGACTTGGACTCTCCCACATGAAGAGAAAAAACTACTATGGTGGTCTGGTCTGGCACAAATTTAGACTCTTAGGAGCGGTGTTGTCTGGTGCAGACTTAGACTTTCCTACTTCAAAGAGGTGAATAGAATACTGGATACAGAGGTTATTGACGGCTATGAATAGGAAGGAGGAGAGAGGAGGGAGGAGGGAGGATCAAAGAGGTGAACAAAACTAGATTGGGAACGGAGGTTATCGACGGCTAGGAAGGAGTAGGGAGGAGGGAGGCAGACGGTTCAGGAGGAAGGAGGGCCATGTGATTAGACCTCTTGGGATGGAAAGGAGTAGGATGACAATAGGGCTATTTACGGTTAGGATGAAAAGGAGTAGGAAGTTGGAAGGAGGAAGGAGGAAGTGGACTTGTAGATTTTTGATGAAATGCCAGACCACGTCACACGCACAACTCGATGCTAGTGTAACACACCTGCGCCCAGTCATGCCCACTTCCGCACACCTGGCCACCTCCCGCGCCCGCAAGCCTATACCCGCAGACTCTCACGCACACCTATGCATGTTCACGCCCACCCATCTCCTATGCCCGCCCACCCACATACGCTCGCCCCTATGCCGCTCATGCCCATCCATGCACGCGAGCCCCTGCACTCTCCCCATGCCCGCACGTGCACAACTGCGCCCAACCCTCACCCACGGCCGCCTATGCACACCCGCACCCGCTTGCCTAGCCCCGTGCCCACATGCACTATCGATGCCCACCCACCCAGCCCCATGCACCCCACACACACCCGCACACCCGAGCACCCCTTTGATACCATGAAGGTTTTTTGCCCATGTGGTGGTCGAGAGTGTGTACTTGTCATGGTGCAGGATGGGAAGGCTGAGAATGTTGGGCAGGAGTTCTATGGTTGTCACTACTACGTAACTTATACATTGTGTTGTGATTTTGCATTGGGCATTTAATAACGTTTTATGTAACTCAAATTCTTGGTTATTGTTGTAGTTTGCCCCTGATATAAGATGTAATTTCCTCTATTGGAAGGATGAGATAAGGAGTTGTCCATGTGAAAATGGGGTTTGCAGGGTCTTCACATCTAAACGGCCCAGTACACAAGGGAGACGATTTTGGGTTTGTGCAAAGCACCAAATAAGATGTATTTGTCTATGCAATTTTGTTAAATATTCAATCGCTTAATCCACATTATTTTTTGTAGGATGTAAGTGGGTGTAAGTTCTTTGAATGAATACCAGGGAGACCACATGTCCAGCAGAGTGTAACCATCAAAGGAGATAGCACGGGGCCTTCTAAAGACCCACTAGATGAGGTTGAAGAAGTTGTCCAGATAGAGAATGATAACTTTGATAGAATGTCTGAATTTTGTGATAAATTGTTGGGTCATATAAAAAATATGAGAATCAATGATGTATAATCTGATGCACTAGTGTGTTGGTACTCGGACAACTTAGTTGATTTCAAACCCTATTGGTGGTCTACTATTTAGTTGAATTCAAATTTGGTTTTCTTTTTGTCTAGTTGAATTCCTGAAGAGGTAGGTTCATTAAGTTTAATTTCCTCCTTATACAAAGAGGCAAAAAATGATAGAATTTTCAATAATTAGATAGAGGTCAATACCATGTCAATAATTAGGTAGGGGGTGTCATTTTCTTTGCCAGCCAAATACAACCTTCATTAGGCATTTCCCATTAGAGCGCCTAGGTTATGAATTTGCAAAAATGGATATGAGTTCGAACTCCACAAGTTTTGTCATCAAAAAACCCACTTCAGGTTGCAACTTAATTCTCAAGTTTAAAATAAATTTATTATGATCATTTCATTTGCACATGTGTTTTTACTTAAAAGTTACCAAACTAATATTACTTTGCTAATGAAGATATGGAACTTGTGAACTTTTCCCATGTGAAATGATCCATATCTAGGAGGAATGGATGAATGAACGTCAGGTGTTAGGTCAGGTACAAGCTAAGCTCTTTATAGATCGCCATCACTAATGCCCTAATTGTGGTCAAATGAATGCAAAGATCAGTTGAAATCAATTATAGTTATCCTCAGTTGTCGAGTCTTGAACTTAGACCTGATGTTGTTAATGTCAAAGAATCTTAGTTTTGGGTTGTAACACTGGCAGCTTCTAAATTGTCAAACACTATACAACTTATCTGAGCTCAGCTAGAGCTAGCTAAGTTATTCTTTGTGATTCAGAGGTGTTTTGGTTAAAAACACATCTTTCATATATAGAAGAGGACCTTGTTTAAAAACAATAAAAAAACCATCATTCATTTAACAAATGGTTCATCAACATTTACAAAAAATAAGTGTTATATTGACAATATATCCAACTTGAACATGGTTCATGCACTTGAGCGTTAATCATATACACAAAACAAAAAGAAATCTTAGCCATAACCCTATAATAAATACACAAAAAGACAAATCATCAAAAGAAAACCAAACATATAAACATAGTAATGCACATGGTCATCTAAGTTTCAGTTGGTTTTTGGAATATAAACACAACAATGCACATGCTCTATATAATCAAAAAAAAAATCAAGTGTTTGTCATTCAATATGGCTATGAATATCTCAATTCTTAGCTGCTCTTACCTTCAACCTACAAAAATTCAGAAGTGAGTACATGTACTGGCATGTTGGGGTTAAGCCTTAACAACCCCTCAATCTTTGTAGATAGTCATGTGTTGTTAGTTTCCTTGTTTGTTGTCATCTTCAAACAAGTATGTCTGTCACAAAGTGTCTTGACAATGAAGCTACCCCATCATGGTTGAGGGATGCATGTATCCTCCACATACATTCACTAACAACACAAACTCTAGTAAATTTGGACTTCTCATTCTTCTTCCTCTTGATCTCCACACCCTCTACCACATAGTAATGCCTTAAGATTTCTCTGAACTCCTTTATAGTTGCAAATTCTATTCCAACAAAAAATTTTGGTTTAGAAAAATCAAATTCAGGTAGACTGCCCATTCTCAACCCAACTACCCCATTTTGGATTGTCATTGTCACTCAATGGTTCATAATCTGACAAATCAACTATATCCACCACTATTTGCATCATCATTGTCACTCAATGGTGCATCACCATGCCCTGCTGATGATACACCAACACCATCATGCCCGATTGATGGTACACCAACACCCCTGCCACCATAAACACCACCTTGCCCTTTATTAAATTCCCCAACATCAGCTTTCATCTCCTTCCCATAATCTTGTTCTAAATCAGAGTCACCAATATCACCTTCCAGCCCATCATCATCACCACCTAGCCTATCTCCACAATTATGATCTTAATCAAATTCACCATCACTACCCTCCATTCCATAACCATACTCATGCTCAGATGCACAATCTCCAATACTATCATAATGAGCATCATCATCGGATACAGATTCAACAATGCAACAGTCATCATCACCTTCAATTATATACTTTCCTTTTCCGTGGTCATTATTCTTTCCACTTCTTTGAACACACATGTCATCAACTAATACACATTTAGCATCCATAGTAGTGACATAGAAGATAATCTCACACATATAACCATGCAAGGCAAACATCTGCAATATGTCACTCTCAATACCCAACAAACCCAATTCTTCCTCTAGTTCACGATTATGGTTACCATATTACCAGGAGGTATCCCACACAAATTGCAAAAGTCATCGATGATGTCTAAGTAGCAAATCCTGTCACTGTCAATGTTATCTACATATCCCACATCACCACCGACATATGACAACTTCCCATTAGTGGTCTTCCATTGACCACCATGGTTGACAATGAACATATATCTCCCTACTTCCATTCCTATGCATGATGGAAACAAAACTTTTGCCAATGGAAGGATTTTAGCCAATGAAAATGAAAGATAAAAGCATTCGCATACCACATTTCATAAGAAAAGCATCCACATACCACATTTCATAAGAAAAGCATCAACATACCAACTTTCATAAGAAAATTGTTCACATACCACATCTTATAAACAAATCATTCACATACCACATTTCATAAGGAAGAGAAGTACTTTTTATTTGATTGATAGAGAATGAAGGAATATTTTCTATTTGACTAAAAGAGAAGAACAAAACTTTTTTTTTTAGATGGGCAGAAATATAGAACTACATGATCATGACCATGTGTAACAAAGATGCTATATAATATCTTCTTGCTCTAGCTAATTTCACCCTAGAGAAAAATGAAAATAGAAAAAAAAAGGAAGTAGATAGGTTTAAATTATATCAACCATCTAGCAATATATAACTTAGGACCATCTTGGAAGTGAGTTATCATATCAACTTTGAATCCGTAAAAAACATACCATCTTGCTTAGTAAGGTTAATCAAACAAATATTCATAGTCCAACCAGTGAATTTGTTGTGTGATGTTTGACATAATTTCTCAAAAAAAAAAGTGTTTTGGCATTATAATCTTTCTTGACTCTCATGAGTTAAACCCCTATGTTGGGGTGAGATTTTTAACCAACATTGTTTTGGCATTATAATTTTGACATAATTTCTCAAAAAAAAAAAGTGTTTTTGCATTATAACTTTTCTTGAGTCTCATGAGTTAAACCCTTGTGTTGGGGTGAGCTTTTTAACCAAGTGATCCAAAGTTCACTTTGAATCTAGTATTTGTTTTTTGAAACTTTCATATTGTTATACTTATCTCAAATGCTTCTATTCAAGTCCCGGTACCATTAGTATCATGAAGCATGAAAGATGATAGTTATTTTACATTATTGACTTTTGAACATTGAAAGTCTTAAACATCTTTATCATTTCCATTTCATGGTTTCTCATTTTAGGGCTAGTTTATTCAAGTTTAGCACTTACAAGAAGTGGGTGGTAGAACTTTCTTACATTACCTACTCTTGACAGAAATATTGAAGAACAACAAAAATTCCAACAAGTTTAAGTATAGAATAAATACCCACCGCTCCATTTTCATTCAGTCCAGAACATCATTCTGTAAATCCTCCTATAAGTGATACTTTTCCCCAATGTTTTCAACCCACCTTTGACCCGACCGGTTGAACTGTTCTGTCACCTGGCCAAGATTCTAGGTCAGGTTCAATCAAGACCCGTCAAACAGTCAAAAACCGTTAACTTGGCAAGAATCGTCCAACCTGACCGATTCAACCGTTGACCCATTCGACCCGGTGACCGAGTCATGGGTTGCACACTTAATGCGTGCAAAACTTTTGAAGGCCATAACTTTGCACTCCAATATCTGATTGGGGTGATTTTTTATTTTGGGTAACTTTTTGAGATCTATGCGTCCCAAGGTGATGTAGGCGCCTTCCCCACTATTTTTTTTGCGAAGAAAGACCCCTTTTTGGCCTCAAATTATAATTTTTTAATATTTTTATAAATAAAAATTAAAAACTGAATTAAAAAACATAAATTAAATATAAAATAATACATATAACATATGTAAAACATATTTATACATTATTTATTTCTTATATATATATCTGAACCATTCAACCCAGCCTATTGAACTAGTGACCCGCGACCCGGAGGCAAAAACAATTCGGAAAACATAGCTTTTCCCTCAAATACTACTACTTCCAATGCTAATTTTTTCATTCCTCCCCTGCCATTCTACTTGTATTAATAAAAACCATAGATCCTTCTCTACTACTTTGTCCTCAATAGGTATTCCTCACTCTTACTAGCAAGAAATTAGGAGTTCTCATTGGAGAGAAGCCATAGATGTCGAGGTTAAGGCCCTACATCAAAATGATACTTGGGAGCTTGTTTTACTCCATTTACTCCTTTAGATGCCCACATTGTTGGGAGTTGTTGGGCTTACACTACCAAAATAAAATCAGATGGCTCTCTTGATCGGTACAAAGCTAGATTAGTTTCTCAAGGTTATAGCCAAGAGTATGGCATTGACTATGAATAAACCTTTGTACCAGTTGAAAAGATCACAATAGTTCGTGCTCTTCTAGCTTTATTTGTTGTCCAATCCTAGATCATCTGTTAGTTAGATGTGAAGAATACCTTCCTTTATGAATTGCTGAAGGAAACAGTCTACATGAAGGCTCCTCTTGGATATTGCAGTGATCCTTCTTTGGTATGTAGCTTAAATAAATCTTTATATGGTTTGAAACAGGCTCCCCAAGCTTCGTTTGAGCATTTTCAAGATGTTGTAGTAAACGATGGATATAGTCAAAACTCCTTTGATCATTCTCTCTTTGTTAAGAGGTGGCCCCAGGGTATCACTATTCTCCTGTTATATGTTGATGATATGTTGTTGATTGGCAATGATGATGAAAGCATTTAGGAATTGAAGTCCTTGCTTCATGATCTCTTTAACATGGACTTGGGCCCTCTGACCTATTTTTTAGGCTTAGAAGTTCATCATAGTAATCGGGGATACTTTGTTTGCCAGTAGAAATATGCTTCCAATCTTGTCAAACTTGTAGGTCTCAATGATGAGAAACAAGTTGATACATTTCTAGATCTGAATGTTAAATTATCTAAATCTAACGGTTAGATGATTCTTGATGCTACCCTATATTTCCAGCTTGTAGAGTTTTTCATCTATTTCACCATGACTCATCCTAATACTTCACATGTTGTTTAATATGTTAGTTAGTTTGTCTCTACTCCTGCCCAATTATAACTGTTGTCCATTGCATTATTTATTTTGTCAAAGACAATTTCTTAGGGGATATTCTTCTCTTCCTCCTCTTCCATTCAATTAAGATCATATGCTGATGTAGATTGGGTTGGTTGCCCTGTCATTCATAGATTTAAAATCTCTATTTGTAGATCTTGGTAGTCCACATCCTACACCTACTCCACTTTATGTAAAAATACTAGTGCTATCAAGATTGTATCTAATCCTATATTCCATGAGATGACTAAGCACATTGAGGTGGATTGTCATTTAATTAGAGATTTTTTCATTGTCGGATCCATCTCTCTATCCCATGTGGTCTCGGAGATGCAAATTGTTGATATCTTCACTAAGGCCATGACTAGAGCTCAACATGTCTTTCTTGTAGGCAAACTAATGCTTGTCTATGCATCAATTTGAGAGGGAGTGTGGATACTCTTAGACTTAATGTACTTTATTAGGATAGTCCCTTTTGTGTAGTTCATTGTTTTATGTTTATATGTTTTCCTTTTGTTTCTCTCTTTGCCCCACATGGGCATTTTTGTAATTATGCATTCACCTTAATATATAAAGTGGCACTTTGGAGTAGGGGTTGACATCTTAGACACTCTTAATTTTCCTTTTCTCTTTTTTCTATTTGTCTAAGGAGGTTTAAACACTTACCTAGGATTTCCTATGTAAATGCATTTACCATGTTCTTTTATATCCTAGGTAAATAAAACAATGACCATTTTAGCCATAAAAAGCCATTATTAAAAGGTGCAATTTTATCCCATCCAAGTATTGGCACTTTTCCCCCAAGTGGGAAAGTTACTTACCCACCTATGAGATAGGTAACACTTACCCAAGTGATACCTATGGAAAATAAATTTTCCATGGACCCCACATAAATCTGAAAAAGGAACATGAGTATCTTGGTCGATAGAAACCCCTACCCACGTGGGAGATAGGTATCACTACCTAGGAAAATAAATTTTTCATAGACCCCACATAAATCTGAAAAAAGAACATGAGTATCTTGGTTAAAGAGAACTAAAATCCCATTGACCAACCCGCCACATTTCCACAAATCTTTGTCAAGAGATAATTGCTTTTATAAACAACCCACTGGAACCACAGTTTCTTCCTTGAGAGAAAGATATTTTACATGCAAAAGAAACAGTTGTTGATTAGTATCTTACAAATTTTATTAGATTATAACTTTTGCTGCATGATGTTCTTAACTGGGTTTCAAACAGTTTTGAGTTCCTAAGGTAAGCTCTAGGTGACCAAGCCCAGCCCAAGCTATACTCATGCCGGAGAGGAACCAAGCCAGAATGCCAGATGTTCCCTGTTTGAAGGCAGTTGATGAAATAGGCCAAAAATAGCCTGAGTTTTCCTTTCTCTACTGAGGTAATTTACCTGTCCTGTAAGATAACTTCGATAGACCTTAATTTGTTAGTGAATATATATAGAAACATGGTCAGCTATGATAATATAGATGCATGACTTACATGGTTCAGCAATTTGCCCGATGAGACACCTCACATTGAGTGAATCAAAATCTGTTTTAGTTAAACCAAATTAAGAAAACAAAAATGTTTCTCCTTTTTAACATATTCTTCTATCAGAATGTAAAATCATGTTTTTTTTTTCTTTCTTTTGCTTTGAATTAAATAAAAAACAAGGTCATTCAGTGATATTATACTGTAGCTCCATACATTCATCCAAAGGCCATAGACCCTTATCTAACTTGATCTATTTGTGATAGCTTGTTAGTTTGCTCATTGTAATTGTTCTAAATGGCTCTGATAGATATGCCTGGGTGTGAGCTGACAGTTCCTGTGCAACGAAACGCATTGTAGGCCGTGACTCAGGATTGGCATGTGTGCATGCCAGTGCCATTTTAACTACAAAGACCACCTCCTCTGCCAACTGACCTGTGGGTGATAGAAGCCTTTGGTCCAAGACGTCCTTCAGGAACAAGCCACCATCACTAGAAGACGATGATGACAGAGAAGAAATCAGCTCCCCAGGGTGCTTTCCCATCATAACTTCCAAAGACACCACTCCAAAGCTATAAACATCACATTTTTCAGTGACCTTCATTGTAAATGCAAGCTCTGCCATTTAATGGAGAAAACATATTTAGATTCTTTGTTAAATAGCAGAACAGTATTTAGATTCAAGGATCTAAGTAAATAGTTCAGTAATTACCCTGCCACTTCAGAGTGCAATCTGTAAGTATATTTGTGTGTGTGTGTGTGTGTGTGTGAGTAGAGGTGTCAATTGGACTAGATTTGGTCCAACCCGATCCAGTCCAATGTGAGTCCACTCACAAATGGACCGGACCCAATCCAGTCCAAATCCAATACAAACCAAATCCAATCCAATCCATTAAAATGTAAATGGACTGGATTGGATCCAATCCAAACTGAATGAAATATAAAAAATTATATGTAAAAAAACAGAACATATAAAAATTACAAAAATATATTAAAATGAAGAAATCTGAAAATTACAAAAATATACCCTTCTGGCATTGTCATAAAAGTGCTTTCATAAAAGTACTTTCGTGTAAAAGTACTTTTGAAAAGTGCTTTTGTAAAAGTGCTTTTATAAACTAATGCACCACAGATGCAACCAGCCAATTGACACCCCTATGTGTGTGTGTGTGTGTGTGTGTGTGTGTGTGTGTGTGAGAGAGAGAGAGAGAGAGAGAGAGAGAGAGAGATCATTATATTTATACACTAATGCACCACAGATGTACCAAAACTCAAATCAAGAATGTCCTGAGCTTCCAGTATAGAACCAAAAGGCTTAGTTAGGGAGGGTATAGGTAAGGTAAGACCAGGTTGAGATCATCTGACCAAAATTTTGAAAAGCTAGGCAGGTTAGAAATAATAATACTATTATTAATGCACACTATTTGATAAATAGATATCAAATAAGAGGTCAAAAGCCTCTAATTAAAAAAAAAAAAACGAATCTCTAAATTCAGGATCAAAGGAAAAAGAGTAACTTCTGCTAAACGCTTAAAACATTACTTAGTTTTTTCTAGCCCCAGAAAGGATTGTCTGGGGAGATCAACTCAAACAGTCAAACTCATTGAAACATGGGGATAATCATCTCTTGAGCACATTGAAGATGATCCAGAATCCAAATAGAAACAGTTAGCTCTGTAAAGAACAGTTGCCTATGTCCTCATCCCTAATTCCAGTGTAACTAAACCATTAGATGATCTCTTATCCTAAACCAGGAGACACCAATTCGTACAGGTAAGAATAATGAAATGAATAAAAAAACAAATGGATACAAAATATAGCATACCTGGAGCCATGTAACCATAAGACCCAGCAACTGTAGTCCAATTGGATGAATCAGGGCTCAATAATCTAGCTGTTCCAAAGTCTGAAAGCCGAGTTTCAAAGCTTGACTCAAGCAAAACATTATTCACAGATATGTCCCGATGCACAATAGGAGGAGAACAATCATGGTGCAAATAAGCAATTGCATGGGCAAGCCCTTGGATAATTTTCACCCTTGCCACCCAGTCCAATTCACTCCCCCCTTCTTTCCCATACAAAACCTTTCCCAGACTACCTCTCTCTACATACTCATACACCAAATACATGATTCCCTTCCTAGAACAGAATCCATACAGCTTAACTATATTCCGGTGCCGAGCTTCTGTTAATGTACGGATTTCATTCTCAAAACTTTGTCGATTTATTGCTGGAATGTCACTTGAATCTGACATATTTAGCCTCTTAACAGCTACTATTTGACCTGTTGAAAACACTGCTTTGTAAACAGATCCATATCCTCCTTTTCCAATACAGTGCTCTTCATTGAAGTTGTCTGTGGCTCTAATGATATCACCAAATGTGAATCTTCCTTCTCTTTCCCAAATCAGTGCCTCAGAAGTCTCATCCTTTTTGACACTTCTAATCTCTTCATCTGGTTGTCTTGATTTCCTACTCAGAATTAACATTCCAATAACTATAGCTCCTAAAATCAAAACACAGACAATGGGGACAATAATAGAAATGAGGAGTCTGTAATGCTTCTTGGAATGGCTACCTGGAGGACTTGTATTGCAAGAGTGCAATCCTTGTGCAGTTCCACATAGGCCTGGATTTCCAGTGAAGGCTGTAGCAGGTGCCTTGAGGAAAATGTTACCAGTTGGGACAGGACCAGTCAAGTTGTTGTAGGAAAGATCAATATATTGTAGACTAGACATGCCTGATAATGATTTTGGGATTGTGCCAGAGAGGTTGTTATGGGATAGATTGAGATTCTCTAATGCAGTCAGCTTCCCCAGGTTTGGAGGGATGGACCCTGAGAGTGAATTTTGGCTAAGATCTAGAAATGACTGCAAGGCATTTAAGTTCCCCAGCTCAGATGGTATTTCACCCACTAACTCATTGTTGCTCAAGTTCAGCTTAATCAAGTTGGTGCAGTTTCCAAGCTCTGAAGGTATACTGCCATTTAATACATTTTCTGACAAGTCAAGTACTTGTAGCCTACTTAAATTGCCAATGCTCCAAGGGATCACTCCTGCCAAGTGATTGTTGCTCAAGTTAAGCTTGAATAACCTGTTCAGATCTCCTAATTCTGCTGGAATTTGCCCCCTCAGTTCATTTGAAGACAGGCTTAGGTCCCCTAATTGTGTTAACTTCCCAAGCTCGGCTGGAATCTCACCAGAAATTTTATTTCCATCAATGTGAAAATAAGTAAGATTTGCACATTCTCCCCATTCAGGGGAGAGCTCACCAGACAACTGATTACCACTAAGATCTATGTACAGAAGATTTGGATGTACTCGGAACGCCTTTGATATGTTCCCAGTGAGCTGGTTTCCTTCAAGCCTGACTCTAACTAGTTGTGAGCAATTGCGCAAGCAATCAGGTAATGGCCCTGTGAAATGGTTGCTGTTGATTGTCAAATGTTGGAGGGAAAAGCCATTGCATAACCCCGGCGGTAACTCACCGGAAAAGCTGTTGTTGGAAAAGCTAACATAAGCCAAATTACTACGCTGTCCAAATTCTTTCGGAATGCTACCCGATAAATTGTTGGTAAACAAGGAGAGTGTCTCAAGATATTCAAGGCGAGAGATGGTGTCTGGCACCTCTCCCTGCAATTGATTCGTGTTGAGATCAAGCGTCCGTAATGATGACATGTTACCAATCTCTGGAGGAATCGTTCCGGTCAAATTGTTGTAGAAAAGCTGTAAGAAATCAAGCTTTGATAGATTTCCAATTGTGCGAGGTATAGGACCTGTGAGAGCATTCACCGATATGTCTAGTTGCTGCAAGTTTTTCAGGTTTCCAATCTCTGGGGGTATCACACCTGAGAAGTGATTATTGTAGAGGAAGAGGACAGTGAGATTTGTCAATCTACCGATCTCAGGGGGAATTTTTCCTGTAAAGTTATTGTTCTGGAGTTGCAAAGAGGTCAACTGCGTCCAGTTTGTAATGAAGTAAGGGTGGATCTCTCCAGACAGCGAGTTGTCTGAGAGACCCAGTTCAGATATCTTGGTCAGTTTGGATAGAGAGGGAGGAAGGAACCCAGTGAGAGAGTTCACCGCAATAGCAAGGAAGGCGAGATTAGTACATAGGCCTAGCTCCGAAGGAATAGTAGAATTCAATCTGTTACCATCCAGATAGAGCTTTCGAAGCATCCTGAGTTGGCCCAGTGAAGAAGGGATCTCCCCAACCAGAGAATTGTTCTGTAATTCGAGAATTTCAAGTCCTGAAATAGAACCGATTCCAGCGGGAATTGTACCGGTGAACCTGTTCGTACCCAGACGTAATTCTTTGAGCCGAGCAAGCTTGGGCAGGTTTTTGGGCAAGGGCCCTTGAAAGGAATTACTCGTAAAATTGAGGTATTCAATCTTCTGCAGATTAGTGACCAACAGTTCTGGTATCGGACCCGAAAGGTTGTTGACCGACAAGTCGAGCAACGTCAGGTTCCGGCAGTTCAGTATGAAAGGCGGAAAGTCCAAGCTCAGTGAGTTGAGATAAAGATTTAGATATATGAGATTGGGCATGGCAGAGAACTTGGATGAATCGGGGGATTCTAAGTAGTTAGCTCCGAGGTCTAGGTACCATACCTTTTGGAGATTGCTGATCTGATATGGGATTGGACCCTCGAGGTTGTTTACAGATAGGGTGAGATACCGCATCTCCGACAATCTTCCGATCTCTGGAGGGATGGAACCAATGAAGTAATTGGTGCCCAGGTCCAAGTACGTAAGCTTAGAGAGGTTGGCAATGCCCGAGGGAATTGTTCCATCAATAGAGTTGCCGTTGAGATCAAAGCGAGTGAGATTGGATAACGATGCGAAACTGAGTTGGTCGAGTGTCCCGTTGAGACTGGAGCTGGGGAGGTTTATCTCGGTGACGCTTCCGGCTTTGTTGCAGACGATGCCTGCCCAATTGCAGAAGCTTCTGATATTGGTGAGGGACCAAGAACGGAGAGAATCCGAGGAAGCTAAACTGTTCTTCCACTTGGCCAGAGCTTGGGCTTCGGTTGTTGTTGATGTAGAGAGCTTCAATGGGAGGGAGAGGAGAAACAGAAGAAGCAGAGCAAGGAAAAGATGAGGCCTTTGAGTCTGCCACATGTCTGGCGTCTTTAGTTTACCATTTGCTCTTGTTTTCACTTTGTAGCCTTCTCTGTTTCGATTTTTTTGCTTCTTTCTCTGAGGCTGTATACAAAGCAGAAGAGAAGAGAAGAGAGAGGTATGGACGGAGAAATTCAAAAAAATGAAAGTCAGAAAGGAAGGAGTTAGTGGAGAGTAATGGGGGAACAGAGAGGATGGGTTGGCGTTGACTGTGGAGGGTCAAAAGCTTGTTCACATGGTTGGATGATTATTGTACAGAATTGATAAGTTTCATCTTCTTTGTTGACGAACGACACAGAAAGGAAAAGTATGGAACTGCAAGAGTTTTTAATATTGAGATAGATAGAGCTCAAGCAAGGAAGCGGAAATCATGGTCAACACTGTGTGTAGGTCCCACAACTTGCCACCTGTCATGGATGGCACCTTTGCTGATTGCCCTATCCTCTGTTGATGTATACAGCTGGCAAGTTATGAGTCATGACGACACACAACACAACCCGCCTATTGGTAATGGATCGGGCCACTGATGGAGAATGGACGAAGACCCGACCAGAAACACTGGCCGTTGAGTTCTATTTGTTGGTTGGGCAGTCAAAATCGGGAGGCGCCGCGCCGAAACACATCACTGAAATCCTCTTACGTGTGAAAGTGAAGAGCTTTTACCTGCCTGTCAGACAGTTCTAATATCAATAAAACACAGGCCACAGACGAGGACTAGGAGAGGCGGAGAGAGAAAATTAATAAACAAATAATTAATTTTGAATTTTTCTTTTCAGGCAGTGGTGGGTCAACATGAAGCAAGCGTCGGCATCTATTATTAAGTTCGGATTTCCTGCACATACCAGTCTTGGATTCTGATGGGTTTTCCAGAGTGCGCCCCACACGTATATTGTCATTCCCCCTTCATTCGGAAGGAGACCGGATCTGCTCCGTTTCCCATATTTATTAATTATTATTCACGTGAGATATTCTCGATGTACGGTGGATGTACATGTGAGGCGCTCATTTGTAAAGAGCATATTTCCTCACCATTCAGAACATAATGAGATCACATTAGCGCCTCACGTGCATTTGAAAATATTTTCAGTACGAATTTATATCTGCGCCATACTGAGGGTGCCCTGTAAACGCTTCACAGCATGTCCTAACCGTATATTAAGAATATTTTCCACTAATAAACTTCATATCCGCAGATGTGATCTCTTTCAATACACCTTTGGATGTACTGTGAGGCGTTGTGGGGCGCCGATGTGATCCGACTTCAAATGCATCGATAAATGTGTATAAGATGCGCTCTCTGAGCAGTCCATCAAATTCATTTGCGTGAGCAACGAGTTAGAGTCGCCTAGCAACAGAAAGACATTCCAATACTCTTCCAACAATGTCTTAGACCACACACCTCACCAGTGGACCACATTATGTTTGAGATATACAGTGTCAAATCATGTTGGGAGGGTGTTGCGAAGGTCTTTTGTTGGTAAGTGATTTGAACTCGTGAGCAACTTAATAGTCTAGCGGATATTTTCCTGAATTCAAATTTACTCCCAACAACGTCCCAACAGTCATTTAGCCAAATATTGGGAACAGGGAACATGGTGAGCAATCTAATGGTGGCACTTTCAACCCATTGTTGACTTAGCCTATCGAATTGTTCCAACCGTTATTTGGTCATGATTTTAATTCCAGATCTCCTAAAACCCAGATTTTGGCTAAAACTCCTCTTATCCTGATGATTGGACCAGTGATCCATTCAACTAAATGACCAAGTCATGAATTGTACATAAAATGTGCATGCAAATATCGAGAGGCTATAACTTTTTTCTTGGATGTTTGATTAGGCTGTTTTTCTTTTTTCTTTTTTTGTTTTTTGAGTAATTTTTTTATATCTATGTCCCAACGTACCAATCCTACTATTTTTGCCAAAACCTCTTTATTTAGTTTTCAATTTGCAATTTTTAGCATTTTTTACAAATAAAAATTTAAAATTAAACATATATAATTATACATTATTTATTGCTAAAATATAGGTTTATAATACACACATATATAGTTATATATATATTAGACGTCCATACATATTAATGGAGGATGATTTGACCCGACCTATGAAATGATGACACGTGAACCTGACTCAGCACGGGCAACAGCCCAGTATTATAGCCTAATCACGGCTAAGTAACGAGCCCATAAAGCAGCTCGCTATATCATAGTTCGCTGTAGGAGAAGTTCGCTACAACACGAGCCATGGGTCCCCCGAGCTACCCAGAAGGGGATACTTCAAGACTGCTTCAGCTCGTGTGCTGGGGAAACCAGCTCGCTCCAGCCCCCGAGCGGATAAGTCACCCCAGAGAACAACCTTAGTGATGTAGCGCGATCCGGTCACTCCTAGCTGGCACTCACGTGGCTCCTGAGAGGTACCTGAAAGGAAGAGGAAGAAGAAGAACTCCCGGGGTTTTGCCCGACAGGAACACTCCGATGATTAAGTCAGTATTTTGTGCAAGAATCAAAGGGAAAACGAAGGCTAAGAGTGAAGATTGCGCAGGTGATTCGAAGATACCTTGTTCCTTGAGAATGATCCCCTTATAATCGAATTCCATTGCTTCATGCCCTCTGACTTCTGACAGGGCAGGTATAACTGCCACTGTCAGCATGCCACAGCCGTTACAGGCAAGGCAGAGGTGGCACGCGTGGGGCCGTCGTTGCAGGGTACGTGTCTGTCAGGCGTGAGACACCTTTCTAAGGGTGACAGGCGCGGCGTTATCTGACGAGGGACATGTCTGCTATCCACAGATTTGTCGGGTACGGCGGTCGAGCAGGAATCTTTCTTGTGGTATACCGAACCGCCCTTCCACGAATCACCTTGAGTTGGGCTGTTTCTTGAGTGACGAGCTGCCTATAGCAGGTTATGCCGAACTGGCTGACCCGAGGTGTCCATGCCTCGGGGTGTCTAGAGATGGATCGGTGCGTTCTTGCCTGGGAGTGGCCTGAGGTCCATTGGGGGGAGCTCGGGCCTTAAGAGAGGTCAGGACGTCTCGAACTCGGGACGTCCCGAAGTGCCTTAACCCCGGGGAGGAGGTGCGGGTAAGGCGGCTCCCGGCGAATAGTCTACCCGCCGAGTTGTCGAGCTAGTACTCGGCGGGGCTTTCCCTACGAATTGTGTTCACGCTCGTTGCGCTATCATGCCGAGTCACTGTTTGAGCAAGGTCACGCCCACGTGTACTCGTGCTGCGAGGTCGGGCCAAATCACCCTCCATCAATTGCCCCCCACTCCCTGCGCTGGCGTCAATGACCCAGCGCAAGGAGGTCATGACACGCCGGGTGGATTTGGCGTTGGTATTCATGCCGCTTTGTCGTGCACTCCATCCAACTGGACCGGTTTAGCGCCCGGTTTGATCAAAAGAAGACCCGAGTCACGTTTGGATTACGCGCGGATCTCACGCGATTTGGACTTTGCGGACGTCAAAAACGCGCTAAACCGTTTTTGCCTCGAGGAACCCGCAGTTGCGGCTATAAATAGAGGGACCCATGGTCATTTCCTTCGCCACAAAGCTCTTGTCATTAGCGTTTGAGCTCGCGTCAGAGGTCTCATAGTTCGGGTCTTCCAATACGTCCCGTTCTCCCAGTCCGGTTGCGTTTCCTTGGTGAGTCCCCCCGAGCTTCTTTTCTCTTTTCAATTTGTTTCTTCCCTTCAGTTCACTATGTCGTCTAGTGTAGGCAGTCTTATCGACGAGCCCGAGGTGGGTACCTCGACTCGAGGTGGCTCCTCTGCTGCTCAGCCATCCGAAGTACGGTGGCTTCGGGTCAACTGGCGTCCGCCTCTCACCAAGGTCGGGAGCCAGATCAGTTCGGCCCTTCCATAATGACCTCGGAGAGGCTTCAGGACCTCATACAGAGGTTCCGCCTCCCTAAGGAATACTCGTATAGCCTTTCCACCGGCAACTTCCCATGGGAGCACGGTCCTAACGAGATCGTGATCTTCAGGGAGCAACTGATAGACGGGCTCCGACTTCCTCTTCACCCTTTGATCGTTGAGGTGTTGGTACACTTCAACATTACTCTGGACCAACTCCACCCAAACTCCATACGGAATGTGGTGGGGTCCATCTCTCTTTGCTTTGACCGTTCCCTTTCCCTAGATTTAGATATTCTCAGCACCATCTTGGCCATAAAGAAGAGCGCTTCGGGTGCTCTCCTCGGGCATAGGCGATTCTACTACCTATCCCCCCGCCCGGGTTTTAAACTCATGCACAAGCTCCCGAGCAAAGTCCCAGCTTGGAAGCGAGACTACTTCGTAGTCCGGAGCAGTACGGGGTGGCCCTTCCCCACCGATTGGAGGATAGCCGTTCAAGACCCTGGTGTCATCCTGGACGGGAAGACCAAGAAGGTGCTCCAGTCACTGGCTCAGCTCAGGTTGGATTATAAACACTTCACTTCTGAGGAGAAGCTCGTTCAGGTGAGCTTGAGCCCGGGTAGGTTTTCCTTCACTTCGGCTTTTTGTTCGTATGTTTACTTCAGGTTACTGATGTCATGTTTTGCTGCAGGTCCCATGGAGGCAGAGAGGATAAACAACTAGAAGCTCTTCCGCCAGATGAAGAGAAAGAAACGCGTAGCCAAGAAGGCGCGCGTTGAGTCCCCGCGAGCTTCAGCCGAGGCCCAACCTCCATAGACTTCAACTCCAAGGCCCGAGGTGGCAGCAAAGCCTGTCATCGATTTGGAAGGAGAGGCGGTGCCTCAGGGGCCCGAGGCGGTAGCGGAGCCTACTGTTAGGCCCACCGAACCTGATGCCAAGCTTACTGAGTCGGCTGCTGAGAGCGCTGTCGAGGCTCGTACTGCAGAGGATGCTGCCGGGGCTCGTCCTGCCGAGGTGGCCGCCGAGGCCTCTGAGAGTTCCACTCACGACGTGGAGATGACGGCATCCAGCTCGGAGGGCCAAGGGAGTCAAACTGTTCTGAACCCCCAGTGCAGCCTGGGCAAGAGCAAGCTAGCTGCATACCTGGGGGAGGTCAACGAGTGGCCAAACTCACTCCTGGTCAGCTCGGCGCCCGAGCTGCCACTCATACTATGGTGGTGAGTCTCTCTTTTCTTTTCTTTTTCTCTTTCTTCTTTCTTCATTTTTTTTCTTTTTTTTTTTGTTTCCCTTTTGACTGGTTTCCCTTTTGCAGGTAAACACCGCCATTCGCACCTTGACTCTTCAATCAGATCGGCACCTGAGGCGGGCTCTGGAGGCTGAGAAGTCATCTCGTGCAGCCCATACCGAGTTGAGGGCGGCTCGCTACCAGGTCCACCGCCTGGAGAGTGACACCTCGGCTCAAAAGAGCTTCATCGAGGTGTTAATGGCAGAGAATGGGGAGCTAGCCCGAGACAAGGACAAGCTGAGGGCCGAGGTGAACGGTCTCAAGGTCGGTTAGGAGGCCTTAGGGCTCGAGGTGAACAGCCTCAAGGCTGAGCGGGACGCCTTGAAGCTCGAGGTGCAAGGCCTCAAGGAGGCGAATGGGAAGTTGGAGCATGAAGTGGAGTACCTCCAAGAAGACATAAGAGAGAAGGCTGCAATCTTCGAGGGTGCTCTCGAGGAGGCCAAGACTCAGGCCGTCCTTGACTACGTCAATTCTTCAAGGTTCGACGACGTGATGACGGAGGCCTACCGTAAGGGCTTCAAGCTTAGTCGGTGGCTGATCAGGCATCTCTACCCCGACCTGGATACGAGCGCCATCACCACTTCGTGAATCACTGATGACATCGTGCGTCAGTCCAAAGATGATCCAGACTCTGAAGATGAGGGCGCTGAAGATGGCAGAGGATGCTGGCCCAGTTACTGCCCCCAAGGAGGTCCCTAACAGAGGCGACGAGCTTCCAAAGTAGTTTGCTCCCGTATTTGTAAACTTAATCTTCCCCCTTTTTCTTTCTTGTAACCAACACGTTCCTTAATAGAGTTTATGTAATGGATCCTCTGCAATGAAAAGATTTTTTCTTTTTGCCAAAAGTTTGTGCAATTTATTTTGTCGAAGTGGTCATTCACTCCGAACTGTTAGCCTACCGTATTGAACTTCCAAAGTGGGTGTTCCTTAATCGGCCACCGTGGCCCCGAACTGTTCAGTAGGGGTAGCCTTGTGTACGTCGGGGTGAGGGACATAGAAGGGCGCATGCCCGACCTGTCTGCACCCGAGGTAGGTTTCCATCTATTATTCTTAATGGGTCCAACTCTTTGTGCACCAGGGTGGGCTATTTGTTGTAAGGTTCGTGCCCGAGCCGCCTGCACCTCAGGCGCTGCAAGTACTTAGTTCATGCTGATGGGGTAACTCATTTTTGTATGCTGCTGAGGTTTCTTCATTAGCTCGGCGTTTCAGCTCTTAGGCTGAAGGAGTGGCTCATGGCTCACTCTCGGAGTTTGCCCATGCCGTAGAGGCGACTAGGTCCTGTTGTGCTGAGGTCATATTAGCTCGGTATTCTGGACCTTAGGCTTTGGGAGTGGCTTGTGGCTCACTCTCGGAGTCTGACCATGCCATAGAGGCGACTGGGTCCTGTTGTGCCGAGGTCATATTAGCTCGGTATTCTGGCCCTTTGGCTTTGGGAGTGGCTCGTGGCCTACTCGATTCTTACAGATAGTATTGTCTTAGGTTGACAATATTCCATGCTCGAGGTACTTGTTTCCCTTCGAGGGTCTCGAGTTCGTATGTTACTTCCCCGAGCACTCGTTTCACTCGGTAAGGGCCTTCCCAGTTGGACCTGAGCTTGCCAACGCCAGGCTCAGGCACCATAACTTTACGAAGGACCAGGTCGCCAATGCGGAGATTCCGCTTCTTGACCCTGGCATTATAGTACCGAGCTACTCTCTGCTGGTAGGCTGCTATCCTGATGTACGCGAGGTCCCTTACATCGTCGAGTAGATCGAGGTTGGTACGTAGCTCATCTTCGTTTGTCTGATCACTGTATGCCTCTAATCGTAGCGTAGGCACTTCGATCTCTGCAGGAATCACTGCTTCGGTGCCGTAGGTGAGATTGAAGGGTGTTTCTCCCATGGCGGTCTTCTCCCTGGTCAGGTATGCCCATAGGACACTGGGTAGTTCATCTGCCCACAATCCTTTAGCCTGGTCCAACCGTGCCTTTAATCCGTAGAGGATGGCTCTGTTTGTGACCTCTGCCTGACCGTTTTCTTGAGGGTGTGCGACTGAAGTAAAGTTCTGTCAGATTCCCTTGTTTCGGCACCAGTCTTGAAATTTGATGTCCTCGAACTGCTTGCCGTTGTCGGAAATCAATACCCGAGGTAATCCGAAGCGGCACACGATGCTCTTCCAAAAGAAGTATTGAACATTTTGGGCTGTGATCGTCACGAGGGGTTCGGCTTCTACCCACTTGGTAAAATAGTCCACTGCTACTACTAAGAACTTCCTTCCACCCGTTGCTGGCGGGAATGGCCCGAGTAGATCGATGCCCCACTGTGCAAAGGGCCATGGGCTGGTGAGATACCTGAGGTCAGCAGCGGGTTGGTGGTGAATATTGGCATGTCTCTGGCATTTGTCACATTTTCTGACGAGCTCAATAGCATCTGCCTTCATTGTTGGCCAATAATACCCTTGTCGAAGTGCCTACTGGGCGAGGGCCCTGCCCCCCAAGTGTCCGCCGCACAATCCCTCATGAGTGTCACGGAGTACAAGCTTGGCTTCGGTAGATCGCAAGCAACGCAGATAGGGGAGCGTGTAGGATCTCCTGTACAGCCGTTCGTCTATCATGACGTATTTGGCTGCTTGGCGCCTCACCCTTCCGGTTGCATTACGATTTGTAGGGAGGGTCCCATGTAGCAGGAAGCTCGTGAGTGGGTCAATCCAGCTCGACTCTACTTGAACGACGGGAGCAACCCCCTCTGCCCCCCCGAGAATGCTAGGCCGAGGCAAGTCCTCTATATGCACGGTCCTCATGGTGACGTCACTGGCGCTGGCCAGTCTGGACAGGGTGTCGGCCTCAGCGTTCTCTTTCCTTGGTATTTGCCTGATGAAATGTGACTGGAAGTTGAGCAGGGCCTCTCTGACTTTGGTCAAGTAGGCAATCATGGTTGGCTCGCGAACTTCGTATTCGCCGGTGACCTGGTTGACCACGAGTTGGGAGTCGCTGCAGATAACAATGTGCTTTGCTTTTACTTCTCTGGCTAGGGCTAGTCCAGCTATCAATGCTTCGTACTCTACTTCATTGTTAGATGCCGTGAACTCGAAGCGTAGCGCGTACTCCAGTTTCGTGCCACTTGGGCCGTGCAGAACTATTCTGGCTCCACTGCCCTGTTGGTTCGAGGAGCCATCTACGTGAAGGATCCAGGGCTCCACATCCCAGCTCAGGCTTGGCTGAACTAGGAGAGATGCCACACTGGTTGCTGCCTCATAGGGCTCAGACTCGACCAGCCTGGGAGCTTCGGGCTCACCCGAGTTGGGAGCCTCGTGTTCAACTGGCCAGGGGGCTTCGGAGCTGAATGTGCACTCGGCGATGAAACCTGCTAAGGCTTGGGCCTTAATGGCAATTCGTGGTTTGTACTAGAGATCGTACTCGCTGAGCTCAACGGCCCACTTCGTCAGCCGACCAAAGACCTCAGACTTAAGTAAGACTTGCCTCAGAGGTTTGTCGGTGAGAATGATAACAGTGTGAGCCTGGAAGTACGGGCGGAGCTTCCGAGCTGCAATTACCAGTGCGTATGCTAGCTTTTCTATCTCTAGGTATCTCGTCTCTGCTCCCTGCAATACCTTACTGACATAATAGATGGGTTATTGAACCCGATCTACCTCTTTTATTAGTACCGAACTGACCACTTCGTCGCTTGTCGAGAGGTACAGTCCTAAAACATCGCCCTCCTCGGGCCGGGTTAAGATCGGCACACTAGTAAGGTATTTCTTGAGCTCGTCAAACGCGAGCTGACAGTCATGGGTCCACTCGAACCCTTTGCTCTTGATTGCCTTAAAGAACAGCAGACAGCGGTCTGCCGATTTGGACATGAAGCGGCCCAAGCCGGCTATGCGGCCATTCAACCTCTGAACCTCCTTCAACTTACGGGGTGGTCTCATATCTAAGATGGCCTTAATCTTATCCAGGTTGGCCTCAATGCTGCCGGTTAACAATGTATCCTAGGAACTTGCCCAAGGTCACACCGATTACACACTTCTTTGGGTTCAGTCTCATATTAAACTTACGTAGAATTTCAAAAACAGAATGCAAATCTTGTATTAAATCATGTGAGAACTGAGTTTTGACGACCATGTCGTCTACATAGCATTCTACTTTTCTGCCGATTAATGGCGCAAACAATTTATTTACAAGCCTTTGAAAGGTTGCCCCTGCATTTTTCAACCCGAAGGGCATAACCTTGTAATAGTACAGGCTGAATTCTGTGATGAAGGCAGTCTTTTCTTCGTCCGTCGGGTCCATCTTGATTTGGTTATAGCCCGAATAGGAGTTCAAGAAACTTAGCAACTCATGCCCAGAGGTCGCGTCCACCAAACGGTCAATTATGGGGAGTGGGAAGCAGTCTTTTGGGCAATCTCAGTTCAGGTCGGTGTAGTCGACGGGCCTAACTACAGGATCAATATTCAGCTTGTGAGTTATAAGGTCGGAGTCTATACCGGGTATCTCTGCCGCGGACCATGCAAAAATATCTGAATTTTGAAGTAAGAAACTTACCAGTTCGGATCGTAGAGGTTCCTGGACGAAAGCGCCGATTTGAAGCGTCCGAGCTGGGTCTTCCGCTGAGGTTGGGACTGCGACAGTTTCTTCTGTGGGCGCGGCTTGTTCTTCACCTTGCTCCGTAGGTCACTCCAGTTCGAGGTCGTCGGCTACCTTGGTTTTTCCCTTCAGGGCGGCGACACCGCCCGCGCTACCCCCACACCAAAGTCTGTAGGGGAACTTCATAGCCAGATACTAGGTGGAAACCACCGCCCGCAGGACATGGGTGATCGATCGACCTATTATGGCATTGTAGGGGGAGGGGGTCGCGACCACCAGGAAGTCGTGTTTGAATCTGACCACACAAGGCCATGTGCCGACTTCCACAGGTACTGTTATTTTCCCAAGGGGCCGGACTTCTTCTCCGCTGAAACCCACCAAAGGAGTGTCTGTAGGCTTTAGGTCGCTTCTCTGCAACTGAAGCTGGTCGAACGCAGCTTTGAAGAGGATGTCGACTGAGCTGCCTGAGTCGACGAGCACACGCCTGACTTCAAAGTCGTTGATTCTCAGCTTTATTACGAGCACGTCATCGTGGGGATAGTGGACCGCTCGCGCATCATCTTCTGTGAAGAAAATTGGGTCTTCCGTCCTTGGCCGCTTTGGGGGGTTTTGCTCCTCCCGGGTGGCCTCACGAACTGACGTCCGAGCTGCTGCTTAAGTGCAACCCGCAACAATCGAACCTCCCACTATCATGTGGATGGTCCCCTGAACTGGCCTCTCCTCCGGAGGCTGCCTCTGCGGTTGTTCGGCCGACCTACTACTGGACTCGGGAGCATCCTTGTCGTGCTCTCCTTACCGAGCTGTTTTATTACTATTGTTATTATTATTATTTTGTACAAAGTTTCTCAAATATCCGCGACGGATGAGCTCTTCTATCTCGTCACGGGGGTTTTTACAACTCTCGGTACTGTGACCGTGATCTTTGTGAAAACTGCAATACATATTCTTATTTCTTTCATTGGGATTCCCCCTCAGACGGGGTGGCCACTTCACGTACGGGGCGTCCTTGATCGCCATCAGGATTTCGGCCCGCTTCGCATTTAGTGGGGTGTAATCAGCTCAGTCCGCCACCGGAGCTCGGAATAATTGACCTGGCTTTGCCCCCCGAGCTGCATCCTTTTTCTTTCGGCTGTCCCCCTGACTGAAAAGTTATCCTTCCCTCTTTCTTTTTTCGGGCACGCCCACGCCCTTTTGGTTGATCTCCTCTTCGGTGACTATGAACATGTCCGTGAGCTTCAGAAACTCGATTATGGTCGCTGGTTGGTTGACGACCATGTGCCATTTGAACTCTTTATGTGTCACGCCCTTCTTGGCTGCTACAAGGCGTACGGCGGGGTCCAGGCGTGGTATCTGCATACAGGCATCGTTGAACCACTTGATATAGCCCCGGATGGACTCTCCCTCTCTCTGCACTATCCTGAGGAGGCTTTCTTCAGTTCACGGGCACCGTTTGCTGGTGACGAAGTGGGACGTGAAGGTTTGTGCGAACTGCGTCCAACTCCTTATCGACCCAGGTGCCAAGTTCCGGTACCACATGCGGGTTGCTCCTCTAAAAATAGTGGAGAAGGCCACGCACATGCATGACTCACTGGCTCTCACCAGGTGCATCTGTGACTGAAAGGCATCTACATGATCCTTTGGGTCAACGACCCGTCATACTTGTCAAGAGGGGGGAGCTTGAAGTCTTTGGGCATTGGGACTGCCAGGAGTTCGGAAGTCAGGAGGGATGGAACTGAGAGGAGGGGGGCTTTGACTTCGGCCGAGCTTTCCTCTTCTTTGCCCCCGAGCTCGGGCAAATCGCGGGTAACAGATCGGCGAGCTTGGCGGCAGCGTCTCTACTTCTTGGTGGGCTCGGCGTTCATGCTGCTCACCCCTGCGCTGTCCGGAATGGTTTGTGCAGGAAGTAGCTCGGTCTGCTGGTGATGGCTGCGGACAGAGGGGTCCTTCTTGGAGTCTGTTGCCAGGATCTCGAACCGGTTCTCAAGGATCAGGGTTTCAAACTTCGACTGCCAAGGTGATGTAGACCTGGCGAGCTGGGGTCCTCCCGACCTGTCCGCCCGCGGCGAGACCGGGGCAGCCGGTCTCTCTCGTCTGCCGCGAGGGGAGGCTTGGTTTTTGGGGAGGTTTTGGGGGGCCTCACCCTGGCCAGAGGGGCGCTCGTCCTGGCAACGAGACCTAGCTTACTGCGAGGCTGGGTGCCGAGGTGGGAACTGCAGCTGCTGAAGCTGAGGTTGAGGCAGCTGGGGTAACTGCTGCTGATACTGATACTGGGAGACCTGGTGCAGTACGTGTTGTTGATAGAGCTAAATTTGTTGGAACTATTGCATTTGGGCCTGCATGGCCCGCATGCATTGCATCAAGTCCTCCAGTTGGTTCGGGCCGGCCGCTGGGGGCACGACCGAAGGTTCGGTGAACATTGCTCCGACTGTATCAGGGAGTGAGGCGATGATAGGTGCCACTGTGAGAGGCACATTCAAGCTGGGGATTCCGTCCGCCAAGAGGGGGACGGTGAACTGTCTGATACAGACAATAGGAAGCTGGGGTTGTTCCTTGGAGTTATCCATTTCCATGCTTCGTCCAACGTTGCTAGAGGAAGCCATGAGTGCTGATTTTTTTCAAGGAAGAAGAGAACTGTGAGAGTTTAGAGAGAAAGGCCTTTTGAAGCGTTTCCCACAGACGGCGCCAAATTATGTAGCACGATCCGGTCACTCCTAGCTGGCACTCACGTGGCTCCTGAGAGGTACCTGAAACGAAGAGGAAGAAGAAGAACTCCCGGGGTTTTGCCCGGTGGGAACACTCCGATGATTAAGTCAGTATTTTGTGCAAGAAGCAAAGGGAAAGCGAAGGCTAAGAATGAAGATTGTGCAAGTGATTCGAAGATACCTTGTTCCTTGAGAATGATCCCCTTATAACCGAATTCCATTGCTTCAGGCCCTCTGACTTCTGACAGGGCAGGTATAACCGCCACTGTCAGCCTGCCACAGCCGTTACAGGCAAGGATGAGGTGGCACGCACGGGGCCGTCGTTATAGGGTACGTGCCTGTCAGGCGTGAGACACCTTTCTGGGGGTGACAGGCGCGATGCTATCTGACGAGGGGCATGTCTTCTATCCACAGATTTGTCGGGTACGGCGGTCGAGCAGGAAGCTTTCCTGTGGTATACCAAACCGCCCTTCCGCGAATCACCCTGAGCTAGGCTGTCTTTTGAGTGACGAGCTGCCTGTAGCAGGTTATGCCGAACTGGCTGACCCGAGGTGTCCATGCCTTGGGGTGTCTAGAGATGGATCGGTGCGTTCTTGCCTAGGAGTGGCCCGAGGTCCATTGGCGGGAGCTCGGGCCTTAAGAGAGGTCAGGACGTCCCGAACTCGGGACGTCCCGAAGTGCCTTAACCCCAGGGAGGAGGTGCGGGTAAGGCGGCTCCCGGCGAATAGTCTACCCGTCGAGTTGCCGAGCTAGTACTCGGCGGGGCTTTCCCTCCGAGTTGTGTTCACGCTCGTTGCGCTGTCATGCTGAGTCATTGTTTGAGCAAGGTCACGCCCACGTGTACCCGTGCTGCGAGGTCGGGCCAAATCACCCTCCATCACTTAGTAAGGGTAACCCCAAAGTATTCCCAAGCTAGCTACAAAGTAGCTTGCGAGTGAGTGGCGCGGATGTTTCTCAGGAAGCTTCCACTTGACAAACCGTACCGATCATTCTGCGCCACGTCTCTTGACTAACGGCGCAGTCCCTGTCCTTTTTACAGTCTGCACCCATGTCTCTCAGTTGGCGGAGGCATGCCTCCCCTTTTAAGACGTGTCACTCATCCGAGCAAGAGGAACGTTGCAACGATCACCTACGCAGCCCTGGCAGGTAACGGCTGCGGCAGGGGCCCAGTGGCGGTTACACCCGATTTGACAGTAACTCCCCTATAAAAGCCCCTAAGGCAAAGGAGAAGAGGTCTCATAATTTTGAATACTTCCGCACTCTCATATCCTCAACCTGAGTCTTTACTTGCTTGCGAGCTAATCTCTCGAGCACAATGATAAAGCGTGACCTACACTCTTAGCTTTCGCACTCTCTTTTTTCTCCTTCCCCAACATTCTGACTTAAGCTTCGGAGTATTCCCACTGGGTAAATCCCCGGGAATCCTTCTTTCCATATTCTCAGGTGCTGTTCGTTGCCAACAAGGAGCCAGTCAGCAGCCAGTTAGGAGTGCCCAGATCGTGTCGCATCACATATATGCACATATATAGAATGATGGCATGGCATGGTCTAACTCATTTAACCTGGATGTAGGGGTGTCAACGGTATTCGAAAATCCGATTTTGAATTCGAGATTCGACATAATCGAATCAAATTCAAATAATTTGAATATCTAATCAGTCGAATTTGGATATGACCTAATTCAATTTGATAAATATCCGAATTCGATTGATTATTTAATTCTTATATATAATATATAAAATATTTAAATGTTTTATATAACAATTACATTATATAAATTATTTATATATTTACATACTTTATATAAATAAAATATTTATTTTATATATTTATTAATTACCTAAAATAATTAATTGGTTAGATAGTGAATCGAATTTTCTAATAGGATTCAAATTCAGATATTATCTGATTTAATTCGAATTCGATCCACAAGTCAAATCGACTACGACCCAGAGGCAAAAACGATTCAGCTTCATGGTCAATTTTAAAACATTGCTTAATAGATGTTTTTCATAAACTGGAATCTGCACAACACATGGTCTCAACAACATCCCCACATTGTAGCCGTCACAACCTTGTCTGTCTAGGTGAGATGTTCCCAATGTACTGCTGCAATGGCTTGTTGGGACGTTATTGAGATTGTTGTTGCGAGCAAATCTAGACTTGTTTTTCAATTTTCATTTTGGTTGTATTTGGTTTGAATTCCTTTCCCCACCTTTTCCTTCAAATCAAACACAGCCTAATCATTCTCTTATTTTTGAATTTCAAACAATACATTGAAAGAAAAAAAAAAAAAAGACAAATTTGACTACCTTGTTTATTCACCCAAGAAAATAGAGGAAAACCGTCTTTCTATTTTCTTCTCCTTGACAAAGTGTTTTGGATTTTCCAGCAAATCTACTTGTTCTTCAACTGACTCAATGCTTTATATGGCGCCGGCTTTTCAAATTGAGATGACATGTTTGATGGAAGAAAACAAAAAACAATCGAGAGAAATCATATATGCAGATTTTCTACCAAAGACGACTTGCCTTACCTTTTAACCTTTACCTTACATGAATTCATGAATCACTATTCAATTTTGACATAGGAAATATATGCAGATTTCTGAATTTCACCATAGATCTATAAATATTCAAAATGTCAAAACCCCATTGCATAATTCCAACCCTGGGCTGAATCGTCATATGCTTAAAACACACCTATTAGTAGTGAACTATTAAAGTTATTAGTATATTTCTGTGGAAAGTTCAAAATCATAAAGAAAAATTTACATACTCAACTAAATGCTTTCAATTCATGGTATTTCTTGTATTCCCTTTGAATGAGATAGAGCGGCTAATAATGGGCATAATCTCACCGTTAACACAACCCTCCTTTCCATCTCTTAATGGCAATAATGGGCTTAATCTAATAATGTCGTTGAATCAGTTTTTCCCTTTTCCCCTTTACTAGCTTCGATATGTTCTCAAGTTTAAAACTGTAGTTATCTATCGTAAGCTCCTAAATTACTGATAAGATCGTTATTTCTTCTTTTTCTTTGTTTTGTTGTGGGGGACATAGTATAAACCTTCTGAGTTTAGTAATAGAAGGCCATTCAGCTAAAGAAGACGCATACTTTGTCTTCTTCATTATGATATTCAAAAAACTTGTGATGTTCATCAGAACTCATATGTGGATTTTAATTGGTCAAAACTCTTCGGCACCATGTCTTTTTAGCATCATAGATTTTCCTTTATTTTAATATAATTTGAAGAGATCCTTTAAATTGAGAATCTTTATGTCGCGTAAGTCCCTAGTCTTGACCATGTGATGCTGATGTGTTAAGTTGTAATGAGACATGCAGTAAAATGTGCAAGAGTGAATGTATAGGAAATCTAGAATCATATCTATTCTATACAAACCACTTCTGTTGGGATATATAATGTCGTAGTGCATGACTAAAACAACCTAATCAAACCCTTTGATGAAGTGATGTCTTGGATGAGCCATAATTCTCAATTTTAGTCAGTACTAGGACATTGCCATAGAAAAAATAAACTCCCATATTATATGCTTAAAATGCAGTTGTCCATTGTATGGAAGTTCTTTCTCATTTGCTAGATAAGAAATTAAATGATGGCTCTTTACATGGCTTTTGTGGAGAACATGTGTTGAATTAAATCACCTATTTTTCGCAAAATGACATTTTGTTATTTGGTAAATGTTGTTTTAAGGAGATTGATTGTATGAAGGAGCAACTTTATTTGTTTAGTTCTTGGTAGGGATGGCAATTTTCTCCATTTCCCCGATCCCCATGGGGATTCACCCTGAATGGGGTGGGAATGGGGATGATTTTTCCCCTATGGGGATGAGGATGGAGAAATTTTCATCACCATTAGCGGGGACTGGGCGGGGATGGGGAGAGCACTCCCCACCCCGTGGGACCCTAATCCTTGCTAATATATATGTATATATGTATGTGTACATCTATATATTTATGCATTTATGTATGTTAATATTTTTAAAAATGTGGTTGAATATGTTTGGATATGTTTGAATATTTTTTAATAGGATTGTAACTTTTAACTATTTTATTTTTAATTTTTTAAATAAAATAAAAAACAAAAAAATGGTTGACATTATAAAAAATCACGGGGAGTGGGGATCCCCGTGGGGACGAAGATGGGGATTCTCGCAAGGACGGGGATGGGGAGTGACTCCTTGTCCCTGCCCCACTCCATTGCCATTCCTAGTTCTTGGTCAAGGCAACTTATAAAATTTCAAAAACTTGCCATTTTTTCTATTAAGAATGCACATAGGTCACTTTAACTAGGAATGGCATCTTCTTGGGGAGTGTATGCTATAAGCACAAGTGAAAATTACTTGGGTGGTCTTCCATTTCTAGGGAGATCAAAAGTGCCAAATTGGCAAGGTGTGGTGGATATGTTAAAGAAGAAGCTATTACACTCAAGGTTTTATAGAAATTTTGTACAACTTACTTTTTTCAACCACCAGAGCTTCTTTATTGATATTCAATTAACCTTTCTTTTTAGAAATTTTGTAGCCATTTTCATTAATCTTTTTCAGTAATAAGAGACTCTTTTGAAGTTTTAGAACATGTCATACACCAAACGCTATATGAGTGATACTATCAACCATGGTAATTATGACATTTCCAGCTCCATTATTTTACATGTGTTATTGTCACCCATGTAAACAATCCCAACATTGCATGATTTGTATGTGTAGAACCAATTTGTACATGGTGCCATATGGAAGAAAGCGTCAAAATCTAATATCTATTTGTGCTTTAGGTTTTCACATGGATCAATACATAGCACCGCACCATCTTCTAATGAATCACTTCCTTCTATGATGTTTCTTTGGAAATTCTTTGAATTTGAACCACAATCAAAGTTACTTTGGGTTGTCTATAATCTTTCTAAAGGTGATTCTTCTTGTTGTAGTTCTAACATGCACTTGAGTCCCTACATTTTGCTTCTTGATTTGGACCTCATATAATTTATGCTAATGCTACTTCTCTCACTAGATCTACCATGTACCATCATTGCATTACTAGAAGAACTCTTGCTAGATTTTCTATGAAATTCTTTCATAAGCCACATAAAAATAGTAGATTCCAATGATAATTTTTTGTATTGTTCAAATTCATACCAAACTATCAAAAAATTAGGCATTAAGTAAAACAAAAGAGCAACCTTTGTCAATAAATACCTCAACAACTGCTAATTTGCTTTCCAAAATGTTGAAAACTCATTTAGGTGTTCCTATAGAGAGGCTCAGGTTATAGAGTTGTTGTTGGAGGAAGATTCTATTGGACATCGATTTTCCTTCATAGAGGTTCTGCAATTTGTCGAATAAATCCTTCGTAGTGGTTTCATCAAATACATTGAATAATACAAAATCTTCTAATTAAGTCAAGAAGAATATCCATCATGGCAATTTAGTTTTTCTTCTCAAACTCTTCATCCTTTATATTAATAGGTTTCTTTTCTTTTCCTCTCAAGACAATTGCATAATCTTCTTTCACCATCATGGCATGCATCTTCAACTTTTAAATTGCAACATTAGACTTATTGAATTTTGAAATATCAAACCGGATAGAGCTTGAACTTGCCATATTTAACATGTGCAACATCAGAACAACAAATATAGAGTTTTGACAAAATCCCAATTTAAAACCATGAAGGTCTAATACCAATTGTTGGGATTGGCACAATGGATAATATAATCTATATGTACAAAGAAAGAAACGAAATATAAATAACAAAAATCCAAGAAAAAAGATAAAAAAGAAGAGAGAAAACATCATATTTAATGTGATTCAACTAAATTGACTACGGATACTAATTCGAAGCTATCACCTTTACTATAAAACAAGATAAATTACAATACTAATATAACCTCACCAGAACCTCACTCACACCCAATGCCCAATACACCCTTATAGATTCGACACTCCTCTCAACACTTTTATATCCTAAATGATGTATATAAAAAAATGAAATGGATGATTTGAATAGAAGAGGGGTCCTATTTATAGTAATATAGAGGAACATAATGGGCATATTTTATTGCTTCGCAAATGCAGTTGAGTACATAGCTTACGTTAAGTGGTGAAAATGGTCTTCACTACCTAATGTAAAAGGTATGCTTTACTAGTGGGCCACCACTTTGAATTTTGGTGGGAAAGAAGTTAGTGGTTCCCACCAATTACACTTTAATAGAATATCTTATCCATTAGTGAAATCCTATAATGTCGTTTGCTATACATTGGTGTGGCTCAGTTCGGTTGCATTTATTTACAGTGCAAACATAAATATGTTCAAACCGTTTTGATGAATATAAACACAAATTCCGTGATTGCAATTCACCTTTGCATACTGACCAACTTTGGGTATAGAGCTTATATCCATTTTTTGGATAAATAAACTTTGTTCTTGGAAGTTGCGATATTTGTTATTTTCATTACATAAATGTATTCTTATCAAATGCTTATAAAACTGAACTATAGTGCAAATAAAGTGATCATAGATGAATTGACTATGTATGAAAGAGGAAGTTCCATAGTGCATGTTGTTTGTTGATGATATTATTTTAATTGATGAAACTTATAAAGGATTAAAAGCAAAATTGAGCTTATGGACAAATGCCTTATAAAGAAAATATATTAGAATAAGGACTTGTAAGTACATAGTGCTCGCAAAGTCCCTCATAGCACAGTAGACATTAATCGATACCACATGGATGTTCGCGATCAGCCAACAGCTCATCTTTCCTGTGCGATGAACCTGCAGTTGACCACACGCTTGTGATGAACCTACGCTTAGTGCAAGCCCAAAACGAACTTAGGATGAACTTATGATGAGGTTTCAGGCGTACCTGGCCCCGCAATGAACCCTAAAACCATTACTGGATTCTAGTTCGTTAAGAACCAGACTCAGGTATTAGCTACACACGTAATATCGATGTGAGGAACATGACATGGCGCCACGTAGGTCTAATAAGACCCCCGCCCGCCGAACAGTGACATCACTAGCACCATGTCAGTTAAGTAAGAAGCAAAAGGGTAGTAGCACACGTGGGCTATGAGGATCTTTCGGTGAAAGGAAAGCCAATCCTTGGAAAGATTCCCGTAGGGACACGTGGCAAAACCCTAGCAATACCCTTAATGATTGAGGGTGAATCCAACATTCACTTTCCTAGCAGAAGACAAACACCTTTAGGTCATTCCTTTCAGGATCTCGGGATCTTCCCCATAAATAGAGATCCTTCTCATAATGAAATTCCTTCATTCAATCATTGATTATCCTCATCATTGATCTCTCATTCTGTTACTCTCCCTTTGTGCCCTAGCCTCTGGATTGATTCCCTTGTTCTCGGTCTTTCTCTATCTTTCAAACAGACCAATTCCCTATCCTAGCCGCCACTTTACCTACACCGTTGTCTTTCAAGGAGACTTCCGCATGTAGCCTTTCCACCACACCTATAGTAGAATCTCTCGTTCAGTATTTGATCACAGAGAATGGTCGCCCATAGAATTAACCTCATGCCAGTCCCTGAAGAACACGACAACATCCCTGAGGATACCAACCCAGGGGTGGAGAATCAATTCAAAACAAAGGTAGCAAATCAAGCTAACATCGAGATACTCTCAAACTTGGTGTACGAGTTCGAGGCCCATTTTGAGGCTCGATTCAAAAAAATCGAGCGGATGCAAGAAGAAACAAGGAACGCTCTCTAGATCCTTCTCCAGCAATCAACCCAAGCCGAACAGTCTCCCATCACCCCAGTCGTTGTTCCCACTGGCGTCCCCGCTAGCCGTCATGCCTCCAACCCAATTCTCGCCGCACCAGAGCAACCCAACAAAACCTATCCCACGCCCGGGCAGACAAGGCAACACCCCATCAACCAGCCACGAACTTTCTCCCAAGCAGATCTGAAAATGGAGACCCCACTCAGCCGGAATGAGCTGAGAGAGTATGTCTAAGGATTAGTGGTAGAAAGCCGCAACTGAGCACAGGATTCTGCCATCTTACAGAAGCCCTACTCTGACCGGGTCCTGTACAAACCTTACCCCGTCAGATATGTTCCTCCGCAGCAGTGGTCGTAGTATGATGGCCAAAAAGGCAGCCCACAGGAGCACATAAGCAAGTTTAAAGACAACCTCGGATCTTTTTCTATTGATGGGGATCTCAAGATCCAGGAGTTTTCAAAATCTCTAACCAGCCCGACGTACACCTGATTCATTAGCCTCACTGCTAGAAGCATCGATTCCTGGGGTGAACTAGCCAAAAAGTTCCTGCCAAAATGGTTCACACTAGAAAGGAAGCTGACGATGGCCGATTTGAGAAATATAGAGCAATGTTCGGGGGAAGACCTCTTGGTGTACGCCATGAGGTTCCAGAAACTGATTCACTCCGTTTTCGACGAGCTCGCCACAAAGAAAAGCTTCGTCAAACAATGCGTGCAAGGGATGCAGCCCGCTTATAGAATAGGTATCAATAAGTGGAGGTTGAGACATTCAGTTAACTATGGAGGTGCGTAGAAAATATGGTCAAGAACATCTCACACCAGCCTGCACCATATAGAAGGAATGAAGCATATGTAGTCGACCGAAAGCCTTGGAACAACGAAGGACCTAGACAGGGGCCCTACTATCGTAACGCTGCCCCAGGAAAGAGAAATGACTTACCGATCTCTCCTCCTTTCCCCTGCACAAAAGAGGAAGTGATTATGATAATGAATAAGTTGGTTGAAGACAGGGTGATCAATCTGCCGCCACCACCAACAAGAGTACACCCAGAGAAGGATAAACGCGGTGGAAGGTGGTGCAACTATCACCAGTCACCACACCATGACTTGATGCACTGTTTCTCATTAAGAAGGTTGTTCATACATAAGGTAAAGTTGGATGAATTCATGAAAAGAGACCCAGCGCAAGTAAAAACTGACCCCCTCCCGACCCATGCCCAAGGGGGAAGTATCAATGTGGTAGGAACAACAAGCCAGTATCAGTCTGACACGCTAATAGAGAGACTCGAGTTCTTCAGCAAGTAGGGAGCAAGCACATCAACCAGGAAGCTGGCTATCAGCGCTGGTAGAAGTCTTCAAGCGCCCATTAGAGCCCTATCGGCTTGATCGAAACAACGTGGAATTTACAGTGGAAGACATGTTAGCGGTCGACCCCCATCACCACCGTCCCCTGTATGTTTCAGCGAGAGTGGGGGGCTTCGAAATGAGAAGGTCAATGATCGACCCTAGGAGTTCCATTAATCTTATCTCCATCTACACGTTGAAGTTGATGAACATACAGCAAGAAACTATCAAAGGACTACCGATGGAGGTAACAGATTTCAACATAAACGCATTTATCACAGAAGGGTCCATTGAACTGCAAGTAGCAATCGGGCCATTCTCCACCGCACATGAATTTCAGGTCATCTCGGGAAGGACCACCTACCATGTCTTCCTAGGACAACCTTTGATACACGGCCTAGCTCTTGTCCCCTCAACATATCACCAGTGCATCAAAGCCAAACAAAAGGGGTGCATGATCAGAATCCCGACCACCAGAGTCCCCTTCGATAAGTCAGAGACTCACCTACAAGACGCAATCTATTACACAGAGCTGGCAGATGAAGGGAGACAAGGATAACCAAGGTAGAAGGGACGAAGCTACCAGACCTCGCACAAAGCAAACATCTAGCAACTATAGAAAAGAAAAAGAGAACCAGATGTGTATTACACCATCGTCGCAGACTGTGACGGTGAGGAACCACTAGCAAGTAAGAAGGCCATTCCTAAGGTATGAGTTGGTTTTTGAGTTCAAATTACGATTTACTTTACATTATTCTAAAATAGAGTATACGACATGTAAGTTTAGTAATAATAGGAGTGTAAATCAAGATACACTTAGGATTGGAGACTAAGAGATAATTAAATATGACCATTTCTAGTACCTTGGTTCAATAGTTCATAACATGGGAGTAATTAAGAAGGATGTCACTCAAAGAATTAGAGCAAGATGAGCAAAATTGAGGGGGTGCATCTAGCCCATGGTTTTCAAAACCAGATCGGACTAGACGGTTGGACCAGAAAAACCAGGAATCGGTCAAGTGACCAGTTCCATTTTACCCCAAAACCGTTATTTCCCTAAAAACCATTGATTTGGTTGGCAAACCATTGACCTGAGCAATTGAACTGTTTGAACCGTCAATAGTTTGGTCATTTTTTATTTTTTTTTCATTTTTTTGTCAGAACGGATCATCCGTTTGGTTCGAATGGCCGGACTGTTCGACACAAGAACTGGACCCCTGACTAGTTCGTTGTCCGGTTCAGTTTTAAAAGCCTTGATCTAGACTTTTATGTGATAGGTGAATACTACTTAGATTAAAAGAAAAATTCTATAAAACAATTGTGAGGCCAACTATGTTGCATAAAGCAAGAATGTTAAGTAGCCAAGAAACAACATGTTCATAAAATGAATGTAGCAGAAATGTGAATGCTAAGAAGGATGAGTGGAAAAGCTAGAAATGATAGGATTAAGAATGAACTTATCCGTAAGAAACTAGGAGCATCTCCAAAAAGTGATAAAATGAAAGAGTAGACTAAGATGGTTTGGGCACATGCATAGAAGACTACCAATTACGCCAATTAGAAGAAGTGATTTGTTACACATTGAATAGGCTAAAAGAGATTAGAGTGACCAAAAAGGACATAGGTAAAAGTAGTAAGAAATGACTTAATCACTAACAAGTTAACAATGAATATGGCTTTAAATAGAATGGATTAGTTACACATGAAGAGGATAAAATAAATTGGAGTATACCAAAAAGGACATAGATAAAAGTAGTAAAAAACGATTTAATCACTAATAATTTAACAATTAATATGGCTTGAAATAGAACTGATTGGTGAAGCCGGATTCATGTAGCCAACCCCTTGTAGTTGGGATAAGGCATGGATGATGATGATGGCGTCATCCTTGTACATGATCCACACTTCCAGACTTATTAGCTACTGCTCTTCTAAGGGACTAATTATCTTCTAAAACAAGTTGAACGAAATTTAACTTTGGATTTTATCCAAAAAAAGTTTACTCTCTCTTTCTCTCGTATTACTTTCCTACTTCCTTAAAATCTTGTGATTTTGTTTTTAATTTTAAAAATAGAAAATCATACATGGGATCATTTAAATTCACCCATGGCGACAACCAATTCAGTTTCCTGTTGTATTAGAAAACTAACTATGATGACTCCCCTAGCAATATAATATGGCCATCTTTTAACTAGCCCGTACGTCCAACAGGTCTCATCTACTTAACAATAAACATTAAACATAAAGATAAATTACTTAATTATAATTTACTTTGAAGTTTGAACATGTAGCTTAGTATTTTGGACCGATCTTTTTTGGTAACGCTGCATTTGGAAACAATACAAATGGTGCGTAAATCCTGGTTCAGGGTAAATTTGCACTCTAGTTCACTTTTGTCGGTATTTGGTAACATTACATTTATGCATTGACAAATGACAGAAAACACATTTTCCAATGCCTATTTTCAATGATAATAAGATGTAAAAGTACATGAATAAAAAAGAAGTAAATTTGCATTCAAGTGGGCTTTTGATAAAAATAAGGCATATATATGCTTTATTAGAATTCCTATTTGCATCCATTAAAAAGTCTATTTGGTAAGAAGGTAAATTTGTCCATGCAAAGCTTACCCAACTTTATAATTTATATGGACCATTTTACACTCTACTTATTTGCATCGTTTCCGAACACAGCCTAAACAAAATTAAGGGCTAGATGCAAGATACAATACTCCAATATTACACCATATAATTAGAGCTTGAGAAACTTTGCAACCAAGTTTAGTGAGTAGCTTCTAAATCCAGATGATCTTTATTATGGTATTAGCAATTATTATTGTATTAGCAACAACACGTAATTCTATTTCTATCTCTATACTAGACTATGACCTGCTTCTTAGAACTCTAGCCTCTATGTAATGAAATCAGATTTGTTCCTTACAATATGCACCTCACACCAACCTCACAGCACATCGCAGCCCTTCATTAGGAACATCTTCCTATGAATGATAAAATCAAGTATATAAGATATTTTCAATGCACAATTGAAAGCACTATGAGGGTGGTATGAGGCACGCTTTGTGAGGAGAAAATCCAGATTCCTATATAATAAGACCAAGCCCATAAATATACCATATCCTCCTATTGACCACCAGTCATTTGAACAATCAACCTAGTATCTCTCATGCCAAGCATGGGAATGTAAAGAAGAAGGTAGAATTTCAAATTCAAAAACTAGAAAATATATACTAGTATATTCAAATAAATATTAACATATTAATAAATGTAGACCTTCAATTAATTTATTATACTAATTTTAAAATGTGACTAGTTTTAGATATATAGATTAAACTATTTGTTTATTAATATTTCATATAAATTTATTTTTCCTTAATTGGACTAAAGCTTTGGGGAGTAAAGAATAATGTTAATATACTTAAAACATGGAAAATGTTAAAAATAAAAGCTACCTTAAATTAAAAAATCAAAGATGTACAGCTTGCTACATAAAGAAATATATAAATACTATTATAGGTGATATCTTAAGAAATACATTTCTGTGTAGAAATAAGCAAGAAAAGAAAATGATTTGAGAATAATTAACTTAGGGAAAGAAAATCAATATGTTTTAAGAATTAAATATTAAAAATATAGGTATAAGAATTCATAAACAATTAACGGAATATAGGTAAAAATATTAAAAATATTTTTAAGAATTTAAAATTAAAAGTATTAAATATTAAAATGGAATATAGGGTAAAACATTAGTTCAGATACTATTAATTTGATAAAAGTTTATTTAAATAATAATTTACTTAAGTTACTAACATTAATTTTAATTACATTAAGCAAAATTTAATTATATTTACTTATAATAATCAAATTTTAAATTTGATTACATATAGTTGAATTTAAATTTAATGCAATTTATTTTAATAATAGTAATTTAATTAATCTAAATATCAAATAATTAAATTCAGATAACTTTAGTTAAACTTAAGTAAAATTAAGGTACTTACTAAAGAAGAAATCCCCATATCCATTGTTCAAGAATTAAAAGAAGAAGACCCCATATCTATTAATTAATTAATTTCAATTTACAGACTAAGAAGAAGAATTCATTAATAATTAAAGGAGGGCGGGGGGCATGAGACCTTAACCTCGAAATAAAAATTGGGAGCCAAAGCTCAATACAAAGAAAAATCTAAAACAAAAGAATAAGAGTAACTTAAGAATAAGAGGGGTGGTAGCCTTTGTTATTTATGGAGGATCTACGAATATTTCCTGAGTGATACGTCTCTTAGGTCTTCTTAGATTTATAATTCTATAATTCTTTTTCTTCTTCTTGCTTTCCACCATCGCCCAATCTTGATTTGAGCCATTTTGTTTCCATGGGTATAGTAGTTTTACCTTCATCTAACTAATCTTTCGGTTCCTTCTTTGTGTCTTTAATGACATTTTGTCAAATACCTGTTGTTCATTCCACCTCACATAGTTCCAAGACTTGTACAAGTGTACCCTGATCTACACAATTGTTCATGGAGTCTTTTTTCCGAACACTTGACATGTCCCCAAGAATAGTAGGTTGATTATCAGGAGTAAGATCTTGATTAGAAAAAAACTTTGGCTGTTCTGTAGGTTATTCCGTACTCACCACAACCGTGGGATTTTGTAGACAAGTAATTTAGTTTATATTAATTTGGATAAATCAATTTAGATTAGAGATGTCAATTTTCCCTATAAAACCAGGGCCCTCACCCTAAATGGGGAGAATTTTCCCCGATCTTAAATAGGGATGGAGCAGGGATGAGAAAAATATTATTTCCCCAAACTAGGCACAAGGCAAGGATGGGGTTTGTATATAATTCCTTGAACCCAGCATAAACTAGGAATGATAATGAGATGGGGATCAGACTTCCCATCCCTGACCCCAACTTTAAAATAAATCCCCATCCCCGACTTCTATCTCCACCAGGGATAAAAATGACCTCCATCCCTAAACACCAATGGAGACAAGTTCCCCATTGGGACCTTGAATCCTTGAGATTTTTAAATTAAATTCTTTTTAGAAAATAGATTTACTTAAAATAAGGAACACTTTAAGTAACTTGTTTGGTGGTAAGGCAGGTTTAGAAAATAGATTTACATAAAATAAGGAACACTTTAATAACTTGTTTTGTAAATGAGAGTAGATGCAAACTTAACTTATTCTTCATTTGTAGGAGAGCCATACAACATATAGTCATATAGATGGGTATCAAATAAACTATATGTGAAGTGGAGTAATTAATTTATAATACGTGTATTTAGATATATCCATTACAAGAGAGTAAGGTTTGGAGATTGCATATTAGGCAATTTGTAGGAACAGAGGAGAAAAGGTAGATGTATGACATGCAAATGCTATTAGATTAGAGAATTTGAGGGAGAGAGATAATGGGTTAGTGAGAGACGCATGAAACCATATCCCTATTGGACTTCAAATTTAATGGCCCATTTGGGAGGGCTAAAGCATTGACGACTGAGCTTTTTAGAGTTGGAGATGCTACTAAAGAAAGATTCAATGTAAAATAAAATTAAAGAAATAAAGAAAACAACACGTTTTTTTAACCGAAGGGTAGCATGTTTAGTCTTTCCACTAAACATTGTTTATATATTGTCGGGGTGGGATCTACCTCGCATGTAGGGGTGTCAATTGGACTGTATTTGGTCCAATCCAATCCAGTTCAATGTGAGTGTGAATCCATTATAAATGGACCAGGTCCAATCCAATCCAATAAATGTTTTGATTCTATTTGGACCGGTCCAATTCAATGTCTGAACCATCCAATCTGTTCAAGTCCATTTTGATATAGATTGGTTTCAACCCAAACCCAGTTCATTAATACATATATTTTCATCTTATATCAATGGACCAGATATTGGCTTAATCCAACCCAATCCAATATGAAATTGTTACAGACGAACCAGGTCCAATCCAATCTAATAAATATTTTGGACCGGATTGATCCAATCCACTTGTCTTGTTGGTCCGTCCAATCCATCCAAATTGATTTTGGACTGGACGGGATCCTATCCAAAACCAGTCCATTAAAACCCTTACTCGCATAGGCAAAAGCCTATACAGGAAAGTCGTCTCAAACGGGCAGAGCTCTGCTCATTTACTTCAACGTTTCTAGAAACTCAACCAAACATTAACTTTGATATAGGTATATATTCAAATCTGCATCCATCTGATTTAAACTAAAAATGATCAATATATTATATATTATTAATAAATGAACAAAAAATTACTTTGATATTGCATTTTATGAACAAAATGAATTAAAATTTATTTGGGCATGACAATTTAAGTAAAAACACAACATTCAAACCAACTTTACTAATAGATATGATACAAATTTTAAATATATGTGAACATGTATAATTATATAAAGCAGATACTTGTCTTGGTTAAGTTTGATGTTTGTAAAGCTCCAAAGTGGTCAATTTTCCAGTTAGAGAGTTTGCGTGAGAACAGCAAATTTTCCAGTTAATTCAAAACCCCTCCCTGTCTGGGAGGGGTCTCCCTCTCGCATCAACGATGCGAGTATCCCTCTTGCATTGCTTGATGCAAGTTTTCCTCTATTATGATAGGTTTTTTATAGATAGGGTGTTATTTTTGTTGTTTTATTTGTTTCTTTTTTTGGTGTTTTCATTTGTTCTGACAAGTGGTTCATCCTCTACGACTTGTTCTTCATTGGCTTTATTTTCATGTAGGTTGAAGATGTGTTTGTTTCTAAAATCGCTTTGAATGGTGAAGTCTATTCTAGAAAGAAATATGTGGATGCTTTACTAACGACTTTATGTTTGGGCGTATCCTCTTCCTTGGGATGCTTTCTGGTGTGGTGTATTCCAGGGAGTTGTTCTTTAGTGAGGAGGATTGATCTTTGTTCTGGAATATCTTTCTGGTGCAGCCCAATCGTTTTCATTCAGTCTCCGGCACTGTCCAGCCTTTCAGTTATTGGAGGAACCGTTTTTTGGCACTTTTTTCGGACCATCTTCTCTTTTAGTGGGGACGTGGCTTTTTCTTGCCTCATGCCTAGGGATGGTTTGCCTTGGAAGGAGTTTTATTTTGCAAGATAGCTGTTACGTCCAAGCCTGGGTGAGACAATGGTTGTCTCTCATCTTTTCACCTTTCATTTCTGAAGTTTTTAGTTGCCATTGCCATAGAACAGGTGGCTTTGGCAATTTTTTTGTGTATCCCCATTTTCGGGAGTTTCTTGTGGAGTTTTTACTCTGTTGGAGGTCGGTCCTCCTTTATTGGCGATTCCATCTTTTTGCGCCGTTTGCAATGCGCTTACAAGAATTTCTCCTCGTGCTCAGGATTTGTTGCAATTTGTATTGAGTTTATTTTTTCTTTTTTGTTTGCTGATTGTATACCCGTGAATTGTATTTGAGTTTCTGAGCATTCTTAATGAAATTAGCCATTGCCTTAAAAAAAAAAAAAAGTTTGATGTTTGTAATAAGAAGTTGAATTTGATTATATAATGTTAATTTATATATTTAATGGATAGAATTTGACAATTGGATACCATTACAGCCCCAACCGGGAGTTCACCGTCCACCGGGTGAAATGACAAAATTGGAAAACACCCAAAACTCATTCCTGTTTGGCCTGCTAAATAGGTCACTGATTTGACCACCCTCGATCAATCACGAATTGAAGGTAGGGGTGCTCATAAAAAACCAAAAGGCTGAATTAAAAATTTCAGTTATTCAGAATCTTTGAAAAGTCAAAAGTATTGGCTCGATTTTTGGTTATCAATATAAAAAACCGTTGACTATGATATGAAAAAGATATGACATCAAAAAAATAACTGACCAATAAATTGGAATCATAAACTTAATAACGAATCAGGTATCATTTCTCAAAATTCATGGATGGACTTTGATTGATCAAAACTTTTTTCATATCATATCTTTCGGGTATCATAGATTTTATATTGGTCGAAAAACTGAAGAGCCGAACCTTGAACACCCTAAAGGCAGTGATGTACTCTAGGCATGAACCAACTCTTTATGACTTGGGAGGAAAAGCAACGAAGAGTTTGAAGTTGACATGAGTGCGTGGTTCCTTTCTATAAGGCTATGATTGGTATGGCACAATAGCAGAAGCGGATCAAAGTTGGGAAGTGATGGAATTTAATTTACAAAATTGTTTTTTTTTTCTTTATTTAATTTTCTACGATACCAAAACACAGCCTAATGGTCACACCTCAGCCTCCATTATCCTCATTTTCAAAGTTTATGCAGTTAAATGAAGTTGTATTATATTTTTGGTTAAGCACTGACGTCTTGTGGAATTGATGATGATTTTAAGTTTTTTTATCATTTATTCATCCACGCTTAAAAAGAAAGAAGCCCGCTTGTTGGCCCAGGACCACCAGGATATAAAAGAAAAATAAAAAGAAAGAAAACCTAAACCAATCCTAGAAATTAATTTGTAAGTCAGACCAGAAATGATCACACCCCCTGTTACTCCACTTCAATCAACAGGTGTAGGGTTAGATGCTTTTTCTTTTTATTCTGGAATTTCAAATTTCTTATAAAACCTATAAATAATTCAGTAGTTATAATGGCCCCAGGAATATGGGCTTCACTGAACTCTAGTGTCAGTACTTGATCCTGACAATACAGCATCCAGCCGCACATTGTGAATATCTCCTATACATATCTATATTAAATTTATGGAAGATATTCCTAATATATGACTGCATGCCATGCCCAAGGAAAAGTTAGATTGACAAACTAATGTTTCTACTATAATCATGTAAAAGGTTTAATAAATAATGGTGATATGTCAGTAGAAATATTAAATTATCTTATGAAAGTAATAAAAAAAAAATCTCAAGTGGATAGTTAAGATTATATAGGCAAAAGTATGAAGTAGAATCTAGAGGTAGTTTGATTATATCATGGAGTGGTCTAATGGTCAAAATACATATGTTTAAATTAAGCAACTTGGGTTCAAGTCCCTTTAGAACTTGTTTTAGTGACTTAAATGGAATTAATGTGAGATAGAGATAATTAGTGTTATAAGTGGCACCTCAAATAAGGGTAGTTATGGAATCAATTATGGTGAATAGTGTTAAATAGGGCCAATTATGGTGAGTTTATAAGTGCTAATTAAGGTAATTGAATTTGAATTTCATATTTGAAAAATAATGCCAACAATAAATATGCATAATTGGGTCAAATGGGTCACAATGGATTTAATGGATTGGGAAAATTAGGATGAAAAGTTAAAAGAGTTTGGGATCAAGGGTAATAAACTTGTTTGGGAATGACAAATGACAACCTGACGATACCATAGTTAGTAGTCATCATCTTCAAGGTTCTTATTCTCCTAAAATTTCATGAGATTTTGACTTCACTAAAAGAAACAAAATTGAAATCTCCAAATTCCTGCCAGAAAATTTAATTCTAGATGAAATGTTTACATCTCACTAAAATTTTAATGTATTTCAAACAAAAAACTACATAAATTAATGGAATAGATGAACATAATATAAACATATAAACATATTTTTACATCATTTAGCTAATTTTTAGAAGAAAAGAAATAATAAAAAATAGAATTTTGAGTTACAATACTGTCATTATAGAAAATAAAAACATATAAAAAACATTATATATCAGCATATGTTAAATAAACATATGTATTGAAAGTTTGAAACTTTGGTCAAATTCCTGAAATTTCTAATTTTTCAATTTGAACTAATATAAGTGTAGAAATTGCATCCAACTAACTTCTTAAATATTCTTAAATAATGAATATTCAATGATGGAGAAAGCCACCAAATCCTCTAGTATTTATAGATGTCGAATCCTCTAGTATTTCTAGATGTAGAATCCTCTAGTATTTATAAATGTATGCAAGTGTTTTAGATTACATAGGACTTATCAGGATAAGTTGTTAAGCTATATAGAGAGTTTAAGATGAACAAGGAGATGTGGTCCTAGATAAAATACAATAATGAGTCTAAGTTATCTTGATACATTAGTTAGACTCATATATCTCTCTAATATGCCTCTTCAAGCTGAACAGTGTGACATGAAGCTTGGATAGAAGAAGTTCAAATCTTGGTGTAGGAAGAGGCTTCGTAAGAAATGTCAGCAACCTGGTCTTGGGAAGAGATGAATCAAATGGACAACTGATTGCTGAGACAGAGATCCCTTAGAAAATGAAAATCAACTCCAACATGCTTGGTGTGAGCATGAAACATCGGGTGAGTGCCAAACAACAAGAGTTGAAGAAGGAAAGCCGAAATTAGAAAGTAGAGATTTGATCCATAGGATCTTTGTAGTTGAGTTAGCAAGAGATCTGAACTCGGATTCCATGCTAGAATGTGTAATGGTGTGTTGCTTCTCAGAGCTCCAACTAATGAGATTATCACCCAAGTAGATGGCAAACCCACTTATAGAACAATTGTCATCTAGACAACTAACCTAGTTAGCATTAGTAAAAGTATTCAACTTTAAAGAAGAAGAGGTAGAAAAATGCAATCCATAGTTGATAGTACACTTCAAATAACATAGTATGCATTTAATAGTGGGTCAATGTTCCTCAATTGGTGAGTGAAGAAACTGACACACCTTATCAATAGGAAAAGATATGTCAAGTCCAGTGAGGGTAATATACTGTAGAGCACCTACTACACTCCTGTACTTAGAAGGATCAAGAAGAGGATCACCAAAGGCTTTATTGACTTGAGCATAAGCCACCTTGGGAGAGGAGTAAGGTTAGCACCATCCAATTTTGTATGCTAAAGTAAATCAAGTATATAATGTTGCTAAGATAAATGGAGACCAAAAGAACTACACCGAGCCTTAATTCCAAGAAAATAGTGCAATGGTCACAAGTATTTTAGAGGAAATACTACAGAGAGGCTCTAGAGGAGAGAGCCAATGAAAGCAGAGGAGGTGCCAGTGATAATAATATCATCCACATATATCAAAATATATAATGAAGTCAACCCCTTTGTATAAATGAACAAAGATAGATCTGCTATAGAGTTATGAAAACCCAAATTAAGGAGTGTAGATGTCAAACGAGAGTATCAAGCCCTTGGTGCCTAACGAAGACCCCATAGAGCCTTATGCAATTTGCAAACATGGTGGGGAAAGTTTGGGTTCTCAAAACCTTTGATTGTGGTACATAAATGTCCTCATCAAGAAGCCCATCTAAGAATTTATTATTAATGTCTAATTTTCATATAGGGAAACTTTAAGAAGTGGCAAGAGCAAGATTAGTATGAATTGTCACTAGTTTGACAACAAGACCAAATGTATCAGAGAAATCAAGCCTTGGGATTGATGGAATCCTTGAGCTACCTTTTCCTTCAAACCAAACACAGCCTAGGGTTTTGATTTTTAATTTCAGACGTGAATAGACTAGACTGGCTCTACACTAGTTACTTATAAAAGGAAAGTGTTTGGGGACTCGGCGATGCAGGATTCATGTACACCTAGAACCCATAGCTTGCCACGCGTACCACTGTTTGAGAGTTGGGACTATGCAAAGACTAAATTTCACATATATAACGTACTGGTCAATATGTATCGTATTGACGGGTCACTAATAGGTGAAATAAGGGTGCTTCGAGGTTTGACCTGTTTCAGAGTTAGAGATAATTTTTAACCGGTTTGTTTTGGATACTACACAAACTAAGAAAAAGCATTTCTCCACCATCAAACTAAATGCAGTAAAATCATACGTACGCTCATAAACTCTAATCGTAGAAAATCAAGTACCAGATAGTACTGTCAGCGGGTCGGGCCGGGTCCAGATCAGGTCATACTGGTAGACCCGATCCCAACCCAAAAGAACCAGTTCCAAAAATTTGGGACTATCAATCAGGTCTGACCCAATAAGGCTTGATCATAATTGACAGTTATGCTCTAACTTGTAATTTGACTATAATCCTACTTATTTGTTGAAATTTACACATTTGGACATCATAATATATGATAGTATTACAAGTATGCAGGACTTTTTCTTTTCAGATCGGGTCACAAGATCGTCCGATGGTTGGAGCAAATTCAGGGTCGGGCCTAAACATTTTCTGTAAATAAGATAAGATGAGCTTATCCTCCAAACGTTTGTCATATCATGTTTGGCAAGAACCCCTTTGTCACAAAGAACAAAGGCTTTGTTTGGTTTGATAGAAAACAAGAAAAAACTAGAAAGTTGATGAAAAATGATTTTATTTTACTTTCAATTAAGGAGGCAACCTTGCGGTCTAACTCCATGATTGTCTGCGTACAACCACTCAAATGGCCAAGAATTTGTCTTCATTGTATGCGTACAACCAAGAATTTGTCTCCACCATTTGACCACGAGGCATTTAGTCAACCAAAATAAAATGGGGTGGGCAATCCAAAACTGACCCAACCCAACTAAAAATAGGCTTTAGTCAATCTTTCATCGGGACAAGCCACCTCATTCCAAAACTGACTCAACCCAACTAAGAATAAAATGGGGTGGACAATCCAACCCACCCCATCCCATGAATAGTATCCCTGTACCCAGAGATGGCTATATTTACAAATTTACAAATGTTTCCATGAATCCATTTTACTATGCCAACCGCTCGGATTTGGTATCAATCGGATTATAATCTGAAACCCCATTAAGGTTGATCTGGCCTGGATCAGGTCAAGCAAAGAACATTTTTTTTAGCCCATTTATAGTTTTCCATGGCTGAGTTGCAATCAGATGGCAGAGCTTGTTGATATCTATTCCCCATGCATTGGATCTCTTCCCCAGTGATGTAAATCCATGAAAGCTTCAACAATTTAGTTTTAGAAATGCCCATTAATTGCTCAAAGAAATATTTCACAGAATGGAGATTATCCTACAAAACTTTCATTTGAGGAACCAATAGCATGTGGGTCCCACCTAAAAGCAAAACCATAAGCGTCCACCAATCAAATGTCTACGCAGCAATTAAAAGTTTGAAAGTCAAATCAAAACGGATGTAAGTCGGCTACAGAAGATCTTCGATGTTTTTGAGAAACTTCCTCAACTAACTTACCAGGTTTTGTTTCTCAAGCAACTACTTCAAAGGAAGATGTCTTTCCATTTATTCCTGGGATAGGAAGGCAGAAGGCTACAGACTTCTTTCAGTGCTGGCTCTTTTTGTTTTAAATTAAGGATAAGATGAAAACAAATGGAGCTTTGCAGACCATTACAGCTGCAGCCATGAGAGAAACATTGAAGAGTATGCTCTACATTATCATCTTGTCTTGCGTTCTTCTGGAAACCTCAGCACAGAATGAAGCAGAGGCTTTGCTGAAATGGAAAAACAGCTTAAATTCTCATGGGCTCACTTCATGGTCCCTCACCAATGGCAGCAGTGGCAGCAATCCTTGTAACTGGACTGGAATTCAATGTGATGAAGCCAGGAGCATTGTAGAGATAAATCTTGCCAATTCAGGCCTCAGTGGCACTTTGGACCAGTTCAACTTCTCTGCTGTCCCCAATCTCACTTCCCTCAATCTCAATCGCAACAATCTTGTTGGTGTGATTCCGAATCAAATTGGGTCATTAAAGAAACTCATTTCTCTTGATTTAGGAAACAACAATTTCACAGATGTTATCCCTTCAGAGATTGGAGATCTTTTGGAGTTGCGGGTGCTTAGCCTCATCAACAATTCACTCACAGGTCCAATTCCTTATCAGCTTAGCAAGTTGCAAAAGGTATGGAATCTCAATCTTGGTGAAAACTACCTACAGAATCCTGACCCAGTTCATTTCAGGGGCATGGCATCATTAACAGAACTTCAGCTCACTTACAACTATCTGGGACCAGACATTCCACCTTTCATCTTTGAATGCTCAAAGCTGATCTTTCTGGACTTGTCAGACAATCTCATCACAGGTCCAATTCCTGTGCAACACTTCCTTAGTCTTAAGAACCTTGAATTCTTGAACCTAACTAATAATGAATTTGAAGGACTGGTTCCAGTAGAAATAAAGAATCTTACTAAGCTTCAAGATCTGAGGTTGGGAATAAACAAGCTGAATGGTACAATACCAGCTGAAATCGGCCTCTTGTCCAACCTCAGAGTCCTTGAGTTGCATGAGAATCTGTTTCATGGGCCAATGCCATCTTCAATAGGAAACCTTATAATGCTTCAGAAACTAAATCTTCGGAAAGCAGGTCTGAATTCCAGTATCCCGAGTGAGCTTGGCTTTTGTACCAACCTTACTTTCCTTGAACTGTCAGAAAACAGCCTGTCAGGAGCATTGCCTCTCACCATGGCCCTCCTAACCCAAATATCTGAGCTTGGAATCTCTAGCAATCAGCTCTCTGGTGAAATCCATCCATATTTCCTATCCAATTGGACAGAACTTATTTCATTGCAACTCCATGTCAACAGTCTAACAGGAACAATCCCTCCTGAAATTGGGTTACTTCGCAAGCTAAACTACTTATTCCTATTTCAGAACCAATTATCAGGTTCCATACCATTGGATATAGGCAACTTGTTGAATTTGATTTACCTTGATTTGGCTGACAACCTCATTACTGGTTCAATTCCTTCAAGCATAGGAAACTTGACTAGGCTTGTTAATATAAATCTCTCCAATAACCAACTCACTGGAATTTTTCCCCATGAAATAGGTAACATGGAAGGCCTAGAATTTCTTGACTTCAGTAGAAACAAGCTGCAAGGCACCTTGCCTTCATCAATAACCCACCTGAAAATTTTGACTCTCTTCTATGTTCCAAATAACAACTTCTCTGGTAGCATACCTGAAGATTTTGGCCCCAGTTCTCTCAAAAATGCAAGTTTTTCACACAACTTCTTCTCAGGAAATCTCCCTCCCCAAATTTGTGGAGGACATCTTATATACTTGTCAGCAGATGGAAACAGATTTGTGGGACCAATTCCCCAAAGCCTTAAAAATTGTCCAGGTTTAACCAGAGTCCGTCTTGAGCAAAACCTTCTTGATGGAGATATATCTAATGCATTTGGGGTATACCCAGCTCTTGAATACATTGATTTGGGCAATAATCAACTATCTGGTGTATTATCACGAAGTTGGGGAGAGTGTGTGAGCCTCTCATTTTTTCGAGTTTCTGGCAATATGCTATCAGGCCAAATTCCAAAGGAGATTGGAAAGTTGAAAAATCTAAAAGAGCTCAGTCTTTCTTCAAATCAACTAACAGGAAATATTCCACTGGAGATTATCACTTCATCTTCACGTATATATGAACTAAATCTGAGCAACAATCAGCTTTCAGGCCATATACCTGCAGAGATTGGACAACTATCACAACTACAAACCCTGGATTTGTCAGGGAATAATCTAAGTGGGCCAATACCAGAGGAGCTTGGAGACTGTGAAGAATTAATATCCTTGAAGCTCAATGACAACAAATTAAATGGGACAATTCCTCTCCAGCTTGGAAACCTAGTGGCATTGCAGTCTATCCTAGACCTTAGTCAAAATTCACTCATGGGGGAGATATCACCACAGCTCGGAAATCTAAAATCATTAGAAAATTTGAATCTTTCTCACAATAGCCTCTCTGGTTTGCTACCTTCACTGCAAGGTCTGATAAGCCTTCAATCAGTAGATATATCATATAACAACCTTGAAGGTCCACTTCCAGAAATAAAGGCATTTGAGCAAGCTCCTCTCCAGGCATTGGAAGGAAATCCGGGTCTATGCAGCAACATAGTGCAAGGTTTGCGCTCTTGTGATAGCAATACTCTGTCTGCAAGCGGCAACAAAAGCAACAGATGGAAGCTGGTCATTGCTGCAAGTGTCCCCATTGTTACTGCCATAGTTCTATCAATTTTGTTTTGGATCTTCATTTGCCACCGTACTTCCAGAAATCTAGATGAAGAAAAGCATGATTCGTATTCAGCAGGTGACAGCTCATTCTCAGTATGGAACTATAATGGGAAATTAGTGTTCAAGGATATCATCACTGCTACAGAAAACTTCAGTGAGGCTTATTGCATAGGGAAGGGTGGACAAGGAAGTGTCTACAAAGCAATACTTCATACAGGTGACGTCTTTGCGGTAAAGCGTCTTCACATGCCATCATCCATTGAGAATGGGTTGCCAGGGGAAGAGTTGGTGAAGAACTTTGAATATGAAGTACACGCTCTGACTGAAATACGACATCGAAATATTGTAAAGATGTATGGATTCTGCTCAAGCAAGGGGTTCATGTTTTTGGTATATGAGTATGTAGAGAAAGGTAGCTTAAAATGTTTACTTTATGATGAGAAAGAGGCAAGGATGCTAGACTGGAATACAAGGTTGAAGATTATTAGAGGGGTTGCACATGCCTTGTCTTACTTGCACCATGACTGTTCACCACCCATAGTGCATCGGGACATATCAGGGGATAATATTTTATTGGACTCAGAGTTCGAACCAAAGATATCTGACTTTGGGACAGCAAGGTTTCTACGAGAAGATCAGTCCAATTGGACGGAACCAGTTGGTTCTTATGGCTACATGGCTCCAGGTAAACTTTTTCAGTTAATTTCTAACTGTTCTACCATTATGCATTTTGGTTTTTCAATTTCATATTTGTTTTAGAATCTAGATAAATGATTCATAGATGTCCCTTTTTATTTAGCCAAGTTAGACAACACCACACCACATGCATAACCATTCTGAAATCAACATCCATTTCAGAAACCAAAATGTTAAAATGCTAACTTTTTATAGGATGCATAAGTTTCAACAAATGAGGTTGAGTTTTCAAATACTTTCCTTATTGCAAAATGATTCAATAATGGGGTAATTTGGTCATGTCTCTTTTTAAATAGGGTCCTCACCCATGATTATTAGTCAAAAAGTACATCTTTTAAAAGACAAAGTACCCCATGTATTAATTATCATCATTATGAACAAGTCTTTGTGTTGTCAGTTGCCACTGGGGATGTGTCTGGTTTGTACAAAAAGCAGGTTCATTCAAATCAGTCCCCTTTAAAACTTCAAAAGGCAATATTTGACTTTAATATTTGACTTTGATCTTGATTTCTAACATGGATGGGCAAAGTTCCCATAAATAATAGAAGGTTAAGTTTATTCAATTTCCATTCAACAAAAATGATAAAAACAAATAACAAGTAGCTTTTCTAAAGTTTTCTTTATTCATATCTGTGTTGGATCTTGCAGAGCTTGCCTCTACAATGAAAGTTACAAAGAAATGTGATGTGTACAGCTTTGGAGTTATTGCATTGGAAGTAATCATGGGAAAGCACCCCGGAGAACTCCTTTCATGCATGCAACAAGACCTGAATTTCACAATCACAAGTGTGTTAGACCAGAAACTTCAAGCTCCAAGTGGTCTCACTTTGCAACAAATACTTTCAGTGGTGATCCTTGCTTTGGCCTGCACACGTGCAAACCCCAATTCACGGCCTAACATGGATCAAGTGTCTCATGAACTCTCATATGGTGCACATCAGCTTTATTCTGAGCCGTTTGACATGACTACACTACAAAATCTAAGGGGTCTTTTTTGAGAAAATATACTACAAGGAATCTGTATATTATGTAAGAATAACTATACAACTCTGTTTTTGCATTGGAATTCATTTATAGAACTCAACTTTCTTCTCTTCTGGTGAACAGCTTTGATCCCTTCTTTTCCACAAAAAGTATGAAAAAAATATTAGTTTTTAGCTCATACATACCAATGAAAATTACAATAACTTTAAGCCAGAAAATACAAACCAAGACTTATTCAAGTTATTAAGACAAAACAAGAGTACAAGGACACTCCATCTTCCTAGGGCATCTCCAACATGGGTTGCATTAACATTTGCCAACATATTAAAATTGCAAAGTCAATTTTAGTTTTTCTAAATTCACTATGTTGGGAACCACATATTGGCTTCTGCCAACAATAGCTAAGTTCAACATGTATTCAACTCCATGCACAAGCCATCATAAACGAATTCTGCATAAGTCAAGCAAGCTAGAAACTAGAAAAAGATGGTTCACATCTTGGACGCATTTTAGTCTAAAACTCAGATGATCTAAATGTTCCAAATCTTCCACGGGCACAATGCATGTGTTTGATTTGTCCAATTCTGACTTCAATCACCGATTAAAATGCACACCAATCTTATATTTTTTTCTTTTTTTCTCTATTTTATGGAAATCTTAAGAAAGGTATGATGATCTACTTGAAGTTCATTATCCTCATACTACAGCAATTTATTTCATATCATGATAGGATATTAGGATTTAATCCAAAACCAAATTGGAACTAAAACACAATCAATTGAATCTAACATTTCATGAAATTACATGAAGCTACTGAGGAATAGACATTTCAAAGCCTTAGTTACTTTTACCTTCCTTACATGAAATGAGGTTTGATTCAATGGGTATCACCTTTTCTGGAGTAAATCATCGTAAATCATCAGGGATGAACTTGATAAATTCCTTCAAATCTCACGTCAATTCAGTTGTGTTAGGAACTGCCTAACTCAGGGACTTTTTCGAGGAAGCCTGCCTCCTGAACGAGAGAGAGAAAAAGAAGAAAGAGAGAGAGAGAGTGAGAGAGAGATTGTATTCCCAAAATCAATAATTCCTCTCCTGGCTTCCTTTCCTTATTTATACACTTCTGTTACAATTTTGTTATATCAGCCTCTCCACTTGTCCAGTTTGTTATTTAGTTTGTTCTAGTGGTTGGTTGTCAGTTACATTACTTAAAGGCCGGCGTGGCCTTTTCTTGTACACTTGTATTCCCTTTATTTGTGTCTCAACAGTCCCTCCTCCCTTGAAAGCGACCTTGCCCTCAAGGTCAAGATGTGGAAATCTATTCTGTAAGTCCAAGTAAGGTTCCCAAGTTGCATCCTCAAGTGGGAGACCTGAAATCTGTTATCTGGGTGGGCTCAGTTTGAACTTGGCCATCTTCCGAGAATGATGGGAGGGTGGTTGTTGTTATTGCTCATGTTTTTGGCCATTTCTTTAATAGAAATACATGGAATACAGGGTGCAATTTTGATGTTGCTAGAAGGTCAAGCCTATACGCCACAGACCCAATGCGTTCCACAATTCGAAATGGGCCGAAGTACCTTGGGCTCAGTTTGTTCCACCTGTGGCCTGCTACTGAAACATGCTTGTATGGTTGTAATTTAAGGAAGCCTTGCTCCCCAATCTGGTGCTGGACAAGCCTATGCTTTCTGTTGTAGGAGTCTGCCATCCATTGTTGGGCTCGATGGAGGTGGGATTTGAGATCTTGTAACACCCTATCTCATTGGAGGAGTTGGTCTTCCACTGCTGCTACTGCTGTAGACCCTTTCTCATATGGGAGTAGGGGAGGTGGGTCCTGTCCATATAGAGCCCGGAAGGGAGTCATTCCTGCTACACTGTGATACGTGGTATTGTACCACCATTCCGCCCAATGAAGCCACTTGAGCCACTGGCGTGGCCTATCCCCTGCATAGCACCTTAGATAGGTTTCCAAACTCTGGTTGACCACCTCAGTTTGCCCATCTGTTTGAGGGTGGTAGCTGGTAGATTTGAAGAATTTCACTCCCTATAGTCGAAAAAGTTCTGCCCAGAAACGACTCATAAAAATTGGGTCATGGTCTGAGACAATAGAGTTAGGGGTACCACGCAGTCGTGCCACCTCCTTAGTAAAAATCTCAGCCACCATTGAAACTGTAAAGGGGTGGGAAAGAGGGAGAAAATGGCAATATTTGGTGAATCTATCAACCACTACGAGAATGATGGACTTGCCATAGGAAAGGGGAAGCCCCGTTATGAAGTCCATGGATATATCCGCCCACACTTGTGTAGGAATTGGGAGTGGTTGTAGCAGTCCTGTTGGAGACTGGGTATCAGCCTTATTTTTCTGGCAAATGACGCATTCGGTTATGAATTTTTGGACCGAATTTCGCATGCCTTTCTAGTGGAATTGGGTGGCTAGTCTCTTGTAAGTGCGCAGAATCCTTGAGTGTCCTCCTGTTGGTGATGAGTGGAACACTTCCAGAAGCTGTTGAATATGGACTGAATCCTGTGGTATCACCATTCGGCGTTTATACAGCAGCAAGTTATTCTCCACTGTGTACCCTGGGTGGCTAGTAGGGTCCTCTTGGACCTATGAATGCCTTTTGCTCAGTTATGGGTGTCTTTCAACTTCTTCCCTTAACTGACTCATGATGGAACATGTTGGGCCCGTGAGAAGTAATGGAAATAGTTGTGGTTGGCGTGACAGTGCATCCGCCACCTTGTTAGTGTGCTTTGCCTTGTATTTAATGACATAATCGTAGCCGAGTAATTTGGCTATCCATCGCTGTTGTTCCGGGGATAGTACGGACTGCTCCAACAGAAATTTTAGGCTATGGTAGTCAGTTCGTATGATGAACCTCCTCCCTAGAAGGTAGGGCCACCACCTCTGAACTGCGAGAACAATTGCTATCAGTTCGTGTTCGTATACTAACTTGGCCCATTTCTGTGTTGTCATTGCTTTGCTGAAAAACGCTAGTGACCTTTCTTCTTGCATGAGGACCGCACCAACTCCTTGGCTTGACGCATCACATTCAATGATGAAGTCCTTTGAGAAGTCTGGAAGTGCGAGCGTCGGTGCGGACGAGACAGTTGTTTTGAGTGTCTCGAAGGCCTATTGGGCCTCCCTAGTCCAGCAGAAACCATTCTTCTTAAGTAAACTTGTCAAGGGGGCAGCAATCAGTCCATACCCTCTGATGAATCGCCGGTAGTACCCTATTAGACCCAAGAAGCCTCGTAACTCCTTAACATTTTGAGGTCGGGGCCAATTTATCATGCTTGAGATCTTTTCTGGGTCTGCTACTACAATGTCGTTTTCGACTACGTGCCCTAAGTAGTGTACTTGCGTCTGTCCAAATGCGCACTTTGACTCCTTTGCAAAGAGTTTATGAGTCCTTAGTAGTTCCAAGGTGATTTGTAGATGTACTAGGTGTCCGTCCCATGTAGCGCTATATACAAGTATATCATAAAAAAAAAACGAGTATAAATTTGCGCAAATGGGGTCGAAATATGTCATTCATAAGTGCTTGGAATGTAGCTGGCACATTGGTCAACCCAAACGGCATGACCAAAAACTCATAATGCCCCTCGTGTGTACGAAAAGCAATCTTGTGGATGGCACCCTCATGAACCCGAATTTGATGATATCCCGATCTCAAGTCTAGTTTAGAGAATATGGTGGCCCTGTCGAGTTCATCTAGTAGTTCATCGATTACCGGTATGGGAAATCGATCCTTCACAGTAATGTTCAGGGCCCTATAGTCTATACAAAACCGCCATGTCCCATCCTTCTTTTTCACAAGTAATACTGGCAAGGAGAATGGGCTTTGGTTGGGTTGTATAATTTTTCTATCAAGCATATCTTGCACTTGCCTCTCAATCTCTAGTTTCTGAAAATAGGGGTAACGATAGGGCCTTACATTTGTGGGTGCCGTTCCGGGCAGCAATGGAATGCAATGATCATGGGCACGTTTCGGTGGTAGTTCCTTAGGCTCTTGGAAGATCACTGAAAACTTCTGAAGTAGCTGTTGTAGTTGTGTGCGGGCTTCTTCGGATCTGCTGGAGTTACTTCCTTGGGCTAGAATTGGGTCGTTCCCGTGGAAGTCTACCTGCATTAAAATGATGTTGGTTGGGTCTGCTACCTGTTTTCTTAGGGTAGCGAGACTAATGGGTCCTGGACCCTTGGACAGTTGTCCTTGAATATGCACCTGTGAGCTCTGCCCACTTGAAAATCCATGGTGAGACGGGCCCAGTCACATATCACCGGCCCTAGTTGCCTTAACCATTGGACTCCGAGAACTACATCTGCTCCACTGATTTCCAAGGGGTGTAGATCTACCTCGAACTCGTGTCCTTGTATCTTCATCTTTAATCCTGTGCACGTACTGTCGCACACCAGGTTGCTCTCATTAGCTACGTGCACCGGGAATGTTGTACATGGTTGGACCGGAATCCCTAGTTGTCTAACCAATGTTTGGGTAACGAAATTGAGAGTGTTGCCACTGTCTATCAGAACCGACACATGGCACCCTTGTACCAGTCCGGTTACTCTCATAGTTTGAGAAGAAGCAAGACCGGTCAAGGCTTGCAGGGATACTTTCGGGTATTCCTTTGTCCATTGCCCCCATTCTTGGTTGTCCATTGGCTCTTCAATGTCTGTTGATTGCTCGACGTTTTCGGTTTCGGGTTGAAGGAAGAAAACTTGCGGGATCTTACAGCGATGGCCCGGCCCGAATTTGTCTCCACATGCATAACAAAGGCCCTTTTTTTTATAATTAGCATAACAAAGGACCTTTTCTCATCGGGCTTGCATCTCAGCCCAGGTTAACCTCTTGGCTGAGCCGGGGCCTGAACCAGAGTTGGCGTCCTTGCCTGTGATTCCTACTCATGGTCTAGGCTCCGGTTTACCCAAGATACCTGGTTCTAGATTCGGTATACCTGGTCTGACTGCAACTCCCAAAGGTCAATTAATCCTTGCGCGATTCAGTTTGTCTTCATGTAGTCGAGCTAAGGCTGCTGCATCAAGAACAGTGGTGGGCTGCATGGCTTTCACCTCCAGCCGCAATTCTTCCCTGAGTCCACCAACAAAACTACCGACAAACGTGTTTTCTGGCCACCCTTGCACGCACACAACTAACCTTTCGAACGCCATCTGATAATCTTGGACGAAGCCAGTCTGTCGTAGCTTAGCGAGGCTTTCATCATAGTTTTCAAAAGCCGAGACTCCAAATCTCATGGTTAAGGCATCGGTGAAGTCCACCCATGTGGCTCTTGGGTGCCGTCGCCGGTACCACTGGTACCAGACGATCGCCTCTCCTTCCAAGTGTGCAGAAGCTAATGGAACACGATCAAGTCCCTGCGTATCGTGGTAATCAAAGTATCTTTCTGTTCGCAGAAGCCAGGATGTGGGATCTCCCCCTACGAAGACGAGAAACTCGATTCTTGCTGTTCTTGGTCCGCTTCGATGACTGGTGTCACTGCGTTCTTCCTGCCCTTCCCGATTCGGCATGGGTGGTGTTTGTTCCCGTTGTTCAAGCAAGGATGCGAAGTTTTCTTTGATTTCTTTGACGTCAGCCGATAATCTTTGCATTTCTCCTTCCATGTTGTCGACCCTGTTCTCCATCGCGAACGACCTTGTGCTTGGCATCTTGGCTCTGATACCAACTTGTTAGGAACCACCTAACTCAGGGACTTTTTCAAGGAAGCCTGCCTCCTAAACGAGAGAGAGAAAAAAGAAGAAAGAGAGAGAGAGAGAGAGAGAGAGAGAGAAAGAGAGTGAGAGAGAGATTGTATTCTCAAAATCAATAATTCCTCTCCTGGCTTCCTTTCCTTATTTATACAATTCTGTTATATCAGCCTCTCCACTTGTCCAGTTTGTTATTTAGTTTGTTCTAGTGGTTGGTTGTCAGTTACATTACTTAAAGGCTGGCGTGGCCTTTTCTTGTACACTTGTATTCCCTTTATTTGTGTCTCAACAAGCTGTGAGCCTGCAACAACCTGAAGAACTTAACTTTGACAAGGAGCTTGCAATCCAAGATGCCCTTTTAGCATCTAGGTAAGGAGAAACCTAAATATTTCAGATGATGGAGAACACCCTCTCACTGGAAACCTAAAAATGGCCATTGCCAAATGTTGGTCCCAACCATCTAAGGGGAGAAGTGGACTGAATACAGACCTAACCTGCAGCATTTTTCGCATAAAGTGGCTGCACTCAGACTTAAAGACCTGCTTGTAGTACCACACCTTAGTATCATTCTGCTAATGGCATGAACTGTTGATAATGGAATAAATGATCAGGTGTTATTACCAGAGGCTGTGACACAAAGAAACAGAGTGATTGGAGGAAACCTTGCTTATGAAACAGTCACAGCCATGGTTAAATTACAAAAATATTCCTATCTGCTTCACCTAAAGTCCTCATTAGTTGGAATCATGTTTTAACTAAAAGTTCTCTCCCTGTAGAGTACTTTGTTCCATCCCAAAACCAAAGTTCTCATTACAAAAGTTCCTGATTTTGGTCATTATCAGGTGTCACTATTATGTTTCCTTTTCTTTGCCTGTTGGGGAAATCTCTTAACTATTATAATTATAATAATTTTCCACTAAAGGTTCTAAAATATAATCATCCTTCTTGGGGATTTCTGTCTAGGTGGCTAGGGTTTGGAGGGGATAGGATTCACCATTTTGATGGCCAATACATGAAAACATTCCATGAAAAAAAGGAAAATCAAGTCACCATGATTCCCATGGCTTATGTATTTCCTTTTCTCCTAATGGGTTATTTGATTAGATTTTGGAAAAATGGTATCCAAAGTGGGATCTGAGAGTATTTCAATAAGAGGATTATTTGAAGATTCTGTATGTTTTGTTCTCAATACTGAAAACCAAATGTCTGTCTTGACTTCTATTACAAATCAAAGGCAAATTGATTGCAAGAAGTGACTAGTAATTCTGAATCCCGAAATTAAGTATAAATGCCTCTTGATTATTCTTTCTGTGCTGGTTATTAACAAATAAGTCCCAACAATAGCAACAGATCACAGTAAACAGAACTAGAGTAACAAGTCAAAATGCAAGAAAGATCAACCACCCATTAAAAGTTAACAACTTACAAAAGCAGTAGACTTTAAACAATTACAATCTTGAAAGCCAAGACAAGGATGATCTATCAAGATGACACAACCCTAATACTTAAAGAAAATGAGACAAAAGAGGGAAAGTCTGTCAGACAACCATGCGACCATCTCAGCTATCAGATCAGAGATGACTGAGAACGATCCTCTACTGCCGGGGCAACCCAAATCTTGAGATTGCAGTCGTTAATCACGCTCTGATCACATGGTCATTATCCATCCACTAGACTGAGATTCCTGTCTCCTTGGAACTCAAGGATACAGAGGTACGAGCCTATAGAACAGATCCTGTTCAAGTAAGGTCGTATGATCTTATGCGCTTCCTCTGCTTAAAAGCAATTCTCTGATAGCATACTTTTACGATTTGGGGCTACACACAAAGCCCATCAGCCCTGACCATGAGTTAAGGTGACTCGTTGGTGCCTGGGTGAATGGTGAGGTCTCTGACTCTCTCTGCCCGGTAATAGCAGAGGCTTGGGATCGAATCTCATGAACTCAAAAGGAAAATAAGGCAAAATCAACATAAATTCATCGTTGAGAGTCTTGAGACTTGAAACTTGAGAGATTGTGGAAGAGCAAATTCCCCTGAAATCTGTATGTCAACTACACAGAATTTCCCATCGTTTGGTCAATTGTGGCTTGGCCATTTTTTTCTCTTTTTACGTTGTGTTAAATTTAATTAAAATCAATGTTTAAAATTCAGAAATTTTGTCTACTTGATTTGGGCCTAAGAACTGATAATGAAATTTAAAAATTTCGGACAGAATGTTTTGTAACTTTTGTTTTCTTAATGTTTTTATAATTTTAGTTGTATAATTTTTCTTATTTATATTTTAAAAATAAAAAATTTTGGATGAAATATAAGAAAAACTTCCAAAATTTTAAGAAAGATATGTAAAATTTTGAAAATCAGTACCAAACAAACTCAAAGCCACTTTCTCAAAAATAAGCTTACATGGCATAAATGATACCAAACAACAATTTTTTATGATTTTTCAAAAATCACTAATTCTAGAAAATCAGTGATTAGTGGACAATCGGCAAGGAGAAACCATCATGGATGCCAAACACCACCTAAGTGTTCTACTATTTTATGGCACCGTTGGAAGGCCAGTGTAAGGTGGTGATGGAATATAAACCCCCTAACCCATCATATATAAACCACCCATGTGTTTTGATCCTAACAAAAAAAAAGAACCCTCCCCCTGTAGTTTTTTTTTTTTTTTAAGTGCAAATACTTCATTTCCATAGCTTTTCAATAACAAAGATATTGAAGTTTCAACTTCACCCTTCACTAATTTATTTTACACGACAATTTCAATAAATAATTCTCTCTCCTCTTCTTTTGGAGAAAGTAAGGTTAAAAGGATGAAGTGAAATAAAAGTGCTTTTGTAAAAGTTTTTCATAAAAGTCCTTTTATAAAAGTGCTTTCGTAAAAGTACTTTCATAAAAGTGCTTATGTAAAAGTACTTTTATAAAAGTGCTTTTATAAAAATACTTCCATAAAAGTGCTTTTATAAAAGTATTTTCGTAAAAGTTTTATAAAAGTGCTTTTGTAAAAGTACTTCCACAAAAGTACTTTTATAAAAGTACTATCGTAAAAGTAAGTTTATAAAAGTACTTTTGTAAAAGTGCTTTTATAAAAGTACTTCCATAAAAGTATTTTTATAAAAGTATTTTTCTAGAGTTCTTTTATCAAAGTGCTTTTGTAAAAGTGCTTTAGTAAAGTTCTTTTATAAAAGTACTTTTTAAAAATGCTTCCATAAAAGTGCTTTTATAAAAGTACTTTCATAAAAGTGCTTTTATAAAGTGCTTTCGTAAAAGTGATTTTATAAAAGTGCTTTTATAAAAGTACTTCCGTAAAAGTGCTTTGGTAAAGTACTTTTATAAAAATGCTTTCATAAAAGTGCTTTTGTAAAAGTATTTTTGTGAAAGTACTTCCGTAAAAGTGCTTTTGTGGAAGTACTTTTGTCCATAAAAGTGTTTCATAAAAGTATTTTCGTAAAAGTGCTTTCATGTAAAAATACTTTTATAAAAGCGTTTTTGTAAAAGTACTTTCACAAAAGTAAACATCTAAGGCAACGATTTTGTAGGCAAAGTCACCTCAAAGAATGAAATGAGCAAGATGGGCATGATTAATTTTCATGTTGCAGGCTACTCAATTTTTGTGCTATGGAGCAAAGTTCAAAGTATCGGAAACGTTAAGTGTATCGGAAAGGCAATTTTAAGAGACGTATCGAGTTACGCCTTCGATACGTATGCATATCGGAGAAAAATTAAGATACACATAGATATGCTTGGAAACACTATAAATACTTTAATAAATCATAAAAATACATCAATAACACTAAATATAAGACCTTAGTGAAGTGTATAGACATTAAATTAATATATTTTAATGATTTTATGAAGAAATATATAGTAGTTAATTATAATTTCATTGAAAATCCTATACTTAACTACAATTTATGAAATATAATTCTTAAGTTTTAATGTTTTATGGGATAGGAAAAACCCAACTCTCCTATCCAACCATAAAACATGCATTAGCACAACTTCTAAGTGAAAATATAATTAATATTTATTTATTATTTAAATATTTATTATTTATTTCCAAAAATTATCAAAAATAAATAAAAAATTATATAATATATTCGAAAAATAGTTATTAAAGGAGAATTTTCGATTGCTTTGTGGATATGGTATATTATCCATAGAATTATAATATATTCAATCATTGTGATCAAATGATAAAATATAATTATTTATTTATTTCTAAAATATATAAATAAAAAATAATTGTTAAAGAAGAAATTTCAATTGGTTAGTGGATATGATAGATCATCCATAGAATTATAATATATTCAATTGTTGTGATCAAATGATAAAATGTAATTAATTACTATTTATCTTTTAATTCTAAAAATATAAAAAATAAAAAAATATTAAAGAAGAAATTTCAATTCCTCTATGGATATGATAGATAAATCCATAGATCTAAAATATATTTAGTCTTTATGGGCAGAGAAAAATTATATTTTCAAACTTTTTGTTAATTTATAATTTCCCCAAATATCTTCATGAAATTTTCATAAATCTATTGATAACAAAAAAAAAGTGATTTTGAATGTAAGAAATGTAGATCAACATAAATTTAAACATTCAAGAAAAAAAAGTATCACAAGATATTATAAAAAATTGAAAAAAATTACCTATTTTTGCCATATATTTTTTAAAATTTGAAAACTCTTCAAAAAATTAACGATCCACACTTGTTTCTTGCAAAATTGTGCAAATCTAACACTTTAGGAATGAGGTTTGGAGTTTTAGAGAGTCATTTAGGGGCGAAAGAAAGCTTATTTTAGGGAAAAGAAGCTTGTTTTCCCCTTTTATTTATTTTTTCACTTTTTGACTGCATCTTTTTCATCGATACACTACCAGTACACCCTGATACACTCCCAATACGCCTTGATACACTTTCAATATGCCTTGATATGGGTCCAATACACATGAAAAAAAAAAGACGAGACACCCGACTTTCATGCGTATCCATATATACTTTTCAAAGATACGATATGATACGCCCCGTATTGAGCGTATCATATCCAAATTTTAAACCTTGCTATGGAGCTAATTTTTCATTCTAAAAAGAGTGTGCCCCTTGGCAAGAACTTTGTAACCAAACACTCTAATGTTATCCATTCTTGCCTAGAATGAGCAAGAATTAAGAGAATGAGGTTTAGAGCAGTGAACCAAACATGGCCTAAATTAAATATTTGATCTTTACAAAAGTATTCAAGTCAGAATCAATATTGAAGTATATACATAATTCTCAATTAGTCCTACTGGCTTAAATTAATGTAGCCTTTGATAAAGAGGAGTGCTGATAGCATCCATAAGGCTCAATTTGGAAGGAGTACAAATACAAATATGTACACTGCAAAACCTTGCATTTTGCATTATTTTGTATGTATTTGTGTTGTACATATTTGCATTTATACTCCTTCCAAACTGAGCCTAAGGATCAAATGAATTCTCGAAATTCAACAACATGGCCAAGACTCAAGATGCTCAGTTCCAATGGAATAAAATTAAAAAAGAAAAAAAAAAACACCAAATGAATTGGGAGGAGGGGGATCAAAGCTGATGTGCTGACATCTCAAGCAATTCAGCTCAAATCCATCCTTTAGGGATTAGCAAACCAACAAATGAAACATAAAAGAGATATTTAAAGAGAGAGATCTTAGGAATTTGAGAAGATATAAGAATTGGGGTAAGAAAGATGGAGATGTTTTAGGAGAGAGAGAGAGATTTTAAGAATGCTTTTAGGACATGGAAAGAAGAACACACTTGATAAAATAAACATACCGCCAAGAGCCTATGTTGTTTTCTTATTGGTTCAATGTCCAATTACATGGCTTTAAAACTTGAGAAAATTGGAATAAGAATTTTGGATCAAATTTTGAAGAAAACAAGGATGGCACATGGACAACTTGGCTTTATATATAGTTGGGCCACCTGTGATGCATGACTATTGTCAAAGGAAATTGTGGTAGGGGCCTTATTATGACAACATTAATTGGGCCAAGTGGTAAACTATTTTTGAGTTACATATTGTTAGATAAAATTGTGTTTATTCTTATTATTTATCTTAATTTTACATTTTTATTATATTTTATTACTTTTAAATGTGATGCACATGATTTTTTAAGTGACATTTAGATGGGAATCTTAGGGTCTGTTTGGTTTGTATGAATAGGGGTCTGGAATCGGAATCGGAATGGGCTATTCCGATTCCAAATGTTTGGTTGGGCGGAATCGGAATCTCATTCCCATTTCTACTGGAATAGTATTCCCCTATTTGAGGGAATGGCCATTCCCTGCTCCTCCCTTGGGAATGAAATCCCATTCCTGCTGATTTTAATTCTCATTCCTATCAAACAGACTATGTAAATGGACCATTCCAATTCCGATTCCAATTCCAAAGGATTGTGATTTCGATTTCAATTTCGACTACAAACCAAACGGACCCTTAGGACTTTTCTAATTGGAGCAAGCTGAACCCTATCCATCTTAGCATTATTATTGGGTTATATATTGTCCAACGTTTAAAAAAACAAAGGGATTAGGGAGAGAGAGAGAGTTACTTTTTTTTATTAAGATAAATTAAAAATAAAATTTTCGATTTTAATTGAATTATATTTTTATTAATTTATATCAATTTTAACTAATAAAATAATTTTTGTTAAGTCAATTAACAAATTTATATTGTTTTTAATTATGTTAATTATTTTTATTTAAACATCACCTTTGACCTTAGATGATGCAATGGAGAAATGAATTCGGATTTACTCTCAGGAGCGCTCCTCATACCAACCTTACAGCACATTTCGGGCATGCATTAAGAAGACATCTCCCACGGATGCCAACTGTATAAGTAGTTTGAAAACAGTTTGTAAAAAGTAAAGCGGCAGAGGTACAGAGTTCACAAACAGACCCATGACATGGTCACCTGATTAGTGAGAATGATGATAAGGTACATGGCTACGCACCCAACGGTGACCTTGGTAGAATCATGCACCGGCCTCAGAGAGATCAAGCAAATACACGCCCAACTGCTCATTAACGGCCTTCTTAACGACCCTTACTGTCTTGGCCAATTTGTTGCTTCCATAGCTCTTAACCACCAAAACAATCTTGCTTACTCCGACCAGCTCCTCGATCAATCCCACAATCCAACTGTTTTCGCCTTGAACTCCATGATCAGAGCTTACTCTAGAAGCTCAACTCCTCAACGAGGCTTTCAGTTCTACAACCGGATTCTCCAATCCAACACCCCTGATAACTACACATTCACTTTCCTAGTCCGCTCTTGTACACAGGTCTCCTCGTCTGACGCTGCCCTGGCCGTTCACGCTGCCATTATAAAACACGGTTCCGATTCGAACCGGCATGTTCAGAGCGGGTTGATCAATATGTATGCTGAATTGGGTTTCTTGGGTTCAGCTCGAAAGCTATTTTCAGAAATTAGGGAGCCAGATTTGGTGTCTCAGACGGCCATGGTGAGTGCTTGTGCCAGGTGCGGTGAAGTTGATTTTGCACAGAATCTTTTCGATGAAATGCCTTATCGGGATCCCATTGCTTGGAATGCGATGATCGCGGGTTACTCTCAATGCGGACGGTCAAAGGAAGCCTTGGACTTGTTCCACTTAATGCAAATGGATGGCGCCAAAGTTAATGAGGCAACCATGGTCTCCGTCCTATCGGCTTGCACCCATTTAGGTGCACTGGATCAGGGGAAATGGGCACACGCTTATATAGAGAGGAACAAGCTTCAGATGACCGTGACGCTAGGGACTGCACTCATAGACATGTACTCCAAGTGTGGTAACATGAGTAAAGCTATGGATGTATTTTGGGGAATGAAGGAGAGGAATGTCTACACATGGAGTAGTGCTATGGGTGGGTTGGCAATGAATGGTGCTGGTGAGAAGTGTCTTGAGCTCTTTTCCCTCATGAAACAAGACGGCATTCAGCCAAATGAAGTAACCTTCATTTCAGTTTTACGAGGTTGTTGTGTGGTTGGACTAGTCGAGGAAGGTAGAAAGCACTTTGAGTCCATGACCCAAGTTTATGGGCTTGAGCCTCAACTTGAGCACTACGGATGCATGGTTGATTTATATGGCCGAGCTGGACGGTTGGATGATGCTTTTAACTTCATCAATAACATGCCTATGAAGCCTCATGCAGGAGCTTGGGGGGCTTTGCTTCACGCTTGTAAAATCCATAAAAACATGGAGTTGGGTGAGCTTGCACTGAGGAATATAGTAGAACTAGAGGCCAAGAACGATGGCGCCTATGTGCTCCTATCGAACATCTATGCAGATTCTAAAAACTGGGATGGGGTCAGTAGCATTAGGCATCTAATGAAGGCTAAAGGGGTGAGAAAGGTTCCTGGGTGCAGTGTCATAGAAGTTGGGGGTGTAGTCCATGAGTTCTTTATGGGAGACAAATCACATCCTAGGTATGGTGAAATTGAGGTGATGTTGGGAGAGATCTCAAGGAGGTTGAGACTGGCTGGGTATGTGGCTAATACTAACCCTGTGCTCTTTGATATAGAGGAAGAAGAGAAAGAAGATGCTCTGTGTAGGCATAGTGAGAAGGTGGCCATTGCTTTTGGTTTGATCAGTCTGGATGAAGGTGTGCCAATAAGGATTGTTAAGAACCTCAGGGTTTGTGGGGATTGCCATGATGCCACAAAAGTCATATCTAGGGTTTTCAACAGAGAGATCATTGTAAGGGATAGGAATAGGTTTCACCATTTTAAAGATGGGGAGTGTTCTTGCAAGGGTTTTTGGTGATAAGTTGATTGCTGGATGAACATGTTTTAATTTGTTGAGAGATGAAATTTATTTGTGAGTTATTGAAAGAATACCTAAATATTTCTTCTTTTTTTCCCTTCTATAGGGGGAGTTCGTATTCTTGTAAATGCCATCTGATGATGATGTGTATATATATTGACTCTCTCGGCTGGTGGTCTCTGTTATTGTGCCTCTGGTTTCTTCCATTTTCTTCCTTCAATCAAGTTGAGATATCAACTTGAAAATTTTGTTCAAACAGATGTGATCAAACACTGGGAAGAGTTTCCTAGTTCACCTGATGAACTGTACCAAATCTTGATAAACTCATTTGGCATTGTCTGCTGCCTCATTTCAACCTCCATTACAGCAGCATTGATCCATTCTTGAAGGCATATCTAAAGGGAGATTATTGCCCTGTGCATGAGTTGGACTCGGAACTGACTGGTATTTCTTTCTTCTGGTCTTCCCTCTGTGCTTTATTTGTCTCTCTGTTCCCTTTTGGTTCAAAATGTTTCTATTTTTTGATAAATTTTTTTTTTCTGTTTATGAAAGCAGTTTTGGTTTAGGATCTTATGAGGTTTTCTTTTTCTTTGTTTGTTTGTCTTTTGAGACATTATACTGTGCAGATGTTTCTTTAATTGGAGTACCTTGATTCTGGTTCTTCAATAAGGTTGTTGGGGGTGGTGGGACCGTTTCCTTTTCAGAATTTTTGAACTCAGATCTGGTTTTTTTGTCGAATATTGTGTACGAATGTTCTGGTTTGCTTATTCATCATTGTGTTCATAATTGGACTCCAATTTTTCGTAGATCTATGCACTATAACTTCCAATTTATCATAATATTTTTTTTTATGGATCAATTGATGTGAAAATTGTTGGTGGTAATCAATGCTCAGAGTCTCAATATTTTTATATATTAAAGTAAATTCAGCACTGAATTCTGTATCAGCACTCAGTTTTGAAGAAGATTCCAATAATGAATTATGAATTTGAGATGAATGGATGAAACACAGGATTAAATTTGGGTACACTTGTCTGGCATGACTAAACAGTCAACATAGATTTGTGATTTGGTCATTTGGTGAATTGGATTGGTGTATGGGGTGGAAAATATATCATCATAATCAATATCACTTCAATGAGTGCCCTGCAGTCTAGCTCTTCAAGACTTAAAAACGACGACTCATAGACATGCCTATAGAAAAGAATAAATCATTAGAATATCCAATACTTTTTTGAATAAACCATAGAACAGAGAAATCAGACATGTCTACGGTGAACATGGATTAGGTTGTTTTGGTGATAGGATGACTTGAATGGACCTCTTTTGGTTCTGACATCTTTTGAAACTTCCCCCTGGGTTTTGATACTGAATATACTAACCTCCCACCCATAGTCTTTATTTGATGGAAATGATGGATCCCAAGTACCTAAGCATGAAGTGAGAGCTGTCAGGGATTTCATAGAAACCTTACTAATCTAGTTGTATGATATCTAAACTAGCCACAAACATAATCATTTGCATTATCCTTTACTACTGTTTTCATGAATCCTAAAGCATGTAAAAATTCTGTCAGATAAAGAATCTATTGCTTCTCACCTGTCTTGAATCATGTGTAATTGCTCAATACAAGAGATCTGAAAATGTTGGAGTTGTTTGCTTTGTTTAATTGCTTTTTGATTTGGGTTAAGTTCCACTGAACCTTTTCTGCACTGTATTGCATTTATATTTTATAAATTTCAGTCTAAATATCGATAACACCTTGATTCAAGCAAAAAGAGCTTCTCTCCACTAATTGGACACCAAGGATTAACAGTGATCTCCAAATAAAATTCAATATTCAGCTGGACTGTGTGCTTCTCTCCATACTCCAATATCCAATCATGTTTTGTGCAGCTCTGCATCTCACAAACTTAGAATACATTAAATTTTAATTTACTACTCTTGCTGGCTGCTGAAGGACAAGCTTCCCAAGTGATCAATGTCATTGGAAGAGTAGGTAAAGATGATTGAGAAAGCTTTTCTAGAAATAAAGCATCCTTTGTATCCTATATAGAAATAATTTATGTGGACTACTAGACCTGTAGTTGGGTCAAGGCTCCTCTTACTCCTGACATGTCAAATGTAAAAGGATCAGAACCTGAAGAAAAAATTCAGCAATGAGGGTCTAAGAATGAGAGTTTCGAACCTACCCTCTCTCAGCACCCTAACATTCTTTTATTAAGATATATTTGAATAATTACAAGGAGGCCCTTAGGTGGGCAAGAATTTACAAAGAACTTAATATAGACAGGATGGGCCCAGAATAAGGCCCATTACAGAAAATAAACATAAATAACAAGAAAGAATAAACAACCTATGGGCCATTCGGCCCATCTTCTCTACACTCCCCCTCAAGCTGAGCATAGATGTCAATCATGCCAAGCTTGCTGGTATCATGCTGAAGTTTTGCCTTGGGAATGCCTTTGGTGAGAAAATCTGCCAACTGTCCTTCAGATGTGATGAAAGGAAGACACTCTTCACCCGAAGAGATCCTTTCCCTAATGAAGTGTCGATCAACTTCAATATGCTTGGTTCTATCATGTTGCACTGGGTTGTGAGCAATGTTGATGGCAGCCTGATTATCACAGTACAACATCATTGGCTTGTCATATTCAACTCCAAGTTCTTCCATCAATGATTTTAGCCATAATAATTCAGAAACTCCATGTGCCATGGCCCTGTATTCTGCTTCAGCAAAGGACCGAGCAACAACCGATTGTTTCTTGCTTCTCCAAGAAACAACATTACCAGCCACCAAGCTGCAATACCCAGAAGTAGATCTTCTGTCATCAATGTTTCCGGCCCAGTCAGCATCGGTGTAGGCTTCAAGTTTTATATGACCATGCTTGGCAAACAGAATACCTTTTCCTGGGGAGCCCTTCAAATAACATAGGATTCTCTCTGCTGCTGCCAGATGAGTGTCTCGGGGAGCATGCATGAATTGGCTAATGCAACTGACTGCATATGCAATATCTGGCCGAGTCATGCATAGATACAAAAGTTTCCCAAGAAGTCTCTGAAAGATTCCTTTGTCTTTTAACAATGTCCCTTCTGAGGCTGAGAGTTTATGACTCATATCAATAGGAGTAGCAACTGGTCTAGCACCCATCTTTCCAGTCTCGGAGAGCAAGTCAAAAACATACTTCCTTTGGGAGATAAGAATCCCATCCTTGGATCGAGCCACTTCTATACCAAGAAAGTATCTCAAGTCCCCCAAATCTTTAATCTCAAACTCTGTATAGAGAAAAGATTTTAGATCATGAATTCCTGAAACATCATTACCAGTCACTACAATATCATCTACATACACAATGAGGTACTGCCAGAGGTCCACTCCTCTTCACAAAAAGAGTATGATTGGACTATGTCTTTACATAACCAAAGTTAACAAGTATTGTTCTAAATCTCTCAAACTATGCTCTAGGGGACTGTTTTAGTCCATAAAGAGATTTCTTCAGCCTGCATACCTTCCCTTTCATATCAGTTCCATACATCCCTGGAGGAAGAGACATATAAACCTCCTCATGTAATTCACCATTCAGAAATGCATTCTTCACATCCAATTGATAAAGGGGCCAGTCAAAGTGAGCAGCTAAAGATAGAGGAACCCTCACAGATGTCATCTTGGCAACAGGTGCAAAGGTCTCTAAATAATCAATCCCATATGTCTGTTTATAGCCTTTTGCAACCAGCCTGGCCTTGTACCTTTCAATAGTGCCATCAACTTGGTATTTGATAGTAAAGATCCACTTGCAACCGACTGGATCCTTCCCTTCAGGCAAATCCACCACTTCCCATGTGTCATTCTTGTATAGGGCATCGATTTCAGATCTCATAGCATCCCTCCACTCTGGAATCTTAAGAGCTTCTGACACAGACCTGGGAATAGGATGAGAAGCAACAGAAGAGAGATAGACAAAGTATGGAGGTGAAAGCAAACTGTAAGAAAGGTGTTTGGAAATGCAGCGTGCAATGCACTTCCGTTTTCCTTTCCTAACAGCAATGGGAATATCAAGGTCAGGGAAGGATGAATCCAAAGATGCTGAAACAGTACCTGTTGTCTCTTCTGTGACTGGAAGTGTATGAGGCCCATGTGTTGTAGGAGAAACAACCTACACATTTCTGGATCTTTGCCTTTGATACACCTTGGGATTGAGGATAGGACGAGGAGGTAGAGTACTGGGACAAGGGGAAATGAACGACTGATCCACCCTTGATGCATTTGAAGGAGAAGCAGACACATCAAGAGACTCAACAGGGACAGGAAGAGGAAGAGCAAACACTTGTGACAAATCCTCCCCCTGTGGACAATGTTCTTCTGGAGAGGAACCATAAAAGGGGGAAAGCTCATCAAAGGTGACATCCATTGAGACATACCGATTGCCAGACTTTGGATCAAAACAACAATAACCCTTCTGTGTGGGGGAATAACCAAGGAAGATACACTTTTGAGCTTTGGGTTCAAATTTATGCCTTTGGACACTTGGAACATGTACATAATAGGTGCAGCCAAAGACACGAATAGGAACAGGAAAAAGGTCATTGTCTGGATGAAGAAGATTGAAGGAAGACTTAAACCCCAAAACCCTGGATGGCATACGGTTTATAAGATAGGTAGCAGTAAGAACAGCATCACCCCAAAATCTGGTAGGAACATGTGAGGCAAATAAGATACTTCTTGCAACTTCAACAATATGCCTATTTTTCCTCTCAGCAACCCCATTCTGTTCTGGGGTCTTAGCACATGAGCTTTGATGAATAACCCCCATGTCAGAGAGATAGCAGGATAGGTTTTTCTCAAAGTATTCTTTTGCATTGTCAGATCTGAAGATTTTAATCCTGGTATCAAATTGGGTTAAAACAAATTCATGGAATTGTCTTACAAGTCTTGGAACTTCATCACGGGATTTCATCAGGAATATCCAAGTGAACTGAGAAAAATCATCAATAAACAGGATAAAATATTTATAGCCACCCATGGAAGGTAAGTGGTAAGGCCCCCACACATCAGAGTGCACAATATTAAAAGGAAAGGAAGATCTTTTATTACTCAAAGGATAATTGTTTCTACAATGCTTTGACAATTCACAAGACTCACAATGAAGACTAGACAAACTAATTCCCTTAAACAGTTCAGGGAAAAGATGACTCAAGGCAGAAACAGACAGATGACCAAAACGACGATGACACAACATAATCCGACTAACAGACTCTGAAGAAACAGATCCAAGAGCAGCATTCCCAAGATGATCAGTGCATTGTTTCGGGGTATCAAGCAGGTATATTCCGTTCGCCTCATGGCCACTCCCAATCACCTTCTGAGACTCCAGATCCTGAAAAACACAGTAGGAAGGAAAGAAGGTTACACAACAGTTTAGTGACTTGGTTAAACTGCTTACAGACAACAAATTTGTATTTAGTTTAGGTACATGAAGGGCAGAAGGTAGGAACAAAGAATCCGTAGCCTTGATGGTTCCCTTACCAGAGATAGGGGCAAGTGAACCATCAGCTAAAGTGATTTTATGACGTCCAGGGAGCAAGTCATATGAAACAAATAGGGTAGAAAGATTGGTCATATGGTCAGAAGCACCTAAGTCAATAATCCAAGGGATCTTGAGATTACCTGAAGTGGTAGCATGATTGGCAGAAGCCCTTATACCTGAATGAGCAAATGCTGAAGCAGCAGAAGAATTGCTTGAAGGGTTGGAAGAAGAGGTCACATCACTCAGCTGACTGATCATCTTCCCAAACTTTTCCTATTCTGCTCTCATGGCTGCCAACTGTGCAGAAGCAGACATTTCTTCACTATCTGGCCCGACAGCTACATTTGCACTTTCTGATCTTTTACTATCATACTTTTTCTGAAACCGACTGGGAACAAGATTAGGATGTAATTTCCAGCACTTATCTTTGGTGTGCTTTGACTTCTTGCAGTACTCACATATAACTTTTTTCTTTCCTATGCCATCAGAAGTTCTAGCATTCCCTTTGGGTTTAATCCCCATATTGGCAAAGTGATCATTCATATCAGCCCCTTGAACCTGAACAGCCCTTCTGCTCTCTTCACTACTCACCAATGCATAAGCTTGTGACAAGGAGACACACTCCTTGGAAAGAATATTCTGTTTTGTGATATCATATTCTGGGTTTAGTCCAGTTAAGAACTCAAATACCCTGTTTCTTTCAACCAATTTTCTGTAGGTCTCTGCATCATTGGTGGTGTCCTAAGGTACAGTTTCTATTAGGTCAATCTCTTGCCATAAGGACTTCAGGGTTGAGAAATATACAGCAAGAGGTTTCTCCCCTTGTCTTAAATTCTTTACATCACTTCTCAATTTATATGCCCGGGCCACATTGAGTTTTTGTGAATAGGTTTCCGCAACACTGTCTCAAATTTCTTTTGCTGAATTCATCCATAGGTAGTGTTGGCTGATTTGCGGCTGCATTGAGTTCACAAACCACCCAATGACAGTGTAATTTTCTTGCATCCACTTCTCGTAGGATGGATCATCTTCTGGGGGAGCCTTCTTACTTCCGGAAATGAATCCCCACTTTCCTTTACTACAAACATGAATCTTTACTGATTGTGACCATGCCAAATAATTAGTTCCATCTAGTTTAACTGTGGTCACAGTCAATAAGGAATCATTTGGAGTTCCCTGAACTAGTCCATATTCGGCACCACTTTTGTTTTCAAACTCTGAGGAGTACATCATGTAAACACTCTAAACAGAGTTCAGCCGACCACAAGAAGACAATATACTGAGTTCAGCCTTCAAGAAGTAATCAAAAACTCCTAGGCACTGTGCAATCAACCGAAGTACCTTTTCAAAGTTGTGCACTCAGCCAAGAAGAGTAAATACCAATCGGTATTGCTGAACAGGCCTTTTCACAAACACAGTGTGGGCAATAGAGACAGCCCCACTGTCAAGGAAGAGAAAAGACCCCAAAAAACAGTTCGTACAGTCCCTTAAAACAGCCAAAATATGAGTAACAATACACAGCCTTGTTACAAGGATGTTTCGGCAGGTTTTAACAGTCCAAGAAGAAGAGAAAAAAACAGCCCAGAAATTTCTGGGTTAAACCAGATTTAATGCAGTTGAAGGTAGTACAGAACAGCTAGGGTTTTCGGACACTTCAACAGTCCAAACACAGTCGAAGATAATACAGAACAACCAGAAACTGAGCACAACTTACAGTTCAAGCTTCAAAAGTAGAACCGAGCTGTTCCCCTTCTCCTTCCCCTTTTTTTTCTCTGATTCTTCCTGGCCACCGAACCCCTTCCCCAAGAGATTCTAGTCTTGGGCTCGTCCACTGACCTCCAAGAATCAGGCAGTATGTGACTAAGCTTCCAGCCCTATGATATTCAGGTTCAGATATGCTCTGATACCATGAAGAAAACTGAAGAGAGGAGAGCTTGAGAATTCAGCAATGAGGGTCTAAGAATGAGAGTTTCGAACCTACCCACTCTCAGCACCCTAACATAAATATAGACAGGATGGGCCCAGAATAAGGCCCATTACAGAAAATAAACATAAATAACAAGAAAGAATAAACAACCTATGGGCCATTCGGCCCATCTTCTCTACAGAACCCACTACTGGGTGGGCCCCACCTGAAAGGGCCTACTCCAAAAAAGTGTACTCAGACCATTATTATAGTCGTGTAAAAAAGTAAAACCAAGTATTTTGGGCTTGTATGCATAAAATACTTTCTTATATTCTTGTAACCCTTGGGGGGGGGAGGATACCTAGAAAGCAAGTTTTGCAGCTGAGGGATTTGAGAAGTCTATGCAGTGCAGCTATGACTAGTGCCTAGACTGGGTCTTCTTACAAATGGATGGGAATTGGACAGAGATGATCATTGTTTGTATTTGAGAAGGGAGAGCCTTCCTAATATTGACAGTGCTCAATTTGCATATTAATTTGTTTTCGTAGTCTAGCAGGTGGTTTCGTTCTGTTTGTCTTACTAGTTGTTAATTTTTCAATTGTCGAATTCTATAGAAGCAATAGTTTGATGTATGATACTCCTATAAGATCCTCTATGCCAACTTTGAAGCAAATTATAATAGAAGGTAAACAAAGCTATTCTTAACAAATTATGTTATCTCTGTTAGACAGTTTTGTATGCCCTTAACTTCAATCATTTTGATGTACTTTTGTTATTTAGTGGAAATAAATAAAGTGCATGTTTGATTCATGTTGTTTGGTTTAATTCTGTGTAAAACCCTAAAACTGGACATTTGTAGAGACTCATGTTAGTTTTAAATGTTCACAGCCGTTGGATAAGTCTGGGGAGATTTATCCTGCCAAGGCTGATACTGGTGTGCCACCAAGTGTTGGGATGGCCTGTCTCAGCCATCAGGGTAAGACCCGAGGCACATACAGCATGGGATTACTTGAATCCTTGAACCGGACCAGATTTCCAGTCTTGCCCTGGACCTTGGAGATAGATGGGCAAAACTGGAAAGTTACACCTGACCCCTAGACTCGATTATGACACTTCACTAGGTGCTGGATCAGGCTGCCTTTGATATGCCAATCAGTGAGATCCTTAGTGGGGATCAAAAACTGGGTATGTTGGGGCAGTTTGAGAATTCATCTGAGTGGGTGGTCATAGTGACAGAATCAGCCACTTTGTCGGACAAAGGGTAATGATCGGGAATGCACTCTCTCTGATGGAAACCAAACTGCCGGTAGTTAATTTCAATCGTTGGAATTTTGTTTTTGCAAAATTAATATATTTACATATATATGTACGGTTTCAAAATGTTTGCAAATGGTTTTAATTCCCGGGATCCATGTGAGAGGAGAGTGCAGCACTGTTCCTTGCAGCCGAGGGAGAGGTCCTCTCTTGTCGGGCAGTGCTTGATCATTAAGAGCTGAGAGGTTAAGTGTAAGACCATTTAGGATAATACCTGATGGGCTAATCTTGCACCTGCCCACAGTCCCTGGGTTTTTATAAGATGGCTTGGCCCAGGGACCACTTAATGTAAGTGTTGGGCCCATAGGGTTCATACGATGGACTCAAGGGGTTCATTGAGATTTTCAGTGAATTCGGCTGGGCCTTGTATTAAAGGCTGGGCCGAACCCATGTGGCTGGTGTGTAGATCAATGCTTGGGTCCCACGCCATACAAAGAAGCCCAACTGGGCAGCAGATTGGAAACTAATTAAACACTGAATACTTAATGGGCCAAAAGCCCATTTCGAGGTGGGCTGATATGATCACCCATCCATGGGGCGAATTTGAGATTGAAGTTAGCAAAAAGGATTGGGCTCTTAGCCTTATCCACTCTTAGAGACCAAATTCAAATCAGATTTGAATCTGGTAACCTCCTGATAAGAACAGGAGTAAGCTAACTCTATCTGGGAAAGGGATTAAGATTATCCCCTATCCAAATATTGATTTGGATTGGGATAACTCCTAATTAGGAGATTTCTTAATCAAGAAGAAAAGCAGGAGATTTCGAATGTACCAAGAGGGAGAGAAATCAGATTTCGATCCAAGGGGTTTTGGTAAGCAAGAAGGGTTCCTGCGATTTGAGATTAGATCTCATACTCTCCAGAAAAGAAAACAGTTCAGCCTTTTCGTTTCTGAAAATCTCCTCCTGCCGCCGCCATCTGCACTATTGCAAGATTTGATCTTTGCAGAAAAGAAAGTCAAGAAACCAGTTCTTGACATCAGTCTTGCAAGAATGACTGAAAGAATTCAGTGTTTAGTACATCCAGGGGATTCTTGTGAAGGATCCAGTGTGTAGGACGCACCCTGCTGGTTCTGTTCCATCCACAGCTGTGTCATCTTCAGCAGGGACAGATCTTGGAGCATTCTTTGGGCGTGAACACCAACTTTGGGAGATACTGCTTCTCCGGATCAGGTATAATCCTCCCATTTATCTTTTGGTACAGATCTGGTTTGATTAGGGTTCAAGTAGATCATTGAATATTGTATTCTAAATTCAGGGAATATGATTCCCAGTTGGGAGAAGGTAGGAAATTTTTGAAATTCGCCCCACCCATTCCACAACCTTTATGGCGTCCATTAGATGGATCCTACCATTCTTTCAGTGGTATCAGAGCCACAGGTTCGAATCTTGAACCAAAAAGAAAATCAGATCTGACCCTGCGCAGATGGATAGAAGGTGTTCTTTCAAGATTTGCGCAGATTGTTTTCTTTTTTCAAGAAACTGTTTCTTGTTAAGGGCGATTGATCTGAAATTAATTTCTATTAAATCCAAAATTTATTTGGAATTGTTCTTTGTTTATTTTGATTTAATGGACTGTTCAAACCTGGAGATCGCAGTGCAGTTTTAGCGCAGATGGTCTGCGCACCCTTTTTTCTTTTCTATTTATTTATTTCATTCAATTCGGTCTGTAAATAATTTTTTTTTATTTTTAGACTGAATGTATAGGATTTGATCAAGAATGTAATTAATAGAAATAGGATTTCTGTTATTTTTCTTGATTAAAGAAGATGGAAGGAGATGGCGGCGCTGGAGATTTGTAGATGGAGAAATCGTTTTCTGCGATTTGCAGTTTATGAAACTGCAACCCTTGTGATTAACCTCTGTTTTGCAGGTGGTGCGAACAGTTCATAATTGTTTTGTGTTTGCTAGAAATCAAAACTATTAATTTCAGATCATTCAATAATTAATTCTTGAATTGAAAATCAGTTTTGGACCATTTCGGACTAGATTGGACCAAAACTGTTTGGACCGAATCTGGGTTTCGAAAGGGGCTGTTCTCAGTCCAATTGTCTCACACTTTTGTTCCAAATCTGATGTTCAATTACAGGGATTAATTCGGCCCACCTGTAAAGCCCAGTTTTAAAGGGTTAAAACTGCAAAAGCCCATTATTGTGAGATAAGCTGTATGGGCCGAACTGCTATCTGCGATTCAGCCCATACACCTAGTGGACATTAATCGTTAATGACTTGGTTTTTAAATGGGCCGTTGAATGGGCTTTACAGCAATTAATTGATTGGATCAATTCCTCCTTTACATGTGATGTTTGGATGTTTGATGTGCTGCGACCATGGGCCATAAGTACTTGGCCCGTGATGACTCGTTAGTGGCTCTTGCGCACACCATGGCTGAATGCACATCATTGCCATGGTGTCCCTGAAGGTCATTGGATGACCCCCCTCTTTGCCTGGTGGGCCCCACAACCCTGAAAAGGGATGCGTACGGAACCCCTAGCCGATTAAGGCCCACCAGAAATCTGACTTTATGAAAGTCAGTGGGAGCCACTTTGGTTTGACCTAAATTAGAACTAGGCCGTAATTTTGTTCCCTCCAGCAAATATGAATGCAAGTGATAGGGAGATCCATATGATGGACTCTCTAAAGGCCTTCCGTCATTAGCACAATGATGGGTCCATCAGTAATGAGGAAACGCACCATAAAATTGGGCTATCCATTTGCTGTTGGATCTGTTAGAGTGTTTCATAAGATGATAGGGGCGTCATAGACCGATGTGGGAGGGGCTTCACCAGAAAATGGGAACTCTCTCACGGTACCTTGGCGTAACCTGAATATGATGGGTGTGCACTCACTGACAGAAGGGTTTACCTGAAAACGGCTCTGAACCTTGTCTGACAGAGGCCAAAGGGAAACTCATTTGATGAGTGGATATGATCCGTCACAGAAAGGTGGTGGGGTTATGCAGCTGAAACAGTTGGCTTCACGCACCCCATGTGATTTCCCACATTTCCAGAGACATTTCGTCGTCTCCGTCACTGAGATAGGAGGGAAATCTCAGAGATGAACAAATGGGAATGGAACATAGATTAAAAGCCATATCTATGTAGGTAAACATGAATCAAACTAAGGTTGTGGACTAATGATTTTGCTGTTTTATCAGAAAATGGCAAACGGTCAATTTGCAAAGCTTCTAGACGATAACAAGCTTAAGGGCCCAAACTATGCCGACTGGTACAGAAATCTTATGCTGGTTCTAACTTCTGAAAAGTTAGACAAGGTAGTGAAAAATCCTGCCCCGGAACGTCCGGGTGATAGGGCTTCTGAGGCCCGTAGGAGGGACTACCAAGATTGGGAGGATAAGAACTCCCTAGCCCGCTGCTTTGTCATTGCCTCATTAGACAACTCAATACAGAGGCAGTTCGATCAGATCGAACTTGCCAAGGACATATTGGACAGTCTAAGGACAATGTATGAGGATCTAGCCATTACAGACTGCTTCTTACTCCTCCATGATACAATGTTCCCTGCTACCATAGCACAATAACTTGAAGTGGATTTCCTCTTATCAATACATCCCGCCCAGTCAGCATCAGTGTATGCTTCCAACTTCATGTGTCCATGCTTAGAAAACAAGATACCTTTCCCTGGAGTCCCTTTTAGATAGCATAGAGCCCTCTCAGCAGCTACTAAATGTGAATCTCTGGGAGAATGCATGAATTGGCTAATTACACTAACTACATAAGAAATATCTGGTCGAGTCATGTAAAGGTATAATAACTTCCCAGCCAGTCTCTAGAACACTCCCTTATCAGTTAGTAGTTCACCATCAGTAGCTGACATCTTATGATTTAGGTCTATAGGAGTATAAGTAGGTCGAGCACCCAGTTTGCTAGTCTTTACAAGGAGATCAAGAACATACTTCCATTGAGAAATGAAGATACCATCCTTAGATCTGGCAGCTTCAATTCCTAAGAAATATCTAAGTTCTCCCAAGTCTTTAATTTCAAACTCAGTGTTAAGAAAACTTTTGAGATAAACAACTTCCTGAGTATCGTTACCAGTAACGACAATATCATTAACATAGACAATCAAAAGAGTCACTAAGGAATATCTCCTCTTGACAAATAAGGTATGATCCGACTGAGCCTATATGTACCCAAAAGCAACAAGAGCAGCCCAAAATCTGTCAAACCAGGCTCTAGGAGATTGCTTAAGGCCATAAAAGGACTTCTTCAGTTTACAAACCTTCCCTTGCATCTCCTTCCCATACACCCCTGGAGGTAAAGACATATAGACCTCTTCATGTAGGTCCCCATTCAAGAAAGCATTTTTTACATCGAATTGATGAAGAGGTCAATCAAAAGTAGTAGTTAAAGATACCAAAACTCGAACTTAAGTCATCTTGGCTATTGGGGAAAAAGTTTCCAGGTAATCAATACCATACATCTGAGTGTATCCTTTAGCAACCAAATGGGCCTTATATCTCTCAATAGTACCATCTGAATGATAATTAATAGTGAACACCCACTTATAGCCAACCGGTTCCTTTTCCTCAGGCAAATCCACAATTTCCCAAATATTGTTCTTATGCAAAGCATCTTGTTCAGTCATCATAGTATCCCTCCATTCTGATTTGGACAAGGCTTCTGGGACAGATTTGGGAGTCACATGTGTGGAAACAGAGGCAAGGAAGGAATAGTAGGAAGGGGAAAGAAGGCTGTAGGATAGGTGTTTGGAAATGCAATGAGTTGTACATTTCCATTTGCCTTTGCGAAGGGCAATAGGGAGATCAAGGTCAGGGAAGGTATCCAAAGTGGTAGAAGAGGGCTAACCTGTTACCTCAGTAATGATGGGAGGTGCAAGAGGCTCATCTGAAAGTGTGGAAACATTGCATGTCTCTGAGTCTTTGTCTCTTGTACCACATTTGGATAATAGGATGGGAAGGAAATGCGGGAGGATGAGCAGGAGGAGGAGGGGGAGCAGGAACATGAGAAGAAGAGCCAATAGAGGACTCGATTGGAGGAGACTCAATAGAAGATTCAATGAGAATTGGAAGAGGAACATGTGGTGACAACGCAAACAACTCCTCTGAATGCTCCCCCTCAGGAAAAGTACCAAAGAAAGGAACAAACTCTGCAAATGTGACATCTCTGGAAACAAAGCAAGTGCCGCAAACCGGGTCAAAAAACAATATCCCTTCTGTGTGGAGGCATATCCCAAAAAGACACACTTGTGTGCTTTAGGCTCAAACTTATGTCTTTGATGACTGTGAACATGAACATAGTAAATGCACCCAAACACTCGGAGAGGAAGAGAGAAAAGATCCTCATTTGGAAAAAGCAAGCTAAAGGGAGTTTTAAACCCCAGAACCCGTGAAGACATTCGGTTTATCAAGTATGTAGCTGTAAGGACAACATCCCCCCAAAACTTAACGGGAACATGGGAAGAAAAAAGGAGGCTCCTCGCAACCTCAACCACATGTCTGTTCTTCCTTTCCACCACTCCATTTTGTTGAGGAGTGTAGGAACAAGAACTTTGATGAATAACTCCAAAGGTATCAAAATAGGAGGAAAGACTCATCTCAAAATATTCCTTTGCATTATCAGATCGGAATATTTTGATCCCAATGTTAAACTGGGTAAGGATAAGTTCATGAATTTTTTGTACAATATTTGGTACTTCATCCCGGGATTTCATAATGTAAATCTAGGTGTAATGAGAGAAATCATCAATGGAAATAATGAAATATTTGTAACCCCCCATAGCAGATAAATGATATGGCCCCCACACATCAGAGTGCACAATATGGAGAGGAGAAACAAATATTTTATTATTCACTGAAAAAGATTGTCTACAATGTTTTGCAAGTTCACATGACTCACAATGAAGATTCGATAAGGATATTCCCTTAAACATTTCTGGGAACAAATGACACAAAGCCGAAAAAGACAAATGACCAAATCTCAAATGACATATCATGACTCTATCAACTAACTCTAATGAAATAGACTCCAAAGCTACTCCACTAGGTGATCCAGGACTTTAATCAGAGACATCCTGCAAATATATCCCATTCGCCTCATGGCCACTCCCAATCCTCTGAGATTTCAGGTCTTGAAAAACACAATAAGTAGGAAAGAAGGTTATGCTGTAGTTCATTGATTTTGTTAAACTACTAACAGATAAAAGGTTAGTGCTAAGTTTAGGAACATGAAGGATAGAAGATAATACAAGGGAGTCAGAGGCTCTAATATCCCCCTTGCCAGAGATGGGAGCAAGAGACCCATTGGCAAGAGAAATCTTCTCTCTACCATAGACGAGCTAGTATGAACAAAAAGGTTAGGTATGCTACTCATATGGTCTGATGCACCAAAATCTATGATCCAAGGAATTCTACGATTACTTGAGGCTGTAGCATGATTTGCAGAAGCACAAATACCTAAATGGGAAAAAGCGGATGTAGAGGGGGTGCCTGAGGAGGAAGCTGCAACAATAGACTCCAAGTGATTTATCAAGCTCCCATATCTCTCAAACTCTGCCTTCACTGCTGCCGGTTGTTCCATAGCAGATTTTTCTTTACTTTCAGATACTGTAGCAACATTTGCATTCTTGGGCTTTCCAGACTGACCACCCTTCTTAAAGTTGTTGTTCCGAAACCTCTCTGGAAGAAGATCTGGATGAAGTTTCCAACAAGAATCCTTCGTATGTTTCAGCTTCTTGCAATATTCACATATCACCTCCCTTTTTTCATTTACCCCCTTTGGTTTTATTCCAGCATGTGCAAAATGTTTTGGGGGTGGTGGAGTCTGTAGCTGTACCTGTTGCTTGCTCTCTTCACTGCTCACCATAGAGTATGCCTGAGCAAGTGATGCTTCATCCTTGGCCAGAATATTTTTCCTTGTAATATCAAATTCAGGATCGAGTCCTGTAAGGAATTCAAACACTTTGTTTCTTTCCACAAATTTCTTGAAGGATTATGCATCTTTGGTGCTTTTCCATACAACTGCTTCCAATAACATCAATCTCCTACCATATTGACTTAAACATCGAATAGTAGACAACAACACTCTTCTCCCCCTGTTTCAAAATTTTTTACATCATTTTTCAATTTGTAGGCCCTTGCAACATTTAATTTATGAGAGTATGTTTCTGTAACACTATCCCAAATCTCCTTGGTTGAAGTCATCCAAAGATAGTGTTGACTTATGTGGGGCTGCATAGAATTTACCAACCACCCAATAACTGTGTAGTTATCCTGCATCCATTTCTCATATGCAGCATCAGTCTCTTCTAGCATCACCTTACTACTCGTGAGAAACCCTAGTTTACCTCTACTACAGACATGGATCTTAATAGATTGTGCCCAAGCTAGGTAATTTGTTCCGTCAAGTTTAATTGTAGTCACTCCTGTCAGAATGGAATCTACAGGACCAACCTCCGACATTGGGATCTGCTTCATCTCACTTCCAGATTGCTCCATCAATCAAACAAAAATAAAAAAACAATGTTTTCAACCTTTATAGACCTAACTAAGGTCAGTCAAGTACTTAAAAGTCTCGAAACTAGGGTTTCACTATACCTGGCCTTCGGGGAGAAAGAGAGAAGAGGTAGCCGCTCAAACCAGAGCTATCCAAACCACTTCCAACTACAACTGCCAACTTTTGGAGATAAAAAGGAACCCTCCAAGCCTTGAGCACCACACCCAAACGGTCTCTTCAACCCGTAACTGGAAACTCTCTAGGCAGCTAGGGTTCTGGGAAAAAATTTGCAATCCCACTTTCTTGGCAATCTGTGGCCAGATTTGGACTCTCCAAACCCTCTACCAACTAGGCAAACAATCTCTCTAAATGATCAGCAATTTATCTCTCCATACACCTTTCGATTGGAAAAAGTGTATGGGAAAGGAAAAGAAAAAAGAGAAAAGCGAAGGAAGACCTACTCTGATACCAAATGTGATTCAGAACAATAAAATTAGTAGAATAATTTAGATTAAAGCAAAAGAAGTAGAGAAGAAGATGAAGACAGCAAGGAGGAAGAATGGAGAAGAAAGGAGAAAGAAAGGAGAAAGAAAGGAGAAAGAAAGGAGGAGTTCGATGATCTCCTCTTTCCCCCACATTAATCTTTTATTAAACTTACTTAAGTTACATAATTTACAAGACTGCCCTTAAGTGGGCATCCACATCAGCAATACACTTAGAAAACATAAACAAGAGCTAAAGGCCCATAATGAAAAAGGCCCAATAATAAGTAAGACACTAATGGGCTAGGGCCCATTCGGCCCAGTCTCTCTACACCTTATATATCTGTTGGAAGGGATAGAAATCAGGTTTGATTTGACATGGCCAAACCAGGTTTGGTGGCTAGCCGAATTTACAAAAATTTTCTAACCCAACCCAAGAACCAATTTCCCGGTAATTTTGAAATATGAAATTTTTGGATTGATCTTGCATTGAACTGGACCAGATCTGAAACCCAAATTAAAACTAATCATACTTGATATGGAGACCACAAAACGCAGCTCCTAGAGTGATAGTTCACACCCAATATCAGTCCCAAAATTGGCCTCCAACTGAAGATGGCGCAATGTGTATGTGAAGCCGATTCAGCAACACCGTTTCAGCAAAAACTATTCTCCAACTTGCTTGGATTGAATTGGCTCTGTGAACCTGATATGCCCTGATGTTTTTCTTGTAAAGACATAGTGGAGGACTGATAGAAATCAGTCTCTAACAATGCTAGGTCGAATAAGGGTTTCTGGGAGGCAAGGGTGAAGAGGAGAGAACAAGAGAGTGGAGAGAATTAGCTGAATTGGACTCTCCCCTCTTTCTCTTTTATATAAAGCACTCTTCTAATCTAATTAGGATTTGATCCAAATCAAATTTGGATAAAGACTCTATCTTTAATTAATAAGCATTATCCTCTCAAGAGGATAGATGCTCCATAACCAGATCCATGCCCATTTTCAACCCAAGTCATGTGAGGGTGGATTCGAGCCGAGTCTATTCGAGCTTGGCTCGCCAAGGTAGTATGAGGCTCGAGCTCGAGTTCGGTTTGAGCTAGAACCTTAAGCTCGAGCTTGGCTCGAGTCAAAAGCTCGTAAGCTCGAGCTCGACTTGAGAAAAATGTTCTATAAAAATAAAAAAAAATTATATTTAAAAATATTTTTTATTTGATATTAAAAAAATTAAGAACTATAATAATTAGTTATGATTATATATACAAATAAAAATATTATATATAATATTTTTATTATATATATTATTTTCTATAATTTATTATTATTATTATTATTACTATTATATGTATGTATGTATGTAGCTATTCGAGCTCGGCTTAATTAATAAATGAGCCTTTAAATTGCGCTCGAGCTTGGCTCAAAGCTTGGTTAAAACCGAGCCAAGGCAAACTTTTCACGAGCCGAGCTCGAATAGCTCGTGAAGTGCTTGGCTCGTGGCCACCCCTACATGTGATCATATAGTAATGGGCCTTAGGCCCATTTTCTCTAATGGTTCACGTCCTAATGTGTTGCATGGCCACTTTGGGCCTGAATATTGTATGGCATGGGACCCACAAAGGTCTCACACAAGTCCATAAGGGTTCGGCCTTACCTCTGGAAGAGGTTAGGCCGAATTCACTACTCAGGGCAGTGAACCCCTACCCAATCAGTTTGGGCCCAACATTTACACCTAAATGATCATTGGATTCAACCACGCTATGAAAACCCAAGGATAATGGACTTATGTAAGATAAATCCTATTAGGTAATCAGCCCTATAATGGTCTCTTACTCCTAACCTCTCAGCCCATAATCATTAGAACATTGCCCACAGGGAAGGACCTCTTCCTTGACTGCAAAACATATTGTCACACTCTCTGCTCGGATGGATCCCAGGATTAATACCTTTTGCAAACCTTTTTCATAAAATAGTAACATAACATATAGATACATTTTGTTGAGCACTTTAAATCCAAGAGAGTATGGAATAGTCTTTGATACCCAAGAGAGGATAGCCAATTGTTTTGTTGAGCACTTCAAATCCATTTTGATGAGACCCCTATGACTTAGTGTGGAGTTGGAAGGTGTTACCTGGCAGAGGCTTCCAGAAGAGAGTAGAAGCTGGCTAGAAATGAATTTTGAGGAGGAAGAAATCAGAAAAGCCTTTTTTTCAATGGACAGGTCAAAAGCACCAGGGCCAGATGGGTTTACAATGTCTTTTTTCCAAGACTGTTGGGACATAGTCAAAGAAGATTTAATCGAGGTCTTTAAGGAATTTGAGGATAACCCAGTGATGAGTCGTGGAATTAATGCTACTTTTTTAGCTTTAATTCCCAAGAAGAAAGAGGCCAAGCATCCAAAGGATTTTAGACCTATTACTTTGGTGACTAGTGTTTACAAGATTGTGGCAAGGTCTTATCTTTGAGGATAAAAAAGGTGCTTCCTTGTCTTATCAGCCAAGCGCAAGGGGCTTTTGTTCAGGGGAGACAAATTGTAGATAAGATTCTAATAGCAAATGAATGTGTGAAGGAGATGAGGAAATCAGGGTGTCAAGGTTTTGTTTGCAAACTTTCTCTTGAAAAGGCCTATGACTGGGTGGATTAGGGATTCTTACTACTTGTGCTAAGAAAGTGTGGGTTTGGGGATAAATGGTGCAAATGGGTAAATGGTTGCTTGTCCAATTGCCATTATTCCATCCTAGTCAATGGGGTAGTTAATGATTTTTTCCCAGCTAGTAGGGGTTTGAGACAAGGTGATCCTATGTCACCGTTCCTTTTCACTTTAGTCACCGATGCTTTTAGTAGACTCCTCAAAGAAGCAGATAGAGCCGGATCTCTAAGAGGGTGGAGAATAGGTAGAGACAGAGTTTCAGTAACCCATCTCCAATTTGCAGACGACATAATAATCTTTTGTGAAGGTTGTGATTTAATGGAGGTAAGGAATTTGAAGGATGTAATAACTCACTTTGAGAGGGCCTCAAATTTAAAGGTAAATTTTGAGAAGAGTTATGTTGTGGGAGTTCACTTGAATAGAGAGGAGTTGGAGTCTATAGCAGCCTTGCTAGAATGCACTTGCTTTCAGTGGCCTCTATCCTACCTAGGACTTCCTTTAGGTGCAAATCCAAAGGAAAGTAGGTTCTGGAACCTTGTGGTGGAAAGATTCGAAAAAAGATTGGTAACTTGGAAGAAAAACTATATTTCCAAGGGGGGTAGAGTTACTTTGATTAAAGCAACTTTAGCCAACTTGCCTTTATACTTCCTGTCAGTCTTTAGAATTCCTAAAAGGGAGGCAAAGAGGTTGGAAAAACTAATGAGGGATTTCTTATGTGAACCTGCTGAAGAGAAAAAAGATCACTTGATTAGGTGGGAGGTGGTGTGTCGGAGGAGTAAGGAAGAAGGAGGTCTAGGATTAGAGAACGTGGTGAGCAAGAATGAAGCTCTTTTAGGTAAGTGGCTTTGGAGGTGTCCCCTGGAGAGGGAGAGGTTGTGGCATGAAGTAGTGAAAAGTATCCATGGTTGTTCCGAATCAGGTTGGGATGCGGGAGTATCCCGAAGTGCTTTGTTCACAACACCTTGGAAGGCTATCTCTGGCATTCTCCCTAAGTTCCTCAGTTTTGTAAGGTACGATGCTTGCTTTGGAAACTCCATTCTTTTTTGGGAAGATACTTAGGTGAGCTCTCAACCCCTAAAAGACCGTTTCCCTTCTCTCTATTCCATCTTCCTTTTTAAAAAGAAATCCATTTCTTGGTTCCTGTCCCCCTCGGTTTGCCCTTTGGCCTTAAATTGGGATTTTGGGTTTCGAAGAGGGTTAAGGGATGAAGAGTCTCTTTGCATTTCAGAGCTGTTGTTGCTTCTAGATTCGGTGTGTTTGGACCCCCTAACCCGGATAGAAGAGTCTGGTCCCTAACCACAGTTGGCTCATTCACTTGTGCTTCTTTCTTTAAAGCCCTTTGCTCCAACCCCTCCTCTCATGTCTTTCCCGTTAAAGAGGTATGGTCAAGACCAATTCCCCCCAAAATAGTTGTGTTCTGTTGGGAAGCCTATTATGGTAAGATCAATACTGTGGAAAACTTGCAAAAGGAGAAACCTTTTATGTGGTTGTCCCCTAATTGGTGCTTTCTGTGTAAAGTGAGGGGTGAGGACTGTAACCATTTGCTGATATCGTGCTCCTTTGCTGGCAATATTTGTAATTGGGTTGTTTCCTTATTTGAGTGCAGGTGGAACTTGCCCTCTGAAGTAAAGCTGCTGTTCACTCCGGCTGCTTTTGGGAGATTGACAAAAAAGGGAAGCTAATGTGGAAATGTATCAGAGCTGCTACGTTGTGGACTGTATGGGAGGAGAGAAATGCAAGAATATTTCAAGAACAGGAAAGAAGTCTTGCTGAAATCAAGGAATGCATATTGACAAGGACTATCTCATGGTTAAAATCTTCACACTTGTTGGCAGATTACTCCTTTGATGACTTAAGGAGAAATTGGGCTGCAGTGGCTGCTACAGTCTCCACCAAGAACAAATCACAGGCTGATTGAATCCCCCCCCCCGGATGGTGTGGTAAAATTGAATTTTGATGGTAGCTGCCAAGGTAACCTAGGGCCATCGGGAATAGGTGGGATTCTGAGAGACAAAGATAGCAATATGTTGTCTCTATTTTCAGGACCAGTGGGTGAAGGTGATTTAGTAAGTGCAAAGCTATTAGCAGCGGTACAAGGTATACAGATGGCTAGTCAAATTGGAGTGACCAATCTGCTAGTAGAAGGGGATTCCAAGGTAGTAGTAGGCTGGCTAATCAGCCCAGTAACAGCCTGTTGGGGCTACAGGGATCTGTTAAAGAAAGTTAAATGGATGACAAGGAATATGACTGTCACGTTTCAGTGGGTCAGAATATCAGCAAATGCAATGGCTGATTCTTTGACCAAGCAAGGGGTGTCAAGGGGAGATCTTTTTTGGGCTACTTTGTAATTGTGTCTCAGGCCTGGGTAGTTTTGGTGTATATGGTTCAGTCCTGGGGGGGTAACATCTCGTGCCTCCTCCTAGGCTGATTGTATTATTGATATATGATTTTGTTAGCGTAGGGGTATTTCTGTCTTTATACCTTGATTGATGTTGCTGATCTGTAATGTTGTGTTGAAACATGTGCTCTTAACTTAAGTAAGGGCACATAGGTCTTTTCAGTTATGTTTTAATAATAATATAAATACTTACTGGCCGACTGGGAGAAGTCAAGTTGACTCTTTCAGTTCGAACCAGAATTCTCTCTTTCTCTCTTTCTTTATCACTTTTTCTTCTTCTACATAACTGAACTCAGTCAGGCCGAACTCTAAGGCAGACCTGAATTATAACATGGTATCAGAGCTAGGTTAAATCTGCCTAGATTTCTGCTTGCCTAGGGTTCATTCTCTGCGCACCCTATCTAGGGTTTTTCTCCTTTTTTTTCTGTGTTCGATTGGAGATAAGGGAAAGGGCTGAAAAGGAGTGATCGCCTTCTTCCCTTGGGGGTCTCTATGCCTCCAGTCAGGTCGTATGTGGTTGGTTGCTGTGATTTCTGAGATCGCCCTCTCCTAGTAGAGGAAGAATAGAGGGCCGAACTGTGTGTGGCTGTTGTGTGTGGACTGCTCTCCTGCTCGCATGGGTGTTATTTCAGCGATAAGGTAAGAGATTTCAGTGCATGATATCTGTTATGGATTAAATAGGAGGTGTGTTTCAGACCATTTGCCAGGGTTTCGGCCAGTAAGAGCTAGGGTTTATGCTGGTTTCTTTGTGCATTTTGAAGGAAGAGATATGATCATATAGTGGTGAGATTTCAGGTAGTTGTAGGAGTAGGGTTTGTGGTGTGAGCACATTTTTCAGCAACAAGTGCTGAAATCAGTGTGACAGGTGTGATTTAGGGTTTGTGGTGTAAAGAGCACACATTCCAGCAACAATTAGTGCTGCAATCAGTGTGATAGGTGTGACCTAGTGGTGTGTAGTGTGCAGATCTCAGTGATAACAGAATTCAGCAAGTGTGCAGAATTGGTGATAACATAATGGGAGACAATAATGATTATAAACCTAGTGTGATGGTGCCTACAGACTACCTGAATGTTTAGATGACCTCCATTAAGTTAAATGGAGAGAATTATGTGCCTTGGGCTAAATCCGTTGAAGTCTTTCTGAAGGCAAAGAAGAAGGTAAAACACATCAGAGAGGAGAAACCTTCATCTGACTCTCACGAGTATGAAGACTGGGAGCAAGAGGACGCTCAGATCATCACATGGTTGTGGAACAGTATGGAACCCAGGATTAGTGTGAACTTCATGTTCCTTGATACTGCCAAAGATGTGTGGGACCATGCGAAGAAATTGTATTCGGGGCAGGACAATACAACCAGAGTTTATCAGCTTTATCAAGAGTATTTTAATCTGCAACAGGGCAATCAGAGTCTTGAGGAGTACTATGCCAACATGAGGAATATACGTAATGAGTTGAATGTCTATCATCCTCTCACTTCTGATGTCAAGATTCAGCAACAACAGAGAGAGCGGCTTGATGTGACTAGATTTTTGGTGGGACTAAAGTCTGAATATGAACCAGTACGGGCTCAGATATTAGGGGGATCAGCTCTTCCGTCCCTAGAAGAGGTATTTGCTCGACTTCGGAGGATTTCTATCGGATCTACTGAGAACTCTAATATCTCAGATAGATATGCCTTTGCTGCATCGAGAGGCCGTGGTGGTAGAGGTGGAGCTCGGGGAGCTCAGTCTGGCCGTGGTGTTGGTAGTGGTTCTACATATGGTCGAAGTGGCAATGGTGGGTCTACTTATAATCGTGGTGGTGGTCGTAGTGGGAGCAGAGATTCAGGGGGAGCCCGTGGTAGAGGACGTAGCTCAGGCCCGAGGAAGTGCACTCATTGTGGTATGGATGGACATACCATCAACTATTGTTATGCTTTACATGGTCCTCCCTCAACCTGGGCCAATCATGCCGCGACCGGTGACTCAAGTTCCAGCATTAGACAGGAGAATCATTCATCTGACCAGTTGCCTCATACATCCATAGATGGTCCCATGAAGGAGATGGTGAGTGTTCCCTGTGATGAATATGAGAGGTTTATCCAATCACAGCAGAACATGGCGACTTTTGCTCCTCAGGTATGGCTTGTCTGGCATCTACACCCAATCCCTGGATCATTGACTCTGGAGCCTCCGATCACATGACTGGAACTCCAAGTTATCTCATTGCTCAACATCACAATCTGTCACCCTTGCTAATGGTTCCACATCCTCAATTTGTGGTGTTGGTAATGTTGACCTAGATCCTGTATCCCTCTCATCAGTTCTGTATGTTCCTAAATTGCCTTTTAACCTTATGTCTGTTAGTAAGCTGACCAAATCACTTAACTGCTCCATTACCTTTTATCCTTCTATGTGTGTCTTTCAGGATCTCATGACGGGGATGAAGATTGGTGGAGGGCACGAAGCAGGTGGACTGTATTATCTTGACGGTGGTGGTGGTAGAACTTCAACAGCTCTCCAGTCATCTCTTTCTCCTCTCCAGTGGCACTGCCGATTTGGTCATCCGTCGCTCAAAGTCTTGAAGTCCTGGGTTCCGTCCTTGAGTCAGCTTTCTGTTTTGGATTGTGAGTCGTGTCAGTTTGGGAAACACCATCGTGTTCCCTTTAGTTCTAGGGTTGATAACCGTGTGTCGAGTCCTTTTTCTTTAGTTCATTCAGATGTTTGGGGTCCTTATAAAGTAATGTCATATAATGGATACAAATATTTTGTCATTTTTGTGGATGATTTTTCAAGGATGACGTGGCTCTATTTAATGAAAGAAAGAAGTGAATTGTTTACCATTTTTCAAAAATTTTATGCTGAAATTCGTAACCAATTTGGTACCCACATCAAAGTTTTTCATTCTGATAATGACCGCGAATATTTATCCTCATCATTTCAGGAATACCTGGACCAACACGGCATTATACATCAGACCTCGTGTACCTACACCCCACAAAAAAACGGGGTGGCTGAGAGAAAGAATCGCCATCTCCTTGAAACAGCAAGATCCCTAATGCATCACATGCATGTTCCCAAACCTTTTTGGAGTGATGCAGTGCTTACCTCTTGTTTTTTGATTAATCGGATGCCCACGTTCATCCTTGATGGTTAGTCCCCGTTTCAGGTCTTGTTTCCCACTTTGTCTCCGTTCCCTCTTACGCCGAGAGTTTTTGGGTGTGTCTGTTTTGTCCATAATCTGGGTCCCGAGAACGACAAGTTTGATGCCCGTTCTCTCAAGTGCATCTTCCTTGGCTATTGTCGGACCCAGAAAGGGTATAGGTGTTACCATCCTGGTTCTCGACGGTCCTTTGTGTGTGCTGATGTCAGTTTCTTTGAGTCTACTCCGTTCTTTTTGGGGTCTGGTGAAGCTTCCTCCTCCTCATCACCTCCTCCTCTTCCACTTCCCGTTGTCGATCCTCCTCCCTTTGTTCCAGTCGTGACCAAATCCTTGCCTCCGGTGCCACCACCTGTTGAATGCCCACCTATCCGTCATGTGTATACACATCGCCCACGTGCACCAGCTACTACTCCTCCGGCTACATCTCCGTCGACAGATCCAACACCAAACCCCCACTTAGCATTTGAGATTGATCTTCCCATTGCTTTGCAGAAAGGTAAACATACTTGCACCCTTCATCCCATTTCTAATTATGTTTCTCTCACTCACCTTTCTGCTTCCCATCGCCAATTTGTTACCTTGTTATCATCAGTTATTGTTCCTAAAGATGTCCAGGAAGCCCTTGCCTCTCCAGGGTGGTGCCGTGCCATGGAAGAAGAACTCTCAGCCCTTCATCATAATCATACTTGGGACCTCACTGCTCTTCCTCCTAGGAAGCAAGCTGTTGGTTGTAAGTGGGTTTATACGGTTAAGTATCTGCCTGATGGTAGTGTTGAACACCTGAAAGCGCGATTAGTTGCAAAAGGGTACTCCCAAACCTATGGCATTGACTACACAGAGACCTTCTCACCGGTTGCTAAGATAGGGTCAGTTCGTGTTGTGATCTCTCTTGCAGCCATGTATGAGTGGCCACTATATCAGCTTGATATCAAGAATGCCTTTTTGCATGGTGACTTACTCGAGGAGGTCTACATGGAGCAACCTCCAGGGTTTGTTGCTCAGGGGGAGGATGGTAAGGTGTGCAGACTAAGGAAGGCTATATATGGGCTTAAACAGTTTCCTCGAGCATGGTTTGGTAGGTTCAGTGAGGTGGTAAAGAAGTTTGGCATGAAACAGTGCAAAGTTGACCATTCTGTATTTAGTCATGACTCTCCGGGAGGAAAAATACTGTTGGTGGTGTATGTAGATGATATTATTATTACTGGGAATGATAACATTGGTATTGACAGGCTGAAGACTTATCTGCAGGATCACTTTCAGACAAAGGATCTGGGTAAACTGAAATACTTCTTGGGGATAGAGGTAGCGAGATCCAAGTATGGGATTAACCTGTGCCAGAGGAAGTATGCGCTTGCTTTGTTGGAAGAAACAGGCTTGTTGGGTGCCAAACCAGCTGAAACACCCATGGACACAAATACCAAGCTAAGCAGTGATATGGGTGATGTGTTTGAAGACCCTGGCAGATACCGACGACTTGTGGGCAAACTGAACTACCTAACCATTACCAGACCAGACATCTCCTTTGCAGTTAGTGTGGTAAGCCAGTTCATGCAAAACCTCTGATTCCTCATTGGAATGCGGTTCTGAGAATTGTGAAGTATCTAAAAGGGGCCCTGGGTCGCAGTCTGATATACAAGAGTGGGGGAAAACTTGAAACAGAAGGGTATTCTGATGCTGATTGGGCCGGTTCTATGTCTGATAGGCGGTCTACTACAGGCTATTGCACGTTTTTGGGAGGTAACCTGGTGACATGGAAAAGTAAGAAGCAGACGGTTGTGGCAAGAAGCAGTGCAGAGTAGAATATAGGGCTATGGTGCATACCGCTTGTGAATTAGTGTGGCTAAGGAACCTTCTACAGGAAGTAGGGTACAACATTAACACTCCAATGAAGCTCTATTGTGATAATCAGGCTGTAGTTCATATCTCCTCTAATCCAGTGTTTCATGAAAGAACCAAGCACATTGAGGTTGACTGTCACTTTGTAAGGGAGAAGGTGCTGAATGGAGAGCTAGACACTACACATGTTAATACAGGAAATCAGTGGGCTGACTTATTTACAAAATGCTTGAGTCGGGGAAGAGTTGACTACATATGTAATATACTCCCAGCTTGAGGGGGAGTGTTAGCGTAGGGGTATTTCTGTCTTTATACCTTGATTGATGTTGCTGATCTGTAATGTTGTGTTGAAACATGTGCTCTTAACTTAAGTAAGGGCACATAGGTCTTTTCAGTTATGTTTTAATAATAATATAAATACTTACTGGCCGACTGGGAGAAGTCAAGTTGACTCTTTCAGTTCGAACCAGAATTCTCTCTTTCTCTCTTTCTTTATCACTTTTTCTTCTTCTACATAACTGAACTCAGTCAGGCCGAACTCTAAGGCAGACCTGAATTATAACAAATTTAATAAAACTACTTCCGTTCATAGAAAAAAACATATAGATACGTTTTGTAAATTAGATAATACAGTTGGAATACCCTGCCGGTAGTTTAGGTTTCCATTAGAGAGAGTGTAAAGCTTGATATTCACTTTGTCTGACAAAGGGGTCAGTCCTATCACAATGATCACCCACTCAAATAATTTCCCAAACTGCTCCCAACATGCCCAGGTATTTGACCCTTGATGGATCTCACTGGTTGGCACATCAAAGGCAACTTAGTCTAATACTTAATGCAATATCATAATCAAGTCTGGGGTTAAGTGCAACTTTCCAATTTTACCCATCAATCTCCAAGGTTCAGGGCATAATTGGAAATTGGTCAGGGTTCATTGTTTCTTCTAAACACCCACTGAATATGCTAGTAGTTGAGACTAGCTGTTCCACCAGTTTGGCAACACATTAGTGTCTGCCTTGTAAGAGTCCAGTTTAAGGAGTAATTCACAAAAAACGTACCGATTAGAACATGAAAAATAATGTACTTTATTCATTTACTAATATTGTTTTATGTATATCAATCTGATTGGAGATAAGGGCGTTCACTGCCTAACAATATCTGCTTTTGAGTATTGTATACATACATGTGTTATTATTTTGGTTGTTAAAACAAGGATGAGAATGAAAATTATAACCAATGTCCAAATTCATTATCATTCTTGCCACAAAAAGAATTCATTTTTTTTGGAAAAAAACATTTGGTTCACAACCACATTTTCTCATTTTGCCCATCCTTACCCATTCTTTCTCATTCTAGAATTTCATTATGGGAAAAAATGAGCAAGATTGGGATTGAACCAAATATGTCCCTAGGGGCCTAAAAATAGCCTCATAATTACAATGCTTTCCCCGGTCCCGATTTTTAGCTTCTAAACCAAAACCAGCAAGAGCTTAATTCATTTACAAGTTCCTTTCTCCTTTGAATGGTAGCTTAATCTTCCTGCCTTCGTCTTGTTGGTTAGGTAAAATTTCAACCTCTTTATGCTAGATTTTCTCAAGAGCCTCAAATTCTTCCCTTTCCAAATTTTGCAATGACTTTCAAGGACAATTATTCAATTCTTGCTTCAAAGTTTAATCCCAAGTAGTAGAGAGGTGAATTGAATTGATTGGAAGCCCAAAGATGTTAATTTCCAGTTCCCACATCGATTTGATGAACAAAAGGTCTGTCAATGTTTCTTTCTATGAAGAGATTTAATTGAGGTCTTCAAGGAATTTGAGGATAACCTAGTGATGAGTCGTGGAATTAATGCTACTTTTTTAGCCTTAATTCCTAAGAAGAAAGAGGCCAAGCATCCAAAGGATTTTAGACCTATTACTTTGGTGACTAGTGTATACAAGATTGTGGCTAAGGTCTTATCCTTGAGGATAAGAAAGGTGCTTCCTTGTCTTATCAGCCAAGTGCAAGGAGCTTTTGTTTAGGGGAGACAAATTGTAGATCAGATTCTAATAGCAAATGAATGTGTGGAGATGAGGAGATTGGGGCGTCAAGGTTATGTTTGTAAACTAGATCTTGAAAAGGCGTATGATCTAGTGGTGGATTGGGGATTCTTATTACTTGTGCTAAGGAAGTGTGGGTTTGGGGATAAATGGTACAAATGGATAAACAGTTGCCTTTCCAATTGCCATTATTTCATCCTAGTCAATGGGGTAGTTAATGATTTTTTCTCAGCTAGTAAAGGTTTGAGACAAGGTGATCCCATGTCACCTTTCCTTTTCACTTTAGTCGCCGATGTTAGTAGACTCCTCTCAGAAGCGGATGGAGCTGGATCTCTAAGAGGGTGGAAAATAGGTAGAGATAGAGTTTCAGTAACCCATCTTCAATTTGCAGATGACGTAATAATCTTTTGCGAAGGTTGTGATATGATGGAGGTAAGGAATCTGAAGGATTTAATAATTCACTTTGAGAGGGCCTCAAATTTGAAGGTAAATTTTGAGAAGAGCTGTGTTGTGGGAGTTCATTTGAACAGAGAGGAGATGGAGTCTATAGCAGATTTGTTAGAATGCACTTGCTCTCAGTGGCCTCTACCCTACCTAGGACTTCCATTAGGTGCAAATCCAAAGGAAAGTAGGTTCTAGAACCCAGTGGTGGAAAAATTCGAAAAAAGATTGGCAGCTTGGAAGAGAAACTATATTTCCGTGGGGGTAGAATTACTTTGATTAAAGCAACTTTAGCCAACTTGCCTTCATACTTCCTGTCAGTCTTTCGAATTCCTAAAAGGGAGGAAAATAGGTTGGAAAAACTGATGAGGGACTTCTGATGGGAACCTGGAGAAGAGAAAAAAGATCACTTGATTAGGTGGGAGGTGGTGAGTCGGAGCAAAAAAGGAGTCGTAGGCATAGGGAATGTGGTGAGTAAGAATGAGGCTCTTTTAGGTAATGTGGCTTTGGAGGTGGCCCCTAGAGAGGGAGAGGTTGTGGCATGAAGTAGTGAAAAGTATCCATGGCTGTTCTGAATCAGGTTGGGATGTGGGGTATCTCGAAGGGCTTTGCTCACAACACCTTGGAAGGTTATCTCTGGCATTCTTCCTAAATTCCTCAGTTTTGTAAGGTATGATGCTTGTTCTGGAAACTCCATTCTTTTTTGGGAAGATACTTGGGTGAGCACTCAACCCCTAAAAGACCGTTTCCCTTCTCTCTATTCCATCTCCCTCTTTAAAAGAAACCCATTTCATGGTTCCTTTCCCCCCTGGTTTGCCCTTTGGCTTTAAACTGGGATTTTGGGTTTCGAAGAGGGTTAAGGGATGAAGAATTTCTTTGTGTTTTAGAGCTAATGTTGCTTCTAGACTCGGTGTGTTTGGACCCCCCTAACTCGGATAAAAGAGTTTGGTCCCTAACCCTGGTTGGCTCCTTCACTTGTGCACCTTTCTTTAAAGCCCTTTGCTCCAACCCCTCCTCTCAGGTCTTCCCTATTAAAGTGGTTTGGTCAAGGCTAATAGCCCCCAAAATAGCAGTGTTCTGTTGGGAAGCCTATTATGGTAAGATCAATACTATGAAAAACTTGCTAAAGAAGAAACCTTTTATGTGTTTGTCCCCAAATTGGTGCTTTCTGTGTAAAGTGAAGGGTGAGGATTGTAACCATTTGCTGATATCGTGCTCCTTTGCTGGCAATATTTGGAATTGGGTTGTTTCCTTATTTGGGTGCAGGTGGAACTTGCCCTTTGAAGTAAAGCTGCTGTTCACTCCGGCTGCTTTTGGGAGATTGACAAAAAAGGGAAGCTAATGTGGAAATGTATCAGAGCCGCTACCTTGTGGATATTATGGGAGGAGAGAAATGCTAGAATATTTCAAGAAAAGGAAAGAAGTCTTGCTGAAATCAAGGAATGCATATTGACAAGGACAATCTCATGGTTAAAATCTTCACATTTGTTGGCAGATTACACCTTTGATGACTTGAGGAGAAACTGGGCAGCAGTGGCTTCTACAGTCTCCACCAAGAACAAATCACAAGTTGAATGGAAACCCCCACCGGATGGAGTGGTAAAATTGAATTTTGATGGCAGCTGCCAAGGTAACCCAGGGCCATCCGGAATTGGTGGGATTCTGAGAGACAAAGATAGCAATATGTTGTATCTATTTTCAGGACCAGTGGATGAAAGTGATTCTGCAAGGGCAGAGTTACTAGCAGTGGTACAAGGTATACAGATGGCTAGTCAAATTGGAGTGAACAATTTGTTAGTAGAAGGGGATTCCAAGGTAGTAGTGGGCTGGCTGATAAGCCCAGAAACAGCTTGTTGGGGCTATAGGGATCTGTTAAAGAAAGTTAAATGGATGACAAGAAATATGACTGTCAGGTTTCAGTGGGTCAGAAGATCAGAAAATGCAATGGCTGATTCTCTGGCCAAGCAAGGGGTGTCAAGGGGAGATTTTTTTTTTTTTTTTTGGATCAATAACACTTTCATTAAATCATCAGTAGAAGATTTACAGGAGGAAGACAAACACACTTATCTTCCAAGAGCCACAAAGAGCCTCATAAAAGGAAAAAAAGAAGAAAAAGAGAAAAGAAGAATAAAAGACGACACTAAAGTTACAGCTTAGCCCAAAACAGTGAATCCCTTTCTGCCCCTTGTTTAGCTAAACCATCAGCTAGGGAATTAGCCGATCTTTTAACCCAACATGTCTTAACTTCCATCTCCCGCACCCGCCACATGAATTTCCTCCTCATTGTTGTACTTCCATAAACCATTTTGATCTTTAGTCAGCCACCCTATCACCACCTCTGAATCCCCTTCAATTATGAGTTTCTTGATGTTCAACTCCTCAGCTTTCCGGACTCCTTCCATAACTGCAAAGATCTCAGCTCTAAGGGGTGTCAAGGGGAGATTTGTTTTGGGCTACTTTGTAATTGTGTTTCAGGCTTGGGCATGTTTAGTGTATATGGTTCAGTTCTCGAGGGAGGTAACATCTCGTGCCTCCTCCTAGGCTGATTGTATTTTCGTTATTTGAATTAATAAAACTTCTTTCATTTATAAAAAAAAAAGTTTCTTTCTATGAAGCAGCTCCTTGAGTGCTGATATCCTCAAGTTATTAAACTAACTAACCTTCCTAAAAAGAAATAATAGATAAATGTGGTGACTAGTGATTGATAATTACAATGCTTGTACTTTGGAAATTTCTCTATCATTATGTAAGTAAAAAAATTGATCTTATAACTTAGTTCTAGATGAAGTGGGTTTCTTATTGGTTTCTCACTCTCTATTCCTTGAATGTTAGATTTAAAGTTGAGATGGTTAGTGGCTCTTGCTTAATTGATCAAAATAAAAAACAATTGATTTTACCAACCTTTAACACTACAATAAGATCAATTTGCGAATCCTTCAAGGTTAAATAAAGCTCGAGTACTGGAGTTTGATGTAGATTGAGTATTGGAAATGTGGAAAGTAATTGCAGAGATGACTTCACTGCTTGATGAGGAGTTTGGAATACTTATAGGTGTACATGGGTTGGACATTGGTTCATAGTAGGTCCTTACAAAGGATATAAATGATGGCATCCCATTAAAATTCATCCAAGGGTGAAGTGAAGCTAACGAGAATGCTTCTATTAATAGCCCATTTCTTGGCACAGGACAATCTTTACTAGGCAATATAGAAAAACAAAGCACTCAAAACCAAGTTACACTTACCACTGTGTTGGATTTTGCAACTAATCTTGTCTATGGTCCTGTTGTCTTTTTGCCTATAGGTGAGACTAATCCCTAGTAGGTTTCCACCAATTCATCTACATTCATGGAACATATAAAGGTGGTGGAGATTAATGATAAGGAAAATGGGGAAGAACTGGAGGGAGAGAGGATTTGAGTCCTAGTAATGGATTTGTTTAGAGGACTAGTGGAGGTAAAGATGCAAATTAGCTTACTTGAGAACTTGGAGGGAGACATTCTAAACTTAGGTGGGGTAAAGATGGACGAAAGAAATCTCAATGTGGAGTAAGAAGAAAAAAGAGACCATAGACCCACATTTGACCATTGCCCTATTAGGCTTGCCCAGGAAAGGACTAGAGGTGGACCTTCCCCCTTTAGGTTTGAAAACATGTGGCTCCTTGGGCTTTGTTAAAAAAACGCAAGAATGGTGGTTTGAGGATGAAGTTGAGTATAGGTGGAAGGGTTACTAATTTTATAAAAAATGCAACTATTGAGAGCTAGAATTAAAGAATGGAACAACTAGGAGTTTGGTAAGATGGAGGAGAGGAAAAATTGGATTGCCCATAGGAATTGGATGAAGCTGAGTCGAAGGGGAGGCTAGAGAGGGAAGGGAGAGAGGAAAGATGGAATTTAAAACTTGAGCTTGAAGAAAAAACTAAGAGAAGAAATTAGTTGGAGATAAAAATGAAGATATAGATGACTTAAGGAGGAGATGGAAATACCAGATTTTCTACACATTGGCAAATGGGAGGAAAAGGAAGAATTATGTTTCTAGGTTGGATTGGAATGAATCTACCCTAACGAGAGAGGAAGACATAACAAAGGTCTTCATGAATCATCTTAAATCCATATATGACAAACCTGATAGAGTTAGAGAAAGCTTACCTAGATTGGAGTGGCAAGAAGGAAACAAGGAGATGGTGATGGAATTGGAGAGACAATTTTAGATGCAAGAAGTGAACAAAGAAATCTTGTCCATGGAAAGATCAAAAGCTCTAGGTCCAAATGGTTTCTTGATTGCTTTCTATCAGGATTTTTTGGACATTTTAGGAAATGATCTAATGGAGGTATTTGAGGAATTCTATGGGAGAGGTAAAATCAATTCTGGTGCTAATGCCACTTTCTTGGCTCTGATCCCAAAAGGTGGATGCCTCTCACCCAAGAGATTTTAGACTTATTAGCCTGGTATGTAGCATGTATAAAATCATATCTAAGGTTTTGAAAAAAAGATTTATTATGTAAAATTGACTTGGAAAAGGCCTATGACATGGTGGATCGGAAGTTCTTATTGGAAGTATTGAGGATTCAAGGTTTTAGTGAGATGGTGAAAATGGGTAAAGGGTTATATTTTCTCTTGCACTACTGTATCTTGGTTAATGGTGTGGCCGGAGACTTTTATTTTTTTTCTAACTAAGAGAGGTCTTAGACAAGGAAATTCACTCTCCCCCTTGTTTACCTTGATTGTTGATGTTTTATGATTTTTTATCTTGGAGCTGATACAAGGAAATTAAAAGATGGAGAGTAGGGAGGTAGGAGGTGATCATCACACATCTACAATTTGCAAATAGTATACCGTTGTTTTGTGAAAAGGAGTTGGAGGAATTAAGAAACCTTAAGAATCTTGTTAATCAATTTGAAAGGGTTTCCAATATGAAAGTGAATTAGGGAAAGAGCCATGTGGCAGGGATAAATAGGGAAGAGGAAGGAGTCACAGGACTAGCTAACATTTTGGGTTGTGGGCAAATGATTGGCCTATGAGTTATTTGGGTCTACTTTTGGAAGGAAACCTGAATTCAAGACTTTTTGGTACCCAGTCTTGGAGGGGTTCTCAAAAAAAGCTAATAGGTTGGAAAATTATTTCCTCTTTACTTTTCGTATCCCTGTTACTAACAAATTAGAGAAAATCATGAAAGACTTTTTGTGGCAACCTAGTGAAACAAAAAATGATCACTTGGTGAAGTGGGAGGTGGTCTCCAAGAGTAAGGAGCAAGGGAAATTAGGGATTAGAAACATTAGGCAAAGAAATTTAGCACTCTTAGGGAAGTGGCTTTGGAGATTGCCCCTTGAGCAAGATAGGTTGTGGCACAAGGTAATAGTCAGCATCCATGGATTTGTGGCAAATGGTTGGGACACGGGACTTGACCCAACCTAGAGTTATGCATTATTCCCCATGGAAATCTATTCTTGTAGCTCTACCCTCTTTCCTCCCCTCAGTGTTTCCAATCCATCGTTGACTTGGAGGGTTGAATCATCTGAACCGTCACTCGACCATGATTTTGGGTCCAATTTGGCTAAAACCCATTTACTTAGTCAAAAACCGTCCAACCCAAGCAGTTAAACCATTGACTTGTTTGACCCGGTCACTAGATCATGGGTTGCACACTAAATGTATGTGCAAACTTCTGGAGGCCATAACTTTGCACTCAAATGTCCAAGTAGGGTAATTTTTTGTTTTTATTTTAGGTAACTTCTCAGGATCTATGCATCCCAAGGCGTTGTTGGCCCTCTATTTTTGCCAAAAAAACCTTTTTTGGCCTCAAGTTGCAATTTTTAGCATTTTTTTACAAATAAAAAATTAAAAACTGAATTAAAAATATAAATTAAATATAAAATAATGCATATATTACATGTAGAATATAATTATGTATTATTAATTGATAAAATGTGTTTATATCTATCTATCTATCTATCTATCTATCTATCTATCTATATATATATACATGTATGTATGTGTATATGTGTATATATATTTGCTAATGTGGCACGATCTGACTCATTCGACTCAAATAGTCAAACTGCTGTCCCATGACCCAGAGGCAGAAATGGTTCAGCCTTTGGGTCAGTTTTTAAAACATTGCCTCCCCTTCATGGGGTACGATGCTTGTTGTGGCGATAAAGTGCTTTGTGGGAAAAATATTTGGCTTGGGGACACCTCCGTCATGGTTAAATTTCCTTTGCTTTAATCTTTTTCTTTTCATAAACAAAAACCTATCTTCAATTCATGGTAATGGGGACTCCTGGGATTTGGATCGCAAAAAAGGACTTGGGGAAGCTGAAATGGGGGCTATTGATGAAATTCTTTCTCTATTGAACTCTGTTTTCTTGAAATAGTCTTGCTAGGATAGCCAATTTTGGACGACCTCTCCTTCTGGAATGCTTTCTTACAACTCTTTCTTCAGTTCCCTTCTCCACTCACCCAAGCAGACTTCATCTTTTCGAGCCAAATAAATATGGTGTAAACTTGTGCCTCCAAAAAGTAGGGTTTTTGTTGGGAAGTAGTTCTTAATAAGCTTAACACTTGTGATGTTCTTCAGAAAAGAAGGCCTAATCGATGCCTTTCCTCTCATGTTTGTATCCTTCATCTGCACACCTATTAATCTCTTGTCCTTTTATTTCATATATTTGGGATTGGTTTTCCTCTCTCTTTGGTTGTAGTTGGTTGCTTCCACTTTCTATTAGAAGCCTTGTTTGATGTAGGCTTCCTTATACAACCAAAGGATGAGGGCATAGTTTTCAAGGCATCTGGGCAATTATGGGCAACACTGGGGTGCCTGGTTTCCTAGGTGTCACCTAGGAAATAAAAATTTTATAATATAAAAAACTAACTTTGGGATGCTTCCCTAGTTTTATATACAAAATCTTTTACATATATTAATTTCATTATTTTCAAAAATAATACTACTGTAATAAGTATTTAATAGAGCAATTTCATATCAATTAGCAGCTAAAGAAGGTTATTAACTTTATATGATAAATATTCAAGATGGAAAGTAAGATATCTGTTTTATTTAATTAGAGTGAGAGAAAAGAAAAAAAAAGAACCTCTTTATAATTCTATTCTTTCTTTCTTTTTCTCTCCTCAAAATCCTTTCTTTTAAATTTCAATAATAAAACATTAAAACAAAGTATAATTGATATATATATATATATATAGAGAGAGAGAGAGAGAGAGGCTGATATGTTGTGATTTTTTTTTTGATAAATGATATGTTGCAAAATTTCCACCCTTGCTTCTGGGGGTGGTTTGGGAAGAAAGGAGGAGTCACATCTCCCAAGGATCAACTAAGTCAAAGGAGGAACTGATTTAAAGCATTACCATCATAGTTGTGCATTGAGTAAAAACAAGTGAACTATTCAAGGAGTTTTCAGTGTAGGATATAATTAGGGGGGGGGGTGAAATGCAGTAGTAAATATTCTCTACTATCAAGGCTGTGCTGTTTTGGTCTAGGAGAGTTGGGTTCCCTCAGCACTCCAAAGAATTAAGCTTAATTTGATGTAATTTTGATGGGAGTTCGTTTGGCAACCCAGGACCTTTAGAGATGGGGAAGGAAAGGTAGTGGCTTTATATTTCGGTCCAATAGGGGTGGAAGATTCACTTAGAGCAGAACTATTGGCCCTCTTCCAAGGTCTGAAATTGGCTAAACAGTTAAGGTTCCAGCAGATAGAAGTGGAAGGTGATTCCAAGTTAGTGATAGGGTGGATGCAGAAAAGAAATCTGGGGGTGTAGACCCACAGGCAGATCATAAAGGAGATATCTTGCCTAGCAAGAGAGGTTGATGCCAGTTTCAGATGGATTAGAAGATCAGCTAATGAGATGGCTGACAGTTTAGCTAAACAAGGGACAAATAGGGGGGAGCCTTTTTGGGCCATGTAGTTCTGTTTAAGCAAGTTCTGGATGTTCAGACTGTTGTAATACTTTTAAATATTAATTGAAAGTAACCATTTCCAGTAAAAAAGAATCCTTCAAGGTTAAATCCTTCCTTTTTTTCTCGTTATAGAATAAGATTTGTTGTCATAACCTATTTATACATATTCCATATAGAAAAAAAAACTTTGACCATGCATATTTAATGGCATGTCTGTGAATGTATTAAATTAGTTTGCATGCACATTTCAGCGTATTGGATTTGTCAGCAGAAATTTGTGTGACACCATTTATTTGTGTCTGGAACATTAGTTAAATGGTTATATCTATGAACACAGCTTATGTATCAGAGATAAAAGCAGAAAATTTGAAAAACCTAGCATTGATGAGTAACATAATCTCCTTGAGGTGTACTTAGCAAGCAAACCTTTTTTTTTCATTACTCAACTAAATTGTTTCACAGGGCATCAACATTGTGAAGAAGTTAGGTTGTATTTTTCTGTTAAAACGATTATTTCATATATGCTTAAGACGGTGAACTAATGACATAATGCAAGTCCAATATGGTACAAATCTTCAAGGCATAGCTGCTATCAGGCATTCCCATCAACATTGTCAAGAAGTTAGGTTGTATTTTTTTGTTAAAAGTTATTATTTCATATGTGCTCAAGATAATGAAATCTAATGACGTAACGCAAATCCAATACGGTACAAATGAACTTGAAGGCATACCTGCTATCAGGCATGCCCATACAAGTGCAATTTAATCTAATTTATTTCTCCTGAAGGAATGGCACTTTGGAATTTTCAACCATCTTTGACGGAATCGATCAAATCCATGAATCTTAATTGGGGAATGAATTCTCTTGAACTTCTTGGTGAAAGTGCCACATTTTCTTCTGAAATTTTTGGGTTTTGAGAGGCCTATCAGTTTCCTCATACACCTATAGCCTGCATCAAGCCATTTACTTTTGATTGAAAAAGTATATATGCTAAAATGCCACATCAGATAAACTAAATTGAACAATTGTTGGTTCACAGTTCTGCTAAGATTTCTTTTTGTCAGATCTCAGATCTTGGTCTAGGAAAAAAGAGTGGAAACACAAAATGCCAAAATGCTCCTAACAATTCATGTTACTTTGGAAAAAAATTTAAATTGCTGCATTGATGACCATGGTAGTGTACCTTGTCCCTGGGGCTAAAAGGGGTTGCTAATGGTGTCAGTAGCAGTTTAGCGACAATCTATGGGTTATTTTGAATGTTTTGGTTAGACAAGCATATTCTGCAAGCCAGTACCCACCTTGGACCTCTGTATTAAGTTCATTTTCTCCTGTCCTTGATATCTGCAGCACCTGAGAATTGCAAAAAGAAAGAAAAGAGAAAAACAGAAGAAAAATCAATAAAAGTCTTATCAATCAATATATATATATATATATATATATAATAGCAAGTGTAATTAGGGCCATCACCTCTGACAGGTTTTCTAAGCGCTTCCTCATCCTTCTTTGTATAAAACCTCTCGTACACTATTTATATAATCTTGTCAGAAAAACACATAAGAAGTAAAACCACTTAAAGATTCTTTAGACAACAATAGATCTACCTTCACATGATACTTCACATAGGCAGAGAAGTTCAGTAGACTCCATACAGTCTTGTCAAGCTTTGTACCCTCTACATGTTGTGAAAAAATATCTGTAAATATGTCATATGAAAATGTATTAGAGAAAATTTTATCCAGCAGTCCTATGAGTATGTAGATAACTTGAAAAATCCATGCTGTGATTATACAATAGGAAAAGGCATCTGAGAAGTCTGATTGTTTCCTATCTCCTGTTTCCAAACATGAAGGAAAAGCACTCTCTTTTATGTTATTGACCTTTTTTCAGGTTTCTGAAATCTGGTTGTCTGAAAAGAAGAGATACAATCATATACATAGTGAGCCTTTCATTTAATGATAATCACTGATCTTTAAATATATGTATCGTACCAACTACCCCTTTTGTCTGTTTTCTGCTCCTCTTACATTGAAGGTCAAACTTTTTTTTTCAACTACTGGGAAATTCAAATCTAGTTCTTACCAAAAGAGACAAATCCTCCATTGGTACTTAAATCTTCAAAAGGTTCACCTCTCAATTCTGGAGGAGGAATAGGTGACCAGGTACAAGGGGGTGCTTTAGCACATGCTTCTGAACATCCAGCATCCATAAGCTCCTATAAGAGAAAGTTGAGTATTAAGAATCAACAATGGGCATAATACCATCCTTTTCATCAACCAGGAGCAACTGATTCTTTTGTAGTCAGAATTGGAATCCAAACCTGAAAAAATGCTGTCGCAATAATCACATCTGTACTGTCTCTAAAACGCATGGGAAAAACTGCAGTGATCTTCTGTGGCTATGGAACAAATAAATCAAATGTTCAATCGCAAGAAAGAATCTAATGTGGTTAGAAATTATAATAAAATCAGAATCAAAAGTATTTATGGGGTATAAAATTGAATTTAGAAGTAAAAGGAAGCCACCACCTTCGAAGTTTTACATCCGAACAAAGTAACCCTGTAATTGCTTTTAAATATTTCCATCCATTTATATTTCATATTTGGAAAGTGGTCTATGCATTAACACAGGCATCGAGTGTCTTAAACGGAAACATGTTAACTCAGTAAAAATAATAATTGCAGTTGTAAATTTTATGTAGGGAATTGAACTCAAGAGTACTACTTAACTCTACAAGCTTCAGGCATAACTTGGTCTAATTTGATCAAATTTTACATGGAACAGTTTATCCGTGAAAAGGAAACTGGGTAGTTATTAATTTTTGAAATTTTTTTGTTATTTCCTTCAATTTTTAGTGATTATGGTGCACTAAGAATCCAATAGATAGAAAATGTGTGTGAAACAGAAAGTACCAGTCTTATAACAAAGAAAGGCTCTCTTGGGTGATAAACAAGTTTGATGGGTTTGTATGTCCCCTGAGATATCTCCTGGGAACCAAGATTCCACAGCATTTCTTTCAGCTGTGAGCTCAGTATCAATGCTTGCACAGAGGAAATATTTGATATCACCTTGATGCACTCTGAAATAACCAAAAAATTTAAAAGGAAAATAAAGTCAAAATAGAACAGAACAAAGACAGTAAATTGTTGGTATCATATGCATTGTTTTTCACTTATCAAACTAAAATAATTTCATCCATCGAATGTTGCATTAATTTCTTGTAGCACAGGGGAGATATTCAAGAAACAGTAATGGATAAATTGTAAAGAGATATCCTTTTTGAACTAATTTCTTGAAATGTAACTAAGACATGCATGCCCCCTTGTAATGAAAATGACATGCTGAACCATAGATTCAATGTTATGTATATAAGTAGTTGCAACTGAATTAATTTGTTGTGCTGAATTCTACTTTATCTGTTAATTTTCTATTTGAAAGTAATTGTCATCATGCATCTGGTGGCATCTCATTTCAGTTGCTGCATGCATCTTTATCTCTTTTCACTCTTCTTGGAGGCTGTTATTCTCACACGTCTTATCTCATTTGTAGTAATTATATCTGAACATATAAAATATATATATATATAATATGGCAAGAAGTACTTTCTACAACTAGAAAGTTCCAAGTCAAGTTTTATGCTAAGCCACTGTTGTTTGGTTAGAGCTTCTGTCTGGTGTACAAACTGACAAGTTTTAAGCCTCTCTCTCTCTCTCTCTCTCTCTCTCTCATAATTCAGTGTCTGTCAACAGTGTGCTTTGAAGAAAATAATTCTCTTTGTTTCTTTTTCTTACTGTCAATGGTCATTTTTTAACCTCGTGATGAAAAGGGAATCATCCTCATAGACCTCACTCTTCAAAGGAGACCTCCTAAAGCAATAATGCCATACATGATTAATAGGCTGCTCTTTAAAGATAAGATAATATGATACATACATCCCTCCCTTTTTTTGAAAGGTAAAAAGTAATTCATTAAAAAAAAAAGAGAATAAGTGAGAACGAATCTGAATCTTAGCATCCAAATTCATATGGAATGGAGTTCATGCAGGCAGGTCAGTGGAGGAGATCCTTGAAGATAGAAGCAAAAAATTTCCTGTTTGAAGAGATGAGAATCAAGGGGAAGGTAAGCCTGAAGGTAAGGGAAGCGAAAAAGGGTACAATATTGCTGGAAGGATTAGAAGTGATCGAGTGGCTAAGAGAGTTCATAGCTGGAGCCTGTTCAAAAGGTAAGCAGATAAACTGGCAGGATTTTAGTACATTAGAAGGGAGAAGATATGTTGTTGAATGTAAGAGGAATAGCAAAGGCTTCTTCATAGCTTTGGCTGAATTTTTTGGTAAGGGACGAAGGCAACTGGTGTGTCTACCAGCAGGAAAACAGAGCCAAGGATGGGGGGAAGTTGACTGGTTGCTCAAAGAGTTTTTAGCTCAAAGAGTAGCAAATGATAAAAAAGCCTCCATAAGGGAGGAGAAGGCATATCTCAGCAACAACAGGGTAGAACAAGGGCCAGTGGTCATGGCAAAAACAAAAGGCCAATGCAGAATGGTGGGAGGTATAGAGAGAGAAGAGTGGGATAGTAAATTTGTGATACAAGCCAAGGAAAAGGTTAATGATTGGAGGAGGGTAGCTGACTTACTGGCAACCAGGTTGAAGCTGAAGAGTGTCTTCATAGTAACCCCCTTCGATAACTGTAAAGCCCTCCTAGATCCAGTAGAGAATGAATTGGAAATATCAGCTATCAATATTCAGGCTGATTTCGGATCATTCACAGTCTTTAAATGGAATCCAACATCCAACTCCAAGGATTTATTTGTCGAAGATGGTGTGGTGGTGCGTGTAATAGGCTTGCCATTTCATCTGTGGAAACAAGAAGTAGCAGAGTCTATAGCAGTATTGTGTGGAGGAATCTTGAAAGGAGCTTTCTGGGTGATCTTTATTCAGTAGCAATTCTGCTAAGTGGTGTGAAGCAAGAAGACATTCCATGAAAGGTAGAGGTATGAACAGAGGGGAGTTTTGTCTCTGTGTGGCTAGCATCCTCCATTGAAGCAGGGCTGTGGAAGGAGGCTCGTATGGTAGGAGGGGAGAAGGAGGAAGAAGAAGCATTACGTGGACTTCTGAGATTGGTTAATTCAAATGGGAAGGAATGTTTCACTAAAAAGGGCCAACAAATTCTGGGAAGCCAAAAAGCTTTGGGGCAGATGGAAGGTTAAACCTGTAGAAAGCAAGAAAAGGCTATGACAAATGGCAGATCTTTTGCGCAGGTGGTGTCAGGGGAAATAGACAAAAATATACCAATGTCTAAAGGGAGGGGGCTGAACCAGCAACCTCAAACAGGGAGGGTTGCTGGTTTGACCATTAAAACAGGGGGGCGTGATTTGTTAAGAGGTCACGTGGGAGGAAAAGACTTAGAAAATGGGCCCAGTCGAGGGGATCCCTTTTCTGGTGGGCCGGAGAAGGCAACTCAAGTAAAGGTTTTAAAGTTGGGTTCTTATATTACAAGTTTTGAGCCCAAGGCCCATTACAAGACAGATGGGCCAAGGGACCCTTTAAGTAAGCACGTGACTGGGAGGAGGGATGAGCTGATAGACGAGATTAAGCGTTCTACCCCGAATCCCTCCTTTCGGTCGAACAGTTCAGGTGCAAAATCTCAAGACTCTCAGTCTCGAAGCTCTCTACAGTGGGTCCCATCCAACCTAGCGAACTGTCTCTCACCAGATAGGCGCAACCTGAGATACCTGAAGCCCAGTGATTTGAACAGAACAGGGTTTGAAGATTGGTTGAGTGAACAAAACAACAGTGACGATTCTGATAGAGACGAAACTGTAAGTTTGGGAAGTCTGCCTCCGGAAAGCAACAACGATTTACTTAAAATAGAAAGTTTGCATACAGAGCTGTTGTTTTTAGAGGAAGAGATTGAAGAGGCAGGTGGCGGGAAGACTAGAAATGGTGAAGAAAATGGTCCTAAAGCTGTAAAAACTCCTCTTCCCTTCGTCGAGGGAGCTGACCCTGAGTCTAAGGAATTACAGGATGTTGGTGGAGAGGGACAAGAATCGGCCGTGAGGATGGATGTGGGTATTCTAGTGTCGGAAACACAGAGAAAGGATTTCCAAGTGGGTAGGTCGTCAAGAAGTGATTCTTTCACTATGTCTACTTCACAACTTTGTCCAAAAAGGGGAAAGGCCTTAAAACCATTTGTCGCCTGCCAGCAACTCAATTCCAGTGATTCTAGTCCTACCCCCGTCCTACCAGGTATGGGTGTCGATTCTTTTTTAGGTACTGACTTGTGTGCTATGCCTGTAACAGATATTCCAGCTTCCCATCCAGGAGGTTCTAATGCAAGAGAGAGGGTGATAGTGGAAGGAGGAGAGAGGGTGATGGAAGGAAGTAGTAAGGGGGAGGCGGATAGAATTTGGGAGTTGATCTGTACAATGATGGAGGAACTAAAAAAAAGGAAGGATTCTTAGAGAGATGCTGTAGCCAAAATAAGTGTGAGCAGGGTAAAATTCTTCCTCAGACATTGGCTGGAAAGGATGGAGAAAAGAAAGAGGATGATTGTTATATTAGGAAGGGGGGGGGGGGGAAAGGAACAAAGAAGAAAAAAAGATCTGAAGTGGAAAGGCTAATCTCAGACATTGAGGGAGATTTAGAATTTAGTGGTAGAGGGGATAGGAGGAAGGGCCTAAAATGAGGAGATTATGGCCTTTTCATGGGTTTTTTGCTATTTTGTCTCGATGAAATCTATTAGCTGGAATGTAAGAGGGTTAGGGAGTGTAAGAAAGAGAAGGGTGATAAAAGACCTACTCCGAAGAGAAAAACCCGATATTGTGCTGTTACAAGAATCCAAAATGATGGAATTAGATGGGAGATGGGTGAGGAGCTTTTACAGGTCTAGAGGTTTAGGTTGGAGCTCGTCTCCTTCTTGGGGAGCCTCGGGGGGGATCGTAACACTGTGGAGGGAGGATGTGGTGGAAGTAGTGGAAGAATTGATAGGCAGATTCTCAGTTTCCATTAAGTGTAAGAATGTAGAGGATGGGTGTGTATGGGTCTTAACCAATGTTTATGGCCCTAATTCCTATAGAGAGAGGAATGAGATGTGGGAGGAACTATATGCAATCAAGGGTCTATGGGATGGCCCTTGGTGCCTGGGCGGGGATTTTAATGTCATTAGATTCTCTGATGAAACCAGTAATCCCCAACAGGTAATTACAACAAGCATGAGGAAATTTAATGGTTTTATTGAAGAATGTGAATTGAAGGAAATACCTTTGCTGCAAGTCAGTTACACTTGGTCCAACCTTCAGGAAACCCCTTTGTGTTCGAAGTTGGACAGGTTCTTATTTAACCTTGCCTGGGAGAATAGTTTGGAAAACTTTGTTGCTAGAGCGTTACCCAGGGTCACCTCCGATCACTGTCCTATCTAGATAGGTACCGAGTTTTTTCCTACAGGACCCAAACCTTTTAGATTCGAAAATATGTGGCTTACCCATCTAGATTTTGTGAAAAAAGTGAAGGAATGGTGGGGTGAGGAGGAGAGGGGGGTAAGATGGAAGGGGGTCAAGTTTCATAAGAAATTAAAAAGGTTGAGAGCCAAAATAAAAGAGTGGAATAGAGATCATTTTGGTAGAATTGAGGAGCAGAAATTGTGCCTAATCTCTCAAATAGAAAACTTGGATGTAAAGGAATCTCAAAATGGGTTGACCGAGGAGGACAAAGTGTTAAGGAGACAATTGAAAAAGGATTTGGAAGAGGTGTTACTGAGGGACGAAATCAGTTGGAGACAAAAATCTAGACACAAGTGGATTAAGGAAGGCGATGGGAACACTAGATTTTTCCATGATTTGGCAAATGGGATACGAAGAAAGAATCTTGTGACCAAACTAGAGATAGGAGAGGAGGTGATTACCAACCAGGATGACATTGCCAGAAAATTTGTGGACCACTTCAAATCGATTTATAGAAGACCTTTGAGTGAGAGAGCAGTCGTGGAAGGGGTGGAATGGCCAAGAATTGATGACGGAGTGGCAAGGTGGCTGGAAAGGGATTTCGAGGAAGAAGAGATTAAGAAAGTTGTCTTTCTAATGGATAGATCCAAGGCTCCAGGTCCAGATGGCTTTACAATGGGTTTTTATCAAGACTGTTGGAAGGTGTTGAAAGAGGATTTAGTTGAAGTCTTTAAGGAATTTGCAGACAATCACATTATAAGCCCTGGAATTAATGCCACCTTTTTGGCCTTGATACCTAAGAAGAATGATGCCAACCACCCAAAAGATTATAGGCCTATTAGTCTAGTGACAAGCATCTATAAAATTCTGGCTAAAGTGCTCTCGTTGAGGATCAAAACAGTCCTCCCTTTTATCATTAGTGAAACCCAAGGGGCTTTCATTCAAGGGCGACAAATAACAGATCAGATCTTAATTGCGAATGAGTGTGTGGAGGAAATGAAAAGGTCTAGGAAGAGAGGTTTCATTTGTAAATTGGATCTTGAAAAGGCCTATGTTTTGGTGGACTGGGAGTTTCTATTAGAGGTTATGCGAAACTATGGATTTGGGGACAAGTGGTGTAGTTGGATTTTTGGGTGTATTAATACTTGTCACTACTCTATTCTGGTAAATGGTATGGTGAGGGACTTTTTTCCAGCTTGCAGGGGTGTCGGGCAAGGGGATCCACTCTCACCCTTCCTTTTTACCTTATAGCTGATGTGATTAGTAGGATCATTACTAAGGCTGACAGTGAAGATGCCATTAGGGGTTGGAGAATAGGGAGACACCAAGTCCCTGTCACCCACCTTCAGTTTGTAGATGACCTAATGATCTTTTGTGAAGGAGGTTTTAGCGGAAAGGTAGCAAACCTAATGGAGCTAATCAAAGGATTTGAAAGTATTTCTAATTTGAGAATAAATTTGGAAAAGAGCTGCATAGCGGGTATAAATTTGGAGGTAGGGGAGGTCGAGGCTATTGCGGAGTGTTTAGAGTGTTCCACCTCTACTTGGCCTATGTCATACTTAGGGCTTCCTTTAGGGGCAAATCCTAGGGAGAGTAGATTTTGGACCCCAGTGATAGAAAAGTTTGAGAAGAGATTAGCCTCATGGAAGAGGAATTATGTCTCTTTAGGAGGGAGAATTACCCTAATAAGAGCTACCTTGGCTAACTTGCCTACCTATTTTTTGTCTGTATTTAGGACACTAGTTAGGGAAGCTAGGAAACTGGAGAAGTTGATGAGAGATTTCTTATGGGAGCTAGGACAAGAAAAAAAGGATCACTTGGTTAATTGGGAAATTGTGTGCAGAAGTAAAGAAGAGGGGGGTTTGGGACTTGGGAGGGTAACTAGAAAAAATCAAGCTCTGTTAGGGAAATGGTTGTGGCAATGACCATTGGAAAGAGAGATTGTGGCATGTGGTGATGGGAAGCATTCATGGGAGGTTAGAGAATGGATGGGATGCTGGTGTATCAAGGCAAGTTAACCTAGCAACACCTTGGAAGGCCATTCACAACACCCTTCCTCAATTCCTCAATTTTATCAGGTATGAAGTTTGTTCTGGCAACACTGTTCATTTTTGGGAGGATATTTGGGTAGGAGACACACCTTTAAAGGATCTGTTCCCTTCGCTTTTTTTTTTGTTTCTTTGTACAAAAAAGAGGTGGTCTCAAAATTTGTCTCACCTTTGGGAACACCCTTAGATCCTACTTGGGATTTTGGGTTTCATAGAGGACTTAGGGATGATGAAATTGAATCTCTTTTTGTCTTGCTTGGTTGTCTTAATCAGGTTTGTTTGGATTCCTCCAAGCCAGATAAGAGGGTATGGACTCCTAGACCCAATGGAACCTTCACTTGTGCTTCTTTCTTCAAGTCCATCTCTCAACTTTCTACTCACCAACCCTTTCTGTCAAAAGAAATTTGGTGCAGGTCAGTTCCCCAAAAAATTATGGCGTTTTATTGGGAAGTATTCCATGGGAAAGTAAACACTCTAGATAACCTACAAAAGAGAAGACTTTTCCTCTGTATTTCTCCTAATTAGTGTATCCTCTGTAGAGCTCACGGTGAGGATTGCTACCACCTATTAATATCTTGTCCCTTTTCTGCAGACCTTTGGGCTTGGCTACTTTCGTTGTTTGGGAGTAGTTGGAGTCTACCAGCAGAAGTTCACATGCTCTTCAACCATTCTACCTTTTATTGGCCTACAAAAATAGGGAGAATTATGTGGAGATGTGCTCGTGCTGCCTTGATTTGGACTCTTTGGGAATAAAGGAATATTATAATTTTTCAAGAAAAGGAAAGGAGCAGTTAGGAATTGAAAGACTACGTGTTAAATAGAGCAATACCTTGGCTGAAGACCTTGGAAATCTTTCATCAATTATCCTTTAATGACCTTTGGAGAAATTGGTCAGCAGTAGTGAGGTGTTCATCCCTAAAGGACAAATCAATTACAAGCTGCTCTCCTCCATTTTCTTTTCTTTTTTTTTTTTTTTTGATCAATAACACCAACTTCATTAAAATAAAGCTGGTCTCCTCCATCCGAAGGCTCACTGAAGTTGAACATTGATGGGTAGCATGGGTAATCCAGGATTATCCGGAATGGGGGGTGCTTTGAGAAATGAGAAGGGAGAGATTTTGTTGCTCTACTCAGGTCCCTTGGGAATTGGGGACTCCATCAGGGCAGAACTTTTAGCTGCTGTACAAGCGGTGCAATTTGCAAGCCAGCTGGGGGTACAACACCTAACAATCGAGGGGGATTCCAAAGTGGTGGTGGGTTGGTTAAAAAATCCTGAAGAGGCTATGTGGCGTTACAAGAATGAAATGAAGAAATTTAGTTGGTTGATAAGGAATATGTTGGTCACTGTACAGTGGGTGGGGAGATCAGCAAATACTTTGTCAGATGTGTTAGCTAAGCAAGGGGTAAATAGGGTAGAATTGTTTTGGGCTCAGTTGTGATTCTTGCTTTTCTTTCCTAGTTTACTTGTAAGATTCAAGGAGGGGCTGCAGCTCGCGCCTCTCCCTGGGATGTTGTATGAACTCACTCTAAATCTGCTTCTGAATTAATAAATTTAGTATCATTCAAAAAAGAAAAAGAGAATACAAAAGGAAGGTGACAAGTTATCACCTGAGGGAAAGAGAACACTAAGACACGACTTACAACCATCGACATCAGGCTACATAACTCTAACAGAAACAAAGACCAAGCAGGACCAGAACTCCCGACAACTCCACATTCCACTACCTCCTTTAAAACCAAGCAGAACCTTGCAAAGCCAAGATCCTAATCCTTCCCCTCAAACACTTCCTCCTGCCCATCTTCATCCTCATCCCAAATCTCTCCTTCTTCCTCAATTACAACTTTACTCATCCTCTCTTTCTTCTTTCTCCTCTCAAACTCCTCGAAAGCTTTCCTAGCAAACTCCTCACCACCGCCCTCCCCCCAAAAAAAAGCCAAAGATCTTTTTTCAACCACTACATCTTTCTCAACAGTTTTTTCAAATAGGTAAACTTCCAGGCCTCTCATCCTTTTTTTCAAGGATCAATAACTCTTGCTGCAGAGTCGAAACCATTATCGCTATCTTTCTCTTGCTGAGAATTCCCCAACTGAACATCCAGTCTGGTGTAAACCTGAGAGTCCTCATCACTAGCAACTTCCATTGTTGGCACATTAGTCTTCCCTCCTCTTCTCTTATACACCCTTGTGTAATTTTTGTGGGCCCTGCCCCCCCAAACCAAGTTTCAACCAAGAAAAGACTTTGGTAACATGAACAATGTGCAGATTCCTTGCTCCACAAATTCTTGTGGAGGCCAGCACTTCAGCTGCATCAAAATCCTTCTCTACCACCCTCCTCCTACCCAAATCCACACCTATCCTTCCAATCTCTACCACCATCCATGTCATTGTTATTGCTTCATCCTCCAACTCTCAAATCTCTTCCAAATTCGGCATCACCTAACCCCTTCACAGCTTCCTTCTTCCTCTCCCCCAACCCAAATTTTGCTTCTTTTAGAATCTCACCTAGAAGCACTAACCAAAATCTCTTTAGCAACAGAGATGGTAGCCTGAGACAACACAACATCAGCCTCCTTATGGGTCACCGCTTCAGAAGCAAAGCAGACTCACGCTTATTTCGACCACAGCAGACTGAGACACAGTTGACAGTATTAGAACTTTGGTCAGCCTCACAATCAGCACGCTCTCTCTCAGCCTTCCCAGTGACCCCCTTTCACTTCTTTTGTAATTGAAAATCACCCATTCCCATCGTTCTTCCTTACCCCTTCATTCCTTGCCCAAAAGAGTTCTGCTCGAAATCCCACACCTTTTCACCTTTGGGCATTCGACAATGAATAAATTCCTTTCATCCACCCTTAACCTTTTTGAGCGGTTAAGCTTCCTCACATTATTAGGCTTGGACTTTGTAGAATGGGTCGCATTCAAGCCAATATCCAATCTCACAGCCAGAAATGCCTCTTCGATTTCCAAATTTGAGGACATTTCATCTCCCTTGTCAGCCCCAACCCCTTTTCTTGGCCTTCCATGTGTCCCTCAGTCACTCTACCCTGCCATGACCACTAACCATTAAAGCAAGTGGGCAATCCCTTTCCTCCTCTTTAGCTGACTTCAAGTGGACCCCACTTCCTTCACAGTTTTTTGGAGTCCTACATTTTCCTTTTTCAATGACCCTTTCCGCCTCTATTCCTCCCTCTTCTACCTGTCCATTCATCTTCCCTCCCAACGGAGCAGAAGACTGTAAACACTTGCTTCTATCCTCCCTTCACAAAGTCACATTACTTACCCATGTTAACGGGTAGGAACCCTTGACAACAAGCTTTAAGTCAAATATCTCCAGCAAAATGAAGGGATAACAGAGTAGGAACCAAGTGAATCTCTTTAACTTTGACTAAGATACATGCAGCAATGAGATTACACCAGGAACTTGCTATTTGAGTCCACAAACCTAAACCTCCCACACACATCCCCCATGGCTTTGAATGTTTGGAAGCACCAAGCATGCAAAGGGATTTCATAAATGTTTAACCACACCAAGCTTGAAGGGCCTAAGTCTCTAATTGCACCAACCAATGGGTTCCATCTCCCGATCCTAAGATCTGGAAAATGCTTCTTACTCTGTTCTCGCTTCAAAACAACGCTTGCTTCCACCTTACTATTGAAGGTAAAGAGAAAAAACAGCATTCCACTTTCTAACCTGAAAAGGATTCTTTGGGCACCATTAAGCAACAGCCCAGTCCCCTACAGCTTCCACATCTAGATCAGAATTGACAAGTCGACCTACCAAACTCCTCTCCAACAGCGTAAGACGATCGTAAATATCTCCTAATGAATTCACAATCACCTCCGTCATGTTTATTCACATAGATTCTTGTGAATGGCTCCGCACCACTACCATTGGTTAATACCTCCTATGCCATAAGCACATCTTCAATGTAGGCAAAATATACAGTAACTACAGCTTTCACATCTTGCCCTTTTCTTTTGAATGAAATTTACCTTTTCTCAAAAACAAAAAAGATATATACATGCATACACATACATACACACAGTGCATCTGTTGATTAATTCTCTTCTTTAGCACTTTTAAGCAACCCATTCTATCACTAAAAGGAGAAAAAGCTAGTACTACCATATGACAAGTAATTGAAAATTCAAGAAATCATAAATCAATAGTTGATCATCACTAAAAGCCACGAGAATTTTACCAGACCTTTGCCATGTGGAAGCTTGTCAAAGTTAAGTCGTAGAGTAAGTTGGTATCCTCCCCTTTGTGGTTCAATAACCTCCACAATATCAGAGTAAAACCTCTTTACAGTCTCTAAGGTAGAATGTGGAAGGCTATCCACTGCCACGGTTCCTTGGGACAGTAATGGGGTTGATACTGACAAGTAGACATGATAAGGATCGGATGCAGAAGCCTGTCACATTATATCATCATCATCAGATACTGAGTATAACATCTACTTATCCTAATCAGGGAAAACCAACAAGGCAACATTCTACAGTCGCCTATAAGGAGAAAAAGGTATTAAGTGTTAAGTTAGTAGAGAGAAATTTTCATTCCCCCATAAATTGTCTAAGGGAATTGTGTTGTACAAAGATCAGCTGAGGATCTCTTTTTCTGGTTTGCCAACTGGTTGGAACAAAGCAGAAAATGAAAGGAGTTTATGAGTAGTACCTCATCCCTCAAATCCTGCCATGATAATTATGTGCAAGTATATTCTAATGTTTCTGTTGTATTAAATGCTAAAAAGTATACAAACAAATATGAGGGAAGCCTTAAATAGTTGTATTAGGACATATCCATTAACCAATTTTGTTGTGCAAAGATCTTTTGATGCTACCTGAATATGATATTTAACGGATCCAAATTCATATATGTGGTGATCAATCTCCCTTGGTATTTCAGCACTGCCAGAAAATAAATAACATGGATCATCAAGAAGATCTGAATCTACTTTTTATGATAAGACATCAGTATAGTTGAAAAGGTCATATGGTAGAAGTACCCAGTCATGGGAACATAACTTCTTGGAATAGGATCAGTAAATATTTGATACAAAGGTTGAAACTGCAATTATTAAGTTCAAAGAAAGTAATATGTTTATCATTTTGAGGTTATGAATCACATTGCAATTTACATAGTGGAAGGAAAAAAACGATATATCCTTTTCTGAAATGCAGTCAAGAGGAAGTAAAACAGCTGCACACCTGAGATTAATTCTACCAGTTGAAGTTCAAGTCCATAAGAAGATTGAAGAACAAACAAAGCCAGCAATGGTTGTGTCAGAATAGCAAGAGAGGAAATTATGATATGGATCAATCTGTCAACTATGAGGGTGGAAGGTAATGAGACGGGAATTTTAAATGTGAACTAGCTTTGTATTCAAGTTACCATTGCATTCTTTATTTCAGAGAACCACTCAAGGACTTAGCTACAAGTTTAGATTGATTCATATGGCATTCCATTCTTTTACTTGGCATCTCTAATAGTTTTCTGAGAGAGGAGAATGAAGATTATGCTAGCAGTGAGACTATTTTCAAATAGGGTTCAGGAACATCACCCACATGACATTGTGTATAGACTTTGTCTTAGATGTGATGTATCATCCTGACAACGAATTTGTGATTAAGAATTTTAAAGAATATTCTTCGATGCCTTAACCTGAAAAAAAACAATATTAGATTAGCTGCAGATCGTCTTAACTTTTCAAATGCGAATGCTTGTAATAATTTTTTTTGGGAGAATGACAGTTCAGTCCACCCCCAGAATTCGTTGCCCCACTGTACTGTTGGGGTAGGTCATAGGTGCCAGCTCGGAATTGATGCCAATACATGGGTGGGTATTGGTGTTTAGGGTGGGGATGTTTGACATTTTGAATTGTTGTAGGTCTGCAGTGGAATTCAGAATTTTGCAGTGTGGTGCAGTGTACTTATTTGTTTTCTTTTTTTTTTTTTTTGTGCTTAAGTAGAGAAAGTTCTAACTTATTTTAATGTCTAAATATTCATTGGAAGACTACTTGAGCTTTAATACATTGTGCAGTGGTTATGTGTTGGAGTATTAATATTTCCAGTACTTTTAAATCACTTTATTATTTTTTATTCATTTATGATCCCAGTAATATAAGACGTACACCAAAATCCTAATTTAAGAGAAAGAAACTTAGAAACTTGTGGATCATAATGTGCTAAGCTTTACTTTTATCATTATCTCTATGTTTGTTTTCTTTCTTCAGTTTCACTAATAATTCGTGTTCCATTTTGCTACTACTTTTTGATGAAAATTGTTACTTTCAATTATCAACCGCAGCCTTTCTAAAATCAAATGCCTACTTCCTGCTTACCAATCTGAGAGTGCATTATCAACCGGAGCATCAGGAATATCAGAACCAGGTAATGCCCACTGATATAATGGACTCTTACTGGATTTACAGATTCTGATCTTTCAGGCATTATACTTCTAGACCCACGATCTGGTCACTGCAACCTCTGCCTAGAAATATGAAGTATGAAATACTCAACAAGTAAGACTATGTTCTGAATTGTAGTTTTTGTGGACCTTACATAACCATGAAAGTCCTCTAAAATCTAAAGTAGTCTATGTTTGTTTTGTAGATGGTGCTGTCTACAAGGCCTCATTCACAGGAAAGACTTGTTTTGCAAACTGGCAATGAAGGATTGAAGGGTAGAAGTTTGAACAGCTATTTTCCCATATGCTAGAGCTGAAAGGGTTGGTAAACCCAAGCATTAACCACTGTTCTGCAACCAATAGAACTGAATGAGAAGCTACCTAACTACATTAATTTCTGCACAGGTTGCAATAATTTTGCAATATGTTTGCATCTCATCATATGACTTTATATGAATAATTGAATGAAGAAGTCAACTGACTCAACTGGTTGCTCTGCATCCTATCTGGTGGAGAATGCAGGTATCACTAAAAAGAATAATACGGCATCCTGCCAAGGTGGGTGCCGGGTAGTTCACTACTTGGTGGTTGTCTACGCAGTATCAATAATAGTCAAGAAGAAAGGGCTGTTTGGAAATAAGAAAAATGTTAAGCCCTTTCTGACTTTCATAGTATTTGGGCACAATGCAGCAAACTTTACCGCGTATAATCCTGGCACGGGATCATTCACACATTAAAAAGTGTTTCTCGTTGAGCAAACTTGCTGAGAAAATAAAATTAGTTTGGTCCAAATAGCAAAAGAACATGGTCATTTAAACTTTAAAGCTTGGGATCTTTTTGTCATCTTTTCTATATTAGGAGGCCAATTTTCCACATTTTGGGTAATATAAATCTCAGATATGTCAGCAACTGAGGATACATTTAGTTTGCAGTTGGAAATGGAATGGAGTCAAAATCCCTTGAAATCAGAATCGAAATGGTCTATTTCCCTCATCTGTCTTTTTCAGATGGAAATTGGAATCAGAATTGGAATGGGCTCGAATGAAATTTTCATTCCCAAGGGAGAGTGGGAATGGTCATTCCCTCAAATGGGGAATGTCATTCCACTAGGAGTGGGAATCAGATTCTGATTCTGCCTAACCAAACAGTCAGAATTTCATACCCCTATTCCCGTAAACCAAATGGACCCTGAGCACTACTATCAGAATTGAAAGTCCAATCTTGCATTCCCCTCTCTGAGAAAACCATTGGAGAAACAGAAAAGTAGCTCCTCTTGATGGATCCACAAAAGGATATCACTTGATACAGAGCTCTGCATGTCAAGAGCCACTGGTGCTAGAAAACAAAATGAAGCAACATTTGCACTGAAAGCATTATTAAAATGTCAAAGGTGCAAGGCTTACCGGTGCAGTTTGAGCAGGACCTCCTTCAGTGCTGGCGACGCCCTCTCAAGGCAAGCCATCCTTGTGATCTTCTTACCAGCAAATCAAGTTTGGACCACTAAGTGAAAACAAAGATCCTACTACTGAGAGATATCTAGGAAATAATACTGGGAAGAGTAAAAGGAAAAAACAAAAAGCTTTTGAGTAAAATGCACGTTCAACTGTCCAAGGTGTGACAATTATGTTAGCACACTTTTGAAGCAAGACGCATACTTCTCTTTTAGTCCATTACATGATTCGAATGCACGCCAAAATGATAGCCCATCTTTCTGCCTCTGCCTCTTGTTCAAGTCAACTAGTTATTCGTTCGACTCTGTTTGTTTGTAGTGCAATTTCATTTTCACTAATACGAATGTATGAGTGCAATTCTGCAAATGAGAAGAATAGAAATTCTCCTTAACTTTACTTTTGGTTTTACTCATGGTTCAAAGTATCAATATGTATAATACTATATTATACTAAATGTATCCATTTTTAGAGTTACTGAAACACTATATACTTTCCACCAAAAAAAAAAAGGAAAAGAGAAACACTATATAGTAGGATTTAAAGGGTTTCTAATGTTTAAACATTAGAACCCCTCCCAACAGATTTGCTTTAGGTTTTATTTTACTTTTTATTTAATAGAAAAAAAAGGCCTGATAAAAATGCTGAAACAATAAGCACTAATGGAAAAATAGAAATGAAAAAATCTTTCTGATCAAAGATAGTACTCCCATGATGATTGTAAATAAGATCCAAAATTCTATCAAGGAATTTGTTGAAGCAAATTCAATCCTTGAAATACAGGGCCAAAATCAGATTCCAAGTAAATCCCTAACCTGGATTCGACCAGAGCCACCCACCTGTAATGCTATTTAATTAAATTTTCATGCCTCAACCAAAGAGAATGGAATGTGTGCCTATGGGTGTATTCTAAGAAATCACAATTGAGAAGTCTAACAAGCCAAAATGGGCCAATACCAACAGAGTGTACAATAATCACAGTAACGGAAATGTGGGCTGTCCTAGAAACCCACAAGCTTTCAGCTCAATTCCTAGATTATTATTTCATTATAGAAAGAGATTCCCTCATCACAATCGAATTGCTGAAAGGAGAAGCTCAACCACCATGAAGATGCACCTCTATCATCCAAGAATGTAGAAGTATTGCACGTGTTCTTCCTTAGTCGATCGAGTACAATCATACCTTCTGGGAAGGTAATTGTGCAGCGGATTGGCTAGCCAACAATGGTCTGGATCATAAAACGGTTTTCACTCACTTAATCCACTCAGATCTTAGGTTCATTGTTTTTCTTATTTTTTTGTGCGAGTTCTGTGTCTCTTGTGATTGTTCCTTTTATTCAAAAAACAAGAAAGAAAGAAGGCTGAAGCAAAAATATATCAGAATCTGTAGTTATGTACTCAAAATCTCAAATCACTTGCATTCCTGCACTCTTATACTAGTGCAAATGAAACTGCAATGCAAACAAACCAGGCCTAGAGAAAAAGAAAGAAAAATATAAAATCACTAAATTAGACCATTTTAGCATACACTACTAACAGTATGAATACTTCTTTTCCTTTTTATTTACAATTAATTAGGTGTGAGCAAATGGGTAGATTCTATTTGAAATTGAGCAAATGGGTAGGTTCTACCTGAAATTGATTGGAACGATCTTGAACCAGCTTCAAGTTGACCCTACCCAATTTTTGTCAGGTAGGGTTTGGTTCCAAATTCTTGGAACCGACCCCACCTAGGGATGGTGATTTCTAACCTACCTGGTAGGTAACCTTCTAGTTGGGATGGATTTTATTTTTTTTAAAAATGGATTCTGGGGTGGAGATGGGTTTTCGGATTTTACAACCCATGTGTGTATGGGCAAGGTACAACATTAGGCTAAACCTGACCCATATATTGTTGGAAGGCATATGAACTTATGTATTAGGTGTTAAATTTAATAATATTTTGAATTTTATGTGAAAGATAATTGATAGTTTATGTATTTTTTATATGTTTTAATCATATAATTGAAAATTTTGATGTCTGTTCATATTATTTTACTTGCTTATTGTTTATACATAATAAGAAATTAGCATGGATTTTGGGCCCAAACCGCCAACCTGACCCACCCCACCAATCCACCATCAAATGTGGAAGGGTAGGGTCAGGGAGGATTTTGCATTTTTCATGTGGAAGGAGGGTTCTAACAGGGATGAGCTTTTTGTTAGAAAAAAAAAAAAAAAAAACAAACTGAAATTTTGGTTTTGATTTTTTCGGTATGGTTATTTCAACTATCAGTTTAGTTTCGGTTTTTTATCTTGGTTTTTTTTTATATTTGATTTCAATTTCAGTGCTCAAGTTTGGAAAATTGATTAACCGAAAAAAACCAATTTTAAGTTTTGATTTTCTCAAAATATTATTGGTGGGGACATGATTATATCATAGTCCCCCTACATATTATTATGTTTTATATTTCAGTTTTGGGTTTTTTCTAAGTCGATGCAGTTGATGGTTCATATTAATGTTGTTTACCTAGATTTTCCAGAGGAAAAGAAGATGGATGTTAGACGACCTCTACTATATTGATGGTTTAGGTTTACTGTTCTGTTCACGGTAATAAGCCTAGCTTAAATTTAGATTGGGTTCTGTTTGGGTATTTCTAAAACCAACAAGAGTTGGGTTTTCAAGACAAATCTACATAAAATTTATACAGATATATTTGCAACAGGATCAATTCAAACCCCTTCACATTTGGAACTAGGTAAACATAAGAAACCTAGGGCCCAGTTTGTCTAATTAGAATGATCTTTCCCCTATACTGTAAACTCCCACAATTAAATTCGGTTAAATCAAAATAACCACAAAAATTTCGGTTTGATTATTTTGGTTTTAACCTAGTTCAGCTTCAGTTTGGTTTTCCCAATTAGAGTTTGGTCAAATGCTCACCTAGGGTTTGGATTCTAAAACTCCAACCCATTAATGGTTTTGAAGAGGGTACAGGTTTAGAGGCTTAAGGAGGTGTGAGTAGGGTTTAAAGTTTACAAAACCCTCTCCATTGCCATCCCTATCCCCAACATAGGCCAATTTCAAGGTCTAAAGGTTTGCCCTACCCAAATCAACCCAGGGAATTGATTTGATGGACCTGGATCTAACCCCTATAAAGTAAGTTCTAGATAGGGTTGTCAATGGGTTGGGTCTGATGGACCTGGACTGATTGGACAAGCTCTAGTTCTATAATTCCTCCTAACAAATTGTCCTGATTATTATCAGTTCGGAACTGGGTCCACCATGTCCCAAACCCACTTGGACTCGGTCCGACCTTATATAATATAATATTAAATGTATAATATATATAATAGTTAATAGATTATATATTATGTAATATTTAATAATTTAAATGGTCATTTTGGTAGGATTTCATTCAAAGCCCTACCAAAATGAGCCATTTTGTTTTCTTCACCATTAGAAAGGCAAAAACGAAGCTGGAGTCTTCTTCTCCATTCAAAAGGCAAAAGGAAAAGGGGCTGCAGTTGAGACAACCTAACCTTCTCTCTCACCATTCGTTCGTCTCTCCTCTCTCACTATCAGTATATTTTCTTGCCGGTCTCTTCTTTGTCGCCATCAGTCTCCTCTCTCGCTGGTTTTTCTCTATGGTCTCTTCCTTCTCCACCATTACTCTATTTCTAATGTTTTAGTTTTTACCAGTTGATTTCTTCTTTTTTTAATAGTTGATGTTCAGTTCTTTACTATTGAACTTAGCTATTGGGGTTAAGCCATTGAGGGTTTTGTTTGAAATCAATCCCACTATTGAACTTGGTTGTTGGGATTAAGCCAGGGTTTTGTTTGAAATCAAACATTGTTGAATTCAGCTGTTGGGATTAAGCCATCAAGAGTTTTTGTTTTAAATCGATCTCCATTATTGAGCTCATATGTTGTCTTTTTTTTTCACAGGTTTATTATTGTCGGGTCCATTGGGTTAGACCCGATTATCCTGAGAACCAATCAGTTCGGTTTTGGTTCTAAGATTTACAGACCGTAGAGGGTCTGATTTGGTTCCGGGTCCATGATATTTTTTGTTGGTTCGGGACTAGTTCTACCATGTTCCGAACCAGAGCCAATCCATTGACAGCCCTAGTTCTAGGTTCTACCTTGAAACCCAGCTGAACTGACCCATGCTCACTCCTAACAGTAACATCTTGTCTTACACACAGGTAGACCTGTTCATGGGCCAGCCTGCCCTAGCCTGTTCTAAGTTAGGCTTGGACATTATTTTAGGACCACGGACTTGGGCTCAGGCTTTCTTAAAAAAGTCAGGCCCGAGCCCAAGCCCAACTTGATAATATATATTATATAATAAAAAATATATTTTATTTAATAATATATATACAATATTTTTTTTTGTTTCTCTTCTCTGTCTTCAAGTAATAGTGAGATTTTTTATTATTTTCGAGTTTTGAGGGCTTTTAATACAAATAAAACATTTTTTTATTGAATAAAAAGAAAAAAAAATCTATTTTCAATTTTTTGGTCGGACTCGGGCTGAAGACCTAGGCCCAATGGTCGGGCCTGAATGTATTCTATTGATACATAGGCAAAGCCCGACCCAGCCTGGGCCGGGCCACGAACAGGTCTACACACAGATAAGCCACAACCAAATTTAGTGCTCATTTGAGAGAGTTGAATCACAATAGCTTCTGGATTTCTTAGGTGGGCCCCACAGACCGCTTATACAAGTTATGCTTGGTGAAAAAATCTAGAGAGCCCAAATTTGCTGTGAACCAGTCATTTGAATGGTTGTCTGCTTTAACCTCTTTTAATAGCTATCAAGAACGTTCAACTCAACCCTCCCAAACAGGCCCTTAGGCCTCTAACTTTTTAATTTTTTTTCCTTTTTTAACAAAAATCCCTTTCTAAAAATTCCAAAAGAACAAAGTTTTAGAAACTATCCCATGTCCTTAATTTGTTGATCCCTCTTATATTTGACAAAAAAAAAATCATTTTCATGATATCAGATATCCTATACCAATAAATTTTTACTTTTGAGCTTTAAGATGTGAAAAATAGATGTGAGCAAAAAAGCGTATTGAACAATTGGTAAGAGTTAGTCTTGAACAGATTATAATCTTAAATCAAAACACTTTTAAGCCCCAAACCACAAAACTTAAAATTGGGCCTTTGTGCTTTTGAGCTTTAAAAATACAAAATCTTGAAATCTATCCAAACACAACCTTGGTAATTATGTGTAAATGAAATGCTCCACCCAAACAACTGAAAATAGACTGGAGTTTCCTGTCAACCTTCGATGTGGTTTTGGGTAAGCAATCTGAAAACCAATACCATTTAACAAAAAGAAAGTTACGATACATACATATAAAACTACAAACTGGTTTTTCAAATCTGCCCAAAAACCGCCCACTAGGCCATGGTTTTGAAAACCAGACTGCACTGGACAGTCAGATTGGTTGACCCAACAACCGGTCAGGCAACTGGTTTCATTTCACTCAAAAACTGTTGATTTGGTCAGCGACCTGTTGATTCATCCAGTCGAATTTGACAATGATTTTGGCCATTTTTTATTTTTTAAATCAGATCAGGCGGTCCATTCAAACTGGACAATCAAACCATTTGACCTGAGAACCAGTGGCCAAAATGCTTCTGTGTCTGTTCTGATTTTTAAAACCTTGCACTAGCCTCTCTTTTGGGATTTGGCCAATTATGAGCTTGAAGGCTAGGGCTGTAACTTTGGCCAACCCAACCTAAGTTCGAATTGACCTAACCTGTAATTTTACTTGGATTGGGCTTGAATTTTTGGTCATTAAGCTGGGTTTGGGCCCAAGGTTTTGGGCTTCTTTACTATTTGGGTTAGACCCAGGCCTAGCCCTAAGGTAGCCTATATATCCTTATCTGAGCTAGTCTTGATTTTGTCCTAGTCCAAGCCCAATCTGAGCCCAACTGAACTACAAATTCATGCATACATATATAGATATATATTTACATGTGTATATACATAGGGTTGAAATCGAGTTGAGTATCAAGCTATTCGAGCTTGAGCATAACTCAAAAACTCAAAGCTCAAAACTCAAATCTAGCTGGAATTCAACTTGAGTTAATACTTGCAAGTTACTCAAGCTCGGCTTGAGCCAATTATAAATAAATTAGTATTAAAAATTATAAACAAGCTAATATTAAACATACTAAAAATAAAAATATATTAGGAAACTTTAGTATATATTAAAAATTATTGATAAATTAATATTATAAATACTATAAATAAAAATATATTATGAAAAGAAATTATAAATTTATTTATTTATATTATAAATAAGTTAATGTCAAAAAATTATATCTATTTATTTATAAATACAAATATATTAAAAAATAGTATTTTATTATAAGTTCGATTAGGCTTCCGAGCCACTCAAGTGGAGTATTGCAAATAGGGGTGCAACTTGGGTGGGTCCAACTTGAAACCGAGTTGATCCAACTCAAGTTTTTGCACAGGTTGGCTTGAGTTTTGGGCCTAACCTAAGCTTGGGTTGGGCTTGGGCTGAGGCCTCAAATAGCCCAAGTTTGACCAGAGCCCGAGCCAACCCGTATAACACATATATGTATATTATATTTATATAAAATTATCTTTTTAATTATTTATACATGTGTATATGTACATTTGTAAATGAAATTTTTATATATTTCCAATCAATTATACTCTTAAATTGGGCCATAAAAGCCCATCAAAAGATAACTATGTAAAAATGTACATATAAATTATTTCAAACCGAACCAACCTGCCCAAACGCAACCTACACTTGAGGTTTGTACCTTTAGGGTTGGGCCTAGGTTGACCTTCAACCCAACCCAATCCACCTAAGTTGCAACTCTAACTATGAAGCTTGAACTCTACTTGACCAACTACTCGACTCGAACTCAATTACTACAAGTGGAGTTCAAGAATTCAAGTATGCAATGCTAATAGGCTTGGCTTGCTTACAGTACATACATGCACTCAAATTTTAGGGTGGGATCATTGACAAACCCAAACTAGAAAACTGCTCCTAAATGGTGAATCAGCTCTATTAAACATATTTTCATGACTGAAATGCCCTTAAGCGCCCAACTTGGTATTTTTTGCTCTCTTTGTGAACAAAAGATCCCTAACCAGTATCTAAGCTTCCATTTTTATTTAGTTTTGCTCTAAAATGCACACTCGTTTTTCATTTTCTCTTCATCTATATTATACTCCTAAATGATGTTGTTTTCCAAATGCACTCAACATGTTCGTTTTTTCTTCAGCTTATCATTCATTTAATCATCATGCAACCTAGTACTCCTACAAGCATGCATCATGCTGACTAGGATATGAAGCAGAGTTTCCATAGTTAACTATGTTGATAATGATAAGAGTACTGCCAATCCCATTCAGAGTTAGTTGCATATCTATGGTGACTCAGAAGCAGTTGATTTTGTGTTTGCATCTGGAGCAAATATTCTTGTTGTTAGCATAAATATTACCACCCAAGTGAAGCTAATTAGCAGGTGCAATTCATACCTTTCACTTCATTCTTTATACTTTTAACACTGCTATGTTATACCTATACTGCTTAATTTGGCATGTTAACCTAATCATGAAAACTATTTGTTTATTTCAGATGCAGACCTCTCCCAGTTGAGGGACTCAAGAGGAAGATGTGCTAAATTATTAAGTGATATGTGCAAATTTTACAGAGATTATCATGTGAAATCTGATGGTCTCCATGGTATCTTTCCCTTAATAAGCTTAATGATTCTAAAATATTTTCTTTTTCTTCTGCCACCTCAATGGAATTACTCATTCAGTTGCTAAATTCAGGTAGTTTCCTTCATGATCCTATGAGTTTTGTGGCACTGGTCAAGCCTGATCTCTTTACTTACAGGAAGGGGTTGTAAGGGTTGAGACACAAGGCATCTGTTTAGGACATATGCTAATGGATCAGGGACTGAAATGGAATATCCAAACTAATAATGTGGACGAAGTTGTTATTGCATGTAAAAGAATTGTTGATGAAACCATGAAGTCTTAGAAGCAGTGATATTCAAGCCTGAAAACTGTAAAAGAAGAAGGTTGGGTCTCCTACCATTCATGTCCCATTTGTCATTTCTTTTCTTGTCTTTGGTTGGTCTCTCATGTGAATGGCTACTAATTTATTCATCAATGTCGCTCAATTTATGATCCATGTTGTTTTTACAGTGTAATACATTATTAGAAAGTTTTTTTTTTTGGCTATAAATTTAATACATCATTAGAAAGTTGAGGAGTTTACTGTGATATTTGGAACTGCTAATTGGATGGAAAAATTTGATAAAAAAACAGCTGCCCCTTGCACACTCTTCACCCAGCAAGCTAGCAAGGATAAAGATAGAAAGAAACATCATCACTCTAAAATCTTCCCTACTCATTTTGCAAATATCCACAAGTCATGGTTGTCCATGATACCACATTGTGAACACCATACATTAATTGTAGAGAATAAATCTAATGCACCATTCATTTCACCACACTTATTGTAGTGATCAACCGTAAGTGTTGTTGTAATGTTAAGATCATATCCGAACCCATTCTTTAGAACCCGATAGTGAAGTTGTTTTGCAAAACCAATTTCTTTAATGTTATAACCCATTCAACACAAACCCCGAAATCATACCATTCCAAGAAAAAATTGCATCACGGTTCTTCATGAGCCCAGATTTCCTACTCACTGTGAATTGCAGTCACACATCTCTCAATTCATCCTCAGTGCTCAAACATTGCACTAGCATCTCTAATTTGTCCAGACTTGGAATACATACTTATCAAAGAATTCCCATAAATGTTGTTGACTCGAAGCCAAGTTTTATGACCTGCCTTTGAATTTGAATTCCATGCACTTAGCTGTGGAAGCTGCAAGAACACTAGCAAAAGTGAATAGATTGAGCTTAATTCCCTCAGTTAATTTGCATCTGACAGAAAGAGTACCATGGCAAGGTCAGCCAACTCCTTCTATGTATAATCAGCCTCAAGTCTTGATTTCACATAGTGAGAGTGTATTTGCTTACCAAGAATTTGATCCAATTTTCAAAAAATGAAGTTGTAACAATTATCTTTCCAAACTCTATAAACAACAATATATATGTTTAAACTTTATAGATGGCCACTTGGCTAGGGCAACAGAGTTATCATTTTCTATGTAAAATAACACTTGGGTAAAATTAAACACGAATATCACAAAAAGTGAGCCAAAGTGTCTTGGGGAATTTGATTGGCATTCCTTACAATTTGACAAAAAAACCACCTAATTCAATTTCAAAAGGATCACTCACTTCCCCATGGGGTCACTTGCCACTCAAAAGAAAACGTATGTTATTATAGTACAATCTAATTTGGGTAGGTTCATGGTGGAACTAAGAATATCAGAACATTCTCATAAGCACAAAAACTTATAGATTACCTATCAAATTTACCCATTTATATATATATATATATATATATATATATATATATATAAACTCAAAAATTAGTTTGGGTCTTAATCGGGTAGAAATATGCAAGAACCATAACAAATCCAATTATTAATTGGAACAAATCACAAAATCAAGACTGATTTAATCAGTTTAAGTTGTTGATCAAACTCATTGGATTCAACTGCTTCTGTAACTTTTGTTTGAGTCTCCAAATTTTCTTCTACCTCTTTACTTACTTTGCTCCACATCCTCCTCAAATTTATTTTTTCCTTTTCTAACTTTATTATAACATGAATTTCAACCTATGAATTGATGCTAGTGACAAGAACAAATGGATGCCTTCTCATTAGATAGCCTAATCAGCAAACCTACTCTCACGATTTGACTAAGGATCATTCTCCAGCATGAATTGTTTATCTTGTTGTAACTTGTAATTAAGTTTCAACCCAATCCTCCTTGTTGCATATATCCTCTAAGCCACTAATTCATTTTCTTCACTAATTAGAATTCAAAATAAACCTAGAGATATTCTAATTCTTAGACCTTCCAAATCAGTATTAAAGCTACTAAACAAATTTCAAACTAAGTTAGATGGTTAGTGATGAGGGGCATTTTGGTCAACCCACTTGGTGAAGGACACATGGACGTTGTCAGCAATACAACATCCAAATCAACAAGACAGCTCGCCTGTTCAACACGTGGAAATTTATAATAGGTGTGCAGCCTAGCTGAAGAGAGCTCGGCCCACCAACAACAACAGCTCGCCCGAAACCGTCTTACACGCCATATTCAGTTTAGCACCACTATCAAAACTGCAGGGGATAGCTCACCGAACTGCGTGCCACAAGACCCACATGCGACCTATAACAGTCACACGAGCTTAGCAACTAACCGCTCAGCGCTCCCTCAAACTACAGAAACAGCTCTGTAGAAACAGCTCCGCAGAAAACTCAAAGACATTGATCAGTGACACCTGAACACCTAATAACTATAAAAAGAACCCAAGGACAATCTGAAAGGTATGCACACATAAGCTCTCACACTCTCTCAATTTCTCTAAGAGAACTGCTCACTAACTTAAGCATCGAAGTGTCCTCCTGGGTAAAATTTACCCAGGCACTCTAACCTCTCTTTCATTTCAGCAACTCTTAGCTTGGACCCTCAGCTTGGCTTCACAACTCGGCTTACCGTAGATTGAACCCAGTCCGAGCCACATCATCAGACACGAGGGAGTGAATAGATTCTATGCTTTATCTATTGGTGGGCATATTTTGTGCTTCATTAATTGACAACGTCTGTGGGATACGCAGCAAAAAGCCTGTGTTTCTTTTTATTCATTTCTTTATCTCTCTCATTTTCCTCAAATAAACCTTTCAATGGCATCTTCCAGCAACCCGTCTGCTAACAACATCACGGCCAAATGCCAACAATCACAATAGGCCAATTCGATGTTCCTTTACCACCAGTCAATGCATAGAACAATGTGAACATGCCACCCCCACCTCCAATGGCACCTCCCGCAGCTGTGGACGTACAACATCTTATTGATTTGGTACGATGCATACACAACATGACAAAACAAATGCGAATGTGGGAAAACAAATTTGTATTCATTTCTAGGCAACAACAGCACCAGCAATAGCAGTATTGACAACCGCACCCTGCGGTACCAGATCAACCAGTTCAACAAGACAATCAGTAAATACCGTGAGGAAGTCAACCTCACAACAGCCAACAACCTCCTTGTCATAACTCCTATCATGAAAACCCACCCCCTCAGCGAGTGCGAAGCCAAATTCAAGTCCCAGACAAAGAAGAAGCGGTGGTTCAAAATGAACAAGTCCCAGTAGAGAGTCAAGCAGATGCACCGGCCGGGTCCAATGCAGCTAGTTCCATCGAGTATACCAAGAAGAAAAAATGAACACACCGAGCGGGAAAGAAAGTACAGCTCGCCCAGGCCAAAAGTATGATACCACCTGGAGAATGCAACATTGCAACCAGTAAATTGGTCTCCCTCTCAGAAAGTACAACATAGCTTGACCCGCGAGACTCCCCTGGCACCCGAAATCCTCAAAGTACCACGGCCCAAAAACTTTCGGGCCCCCGCCCTTGAATCCTACCGAGGAAAAACAGACCCCGTAGAACATGCAAATAGCTTTCAAGCCCTTATGCTCCTTCATGGAGCGAATGACGCCAGTATGTGCATTGCGTTTCCCACCACTTTGAAGGATGAAGCATGGCTAGGGTATTCAGGGCTGGCCCCAAGGTCTATAAAGAGTTGGGACCAGTTTGCTAGACTCTATTAATCAGTTTGTCACCAGCAAGCGGCATTCAAAATCAATTACATGTCTATTCAACATTGTACAGAAGCCCAATGAGACACTCAGGGACTACATTCGGCGATTCAACATGGAACAACTGCAAATTCTGAAGTGGGAAATAGAATTGCATCCCCCGACTACCATGGAGAAATTCCTTGAAGTAGCCAATGATTTTATTAGAGCAGAATAAGTAGTAGGCACAGAGTCTGAGACAACCAAAAGGAAGCGAGTTGACGAAGAAAGCACCAGTAGAACCAGGCGAAGGAGCAAGTCACCTAGAAAGAGCAAATCCCCAAGGAGAAGACATAGCAGCTCGCCATGCCAAAAAAGCAGGTTGCCGGTTAGGAGGGTAGCACAACGAGTAGTAATACCACTAACATACACGAGGGTGTTTACCCCGCTGAACACCAGGAGGAAGGAGATCCTAATGCAAATTCAATCCAATGATTATGTAAAGTGGCCTCCCAAGCTGAGGGGAGACCCCAACACCTAGAACTCAAATAAATATTACCATTTTCACAAGGATTTCGGACATGACACTGAGCATTGTTGGAATTTAAAGAACGAGATAGAAAACCTCATCAAATGAGGTTACGTGAAACATTTCATCAAGGATGAACAACAACCAAAGCAGGAACAAACAAGGAGGTACCTCAGGACACCAGGTAGCAGGATCAAACTACGTAGAGTAAGCAAATACAAGAAAGGCAGGTCCGAGGGACCATAAATGTAATTGTTGGGGGCTCAATAATAGCAAGTTGCACCACATCAGTTAGGAAGAACGCAGGGCGAGAATTGAAGCAAGAAGACAGCCAGCCATGTAAGCGCCCACAGAAGGAGGAAGTCATTTATTTTACAGAAGATGATATGTGCGGGGTCCAATACCCTCATGATGACGCCCTAGTGGTGAAATTGCTAATCAATGATTTCAAGGTGAAGAGGATTCTGGTGGACTCAGGAAGCTCAGCAAACGTTTTGTTTGTAGAAGCTTTTAACATGGTGGAACTTAGCAAAGGTGACCTGCAGCTCGCCGACGTACCCTTAGTAGGATTTAGTGGTGAGGTAGTTCGCCTGATCGGCAGGATCAAGCTGCCTATTGAGGTGGGCTCGCCACCCCACATGATACGTTTTGAACATGATTTTCTGGTAGTGGCTTCCGCATCACCATACAACACAATCCTGGGATGATCAATACTACATGCACTACGAGCTGTGGTCTCAACATACCACCTCGCACTAAAATTTTCGACAGATACAGGGGTAGGAGTGTTACAAGGCGACCAACTGGAATCCCGAAAATGTTTTGTGGTTTCATTAAAAGACAAAGGCAAAGCGACAATTGATATAGACTTGGAGCCACCACCGGAGAAGACGAAAGAAAGAGCTCACCCAATCGAAGAAACGGCAACAGTACAGGTCTCCAAAGCCGAACCTGAAAAAGTACTCCAAATAGGAGTCCACCTAAAGGAACCATTGCGATCTGAATTGGTAAGTTTTCTATTAAATAATTTAGAAGTTTTCGCCTGGTCAACTGCCGAAATGCCTGGTATAACCCTAGTTTGATAACTCATAAGCTTAATGTGGACCCTACAGTCAGACCAGTCCGGTAAAGGAAGAGAAACCTTGCCCCAGAAAGGTGGAACATAGAAAATGACGAGATGGGGAAGCTATTAGCAGTAGACTTCATTGAGGAAGTCCAATACCCGACCTGGGTAGCCAACCCAGTTTTAGTAAAGAAAGCAAGCAACCTTGTCATCGACATATGAGACCACCTAGGTCAGTTAAAGAAACCCAGAGACTAACACGACAAGTAGCAACCTTGAACCGATTTACGTCTAAATTAGTTGGGAAGTGTCTTCCCTTTTTTAAGGCCATAAAAAAGAACCAAGCCTTTGAGTGAACTGAAGAATGTCAGCTCGTCTTCGATGAACTTGAAGGGATGAGAGATCCATCCTATGGACGCCCAAAGATTGCAGAATAAGGGGCGAATTTCAAAAAATTTATCTCTTCCTTCAACTGTGAATCGTATTCCCTATTTAGAAAATCATATTTTCAAGGATCAATCTTGAACCATAAACTGAACCAGATCTGAACCAAAAGGAGTGGGAGAGGATTATACCTGATACGAAAAATACTATCTCCCAATGGAGGTGTTCATGCCCAAGGAAGGATCCAAAATCTGCTCCCACTGAAGATGGCGTAGTGAAGGATGGAGCAGAATCAACAACGTTCTTCAAAAGAACTTGACCCTTCGCAAGAATCAACTGGACGGCTTGTGAGTACAGCTCCAACCAATCTTTTCCCAAAAGATTGAGATCAAGATCAAATCTTGATTGCTCCCAAGAACTGGAGATCGAACTGAAGGAATGGCAATGGCAGGAAGGTGGCGGCAGGAGAGAATTCGCAGTATGCAGGAAATCTCTCAATCTCTCTTTCTTTAAGAGAAGAATGTTGTTGATGATGTAAAAGGCTGCCGCCCCCTTTCCCTTTTATAATCTCAAAGGGATCAGCTCCTAATCAGATTAGGAGTTGCTAATCCAAATCATATTTGGGTTAGAAGTCCCTTAGTGATAAGGGATAATCCTTATCTTATCTGCAGATCAGATCAGCTATCTCCTAATATAATTAGGAGGTTTCTAGATCTAAATCTCATTTAAATCTTGGACTCTCTGAGTGGATAGGGTCTAAGCCCAATCCTTTTAGCTGACCCACTTCAGAATTCGCCCCCTTTAAATGACTGATCAAATCAGCCCAGTTCGAAATGGGCTTAAGGCCCATTTAAGGTTATGTACTCAAAAAGCCTTCCAAACTGCTGCCCAGTTGGGCTTCCTTGTATGGCGTGGGACCCAAGCATTGATGTACACATCAGCCACATGGGTTCAGCCCAGCCTTTGTTACAAGGCCTGGCCGAATGCACTGCTGAAGACAGTGTACCCCCTGAAACCCATCAAATGGGCTCTATGGGCCCAACACTTATACTAAGTGGTCCCTGGGCCAAGCCACCTTGTAACACCCAGAGACTGTGGGCAGATGCAAGATTAGCCCATCAGGTGCTATCCTCAATGGTCTTACACTTAACCTCTCAGCCCATAATGATCATACACTGCCCGACAAGAGAGGACCTCTCCCTCGGCTGCAAGGAACAGTGTTGCACTCTCCACTTATATGGATCCCGGGAATTAAAACCTTTTGCAAACCTTTTAGAAACCATAATATATATACTTTTATATCTCATATAAAATATACTTTGCAAAAAAACAAATCTCAACGGTTGAAATCGACTGCCAGCAATCTTGGTTTCCATCAGTGAGAGTGCATTCCCGATCATTACCTTTGTCCGACAAAGGGGCTGATCCTGCCACTATGATCACCCACTCAGATGAATTCTCAGACTGTCCCAACATATCCAGGTTTTGACCCCCGCTAAGGATCTCACTGATTGGTACATCAAAGATAGCCCAATCCGACACCTAGTGCAGTATCATAATCGAGTCTAGGGGTCGGGTGTAACTTTCCAGTTTTGCCCATCAATCTCCAAGGTCCAAGGCAATACTGGAAATCTGGTCCAGTTCAAAGATTCAATTAATCCTACACTGTATGTGCCTAGGGTCTCACCCTGGCAGCTGAGATAGGCCACCCCAACCGACTTGGTGGCACCACAGTGTCAGCCTTGTCAGGATAGGTCTCCCCAGACCGACCCACTGGCTGTGAACATTCTAAACTAACACGAGTCTCATTAAGTGTCCAGTTTAAGGGTATTACACAGAAACATACCAAGGGAACATGAATCAAATATGTATCTTTATTCATTTACAATAAACTCATAAAGTACATCATTCTGATTGAAGCTAAGGGCATACAAAACTGTCTAATAGAACTGAAATGATACCTTATCTCGCCCTCCCCCCCTATTGACCAGGCCAAAGAAAGGAAATGAGCTCAAGCTCTACCTCTTTGCAAGTGACGAGGTGATAAGCTCAGTCCTTTGTGAGGGAGGTAGACAAAGTACAATGACTTTTGTATTATGTCAGAAGGGTTCTCCACGCTGCTGAGACAAGGTACCCCAACATAGAGAAACTCACCTTTGCATTGGTATTAGCTGCATGAAAGTTGAGGCCCTATTTCCAAGCCTTCACCATAGTGGTGCAAACTAACCAACCCCTGAAGCAAGCCCACACCACAAATGCCAACGACATGCGAACATCCTACATCAGTCCGCTACCGACCTAAGATACCTAACCATTTTGTGGCCATTTGCGTAGTGGGGCATAGACTTATTGGGACCCTTTCCACCAACTAAAGGACAAAAGAAGTTTCTGGTAAATAGTTGTGGGTTACTTCACCAAATGGGTGGAAGTGGAACCTTTAGTAACAATAACAGCTCGTAGCATTCAAATTTTTTTCTAGCGAAGCATAGTATGCAGATTTAGTTTAGCAAGAGTACTAGTCTCTGATAATGGAAAACAGTTTGAAGATATCAAATTTCAAGATTGGTGGGGTTAAATGGGAATAAGGCAGAAATTCACATCGGTAGCACATCCCCAAGCCAATGGCCAAGCTGAAGTCACCAATAGAGCAATATTACGAAGACTCAAAGCTCGACTATCTCGAGCCAAAGGATTGTGGGTGGACAAGCTACCTAGTGTTCTATAGGCCTATTGGACTACTGTCAAAACAGCAACTGGTGAAACGCCGTTCAATCTAACCTATGGAACCGAAGTTGTGATACCGACAGAAATAGAAATTCCAACCCTGTGATCTGAGGTATACACCGAAGAATCAAACGAAGAATAGCTACGAGCTAACCTCGACCTACTAGAAGAGACTAGAGAACTCGCTCACATTCAGATGTAGCATACAACAGCGTGTTACGCAATACTATAATGATAAAGTCAGAAAACATAATTTCAGAGTTGGAGACCTAGTACTCAAGAAAATCATGATGCATGAGCCTGGAGTAGGGAAGCTCAGACCAAACTGGGAAGGTCCCTATAGTCTCTAAAATTTTCGGTGGGAATGCATATAAACTTGAGACACTTGAAGGCAAAATGGTTCCCCGAGCATGGAACATAGACAACCTGCACCGGTATTATGCCAAAAAAAGGGAGTCGAACACCTCGTCAGCACTAGAAATTAGCTCGCCCGACAGTAGGCAATAGGTAAGCCCACAACAACACAACGCAGCTAAGTCACGCAAAATAAACAAGCATGGAACGTTGGGAGAAACAAAACTCCTTTACTGAAGAAAGAAAAAAGGGGAACCAGAACCCTCCCCCTATAAGAGGCAGGCCAAATGGCCGCATAAAAAAAATGGTTTCATGAGTTCGGACAATATAGGGCACGCAAGCCCCAAGATCTTAACAAGAGCATAAAATCCCTCGAAACAACTGAGCAGCACCACCAAAGACCACCACAAATTCTAGGGTTGTTCATAAGAAGGCCCAACCCGACCAAACCGACCAACCCGGACCGACCCAACCTAAGTCGGTCGGGTTTTCATCAGCACCGGTCGGTTTTGGGTTGGGCAAATTTATAAACCGAAATATCGGGTCGGTTTCGATTTTCTTGTGTAAAAACCGAAACTGACCCGAAACCAAACCGAACTAGTCTTCTACTAGTTTGGTAGTTCCTAGTTTCCTACTTAACTAGTCTTCTACTAGAACTAGAACAACCCTATCTTCTAGTTCCTACTTAACTAAATTATATCTATCCTAGTTTCTATAGTCTTTTACACCAAATAGGCAACCCATTAGGCAATTACAATTAGAATTAGGTGTCCTCTTTTACCTAGATTAGAATTTAGAAAGTTTCTTTAAATATAAATGTTTCAGCCCTCTTTCTATAAAACAGTTTGCCTTTCTATTTTATTGTCTTATTGAATATTGATAACTTTTGTCTTTTGTCTTCTAACTTTTGTCTTATTGAATATTGATAACTTTTGTCTTCTATAAAACAGTTTTGTCTTTTGTCTTATTGAATACAAAAGCTTTTTGAGTGGAATAGGGGTTGGGTCAGTAAGGTTGACACTGGACCAAAGGTGAGACAAGTTTCAGAAATAAGGTTTGACTACAAGAGCAAAACCGAAACCGACCCAAACCGACCCAACCCGACTCAAACTGACCAGGTCGGTTTTGCCTATCAGTGGGTCGGTTTCGGTTTCCACCTCAGGTAGCCCGACCAGGTCGGGTCGGTTGGGAAAACCCCAATAAACCGACCCAACCCGACCGTGTACAGCCCTAACAGATTCCTCGACCGAGTTGAGAAGTAGGCTACTCGTCACCACCAGCATCATCCTAAGCCTCCTCACCATCTTCCCCTTCAAACGCCTCTTCATCGTCTTCCTCTTCCTCTAACGGGGTCAGTGGCTCCTTGTCCACCTGGCTGACGAGCTCGAGCGGTACCTTCTGAGAAGTTACAGAACTGACGTCGAGGTTGGGAAAAAGAGACTTAAGATAGCGGAAGCACAACTTGAAACCCCTTTTCATCGAAGGGATACCATCCACTACTCACTGGTTCTCGTACGCAGGGGATTTCAAGTAAGAAGCAACCGCCACCGCCCTAGCCTGCTCAGCCCCTGGGCACTCCTTCTAAGAATACTTTGACCTCTCCTCTAACAGCTCATGTTGCAAACGTTGATGCTCTACATGCTCCCCTTCCAAGTCCGGCCTGAGCTTTTACACTTCAGCATTAAGCAAACCTACGTTGGTTTGCAGGCTAGCTCGCTCCTTCTGGCTAGAATAGGCACGATCCAGCAAGGCCTGGCCGCAAGATTTTGCCTATAAAAGGAAAGGACAAGAGTAAAGCACCCCAAAAAAAGGAGAAGAAGAAAGAGAAGGCACCTATACAATGCATTGGGTCAGCCGAGCCCCAGTCTCCACAAGATCCATCTCAGCGATCTGTTGCATGTCTGCCCGAAGAAGAATACCCCTACCGATTTGAAGTGCCACCTGGGCATCACTGGACCAATCAATCACCCTCACATCAAGAATATAGGGAACAAAAGAGGGACGTTGGAGAGATAAGGGTTTGCCTCTCGTGCAGGCTAAAGGTCAAAAGAATCCTGCTCTATAAGCATCGGATCCCCCTCCCCTTCTAGGTCGACAATGGAAGGAGTCCTAGAAGAAGAAGCTACAACCCTCAACAGCCTATGCTCAGCTCAGCACTTCTTGCGGGCGGACCTCCGCTCAACATTAGCAGACATCATGGAAGCCAAGCTCGCCATACCTGGTAAAAAGCAAAAAGTATATTAGTTGCCAAATCAAACGGAAGAAATAAATAGACAAGCAACCTGAACTGAATGTGTAATAAGTGGCCAGACATCCGACCCACTTATCTGGCTCAGGCCCGCCTACACGAGCATCAGCTCAGCCAGAAAATCCTTAATCTTAACACGTTCTCGGACGAGCTATTGAACAACAGCCCGCAGCTTGTCATCTTTGTACTCAGGAACCTTTTGAGGACTGCTGTACTAGGCAGTACTACAGCCCCAACCACCTTATTTGCTACCTCCAATTCCTAACCTTATTTGGGAAATTAAAAAGTTTTCTCCCACTGCGAAAGGGAAAGTAGAAACAGAAGGGACCCGAAACCTGCTTCATATGCACTAAAGATGAGAAGGCCTCAATGCTTACAAGAAAACCCCAATGATGGAACAAGCTGACTAACCCAATCAATGTCCTAACCCCATTAAGGGCGAGTTGGCCCAAAGACACCCGGTAACGCATCGGGACTGCAACAATGAAAGGATGAAGGGGAAAACAAAGACCAGCCACTAAAGACTCTTTGTAGAAACATAGCCCCTCTGGGCCATGCTCCCAAGGATAGCTACCAGGATCGGGCGCGATCCATTGGTACTCGTTTGGGATCTCATACCTATGGTACAGTTCTACTATCTCATCCCCCGACAACTCAGTCCCCCCAAGTGAAATTGTCGCAACCTCAACCTCTTCCCTTTTGCCTACCAAAACCCCATCATAGAAGACCTCGAAAGACTCTTCATCAGAGGAGCTAGACTCCTCCCCTGACCCACTACACAAACTCTATTCTCAGCGGAATTGTGAGGCATGTCGAGAATGAAGTACTCACCAGGAAAACGCTAAGAGGGACTAGACTCCTCCCCTGACCCACTACAACAAACTCTATTCTCAACGGAATTGTGAGACATGTCGAGAATGAAGTACTCACCAGGAAAACGCTAAGAGGGACTCAGAACGACAACCACCGAACTTGGCAAAGGAAGAAAAAACAGCTCGCCCATGAAAAACAGAGTTCGCCTCGCGAGAAAAGAGTCAAATGGCCCTGATTTGGAAGCAATATGATAGGAGCACATCTCCGACGATCGAGCGGCGCCTGCGCCTGACAGGCTGCTGACAACTACAAGATGACGCGCGCACCGAACTTGTCAGCACACCACTCGCAGAAGTTTGAAAAAATGGCATGCATTTTCGAAATTTAAAAAAGCCTGCAATCCCGCAGCGGTAGACCTCATCAACCGCGCCAAACCGGATGAGCTGAACTGACCAAGTAGAACTGACAACCGCGAGATGAACCAAACCGATTGGAAAGGCGAACCGAACTTGAGAACAAAAGTAGGGTGAACCCAAAATGCCCCAGGAACTTCTACTCTCTTCGCATACTAGGTAGTGACTCGAGAGTGGGGGACAATTGATGAGGGGAATTTTGGTCAACTCACTTGATGAAGGACACGTGGATGCTGTTAGCAACACAACGTCCAAATCAACAAGACAACTCGCTAGTTCAACACATGGCAGTTTATAATAGGTGCGCTATCGAGCTGAATCGAGCTCAGCCCGCCAACAACGAAAGCTGGCCCTAAACCGTCTCATGCACCATATCCAATTTAGCACTGTTAACGAAACTGTAGGGACAGCTCACCGAACCGCGCACCACAAGACTCGCATGCGACTTGTAACAGCCACACGAATTTAGCAACTAATGGCTCAACACTCCCTCAAACTGCGGAAACAACTCTGCAGAAAACTCAAAAGTGTTGATCAATGACACCTGGACACCTAATAACTATAAAAAGAACCCAGGGACACTCTGAATGGTATGCACACATAAGCTTTCACTCTCTCTCAATTTCTTTAAGAGAACTACTCACTAACTTAAGCATCGAAGTGTCATCCTGGGTAAAATTTACCCAGACAATCTAACCTTTCTTTCATTTCAACAACTCTCAGCTCGGATCCTCAGCTCAGCACAATAGCTTGGCTTACCGTAGATTGAACCAGTCTGAGCCACATCATCAGACACGAGGGAGTGAATAGATTTTGTGCTTTATCTATTGGTGGGCATATTTTGTGCTTCATTAGTTAGGAATTTGGATAGTTCAGCCTGTTGCAATTTTTGTACAAAGATAAAGCACCAAAATGGTGGTCCAAAGTCCAATTATTTGTATCATTTGAGTTTGCATCCTTATAGTTTAATTATTTTCTTTATAAATTGAGTCTTTTATTATTATAACACGGAAAAAGAGGCAAAACTTAGAAAGTACACAAGCAAAATATTTTCAGCAAAATGCTCAAATATCCATTAGAGCATGAGCAATAGAATCTAGCATAATTGAGCAAGCTTGAACTACAGCCCTTCTATATCTACAAGCATTTAAAACCTCTAAGCAGTGCTTCAAAAACTGACCTAAATGAAATATGGGATAAGAAAAAGCCTCTAAGGAGTGCTTCAAAAAACTGACTTGAGCTCTATTGGAATCAGTTAGTTTAGTTAATTTTTTTATTTATTTTTATTATTATGATTTTTTGTTCCCTAGTGCCACAGGTGGCATTCTTGTATTTTTACTCCTTTTTATTATTAGTTGGACACTCTAATATAAATACTAATGACTAGTGCCGCCAGCCATTGATTTTGGATCCTAGAACTTTTCTTCCTCTCTCTCTTTTTCTCCTCTGTTTCTTTGACACCTTTAACCCAAAAAGCATGGTATCAAAGCAAGCTTTCTGGGGTTAGAAGCAGTTCAATAAAGCCCTCTCAGTTTCTCCTCTACTATGGATCGAATCTAATCAAGGAGTGGATCAGATTGATCTGAAGGGGTTTCTTCTAGTTTTTCTTCCCCTTCTTTCTTGATCGTTTGCCAAGAAACCCTTAAAGCAAGGGAGCTCTAATGCTATGAAGGTAGGTCTGCTTACTTTTGTGGATCGTGTGATCCTTTCTTGTACCCTGGTAAGTAGTGGTATAGGTCTAAATGACCTGTGACTGTGTGGCAGTGGTAGGTTAGGAAAGTGATGAAAGGGTACACATAAAGGTAGCCTAGCTTTGGAATTACCGTTTTTATCTCTGAAATGTTTTTCAGCAGTGTGCAAGTAATTTTTTCTTATATGTGTGTGGTATTCCTATGACCTTTTTTTGACTAAACTGTGGTTAAATTGTGACTGAATTGGACTGAACTGAACTGTAATTGAATTGTCGCTGAACTATGACTGAATTGAACTGTGAAATCAGACCTTATATCATAGAATTCTATTGTGTCTAGTGGGTCATCCAGTCAAGGTGGAATGAGTGAAGGCTTTAACATGAGCTTTCCCATGGTTATGATACCTAGGGGTGAGCATAATTCGCTTAAAACCAAAAAAGCAAATCGAAATTTCGGTTTTGGTTTAAATGGTTCGGCTTAATCAATTTTTCGGTCGGGTTCGGTTTTCTTTTTCAGTTTTTTGAATTTTGGTTTTTGGTTTCGATTATCAAACTTCATAAATCGATTAACCAAAAAAAACCGATTTAATATTATAATTTATAAATTAATTTTATATTGATATTTAATAAAGTAAGAAACATGACAAAGTTTAGCCGCAAAACGTGTTATACAAGAAAGTGAAACATACGGGCGTGTAAGAGTCAGAGAGAGACTTAGAGAGTCATAGACTAAAGACTCTAAGCGTCTTGCCATCTCAGGACTCTCGTCTTCCTCTTCCACTCTTCCCGTTCCAATCTTCTAGACCAAGTCGAGAGTCCCGTCTCTTCGACTACTGCGGCTGCCGGACGTCACCGACTCACCCAGCACCAACAGGAGCACCGAACATGAAGTCACGAACGGCGTTGACTCATTGCCGAGTGCTGTGGCTTCCGACTACCGCTGCTAGGCTGCATCTTCCTCAATTCATCTCTTCGACTGTCGCGGCTGTCGGACGTCATCAGCTCACCCAGCACCAGCAGTAACACCGAATACGAAGTCATGAACGCCGTTGACTCGTTGCCGAGTGTCGCGGCTGCCGACTGCCGCTGCTGCTACATCTTAGTTCAGCTCCTCCATGCTCTGCTCATCTTCTTCTTCTTCCTGCACTCTAGGCTCCGAACACGAACGGCGTTGAATCGTTGCTGAGTGCCATTGGCCACCTGCATCTTCCTACGCTGTGTTGCATTTTAAGGTTAAATAATTTCGGTTTTAACGGAAATATCTAAAATAACTGAAAAAAATTTTGGTTCCGTTTATTTAGTTTTCAAGTATTTCGGTTTCGGTTCGGTCTTTCATATAGTTAAATCGATTTTTAAATTTTTCAGTTTTTTTGTTCAGTTTTAGACAGAAAAAACGGAATTCTCACCCCTACCACTGCTAGGGGGAAGGTAGGTTATATTAGGAAGACATCTTGTGGGTTGAAACAACTATTGAGATTTGGAAGCAAGCAAAATCTACTTATTTAGAGCAATGCCAATATGCTAAAATATACTAATTGCAAGTTACTTGTAAACGGGGGAAAGGAGTCTCCTAGCCTATAATTCAAATTTAACCCTAATTTGGAAAGAATTTGACCACTATCAGAATATAGACCGGAAGCATGATGTTGATGTTGATGCTATATCCTTGTATTGCAATAGCAAGACTGTTATCGACATTGTAGCCAACCAAGTTTTTCATGATAGAACTAAACATATTGAAGTCAACAACCATTTTATCAGGAAAAAATTATTAATGAAGAAGTGTGCATTTCATATGCCAGGTCCATAGATCAACTTGCTTACTCTTTACCAAGGGATTACATCATCTATGGTACAATGATTTATGTGACAAATTATGCATGATTGACATCTATGTCCCAACTTGTGGGAGTGTTGAAATCAGTTAATTTAGTTAGTTATTTTCTTTCTTTATTTTTATTATTATTATTTATGTTCTTTAATGTTGTAGGGGGTATTCTTGTATTTTTACTCCTTTCTATTATTAATTGGGATGCCCTAATATAAATACCAATGACTGGCACCGTCAACCACTGATTTTGGATATCCCAAAACTTTTCTTCCTCTCTCTCTCCTCTATTTCTACAACTTTAACCTAGAAATCAAGCACAAATGATTAAACTTTCCTTATGCACTCAACATGCTTAAATTTTCAAACTTTCCTACAAATAAAAAGAGTGTTGGTATTAGTATGTTCATTTACCTTGAACACTGAAAGCAATGCCTCTCTCTCTCTCTTCTTCTATGTCGAACATGTTATTCCCATTTAATGACAGAGGAGGTTTCACACCACAAGAGCAATAGAAAACAGGGTTTTTAGTTGGGAATAGATAGTAGAATAGGGTTTTTAGTAGACAACAGAAAATCAGCGTTGAAGCTATGTGTTTATCAATAGTCAACAACAAAGCTAGGGTTTTCAGAGGTGGGCAAACCACCAAATTGGCGGCAAAACTGTGCCTTAGTAGCTAGCAACAGAGATACTTGGGTTTTCAAAGGTCGGTGAATCACTAATCGCTAATCTGATTTCCTCCCACTAGCAATATTAGCATTCATTCCTTCTCCAAGGATGATTATCTACTTCGTCTCAGGCGATGTTAGAAGATGTAGCATTAGTGTTCATTTTTCTATTTCGACAATGTTCAAACATATAGTGTTTGGGTCAAAAAATAATAGGGGTATTTTTGAAATATTCTAAAATTGGTTGAATATAACAAAAACTAAAATAGTAATCTACTAACCTCCATTACTCATTTGACGCCAATTTATTGACATGGGGTTCTTTGAATGTTTTGAAAAGTTATGATGACTTTTAAGGTCTTATTTGTTCAACAGTAAATAAGAGGGGGGAAGTTGGCCAATGAGCATCTCTTTTCCATTGACCAAATTTATAGTGTTCTTTTTGTATTAAGCATTAGGCCTCACGGTAAAGAGAGCTTCATTTATTTAGGTAAAATTTACCCATCTCCTACGTGGGTAAATAACTTTTTCACCTGGGGGAAAAGTTTATAAAATATGATGGGACAAGTTTTCCCTTTTTAACATAAGCTTTTTATGGGTAAAAGGTCATCATATTACTTACTTGAAATCAAAAAACCATGGATAAGTGAACTTATCCAAATAAGTGTTACTGAGAAAATATTTACCTGGACAAGCACACTTACCCAAGTAAGTGAGAAATTTGTAAACGAATGGGGCCTAAGAGAAATGATTATGGTGAGTTTAAAACAATTTCTCTATATAAATAATATAAACTATATGAAAAACATATAATATATATATATATATATATATATATATATATATATAATACCTATAATTATACATCTATCACTATCAATTCAGCATTCGACTAACCATCGATTTTTTTATATTGGTTAACTGAAACTGAATCTATACCTTCGGTTTTCAAAAATAAACAGATCCTATTAACTGGAATTTTTCGATTCAAATATTTGATTATTGGTTTTTATGATCACCCCAACTTCAGGGGTGATCATGGGCTGGGTTGGGTCGAGTTTAGCACTAATTATAAGTGCTTTAACCTAGGCTTGGGCCTTGCCTAGCCCGCACTCCGGGCTTGATTTGCAAGCCCAAGCCCAACCTTACACAGGATCGGGCTATGATTATGGGCTTTCCAGGCCTAATGAATAATGAGTTTAGACCTATAAAATCTAATAATAAAAATTTAATTATTTAAATTTTAATTTTAATTCTAAATTAAATAAAATGTAATACATGCATAAAAAAATGACACAAGCCCAAGGTAAATTTGACTTGGCTTGGCTAAGCTTTGGGCCTATGCACAAAAAAAGGCATGGGCCTCATTTAATTCTTAGAATTGGTTTGGCTTGACTTACCCATCCTTTTATAGATGAAAGCTAGACCTCCATTCCCATCCTTATGCAATGTGGAACTTGACACAACACTACATAATGAGTGTATTGGACAGTTTTGTATGCCCTTAGCTTCAATCAGAATGATGTATTTTATGAGTTTATTGTAAATGAATAAAAGTGCATATTTGATTCATGTTCCCTTGGTATATTTCTGTGTAATACCCTTAAACTAGACACTTAATGAGACTCGTGTTAGTTTAGAATGTTCACAATTAGTGGGTCGGTCTGGGGAGACCTATCCTGATAAGGCTGACACTGTGGTGCCACTAAGTCGGTTGGGGTGGCCTGTCTCAGCTGCCAGGGTGAGACCCTAGGCACATATAGTGTAGGATTAATTGAATCTATGAACTCCAGATTTTCAGTATTGCCCTTGACCTTGGAGATTGATGGGCAAAACTGGAAAGTTACACCCGACCCCTAGACTCGATTATGATACTGCACTAGGTGTCGGATTGGGTTATCTTTGATGTACCAATCAGTGAGATCCTTAACGGGGGTCAAAACCTGGGTATGTTGGGACAGTCTGAGAATTCATCTGAGTGGGTGATTATAGTAACAGGATCAGTCCCTTTGTCGGACAAAGGTAATGATCGGGGATGCACTCTCACTGATGGAAACCAAGACTGCCGGCAGTCGATTTCAATCATTGAGATTTGTTTTGCAAAGTATATTTTATATGAGATATAAAAGTATATATATTATGGTTTCTAAAATGTTTGCAAGAAGGTTTTAATTCCCGGGATTCATATAAGTGGAGAGTGCAACACTGTTCCTTGCAGCCAAGGGAGAGGTTCTCTCTTGTCGGGCAATGTATGATAATTATGGGCTGAGAGGTTAAGTATAAGACCATTGAGGATAATACCTGATGGGCTAATCTTGCATCTACCCATAGTCCCTGGGTGTTACAAGGTGGTTTGGCCCAGGGACCACTTAGGGTAAGTGTTGGGCCCATAGAGCCCATTTGATGGGTTTCAAGGGGTGCACTGTTCATAGCAGTGTATTCGGCCAGGCCTTGTAACAAAGGCTGGGCCGAACCCATGTGGCTAATGTGTAGATCAATGCTTGAGTTCCACACCATACAAGGAAGCCCAACTGGGCAGCAGTTAGGAAGGTTAAGTGAGCACATAAGCTTAGTGGGCTTAAAGCCCATTTCGAACTGGACTATTTAATTAGTTAAATATGAGGCGATTTCTGAGATGAATTAGCAGATAGGATAGGGTCTTAACCCTATCCACTCAAAGAGTCCAGATCTGAATGTGATTTAGATCTAAAAACCTCCTAATGAGATTAGGAGAAAGTTAATCTAATCTGCAGATAAGATAAGGGTTTATCCTTATCACCTAAAGGGATGTCTAATCTAAATCAGATTTGGATCAGCAAGTCCTAATTGAATTAGGAGTTGATCCCTTAGGGTTACAAGAGAAAAAAGGGGCGGCAGCCTTTGGGAGAGATAATTCACATCCTTCTTGAGAGCCGAAAACACAAAAGAAAGAATTAAGCAATCCTGTAGAATTCTTTCTTGTCGCCTCCTTGTTTTTGCCACCCTGTTTGCTAGTCGATCTCCAGTTGTGGGAGAAGTCAAGATTCGATCTTGACATCAGTTCTTTGAGAAAGAATTGATAGGAAGTTGTGCTCACGTGCCATCCTGCTGTTTCTTGCGAAGGACAGAATTCTTGGAGAAGAATACTGCTGATTCTCCTCCATCCTGCACTGCGCCATCTTCAGTGGGAGTAGTCTTTGGATCCTTCCTTGGGCGTGAACACCTTCGTTGGTCTCCACTTCTTTTGGTTCAGATCTGGTTCAGTTTATGGTTCAAGAATGATCATTGAAAATATGATTTTCTAAATAAGGAATGCGATTCCCAGTTGAAGGGAGAGAAAAATTTTTGAAATTCGCCCCTTTATTTCGCAAGATTTGGGCGTCCATACGATGGATCTCTCATCCCTTCAGAGTGCTATACCATTGAATATTTTTTCAAGTCCCACATTGCTTAGGCAATGAAAATGAAGGCCATATCTAAGACGAAAATTTACATGCTTGAATTGGCTCAAGTATTCACACATGTATTGACATGTGTCAACTAATTGATATTTAAATTAGTTATATGTTAAAACTTAAAATTCTTATATCTTATATAAAATAAAATAAATAAAATATACTTGTATATATAGCATATATAATATTATATTATATAATATTATATTATATTATATTATATTATATTATATTATATTATATTATATTATATTATATTATATATTAAAGTGTTGGATCCAAGCCCGAACGAAAATTATGCAGGCCCAAGCCGGGCTGGGCTTACACACAAAAACCTGGGCCCAGGCCTAGAAATTTGCGGGCTGGGCCGGGCCAAGAATGATAACCCCTACACAGCTTCCTTTCTCTGTATTGTTCAGTTCTTTTTCTGTATTGTTCAGTTTCAGCTTCAGCTTCGTCGCTCATCAGTCAAACTGGCGATCATATCTCTCGCCCGATCTCGTTCAGGAAAAGCCTGCATTGAATTGCGGACGTGCTGAAGTATCTCGCTACAAGCCTACAAAGGAAAGTATTAACGAAATTAACTAACATACTCAAAGTGAGGTCCCATACGTTGATAACGTGAACCGTAAGATCTGGATCATCAGGTCTCCAAGAAAATTTCCACTAACTTAATGGGACCCACCTTTTCTGTGTTCCCAGTTCCCACTCGACACAAGGCGTCAAGGCCTCTCTAGAAGTCTCTACTACCTTTGACTTTGGGTCTGAACCATCAGATCAGATGTCATCATCACCCTGTCAATGGCGTACTGTATAGTCATTCATGCCTAACTTCATCTTTGCTTTTATCGTTTTTCTTGGATATGATAATATCCATTATTTTTATTTTTATTTATATATTTTATTTGTTTTTGTTTGAAGTCTGAACTCTGAAGCTTCCTTTGAATTTATTATCTATCATTTTAGTTATTTGTTAGAGACAGTCCCTCTGAGTCAATCGAAAACCCTCTCCTTTGAATGATTTTCTTTCTGCATCCTTTGCTTAGATTCTTGAGTAAATTCTGGAAAAAAAGCAGATTTTTGTCTAGGAGGTTTTGTGTTCTGCTAACTGTATCTCTCACTATGGATCCTTGAAGGTCTGCTGGGTTGGGGTTTGTTTTACGTTGGGAACCTGAATTGAATTTGCAGCCTTGTTGGAAGACGTATTGCAGTTATAAGATGACTCAGGAGAGCTGTTGTGAAATTGACGGAACCTATGGGAGATTTTGGGGTTAGGGTTCCTGAATTCCGGGTTTTCTTTAATTGGGTGGGCTTGACGAATTACTGAAGGTGGTTACTTACTTCTGTATTGATCGCCTGGTCCTATTCTCGAGGTGATGGTTCAACTCAGCTTCCATTGTTGGGTTCTTCAGTGATCAATGGACAAGGAAGTTGCAAACCCTAATAGCTGCAAAAATAAGCTATCAGCAAAGATTGAGTCTCAAAAGTTTGTGATTCGTTCTGATAGGGACGAGGACAATGAATCAAGCTCTTTGTTGTCGCCTCGAAGAGGTGGAATGTCAAAAAAGCCGAGGAAGGCACGGCGGAAAGTCCAGTGGAATGATAGAAATGGTAATAATCTTGTGGAAGTTTTGGAATTCCAACCAAGGTGATTGATGCCTTCAGCCTCAGTGTTTTTGTCGTTTTTCATAGAACATTAATTTAACTCCATTACAAAATAGTAATGATGATGTTTCTGTTTCAGGTTTTAATTTTTAGCTATGACAAATTAGATTTGTTTATGTGTCTTTGAAAATTTATTACATTTTATCAACTGTTTAGAAATAGACCATCTCTTCTGATTCTATGTTCTAACATAACTGGGTTTTGCGTAAGCAGTTGATAAATGTGGAATTGGTTTTGGTTCAAAAATGCTTTTGTTGGTAGCCTTTCAAGGATAAAATGTTCTTCAAAAGCTGTGGAATTGAAACTTTAATTGAATCAAGTATTACAATTATCAAGCTTTGAGAGAATAACAATGTAATGGTGCTAGTAATGTTAAATTGCTATCTCATTATCCTCGTAGTTGTTATTATTACCATAGTACAATCTGACTACACTGTTTTCTGCCATGTAAGTTATATGTCCTTGAATAATCATTTTGTACATCCAACAATGATACCACACAGTTATAAACCTGCCCACTTGATATCAAGTATCTGGTTGTTAGTGAAAGTGGGAAACGAGATGCTGCATGGATAATTATATGAAGATGATGAATGGATGAGATGAATTTGCCACCAAAGTTTCCCTAAGAGATTCTTTATTCTTGTAAATGGTGTCTTAAACCTGATGTTGGAGTTAATGTATTGGGGACCTCCAAAAGTTCCTTTATTAAGCACTGCCATTTTATTGTCTGGTGGTGCTACCTTGATGTTACTGTTCCAAAACATCTCTTTAGTGGAAGTACCAGAGACTAATTACCCACTATGTCAGTGCCTCTATCGATGTGATATGTTTTGACTTTTGTCCATTATAATCTCTTGGTAAAATCTGAACAAGAAGGTTTCTTGTATTTTATGCATTGATTTTTACCTCATAAATTATGCATTTTCGTCTTCTTACTGATAAAAACAAAAGGTTTATTATCCAAATTCACCATGGCTTATTGGTGTCAATTATTATCAAAATCTTGAGGTTAAATGGATAGGTAACTGAAACCATGTATGGATCTTCTGTAATGCTTTCCAGTGTTGTGCATCTTTCTTTGGTTTCTTGAAGGCTTTGGTTAACTGCTTGTAGAAAAGATTATTCAGAACTTTGGTTCCTTCAAAAGTTCTCTCCCTCGGATGCAGCTTTTTTTCCCAATCCCTCTTGAGAAAGCAAGCATTTTCCTAGCATTTCCATGACATTGTTGCTAGCAAGTGGCACATTGCAGAGTTTTCTTAGTACTATTGATGCATTGACCATATTATATAGAAACATCAAAAGAGTTTGGATCAATGGCAGATTTGAGTTCAGATCTACTGTGCTTACCAATCAACAATGAATATCTGTCTGTCCCATGTGATAGTGTTCTGTAGCTGGTTGCTATCCACAACAGCCGTCCACACTAATTGATATGTAGAACAATGTCCATAGATTGTACATACAGAAGTTCCAAACATCAGTTACAACCATAGAATCTCCTTGGTTATCTATAATAATGTAGATGTGCACATCCGTCTCAAGTTCTTTTTTCATATTATTTGGGAGTTCAATTCTTGTTGATATGTTCATGCATTTTTCAGCCAAACAGGGAGAAAGAAGGTTCTTTCTTCTTGGAAACTATCAACAAAAAATGTTTTTCTTCTTGGTATTTGTTCTCATAGTGAAATAAAAGAGGACACCTGATGTTGTTTTCTTTATCTTTTGTTTTCCTTTTTTTCTTTACATGTACAAAGAGGTAATTTTTTTCTATCTTGCTGCTTGGTGTCACCATTGCCATATGTCTTTCATTCTTTTTGGTGAAGTAATGGGGTACATTCTCAATCCTTAGAACTGAAGACGGGATTTGGTCCAAGGTTTGGCGGGTATAGACCCTTACAGACTTTACCACCTTTCTAACAGCACCTTCATATACAACCAAACACACCTAATAGGAAAGGGAACATTTTCATAAATGCAGGGTTAACCAGTTTCCAGGAAGGTTCTTTTCTTTGGAACCAATTCCCTGCTAACCATCTATATCCAAACCTTTATCCCTTTCAAGTTTCACTTTGTTTCTGGTCTATTTCTTTTTTTAAATATAGAATGGGGATTACCAGGGCTGGGTTTCAATTTGCAATACTTCAAAGCTTTTTATGAATTAGATTTGTATTTCATTTGTATTCTCTTGGCCTGCTGCCCACTTTTTGGGGCAGTTAGGTGTTGATTTTAATGAATGAAACTGTTATTCATAAACAACAAAAAGGCATGTAAGGTTACTCAAAATGAGTTATGCCAAATATCAGTTTTAATGGCAAATCTCATTTAGACTGAAGGTGCACATCTCTTCCTTGTGGTACATTAAATTCCTTAGAAGTATACGGTATTCCTTCCTCCTTTCCAAATTCTTATGCCTTGCACTATGATGTTTGATGGCTGTTTTAAACATCTGGATACTGTTAATTTCCAGCTTTGTTTGGCTCAATGTGGAGGACTTAAATGTATATCTTTTGTATATTATTACAAGATTGTGATCCAGATAATGGCCTTGATTATGCAATAATCTTATGATGATGATTAGATTTTGTAAAAGTGATTGTTATTCTGCTTCATTTTGTTGCACTGTTTCAGATGGATGTCCAAACTCTATACTCTTTTATTCCTGGGAACTGGAACATCTTAAATGCCAAAATCCATAAATAGTCTTCTGGCTTGATTTTAGGCAGTTGGCAACACATCTTGGGGCTCTTATGAACAAATAAAGGAAAGATATATCTTTAGTTTTTGTTGTTTTTCATTTTATTGGCAGGAAGTTGCAAAACTGCCTATCCTACAATGTAACTAAAAAGAGAGATTAAACTCCCCTGAGACCTTTATCTGACTGTAAAGCTACAGCTTCAACATCACATTTTTCTTTTTCTTTCCTTTATTTAACTGTTCTCCCTAAGCACAGATGTACTTCTTACCCCTCTACTTTTGAGGTCTTGCCAGTAGCCACATCTGCAATCTTCCAGCAGTATTCAATTGTTAGCATTTTCCAAGTATTATGTTAAGAGGTATATTGTTTATTGCTTTATATGTTTAACCCCGGAGGGGATGATAAAGCTTCCAAAAATGATGTGTCTTTTATGTGTTATAAAAGTTTGTGGACCTAACATATAACACACTTCTGGAAATAGTCCATTGTTACTACTTCAGTAAACCTTCACTTATGTCTCAAGAAAAAGAAGTGCATGCATCTTTTAAAATCTTGTTTTCTTGTGTCAGATCTAGAATGAAAAAGAACTAATATTTCATGCTTCATGAACATAACATTTCTACTTGAACATGTAAAAGAAAAGGTTCCAGTGGAGAATATAATCTTGCATGTGTGATGATAGATATAGAAAGAATAGTTGTTGATAGAATGCTAATCGCTTGATCATTAATCTTCATTCTTCATTCCTCGTTTTTTTATGTATTATCTTAACTTCATTCATGATCTCATGTTTGTAATTGTAGCGATACAAGTGACATTGATGATGAGGGCTCAGATTCTTGCATTTGTACCATAATGTAGATCACATCCAATAAACCAATTTATCAGGATTTATATGATTGATAGAACTGATATCAACTCACTCCAATTGGAGTTTGATCATGTTACTGGGTGTTCATTTCTGGCTCAGCTACATCAAGGGATCATAGGCCTCTCTGGATGGTCAAAGCAATCTCTACTGTATTCATTATTGTTTATTTCATCAGAAAGGTCGATACAATTTTGAAGTTGATTCTCATGTGAGCATTCATAACAGAAGATTCCATATATGTTGGTTGACCCTTGGAATGGAAGCAGTTATAACATGAGTTCCTCTCTATTACATGTACAATATTTTAGACATTTTAAATATACATATGGTCAACTAGTCTTTTCATTTCTTCATGCTTCTCAGAGCTTCATTAGATATGTGATGGCATGTTTTTCATCATACCATGCATAATCATATTAAAAGAAGCAACAATCAGTCAGCAACTTCTTTTTTTGTTATGTGTATATTTGAGGGAATGCATGTATCAAATCAACATCTCACACTCGCAAATGAGATGGTTTCTCTGGCATTCTGATGGCTGCCCTGATATAAAAGAAAGTCTCTGTTTCTCCTGCAATTGTTTGAGTCACTCCTGTAGTCACGTACTAGTCATAATCTAACATGTTTATTATAAATTGAAGGTTGAGTTAAACATTATCATCTTTAGTTTGTCACTATTACATATGTGAAACTGTTGCGGAGTTTCCTTATAAAATGATTACATACCCATCCTCATTTTCTCTCAATTTCCCATCAAAGAGGTGACTTACTAATTGAACCATACGAGTAATGCACTTTTAGATCCATCAGATAGCATGTGGTGAAGTATCATGAAGTTTCTTCGCTTAATAGCAAACCGAGGTGTCTGGCAATAGTCACTTGACCAACCAAACAAAGAAAAAAAAAAAGAAAATACAATAGTCACTTGACCTGGGGGTGGGGGACAACCAAAAACAGACCAAAGCAAACCAAAATAAAAGTACCATTTAACATTATTACTGCTGAGTTCTATAATAATCACCCTAAATTGGATGGGTGTTGGAGAATTGTTCGGGGTGTAAAGCTTGCAGTTTTGGCCAGGTTATTTAAAGACATATCAGGTCTGAAAACCCAAGTCTCAATAGATATCAGGTTTTCTGGGTTGGATCTTGTCCTCGGGTGGAATGTTGACAGAGCAAAATTTGAGCCATTCACATTCTCCAAATATCCATACTCTATCTCATAATGATCTTTTGCCTAGATGATCATGTGCCATCTTCATCCCTCTGCTCAAATCTTAGATCCAGGTTCAGACCCGCATAGCATCAGGTTCCCTTATGTCATCGAGAATCATAGATAAACCCATATCACAAGATTCACAACTTTTGGCAACGACAATCAGTTCAAACAACAATTATCAGGTAAAATCCCCATTGGCTAGCAAGGTTCTTCTGATTCTGGAAAATTCAAGCCTATAGTGCCCTACTAATACCAATTAGCATCAAGAATGTGCAGGTAAGCAGAAAACTAATCTTCATTTCTGAATATGTAGCACTGGGTCCAACCATGGGAATATAAGCATTGAGGCGTAACAAGTAATGTATTTAACTATTTTTATTTGCAGCTTAAATAATGATGGCCCACATGAAATCAAGTCCCAACCTTTGTGTTTCACTGTTGCTGCAATTCAAGTGAAGATAGTTTTTGGTATTGTGGTGTTTATCTGCTTGGTTGCCATGAAGCAAATTGTTTCATTAGCATTTCTGTATAAATGGAAAAACTTCATGTTTGGTTGTACCCATTAATGTAAAAATATAAAAAATGTCGCACTCGGGAGAGTTTATTTAGTTTTTTTTTTTTTTAATATTTCCTCCTGTGATTTGTGATTGATGTAGCTAAACTCAATGACATATCACTTTGTCTTTAGGTTCCTAGGAAATACTTACTAGGTAAGCACATTTACCCATGTTATTTTATTTCCCAGATAAATAAGAAAATGATTGTTTTAGATTTTTAGCCATAAAAGGCCATTATTAAAAGGGGCAATTTTATCTCATCCAAGTTTTGGCAACTTCAGATAAGTGATACCCAGTAAAAATAAATTTTCCATGGACCCCATATAATATGAAAAAAGAACATGGGTATTTTTTGGTTCCCATTACCAACTTTTTCCCTCTTAAAACCAAAAAAAAAAGAATGGACCTTTAATGGATAAGATAATTAAGTAATAAAATATTTGAGGATCTGGTACTCATTTGATCCCCTCTTAATTCAAGGTTATCAATTGGCCCCTTAGTCATATAATTAAGGGTAAATTACAGATAATCTGGGGCTAGTCTCACTTTAGTACCCGAATTTCAAAAAATGCCAATGTAACCTTAGAACTTTCAAAAACTATCAATTTAGTACCTATCATTAGTAGAATTTTTTGCATCACTTAATGACATGTGCGACTTACATTTTTTGAAAATGTCAAAATTACCCTTTTCTTCAAAACGTTAAATATTTTGGTTTTTTTCTATTTTCATTCAAGTTTATTCGTTGAATGAAGAGCTATTTTCATTCAAGTTTAGTCGTTGAATGAAGAGAACACTACCAACATGATCTCAAATCCACAAAGCAAACTTCTTGAAGACTAAGGTCCTGTTTGGGTAGACTTCTATTTTATACTTTTAAAATGTCAAAGTACAAAGTACATAAAATACTTTTACTTTGGTATTTTTGCTTTGAAAACCATTTTAAATAAAAAAAAAATAAAAAAGTATGCTTTCCAAAATAGAAGTACCATTTTTTGTTTGGCAAAAGTACATTCATTTGTGCTTTTGGTGATTGTTTTCAGTGGTTTCACGATCTGAGACCTGCGATGGTGGTCCGACTCTAGTAGTGGTCTAGTAGCGGCAAGCAGAGGTAGGATTGAGAGTTTTATCGAAGGGTGGTCACATGTGACCCACTGTTCGCACAAAATGGAAGCACTATTTTGCCAAAAGCATGAAGTATGAAAAGCCGACTTCGTGCTTTTAGTGCTTTTCAAACTTCTGCTTTCATAAAAACACCATATAGCATACTTTTATAAAAGTACCAAAAACACCAAAAGCTCAAAGTTAGCTTTTCATACTTCATGCTTTTGGTGAAATAGTGCTTTTGTTTTGTGCGAACGGCGGGTCATGTGTGACCACCCTTCGATAAAACTCTTGACTCTACGTCTCCATCTTTGCTCGCCGCTGTTGGAGTTGGATTGTCACCACCGGTCTCAGACCGTCAAACCACCAGAAACCATCACTAGAAGCACGAATGGATGTGCTTTTTCCAAATAGAAAATGGTATTTCTGTTTTGAAAAGCATACTTTTCAAAATTTTTTACCCACATAGTTTTCAAACAAAAAGACCAAAGTATTTTATGTACTTTATACTTTGGTATATTTTAAAAGTATAAAAATAGAAGTATATCCAAACATGGCCTAATTCTTCTTAATCTCTGATATGAGACATAAGAGTGAGGCTTTTTGTAGTCTGAAAAACGATCAACCACATCCAAATCAAAGCTACTTGATATTAACAAATATTGATGTCAAATGATCCAAAATAACCAAATATTGAGAAGATGAGTCAAATGATCCAAAATAACCAAATAATGGGGCCCACATTATGTATTATGCATATGTTGAAATGTATGTGGGACCCACATTATGTATTATGCATATGTTGAAATGTATGTGGGGCCCACAATTATGCATTGCACATTTAAACATGTATGTGGGCTCCACATGTGTTAAATGAAAGGTTTTACTAGCTTACAGATAAGACATTCACATATATATAACACATATTTTCCTCACATTACCAAACGGTCTACTAGCTGTCATGGTCTTTTCGAAGATCTATAAAAAATATTTCAACCAGTCTTTTAGTCTTCCAAGACCTATTTGGAAAACCTCACCATGTCTTTTAACTCTAAGATCTTGCAACAGATCTTCTGAAAAAGACTTATCAAATGGGCACTTAATAAGGTAACCAAGAACTACAAGGTACTAATCTCCCCATGAATGTAACATGTAAATACGGGAGATGTTCTCAAATATGAATATGAATTATTCTACAATCAAGTTGAGGTGGAAAATTTATTGAAACATAATTGTGTAGTGTGTTCCTGACTATGCCTCAAATGCAACTACAAATAAAGGCCACAGTACCAAACACTGGAATCAAACCACCGATAAAACGTTAGGTAAACTCCATATATCTCCTTATGCTATGGTTTCGCTTAACTATCTTAAATTTCATTTTGTGCTACATTAACCCCTAAACTAATCACAAGTTATGCAAATACACACTTCCACTAGGGGTGTTCACGGGTCGGGTTGGGTCGGTTTCTTGGGATTTTCCCAACCGACCCAACCTGGTTGGGTTAACTAAGGTGGCAACCGAAACCGGCCCACTGACAGGCCAAACCGACTTGGTCGGTTTGAGTCGGGTTGGGTCGGTTTGGGTCGGTTTCGGTTTTGCTCCTGTACAAAGCCAAATAAAATCTGAATTAGTTGATAATTTGATATTCAAGAGTCCAAGATAAATCTAAATTTAATTCAGGTAAAGAATAAAATCAATAAATTCTTCATGTAAAAACAAGTGTCAATAATGGACCTTATAAGAGTAAAAAACTAGGTAAATCTAGGTAGGTAAATCAATAAAATAAAAATTTAGAAACCTTCTAAATTCTAATCTAGGTAAAAAACTAAAAAAGAACACCTAATTGAATTCTAATTGTAATTGCCTAATGGGCATTCGGGAGTTCTAGTTCTAGTAGAAGTCTAAAAGTAGAAGACTAGTAAGAATTAGGAAACTACTCAAACTAGGAAGTAGGAACTACCAAACTAGTAGAATACTAGTTCGGTTCGGGTCGGGTTGGTTTCGGTTTTCACGCAAGAAAACCGAAACCAACCCAAGATTTCGGTTTATGTATGTGCCCAACCCGAAACCGACCGATACAGATGAAAACCTGGCCGACTCGGGTTGGGTCGGTCCGAGTTAGTCGGTTTGGTCGGGTTGGGCATTCTTATGAACAACCCTAACTTCCACCACTACACCACCACCACCATCATTATCATCAGTAAAACGGATGGAAAATGCTCCGTTGCATATCATATGTATTAGACATTTTCAAATACCCAAATTACCCTTTAGATGATTTTTTTTCATTAATTAGGATGGATAATTTTGTCCAACTAAGTTTAGCAATGTTGTACACTTGTACTACCTAAAAATGAGATGAAAAGATGAGAAAATTCATGGAGAAGGGTAGTTTGGGCATTTAAAAAATGTTATGCCCATAAGGACATTTTTGTCCATTTTCTTGATGAAATGCCAACGGAGTTTGGATCTCCCACCCACACTTACCCATGCCTCACTACAGTTGTACATTGACAATATCTCCCGTATTTACATGTTACATTCATGGGGAGATGTTCCATGTATAGTCCTAGTGCCATGGAGATCTGAATTCATATATTTGTTTAACTTGTTATCTGACACAAAATAAAGTTTAGGTGGTCAACCGTAAAACACCACCTATAGTATGGTGGGGTATATGGAATTGGGTAAATCACTGAAAATCGGGAACCAGTCAGGTTTCTGGTGTGGTTGAACCGCTAAACCATTCGACTTGGGCAATGGTTCACGATTTACTGAATTGTTAACACCTAATAGAGAGCAGATCGAGAGATGGGGAAGGGATTGAAATGAGATCAGTGAGACACAATAGAGAGAGAGAGAGAGATCTACAAGATTTGATATGTGAGAGAACTGAGATGAGATTTGAGGTCGGATTTGCTGTAGTTGGCCCGCCACTGCTATCTGTTACCGTCGCCGCTGCCACTACCAGTACGAGTGAACTACCACTTCCTCCTCCTTTCTGTATTTCTTTCTTTATTTCTTCTATCTTTCTTTCTTTCTTTCCTTTTCTTTCTTCCATTTTCATATGTGGCTGCCATGTTATGTGGGCACAGTTGTCGTGGGCAGGAGATCTGGACTCTGTTCAATGCCTCTTAATGTTGAAAATCATTCATGCATTTTTGGAGCCAATAAGAGCGTCAGGTTTCATTTCTCAGTTCAGTCTTAAATGTCATATCAATCCTTGATTTCCACTAACTTTACTTTTTTTGTTTTCCAAAAATTACCCCAAAAGCTTATTCCTTTCACATATACTACAATTTGAAAAAGCTATATAATAATAATAATAATAATATTTAAAATTATTATTATTATTATTATTATTATTATTATTATTATTATTTCATTATTTTATTATCCATTAAATTATTTGACAATTTATTATTTTCATTGATTAAAAATTAAAAAGTAATTAATTAATTATAAAACTTAATTCATAATAAATATTTTATGATTTATTATCTAGTAATAAAATATTTTTTAATAATTCATTTAATTATCTATTTAATAAATTGTTTAATAATTTATTATTAATTATTAATAAGTATAAAAAAATTAATTAATTAAGTAATTAATTAATTATTATTGATCATTGTTATTTAATTAATTTATATGATTAAATAATCATTATTAATTGTTAACAATTATCTATTTATAAGTAATTAATTAAAATATAAACTATTTAATTATTTTTTAAATATATTATTTAATTAATGCTTAATATCTTAAAATAATTAGGTAATATTTATAAAAAAAAATATTAATAGCTATAATAAAAATTAATTAATTAGTTAATTAATTAATACTTGTGTAATTATTTATTTTAAATATTTATTAATTAATTAATAATTACTCAAATTTTAAACTATTTAATTATATATTATTTTTATCAATTCCATTATTTGAAGTTTTTATATTCATTTTTTAATTGTTAATTAGTTTGTTAAATAATTAAATAAGCTTTCTATTATCCAAGGTTAAAATGGTCAATTATCATTTTTCAGAACTCAACATTCAGATTTCAGAACAACATTCTCTACATTTAGACTTCAGAGCCAAGAAAAGTTCACCAACTCCAATACACCTCTAAAAGTAATTATTACAATTTTAAAAGCATTTAGAGTTCAGAATTCAGTGCAAAGGAATAGGCCATGAGGCCCTCAGTATGTATTTGGTAGAGCTTCGATTTATTAACTAAATGTTTGTACTTGATTTGTCTTCAAAACCAAGAAAAATAATAATAATAATGTTAACTATTTATGACAAGTAGGTGCCACTAAGCGCTACATCAACAAAACAGTGAATAAATGCCACAACCATTGGGAGAAGCATTAAAATGAAACTTCCCCCAACGATAGGCATGCACTATCAAGGCCAACTTTTGTGAGTATTTATAGGGGTGCAAATGGATCAGATCATGATCCGATCCTATTTGGTTAAATTCGGATTACCCCTATTCACATCTTCGGATTGGATAATAGGATCCAACAAAAAATTGGATTGGATTCAGATCACCCCTATCCAATCCGATATATATTATGTATTTATGTATTTATAAATAAATATATATATATATAATACATATATATATTTATATATGTTATTTATTTATTTATAAATATATTTTTATAAATTTTTTATAAAAAACATGTATATGTATGATGAAAATAATTAAAAATACTTGTATTTTTTGTTTTTATTTTATTTAAATTAGTATATTTTAATTTTCTTTTAACAATTTATTAATTTTTAAAGAAAACAAGTTGGATCAGATCAGATCCGAATATCCGACTTACCGGTAGGGTTCGACTTCAAATCAAGCCCTATGAGATCAGATCCGACATAAATAGTGTTAGATCAGATTTGAATATGCCCTATTTCAAACTCGATCTAATCCATTTGCATCCCTAACTATCTATGCATATGGATCACCAATGAAGTATATGCTGATTTGGCGATGACATGATGGCATTTTGATAAATGCCTATCACGAACCTGACACGGAACAAGACATACCAAGACATTACCCCCAAACTTAAAAGCCCATATTTTTATAAAATTTTGTAAATTCCACACAGAATTTGGCTCCCCGGCCCTCCCTGAATCAGCATTCGACAAACCACCACCACCACCTTCTCCCCCACAGTTCAGCCCAAAATCAATTTGAATCCCCAATTAAGTTTCTCAAAATCTATCTCCTACGTGAGAGAAGAGAGGATTTTTTTTTATTGGGTTATTGGGTTATTGCAAAGAAAACAGCTGATTTGGTAGAGTTGCATAATCGGAGCTCTCATCGTCGGTGCAGGCCCTTTGGGTCAAGCTGTCAGTGTCAGCAGTCAGCACTGGCTCATCCTAACTTCTCTTGGGGAGTACAGAACAGAATGTCTGTGATTAAATTAATGCTTCACCTCCTCAAGGGCCAAGGCCCAAGCAGTTCTGAAGCTTCCCTTATTCGGGAAATAATTCGTCTCTTACACCGAGTCATAGGCTGCCAAGTTCTTTGTTAAGCCGAGGTTTCGACAGTGGGTAAAAACAGGTTAGTTCGACTAGAGAACACTACTAAGCCTTGAAGAAGTTGCAGTTCTTCATGGTTGTTGGATGTGGCCTTTCTGGCATGGAAGTGAGTTTAGATGTAGCGTTGGTTACAACGCAATCCCTCTCTAAAGCTTGCAACTTCACCGGTCCTTTGAACGCTCTAAGCTAGAACAGTAAGCAATCCCTCTCTAAAGCTTACAACCATGACAAAATCAATCAGCAATCTCATTTGATCTTAACATCGAATACTAGCTAGAACAGTAAGCAAAATTAATCTTTGTATTCCTTACCAGATATCCTTTGAAAAGCCGTTTGAGTGACAATAGCAGCATGGTTCTAACGAGATTGGAAGGCCTAGCTAGTGAGTCCTGAGTCGAACAACTTCCACAGCTGCTTGGGCTAGATGCCATAGCCGTCTCTGCAATTGCTGCAATGGCTTGTTTTTGCTCTTACAAAGTTGGGGTCTTAAGGGAAATGCTGAACCTTGAGCTCCTTCTCCATTACCCTTCTCGCGATCCTTCGTAGGGCTTGTTACTGTTAGTTACTCAACCAAAGAAAAGCAATATTTAAATGGACGTGCCATCTTTCTCTCCCACCCCTTTTCTAATTTCTCAAATTTTTGAATTTTTTTTTTTAAATCCACGTAATAACAATGAATTTCCCGCCAGCCGCCTGGGTATTCCAAACGTCTCTCTCACTCAGTTTGGTCTCGAGCTATCATCGTTTCCCATTCTATCGTCTTGTTCCAGCGATCAAGTTCCACAGTAAACTCGGTTTGCTCTCAAGCTATCATCCCATTCTATTCTGTTCCTACAATCAAGCCCCACTCCGTCTTTTCTTTCAAATCTTTGTTTGGGTTTTTCAACAATCAAGCTAGCTCTACGGGGGACTAGTTCTGTAACAGGTCAACTGATGTGACTTACACACAATATTTTCATCGTCATTTTGGACGTCAAAACAGGGGCTCTGCCCTTCTTCTTCTGGATGTCAAAATAGTTTGGTTTTGTAGTTAAAATTGTAGATTCAGTTTAGGTTCTGTAACAGGTTTAACTGAGGTGGGTTACAGTCTTATAGATAGAATTTTCATTGTCGGATGTTAAAATAGGGCCTCCGCCCTTCTTCTTTCGCCCCGTTCTATTTATCTCCATATAAATTTATTTAATTTAATTTGGTTTTGTAGGTAAACTATCGTAGAATGGTATTCTCTGAAATTCATGATGTATATTGTATGGGGCGACTCCTACCTTGAAGCCTCCCTCCATCAAAAACAATGCCATCATTGCCTTGCTTGAAGTAGAAATGAAAGAAAATGGTAAAACACTAGGATCTACTTAATATTTGCTTCTTTTAATGGACTTGGGGTTTCAGGTATTCATTAGAAAGATGTAGGCCAACTTATCAAGATTTCCACGGAAAAAATGATGAGCAGCAAGGCTTGAATTAAATCTTGACCTGTAAATATTAAATAAGATTGCTTGCTATCATTGGATTTTTCCTCTGTCCAGGGTGTTATTAATTAGAACCAGAACCTAACTTAGTAGATCAGCATTCTCACCGTAATGGTGTTTTGGAAATTTGCATACTTAAAATGCAACTTTGCCATCAACACAGCTCATAGCTTCAAAATCCATAAGATGGGATACCTCTTCTAATTTTAACAAGTCAATAACTACCTAGTTTCAATTTTGTATATGTAGTTGGTGGGCATAAGCATCTTTGGATCCAAGCGGCAATGAAAAATGGTAAAACACTAGGATTTACTTAAGATTTTCTTCTTTTAGCATTTCTTTATTTGTTTATATTTTGAATTCTCTTCCTTCTTTCCTCCCCCTCTTTCTATGCTTCCTTAATGGGATCTTTACTGACATGCAGAATATGAGACCTTTAGTTCTTTACTAACATTCAATGTTTTATAGAATAACATCTTTCCTTCTTTCCCTCTTTCCTCCCTCTCTTTTCAGTTTCAAAAATTTTATGAGATGGGTTATGTCTCTAATGTAGCTTTATTATTATTCTTTTATACATAAGGAAATTGCAAAAATTCAACAGCTATTTTTTATCTAATGAATTAATTCAGATTGCGTTGAAACAAGAAGTTATGGCAGAAAAGAAAAAGGAAAGTAGTAGATCTTGAAAAGCTTCTCAGGCTGAGAGATGATCAATTTGGGTTTCTGGTTGAGAAACCTGGGTATTTCTCAAAATTTCTCATAATCTACAATATTTTTGGTCAATTAATTCATAACAGTGAATAAAAGATGATAATCTGAATATAAAACTTCAAACCCTTTTAGTCTAATCTCTGTTTTCAAGTTTAACATATTGTTAAGTTGTCAACATGTAATTGACAATTTACTATTTTTAGGAGAAGACCATTAACCATTCAAATTTTGAAGAAAAACACTTTATTTAGCAGTAATTACAAAGATTAGAGCCATAGTGATAAGGAGCATAATAGTAATGAATTTTATTAAATAATAAAGTGGAATAAAAAAACATCTAATTCATCACCATTATCAGAGGGACATCCATCTCTTGCTTTTTCAGACATCTCTTCATACACCCCCTTTCTCTTTCTGTCTCTATCTTTCTCCTCACCGAACCGAAGTAAACACGCTAAGAAAGAGAATGAAAGTAAAGCAAGGAGATAAGAGAGAAAAAATAGTAGAACACACCCACCACCACACAACACAACCCAAATAATTAATTATAAATAAATTATAAATGGCAAAACCTCCAAAGCAGGCTTTCATATCTCTCTTCTCTTCTTTAACCTGTATGCCTACCGTTGTAATTGGATTTTAATTTCTTTGAATATTTAAATGCTTTGAGGTTTAATATTTTTCTTTTTAAATGAACAAGTGCCTTTTTCCCTTGGAGATTAATTGGAGACTTCTTGACAATAATGTTTATTTAAGTAGAGCAAAATATCATTCAGTTTTGTAGTATTTTTTTAGGCAAGAAGGATTTTGTGCTCATTTTTTTAAAACTAATTATTAGAATAAATCTTCTGGTTATTTATTTCTTACCTGAGATTTGTTGAAAGTCTAAACTTTAGCTAACTACCAAAAAAAAAAAAGTCTAAACTTTAACAATATTCAAGTTTTCTAGAAAGTTTCCACATTGTTTTCTTATAATTTTAATTGAACCGAAAGCATGAAGCATAAAGTGAAAAGCAACATTTGTTTTAGTTTTTTATATCTAAGAACAACTTATACCTTTTTTATATTAAATAAGGGCTATTGGCACCAACCCGTGCACCAAAATGGGTCATCTCTGCTTACTCATTTTCGGAAAATTGTCCTGACCATATAGACCTAATCCGATACATGGGTTGGGTTGAAAGATATTTATTTTGATATAATTCAGATATTTATTAAAAATGTTCTACAATATCAATTTATTTTAATATATCCAGTAATTAATTAGCTATTTTCATTAATTAGTTATTTTAATATTTATTATTGCCTTTGAAATTAACAAAAATGCAAAAAAATAAATTAATTTTCTACTGAAAATTAATTTTAACACTAATATTTTTAAAATGTTAAAAATGAAATCTTCAGTAACTTTTGAAAATAATTTTGAGATACGTATTAAAAATATTTAGTAATATCAAATTATTTAAGTATTCTCGGAAATAATTCAAAACAATTTTAAGATGATTATTAAACAATATTCAATTTATTGATATTTTCATTAATTAGTTATTTTAATATTTATTATTTATTTTAATGTTTCCATTAATTATTTATTAATTTTAAAGTTACTGAAAATGCAAAAATAATAATTTTGACTAAAACCATTTTTCCACTAAATCTTAGTGAAAGAGTTTTAGTAATACTGAAAATTGATATTTTTCAAAATGTAAAAAATTAATTTCAGTAATTTTTGAAAATTTTCAGCAATTTATTAAAACCTTTCAACAATGATTGAGATTAATTTTCAGATGCTTATTAATGTTTCAGTAATTATTGAAAATTTTCAATAATTTTTTGTGGAAATTAATTTCAGTAAAAATCAATTACATATAATAATTTTTGAAACTTAGTTATTGATTTTTAGTGATTTGATTTATGTATTTTTATGAAATTAGCAATCAATATTTGTCAAGGATTAATTAATTATTCGGATCAATAATTACTGAAAATTTAATAATTAAAATTTATTGAAAATTTACTGATTGTGGCCCATTTATCTATTTAGTGAAATTATCTCTTGATTTTGAATTATTTGTATTTTTTCTCGTGCATTGCACGGGTCCCCACTAGTAACAATAATAGAATCTAATAGCAACAAACTGCCGGGGCTGTGAGGCGGGGAGATTCACATGCACCCTAAAACCCTAGAATCCAATAGCAACAACAAGGCCTCCCCCTTGGGTTTCTAGCAAATGCTTTAACCTCCCCTCAACTTTGACCTCTCCAAAAACGAGATTGAATATGCTCCTCAGACGAAGCGCCTCACACTGACCTAACAAGCACATCCCACCATGCATTAGGAACATCTCCTACACATATACGTTATTATTTATGGGAAATGTTCCTAATGCATGGTGAAATGTGCTTGTGAGGTTGGTATGAGGCGCCTTGTGTGAGGAGCAAATCCCAATTCTCCAAAAACCTCCCTCCATATTTTGGATAAACTATAGGGAAAATTTCCGATTAGTATCCTGTACTTTGGGCCTAGTGTCACTTTGGTCCTCAAACTTTAAAGTGCGACAATTCAGTACCCAAACTTTCAAAATGTGACAATCCAGTATCTGCTGTTAATTAGTTGTTAACCAATCGTTAAGTGGCATTTAAAAAGACACAAGTTCCCTTAGAATGTCATCTAATTTTTTTTATCAACCATCCAAACGTTGACAAAATATTAACAGCCCCAAATCATTGCCTCTTCTATTCAACCATCCAACCATCCAAACATGACTCCAACTTTCTTGAATTGAAAAGGCAAGGATTATCAACATTTAGATGGTTGATAAAAAAAATTAAATAACACTTGAAGGGCATTTATGTCTTTTTCAAATGGTACTTAACAATTTATTAATAACTAATTAACCGCAGGTACTAGATTATTACCTTTTAAAAATTTGGATACTGAATTATCGCATTTTAAAATTTGAGAACTGGCCCAAACTCTCTGATCTCTCCTTTGGTTGATTTGACATTTGAGGTGATGGGATCTCTTAGAAGCCAAAACTCTCACGTACACACTTTAAAAATCAGCAGGGGCATCCAATTGCTGGGATCGTCTCCCAGGAGATATTCCTCATGTGTGGTTGAGTGCCTTGGTGACTTGCTGTGCGGTGTTTTTGCTTGCACGAGAACAGGAGATCCGGACTCATGTTATTTGAAGTGAAGCTTTTTTTGGTTAGAAGATGATGTTATGCTTTTAAATTCCAATTTTACCCAAGGAAAAGAATATTGAAAACATCCATTGACCGAAAAAGCACAAAAATACTAATGAAATAAAAATTAAAAACAATTAATTAAAGAAAACCTCTTCGAACCAAACCCCTTTCTCTCCTTTCCCTCCCTTCCTAGTACCAAAAAGCATGGGAACCCAACTGCACATTGGTAACATCTCCCCATGAATTTATGGAAGATATTCCTAATGTGCGGCTTAATGCTATATGCACAGTCTTTGCTTGCAAGAGGTCCGGGCTCACCAAACCTCTAAATGGAGGTATAAGGATTCAGCTTGTAGAATTTGTTGAAATTTGGAGGGAGGTTTTTTTGAGAAGTTAAGTTCAGGAAAGTAAAACAGTTGTTGGAAATTTAGGCAATTTATCCTAAATATACCCTAAAGAAATAATAGAGCAAAGGAACAATTCGGAAATCATCACTAAAGAATGAAGTACAGAAAAGTAGTTCATATGTTCTCTTTTATTACCTATTTTAAAACCAATATAGTAATCGATAACAACACAACCAAACTATAATTCCTTTGCATAAGTACAAACAACAGCTTGACACTCTCCATGAACCCAAATTATCTCCACACAAGCTTCAATAAAGAATCAACAATTTGCAAGTAAAAAACACACAACACATCACTGATCACTTAGACCCATCTTTTTATAGCCTACTTTAGGAGGATAGCTGGACTAAGCTTCAGTTGAGCCTCTGCGGCCCTCACCAACCTTGTTTCAGATGGAGTAGAGTGCCAATTCACTCTTTTATCCTGCAATAAGCAAAACAGTTAATTAGTAACAATCATTCATTAATGTGAAAAGCACTCTTATATACCTCTCTGTACACTGGTTATGTTTGGTATTCCATTGCAAGAAGAGCCTGAGCTGGAATCCATGGCCTGGTCTGTATGATTCCAGTAACTACCCTAGGTACCCAAGATGAATATTTCATCAGGGCTCCGACTTGGCACCCTTTTGAGCTCTTCCATGGTCAATGCACCTAAAATTGGCCAATCTTTACGACTTGGTGAATGCTACAAGATTCTCTCAGGAGATGATTCAATGGGGGACATTGACGGTGCTGGTTTTGGTGATGGGTGTTGTGGTTTCGGATGACCCCAACCAGTTTGAAAGGCTGGCATCGACTGCGGTTTCTTTCTTGGGAGGCTTAGGATGATTGAAACTGAAGCTTCGCTTGTTGGGTGATTGCTTGAATGTTGGTTCTGAACTGAAGGGTATTTGTGGTTCGCTGTCGAAATTGATATTCTCCTTCGTCTGGTGCTTCGATGGTGGGGTTGTCCTTGTCTTGACAGATTTCCACTGCGTGAGATTTTCAACTGGGTTCAATACAGAATGAACATACTGACTCCTGTCTCGAGCGTTTTGGTTCGATCGAATTGTCTTCTCGAACAGAGGAGTTGAGAAAGTACTTCTCCCTGATTCCATCGGCAAAGAGAAAAACGACTTAGAAGACTCTTCTTCAGGCACCCTTCGAACATCCTCTTCCTCCTCCTCCTCCTCCTCCTCATCGTCATCATCGTTATAGTCTTCGTCTTCGAGGTCGCTTATATCAGATTCGATTCCATCATCTTCATCGTCACTGTTTCTGCAATTTCCGTATCTGTGGTTTGGAGGAAAAGATACCGTGCTCGAAGTGATGGAATCATCCTCAGAGAGGGAAAACGATTGCTTGTTTTCCCCTGTTTCTTCTCCTTTTCCTCTTTCTTTCTCTTCATCGCTCTCCGCTGAATAATTTGTGGGTTCATGTGTTGAGACTCCCTCATAGGTTTTCACGTTCAAATCAAAGGTAACTCTCTTTCTGGGGATGAAGCTCAGTTGCTTCTCAGCCTTATCTCTACGCAGTGAAGGAGAAATGCTGTAAGACGTCTATAGAACAAGAACCAAGAAAATTCAAGAAACTTAAGTGAAATGAGGAGCGGACTGACCTCAGTTCTGAAACAGGGCTAATGGGTTTTACTGTGACGTACTGCTTTGAAGAGAAAGTTGGTTGCAAGGGTTCGGAACATCCATGTCTCTGCAACAAAATTCAAAACCCCATACTTTGTTTAACCGAAAAGATCAATGATTTAATAAGAAAACCCATAAATCATACAACAGAGAGGGCTTACTTGGTCTCCAGGGAGAACTCTACTCGCCAGCTTGTGGCGTTTCCAATTCTTTGAAGTACCAAAACAAGCAAGAAAACACCCCATTAGAAATCTGAGATCCCTCGCTTGATTTCGAAAACGTTTAGTTTCCAAGGGAGGTAGATCAGTTGAAGGCTCTTCAACGAGATAGAGAGAGAAAGAGAGAGATGGTTTTTTGGTTGCCCTTGCTGGGAAAGAGAGAAGAAAAGTAAAAGAAGAGGAGGACAAAACGGTCAAGAACATAACCAGTTAGGTCAGTCAGTTTTGAAAATGTGACCGTTAGGATAGAACAAGGTCATGGCCTCATGGGTGAACGGTATAGCGAAGCGGACGCCAGTGAGCCAGCCTGTAATTTTATTCGAACTGGACTGGACGGGAGGAGCGGAACATTTTAGGGCCCAGCTGATCTTATTGTAACTGTAAATGGGTCGGGTCTACCCGTCAATTAATAATTGGGTTGGGATCGGTTCTCATTGTTCCAAACCAATTATACCCGACCCGATTTATGGTTAGCAATATTTCATAGACAGTATACACATGTTTTATTTATTATTTAATAAAGTTACAAGTTATAGGTAATTACAATATTAATCAAGCAGACATGATTATCTTGAGTCTGTCTTATAGAACCGATTGATAATTGGTTTGTGATTATTCCACCCTGTTCGGTTGTTCCAAGGCTTTGTTTGCTTACAATGCAATTTTATTTGTACCAGTACAAATGCATCAGAGTGCAAATGAAAAAATGCAAATTCTCGTTTAATTTTGTTTTGGACTTTATTTTATTCGGCTTCATATCTTAATTTACTTCATTTGTACTTCAATCAAACAAAATAAGCTAAAATTTGAAATAAAAATAGGTCATAATTTACATTCAAATCATTTGCACTACCATAGTTTTGCATCAGTGCAAATTTATTTGCATTGTAACCAAAAACAGCCTAAGGTTCGGTTCACAAAGAGTACAAATTCAAATATGCACAGTACAAATACATACAAAATACAAGGTTTTGCACTCTACATATTTGCATTTGTACTCCTAAATTGAGCCTAACCACGTCAAATTTATTGATTACTACCAAGGTTCAAAGTATCAGAAACGTAATGTGCATTAAAGAGGCAATTTTAAGAGATGTATCAAGATAAGTTTTGAATACACATGGATACAAACAAAAAATTAAGACATGCATGGATACACCGAGAAACTCATATAAATCCTAAAAAAATTATATTAATAACAAAAACACATGCACTTTATATGATTATAAATAAGTTCTTTAAATAAAAACAAAAAACCATATTTCAATGATTTATACAAAGTGTGAAATATCAGGATATAAATGGAAACCGTTGAAAAATGATGGAAGAATTAAAATGTGTGTTTAAACATGCATACCTTAATTTTTAAAGAATCAACATAATTTGTATTAACATTATCATTCTTTAGAAAATAAGACCAAACTAGCCAATTGGATCAATTGAATCATGACTTGAGCCCTTGGTCAGTTCAGTTATACCCCCAAAATCGGATTTGGTAAAAAACAATTGGTCAAAACTACTAACTCGACTAGTCAAACTGGACAACTGATGAATCAATCCTGGTTTTAGAAAACCACCCACTTTTTTTAATTTTTTAACACATAAATGCAAACTTTTAAAGGCTATAACTTTTTGCTCAGATGGGGTGGTCTTTTTCTATTTTGGGCAACTTTTCAATATAGGTGTCTTACAAAAAATAGGAATTAAGATAAAAATATATGTTATAGAAATGTTATAGAAGAGTATAATTATATATTTTGAATATATTATAATTTAATATATAACCAATGGGGACCCCTGCGACGCACATGCTTTGATAAGCAAAAACTAAATAATAGAAATGCATAAGAGTATACAATTGTTTTATATTTTAACTTTTTAAATAATTAATAATTATTTATATTTTATATAGTACTTTTAATAATTTTTTTACAATACAAAAATAACAATAATTAATTTTATCTAGTTGTTCATCAAACCGATGAAACTAACCAACCTAACATTACTCGACCTGAGTTGGTCAATTTCTAGTATTTTTGATTGGCTTTAATTCAACAATTACCTAACCTAACCAAGTTGGTATCAGTTTTGGTTTGGTTATTTGTAAATCGACCAAAATTGGACTAACCTGACCATATATCTATCTATCTATCTATCTATCTATATATATAGGGAAAAGTGGAAAATTTTCCATATAACTTAGTCTAAAATATTTTATATCATAAATTTATTTTTTAATATACCACTATAATATTTTAAATTTTAATTTTAATTTTAATTTGGAATCTTTTGAACCGACTAACCAAACTAAAAAATGACACAAACCAATACAACCCAAGTTGGCTGGTTTTCATTGATGATCAATCAATTTCAGGTGACCAAATCCCCAACCAGACTAGGTAGATTTGGTTGGCAAAACAAGCTATAACGGAACCGAACCAACCTGTGAACACTCCTAATTTAAGATAAATTAATAGTCTAATATTTAGTAAATAAAAATTGTTTAGTCTCCAATATTTATTGAAAACTTATAGTGAAAATATATAATTTTGAAAATAAATTCTTAATGAAAATAGAATAAATACAATAATTACTAAAATACAATAAATATTGAAAATATATTAAATTATTCAATAAATAGTGTAATCTCAAACAATAGTTTATTCTCCAATAAATATTAATGAATATATTATAACAAAAATACAATAAGTATAATAAATTAAACTTAAGTTAAATAGTAGTAGTTTAATATCCAATAATTATTGAAAGTTTTCTAATAAATAATAAAACAAAATGGATTTATACATAATTATTGAAAATATATTTATCATAGAAAAGGCAATAAATAATTACTGAAAATACAATAAATATTAATTTTAGTCTATATAAATATATAATAAACATACATTAAGATTTTAAAATTATTATTAATAAATATTAATTTTTTTAAAGTTATTCTCTATAATTATTAATATATATAAGTGAAATTAGTTTACAATATTATTTAGTTATTTAAATGATATCATTATTTAAAATTTTATAAAATTAATTATTTCTTGAATTTAATAATCCATAAGATTATAATTTAAACTATAATTACATAATTTCGTTATTAATTTTGTAAAATATTAAATTATTATTAATTCGAATGTCATGAAATCTATTATAATTATTTTTATAACTTTAAGAGTTTTTTAAATTTATTACATAATTTCTTTATTTAAATATTTAAATAATATGTAAAGTATTTAAAACTTTTCATTATTTGAATTTTATTTATTTTATAGTTATTACGTTATGTTAAAATATATTTTTATATAATTATTTAGCTATTTTTAATTTTTTATTTAAGACATTTAGTTATTGAAATATTTAAACAATAATTTTATTTTTATTTTTTTTCATTTTAATAAGTTTTTAAATTGGATAATCAGTAAAATTATAATTTATATTGTTAGTACATAATTTTGTGATGAATTTTGTAAAAGTACAAAATTATCAATAATATGAATATTAGTAAATATATTATAATTATTTTTGTGTTTTTAATAAATATTTTCAAGTTATTATATAATTTAATTTTAATATTTAAGTAATTCTTAAATTTGTTAATTGAAACTTTCTTTAGATAAACATGATAAAAAGTGGGGGAGATGATAAATAGGAATTAGAGATAATTTAGGAGAAAGTAGGGGATAATGGTACCACTTGGCAAAGTGGGGATGACGATAAATAGAAATTGGAGATAATTTAGGAGATAAAAAAGAATTATAGATAATTTAGGAGAAAGTGAGGGATGGTGGTACCACTTGGCTAGACGTTAGAAAAGCAAATCCCTCTTTCTTTATTTATTGGTTGTTATCGATAATTTAGCCTACGCTATTTCCTTATTGGTTTAATGGGCATTTATGTGGAATTAAAATAAGAAAAAAATAAGAAAAAAAGAAATTAGGAAGGGGATTTGGAGAAAGGAAAGGCATGGTGACATGGACAACCTTGCTTTATATATACTAGCGGGCCCCGTGCGATGCACAGGATGGGGCACTCCTCCCTATCCCTCGTCCTCATAGTCAAGACAATCTACCCCATCCCCGCCTCGTCCCTAGTGGTGGGGCAGGTTCAAGGCAAGGCACCCATTCCCAGTCGGGGATGGGGAATCCCTAAATTTTCCCTACCTGAGACAATCTAATTTGTGGATATTTTACAAATAGGATTATAGCAGCAATTTGGGGGTTTTTTATAAATGGAATTGTGGGATCCTACGATTATAAAAATATGAGGAAAACTTAGAGATATTTTAAAAATCAATATTAAATATACTGATATTTTACTAATTTACCATCAGGATTGGGGGATTATATGCAAACCCCATCCCTGATTTGGAGCACAAATATTACCCTGCCCCCATTCTATCTCTTCACCATCCCTATTTAAAATTTGAGAAAACTTGCCCCATTCGGGGTGAGGCAGGGCAGGCCCTAGTTTTATAGGGAAAAGTTCCATTCCTACAATTCTAATAATTTTCTATAACTAACTAACTAATAGTAAACTAAATAACAATAAATTTCCATCCCTACAATTCTAATTATTGAAATTGTTGTTGATTAGCAAAAATGTATAGTAAATTAGTTATTGACAATAGCAATAAATTAATGTGAACTAATATAAATAATTTACTTTTTTAGCCTAAATTATTTACTATTAATAAATGTGATGTAATTATAGTAAATTAATGTAATTATAGTAAATTACATTAATTTTAATTAAAAATAAATCATTTATTGTTAATTAATGTAAAGCCAATAGTGGTTGAATTCAACCAAGTGGTCTAGACCAGTGTGGATAGATTTAATAATTTTCCTAAATTATTTCATAATTATTTATTAAAATAATAATAATGGATAGTTATTTAAATAAATATGAAACAATTTCTTATAGATTAATTTCCTAATTTAATTTCCTTATTTTTTAATAATTATTTAGTTGAATAATAATAATGGATTATTATTTAAATAGTTTTGGAGAATATTTTTTTTCATAGATTAATTTCCTAATTTTTTTAATTATTATTTATTTAAAAAATTATGGATTATTAGTTAAAGAGTTTCCTTGAATTATTTGATAATTGTAACCTATAATTATTGATTTTATAGAAATTAGTAACTTATGCCAATTAGTAATATCTTTTATGAATAAATGATTGTTGTAAAAATTTAATGAAAATTTATTAAATTACAATTATTAATGCAAATTACGTTAAACATTAAAAATGTGAACATTTATTAATTAACCAATGGTTAGTTTTCATTAACGGTTGGTCGATCAGTTTTGAGTAACCAACTGCCTAACCTAACCAAATTAGTTTGGCTAGCCAAACAATCTCCAACTGAACTGAATTGCCTAGTGAACACTCCTAATTTCAGCTAAAATAATAGTTTAATCTCTAACAAATAACAATAGTTTAATCACCAATAATTATTGAAAATTTATAGCGAAAATAAACAATTGCTGAAAATATATTTATAACGAAAATAAAATAAATTAATAAAATGTAGGTCTGCAAGTCGGGCCAGGTTAGGTCAGGTTTAGGTCAACCCTAAGTTCTAAACCCCAAATTCTAACCCTAACCCAACCCAACGTACCCAATCATACCATAACCGAAACCCTAACTAAATTCCTTCAATCCTAACCCAACTCAACCTAACCTAAAGTATGCGTTCGGCTTGGGTTGGGCCCAACCCAACCTTCTTCTTATCCCTTAAAATCTCGTAGAACTTCTTAATCTCATATCTTAACTCAACTTTCACTTACATATATTAATCCTATGTTTTATTAGTATTTGCTTGTTAATGTTTTTATTTTTTCTTCAAGTATAAAATTTAGAAAAAAAAAAGAAGTTTGAAATGACTATAGTTGATTATGAGTTATGACTTATAATAGATCTTTTATGGGCAGCAAGCTATGGGTGGTAAACAACAAAGAGGATATAAAGAATAAAATATTCAAAAACATAAAATATTTCATTAAGGTTTTAGTATTTATAATTAGGATTAAGTGAAGTTATTATCTTAAAAGAAATAAATGATAGCATGTGATGGGGGCTACACAACTATCATGCATCTAAACAAATCAATGTATGATATATATATGATATGTACTATAGAGTCGGGTTTGGGTTGCCCAAGGGGTCAACCCTAACTCAACCTAAAGTAAAGTTGGGTTTATAAATTTCAACCCTAACCCTAACCCAAGCATCAACCTGACCCAACCCAACATTTTTGGGTTGGGTTAGGGCAGACCCGACTCAAGTAGCAACCTTAATAAAAAGCTTTAACACCTCTAAGTTATTTAATCTACTTCCACTATTTCAATAATATTTATTTTTCATTTATTTATATTTTATATTCTTATTAAAGTTACTACAGAATTTTGTTATGTAATCTATTTTGTGTTTTTTAAATAATGTTTAAAATACGATTTAGTATTCAATTTTTTTATGTTGAAAACATTTAATATTTATTTAAAAATAGTATATAAAACATAGATAATTATTAAAAAATGGTATACAAAACATAAATAATACCATGCCCCACCCCAAATGGGGCAAGTTTTCTCGAATCTTAAATAGGGATGGGGAAAAGACATGGTGGGGATGGGGAAATATTTTTGCTCCAAATCAAGGACAGGGAAGGGACAATGTTTGCATATAATTCCCCAAACTCAATGGTAAATTAGTAAAATATCAATAGATTTAATATTGATTTATAAAATATCTCTAAGTTTTTACTCATATTCTTATAATCCTAGGATCCCATAATTTCATTTATAAAATACCCCAAATTGCCATAATCCAATTCCTAAAATACCCCAAATTCCCAAATCCTATTTGTAAAATATCCACAAATTACATTATTTTTAGGTGATTGCCTCGAGGTGGGGAAACTTTAGGGATATCTCATCCCCAAAAGGGAATGGGTGCCTCGCCTCTAACCTGCCTCGTCACCAGGGACAGGGCGGGGATGGGGTAGAGTGTCTTGACTATGGGTGCCACATCCCATGCATCACATGGGGCCCCGTTAATTATAATTACTTTTGTGCATTTGATAATTTTTTAAAGTTATAATATAACTTTGTTATTTAATCTACTTTTGTTTTTGAAATAATATATAAGATATGATTTATTTATTAATATTATCTAATTATTTAAATAATACCATTATTTAAAATTTTAATATATTAATTTTTTATTAAATTTAATAATCCATGAAATTATAATTTATACTATTATTACATAATTTCATTATTAATTTTGTAAAATATAAAATTATTATTAATTCAAAAGTTATGAATTCTATTATAATTATTATTCTACTCTTAAGAATTTATTTTTTTTTTAATTTATTACATTATTTTGTTATTTAAAATTTAGTTATGTTAAATATTTAAATAATATGTAAAATATTTAATCTTTTTTATTTAAATTTCCTTAAAGTTATTATGTAATTTTAAATATTTTGTTACATAATTATTTAGCTATTTTAATGTTTTGTTATTTAAAAAATTTTTATTTGTTTTTAAAATATTATTTAGTTTTTAAATTGAATAATCCATAAAATTATACTATGAATATTATTAAACCTATTATAATTATTTTTGTGTTTTTAATAAATATTTTAAAGTTATTAACATAATTTCATTATAATATTTAAATAATTTTTAAATGTTTTAATTGAAACATTCTTTAGATAGACATAGATGAAAAGTGAGGAGAGGATAAATAGGAATTAGAGATAATTTAGGAGATAAATAGGAATTATGGAGAGATAGAGATAATTTAGGAGAAAGTGGGGGATAGTTAGTTTCCCAATAAAAAGGAGAGGAAGAAAAGGAGATAAGTCATATTAGGTGGCAACTCCTAGTGCTTCTAGAGGAAACCTTGCACCCCCTCTAGAATTGCTCAGTTTGGGTAACAGAGCAAGGAGATGACTACTAACATGGCAAACTCTACTATAGCATATACTAGCGGGATTCGTGCGATGCATGGGCTTTGTTAATCGAAAGTTAAACAATAGAAATACACAGGAGTATATAATTGTTTTATATTTTATAAAAAAATATAATAAATAATTACTAAAAATAAAATAAATATTAATTTTAGTGTATATGTAAATATATAATGAATATACACTATTATTGTAAAATTATTATTAATAAATATTATTTTTGTGAAAGTTATTTTCTATAATTATCAATTGATATAAGTGAAATTAGTTATCTACAATATTATTTAGTTATTTAAATAATATTGTTACTTAAAATTTTGCAATATTAATTATTTATTCAATTTAATAATCCATAAAATTATAATTAGTACTATAATTACATAATACGTCATTAATTTTGTAAAATATTAAATGATTATTAAAATGAATATTATGAAATCTATTATAATTATTTTTCTACTTTTAAGAATATTTTAAAGTGTATTACATAATTTCGTTATTTTAACTATTTAAAATTTAGACATGTTAAATATTTAATATTTTTCATTATTTGAATTTTATTTATTTTAATATTATTATGTAATAATAAATAATTTGTTATATAATTATTTAGCTATTTTTAAAGTTTTGTTATTTAATATATTTAGTTATTAAAATATCTGAATAATTTTTTATTTTTTAATGTTAAATTTTTATTATTTGAATAATATTTAAATTGAATAATTCATAAAATTATAATTTATATTGTTACTACATAATTTCATGATGAATTTTATAAAAATATAAAATTATTAATAATATGAATATTTTTAAATATATTATAATTAATTTTTGTGTTTTGAATAAATATTTTAAAGTTAGTATATAATTTTGTTATAATATTTAAATAAGTCTGAAAATTTTTAACTGACACTTTCTTTAGATGTAGATAAAACGTGGGGGAAATGATAAATAGGAATTAGAGATAGTTTAGGAGGAGAATCTCTGTACTAAATTAGAGATAATTTAAGAGATAAATTGGAGTTAGAGATAATTTAGGAGATAAATAGGAATTAGAGACAATTTAGGAGAAAGTGGTGCCACTTGGCTAAACATTAGTAAAGAAAATCCCTCTTTCTTTATGGTTGTTAGAAATAGTTAGCCTATGTTATTTCCTTATTGGTTTAGTGGGTAATTAAGTGGAATTCAAAAATAAAAAATTCAAAAAAATAGGAAATTAGGAAGGGGGTTTGGAGCAAGGAGAGGCATGGTGACGTAGACTGTCTTGCTATATATATACTAGCGGGGACCCGTGCAATGCATGGGATTTATTAAGTGAAAGCTAAATAATAGAAAGGGTCATTTACTAAAATACCCCTTAAAATTTCATGGATTTACTAAAATCTACCTTATAGTTAGTATTTTACTAAAACACCACTTATAATTTGCAATGGATTTAATCAATCTTCCATTAGATGACAGTGGAAAATGACAATGTTGACCCTAATGTTCACTTAAATAAATTTAATCAAAAGAAAATATAAATAAAAATACCATTTTTGCCCTTAATAAGATACAAACAACCACTCTATTGGCTATATTTGGTCAATTTTGTTTTTTGTAGAAAAATTAATAGCAATGAAAAATACAACTAAAAAAGCATGTTAAGCGTGTTGAGACAAAAACAAGTAACCACGAGCAATAGGAGAAAAAACGACTTGAGAAATCTTTGCAATTAACACAAATTAAGTAACACCAAAAAGGTCAGCTAAATGCCTCCAATGGAGATGGAGCTAGGAAGCGTGTCTCCGTACCAAATGAGTCTAGATCAACTATGCAGAACCCTTAAGGGGTATAGAGAAAACAGATACCATGGCACCCAATCCATAGCATAATTGAAAACGTGAAAGCGGGAGAGGCCCAAGATCGCCTCCTATTACAAAGCTCTCCCTAACACTCCACCGTCAAAGCATTCAAGGAATGGGCCCCATAGAAAGCTAAAAGTGCACAAAAGAAGTTGCAACTTGTAACTGTAGGGATGTAAAATGTGCAAAAAAAACATCCATCCACGTCGTAATAGAAGCCAAAACATTTGGAGCTTGAACGTTGCCGAAGAGAACTCAAAGATCACCGGAAAAGGGCTTGCCAAGAATGATAACATCGGTACAAAACAAATGGATACCCATGGCAGACCCCTAAGGAACCGGTCCAGATGAATTGGAGACAAAATTATACACACCCAGCAGAACTACCTATCATGGTTGAACACACTAGACACCAATGCTCACTATGGGTCCCATTTGGAACCTAGCTGTACTAAACAGTAAACACTGACATGTCCAACCGTGATATAGGTAATTCAGCCTGGTGTGTATTTTTTGTCTCCAACTAATCTGCTCCCCAAAGGCACACCACGCAAAAATTCGACCAAGCCCTACAAAAATAAGAAAAAGAGCATAGGGAAAATGAAGAATAGAATGAATAGAGCTAAAGATCCCAAGTCTCATCCATAGGCCTGAATTAAAATCGTCATCTCTCAAATCTGTCCAAAGAAGCTCTCCAACAAACACTAATATGAAGAGAAATAAATGAAAACTCACATCCATAGATGTGAGAGAGAAACCCTCCTATAGAAAGAGAAACCCTTCCGCCAAGAGAGAGACTCTCACATAGAGAGAAACCCTCCCACCAAGAGAGAGACCCCCATGCAGAGAAAAACCCTCCTATAGAGAGAGAGACCCTCACGTAGAGAGAAACCCTCCCGTAGAGGTAGTATAGATATATAGGGCTAATTACTTATATATACTTTGTCTATGTGAGAAACTACTTATATATACCCTGAACTTTCAAAACCAACTTAAATTATGCCTTATTGGCCAACCCCACATAACAGAAATAGGACCACCATTAGTCCACCGTTAAGAACAGTTAATAACCTTTCTCTAAATTCTCTCATAATACACAATTTTCCCTGAATAGTCAAAATATTAGGGATCATCTTCTTCACTTGAAACCACAAGGTTTACTATGTGGAAGCATGAGGTTTCCTACATCTTCTTACTTTTAAAGCTCCAATCGAAAACAACGTTCTTTTAGATGCAAATCGAACCCTAAGTTGTTTACAACACATATAGGTGAGTTTTCAAACCTTAATTGGATCAATACTTGAAGTGTTCAATGCATTTTAGCATTTTTGTTGTATTAAATATTTGTTTTTATGTTTTTTTTTGTGTATTTTATGTGTTTATACTTCTGCAATGCATGTGTTCTTGCACCAGGTGCTCAACAAAATTCCCATGTAGTTACACTTAGGCTTTGTGTACCCAACACACCTTACCAGCCCTATCCACCCACTTGCCCAGAACACCTCCATTTGACAGGTCCAATTCAACTTGAGGATTATCATTTTGGTTGAAAATTTTGCCAATTTTGATAGGGAACGAATCCCAAAATGTGTTGTTCATGCAAGGGGGTCAGTGCTAAGGGATTTTTAAGGTTACACCTGATATTTCACACCTCACATTAGGGGTGCTCATGAAAAACTGAAAAACCGAGGAATCTAGCTGAAGCCGAGAAGTCGAACTAAAAAAAGTAGTTAACTGAACCGATCGGTTTGGTTTCAATTTGATTTTTTCCAAAAATTCAGTTTTTGGTTTGGTTTTAGTTGACTTACAAGAAATACCAGTAGTTAATTGAACCGGTCAACATATATCAATATATGCATATGTTTTTTACTTTTAATAAAGGTTATAGATATTTTGAACTTTGAAGCTATCGAGACTTCCCTCCTAATTTAGATTTTTTCCTATTTTTTTATCTCTCAACCACTCAAGAGTAAGGGCCTATTCGTTTGCTCAAAAGTCTGACATATGAGAGTTTTTGTTTGTCTTTTTGGGGGTATCATTGGAAAACAAAAAAATGTATGATTGCACTTTAAGAGATAAGAGATAAGAGGAAACGAACAACCATTTTTCTCTTAAAGTTAAAAGATTCCTCTTAAGAGATAAGAGTTAAGAGGAACGAACAGGCCCTAAGAGTCAAGGCAATAGATAGTGATAGGCATCAATTGGCCATTGACTGAAAAGCTGAGAAAGTCATACTGAAACCTAGTCCCCATACCCTAGCGATTCTATCTAACAAAGAACCGTTGAAATGTAGAACACCGAATGGTCATCCCTGAATGGTGAATGCCTATAGAAGACTCCCTATTTCTCACTCTAATCTTTGCTTCTCCATTACATACTTGGTTGCTATATGTGTATATGTACAAGGAACATCTTCTATCTCATACTCTATTGACATGGAGTGCCTAAACCATTCAATAGAATAGAAGTGGAAAACTCATCTCCTTTGATTCTAAAACCTGTCTCTCTTATCTCCACCACAGTACCATATGACATGTTTTTTGATGTTGGCTAACGCCTTGCCATTATTTTCTCTATCTCATTGTTTCTCTACCACAACAACTCTTAGTTACTTTTCTCAGTCTTAGAGGTAACTAACAACCCCATCGTCCTCTCTTTGGCTCTATTTAATCTAATCTTGTTTATTCTTTTCCCTTTTTTCCTTTTGAAAATTCATTGTATCTCGTTTTAATTCTTTTGTGTTTTTTTTTTCCATTTTGTGCATTCCTTTTATTTTGTGATTTGAAGAACAAGAATACATAATGGTGTTCTCAAATAAAAGTGTTTCCTTAATATTTTGAATGAGAATTATAACATGTTAAAAAACCAAAAAATCATAAACTCGTTAACCGGTCAAATCAATCAACCTGTTAGTTGATGAACCGGTTAACTACTTGCTTCAATTTGAATTTTTAATAAATCAAATGGTTTGGTTTGGTTTAAAAAAAATAGTCATGGTTCAGTTAATCGAACCGTGAGAACCCCTACCTCACATGTGCAAATTTTCTTCAGGTACATAGGGTTCAGACCCTAGTCATTGCTCGTTTCTCCACTGTTATTCATAAGCGTGGCAACCCTAAAACTATGAGGGACTCTCAAGGTTTTAGGGTGAAATTATATACAAGAGAGGTAACCAGGCTTACTTAAATCTTTATTTTTAGCTCATTTAAATGTCCATGTGTTTGTAGTTTAATTACTAATTATATGGATGAGGATTTAGTTTATATTAAGCACTTAGGGCTACAAATAAGTCAGATTAGATCCGATTCAAATCTGAATTCAGTTCGATAAGAGCCAAACTTGGATACCTCCCTTAATCCTAAAAAATCAGATCTGATAAAAAAAGTTGATATGTTTAGTTAACATATTGAATTTGAATATACCCCGATCCAATTTGCCACACCTTTATTAGTACCTTGTACTTCGGGCCTAGTCTCACTTTGGTCCCCAACCTTTAAAACATGCCAATTTAGTACACGTCATTAACCAACCATTAAGTGGCATGTGAAAAGACACAAATTCCCTTTGGGTGTCATCTATTATTTATCAACCATCTAAATGCCCTTCTCCTAAGAAGTCTGAACCATCTCTCTCTTCTTCTCTCTTCCATTAAATCTTTGATTAATTTATCAACCATCCTTGCAATTATATCTTTTATTTCCAGAAATAGAAATAACTTATTAAGCCATGATAATATATATATATATATATATAGATAGATAGATAGATAGATAGATAGATAGATAGATAGATAGATAGATAGATAGATAGATAGATAGATAGATAGATAGATAGATAGAAGATGAATAACCAATGAAAATGCAATCAAGCTCATCTAGCTCCTCCTTGATGTAAGTTATTACCTCAGTTTCACAACATTGTCTAGAGCATTAACCCTATGGTTCATAGTCTTAATCGCCTCATCTAGCGACAAGAACAACGTCTGCAATGATGCAAGCTCAACAAGGACCTCAATCACTTTCACATAATCAACATGACATAGTTAAAACCCTGTGGCCACCTCGGGCCAACCTAGTTAGATCATTTTATGTCTCACCTTTAGTGAAGTACTCAAACTTGGGGAGCTTGACATCAACAACATTCCCTTGTTAGGATTAAACTTTCAAAGACACATTCTAGACATTCTTAAGAACAATGTGTTTGTTGTTCTCTCCAGCAATATACTCGGCTTCAGTTAATGGAAAGGTCGAGCATTTTATGATCTCTCTCATGGATTCTTTAGTAGAGGAGATGTGCTTGTTGCTTGTTTTTTAATAGACACAATAATGGAACCTAAAATTCATAACTAAAGACCCACTATTGGGTCATAGTGAAACTAGGGGTGTAAATGGAGTGAATTCGAATCAAATCATGCTTGATTCAAATTCGAAACTGATTAAATAAATAAATACTCGAATTCAATTTGATATCTAATAGTTTCTGAAGGCACTACACCAATTTTGAATTCATCTAAATAATCAAATCTTTGATTTCAATTCAAATTTGAAAAAAAAAATAATGTCAATCTCTCCAACTTCACCAGACGCAGAAGAAGAAAACTTGGTTTTCTTTTCTCATTCTCTATTGATCCAATGCTCAAGATAAATAAATATATATATATATATACACAAATTAAAGAAAGTTTTTGATCAATAACCATCTATTTGGCATTGCTATATTGGCATGTTCTACAACAAGCATAGAAAGATCGCTACTAGTGTGATCTGCAATGGGGAGATTGTTGATCTCCATATTTAGCTCTGCAACATGCCTAGAGAGAGAAAGAGGGTAATTGAAAAATATAGAATAAATAAGGATTAAGCTTGTAAAGCTATAATAAACAAAAAGAGCAAAGAAGAAGTGCACAAGAAAGGAAAAGAAATGCTTGAACTAAAGAAGAAGAAGAACAGCGTGAATAGTAAAAGTGAAATTACTCAAATGCAAAAAAGTAGGAGATAATTAATGAGACAAGTGCCATTTGATAAAAAAAGGCAAATTTCTTAAATTACCCTTACTATTTTGCTAATTGACTAACTCTACCCTTACTATTTACATATTGTCTTGTAGTACCCCTAAGTTTTTTAACAATTTACTATTTCTACCCTTACCATTAGTATCCGTTAATGTTTTATCAAAATTTGTACACATGTAACACCATGTGACGTATAATTTTTTTTAAAATCCAATATTACCTTGTGTCCCTCTTTTGTAAGCCGAATAAGAATCATTGCTCGTGAGATCCGTGCAGCAGTGCAACTCCAATTCCTACAATGTCAGGCACTCGTCAGTGATACTCGCCAACCCAGTCTCAATGGCACAAACTAGAACAAGCTTCTGAAGATTAGGGCATCCACGTGCAATAACTTGTAGTCCTCAATCAATTAAAGTATACGGAAGTAAATTCTCTTCATCAGTGAGATCGAGGTGAAATGAGATGAATTCATGGGTCAAAAATATGCCAGAATTCCTATACGTGTCAATGCATGCTAGGACAAGATCAACATCGGTAAGATTAGGAAAATGAGAAACAAGGCGATTGGATTTAAGAAAATCCTAGTCAAAGAGCTTGAAGGAGAAAACAAGGCAATCATGAAGAGCTATCATCTCTTGCATACAAGAGAATCAGGGTTTTGTTGTGAGTCAAGAAGCTTAGAGAAGATTCAAATGAGAATTTTGTTGGATAATAGAATAGTTAGAACCTTAGAAGCACCAAAGTATCTTCCACTGCAAAATTTGATGTAGGAGTTGAGCTTAGAGATTGAAGATGTTATTTCAAGATGTGAGACCTAGTTTTGAAAACTAGTTTACATAATATTACTTCATATCATATTTGTTGTATTTCTAGATATTATCTTATTATTAAGAAAAACGTTTCTAGATTGACCCTTGGATTTTAGAGAATTACCTGGCTTAAAATGGTAAACCATTGAATAAAAACATAAATAGATATATAATTGATTACATTTCAGAATATATTAGGAAAAGTTATCTCCTTAAACTAGCTTAATGATTTTTTAAGTAAATTATTATATTATTTATAATTGTAATCATGCATATATGAGAGTTTTATGTCCATGTGGGTTAGGTGAATGTATTCTTCCTAAGTCTCGACATGGCAAGTATGAGAACAATAGACGACAATTTTTTGCATGCCCATATAAGGTAAGAAATAATGTGTCCATCATTATTTTAATTAAATTACCTGTCTTTACATATAAATAATATGTTTTTCTTCTTTTTTGATTGTTGTGTGAATAATTAAGAGGCTATAAATATTTCTTGTAGCAAGATGAGTTGAAGTTTTGTCCCTACAAAGTTGGTGTTTATAGAGTATTTTTATCAAAGTGAGATAACTCATATGGAAAATGCTTTTAGGTCTATGCAAAAGCATTTGTAAGATAATTTTGCATAAAAAAAAGTAGTTCCACATTATGTTAAACATGTTACCTAATTATTAACTTGACATGTATTTGTACGTGTAGAAACAAGGTGGGTGCAACTTTTTTTCTTGGATACCAACATATGTGAAGTTGCAGTATTACAAAACAAAATTCAACTAAACGAATGATCTCAAGAGAAAGATCAAGTAGCAAACAACAGACCCCCAAAGAGACTTTAGAATATATTGAGACAATAGTGCAAATCGAGAATAATGCATTAAATAGGATGTTTGAGCTTTGTGAGAAAATTTTAACTGCAATAAAAAAATGTATGCATTAGAGATGAGTAGTAATGGATCAAATTTATGTAATTTATTATACTTTGGAAATTTAATGTGTAATGGATATGGAGCAGATAATTCTTTTCCAAACATGCAAAACTTTTGGCACCAAAGAGAAAAATCACAACTTTGTTTCTTATATATTCCACGAGAACAACTTCTTGTTCTATAGGACATTTGGACAAGTCACTTAAAATTTTGTGATTTATGAGTTAATAATCTAAGTACAAAGAGGAAAAATGATTTTGATAACTTTTCTCAATTTGTGAAAACCAAAAAAAGTTAAAACCCATATATGGCCAAATTAGAACAAAATTTAACCACTTTGGTCATTAGTGTCAAAATATATCATAAGTATTATAAAGTATAGTATATATGTGCATGCCCTTATACATTATTTTGAAATAATTTTAGTATAACTTTTTGAGTTATAAATTTTATTGCGTTTCATTATTTTATAACATTATACAATTATATAACTTATTGTTTTATATTATTACACTATATTATTTATATAATATATATTTTGTTGTTATTTATATAAATTTAAATATTTTATATTTATTTTCAAATTTTATATTATGCCTATGAATTTTTCCATAATCTGTATTTATAAAACTAGGTAGAGTTGGTTTGGTTTAGGTCTAACCCAATATGAATTAACCATTGGATTGATAAAACGATAAGGAATTATAAAATTTAAATCGAAAACCTCTTGACACCTACACCATTATTAGACATTAGAGATTCACAAATGATTAATGGTAGGGATGTATAAGTCGTTGACCACTCTAGATGCATCGGTGGCAACCAACAACGGATAACATCATCACCTTCTTCACTTAATTTCTCTTTCAGTAAGATATACAATAACCCAACAAACATTGATGATTTTAACAAAACAAGAAAAAAATATGTTAGGAAACACACATGGGAATCATTATATCTCCGGCAAAGTGGCAATGGAGCTTTGGATATATTTGTTGTGACAACCACAGTAAAAATGAATGAACGATAGAGAAATGTGATGTAATGGGACATTTGCAACAATCTTTGTATAGATGAGCAAAGACAAAGTGTTGGATGTTTATGACAATCACTACAAAGAGAAGTAATAGTATAAAGAGTAGTTGTAGAGGGATGTTAGCTACGTGAATGAAGGTAATAAAGGACAATGCAACTATTGAAAATTTATTTATGAAGAGCAATAAAGGGTACATGTGATTTGAAAGTTGAGCTATGCATGGGAGAAAAAGAGAAATAGATATAATAGAAAGAAAGATGCATAGTAGATGAGATCAAAGCAGAAACTAATGAAGGCAAAGAAAAATCGAATGTGGTGGTTGGTCCTTAATTTATAAAGAAAGAAGAAAAAGAGCTGAAAGGCTTAAGAAAACATTGAGGATGGTATATTCTCCTTACAAGGTATGATTTGTACATTAAGAGTAAAAACCAATTTTAATCCAAACTTTCTAAAGACCATTGAAATTGTACAATGGGTCTTCAATGTTTAGCATTAAGAGGGATCAATTGGGCCTAAATGATTTTCATGGTAAGAGAGAACTATTAGATGGATTTATTAGTGATCTATTAAACCCATTGATTTAACAATAAATTGATATGTCTTTTTAAAAAAGAATAACAATTTGATGTGTCTTGTAATGAATTTTTAGTAGATTGGAAGCGTAAACATTGTTTAATGTATTATCGATAAAGTTATTGTACGATATCTACATGTTCTAAGTTCTTAGTATTGATGATTGCAAGGTATATCTTTATATAAACTATTAAAATATGCATTTCTTATGTTTTTATATCTTATTGTAAATTATTTCAACCTTTTAAAGTTATTGATGCATTTATGGGAATTGTAAGAATTTCCTTAATGTATCCATATCTTTCCACTATATTCATGCTTATTCATATCTAGCTTTCTAATATAGTTGTAAAGTAGGTCGAGCCACCCGTGGGCTGGCAAAACCTAGTCACTATAGCAATCCGGTTGTGCCAAGCCCAACCTAAACCATCATATTGTGCTAGGTTTGGGTTTTAAGACTTATGGGTTGGCACAACACAACATGAAGCCAACATGTACCAGCCCACCCAAATGATATAGCTGTTGGGGACCCCAATGATTATTTTTCACTCTTTTAGGGGATTTATATATAAATACACCTAACAATTATAAACAACTAGTTTAGGGGGATTTGTGTGTTTTAGCTTTGGGGGAGGAATAATGACTTAAATTCCCCCCAAAAGCTATATAACATTTAGTTTAGGGGCATCTTGGTAAAATGATAAATGCCTTTGTGAAAGGCAAAAATACCCTATAAGATGACTAAGTTTATTAGGTATTTTGGTTAGTTGAATTATTTCCAACTTTTATAAATACCCTTACCCTCCCTCATTCTCATCACACCATTTCTCATACTCTCTAATACACCCTCATACTCTCTCTCTCTCTCTCACATACTAAGTTAAAAAAAATTATGGTTGGATACCCTTCCTTTTTAGGCCTCACTTGAGTTCTAGGGGTGAATGTTCCTCTTGTCTGTGCTGATTAATGCTTGTACAAGCTTTCTCTAATAACCTTAGAGGTTTATAGTTCAGTGTTAGTTGGAGATGATGGATGTTTTGGATGGATAAGACATTTATTCAGAGGTAGGAATGGTAATGAGGCAAGGACCATATTCCCCATCCCGACCCCAACTTTAAAACAAATCCTTGTTCTCGACCTTAATCCCTGTTGGTGATAAAAAGTTATCTTCCATCCCTAACCCCTAATAGAGATAGCTCCCCACAGGAACCTAAATCCCATTTTTTTAATTAAAAGAACTTTTTTTTTGAAAAATGGATTTACTATATATATAGATAGATAGATAGATAGATAGATAGATATTTTCAAGGTTGGGGTAGGGCAGGGACTTCACTCCCCATCCCTAACCCCATCAGGTTGGGTACTCCATCCCTATTCATAGGCAATTAAGGAAGCTGGGGGAATTAAAATCAAAGCAAAAGAACACTTGGGGAGAGTATTAGTGGAGCAGACTGGGAGCTATCACTTATCTTAAAACTCTTTCTCCTAAACCAATTAATCACAAGGATTTGGAAGGCATGATTCTTTGAGCCTGGGGACAAGAGGAAGGACTAAGGTCAGTGCTCTATTTGATGATAAGTTCCTTGTGAGTTTTAACTCTCAAAATAATCTACAAAACGTTCATGGAAGGAGGCCCTTGGTCCTTCATGAACTATCTTATTCTTTTTTATCTATGTCATCTAGGGGTTGGTATCAAGGAGGTCAATCTAATCATGCTTTGGGTTCAAATTCATGGTCTCCCCATGGATTAAATGGCTAAGAGTATGGCTCGAAGGTTTGACAACATTTTAGGGAAAGTTCTAAAGGTCCATTTACTAACCAACGGGAAGTTTGGCGAAACTGTCATTAAGTTCGGATCTAGTTAGATGTTTAAAACCCTTCCAAAAGTGGCCAATCCTTTGTATTAGTGAGACAATATTCCATTATGGGTGGAGTTTTGTTTTGAACAGTTACTCATTGTCTATTATCATTACAAAGTTCTCAATCATGAAATCCGAGGTATTCGAAGAAGCAATCTAAGAGGATGAATGGGGTCGAGGAGGATGATGAATTCCAGGGAGATGAGGAAGCGACAAACGAGGAAGATGATTAGAAAAAGTATAAACAAAGAAAGTTGGGCCCCTAGATTCGAGTTGAGTTCCATGAAAAGCAAGAAAATCGAGCAGTCATTATCAGGGAATTGGAGGCTTTGCGCCACTAGCCTTGGCATAAAGAGAACAATTTCTTCTTTGGTGATCATTCTATGAGTGAAGGAAGCATTGTGGTGGATCCCCCTCCCCCCCCCCCCCCCCACACTAATTCTATAATTATCCATATCTGAGCCAATAGTCTCTTAGTGCAGTGTAGGTGAGCGAAGTAGTAGGTGGTACATGGAGGGATAAGATGAAGGTAACAAAGAATCATGTCCTTATGATACCGTGACTGATTTACACCCTAATAATTGCATAGGACTTGAGAGGTGTGGCCTTGGGAGTGGAGTAGGACAAATGATGAGATCTAAAGGTGGTGGGGACTAGATTTTTGTTATATAGACATTCTCAAAAATTGATGATTTGTTAGCTTTATTGAATAAGACCATTAACATGCAGAGTAATGTTGGACCACCTTTAATTGGGATGAGTGGGTTAAACCAATCAGTTCAGGTGTTTGGTCCAACCTTTAATTAGACATGGCACCCTTTGGAACTAAGTAGTTTGAAAATGAATCAAAGTCAAAAGAGGAAACTAAAGACCAGAAAGGTGATGCTAACCCTATGTGTTTTGATTATGATAACAAACTCATTAAGAATACTAATGGTGTGCCAAGATTACAACTATTCTAAGTAAGCTTCTCTAAGCCATAATTGTGTTAAGCAAACTTGCTGATGAAAAATAAGAAGGGGAAGCATTGCTTGATTCAACTATTTGAGCTTTACATTTCCAACACCATCTTCAATCTCTCCAACGAGGATATTCTAAAGAAATTCATGAATGGAAAGGCTACAAAAACTTTCAAAGGATTTGGAGTTGCTCAAAAGGATCTATGCCACAACAAATGAACAAGGAGAAAGATTACATGAAGCCTTTGTTTAAGAGTCACATTTTTAAGTTCTTGATGTAATTAGTTGCTTGAGATGCACTTCTCATGATGCTCAACAAGACCAAACTCTGTTAAGCCCACCTTAGAAACCAATGGATAGAATAGGTTTGGTACCTTGGATTTCTTAAACACAAGTATTAGAATCTTGAAAATCAATATTACCAACGGGAGAATCCCCAAACCTTCGGATGAATATTTCCAAGGTTTCTAAGTGTTAGGTTTAGGGGTGCAAGTCGGGTTGGCCTGAGTTAACAGTTTACACTATTTTGGGCTCAGGCTTCGGGTTGAGCCCATTGAAATTTTGACATAATCTCAATCCTAACCCACAAAAGTTGCACCCATAGTTTGGTCATCATTAGTTGACTAGCCAAAGTTATATAATTGACTAACCTTAATAGCAAAGGCCTAAATTGCCTAGGCTCTCCAATAGGAATGACAACGGGACGGGTTTGGGGTGGAGACTATACTCCCCATCCCCGTTCCCAAGTTTTGAGTAATTCCCCATCCTTGCCCCTAATCACCACCAAGAAGAAAAACCAATCTCCATCCCCGATCCTCAATGGAGTTGGATTCCCCATTAGGGACTCAAACCTCTAAAATAAAAATATAATAAACATAGAGAAGAAGAAGAAGAAGAAGAAGGTGAAATGAATTGAACACTATAGAGATTGTGAAATAGAATGGCTTGCTTTGTAGTCTTTTACAAGTTTTTTCGATAGTTTTATATTTCATTTTGGAATCGGTGGTCTTTGTTAATTTGTTTGCTGAAAAAGCCATTGAGATTCTTATTTTTGAGATGGGGTGATGGAGAAATCAAATGAACAACAACGGCAGTAAAGACTTTCTTTTAGTAAGGGCATTGGCAGAAAAAAAAATGAAAAGACTATTAAGTTAGGTCATTGTTAGGGTCCTTAAGCATATGAGTGTCCCAATTCTCAATGAACATTGATTGATGGGATGTCTCTACTATTACAATGGGGAATGAAAAAGACTACTCTTTATTACCCATTTACCCTTAAAGTCCTCATATTATTACAAAAACATAAAACAATAAATATAAAACCGTGTTAGGTATTTTAGTAAAGTCAATAATAATCATAAATATATTATACAATTAAATGATATTTTATATATTATAATATAATTAATTAATGATATATATAATATGTTGGGGTGGGGATTTCACTCTCCACCAAAGCAATCCATATACCCAATCTGATCGGGTTGGGGAGACTGGGTACCCAGTAGGGATGGGGAAAATTGTCATCCCTACTCTATAGTATAGTCGGCTACTTGTGACAACCAAGGCATGAAATGCCAAATTGTGTTGCAGTTGACTATCCAAAAATGTATAGTTGACTACCTATTACAGTCAAGGCATGAAAATGGTAAACTTTGTGGTATAGTTGACTACCTATGAAACTGAGACATGAAAAAGTTGAGACTATGTAGAGTAGTCTAGGCATTTATATAAAATGCCCAATTGCACTTGAGGTCACTCCATTGTTTACTCTTCGAGTAAAAGTCATTTATATGTATAAAATGCACCTAAATCTAAAACCATACAAGCATGACCTATGTAGCAAACCTCATTGAGAGGGCTCATACTTTTGAGTCAAAGTCCTATCGTGTCCTCTTTCTAGATTTGTCAGATTATAAATATGAAATGACTAAAATAATCATGATATTTCTTGAAAATTGAAACCATAGTTTAAAATTTTGATCGATACAACCGATACAGGGTGTATCGTATCTTGTCTTTGAAAAACAATTATGGGATACATATGGAAATCGGGCGTCTTGTCTTTTTTCATGTATATCAGACCATATCGGGGGTGTATCAAGGCATATTGAGGGCGTATCGGTAGGGTATCGACGAAAAAGATATGGCAAAAAACTGAATATGTTTTAGATCTATGGATTTATCTATCATATCCATAGAGCAATTAAAATTTCTTCTTTAATATTTTTTTTTGATTTTTTTATATTTTTAGAATTCAAAAATAAACAATAATTAATTATATTTAATCATTTGATCACAACAATTGAATATATTATAATTATATGGATGATTTATCATATCTACAGACCAATTGAAATTTCTTCTTTAATAATTTTTTTTATTTTTATAATTTTAGAATTAAAAAATAAATAAATAATTATTTTATCATTTGATCACAATGATTGAATATATTATAATTCTATGGATCATCTATCATATCCATAAAGCAATTAAAAATTCTTCTTTAATAACTATTTTTTGAATATATTATATAATGTTTATTTATTTTTTATAATTTTAGGAAATCAATAATAAATAAAAATTATTTAAATAATAAATAATTATTAATTATATTTTCACTTAAAAGTTATGCCAATGCATATTTTTTGGGTTTTCTCATTCCATAAAACATTAAAAATTAAGAATTATGATTTATAAATTATAGTTAAGTATGGGATTTTTAATGAATTTATAATTAACTACAATATATTTCTTCATAAAACCATTAAATATATATATTAATTTAATGTATATACACCTTATGATGTCTTATATTTAGTGTTATTAATGCATTTTTATGATTTATTAAATTATTTATAGTGTTTCCAAGTGTATCCTAATTTTTCTCCGATACGCATGCATATCCAAGGCGTATTCGGATACGCCTCTTAAAATTGCCTTTCCGATACACTTGGCATTTCCAATACTTTGAACCTTGATTGAAACTAACTATCTTTAAGTTTTAAACTCGAACCATATTAATCTTCTTACCGAGATACTCCATATTCAAATCTTCACAGGCAAGTGACATTCTTGAGAACACAAAGGCCACTTTGGCCAAGAGAAGATCATAACTTAGAGAGATCTCAAGTTCTCTTTCTAGAGTTGTTAGATTATAAATATGAAATGACAAAAATCATCATGATATTTCTTGAAAATTGAAACTAGCCATCTCTAAGTGACGTTCTTGAGAGCACAAAGGTCACTTTGACCAAGAGAAGTAGAACCTAGAGAGATCTCAACTCAATCATTGCCAAACTCAACTAGCACACGTAGGGATGGCAATGGGATAGGTTAGGGGAGGGTTTTGTAAATTCTAGACCTTACCCGCCTCCTTAAACATCCCAACTCATACCCACCCTAAAACTTGTGGCAAGTTAGATTTTGAGAATCTAAACCCTCCCTACACATGAAAATGCAATACCCTCCCCAACCCTACTTTCCCCGCATTCAAAGGTAGGGCAGGTTGGGTTCAAAACCCACATCTAATTTCCTATTATTTTACTTATCCAAGCCTGCCCAAGTTGCAATGCTAGTTTTTTTTTTTCAATGTTTTTTAAAACCAACCCAGAACCAGATCCGTTCTGGCCACCAATTTTTAGGTCGATGGTTTTGACCGTTCGGTTTTGACAAATGGCCCATTTTGACAAAAATTTTAAAAAATAAAAAAAATAATTAAAATAAAAAATGACCAAAATCGTTGAACGAGTCGACAGTTCGACTGCTCGGGTCAACGGGTTGTTGACCAATTCAACGGTTTTTGGTCCGGGACCAGGTTTGGGGTAAAACGAAACCAATTGCTTGGACTCCCAGCCCGAATGGTCCGACCGTCCTAGTCAATGGTAGTCCATAAACATTGGTTTTTTTAGTTCATATCCTTGAACACTCATTTTTTAACTATTCACTTCAATTTTCCAAGTTAAGAAAAAAAATGAAAAACATATACATGAATCATTTTCCATGGACCATCATTTTCTAGGAATTCATTTGTTTCCCATATGAAAGAAAAACAATGATAAAATGGGTTGCAAATAGACTTGTTCATGGGTTGGGCTTTGTCTTTTAATAGAACACATTTAGGCTTGAGCCTAAAACGACTTGACCATCGGACCTACATCTTGAGCCCGAGTCTGGATCTCATATAAAATAATATTTTATTTATATTAAAAGACCTCAAAGCCTAAAATAATAAAATATCTCACTCAAGCCTGAACTTGGCCTGAAAAAGTCAAGTTTGATGTTTTGGGCCCAAGCTTGAGCCCACATGCCTAAATTCATGTCCAAACTTAACTTAGAACGGGCTGGGCCGTGAGGCTACTTGGCCCATGAAGAAGTCTAGTTGCAAGGAATACGAGGTGACTTGATAAATTTTATTATTTAGTATCATTTTTGCCATATAAGCTGAATTTTGAAAATCGACTTTGAGTTAGTTTGTTAATGATTCTGAAGGGCTGATTATTTTTATATTAGAGTTATTATTCAATGCCATGTTGGATGCCGTATCATCCTAAAAGATCGGAATTAGTTAGAAATGGGGAAATCACCAAAAAAGGTGATCCCTAAAAATGGCTGATTTCAAGAATCGATTTTTGACGATTTCCTAAAAATTACAAAAATCGGCCAATCAAACAAAAATTTCAATGCTGATTCCTCCTCTAATACTAACGTGGATTTGACAAAGAGACCCAACACAATTTCAAATCAAAACTCCATATTAAATCAGGAGCGTTAAATTTGTACCATGGCTCCACCCAAGTATGCAGTTGATTCTCTTACTATATGACACGTGGCAAGTTCAAAGTATTGTTGCATGCTGCTCTGGTCCTTCTAACTAAAGAAACAAAAGAAGTACGTATAGATGGACTAGAGACGTTAACAGGCTTAGCTCAAGGGACACGGTCATTCAAATCAAGAGTCAATACCATAAACGACGAACTTGACCCACAGCGCTACAGAATCAAACCCTAGATGATTAAATCAGGAACATCAATTCAATCAGCCACCTTAAATAAATCTCAACCATCCAATCCAAACCATCCTATCCGTTGGAGCATATATCCTGGTGAGCTTTTCTTTATTCCCTCTCCACAGCGGAAGAGGGAGTAGATATTCCACCTTTGCGCCAAAGGCGCCGTCTTAGGCACAAACCCCTTCCCTCCCCGATTTCTTCTCTCCTAGATAGAGAGAGAGAACAGACAGACAGAGGGAGAGAAAGAGAGAGAGAAAATCAGTAGAGAAGAGAAATAGAGTAGGAGAGAAGCAGAGTCAGAGTAGGATGGATTCGGATCAAGGGAAGCTGTTCGTTGGCGGGATATCATGGGATACATCTGAAGAGAAGCTTAAGGAATATTTTGGTAACTATGGCGAGGTTGTGCAGACTGTGATCATGCGTGACAAGGTCACTGGAAGGCCGAGAGGTTTTGGGTTTGTCGTGTTTGCAGATCCTTCCATTCTCGATAGGGTTCTTCAGGATAAGCACACCATCGACGGAAGAACGGTAAGACCAGATCGATGCTTTAGATGGGGTTGCTTGTTCGGTTGTTCCGTTTATTTATTTTTCTGTTTTTACATATGCTTTGTTGATGGGTACTTAGACTTTTTTATGGCTATGTTTCGTTTGATGGGAACTTAGATTTTTTTATGGCTATGTTTTGTTTGATGGGAACTGATGGACCTATGTAATCTTTGCAATTGTTCTCATTTGTTTTGGACTCTGGGTTTTTAGTATTTTGTTTCATCTTTCGATGTTTTTTTCGTCAGTTTTCCTTTATTATTGACATTAAATTGTTTTTTATGACGTTTTTAGTTCTTTGCATTTTGATTTCCTCCTTTTTTTTTTCCTTTTTCTTTGTGGGTTGTTATGGAAATGGATGCTTAGGGTTAATTGTAAATTTTCGTTTCTCCCCTTTTATTGTCAGCATAATTTGCCTTCATGTTCATAACATTTTAGATATTAGGGTTTTCGTTTATATTCCTGCTTTTATTTGTTTGGGGCTAAGTATTGATTCATTATCTTCTTACCTTGATCATTGTATTTATTTGTTTATTTTGTAATTTGCCCAAGTTTGCATGATTGGATGTTTCCATCATATATATGTCGATTTGTCTTTCTGTCATCATTTAGATTCATTTCAGTCTTGTTCATTGATAATGCTTATTACTGGTGGTAACAGTTTATGATGCCCTTCAAAATTAATCTACATGCTTTCTGTTTTTTGTATTGTACGCTTCTTAAATAACAAGAACTTCCTTTTGATGTTGGGATAATGTTATTGTTCTCTTAAATAGGTCTTTCTTCTCCGGATTTTTTAGTTCTTCTATATCTTATTATCATAAAATTACTTGCTCTGTGATTGGTTATATTTGAAGCATGGAAAACTTGCCCTATTGGTTATTTTCCTGATATTTGCAGCATTTTTCTTTAAAAGGTCTTTGACATGTATGGCGTATGTGAACTGGTATAAATATTAGACTTGTATGTATACAATTCTTTCATGCCTCAAAATTATTCTTTTGAAGTTTTGTGAGGCATTTTATAGCAGGGATATATGTCTTGGTTTTTGTTCATCTGCTTTCTGCTGTCTATATGTTTTTCTTCTTCAGTATAACCCCTGCTTTGGTAATTCAGGTGGAAGCTAAAAGGGCTTTATCAAGAGAGGAACAGCAGACTTCTAGATCGGGAAACCCTAATGCAGGCAGAAACCTTGGAGGTGCAGGAAATATTAAGACCAAGAAGATTTTTGTAGGAGGATTGCCTCCCACTTTGACAGAAGAAGGATTCCGTCAGTATTTTGAAACCTATGGTCATGTAACTGATGTAGTAGTTATGTATGACCAGACTACCCAGCGTCCTCGTGGATTTGGATTCATCTCCTTTGATACTGAAGAAGCAGTTGATAGAGTCCTACACAAGACTTTCCATGAATTGAATGGTAAACTTGTGGAGGTCAAACGTGCTCTTCCAAAAGAAGCAAACCCTGGAAGTGGTGGCCGTCAAATGGGAGGTGGGAGTTATCAGGGATATGGTGGTTCAGGTGGCAATGCAAATACATATGATAGTCGGGTGGATGCTGCCAGGTACATGCCACCTCAAACTGCTGGAGGTGGTTTTCCAGCTTATGGTTCTTCTGGCTATGGTGCACCTGGTTATGGTTATGGTGCAGCTAGTAATGGTGTTGGCTATGGTGGCTATGGCGTTGGTGGCTATGGTAGTGCCAATGCTGGATACAGTGGGCCTGCTGGGGCCTATGCGAACCCTAATGCTCCAAATGCTGGGTATGTAAGTGGTCCTGGTGCCCCTAGAAGCCCATGGAACAGTCAAGCTCCTACTGGATATGGTTCTGCAGGTTATGGTGCAAATGCAGGTTATGGGTCTGCTGCTCATTGGAATTCTCCCAGTGGTGCTGCTGGTGCTGGTAATGCTGTTTCTGCTCCAACAGGTCAGTCCCCGAGTGGGGCTGCCAATTATGGGAATCATGGTTATGGGTATGGTGGTTATGGTGGGGGTGATGGATCTTATGGTAATCCAAGCAGCTATGGTGCTGTTGGAGGGCGTGCTGGCAGTGCCCCAAATAGCAATTCTGGTGCTGGAGAGCAACAGGGAGCAGGTGGTGGCTACATGGGAAGTGGCTATGGTGATGCTAATGGGTATCCAAATGCAGTCTGGAGATCTGATGCTTCACAAGCTGGGAGTTATGGGACTGCCCATGCAAATGGACCTCCATCTGGACAGGTGGGATATGGTGGTGGGTATGGTGGTGGTGCTCAATCCAGGCAGGCACAACAGCAGTAATCCAGATATTCCAACTTATTCATTCTTGTTTCACGGGAACCCTCCCATGCATGCAATGCAGTCGTCACTTTCGCATTTCACACAAGGAGGGATGGCTCTTACAGGATGACGGCAGATTTTGGGACTGGTTGGATTGCTCGATTCCCAGTAGCTTGCAGTAGTCTATATTTTGCTAGCATATAATTAGTAATTCTGAGGAGTAGTAGATACCTCATAGCATTTTCTTTCAAGTTGTAGTGTTATATTCAGTGTGCTTAGTGCTGTTTCTGGTAGCTGATATGGAGCTTTTTTATTCTCTCTAGTGGTACAACTAGAGTATATCATATACTACACTTGTTACTTTTGTGGCAATGGATGATACTTAGCATCTAGTATTTCGTTTATAATGTAGCATTAGCATTAATCTCAGGTAGTTGACTAGGAATTTGATGGTGCTAGAATCTCATGCTTGCAGTGCTTTGTTTGCTGGTATACTTTTTATGGTTTGGTAGATAGAGAGTAGAGATAGAGAAGATTCTTGCTATAAGGTGGAGCTCTAGCTCACTTGGGTTGATCAGTTCGTAATGGCTAGCAATAATGGTAGGTAGTGGTAGTTGAGATATTTGACCTGGCATAATCATTTTCCTCCTGTATTTGCCCTTGTTGTACAGGAGGAGAGAGATGCCCGTGTACTTCGTAAGTTGGAATCAGAATGCTACCCTCGTGGGTTCTCCCAAAGGTTTTTAACAGGGTGTGTGGCGTGGAAAGGCAGGTAACGTGGTCTTGCTCGATTGACCCGATGCATTCAAGTGAAGTGAGGCAGGGGAGGGCCATTGTGTTGAGGCCAACATCACTGTTGAACTTTCCGGAGATGAAAACCCCTAATCTTTGTTGCAGGTTGTGATCCCACCAGAGTTCTCAGTTTGAACAACCTGGGTATGTTGATTTAACAGGCAGCCTTACATTTCCTTGCCCATTGTTTGAGTTGAGAGGCCTTGATTTTCTTCTTTGAAATGTTTTCCTTCTAAAAACACCTCAAAATCTGAACTGATGGCTTTCAGTAAATTTATAAGGTGTTGTTTAGGGGGTGATGGTTCCATAAGTTCAACTCTAGATAGATAGCTACAGCTTGTTGGTTTCAAACGGTAAATGAAAGACCGCCTTGTTTCAAAGTTCTTTCTTTGGAGGAGTAATTCAAACTTTAATTTACAGTTCAAATCTAAACCTAGACCTGACTTTGGGTTCATGTGAAGGTTTGGTATTTCTAAAATTGTTAAGCCCTAAAGCATATATATATGGATTTGAATTTGAACTGAATGAGTTTGCTGGGCGCTTGCTGCTCTGTTCTCCCTTTGCACGGAACTAGGTTTAAAGTATAAGTATATCGTGTAACGTTTCTCTAAAGATAGCATAATGGATAATGGTTCGTGACAAGGTAATTAATCTGAAATTATTGATTATTAATCATAAAAATATATAATTAATCTAAAACATGATCCAATATGAAACTATTGTATTTTATTTATTTACAAAAGCAAATACTTTCACTTTCATTATTTATACTTTATAAATTAAGGAAAAATAAGTCATTTAATTTTAAATTTGTCAAGTAATAGTTTCACTTTTATAAATGCTAGATATGCTATTATTAATTGTAAGTTATAATATTAATCAACAATTTATAGAAATATACAAAATAGGGTTGTTCATCAAAAATTGAAAAAACTGAAAAACCAAAATACTTGAATACTAAAATTATATCCTATGAGATTTCACCTAAATACTAAAACACCTCCTAAACCTCCTTTGTCACAATAGGAATACATTAGTGGGGTACACGTGAGATGCATAGGCTTTGTTAAAAGAACTTGTGGCGAAGTATATTGGTAGGGGATCTTTCACCCTCCCTCCCCCCAACACACGCACACAAAAAAAAATATTGTTACTTATATGGTCATTAAGGTAAAATAGGGTAAAAAATGTAAAAAAAAAAATCTTGAACTAGAATGTAAATGTTCACTCTAATGTTTGTCCAAACTCCCAAAATAGAAAAAGAAAATAACATGTTTATTTTTTCTTTAAAAAATCTATGATAGACCCAAATCTTGTCATGCCATTTTCCTCTAAACCCTACCTCTTTTAAATTCTATCTCATTTTCTTTTTTAACTTGATCCCCACCAAAAAAATAAAAAAGAAAATTCCTGGCCCCACCCCTAGATAGGCCTAACCTGAGCCTGACCCAACTTAACAAAAACTTTTGCATTGATTGGGTTTGAGTTTTCGAACTTCAAGTTTGGTGTAGGCCAAAAAACTCGAGCCTAACCAAAATTCAGGTTGGGCTTGGGTTGAGACCTCTGGATTACTTTATTTTTATTATATATATATATATATTTAACAATATTTAACATTATTAATTAATTTAATTAACAGTAGTAACTATAAATATTAATAGTAGTAACAGTGTTAATTAATTACTTGATGGTAGTAAATGATTTATTAATGTAATTATTTAACAGTAAACACTTAATACTATTAATTTAATGAACAGTAATTAACAATATTTATTAATACTATACTTAATTAATTAATACTGTATTTAATTAACGTTATTAAATAATTAATTAACAATGTTAAATTAATACGGTATTAATTATTTAGCAATATTAATAGTATTAACAGTGTTAAGTTAATTATTACTATAACAGTAATTAATTGGTCGGTCCATTTGTAATTACTTATTCAACCTTCTGTTGAGTCGGTCAATTATTAACGTTGTTAATGTGCCGGTCCATTTGTAGGATTTAACAAACCTGATCCATACCCGAATCGAGTTGTCTTCTTCACTCGATTAACGTCTACAGTATTCGCTCGGTATAGTGGTTGCTCGACCACAATATGAAACAGGGCCTATGTATGTATGTGGGTTTGGACAACAGAAATGAGTGACCGGTTGCCAGAACGATGGAAACCACCAATGATTCTCCCAAAGCCGATCCATTTGGACGTTAATGGTCGATGGTGTTCAAGGCTAAGGGGTCAGAAATCAAAATGCTCCCCTGTTTTTTGTCCTTAAGTGCGAAATATGAACCAATTGACGGTGGGTTTGGATGGCGGGAAAGAATCGTCGGTTCCTGGAACAACACTAGCATCCAATATTTCTTGCAAAAACCGACGCATTTGAGAATCAGTTCAGGAAAGCAATGGAGCGATTTTGATAGGGGCATCGTATGTGAAACCTATTAATAAGAAGGGAACACTGAGTCGCATGTGAGTTGGAAGAGCCGAAGAGGTAACGTATGAAGGGAACAGTGAAACGGGAATAGTGAAGTTGTTTTGCTAAGATATGAAATCCATAAGAAGTGGTTCCCTAATAGGTTACGGTAGTTTGCAAAATCAGACTTTTCTTGCATTGAGAACTCTCTTGCCACGTGGCCAAGTGAGAAGCCTGGGTAGGGTGTGAAATGTTAAGTGGTGGGCCAGACATGATGAAGTGTTGAAATAAGAGAGGGAGAGGACACCTATGAGGTGGCTTCATGAGGGAGCAAGAAAGGCTAAAATGAAGAGGGTCTAAGACTCTTGTGTTAGGGTAAGGGAGGAAGCTCACGCTATGACATGGCATATTTATACTTTATTATATATATTCCACTTTAGTTCCGTGAACTTTGGGGTAGTGTCAAGTTATTACTCAAACTTTCAAATGTGTCACTGTAGTATCTGAACTTTCAAAAAGTGTCAAGTTGGTTCCCGACTTAATTATTTGATCATGTGATGCTTTGTGCGAGTTAAAAATTTACAAAATGGCAAAATTGCCATTTCTTTAGTTTTTTGATACCATTTTGCCCTTGTTCTTCAAGGTTAGGGATATTCTCTGACTAAAGGAAGGAATTAAAGGAGTTTTGAGTTTTTTCCACTGCCTTGAAGGTTATTTTCTCTTCCACAACTTCTGTACTTGTATTTTCTATCTGAATAGCTTTTTTTTTTAGAATTCTAGATGACTTCCCATCCTAATGGGCTATGTCTTACACAACCCATGTATTTCCATCCGAATAGGTTATCCCTTTTAGAATTTCAGACATGGTAATTGATGAACAAATGGCTAGTGATGAAGGATGATTTGGCCCGACCTAATAAAAAGGGGACACGTGGACACGACCTGACCAAGAGATGACAACTCAGCCTGACAAGTTCAGTTCGCAGCAGTTGAGCTTGCGTATTCAGTCACCTCGGCTTAAGGCCCACCTCGGAGCAGGGCCACCTCAGCATCGAGGCAATTTGGCATTTAGTCTAGTTTGGAACTAAAATGTATCATCTCGGGGATACCGACCTAGACCACTACGTGACGACCTTGAAAATCTCTCCAACAGACTCTGAACCCTGTGGGATTACGCCGCATAACGGCAAGCCTTATCTCCTCCCTGCTCGGTTCGGGAGGAATTGATAAGCTTTATCAGTTGATAGCGTTATCTCCCAACTAAAGTGGAAACGGATCCCATTGTAACGGAGATCACGAAACCGATCCGCAAGACCCGTGAGGAATCAACTATATAAAGGCTCCAACCCCGAGGGCACAAGGTACGCGTGATTTCTCTGCTCTCTAGCTCTCTAGCTCTCTACATTCTCAAAATTATTCAGCTCGCAACAGCTTACTAACTTAAGCATCGGAAAGACCTCGCCAGGCTAGCCACCCTGGTTCTCTGATCTTGTTCTGCAGATTTGCTTAGCTAGCTGTCTGACTGGAAGCTAGATCACCCTCTAGTAGGGAGCAGCTAGATCGTGCTACTTCAATTGGCGCCATTTGTGGGGAGACAATAAAAAAGCCTTCTCCACAATCAACAACTTTCATCTAAAATCAATGGCATCCTCCAGTCACGCCGGGCAGTGTAGTGAAATGAACGTCTTTGGGGGGCAACCTCAGTTTCCATCAGTATGCATTGGTGAGTTCACCATACCACTTACTGTGACTGGGGTCCCAACACTGACCGCGTAAGAAAATGCTACACAGGTGAACGCCCCGCTCCCTCCAGTGGTGGGCGCAATCTTCACTAAACTGTCTGTGGTTCCCCCCGGAGTCGGGAAATCCCAATTCGATGACCTAGTACATTGTGTGCGGGCCATTCAGGTCCAAATGCAACAGGTCCAACAGCTCCAGTAATACCAGCAACATGTGTTTTACCAGTACTACCAGCAGTAGTTCCCTCCACTGCTGCAAAGCCAGCAGCCGGTTCCACCTCGGCACCTAGCAACTCAGCAGAACCGACATCGCGTGCAAAACATCACTCGATCTCCCCACCGAGGCGAGGAGACTTCCCAGGTCCCACTTCCTCTTAGGAGCCAAGTCTCACCTCGTGGGAGGAGAGATAGACAGATCACCCCGCCTGCTTCACAAGCAACATCGGAAACAGGTCCGGGGACACTCAACCCAATAGAGCTACTCTTCCTCGGCGTTCGCATCAAGAGGGTGGATCGCTCGTAGGTAACCGGTTTGGGATTCTGGTCGCGAACTCAAGGCAAGGCCCTTCTATCCGCGACAGTCAGCCTCAAAACGCAAGGAACCAAGAGATACCTCACAATAGAGCAGTACCAGACCATTTAGAGGTAGTAGCACCAATGCAGAGCCGATGAAGAAGCAGCAACGAAGGCGTCGCAAGGCACACCAAACTTCAGCTCAGAACAACCAGCTCGCGAGGCCAAACCAGTAGGAACAGATTAAAGGTAAAGAAGAGGCGAGCTTGGTAGCTTCAAAGACCACCCCTCTACTCTCCGGGTCGTCCCCTTTGTCTCTCGAGCTCTTGGCGACTCCAATGCCCAAGGAATTCAAGATGCCTCCCCGCGATAAGTATGACGGATCCTTTTGATCCTAATGACCACGTGGACTTCTTCCAGTCCCAGATGCACCTAGCTGGGGCTGACGAGTCCTGCATGTGTGTAGCTTTCTCCACCACATTCAAAGGAGTAGCTCGCACATGGTATCGGAACCTCGCGCCAGGATCAATCAATAGTTGGGCGTAGTTCGTGGAGTTATTCACCTCACACTTCATCACCAGCAAGAAGTGCCCGAGGTCCCAAGAGAGCCTCCTTAATGTGGTTCAAAGAGAAGGGGAGTCCATCATAAGCTACATCAAGCGCTTCAATGACACCTGCTTGCAGATCCCTGACCTAGACTCAGCGGTGAGACTCATGACAGCAAAAAGGGCATAACTCACAGGGAATTCAAATGGCATGTGGTAGCCAACAAGCCGAAACATATCATAGAATTCCTCAAGCTCGCAGACTAGTTCATTGGAATTGAGGAAGAGATGAACCTGAAGACCGACAATCCAACTGAGAAGAGAAAAAGAGATGGTGACAATACCGGCAACGACAATCGTAAGAGAAGAAATAGCAAGTCTCCGAGTAGGGGAGGAAACAAGTCTGGGAGCCAATCTCCTTCGCGATCTCACAAGTTAGGTTAGCGCTCCAGAACCCCACCTGTTGAAAGGACGAGTTACACACCCCTCAACGCTAAGCGAGGTGAAATCCTGATGGCCATCAAAGACACCTCCTTTGTCAAGTGGCCACCTAGGTTGAGGGGAGATCTTGCAACTAGAAACTGGAATGTCTACTGTCACTTTCACAGAGACCATGGACACAGTACAGAGAACTGTAGAAACCTCTGCGACGAGATAGAGGAGCTCATCCGCCGTGGGTATTTGAAGAACTTCATACAACGAGAAGGAAGAAGCTAGGCAGACCGCCAACCAGACCGACAAGGAGACTAGAGAAAGAATGCCCCCAAGTCCAGCAGTAGATAGAGCGAGTAGCCGCCATGGCAGTTGCCCAAGGAAAGTCCGATCCACGGAGTCATCAATATGATTACTGGTGGGTCCATCATCGCAGGGTGCACTTCGGCAACGGGATGAACTTCAGTCCGTGAATTAGAAAGCGAAGAGCAGAACCCACTAAAGCGACCTAGAATCGAAGAGCCAATTTATTTCACGAAGGATGATGCGCGCGGGATCTAGTATCCACACGACGATGCCCTGGTGATAAAGCTAAGGATCAACGACTTCGAAGTCAAGCGCGTCCTAGTGGACTCAGGTAGCTCGGCCGACATACTGTTCAAGGACATCTTCAACAAGCTCCAACTCCAAGAAAGCGACCTAAAGCCGACGGATACCCCCTGGTAGGCTTCAGCGGCGAGGAAGTCAGACCCCTAGGGCGAGTTTCAGTACTTGTGAAGGTCGGCACGTGGCCAAACATAGCGAGGTTCGAGCACACGTTTCTAGTATTCTTAACCCCATCTCCCTACAATGCCATAGTAGGTTGGCCCATTACACACGCCCTTCGTGCGGTAGTATCCACCTACTACCTGGCAATGAAGTTCCCTACGGATTATGGAGTAAGGGTTGCGTGAGGAGATCAGATCGAATCTTGCAAATGCTACGTAGCTGCCCTCAAGGGGAAAGCCAAACTAGCGGCTGACATCGAGCTTAAGCGACCTACGGAGTATGCTGAGGAGCGAGCTACACCGACAGAGGAGACAGTTCACATCCCGGTTTTGACAGATGATCCAACTAAGACCCTCCAGATCGGCGCTTCGATCGAAGAGTCACTTCACTCTCAACTGGTAATTTTTTTACTTCAGAATTTAGATGTATTTGCTTGGTCCGCGGAAGAAATGCCCGGAATAGACTCTAAAATCTTAACTCATAAGTTAAACATCGATCCCTTAGTCAGGCCAGTTAGACAAAAAAAGCATAACCTCGCCCCGGAACGCTGGAGGATAGTCGATGAAGAGATCGGAAAGCTCTTAGCGGTAGACTTCACCAAAGAAGTCCATTACCTGAGCTGGGTAGCTAACCCAGTTCTGGTGAAAAAGGTCAACCGTTAATGGCGCATGTGCGCCGATTATACCGATCTGAATAGAACCTGCCCAAAGGACTGCTTCCCGCTGCCCAAGATCGACCGCCTAGTGGATGCGACCTCAGGACATGAGTTGCTGAGTTTTCTGGATGCATACTCTGGTTACAACCAGATCAGGATGGACCCCACCGATGAAGAAAAGACGGCCTTTATAACTGAGCTCGGATTGTACTGCTATAAGGTTATGCCCTTTGGACTAAAAAATGCTGGGGCAACCTTTCAAAGACTTGTAAATAGGATTTTTGAGCCATTAATCGGCAATAAAGTTGAATGTTATGTAGAAGATATGGTCGTTAAGACCCAATTTTCAAAATTTTTATTAAATGATTTGCAAAATGTTTTCGAAATTTTACGAAAGTATAACATGAAATTAAATCCCAACAAATGTGTCTTCGGGGTCACCTCGGGTAAATTCTTGGGCTATATAGTCAACCGACGTGGCATCGAAGCCAATCCAAGAAAAATAAAGGCCATCTTAGATATGAAACCACCTCGCAAACTGAAAGAGGTTCAGAGGCTGAATGGTCGGATAGCCGCTCTGAGCCATTTTATGTCTAAGTCGGCAGATCACTGCCTACCTTTCTTTAAGGCTATAAAGAAGAGTAAAGACTTCGAGTGGACCGTGGAGTGTCAACTCACCTTCGACGAGCTAAAAAGATACTTAGCTAGTACCCTAGTTCTAACTCGACCTGAGGAAGGGGATATTTTAAAGTTGTACCTCTCCGCGAGTGACGAGGTGGTCAGCTCGGTACTGGTAAATGAGGTAGATCGGGTCCAACGACCCATCTACTATGTTAGCAAGGTTTTGTAGGATGTTGAAACAAGGTATCCGGAGATTGAGAAACTGGTGTACGCGCTAGTCATAGCAGTTCGGAAGTTCGTCCGTACTTCCAAGCCCACACTATCGTCGTCCTCACCAACAAGCCTCTAAGGCAAATCCTTCTCAAGCCCGAGGTTTCTAGCAGATTGATGAAATGGGCTATCAAACTCAGTGAGTATGACATCTGGTACGAACCTCGAACGATAATTAAAGCCCAAGCCTTGGCCGATTTTGTGGCAGAATGTACGTTCTGTACCACAACTCCCGATCTGGCCGAGCTCGAGCACACGGTTGGATTAGGTCCGACCTGGGACGAGGAGCCCTGGATCCTCTACGTTGACAGCTCGTCCAACCAACAAGGAAGTGGTGCAGGAATAATTTTGTACGGTTCAAGCGAGGTGAAGCTAGAATACACGCTCCGATTCGGGTTCGCAACATCGATCAACGAAGCAGAGTACAAAGCGTTAGTCGCCGGGCTCACTCTAGCAAAGGAAGTGAAGGCCAAGCATCTTGTCATATGCAACAATTCCTAGCTCATGGTCAACCAAGTTAGCGGTGAATATGAAGCCCGCGACCCCACCATTGCAGCCTATTTGGCCAAAGTTAAGGAGATAATACGCGGCTTCATCTCCTATTTCCTCAGGCAGATCTTGAGATCCGAGAATGCTGAGGCTGACGCCTTGTCCCGGTTAGCTAGCACAAGCATCAATACCATGTGGACTGTGTACATAGGGGACTTACCTCGGCCTAGCATTCTCGAGGGGGGGGGGGCAGGAGAGGTCGCTCCTGTAGCACAAGCAGAGCCGAGCTGGATTGACCCGCTTGTGAGTTATCTGCTTCACGGGACCCTCCCTGCATAACGCAATGCGGCCTGAAGGGTAGAGCGCCAGTCGGCTAAGTACGTCATCATAGACGGACAGTTGTACAGGAGATCTTTCATGCTCCCCTACTTGTGCTGCTTGCGACCCTCAGAGGCCGAGCTCGTTCTCTGTGATACCCATGAAGGCTTGTGCGGCGGACACTTGGGGGGTAGGGCTCTTGCCCAGAAGGCATTACGAAAAGGTTATTATTGGCCCGTGATGAAGGCAGACGCACTCGAGCTCGTCAAAAAATGCGACGAGTATTAGAGGCATGCCAACATCCACCACCGACCTGCTGCCGACCTCAAATACCTCACAAGCCCATGTCCCTTCGCACAGTGGGGAATTGACATACTTGGCTCATTCCCGCCCACGATAGGACAGAGGAGGTTTCTGGTCATAGCAGTGGACTATTTTATGAAGTGGGTGGAAGCGGAACCCCTAACTATGATCACAACCTGCAACATACAAAACTTCTTCTGGAGGAACATAGTATGTCGTTTCGTGCTACCTCGGGTACTCATCTCCGACAATGGAAAGCAATTCGGGGACATCAAGTTTCAGAATTGGTGTGTTGAAATGTGAATACAACAGAACTTCACCTTAGTGGCACACCCCCAGGCAAACGGGCAAGCGGAAGTCACCAACAAAGCCATACTCCGTGAAGTAAAAGCTCGCTTAACTCGAGCCAAAGGACTGTGGGTAGACGAACTGCCTAGTGTGCTATGGGCCTATCGGACCACTATCAAGACTGCCACAGGTGAGACTCCCTTCAATCTCACTTACGGCATGGAAGCGGTGATCCCAGCAGAAATCGATGTGCCTACGATGCGCTTGGAGGCCTACGATGAGGAGATAAATAATGACGATTTCCGTACTAACCTAGACCTAGTGGAAGAAGTGCGGGACCTGACATACATTTGGACTGTAGCTTAACAACAGAGAGTAGCTCGGTACTATAATGCTTGGGTCAAGAAGCAACACTTTCGTGTCAGCGACCTAGTTCTGCAAAAGGTTATGGTACCTGAGCCCGGTGTTGGTAAGCTTGGATCGAACTGGGAAGGTCCGTACCGAGTAAGATGGGTATTCGGGGAAGGTACGTACGAGCTCGAGACCTTGGAAGGGAAGCAAGTACCTCGAGCGTGGAACATCCGCAACTTGAGAAGACACTACTTGTGATCGCTGAACTGGAAAGAGGACTGCGAGTCACTCCCAGAAGCCCAAGGGCCATGATGCCGAGCTGACATATGACCTCAGCACTACGAATAAGTCGCAGTCGCCTCTTCGGCATGGGCAGACAAGTTCCAGTCTTCTCTTCGGCATGGGTGGACAAGTCTCAGTTGCCTCTTCAGCATGGGTAGACAAATCCTAGTCGCCTCTTTGGCATAGGTAGACAAGTCCTAGTTGCCTCTTCGGCATAGGCAAATCAGCCCTCATGCCTAAGGCATAAACAGTTCGGGTATAAACCCTATGACATCTAGCCCATCCTGACATATAATAATAGGTTGAACCCACTAGCTCTAAGGGACAACCGACATCTAAGCGAGTAGCCTGTGCGCAGACAGGTTGGGTATATACCCTACAATGTCTGCTCACCTCGGCGTACATTATGCAATGTTACCCCTGCTCCTAGTCTAGCTCGTTTGCTCGGCAGTTCGGGGTAACCTACACTTGGAAAAATTATATTTCAGTTATCCCTACTTGTAGTCCAATTCGGTAGCTCGACAGTTCGGGGTAACCTACACATTTCTACTCCTACTTGGTTTAGTTCGCCAGTTCGGGAGTTATTTACACTTAGAAAATTTTTGCACAAAAATAGTCAAAATGTTTTCATTTCATTGGTATAAAATGCTGAGTACAAAAGAAAGGAAAAACAAAAACTTTCATTATAACCCGAGCTCAGAGGCTCGGGGTGTACACCAAAATGGTCCAAGGAAAAAGGCAAGGACCATGCATTCGGACTGCCAGGCATGTCGGTCTCCATATGCTCCTCCTCCGCGTCCTCTCGACCTGATGGGCCTGCCTCGGGGACTTCATCGTCACTTTCCTCCTCGAAGGAGCTGGGTTCTTCATTCACCGCCTTCACCACCTCAGGAGTAAGGTCAGACATAGAAACAATTCCGAGGTCCAGTTCGGGAAACTTTTGCCGCATCAGATACTTACATAGCTTGAAGCCGGACCGGTAAGAGCTCAATCTGTATTGGACTTGGAGGTTATGGAACTCCGAAGACTCCTTGAAGTTTTCAATGGCGCGCTCCCTCTCTTCAGCTCGCGCCTCTTGAATGGTGGTCTCGAAGATCTTGGTGCGCTCTTGGATCATCGCTTCAAGGTTCTCGTTCTCGTTCTCGCATTGAAGCTTCCCCTTCTCCTCAGTCAGTGCTAGGATCAGCTTCTGTTGACTCCGAGCTCCCTTCTTAGCCCGAAGAACCTCACCCCGAGCTATGTCCAGCTCGTGGTAAAGTTTTTGTGCCTTCTCATCGGCTTCCCGAGCTTGCTTCAAGCGGACCTCGGACTGGTAGACCAATGAATGAATGGCGAAGTTCACCTAGCAAAGGAAGTATAGGTAAGTACACTTAACAGGACAGACAAGGAAACGAAGTGTAAAGTAAGAATACTCACCACCATGCAACAGCTAGCAGCCCGGCCTCCAAGCTGACTTGTAGGCATGTCGGCCCACTCCGTGACCTCGGCAGGAAAAATGATGCCCTTACTCTTAAGGAGCCCGAGCCGAGGGGTCATTATACTTACCTTCAGGAGCTGAGGCTCGGGCGCGGAAGTGCTCTCCGGTTCGCGAGGCGGAGCGCCTTCGTCCTGGTCTTCGTCCAAGTCCACAATGGGAGGCTGGGGACGGACCTCCTCCTCCGGAAGCTCGACAGAGATCGGCTCCGGCGTAGCAACTTCGGGCGGAACAGGGGCAGAAGGACCGGCCTCCCAGTGAGCCTTCTTTGAGGCCTTCCTCTTCTTCCCTCTTTGGAATCTCTTCAGAAGGTTCTCTTCATCGACCTCTGGCATGGTTACTGCAAGAGGAAAAGAAAAGGTTAGTCACGAACTAAAGAAAATCCAAAGTAAATAATTACCGAGGTGGAGGCCTACCAGGAGGGCTCAGTCCAGCTCGCACAAGCTTCTCCTCGGCCAAGAAATCTTTCGTCTCTAGGCCGAGGTCCCTCCAGGAGTTAATGGCTGCCCTAGTCTCCGCATCTAAGCTTACCCTGGGGTCTTTAATAGCCACCCTCCAGTGAGTCGGGAAGGGCCATCCCTCAGGGTTCCGAACAAAAAAGTATCTTCTCTTCTAGGCCGGTACTTTGTTCGGGCTGCCGAACAGAATTTTGAACCTGGGCTGAGGAGAGATGTAGTAACTTTGTTGGACTTCCCCACGCAAACAAGTGGAGTTCTTTTTGATTGAGTAGATCGAATTAAAGACGTCTAAGAACAGAGGTCAGTTGTACTCATGGAACAGGGAGATAGTACCTACTATAGTTCGGGTTGAGTTCGGGTGAAGTTGGTCGATGGTGATGTCAAAAAACTTGATTATTTCTACAATAAATGGGTGGAGCGGGAAGCGTAGCCCGGCTACGAGCTGCTCTTCGAAAACCGCGAGCTCATGGTGACCATGAACCCAAGGGTATTGACCTAAGGGAATACTAAAAACTAGGTTATCAGGAAAACGGTAACGAACTACCAAAGACAGCAGCCTATCCGAGGTCATGGTAAAAGGCCCGAAGTCATCCAGATCCCGACCCCAAGAAGAAGATGGGACCTCCTCTCTAGAGGTCGGTTCCTCCTCCCGAGCTTCGGACTCCTCATGTCGAGAAGGCCCAACTTCAGGTAAAGAGTTTTCCTCTAAGGGGCCAAGGGGAGAGCTACCTAGCGAGGAGCTGACCTTGCCAGCGGGAGCCGAGGACTGCACCTCGGTACCCTTGAGCTCATTAGAATCGGCAAGAAGAAGCCTATCTATACTAGCACTAGACATGTTGAAACAGGAAAGGAGAACAAACTAAGAAAAGACGAACTCACCAAAAGGGAAATGACCTCGGAATACAAAGGAAGAAGTAGCGAGCTGAAGGACTCCGACGTGACCTCGGGAGAGCTCAATCACCGGATTTTTAGCGAAGAAGAGGGGTCCCCCGACCCCCTATTTATAGTTCACCGCGAGGCGATCAACGACTGAGACATGCTTGATCCAATTGCTCTCATGAAAATCAATCGCACGACGCCCGAGGATGAAATCGGTTGAGCGTGCTTTTGTCGTCCACGGAGTCCATAAGCAGCATGACGTCCGCGCGTACACCCGACGCGATCTGGGTTATTATTGGTTGAGCCAGAAGTCCGAACAGGTCCGACCAAATGATTCGCCCGGAAAGCCACTTGGACCTTGTGCCAAATCCTCATAGACTCGTCATGAACTCCTCGCACCGGGTCGGGACCCCTGGCTCGGGGAGTGGGGGGCAATTGATGAAGGGTGATTTGGCCCGACCTAGTAAAAAGGGGACACGTGGACACGACTTGACCAAGAGATGACAACTCAGCCTGACAAGTTCAGTTTGTAGTAGTCGAGCTCGTGTATTCAGTCACCTCGGGTTAAGGCCCACCTCAGAGCAGGGCCACCTCGGCATCGAGGCACTTTGGCATTTAGTCCAATTCGGAACTAAAAAGTATCATCTCAGGGATACCGACCTAGACTACTACGTGACGACCCCGGAAATCTCTCCATTAGATTCCGAACCCCGCGGGATCACGCCGCATAACGGTAAGCCTTATCTCCTCCCCACCCGGTTCGAGAGGAATTGATAAGCTTTATCAGTTGATAGTGTTATCTCCCAACTAAAGCAGAATCAGATCCCATTGTAACGGAGACCGCGGAACCGATCCGCAAGACCCGCAAGGAATCAACTATATAAAGGCTCCAACCCCGAGGGCACAAGGTACGCGTGATTTCTCTGCTCTCTAGCTCTCTAGATCTCTACATTCTCAAAACTATTCAGCTCGCAACAGTTTACTAACTTAAGCATCGGCGCGACCTTGCCGGGCTAGCCACCCCGAGTTCTCTAATCTTATTCTGCAAATTTGCTTAGCTCGCTGTCCGACTGGAAACCAGATCACTCTCCAGTAAGGAGCAGCCAGATCACGCTACATTAGCTAGATTATTTTAGAAGCTTGTAGCAATTCCTAAAATAGGTTATTTTAAAATTTAAGACATGGGAAGGATATGGCTATAAGCTTTTTATCTCCCCTTATTATCTTCATCTTCCCTTATTATTTTCGGTTTGAATGGTTTGCAATGGATATTGAATTTTGTGGAGGATGCCTTCTTCTAAGTCCACCGGTGAGAGTCAATACCGGAGATACCTGAAATACAATCCAAAGAGGGCTTTGATTCAAGTGTGTGAGACAGATTGGAATTCGAATAGAATATTTTATAGCTACCCCATTAGTATAGTAAGCAATCCGGTTTCTGATGTGAAATTGAAATTGTTCTTTATTATAGTAATAGGAATCTTACATCCAATGCATTTGTTTTCAAGGAAGCGTACCTCTGCCTTACAATTTTTTTTTTCAATATATGGACAGTTGCCACAAGTTTCCCTAATGAAGCCAACTCAATGGTTTATATTGATGATCATATAGGAGAGCTCAAGAAGTTGGTAGCTCATTTGGACTGTCATGTGAAGGCTTTGGAGGCCTCCCAACAAGTCGGTATTGACAATGAGGGTTTTAATCATTGTATTCATTGTTGTGTTCTTTGGCATATACATTTACAAGAACCAGAGCGGAGGCTATTGTATTAGCTAGATTTTGATCATGTCAAGTTGTTAATGAACCGTTTGTTGTTGAAGATAGAAAGCTTACTTTATTGGAATATTTGTATAAGACAGGGTTTTAGTAAATATATCATGGATGTAGTTTTGCATTTAGCGTATTGAATAATCCCAATGGGGTCTAATTATTCCAAAGTGCTTTTGATAATAATGATGGGTAGTCCATTGGCTTTTATCAAGTGAATGGTTTCTCTTGGCTATGGACATAGTGATGTGATGGGTAGTCCATTGGCCATCTGTTCATCAATTGCCATGTGGCTAGAAGCTTGTGGCAATCACTTCCTTCTAATTATATTGGTGAGCTCATTAATCAGTGGAAGTTACAGTCTTGTGTGCTTACCCCTTGATTTTTTTTCTTTATTTTACCTTTATAAGATTTGCCAAATGTCTTTAACCGGTTATTTACACATAGGATGACAAACCTTATAAGAACAGTTGAAGATATCTGACTCAATGACAAAACCTTATAAAGTCGTTATCATGATATTATTATACTCAATGGCTGATATCTTAATCATGAAGATAAAGGATTCAGTTGCTGCATGTAAATGTGTTTGAAACATCTATAACATCATAAGATTCTTGAAGGTTTGTAAAACATTATAAACATCTATTTGAAACATTTAAAACATTATAAACACCTAAAAACCAAAAAGCTGGGTTTGGTTTAAGCTTTCCTGTAACACTTTTTGCTCTACTCTTAACTTTATCCAAATATGTTATTTTTTAACTTTGGCACCTAAAAGCAAGTTAAGACAAAATGGTAGGTTGTCATCAGTAATTATTTTTGAAAATCTAATCAATATAAAATGTTTAATACGGGTTCAATCTGACCCACACACTGAAATAACTACAGTACATTAATGTAACCACGATTTTGGTTTAATACGGGTTGGATCCGACCCATGGGCTGACATAGCTACAGTGTATTTTGTAAACACTGTTCTGGGTTGAATACGGGCTGGATCTGACCCGTATTACATTTCTTCTTAACTCGTCACTAACTGAGTTCAGTTGAACAAAGAAGTAAGTCATCAACGGTATTCAAGATGCAGCAGAATACCGGCATTCTGCATGGTTATCATCGTATGGACACCGGTTACTATTCTAACATTTTTTTTTTTTTTTCTGGCAGAAAACTGATTTAATGGTGATTTGAGAAAAGTGGCAAAAAATGATTTAATAGCAATATAAGAAAAGTGGAAAAAAAAATTAACGCCATGGGAGGCAATCTGAGAGAACAGACCTGTGACTCTTCCTGAATTAGATTCAAATGGTGACTATTCAAACGTTCTGCTTGACCTGCATTAGCAAATATCATAAAAAAAGAGAGAGAAAACGGTAAAAGAATGAAAAACAGGGGAGAGCAAAGGAAGAAAACAGGGTATTGGGAGTAGTCCTCTGACAATTCGTCATTTGAAACGACTCCTACGAGCTGAGACCTCTACTCAAGCTTTCTGATGGAAACTCATAGCAACTTGGCAAAGTCTGAGCGATTATTATACCAATTGCGTACGTGGAAGTCATTCATAGTCCCATTTATGGGCAGGAGAGGTGGTCTTCTCAATTGACTATTGATATTATATATTCGTCTGACCATATTATCATTGTGAATATTTTAAATCAGCCTAATCATTTTCATTGGAGTATATTCTTTGTTTATGCCCATCGTCTTCTTTGTACTTAACGAACTAGCGGAAGGGGCTGTAATGTAATCGTCGACCCGTTGATCTGATCACTGGTAAAAAATCGTTCAATTGGTCAAGTAACCAAACCATTGATCTGTTGACCCGTTTAATGGTTTTTGGTTATTTTTTTTTTTAATTTTTTAATTGGAAACTATCCAGGCAATCGGTTTCGTTTTATCCTAATCTTGGTTCCTAGCAAAAAATCGTTGAATTGGTCAATAACCCATTGACCTGGGCGGTCGAACCGTTGACCCGTTTAATGATTTTTGGTCATTTTTTAATTTTTTTAATTTTTTAGAACGGGCCATCTATTCAAATTGAACAGTCAAATCATTGACCCAAAAACCGGTGGCCAGAACGGTTCCGTTTTCAGGTCGTATGAGTCACACGCTTGAATGACATAACACATATGGTACTGCTTAATGGACATCAGACACTTAATTTTTTGCCTGCAAGTTTTGTTGTTAGAATGGGTCATCCGTTGTTTTATTTTTTTTTTTAATTGGGAACCGTCCAAGCAACTGGTTCCGTTTTACCACAACCCCGATCCCTAGCCAAAAATTGTTGAATCGGTCAATGACCCATTGACTCGAGTGGTCGAACTGTCAACTTATTGACCCGTTCAATGGTTTTTGGATTTTTTTTTATTTTTTTTAATTTTTGTTGTCAGGACGGGCCGCTCGTTCGAATCGGACGATTGAATCGTCGACCCGAAAACCGATGGCTAGCATAGTTCCATTTTCAGGTCGTATAAGTCACATGCTCGAATAACATAACATGTATGATACTGCTGAATGGACCTCACACACTCAATTTTTTTGCCTATAATTTTTGTTGTCAAAATGGGTTGTCCGTTCGAATCGAACGATCGAACCGTCGATCTGAAAACTAGTGCCCAGAACGGTTCCGTAATTTTTTGTTGTTAGAACAGGCCATCCATTTGAACCGAATGGTCAAACCGTCGTTCCAAAAACCGGTGGCCAGAACGGTTCTGTTTTTGGGTCATATGAGTCACACGCTCGAATGACATAACACGTATGATACTACTTAATGGACCTCATAAACTCAATTTTTTGTCTATAATTTTTGTTGTCAGAACGGACTATTCGTTCGAACCAGAAGATCGAACCGTTGACCCAAAAACTAGTGGCTAGAATGGTTCTGTAATTTTTTGCTTGTAATTTTGTTGTTAGAATGGGCCATCTGTTCGAACCGGACGGTCGAACCGTCGGTTGTCAGAACGTTGTTAACAACATTTATCACTAATAGTAAGTAATTATACTATTTAATTAAATAATCATTAATGATAGTTTTAATAATATTATTTAGTTATTTTTAATATAACAGTAAATATTAAATTTATGAATAGGATTTATTAACAATATTCATTAAATTAATAATTACCGAAAATAAATTAAATTAACAGTATTTATCAATAATAGTCGGTAATTATAATATTTTATTAAATAATCAATAACAATACTTTTAATAACATTTTTAATTATTTTTAATATAAAAATAATTACTAAATTTATTAACAGTATTTATAATTTTAATTCAAAGTAAAATTAAAGTAAATATCTATTTATTAATAATATTTACAATAAAAATAATTATTAATTATAATCACTAATTATATATTTATTAAATTACTGTAATAATCAGTAATTATTAAAACCTGGTTAGTAAATTTATTAACAGAATTTTTAATAACAATATTTATAATAACAATAATTGTATATTTATTAAATTACTATAATAATCAGTACTTATTAAATTACAGTAATTAATTACAGTAATAATAAATAAGAGTATTTATAATTTTAATTTAAAGTAAAATTTAAGTAAACATCGATTTATTAATAATATTTATAATAATAATAATTATTAATTATAATCACTAATTATATATTTATTAAATTACTGTAATAATCAGTAATTATTAAAACCTAGTTACTAAATTTATTAACAGAATTTTTAATAACAAGAATTATTAATTAAAATCACTAATCGTTTATTTATTAAATTACTATAACAATCAGTAATTATTAAATTACAGTAATTAATTAGTGTAATAATAAACAGTATTTATATATAAACAGTAGATTTCATTTCCTGGATGCAGAGAGCACATATATATATATATATAGCTTACTTGGCGTTGGTTCCCCACATTCTTTAATTACCATGGATTTTAATGGGGGATCTGAATGATATGTGTTCAGAAAATGAGAAAGTTAGTGGTGGAACTGTTGTCCCTAGTGAATTGGCCTGTGAGGCTCTCAATTCTCTAATCCACCAAGTGGTTAGTTAATCCAAGAGCGTTTAGATCATATTATCTCTTCTCAAAACTATCCAAAATTCTGTCCGTAGCATGGAAAATCTTGCACAAGAGCCTTCCCTTTTAGAGGAGGATTCTTACTGAAGAAGATCGTAATACTCATTTCTTAACTTCCATCAATTTGCCTCCAACTGGAAAGGAAAAGAAAGAACAATATTATATTATACTTTATTGGTTACAAGATTCCACTGGCCAATGGACATCTGATGATTTCTCTGTCATTGAAAGCACTATTCGTCAACATTTCAAGCATATATTCTCATATTCCGAGACATCGTTGGAAGGATTCCCAATTCCCAATGCATCTATTTTAAATCTGCACTCTTTACAAAAGCCTCGGGTCCAGATGGTATCAACACTTTTGGGATGAGGTTGGTGGAGAATTAATATCCTTTATTCAAGATTTATTGAAAATTTTCTCATCAGATAAATGGAACTCATAAAAGGGTTGTGTTGAAACTGCTTCTGATTTTCGACCCATTGGGTTAACAAGCGCCACATATAAAATTGTGGCCAAAATCGTTACCTCTAGACTCAAAAGTTTGTTGCCCCGTCTCATATCACCAATGCAAAATGCTTTCACTCCGGGACGACAAATTTTAGACAATTGGATAATACCTTTTCAAGTTCTTGACTCTATAAAGAAAAAGAAAGGCAGACAAGGGTTATTTATTTTAAAATTAGACGTTAGTGAGGCATGTGATAGAATGGAATGGCCTTTTTTGATGCATGCACTACGGTTAAGAGGATTCTCTGAACAATTTTGTAATTTGATCATGAATTGTATTTTTATTGATTGTTTTTCTATCTTGTTGAATGGGATTCCCTCTCAGCCATTTCAACCTCATTGAGGATTACGCCAAGGTTGCCCTCTTTCACCTTATTTATTTATTTTGTGTGTTGATGTTTTATCTAAACTATTATTACGGGACCTTGAAGATGGACAATTCCACGTGGTTAAACTTGGGATAGGTGGAGTTGTGTTGAACCACATAATGTCTGTTGATGATATTCTAATTTTTGGAAGGAGCATTATGCAAGTCAACTGAATTAAGGAAATTCTGGACATGTTTTGTTCTTGGTCAGGTCAACAAATCAGTTATGATAAATCATCAATCTATTTTAGCTCTAATGTCCATAGACGTTGTCACCGAATGTTAACTTCCTTTCTCGGGGTTAAAACAATGAGGGGTGACGAATTATATTTGGGTTGTAGTCTTCATGACATTAAGAATTGTAAAGAAGATGGTTCGAGGGTGATTGAAAAGGTCAAATCAAGATTGGAAGGATGGAAAGGCTGCTGTTTGTCTCATGCGGATAAGGTTTTTTGCTTTGTAGTACAATGTTTGCTCTCCCTACATACATCATGAGCACTAAACTACTCGCATCTTCCCATTGTTAGCAACTTACATCTTTGACCCGCGAGTTTTGGTGGGTTTTCTTTGCTAATAAGAAGCATTTATATTTGCACAAGTGGACTGATATTACTACATCTAAATTGTCAGGAGGTTTGGGTTTTAAAGATTTCCGTTGTCTCAATATTTCTGTTGTCTCTAAATTATGTTGGAGATTTTTGATTGAGCATTCACATCTATGGGTAAAGGTTTTAGAGTCCAAATACCTTCAATAAAAGAATTTTTGGATTGTTTCTTCCAAAAGCACATGGACTTATATTTGGACGAGTATGCTTAAATGCAAAACTTATCTTAAGCGTGGTTGCCAATGGTGTATTGGGAATGGTTGGTCTACAGATGCCTTGGCTGATCCTTGGTTGCCTAAACCTTGGACTACTCCCAGCGCCACTTTTTTTCTCCCTCATGAGATGCCTATACTATGTGTGGCATATATTATTGTCCCTCACACTAGATCTTGGGTGCATGAACAACTTTCTCACTTTTTTGATCCCTCTATGGTGCAACTCATAAAGACCTTACCTCTACCAACAAATGTGGAGGAGATTGATGACAAGCTGATTTGGACACTTATTCCTCATGGGAGGTTTACAATGTCTTCCATATACAATCTCTTGTCAATTGGTGATGCACACCATTCTAATGCATGTTATGCTTTTGGTACAGTAACGTGGAAGAGCTTTTGGAGTATTAAACATTTTCCACCATGGGTACAATTCTTTCTTTGGAGATGCTTAATGAATGTTATTCCTACCACTGGTCGATTGGCTAACTATATTACTAGTATTGACCCTACTTGTCGCTTATGTGGCACTGCTGTTGAAACCATTCACCATCTATTTTTTGGTTGTTCAGTGACCAGATCAGTTTGGTTTGCATCATGTTTAAGCCTAAAAGTTGATGAACATATAGATTGGAGTCTATAGGATTAGCTATTTCATTGGTTTAAACTTGACTCTCCTTTTAATGAATGCCAACTATCATATTTTACTATTGCAAGCATTTTCATGTGGCAGATATGAAAATCTAGATGTAATATAATAATGGAAAATCGGGCATTTGAACCTATGACAGTTATCTTCAAGGCCCAGTACCAAATGGAGGAGATTTGATGTTCTTTATCGATTAATGGGGATATTTCTAATACTACCATCTCAAGGCTGGATGGCTCCTCCCACTTTTGGCAGAAACCTATCCCTCCTATGTACAAAATCAACTTTGATGGTGCTTTATCGTCTTCAGATGGGGGTTTAGGTGTTGTGATCCGTGATCACTCAGGGGCTTTTATTTATGGCAGATCCATTAAAGTTCCTAAAGCTTCCCCAAAAGAATTAGAAGTTAAGGCTACTCATGCGGCCCTTTTGTTTGGTTTAGATTTGGGGCTCTCTTCCATCATTCTTGAGGGAGATTCTAGAATTGTGACTACAAGTCTGTTGGAGTTTGGCTCTCACGCTCCTTGGCCTATTCACATGTTGATCGCAGATTGCAGACTTTTTGTTAGAAATTTCTCTCATTGCTCAGTAAATTGGGTTGCTCATTCTGGTAATGTGGTCGCTCATATGTTGGCCAAACATGCACTAACTATTAATCACATGCATACATGGTCTTTGTGTCCATCTTTTTTACATTTTGCTATCTTTCAAGATTGTAATCGTGAGCAGTTGAATTAATGAATTTGGTTATGAGGCACTCTACCTTATAACCTATTGATCTTCAATATATATATATAATATTATGTAAATTATAATTATATAATAATATATAATATATAATATGCTAATAAAATAAATAATTGTTTTCAATTTTATTTTAATATTTTATTTAATTATTGTACATATAAACCAAGGTTTTCGAACTGCCGTTGACCTAGATGGTCGGATCGTTCGGCCTAGGAACCGTCTAGGCAACTAGTTCTGTTTTACCCCAAATCCGGGTTTTGGCCAAAAACTATTGAAAAAGTCAACAACCCATTGACCTGGGTGGTCGAATTGTCGACCCGTTCAATGATTTTGACCATTTTTTATTTTTAATTATTTTTTTATTTTTTTTGTCAAAACAGGTCATCCGTTCGAACTGGACGGTCAGACCATCGACCTGAAAATGGGTGGTCATAATGGTTCTATTTCTGGGTCAATTTTTAAAATGTTGATATAAACATTTGTACATCAAAATTCATATAAAACAAAATTTTAAGATTTTTTTTTCAATTTTTTAAATAAATAGCTTTGGCTTGGTCCACGACCTGGCTATGCCTAAGGCTTGGCCCATGGACCAGCTTGGCTCGTGGCATGACACGACATGGCACAAGCCTGCATGGGCTCGGACCGTGGGCCATGCCATGCTGGCCTAGCATAGCTTGTTTTACACCTCTAAGAAGGACCTTACCAACCTATTTCCACCCCTGCTTCACCAAAGCCACAGAACTTTCAGCCCCTAGATAGAGAGAGAATAGAGAGACATGACTGAGATTAGCAAGGTAGAGAGAATGGGGAGAATAGACAATAGCGAATGAGGTTAGGAAGCTAGAGCCATGATCCGCCTGTTTCCTAATAGGTCATGATCTCTTCCTAAGTTTTTGGCAAAAAAAAAAAAGGAAAAGAGATTGCCATACTGATGTGGCAATTATGTTTGTGAAATATAAATGAATAGAGATAGGGGGAAGTTATTATGACTTGGCGAGTAGTGGGATAGGGGAGGAGAGAGAGTCAAGGAGAGTGGAGGGTTGGGGTAACCAAGCAAGGAGAGGCATGGTGGCGTGGACTGTTTTGCTATATATATATATATATAGATAGATAGATAGATTGATTGATAGATTTATTTTATATATATTATTTATTATATATTATCTATATTTTTACTTATAATATATATTGTGGTCATTCTTAATATTGGATCCATTGAATTTTTTAAGATAATATTATATGCAAATTCATAAATTTTAATTATTAACATAATTATTATGTTTTTAGAATCTCTCATGTATTACCAAAAATCATTTTTTTTTGGATTAATGGATTTGATATGCCATCCATTTCATCAATATTTATGAAATATTGATTTTGATGATATTTTTTTTATTCATAGATAATATATTTGAATTATATGTATCCCCTAAGTTATATAAAGCCTATATCATTTCAAGTGTCCCACTATGATACCAAAAAAGCATATACTTGAAAAATTGATAAGCAATCAATTGGTATCATAAAAGTGGTAGCCCAATTAGTTGGTATTCATCAAAACTCATGGGGGGGGGGGGGATTGGTGAAAGTTCTTTTAGTATCATGCCTTTCTAGTATCATAAATATTAGCAGGTAAACCCATGCAGATGCTTGGGGTTGTATAGATTTGGTTAGATTTAGCTTGGAAAATTTAGGTTTTTACATTAATTTGGTTCTAAGCCAAGGTTCATGTTTAGGATTGGTCTTAAATTGGTTCTTAACTCCACCTAACACATCTAAATTCTATCATGTTTTGTTAGAGATGGTCAAAAAGGGGTTCAAAGATATTTGAGAGGAAAAAGAGGAATTTAAATGGGGGGAGGGGAGGTGTTACAAACATTAACTATTAAAGTGAGAGGAAGGGTGAAAGGTTTGAGAATAATTTTATTAGGGAAGAGTAATGATAGATTTTAATAGAAAAAGGGTGTTTTTATGAGGAGACATGTTTGCACTTTATGACAAGAGATTGAGATGCTTAATTTGAACGCTTTTGTTTTCGTTTTAGTAAATTCTCTGTTCTTAAATTTTCACATGTGCAAAGGAGAGAAGGGGAGACATTAGAAGCTTTTTATAAAAAAAAAGGCTTGAGAAGAGAGACCCTTCACCTCCCTACACTCCTATTTCTTCTATAGATATATATATTATCTTATTTTAATTAGTTAGAAGAAAAATATCATTTACATACAAGAAAACTTTAATTAGTTAGAAGCTTTTTATAAAAAAAGAAAACATTTACATACTACAAGAAATATCATTTCTAGCGGCTGTTTTCTAAATGGCAAAAAGGCAACTGCCTCTAGAAATATTATGCGAATTTAAAAGGAATTTCCCCTCGTGCCTCTTCCTCTTCGCATTTCTTCCTTTTTTTTCCATCCTCTCTATTTCTCTCCTCTCTTAGTCGTCTCTTTCTCTTTCTTAGTCGAACTTCACACTTTCGATGTCGACTGAACCACCAGACAACATCCAACTAGTAAATCTCTCTCTCGCAACCGCAACCACGGGTAAATCTTCAACCTAGGCTCCACTGCAAGTTTGTCACCCTCTCACTGGTTGTTGTGTAGATTTGATGTCATTGACTACATACGATTTGTTTATATTTAATTGGATTTCTACTTTAGTTGCCTTTAGTATCTAGATCTCCTTTCTCATCATCATCATGAGAAACTTCTATGAATCTTCATATATATGTCCATAATTTTCAGGCTGCTGGTTCATCTTGAAATTATTCTCCATTTGCCTCATTTGTGAAATCTAGCTATTGTCTGGTAACAAATCTGCCTCTTGATCTAAATTTCCCTATTTTACAGGAAGTGGTATTCTATGAGGATGGTGAACCTATGGAAAAGCTTGACATCTAAAGGTTTGAATCTTCCCTTGTTTGTGTTCGTAACATGTGGAAATAGACTATGTACTTATAATAGCTATTGACTTTTGAGCAGTTCTGCATTCGTACTGCACCACATGAGCGATTCAGAAGGGAAGGCAATGATGGTTACAATAACATTGGTAAACTTAGCTTTGCTCTAGGACTGTACCTTCTACTTGTGCTTTGCATTGAGAATGAATGCAAAGCACTGTCTAATGTTGAAAGAACTATTCCATTGGAAAAGTTGATTTTATTTTTGTAGCTTGTAGTTTGATGTTCAGACATGGAGTGGTTTAGAATACATCTTCTAGCTGTATTAAAATATCTAATTTCCTTTTATTGAATTGTCTGTCAATAACATGGAGTGTTTTATAGTACTGCTATTTACTAAGAGATAGAGGTATGCCCTCCTTTGACGGGTAATGATATGATTTAGGGGAGAACAGAGACCGGAAATGATGTATATTAAGAGAAAACTTAGACGTCACAACTTGTTCTCTTAAATCACGATTCATACACTATCTGTGGATTAGTTGTAGGCATGGATGGGTCCGGGTGCTAAGTGTATGCTTGTATTTTAGTGCTCTGTATTGCTTCAAAATTTTGTAAATACTTCTTCCCTTCTGAGTTGTCCAAGTCTGATGGACCACAAATTGAATAATGTAGAGAAAATATCATGAAACTTGGGAAAAGAAAATATGTTAGTATAAATAAGTTTTTTATTTTAGTGACTTTATTCCATTTTCCTATGAACGCACAGTAACCAATAAGAACCAAACTCTCATCAACTAATGGAACCCTACCACAAAATGAACACAACAGGAGTTAAGTTGAAAAGGTGCTGTAAAAATCAATCTTTTGAAAGTGCTATACAAGATAGGTTTAGGCTTTCTCAAGAATTTCTATACAAGGGTAGCAAAATGGTACTTTCTCAAGGAATTTCCAGGACAAAGTGGGTTCATCTAGGACCATACAAGATAGGTTCAGGCTTCTAGCTGGACTTAATTACTATGCCTATAACTAGGAGAAAACTATAGGTTAGGTTCAGTCAACTTATCACTTGGATAGTAATAGCTATGTCTGAAAAAAATATGTATCCATAGCTTTCCTGTACTAAATAAGGGTCATTATCTAGTTTGTTATGTTATGTTCATAAGAAATCTTGTTGAAAAGGAAAAGAACAATAACAATAGTCAAAAAATAAAAGAAATTGGATAGGGAGTGGAGATACAATCATTTTTTTTTTTTATAGATGGAGTGGAGATATAGCCATTGCCATTACTTTAACTGCGAAAACTGTGTTCCGACAATCTGGTTATGGCAGTGGAGAGAATCATACCAATCATTTGTGAGTATTGAGTTATTGATGCAAACTAAAAAGAGCCAAATAAACTCTGGTCTATGTATTGGTGTTAGTGGTTGAACAAATTCAGTGGAATAGAAACTCTATGTATTGGTATCCAACTTTCAGGAGGTAGATCAATGATTGGGAGATTGGAGGGGGATAGAGGTAGAGTGTTCCAAGTAGATTTAATGCTATTGTTGAGTTACTAACATGTCTGTAGGAAAGGGATAATATGGAATCTAAAGCAATTTTAGAAGCAAAATATAGAGATACTTGTGGCTCAAAAGTGGAATTGCACCTTAATATCAAAGCACAGGCTTAACATTTCTTTTCTCTCAAAATATTAGGTCAGAAGAATATTTATGATAGCAGCATCACAATCTATTTAACATGCCTATGCAAAGTGGAGTTTTTATTTATGGAAACTATAGCCAATTAAAACTAATAGAGAGTCATTAAAAGTGCCTCTTTTCATTTAGATCTATAGTGACAGGTGAATAAAAACATAGACCTGCATGGAGGTAGAGACGCCATTGGGTTGTGAGGCTTTCCTACATGCATAGGTTTTGAGACTTGAATAGGACTTATGTGTTCTTCAAAGAATTTGATGTCCAACAAGAACTAGTAGGCTCTTTTCAGAGATCAGTCACCACAAATTCTTGGCAAATATGATGTTTCCAACTAAACAGTTCATATGTACTGCATAGTTCTCTATTCTATGAATGAAACATTTATTTCTACCAAGCATAAAAGCATATTTAAAAAAATACTTCCAGTCTAAGCATTTTCAGCAGCAGGTAGTAGGTAGTTATTGGTAGGGCATAATAGAACGCAATTAGAATAATTTTCAACAATACAAACCCAATTTGATATGCTTTCTTCTCTCTCTCTCTCTCTTTGTTTTGGAGCTCTGTTTTGTTGGAAGCCTCCTTGTTCTGATGCTCACAATGTACACTTGGATTTTCTTCTTGATGCCTATTTAATGATTTTCTTCTTGATGCCTATTTAAATGTTCCATACTTCCATAGGACAAACACTAGAGTTTTCACAAGGAATAACAAGTCAAAGTAATTATGCAAAGAACAATTACTTTTCTTTAATTTGGAGAATGATACATCCCTTTGCCATATTTACAAAGAACAACTCAAAGTTCAAACCAAATGATATTGTTGTAATTTTTTATAGGCTAATGAAAACACATTTGAATTAATACAAAAAGAGGGATAGGTTCCCTCATGAAATACTTACAAAAAGAAGTATTTGTAACTATGACCTGTACGTGATATCTACAAAAATTTATCAACCACCATATATAACGATATCCCAATGAATTGTGTCATGCATCGGCTGTTTGGATGAGTCCTCCTAATGGTGTCAATGGGTTAAAATGGATTAAATCTAGACCATGTAATGCTTTTTAGATGAAGGGGATTTATGTTTTATGTTATGCATCTGTTGTTTTCCGGTTCAGCAAATGCTTTTAATTATTACCTGGGGATATCCAGTTCAGCAAACTCAGATCCATCAATGATTTTACCAAAGAAGGTGGATCTGGCCTAAGAAAACACACTAAATCATCAAGGTATGTGCAAATACTCACAAGATAGTAATTAATTTTGCAAATACTAATAAGATAATCTTTCATCTAGCAAAAATAATGCATATAGATCTACAAATTTCTAAATAAAATAAAATAGCATTGAAAATAATTGAAAACTAACCTTGCAAAGATCCAAAGGATATGCAAACAAATAGCTTCAAGAGATCAAACATGTAGAGGTTCTCCCAAATCATCCCCTATGAAATGCTTATTAGAATGGGATTTAGGAAACCAATAAATAAAAATGTGAAACTGTCCCAAATCCTAGCCTCCTAGAATCTAAAGTTCACTGAAAGAAGCTGGAATCTACATCTGTTGGAGATCAAATCAGAGAGAGAGAGAGAGAGACCATTGCCGATGCCATCGCCGATTGGATGCAGTTCGGTGGTGTGGGAAGACTAGGGGAGAAGTGAGAACAAAGTGAGAAAAGAGAGGGGAGAGAGGAGAGAGGAGAGAGGAGAGAGGAGAGCGGGAAGACAAATAAATGAAAGAAAAAAGAGTGTGAGGAAGAAAATCCTATTTTTCGCAGGCTTTAGTATAGCAACAGGCAATCTAGTTTTTATCGGCAGCCATTTATGTGCTAGCTAAAAAACTACCGCTAATGCCCAATCTTCCTGTAGTGATAAAAAAATCATAGATTTGATAATGCCAAGGAGTATTTTGTAAAACCCTTGGCCTCATATCTCCTTGAATATGGGGTTATCCATCATCCTCATACACCTTAATAAAATGGAGTAGTTGAAAGAAAGAAAAGACACATCCTTGAAGTTGCTAGGAGCATCATGCTAAATTCTAATGTTCCTATTCAATTCTAAGGAACACCATCCACAGAGCTATTTATCTTATCAACAAAGTTTCTGTACGGATTTTAGACATGAAAGCTCCTTTTAACCTGTTATACCCTAATAAGAACCAATTTACTATTCCCCTTAAGACCTTAGGGTGAACTTGCTTTGTTTAAATCATTGGACCTTACAATTCTAAATTTGACCCTAAGGAAGTCAAGTGTATCTTTTTTGGGTATGCAAAATCAAAATGGGTATTATTGTTATGATCATGTCTCTAGGACTCGGTTTGTGTCTATGGATGTTAGTTTCTTTGATGAAGTCCCTTATTACTCCAAGATTTCATTTCTAAGGGAGCGTGGTGAGCGGGGTGTTTTCTCAGGAAGTTCTATTACCTATTCCTGTCACTAAAGGGGAATGTAGTGAGGGGGCTATTAGAAGTGCAAGGAGTTGAGTGTTTTACAGGCGATGGTGGAGGCAGGTTAGTTCTAGTGATAAGCAGTCCAGGCCACTTCTAGTCTCTTCTATGGCTCTAGATTCAGGTATTACACTCTTTGTACCTATAACTATTGTAGATGATATGCCTATTACCACCATTGAAACTCAACCTCCCACAGATGATCTTGACCTTCCTATCGCAATACACAAAGGAAAGCATTGTTGCACCTTATCTACTGTCCATTGCATCTCTCAATTTCTTTCTTATGACCACCTTTCACCATCATATAAGCCTTTTTTGGGGTCCATTGCTATTATACCCATTCCCAAAATTGTGTAGGAAGCCTTGGTAGTACCTAAGATGAAGAAAATAATGAAAGTTGAGATGGATGCATTTATCAAAAATGATACTTAGGAGCTAGTAAATCAGCCAAGAGGAAAGAAATCGATTAGGTGTGGATAGATATTTAGAGTGAAGTACAATGTAGATGGCTCAATTAAAAGATACAAAGTTTAACGAATTGCTAAGGGATACATACAAACTTATGCTATTGATTATGTAGAAACTTTTGCACCAATTGCCAAAATGAACAAAATCAGAGTATTGTTGTCACTTGCTACAAACTTCTCATGGCTGTTGTTCCAAATGGATGTAAAAAATGCTTTCTTGAATGATGATCTATAGGAGGAACTATACATAGAGTTGCCCCTATGCTTCTATAATGTACATAGTAGAAGTCTACCGATTGAAGAAGGCCTTGTATGGTTTGAAATAGCTTCCAAGGGCATGTTTTGACAGCTTTAGACATGCCTTGGAGAAATTTGGCTATGTACAGGCTCAATCTGATCATTTTCAAGAAAACAGGTTTAGTCTTAACTCTCCTAGTTGTATATGTTGATGATATTTTGGTGATAGGCAATGATAGTAATAAGATTAATTCTTTCAAATAGTTACTTAGTGAGGAGTTTGAGGTAAAGGATTTGCAGGATTTGAGATATTTTCTAGGAATTGAAGTGGCCAGATTTAAGAATGGCATCTTCATATCCAGAGGAAATATGTCCTTGATCTCCTAGAAGAAACTAGAAAATTGGGAGTTAAACTAGTAGACACACCAATTGAGCCAAATCATAAGATAAATGTAGAAGGGGGTGAGCCACTTGAAGATAAAACCGTGTATCAACGACTGATTAAAAAGCTTATCTATCTCTTTCTAACATGCCTAGATAATTCTTCTGTTGTCAGTGTTGTTAGTCAATATATACAGTCTCCTAGAACATCCCATCTCCTTATAGTTGAGAGGATACTTACATATTTGAAGAGGTGTCCAAGTAGATGTATACTCTTTAAGAATAATGGTCATATGAAGATAGAAGTGTACACTAATGCAGACTGGGTTGGATATGTTGATGATAGGGTATTATGCCCTTATTGGGGGCAATCTTATTTCTTGGAGGAGTAAGAAACAAAACGTTGTTGCCTACTCTAGTGTTGAAGCATAGTACATATTTATGGCTAATGGGGTATTGAAGTCTTATGGCTAAGATCACTAATTGAGGAGTTAGTGATTGAATATGAAAGACCCCTAATGCTATTTATTGATAACCAAGATGGTATTAATATTGCTCATAATCCAATATATCATTACGGGACCAAATATATTAAGGTGGACCAACACTTTATTAGAAAAAGAGTTGCCTCTCAAGAAGTGTGCCTTTTTTATGTTGCCTCAGATATATAGCTTGTTGATCTCTTCACCAAAGTTGTTACAAGGGTCAAGTTAGAGACTCAATTATGCAAATTGGGAATTACCAATATATATTCCCAACTTGAGGGGGAGTGTGGAAAAGCTGTCCAATAAATTAGTGTTGTCCTTGCCTTATTAGTTGATGTTTTCTATTAGTTGTTATTAGTCCTTTTGGGTCATTTTTAGTTGTTGTTATTGTTATTGTTATTATTTGTTAATTATTGATTTAGGTAAGAACGGGCATATATGTCATTGTAGTTCTCTTTGTAAAAGAAACATATAAATAACAATTTTGGGAGGTAGAAATAGATTAGATCTACTCCTTTCTTTTCTCATTCTTCTTCTCTTCTCTTCTTTTCCTCTCTTCTTTCTTCTTTCTTCTTTTTTCTATTTTACCCTTATTTTTTCTTGTTTTCTACTTAAATTACACCAGAGTAATGGCCAAAAAATAATAAATAAAATAAAAATAAAATATTAATAATGAAATATTTTTTAAAAATTAATAGTTAACTAGTTAATACTAATTAATTAGTCATCTAATTGTATAATTAATTAATTATATATGTATTATTTAATTACCTATTTATAATTATTTAAGTATCTAGTAATGATTATTTTATTATTTATTTAATTATTTAATAACTAACTATTTTAATTAATTAATTAATACATAATTTTTACTTATTTAAAAAAATTAATAATTTACAATTTTTATTTTATATTAATTTAATTAATTGTCAATTAGTTTTTTAAATAGTTAGACAAACCTTCTCATATCTAGGGTTTAAATGGTCAATTGTCATTGCTTAGAACTCGACATTTAGACTTCAGAACCAAGAAAAGTTCACCAACTCCAATACACCTATAAATGTAATTGGTACTACTGTTTCATAGGCATTCTGTTATCAGACTTAAGTGCAAATGAACAAGCCCTTAGTTAAATCCCTCTTTGTTCATTAAGTGACTGTGGAGTCCGATTGCCTGCTTCTTGTCCAAGTTACGTCTAGTGGAAAGAGTGAATTACTTGCATATGCTTTTTTTTTTTTTTCTGTTGAAAGGACATCTTAGCTGAAGTTTCTAGCCTAAATGCTCCTTTTGTTCATGTAAATAGGAGTAGAAATATGGTTGCCCATATGCTAGCAAGGAAGGATCTAGAAGAGTCTGGCTTCTTTGTGAATGAGTGTTTAGGATGGATTCACTCTCTACCAGTCCAAGAATCTAATAGAACTTTATCTTAATGTTGTTATTTCGTTGCTCATTTTAATGAATTTTCCCATTAAACAAAAAAAATATACTTACACATACACACATATAGAGACATTCAATCTCAAAGAAAATAAAACATAATCTATAAATATCACATATTCATCACTAATTCATAGTCTAACTTCACACACATTCCACAGTTTAATTAAATGCAATCTCAATGCAAATAGAATACAATCTAAAATCAGCCCAAATAATATAACATAGGCTATGTTTGGTTTTGTTGGAATTTATTAGAAAACGCCACCACATTAGTGCCACTTAGGCGTTGGCATTTATTGTAAATGAAATCATTGTTTGATTTCAATGTTTATCAAATAAACATTAAAAAACAGAAATGTTTGGATTTATGTGTGCATGAGGCATTAGGGGAAACTTCAAATTTTGGTTTCTCCCAACGCCCCAACATTTACTGAAATGAAATGCTTACCCGAAGCATTGTAAGCTGAGGTGGAAGATAGCTTTATGGGGTGTTACTTGAAACGTTCATGAAACATCCAACCAAACAACAAAAACAATGAATGTTTAAAGTAACACTTTACAATAAACATAACACCCCATCTATAAATGCCCACGAAACCAAACACATAATTATTAATCCATCATTTAAAACTGTGTGGTAAGTTCAAATTAGTTATACCCAAACTAGTTCAACCAAGGCCAATCAAGGTTAGTTATCTAAATTGGTTCATGTAAGATAAACCTCTAATACCCCATACTCAAACTAGGTGGGGGTTATTTTCAAGAATTTAAAACAGGATCCTAACAAATAATTCTGGAAGGTTGGATGGAAGTTGGTTTCAGTTGGTTTCGGTTAGAACATAGAATTGACGCATTTAATCACCCCTACATGTAGACTTATGACCATGCATTCAACATGGAAAAATCAGTTGGAGTAGCTCTAGGCTAAAACTAACTTTGAATCACGACCATGGTTTAAGAAGGGTGGAGGTTAGTCCCAAGAATTTGAAACTTAACCCTACCTAATAAGTAATAACCTGAAAGGTTGGATGGTAATTGGTTTCAATTGGTTCCGAAACTTACAACGACTACATTTAATCACCCTACGTGCATGTAGATTTATGTCCATGCATTCAACGTGGAAAACCTTGAATCACGGCCTTGATGTACTGCTGTGACGGCCACAGAAATGCATCTAAGGGTTAGAGACATGAAGCAAAGTAAAGCTAGTTGCAGACAAATATATTATATAAATATAGGCAATACATTAAATTAATTAAATTAAGCAATTCTAAATATAGACAGCCAACGTTTCTCTCTCCCTGATCTCCATTTTATCTCCTCTTTCGGGTTTCCTGACTTGTTGTTTTGTTTTCTCCACCTTCCTCGCTTCTCGTTTTCTTCGCATGATATCGCTGGCAAAACCAACGTCACCCATCCATCTCTGTGCCGATGATCACCCCTCCATCCTCACCTCTCGCGCCGGATATCTGATGACATTTCCTCGCCAGACTCTGACTCCCAACCCTTCCCCCCGGCGCCCTCCATTCCACCTCTCCAATCCCAATTCGGGATCAACCGTTCCACATGGTCCATCAACACACCCGCCGCGACTCCATTGGAGGCTCCTCGACGACTTCCCGATCAGAATACAACTTATCAGCAGAAGGCGATCTCGATTGGCCCTTCGGCAAAATTGAGGGGATCGACCGAGATGATTTGAGAGAGACGGCCTACGAGGTTTTCTTCACGGCATGCCGCTCGTCTCCAGGGTTCGGAGGGAAGAACCCATTAGCGTACTACTCGGCACATGATAACGAGGATGCCGGAGGCGGCGGTGGTGCTGGGACCAAACCTAATTGCCCAAGTTTGTCCGGAACCAGTAACACAAAGAGATTGCTTGGGTTGAAGTCGGTGAAGCGTCTTTCTTCGCAGAGGAAGACGGGTGGATCGAACCCGTCGTCACCGAAAGCTGGCGGCTCCCCACCTTCCAACACCAGGATGAACCATGGTTTTAATTTTAACACCGCGCCACCCATGAGGTCGAAGCGGCCGTTGACATCGGCGGAGATCATGAGGCACCAGATGGGGGTGTCGGAGCAGTGCGACAACAGGCTTAGAAAAACCCTCATGAGGACCCTCGTTGGCCAGGTATGTATGTGTTTACACTTGGATGGAGTGCTCTTTTCCTCCTGGAATCGCACTCACATGCACCTTCCGTGGTGATTCCGCCGTCCGCCGGTGCGCTCGGTTCAGGCTTTCAGGCTAAACGTTGTATCAAAAATCAAAATCAAACAACGTGAACAAGCTTTCCGGAAAATAAACAAACAACTATCACACCACCTTTTATGGCTTATTCTATTCCTCCATGGCTGGTAAACACCAAGGTAAAATGTCTAAAACATCTATTAGGATTTGGGAATGGCGGGGATTATATTCTGATATTCCCCCATCCATTTTGGATTAAATCCCCGATCCCGATCCCGATCCCTGACGGGATGGGTTCTCGTGGAGACCCGAAGCCTAAAAATTTTTTAATTTATATATATATATATATATATATATATATATAATATCATATATAATAATATATATTTAATATGAATGATATTTAATATATATAATTGGGGTCAGGGCGGGGTGGGGATCTCATTCCCCATCTCCGACCCCAACTTCAGTCAAGGATCGCTATTAAATTAATCCCTGTCCTCATTCCGCTAAAGCAATCTACATCCCGAAGTCGTGAACCTGTTGGGGATGGGGAAAATTGCCATCCTTATTTTTCATTTAATGTTGATTTATAGAAAATAATTATTGTTAATTTAATATGAACAAATATTTTTAATAAATTTAATTTTATTAATCATTTATAATAATTTTAATAACTGTTATTATTTTCATTATTTTTAAATGAAATTTTATTCGACATTAAAATTATGAATGGTGTCTAACAGTTTTAGACTCTCTTTAACAAAAATATCACTATTTTTGAATTTAGTCTCTTTCTATTATGAAGGTAGAAAACATAATTTGGGTTGTAACTTTTTACCTCTCATTAAGGCCTAAATTTAATGTATTAATGATTTAATTCCAAATTTCTTTCATTGAATCTTATATTTAAAGAATTTTTATTTTTATTTTATAGTATAGAGTTCTACTAATTTATAATAAAAGCTTCACTAATTAAACCCATAACCATTATTTTAACATTATAGAAACCTAAACCTATTTAAAATCCCAACTAATAAAAATAAAACTATTTTCCAATGATGTCATAATAAATGGATCAACCCATTATGTTATAATTAAATAAAAAATAAAATAGAGATTACATCATAGGTAGCACCCGAGCCTATCCACTTTTTATTCTTGAATCTAGGATCGCATTAGTAATTAGAAATTTAGAATCTCAAAAAGAATTTGACAACCTTCAACAAAAGTGCCTTGAGACTTGGAGATTACATCCCCCCAAACATTCTTAGTTCTTTTAGATGACACTTTAAAATGATTTTGTACATTTTCCCCATTTGGTTGATGGGCTAAAGTCCTTGAACTCTGATGCACCCTTTTCTTGAGAATCAATGGAATCAAAGTGGCATTAAAGCTTATTTAATTTCTAAAGCACCATTTGATTGAAAGTCCTCCATGACCTTCATAAATTCATTCTTGACTGCACTACAACAAATCTTATAAAACGCCATTGATGTAATGTTGAGTTCAAAAAATAGTTTTAACAAGTATATAGTATGCAGAAGGTCGACTAACTAAAAGTTCAGCCTAGGCAACCAACAACAATTTAGAGTTGAGAATATGGTATTAGGTCCTTAATTTAAAATGGATTTTTGGCTATGACATTCCTTGAATTTAAAAAAAAAAAAAGAAAAGTCACTTTAGACCCTAAAGAATTAAAAGGGCCATTTTCACCCTCCAACTACGATGGAAAGACCACTTTAAGGAATAAACAAACAACGTTAGAGATGCCATTGACAAATCCATTAGACAATAAATAAAATAATAAACACATGATTATGTGGTACTACTCAAGTTTTAAAAGAAAACTTTTGACCCTAAAGTTTGAAAAGCAATTAGATGTTGAAAAATAAATTTTATTAACCGTGAAGTAAAGGACATTATCAAGTTAGAGTTATTAAATTAACAACAGTTAATTTAATAGTAAATCATTAACAACAATTAAAAGTAAATTATTACTTAAACACTAACTTAATTACCTTAAGTAATATTAGTTAACAGTTACTTAATTTACCAAGTTAACGTAGCTAACTTAGTAACTAAATTTGCTTAGTTAAACAAATTCACTTAATTTCTTTAATTAATTTAATTACTTAATTAATAGTAACTTAATTTACTTAATTGACTTAATCAATTGGTTAATTTACATAGTTGGCTTACTTTTCTTAATTTTCTTAATTAGTGCAATTTATTTAAGTTGATTACTCTGTTTACTTAGCTTAACTTATTTAGTCAATTAACTTAATTGCATGGTTTTGAAATCATCATTGATCCAGGTGATTAAACTGCTTGACCCAAGAATCGATCAACTGTCTGATTCTATTTTATACTTGGTCTGGATTTTTTCAAAAAAAAAAAAAAAAAGCAAACCATGGCTTGGTCAGCAAACTGTTGATCTAAATGGTTGAGCTGCTCTCGGTTTTCAAATCATCATTGACCTAGATGGTTGGACCATTCAGCCCAAGAATCGGTCAGGAGACTAGTTACAGCACTACCCCAAACTACTCTTTGGCAAAATACCATTGCATTGGTTAATGGCCTGCTGACCTAGGCGGTCAAACCATCAGCAATTTTTTAAGTTGTTACAAGTTGATCCATTCAGACAAGAAGATTGAACCGTTAGAAACTAGTGACCAAAGTGGTTCAGTTTTCGAATCAGCTTTTAAAATATTGCTTAATTGTGTAAGTTTACTTATTTAGATTTTACTTAATTAACTTAGGTTATTTAATTAATTTAATTTACTTGTTCAATTGCTTAATTTACATAGTTGGTTAATTTACTTAGTTATCTTAATCAATGTAATTTATTTAATTTAGCTAATTAACTTCATACCATCATAGATCTTGAAGTAATTTACTTAGTAAAGTGGTTACTTTCAAACTTGATTAGTGCCACCTAAGAATGTTTTTATTATTTTATTCATTGTCTAACAGATCTATAAACTACGTCTTTACCATAATTTGTTTTTGCCTTAAAGTGGCCTTTTCATCATAGTTCAAGACGAAAATGGCCATTTTAATACTTTACTACAGTCTAAAGTGATTTTTTTTTTTTTTTTTTTTGCAAAATTCAAGGGTTGTAAGAGCCAAAAATCTAATTTAAATAGAAACACATTATCATAAGATTGCAATTCAAGCCTTTTAAGCTTTAATTAGGGGGAAAATAGATCATACTAAGTATATAATCAATACTAAAATGCTTCTCGAAGCTTCAATAATTTTCTAAGAGTATGCAGACAATTAGTGCTATATTGAGTTGTAGCATGTGACTCTGAGCATGCCCTTCCCTATGTTTTTTCCTATAGTGTATTTTCTTGATCAAATTTGATAGTTGCTAAACCAATTGTTATTATCTTATTTGTTTCCGACAGATGGGTAAGCGACCTGAGACAATCATTCTTCCTCTTGAGCTCCTTCGCCACCTAAAACCATCTGAATTCAATGATGCCCATGAATACCATCTTTGGCAAAGGCGTCAATTAAAAGTTCTTGAAGCAGGTCTCCTCCTTTATCCTGCAATCCCAATAGACCGATCAAACTCTTTTGCAATGCATCTCAGGGACATTATTCAAGAGAGTGAGATCAAACCTATTGACACTGGAAAGAACTCTGAAGCCATGAGAACATTATGCAATTGTGTTGTTTCATTGTCATGGAGGAGTGGTCATGGATTCCATGCAGATGCTTGTCATTGGGCAGATGGTTTTCCCATTAATGTCCACTTGTATCTTGCACTCCTCCACTCTATCTTTGACATGAAGGATGAGACATTAGTCCTTGATGAGGTTGATGAGCTACTTGAGCTCATAAAGAAGACATGGTCTACACTAGGAATTGACAAGTTAATACATAATGTATGTTTTACATGGGTCCTATTTCAGCAATATGTTACAACATCACAAACAGAACATGATCTGTTATGTGCTTCTCTTGCTATGTTGGCTGAAGTGACAAATGACGTTAAGATATTTGATAAAGAACTCATGCATGTTAAGATCTTGTCAGTAGCATTAACTTCAATGCAGGGTTGGTCAGAGAAGAGATTGCTTGATTATCATGAAAACTTTCAGAAAGAGACAAAGGGACTTATGGAAAACCTTCTCTCTGTTGCATTATCAACTACAAAGATATTGCAAGAAGACATTGCAAACCCTGAAGTAGAGACACCAAAGAAAGAGGATACTTCTATAAACTCTATGGGGAATAGGGTGGATTATTACATCAGGTCATCCCTAAGAAATGCTTTCACCAAGGTACACAGAACTAGAGTTTCTATCTAAATAGGACTTTAAAATTTAGTTTTAACTAGTTCAATACATATATAGTACTTAACTAACTAACATTTTTTCCTTTCTTTCACCTCTTTTTTGTAATGATCAAAAGATCTTAGAAAATGAGAATGCAAATAGCATGACTACTGAAGCAGAAGAAGATGCCACTGAAGCTATCCTTCAATTGGCCAAAGAAATAGAGGAATTAGCCATAAAAGAGAAGCAAACATTCAGTCCCATACTGAAGAAATGGTACCCTATTGCAGCTGGAGTTGCTGTAGTGACCCTACATAGTTGTTATGGAACTGTATTGAAACAATACATGTCTGGAGTTTCCAACCTCACAAATGAGGCCATTAGGGTCTTGCAAAGAGCAGGAAAGCTAGAGGATTTTTTGGTTCAAATGGTAGTTGAAGATTCTGTTGACTGTGAAGATGGGGGCAAATCTATGGTAAGGGAAATGACACCATATGAAGTTCACTCCACCATATTGAACCTCTTAAAAGGTTGGATTGATGAACGGTTGAAAATATTAAAGGAGTGTCTTGAGAAAGTCAAGGAAACTGAGGTAATTATCTTGCTATCTAACACAACACCATAGTAGTATTGAGCTAAAATGTTGAAAATCCTGTATTGCTTAGCTTCCTTTTGTCCAAACTAAAGAATCAAATTCATCTTATAAAAGAATTATAGTTGAACATGGAGACCTATTATTGCCCATATAATCTTTGTTAACTAATAACTCAGGACCAAATTTGATTTTGTTAGGTGTTGTGAGACTAATCAATTGTGATATTTTGTTTCAGACATGGAATCCAAAGTCCAAAACTGAGCCTTATGCGCATTCAGCCATTGAGCTGACAAATCTTGCCAAGGAAACTATAGAAAACTTCTTTGAGATCCCTGTTGAAATATCTAATGACTTAGTTCATGATCTAGCTAATGGCCTAGAATTGCTCTTTCAGGACTACACTTCTTTTGTTGCATCATGCGGTAAGTATCCCTTCCTATATCTACAAGAGTTTAAAATGGATGGTTAAGTTCTTATGTTTGCATATTTTTCTTACTAATCTCTAATCATACTTTGATGAATAGTAGTACATCTCTAGTTCTACTAGTGAGCAATGTATTAGCATTTCTCACAACTTATTACAAAGAGGGCACTTTGCTTTCCCTTGTTAAAGTGATGTTGGAGAAGCAACTACTTCATTGATATCTTATGAATTTTCCCATTTTTGAGGCAAAAGTTCAATAACAATTGTCTTTGTTTTTCCTTGTTTTCTTAGGATCAAAGCAGAACTACATCCCTTCATTGCCCCCTCTTACCAGATGCAGTCGAGACTCAAGGTTTCACAAGTTATGGATGATAGCAGCCCCTTGCAAAGCTGGAGTAGAAGCTTTTCAACCAGATGGATTCATAGATGGTCAAAACCCTCGGCCATCGACTAGTCGTGGGACACAACGCTTGTACATCCGCCTCAACACCTTGAACTACCTACTTACGCTCCTCCATTCCATTGACAAGATTCTCTCCCTCTCACCTCATACAACATCCCAATCACTCAACCGTGTTCCTAGCAATCGCCAAAGCTTTGACACATCATCACCTTCCTACTTTGATGCTGCTCGATCATCTATTCAAGAAGCCTGTCAACATGTCTCAGAGGTGGCTGCTTATCGTCTTATATTCCTAGACTCAAACTCTGTATTCTATGATAGCCTCTATGTGGGTGATGTTGCAAATGCTCGTATCCGTCCTGCATTGCGCATTCTCAAGCAGAACCTAACCCTCTTAGCTGCAATACTCATTGATCGAGCTCAACCTTTAGCAGTAAAAGAAGTAATGAAAGCTTCTTTTGAGGCCTACCTCATGGTATTACTTGCTGGGGGAAATAGTAGGGTCTTCACAAAGTCAGACCATGAAATGATTGAAGAGGATTTTGAGAGCCTCAAGCGTGTATTTGCCACATATGGAGAGGGATTAGTTGCTGAGGAGGTGGTGGAAAGGGAAGCAGAGGTAGTAGAAGGGGTGGTGGCACTGATGGGTCAATCCACAGAGCAAATAGTGGAGGACTTCAGCATTGTAGCATGTGAAGCAAGTGGGTTGACAGTTGCTGGTGTAGAGCAGCAACAGTTACCAATGCCCCCAACCACAGGAAAGTGGAATAGAACAGACCCAAATACAATCTTGAGGGTGTTATGCCATAGAAATGATAGTATAGCTAATCGCTTCTTAAAGAGGACATTTCAAATGGCAAAGAGAAAATGAAAAAAAGAGGATGATTGACAGAGTAACAAGTTCAATCACCTTCATTAGCACCACGTTATGTACCATTATCATATAGAATTTAGCTTTCACTCTATGTAAGAAAGAAGATGAAATAGAAGTGAGGCAAATGTATATACTATTTTAATTAGTTGACTACTTCTCATATTTTAAAATTTTGTTATGTACTTAGAAAACATGATATTGGTTTTGATTTTCTTTCCTTCAATTGGTTTTCCAACAATAATACAATGATCATAGTTAACATAAAACTTAACCACAAAATGGTTAGAAACATTTCTCAATTTGTGAATCGTATATAAAATGTGCAATCCGTGCCTTAGTTTATGTTCTTCACTATAAGCTATGTACTCCACTTTCTCAAATTTAAACCAACTTAAAATTAGTCTATAATGACTATAAACATTCTACCCATGAGAAGATTTATAACTTGAAGCTACCTTTTGGGCTGACAATCTTGACTCCAACTCATTTGACCCACCCAACCCATCCATCTTGGAACCCACCCATACCCACTCAATCTATTGGAGGGTCAATATGGGTTGAGTAACCCATTAGGGTCAGTGGAAAAGGGTCAGGGTGGGTTGGGTCAAGGGTACCCATTAGGGTTATGATGAGTTGCGTTAAAGTCAAGTCTATCTATACTCACCAAATAAGCACCGCCATATATAGCCTAAATATAATATCCAAAATGTTTTCTAGCATCAACAATCCAACCATGCCAAAATAGTAGGGCTTTCTGTGGGTCGGGTCTGGGCCGGGACCAGCTAGAGCTGAAACCAACCCAACATGAAATATTAAGGACCCGGGGCAAAACCAGAGCCGATAAGGTCTATAATTTTTAGACTCAGAACCGGACCAATTGATCAATCGGGTCTGGGTTTGCTTTTGAAGCAAATTGATTAACAGCGGTCAAAATTTCTACAAGATTGTTGAAAACTCTAAAACTCTACAATATTACAGTTAATGCATATTTATTGTAAGTTCAACTGTCCATGAGTCCTTGTGAAAATAACTTCAGAACATGGTACAGAAATATGTGTTTGATGAGATTGAATGAACGACGGTAGTTATTATAAAAGTAACACTTAGGTAGGAGAATGTAGAGCCATCCACCATTTAGAACACGTTCAAGCATGGTACGTAGCATGTATCTATCTTCTTGGGTGCAGTTTAAATAGTCTTTCTCTCAATATAATTCAGCCCTTTTGAAGAAGGATTAATGCATGGTACATAATTAAATTCAGTGGTAGATAATGTATTCAACAACCCAATCCATTACAATCAATTGCAGGCCACTTCCTTAATTCTCTGTTAAGAGATATCCAACCCAAGCATGCACTGAGCCTGAAAATGGAACAAAGAATGCTAGATTATAGTTGGGCAAGCGACCATCTACTATGATCGAAGCTAGTGCCAATTCATCCATGGCTGCTGCAAACATCCAAGGATGTGTTGTTGTTGTTGAAGCTTTCTCCCCTCACTAAGTCCACCAATCAACCTAAGCTCGTGCTGAGTCCTCCTGGTTAGTGACCTTAAATGTCTTCATTCCTATATCTTCCTTGAGCACTCCCATTGAGTTGGAGACCTCTGCTCTATAAACATAGAACCTAGTCACCACAATGAAGAAAATGAAGTTTAAGAGGTTCAATATTGCGAAGAACGCGTAGTAGTAGTCCAAGCGAGATGCATTCAGGTTATTCAGAATCCACCCCTTGTTGCCATGCTTCTTGGTGATGTGAGAAACTGTGGAGAGAAGAAAACTGCTAAGGAAGTTTCCTATACCTAGACTAGTCATGGAATAAGAAGTCCCCAAGCTCTTCATACTCTCTGGTGCTTGGTCATAGAAGAATTCAATCTTTGCTACCTCCAAGAAAGAATCAGCCGTCCCCATGAGCACAAATTGAGGAAGTAAAATGAATATGGTTAGAGGAACTCTCCCTCCATTTTCTACTAATCCGTGATCCTTGGCCACACTTAATCTCCTCCTCTCTGTAACAGATGCAACTGACATGATTATAATGTGAAGAACAAGGCCAATTCCCATTCTTTGAAGGAGAGTGATCCCTCTGGGATTTTTGGTCCACCTCCTCATGATCTTGACGAAAAACCGGTCGTAGAGAACAACACAGATGAGCATGGATATTGTTACAAATCCGACTAAGCTTGCAGGTGGGATTTGGAAGCTCCCTACACCTCTGTCAAGAGTGGTTCCTTGCTTGACAAAAAGGGTATTGATCTGAGCTAGCATTGTGCTTGGAACAAATGTCGCGAATAAGATTGGGATCATTCGAAGAATTTGTTTTGTCTCCTCTACTTGGGTTACTGGACAGAGCAGCCATGGAGTGTCACTGTCTGTTTTAACACAAGCTTTGTTAAGGAACCTGCATGCATGGCAAACAAGGTTAGCAAGAGGAGAACACTTAATAAACTGACAAGTTATCAAGAGAGAAAGCAACTACTGACCTCAAGGAAGTTGTGGACTCAATCTTGAATTTTCCTTTCTCTTCATACTCCCTTGAGTCAAGCTCATAGAGCTGTTTAGGGTCCTTAGGAAGGGGTACCCTCCATTTCCTTATGGCAGCCACAATGACCCTTGCCATCCTAGTGAAGGGACTCCCTGTGGGCACCCTGTGCCTATAGAAGGGTGTACCAACCATAAAGATGATCACTGATATCAGAAGCCCAATTGTCGGAAGCCCATAACCAATGGTCCAACCCACATTGTCTTGTATGTACACAAGGAAAGTGTTGGCAAACAGAGTTCCAAAGAATATGCTAAACATCCACCAATTGAAGAAAGAGAGCTTATGGGCCTTCTCCTTTGGGCTGAAATCATCAAATTGGTCTGCACCAATTGTTGAGATGTTTGGTTTTGTCCCACCAGTACCCAATGCCAGTATATACAGTCCACCAAAGAACGCAGCCAGTTGTGCTGTTGATGCCTTCTTACAGTCTGCAGCATCTATTTGCTGGCAAGGAGGTGGTTTCAGAGCAGAGATCGAAACCGTTAGTGTTAGCAGACTCATTCCCTGTCATCAAAACCAAATTGTTAGAACCAAGTGATATGCATTTTTGCTGCAATAATTCTCATCTCGCCTAATAAAGTAATGGGTCAGGTAGGCCCAAGAATAGGGCAGTAATGGGTCAAGCCAGTTTAGGCCCAGCCCTCTGTTTGATGTTGTAGACACATAAGCTGGGCAACAGATCCTCCTTTATCGGGTGACTGGCTGACTGGCGACTGCCCCTCCTTGCACCACTCTCTATTCAGAGGATGGATCGGGTTTGGGTTAAGCCCAATATGTCCTGTACCCGAACCGCATCCATCCTTCTGTATTGTTCAAGTCCAAACACAAAGAAAAGAGCAGGGCAAAAAAGATATCTAACTTTTCGACTTTTGAAGAAAAGTTGAATACAGTATTAAATAAGTTATGGTCTTAGTCTTCCGTACTATATACCATATTTTATTATATTCCATACTCAATTAATAAGTAAATTGGGATCCAAAATTTGGGACGGAATTCCCCAATTTGAGGGTCATTGGGCCAATGACTTATATATTATAGAGGGACTTGGGGAGTTAGGATTTCCCCAACTCTACTGTGAAGCATGGAGTAGCATATTACCATGAGATAGATGGCAGATGCGATGAGGAAGGTCCAGTATCGGCCCAGATGTGCATCGGCGAGGTAAGCACCCAAGATCGGTGTCATCCAGACCGTTCCTACCCAGTTGGTGACATTGTTGGCAGACATGACTGTGCCCTGATGGAGCTTCCTTGTCAAATAAAGGATCAGATTCGATGATATACCGTAATACGCCATACGTTCAAACACCTCATAAACTGCCCAAAATTCAATAAATAAATGAGTCGGCAACCCGGCACTAATGTTGCAACGCCATCAGTATAATAAATACAAGGTAACAAGGTTGCTGTTGAGTGTTGACTTCACCGAGAGCCTGAGAGATATTTCAATGGGCTGGGCCCAGATTCTCAAATATTAAAGAGAAACAAAATGGGCCGGGCCCATGAAAGGATACCTTCATTGTATTTGCATGCCCCCATCCCATTCACTCTCATGCCAGCCCAGAATACAACTTACAAGACTCCATTTGATTTGAGGTTCTCTCACTCGTCTCGTCTACTGTATTTTTCACGTTTTTGGAATTTTGGGGTTTGATTCGGGTCAGAATAAATTCACTGTACTGTAGCTGCCCCGGATTGGCATAATCCTAGCTGCCAACGATATGGGCCAAGTTGGTACTTGGAGCTTGGTAGGTCATTTCATAAGAGCAGAAGTGGACCTATACGGGTTGTTGGAGATTTGTCGGCCCGGAAGCCGACCTATAATTCTGCCGGTCCAGTTCACACTGGAGGCCAGATGGGTGGGTCGGATGGCTGGCTGTAAACGACACTGCTCATTCCAAGGTGAAGTGAATGTGGAGAGAGAAATGAGGATGGGATTACAAGGCGTTGAAAGGCTGAAAGTTACTTCTTGACTGTAAGAATCTTGAGCAGTGGCTTGTGTTGATGGGATTAAAACATTGGTCACTTATAGGCTCTTTGTTTATAGAGCAAATTTGGATCAGATACAAAAATTTTGCATTTGGTTCAGTTTTGTATTTACTTGTTTTTTTATATAACTTTTGTACTTTTTTTTTATCTCATTTGCACCCGTGCAAATTTTGTATCCCAACAACTGATGCAGAATTTGCACCACCTTCTTCCTATCTCAATTCTCTCTCATATAAAATGCCGACCACATTATCATACTTCTTATACCTCACCCCCAGACAAATAAATCACATTCTCTACCTCCATTCTCTTTCCTGTAAAGTGGGCTAATTTACTTCTCACACACAAATAAGACAAGGTCAAATATGAAGCAAAAATAAACTAGAATTTACACTTGCCCTATTTGCACTTATATGCATTTATGCTGCAAGACCAACTGAGGCTTAATGGTTTTTAATAGTATTACTGGCAAAGAATTGTAATCTAATTAACTAAATATATGTAAGGACTAAACCAAATTATGACCAAATAAACAACATTATTGTTACTATAATTATTGATGAGTGGTCAATTATTGGTGAGCCAAGAATACCCCTTAAGAATAAAGGGGAGATTTGGTGAGACTGACAACATTTTTGACTGTAATACTATTTGGCTTTGGATAGGTTCACCAACGGTAACAAGAAACCATTCTGTAATGAATTCTTCCTGCAGATTTCTCAGAATACTTCTTAAACAACAGGGAAGCTCATACAGTACAAGAACTCAAGAAGGGTGTTTGGCTTCTTTAATACCAGGTGACCTTCAAGGAGTGTGGGTGTCCTATCTTCCATCAAACAGAGAGAGAGAGAGAGAGATTCATGGCAGAGCAGATACAGATTACAGAAAGAGAACATCTTAGTGGGTTTGTGGGTGTCTTACTGAAAGAAATATTGAGAGAGAGAGAGAGAGAGAGAGAGAGAGTACCAACAATAAAGGAGCAAGCTTTCCAACCACCTCTCTGGCATCTAATGACAGGGTTCCCTTTGAGATCTACAGTTCCATCCTGGGTATACTCACCACGGGCTTCTTCCTCCCCAGCCATAGCTGCTGATCTCAGTGATCAAGGATTAATTTGACCTTTTCCGATTGGAGCAGTTTCTTACAACTACTTGGCCCTCACCCTCAATTGTTGATGTCCATGTGCCCAATCCCGACCCATTTATAGACCCCTCTCAATGCTTTCATGGGCATAAGTTCGAAAATGACACAACTGCCCCGTCCCGCAATGCGATTGTATGGATTCCATTCACAATCACATTCACTACTGTTGGGAGATGGTGCAGATGATTCCATAAAGCCGTATTTGACCCTCTCTCTCTCTCTCTCTCTCTACTATATATCGAATAGTTTTGGGTACTTTAGCCGGGTCTAAGGTCGGGCTGGATTGAGTTACCCAGGTCATTCCATCTTCTCATCAGTGTTATGAGTTTGTGACTGTTCAGCCCAGGGTCAGAATTCATAGGCCCAAAGTACAGTTGGGGTAGGTGCCAGCTTGAAATTGATATCAATTTACGGGCAGGTATGTGTGCATAGAATATAGGTTTTTGATATTTTGAATGTTTATAAATTTGTAGTGGAATTCAGAAATCTGCATTAGGCTTGTTACTTTTCTGAAAAAATTAATAAGTCAGATACCAAATATTGGGTATTGATGTATATTGATAAGACCGATATTTTTACGTTTTTTTTTTACTATTAAACATGTACATGCATTTGCACGTGACACTATCCTCAAGACAAAATTATTTACAATTCATGGACAGTTTTTGAACAGTTATAAGTGGATAGTTTCTTAACTGTTATAAGTGGATAGTTTTTTGATTGAGAATAAATGACATATATGCCTTTTTTTATGCCCGTTATATGTTACTTAGATAAGGGATAAAAATATCTAATGAAAAATCCAAAAAATGGGGCTATTCGCTCTTTTATTAATAGTATAGATTTTATCACCCTTGAGGGATGTCTTTTATAATCTCAAACTTTCAAACGCCCCCCAACCCTGTGTGTATTGTTACATCCATGAGCATGAGTCTTTATGACCTTAGATATAGAAAAGATACGCCTTATCGATATTTTAATTTTTGATTGAGACCCTATGAGTCATAGTCAATTAAAATTTGAATAATCTATTTCATTTAGGCTCAATTTGAAAAGAATACAAATGCAAATATATACCCAATAAATAATACAAAATATAAGATTTTACACTCTACATATTTACATTTATACTCCTAAACTGGGCCTTAATGGACCTTTACCAAATCCAACCCGTCGACATCTTTAAAAAAGTAAACCATTTTGGACCAGAGTACAGGGTTCATGCCTCTTTCACTTTAAACTGGGCGGTAGATATGTCAAATAAGGAATTTTACCTAAATACCCTATCTGTACCACCCCAATCTTGTTCCCTATGAAGATAGAACGGTAGAACCCAAGTTTTGCATTGGACGGATCAAAGCCAGTCCACTTATTTTATCCTAAACTTGCCAGACCCTAATATATATAAATCCAAATCTGTTAGTAACAAACAACTCTAGACTAGAAATGGCAATTTAACCCTTTTCTGTGAGCCCCACTCTTCCCCACCGCGGTTGGGCTAGGTTTTTTTACTATAGATCAGAGTTCGGGTACACCTGAAAATTTGGGGATCGGGGATGGGTGGGAACGGGATTTTCCCACCCCGCTCTGACCTCATCCCCGAACCCACCCGACTATAGTGTATAACATGTTCGTTTATTTGCTTCAAACATAAAAAAATAAAAAAAAAGTTAAGAAAAAATGAAAAGCAAACCACTTACGAGAACCAAGGAGAAAAACATGATTTAAAAAGTTGCACAAACTGATGCAGGAATAATATAATTGTTTGATTGTTAGGGTATGTCAAAGAAAGGTTCAAAGTATCGATACGATATGCATATCGATAGTATTGCACTGGTACTTAGAAATGTTCAAGACATTATTTTTTTAGTTTTTTTTTTTCAAATTTTGGTTTTTTGGGAAACTAGAAATATGTTTTTAATTATTAAAAAAAGTTGGGGTTCCGAAACACCTGGAAACGCATTTCAAAGCATATTTTTTTCAAAAGATACGATACGATACGCTCAACAACTACAGTTTGCATGGATCGACTATAGTGTTGATAATTGTTGGATTTTAATCTCATTAGAAATTAAACCCAATGGGGTTTGATTGGTTAATTACATGAAAAAATACATCTACACACATGTCTTGAAAAATAGATTTTTTTACTAAAACCAGTTTTTAATTTGTCCCACGTTTGAAAATTACAAGAATTGTTTTAGGTTTTTTAATGGGAACTGATTTACACTTCTTAAATATAAAGATGAGAGTATGGAGGCTTGCTATTGTGCAACATGCGCACATGCGTTTTCACGTGTGTATACGAGGCAATGAGATGCTTTAGAGGCAAACTTTGCTCGTACCCACATAGCTCGCGAATGGCGATTTTAACGAGGTTGACCATTAATGTGATCAACGGCCATGATTCGATCATGTATGATCAAGAGACACAATTCAAAATTAACAGTCATTAATTATTAACTAACCACCTGTAATCCCATTTTCCAACAACAACCACCTATAAGAGTTTTATTTTATTTAAACTCTATCTCTTGTTTATCTTTCAAACTCCTGTTGTAATCCAAACTCATGTATAAATTATCAATCAATACAAGATTGGGACCAATCGAGCAAGGTTCCCTTTCATTCACCGTCTTTTACTCTGTTAGGGCTTCCTCACATAGTGGAAATTACCAAATATTCGAATCTCAGCAGCTTTTGCAGATGGCCCCACAAAACATCTACAACCCAAGGAAAGGAATTAGTAGTTCTTAAATTAATCTTTTGGACCATGCAGTTGGGACAAGGCTTCACTGAATTGACGAAGTATCGTTTTATATTCTTTTTCAACTACTCCGGTGGTGTTGGATCAACAGGATCAGTGTAGACATGAAGATACCAGCTTCCCAAAGACCCAGTACTGGACCAGTAGGGCACAGCTAGCTTTCCCTATGGTTTGGCTTTTGGACTAGCTGGGCGTTCATTCCACGCAACCCTAGGGTTCTGCTGATTCTCAGGTCTGAACAGACGCTTTGGAGTTTGGCCGGTCTGATCCATGTACTTCCAGTAGTGTCTGTTAAGTTACACTTGTTCAAATAAAACTAGAAATCTCATTCTCAGGCAGTTTGATAGTTTGCATCACCTTTCACATGTTAAAATATTTCTGGTCGTTGATGGCTTGACGTGGTCTTCTTAGATGTGCTTGTAATCAGAAAAATATTCTTTCAACAAAGTTTAGCCACCCTATCCATGTCTACAGCATTGAAAGACACACGAGGATAACTTAAAGTTGAAGAATAAAAGCCAATTAATGCTAATATAGTTGGCAGTCATTAAAAACCTATTGAAAATGTGGTAATGGAATCAATGTTGGGATGGATGAGTGGGAAAATAGACTAAAATGGTTTGGATAATTAGTGCAAAGGCGACTAAGACTATAAATCGGGTACCTAATTTGAAGAGTTTATACCAACGATTGGCTTATTGGTGTGTTAGCTGATTTGTCCCACAGGATCAAATCTTACTTTGGGGAAAAGGGATTAGGGGGAAATTATTAATGATGCATAGTACTGAATATCAGAAAAAAAAAAGAAGAGTTTACACTGCATTGAAAGCCTTGGGCGAATTGAGATTTTGGCAATTCCCCAACTCGAGCCCACCCAATTAAGTTGACCCCTAAAGAAGACCATCTACATTACCATTTAGAAGTGATATGTTAAAAAGTTGATCCTATGGCATTCCTTAGTTTAAGGATTGATCTCCTTTTTGTAGTTAAAATGCTCATGTGAATAATGAGTTTTTTAATGGGTTTCTAGCAAATAAGGGCAATTTTTTGCCCTGAATATCAATAAAAGATAATATTTTTATAAAATAATAAAAATAGAGTAAATTTTTATGATAAATATCAATCAAGGGCAATAATACTGTTCATCGTCTTCCTCCACCTATGACCAGTAAAAGAGTGGGTGGGCCGATCCACATCAATGTAATTAAAAGGATTTGGTCAGTGGGGTTTTCTGGGCCGCACCAAGCACCGGGCTGGAGGGAGCTCACCAACTCCCAAACTACAATCTCCCATTCGGCTGGCAGGCGGGCGGGCGGGCGGTCGGTCAATGGAACCATCCTCCACCAGCTCCGACAATAACACTGCTTAATAAATACTACTCCCTTCCTCTCCCCTTGTGATCAGATGAGGGAGGGTTATGCAGGCTAAAGAAATCTAAGAGAAAGAAATACAGGAAGAGCCCCAGAGAGACACTATCAATGGCAACCAAGCAGAAAGAGCAACAAAACAACCAGGCCGGAAGACATCAGGAGGTCGACCACAAGAGTCTCCTCCAAAGTGATGCTCTCTACCAAGTAAGCAACTTCTCTTCTCATCTAAATTTGTTCATTCTTCTCTCTCCATACTCATTCTCCTTTTAATTCGAGTTGTTCTTTTTCCTGATAAATCCGCCTCTATTCTGCAGTACATACTTGAAACCAGCATGTACCCCAGAGAACCAAAGGCCATGAAGGAGCTCCGAGAGTTGACAGCGAAACATCCATGGTGGGTCTCAATCCCCTCATCTCATATAATTTTTGGTCCATATTAAATAGAGGTTTTTGTGGGACTGCAAAGGCAAGCAACCAGGGAGCTTAGACTCCTCGCCAAGAACAAGTAGCACTCGCTGTCTTAATCCAGTGTATTCGGTTGTTCTTTTATAGAACAAGCAGGACTCGCCAAGAACAAGCAGGAGTCGCGATGACTGTTATTTTGCAGATCTGCAAGGATAATTTGGTTTACCGAACCATGCTAAGCCACGAAGGGGCAATATCAGTGTTAGTGGCTTTGTCTTAGGCCGGCATGACTCACTTTGTCTCAGTCCAGTGTATTCAGATGAATACAGAGGTAGAGGAAGAGGAAGACGATGAACAGTATCATTGCCCTTCCTTATATTTTTTCATTAAAAGTTACCCTATTTTTGTTATTGTATAAAAAATATTATCTTTTCTTGATATTCAGGGCAAAAAATTACCCTTATCTGCTAGCTAAATAAGGAATATCAAATGCAACCTAAAAGAGGTAAGGATTAATTAAAAAGGATATGGATTGAAGTAGTAAGATATAATATAGGTGCCGCTTGGCAAGTCTGTTTAGAAAGATCTAGCAACTTAGATGGCCAAAAGACATATTGAGCTTTTGGGGTCTTTATCATTTACTCGATCTATCAGACTTTTAAAATGTATTTAGAGGCTATATATCATGCAAAAAGATCAGAAAACTTCATCAGATGCTTTTCAAAATTGGACACTTTCGGTTTTTTTGGGTATTTCTATGTATGCATCATTTCATCTTTTGGGCTTTTGGTTACCAAACAGAAAAAGACCGATTTTTGGTCTTTCAAACTTGTTGAAACCCAAAAAACCACATAAAAACACTTGCCAAATGCCATCTTAAAAGCATATATAAAACTGAATAGAACGATATTGTATGGCAAGAATAAGATTCACGTAGAGCTGGCCAACCCCATGTATAGTTGAGTAGCTGAGATGATAGTGAAGATAATTCTTGTTTGATTTTGCTCCCTGAAAATGTGATTGGAAGTAGGACACATCAGTTCGATCCGGCCTTATCATTAAACATGTAATCAATGGTATCAACAAACATTCCACCTAATACAGTTAAAGGTAAATGAGGACTTGAAGCCATATATAATTATATATACATTAATGTGTCTAAGCTGGTATCTTTCCTCATCAATATGAACATGGATAGTCGTAGCTTATGCGTGGCACAAAATGTTGATGCCAAATGGGATATGTAGGAATGTCTGAGAGATCATCTTTGAGTCGCAATAAAACCCGGGCCATGCTTGGCTCGACACATTGACAATCCAGTTTTGTTTCTTTCTTGAGAAAAGCTAGATTTTTTTGAAAAGCTGTTATGGCTCCCAATGGAAAATCATCAAAGAAGGGAAGAGGTGGATGCAATTTTACTCTTTCACATAGACACTGGTCAAAATAGTAAGAAATGATTCAAGTATTTATAAAAATTTAATAATGGGTAAATTGCTGAAACCGCCAATCGATGGCTGGCCCCTCGTTAACTGGGTTGTCTCGCAACCAGCACTTTAGGAAAAAAAGGAGGGTAAAGGGAAAAGGGGAAAGTTATTGCTAATTAACCAAAACAAGAAAAATTGCTGAAACCTCTCCTCAACTCAATAAAAATGTCTAAAATATTCAAGCAGTTCAAAAATGTATTTTATTTTCCACGTTTTTTCCTCATATTAATGTTACCTCTATATAACCCTTCAATTCCTATCTCTTTTCAGCTAACAATGATTTATTTTTCAAATTTTCTCTTTGTATTAATTGCTTTAATATTTTTTCATAAAGTTGTATTGCTTTTTCAATAATAATTATATGGGTATTTTAGACATTTTCATGCATCTTTTTAGAGGATGCTAACAAAGGGGATAATTACTATCATAAAATTCAAGGGGAAGTGATTGCAATTATCAAATAAGGGAGAAAAGTGCAAATTAAAATAAGAATCATGTAACTGAATATGTATATGTACCCGTATAACTTGGATGATGATGAAAATCCCATATGGTTGTGATGAAGGGTGATTTGGCCCTCTAGTGACATTGCGACACGTGGCACAACAAGACTGCCGCATGGCACCTCAGTGCCACATGAACAGCTGCGGATCTCATTTAGTCAAAGAGGCGCACCCCAGAACTAGTCTAAGCACCTCATATACAACTCGTGCAACTCGGGAGAGCGGATAGCATCACCTCGTCCAGGGCCGACTTGTAGTACCTTATCAGTACTAGTCCAAGAGACATCGGTGTGAAGAGTGACCTCCCACAAAAGACTTACCGACCTAACTAAGGTCCAAGTGGCAACCTACGAGACGTGCTTGCCAATCTCCTTTATGTGCATCTTATCACTCCCAAGCCCTTTGAAAGTCAGCTCCCACACCAATCGTTTTGGAGGCAACCGGTTAAGGCATAGAAGCTAGTCTGCATGCGATACTACCTCTGAGGACTTTGGATTGGTAAGTCACATCCTTCTTCTTCTTCTTCTTCTTCTTAAGCTATGTCTAGAGTAGGAATGGCAATGGGGCAGGGCAGGGTTGGGTTTTGCCTACCCCATCCCCAACCTCGAATTCAAATGTCCCTCCCCGTCCCAGCCCTAAACCCCGGTGGGGCAAGAAATTATAACCCCATCCCCATCCCCACAAGGAACAAGGATCCCCAAATTTGCCCTGTCCTGCCTCAATCATTCCTACTTGTATTTTTTTTATTTTTCTTGAGTAAAATGCCCACATTTTTTATTTACTTCATCTCTAATTATGAACGTTGAAAATGTAATTCAATTAATGCTTTTCACCTCATTTAATTCCCTCATTAACTCTTGTATTTTAAGATATTATCTCTTATTCTCTCTTATTAAATCCTATATTTAAGTTAACTTTTTACTAATAAATGCTAGTAATTAGATCTATATCTAATACTTTTAATAATATAAACCCATATATTTTAAAACTTACTCAAAAACAAAACCATTCTTAATCAAAATGATGAGTAAGCAATTCAACTATATGAATCAAATTAGCCAACCCATGAAGTCATAGTTAGATTTTTAAACAGAAATAAATATAGAAAATTACAAAATGTAGAAAAATAGAAACATACATTATGATATTTTTTATTAATCAAAATAAAAAAACAAGAATTATTTTTATTGATGATGAAAATGAAATGCATAATCTAAAACTAACCAAAAGTGAAATTAATTTCCTATTTAGCAGAGATCAATAGTTCAACTTTTGGGTAAAATCTATCAACCTTTTAATGTCATAATTAAATAATAAAAATTAATAAAATATAAATAATAAATAATACATAAATTTTACAACAAAACATTTGACCGCATGTATAATATTATATATTTGTCATATTAAACAAAAAATAAGAGTACATAACAATACTTTTTACACACATAGAAATAAAAAATTATAGAAAAAATTGAACACATCTATATCTCCATATTTACACTACTATTAAAAATATAAATAAGATTGTGGGATTTTCTTTTAACTAAAATACTCATATTTTAAATTTAATCTCTATTTAATTCTGAGGTTTAAAATGTAGTTTGAGCTACAATTTTCACCTCATTCAATTCACTCTCTTTAAACTTTACATTTTTTTTTTGATAAATGAACAAAAAATATTCATTAAGACAAAACATTACAAAAAGAAGAGTCCAACCAAGCGGGTAGGCCTCTCAATGATACCCAAAACTTTGCAGCTCAATATGAGGTGCTTAAGTAATCAGATTTGGATTTTACTATCTATATCCAATTAGTAGTGAAAACAAAATATATAGAAAAATAAAAATACATGAATTTTATAGAAAATTTTGGATACGTTATTCCTATCGTTACCATAATCTAGAATTGTCACATATAGAGCACATGCACAGTTACTAATATATATCTTAAAATTGGTCTGTCCACATCACCGTACCTCTCCTTGTTTCAAACCCTCCTTCCCAATTTCTGCTTTTTTGAATTTTTTTTTAATTCTACATAATTACCCATTAAACCAATAAGGAAATCACATATGCTTAACTATTTCTAAAAACCATAAAGAAATATTTTTGCTATAAATTTTCAATAATTATTAGAGATTAAACTATTGTTATTTATTAGAGATAAGACTATTAATTTAGCTGAAATTATGACTGTTCATGAATTGGTTCAGTTCGGTCGTAGGCTATTTGGCCAACCAAATTGACTTGGTCAAGTTGGGGAGTTGGTCAACTAAAACCGATTGACCTTTTGTGAAAACTATCCCACTCAAGTTGTATTGGTTTGGGTTGATTTTTTGGTTTGGTCAGTCAGTTCAAAAGGTTTAAACTTAAGAATTAAATTTAATTTTAAAAATTATAGTGCAATTATTAAAAAATAAATTTAAAAAATAGATTTATGATATAAAACATCTTTTACTAAGAAATATGGGAAATGTTCGACTTTTTCATATTAAAAATTATATTTAAAATATAAAATATATATATCCATGGTTAGGTCGTTCGATTTTGGTTGGTTTACAAATGGACAAAGTGAAATTGATCCAACTTTGTCAAATTGGGAAATTTTTGAACTAAAGCTGACCTAAAATACTAGAAAACCAACTAACTCGGGTCGAGTTGATCAGGTTGGTCAATTTCATCAGTTTTATGAATAAACCTAACTGAAATTAATTATTGTTATTATTGTATTATAAAAAATTTATTAAACATAGTATATAAAATATGAATAATTATTAATTATTTAAAAAGTTGAAAATATAAAACAATTGTATACTCTTATGGATTCTATTAGGGTCATTTACTAGAACACATCTTATAGTTTTATATATTTATTTAAACCTACCTTATAGTTTTCATTTTATTAAAACATCCCATATATTTTACAATTTATTTACTTAATCAACCTTTGATTAAGGAGTGTTTGCTTTGCCATTATGCCCATGATTTTTATTCCAAAAATACCCTTAACACTTTTTTTTTGTACAGAAAACAAAATTAACCAAATATAGCCAATAGAGTGGGTCATTGCTTGTGTCTTATAAAGGGCAAAAATGGTATTTTATTTTTATTTTCTTTTGATTAAATTTATTTAAATGAACATTAGGGTTAGCATTGTCATTTTTCACTGTCATCTAATGAAAGATTGATTAAATCCATTGCAAATTATAAGTGGTGTTTTAGTAAAATTTTAACTATAGGGTAGATTTTAGTAATTCCATGAAATTATAAGGGGTATTTTAATAAATGACCCTTTCTATTATTTAGCTTTTGCTTAATAAATCCTATGCATCACACGGGTCCCCGCTAGTTTAAATGTTATAATGAAATTATATACTAAATTTAAAATATTTATTCAAAACACAAAAAAATTAATAGATTTAATAATATTCATATTATTAGTAATTCAATATTTTTACAAATTTCATCATGAAATTATGTAGTAACAATATAAATTATAATTTTATGAGTTATTCAATTTAAATGTTATTCAAATAATAAAATTTAACTTTAAAGAATAAAACATTATTTAAATATTTCAATAACTAAAAATCTTAAATAAAAACATTATAAATAGCTAAATAATATAACAAAATATTTAATATTACATAATAACATTAAAATAAATAAAATTCAAATAACGAAAATTTTTAAATATTTTACATATTATTTAAATATTTAAATAATAAAATATTTAACATGACAAAATTTTAAATAGTTAAAATAACGAAATTATGTAATAAATTTAAAAGAAAATTTCTAAAATAGAAAATAATTATAATAGAATTCATAATATTCATATTAATAATAATTTAATATTTTACAAAATTAATAACGAATTATGTAATAATAGTACAATTATAATTTTATGGATTATTAAATTCAATAAATAATTAATATTTTAATAATTTAAAAAAAATATTATTTCAATAATTAAATAATATTTTAAATAACTAATTTCACTTATATCAATTAATAATTATAGAAAATAACTATCAACAAAATCATATTTATTAGTAATAGTTTTACAATAATAGTGTTTATTCATTGTATATTTATATATACTAATATTAATATTTATTTTATTTTCAGTAATTATTTATTGTTTTTTTATAAATATACTTTCAATAATTATTTATAAATCTATGTTTATTTTGTTATTTAATGGAAAATTATCAATAATTATTGGAGATTAAACAACTATTATTTAACTTTTGAAATTTAATTTATCGTATTTATTGTATTTTGGTTATAAATTTATTTTTACTAATTATATATTTTTTATATTTTATAGATTAATACTTATTTGAGATTACACTATTTATTGACTAATTTAGTATATTTTTAATATTTATTATATTTTTGTAATTATTGTATTTTTATTATATATATATATATATATATTATATTTTCATTATAAACTTATTTTCAATGATTGTGTATGTTTGCTATAAATTTTCAATAATTATTGGAGATTAAACTATTGTTATTTATTAGAGAGTAGACTATAAATTTAGTTAAAATTAGGAGTGTTCAATGATTGGTTTAGTTCAGTTGTGGGTTGTTTCGCCAACCAAATCGATTTGGACAAGTCTGTAGTTTGTTACTCGAAACCGATTGACCATTAGTGAACACCCACCAACTCGGGTTGTATCGATTTGGGTCTATTTTCGGTTTAGTTTGTTTGTTCAAAATATTTAAATTTAAAAATTAACTTTAAATTTCATAAATTATAATGATATTATTAAAAAATAAATTATAAAAATTAAATATATGATATAAAATATTTTAGACTAAGAAATATGGGAATTTTCCTACTTTCTCGTATTAAAAAATTAAATTTCAAATTTCAAATTTTAATATATATTTATTAATCCAAAGCCGATCTGAAATACTAGAAAACCGACCAACTCGGGTTGAGTTTTATCGGATTGTTTATTAAAAAGTTAAAATATAAAACAATTATGTCTCTTATGTATTTCTATTGTTTAACTTTCGCTTAACAAAGCCCGTGCATCACACGGGTCCCCGTCTCATGCCTCTCCTGGCTCCATTATCCCCACCCTGCATTTTCTTTGACTTTCCATCCTCTCTGCTTCCCACCACTCCTATTGAGCCATGCCACCCAACTACCTAAAAATATTCCTATAATCTCTCCTAAGGTATCTCATTTAAACCAATAAAAAGTATCATGTTGCCCCACTCACAAATCAATTCCTAAAATGCATCCCCCCAATCTATATCCACACTCCCTCATTTAAAATATTCATATTAATTAATAAATAGTTAAATATGGTTAATATTTAATCCCACCCATATTCAATGAGTATTAAATAATGTTATTACCAAAAGTTAATAAATACGATTAGTAAATTACCAAAAATTAATAAATATTGTTATTAATTAACTCATTAACAACATTCTATAGAAATTGAAAACTCTTTAACTAATTTCTATAAAATTGAGAATTATATTTAACAATTATCAAAAAGTATAAAATTGTAGTTATTGTTATTATTTTAATTAATAACCAAATACAAATGGGGGAACAAAATATTATAATGTTAGAAAATGAAATTATTAATTAATTTATATTGAAAATTTAAAGATAAATTAGTGTATTTTTGTTAGTAAACTACCAAATAAAAATATATATTTAATAACAATTAAAAAAATTCAATAAAGATAAATGACTATGGAAAATCATTGAAAAATTATGTAATTTTCATTGCAAATTATTGAAAATTATTAAAGATAAATGACTATGGGAAATGGAAAACTATAATTTGAACAAATAATTACACAAATTATTAAGATAAGTTAGTATAATATTAGAAAAAGGAAATTATTGGTTAGTTTTTATTAGAAATTATAAGATAAGTTAGTATAATTCTGTAGGTAAAACATTTAAAAAGAAAATAAATTATTAATAAAAATTTAAATAAATTTGAATAAATTTTCAAAATTACACAAGTACAATAAATTTTCCAAAATTTTCATCAAATTACATTTTTGAATATTAAAGACAATTTAGTGTACTTTTAGAAATTTACCATGAGGTTGATACTCAATATATCCTTTTGATCATTTCTATCATCAAATTGAATATTGGGTTGATGAGGATAGTGTTTTCAAAACTGGATCAAACTCGATGGTTATATCGAAAAAAATTGGGAAACAAGCACCGTTTCACCTCGAAACCACTTTTTGTCCAAAAATCGTTTATTTGGTTAGCGAACTGCTGACCTGGGCAGTCGAACCATCAACCCAAACAACAGTTTTTGGTATTTTTTTTGTTTTTCTATTTTTTATTTTATTTTTTTTTTGTTAGAGCGGGTCATCCATTTAGACTGAACAATCAGACCGTTCGACCCCAGAACGGTTCCCTATCTGGTCCAATTTAAAAAACCTTGGACGGGGAGTGGGTGCCTTGCCTTGAGCTTGGCTTGGTGTGTGGCATGGCTTGGCCCAAGGCCCGGCCCATGGACTAGCTTAACCCACGACATGGCACGGGCCCGTGTGGGTTCGGGCCATGGGCCATGCCGAACCAACCCCTCAAATTATCCTAGAGGAGGAAGGCACGATCCGGGACACCTCGTGGGCCAGCACGGCACGACTCGCACTTTGTGTGGGCCACATGTGGATCGTGTCTTACCGACCCAGCACGACCTAATTTACACCTCTATTTTAACCCGCCCAATACTGGGAACGGGGCAGGTAAATTCGAGGATTCTCCATCCTTGATGAGGGGTAGAGCGCCTTGCCCCTGAACTCGCCCAACATTGAGGAGTGATTACCTTGCCCTGAACCCACATGACACTAGGGACGGGGTGGGGATGGGCTAGTGTCTTGACTATGGGGCAAGGAAAGGGATGGGGTGCCTTGCCTTGAACCCACCCCGTTGTCATTCCTATATAATTGTTAATTATTAGTGGAATTAATAAAAATGTTATCTTTTATAACTAATTTTATTTATTTAAAGTTAATCAAAATTTCATTTAAAAATAATAAAAATTTTTAATTACTACAAATTATTAATCAAACTAAATTTATTAAAAAATATATTTTTTTATTTTCAATTAACAATAATTATTTTTTATAAATCAACATTAAATTAAAAATAAAATTATTAAATCTTTTAGATTTCTCGTGCATCGGACGGGTCCCTGCTAATAATTATAAAAATCATAAATTATAAAAATCTTTTAGGCTACAGCCCCCACCATTCAAACACATGGCGTTTTCTAAAATGTTGCTATTAAAGCCCACAGCCCACTACCACCATTTAGACAAGTGGCCTTCTCATTTTCTAGAAAGCTAGACATGTAGCAATTTTTGAGAAATTCCTGCTAAAACTCACAACCCACTACTAGAGCTCCCCACCATTCAGACACATGGCCTTCTCATTTTTATGGAAAGCTAGACATGTGACATTTTCTGAGAAGTTACTACTAAAGCCCACAACCCGCTACCACCATTTTCAATCTATTCCTAAAAAAATGCAGAAAATGCAAAAGTGGTTATCTCCAACCCACTATCAATCTCACTTAGTCATTAACCCTCTACTTATCATAACAAAAGAAAATTATTTATATTCTAATAATTATTGAAAAGCTATTTGTTAAAATTTTAATAATTATTTAAAATATTAATAAATATAAATAATAACAGTATTGATTCCATAACATAAATTTAATATTACTGATTTCCCGTACTTATTACAGGGTCATTCACTAGTTGTAATCTAAAGCCAAAACACATTTAAGTCCTACAACACAAAGCCTTAAGTTAGGGCTTTGTGCTTTTAGGCTTTAAAAGCATAAACTCGGCAGCTTATTCAAGCACAACCTAATATTTATATTTTGTTTACCGAAGATAATGATGTATGTAGCAGTGGTCTATATTTACTGATAAAAAAAGTAGAGAAAAATAGAAATATAAAACATGGAGTTGTAAATAAATTAAATAGACCCCATAGTGCCCTTGAGCTTTACTGTTTAAGGTCAATGGGAGGTGACCGGATCTGTATCTCACTCCGATCTCACAGCATATATCCAGTGGCACATCGTAAACATCTCCCGTTTTAATTTATTTGTTATTTTTCATGGAAAATGTTTTCAATATGTACTGTGAAGAGAGGATCCCAATTCGAGTGGGAGATGCTTAAGTTGATAATTAATTTGATTAGGGTTTTAGGAGTAGTTAGGGTTATCTTCCAAAGTATGAATTAGATTTTTTTTTTCTTCTAGTTGATCGATTGGCCTGAATATGGGCTATGAAAAGAGATTGGAGGAGGAAAAACTTGAGGGGCTAAGGTATAAGCTTATAGTCAAGGCTAATTATTTGGTTGGTTTAAGGATATTTTGGGGATTAAATTTTGCAAGGAAAAGTATCTAGTAGCATAGTTGAAAGTCAACTGTCCTCAAATCCATCAAAAAAACAAAATATGTGGGGTCACTCAATCCATGCCCATACAAGATCATCTCACTTGAAGGTTGAAGCACTGTCATGGAATTGATTTCACAATGCTAATTGTGTAAAGGGAATGACTTGGGTCTGGGAACAAGGGACTTCTAGTTGCAGCCCAGGCACTCAACTTGCCACATGGCAAGTATCAGAAGATCAAAGACCTATCATTGATGGGTACCACTTAAGGAAAGGTCTAAACACTAAAACAATGACAAGAAGTGTATCAAAATCCATTAAACCATCTTGCTATCCGTAGTTTTAAAGCTTTGACCACCCTCCAAATATGTTGTTAGAGAAGATATATTTAGAAAAAGACTCAGACTTTCTACCTAAAATCTGGTCCAAGGTGGGATCCATTCATTGAATGGAGTCCTGATCTTCTTAATCTGGGACAAATTGTAAGTCACTCAACCCATACCTGTCACGGGTCCTTTGTTCCCAGAGCCATGCTTCTGTGCTCTGGAAATAATATGTAAGGTCCCTCTTTATGCCCAAATCTATGAATCTATCCAACTCTAGAGGCAGGCTACCAACAAGGCAGATCTAAGGTGCCTGTGGGCAATTTATTAAGTATTTCACATTGGTTTGGATGATATTCAATCACAACAGCCCCAAGAGTCAACAAGTGCGGATACTAAAACAAAATGCACAGAACCCAGACAATGAAAGTTTCAAACTCACAGTCTCACACCTGTACAGAACTAGGGTTAAGATGTAGACAGAACATTCACCTTCAAAGAATTTGCCCTGCCTTTCAGCGAATCAAGAGTTTTGACTCTCTCTCTCACGGTTCAAAGGATGGTGGGACTGACTCAGTGGTCCCACCTGACCCCAGCAATTGGGACCATCCATTGACCACTGGGAGTCGATGGTTTATGCATTAACTGTTGTTGTCTAACATTAGTGTGTTTACATTTCATCAGGGGTCGTAGGAAACGTTTTCTCAATCCATCTCAATGTTTTCGAATTGTCTTTAACCCGGACGGTAAGACTGTTTGGCATGCGAAATTGCGAATTTGTCTAGGTAATTTGTTTCGTTTTACCCCAAAATCAGTGTTTGATTAAAAACTGTTGAATTGGTCAATAATTTTTGACTCGTTTAATGGTTTTTGACTGTTTTTTATTTTAATTTTAATTATTATTTTTTATTTTTGTCAGAACAGGTCGTTCATTCGAACTGGATGGTCAAACCATCAACCCGGAAACCAGTGCCCAAAACAGTTCTGATTCTTGGTTTTTAGAACCTCGATCCATCTGATCCAATCATTTTAGTTTCAGATGTTCTGTTTATTATAATTAGAAAAATTTAGGCCCCGTTTGATTCACAGGAATAGAGCTCCCCCATTTGAGGCAATGGCCATTCCCTCCTCTCTTAGGAATGAAATCCCATTCCACCTGATTCCAATTTCTATTCCATTCCTATACTAACTAAATAGACAATGGAATAGACCATTCCAATTTTAATTCCAAAAGATTATAATTCCCGATTTTGATCAAATTCCAACTATCAACCAAACAGGATCCTTAATGCCATTAGATTTGCCATGCGTTTGGTTCCGTTTACGTTTATTGAGTAAATAGTGCCACATAGGCACCCCATCAGCAAAGGCCTCATTCTGTGCACCTCTCCCATTTCAGGAAGCTTCATTTTGGAATTTCCTGAAAACAGGCAGGTGTTTATTAGCACTTTGTTGATGTGGTGCCTAATGGTGCTATGTGTCATAAATGTCCTCATTAATTGCTTTTCTCGGTTTTGCAGTCATACAAGTACATAACGTTTACACAATAAACGTAAACGGAACCAAACACCTAGTTGATTTGTGGGAATAGGAGTCAATAATCAGAATTGGAATGGTCCAGTTTAATTCCTGTCATTTGGTTGGGAAGAAAGGAAATCCAATTCCATTCATAGTATAATCACATTCCACCATTTGTGGGAATGACCATTCTAGCCTCCTCCCTTAGAAATGATAATCTCATCCTCATGGTTTTGAAAACTGGATGGAACCAGATGGTTGGACCAGTTGACCCTGGTCAAGCAACTGGTTCTATTTCACCCTAAAATTATTCTTGGGCCAAAAACTATTGAAGTGGTCAGTGACCACTAATCCGGGTGGTCGAACCGTTGACCCATTGACCCAAACAACAGTTTTTGATTGTTTTTTATTTTGATTACTTTTTTATTTTTAATTCTTTTAAATTAGAAGATTGTCTATTTGAACAGGACAGTCGGACTGTTTGACCCAGAAACTGGTGACTAACATGGTGTTTGGAAGCATGGGCACTTTTTGGGACTGATTTTCAAGAAAAAACACCCATGCTTCCAAGACCCGTTTTTTACAAAACAACGTTTCTGCCACGTAGGCAGTGAGCAACAGTATGTTGTTTGGTAAGGTGATTTTCATCACCGTTTTTCATGTATGTACTGATAGGTAAGCACCACATGGGATACACATCAGTCAACCGTTAGGGGAAATGGTTCACCGATGCATGAAACGCCAAGGGGATGTTTGGAACCGTGGCCGTTTTTCAAAAAAACGTTGCAACGTCGGATCCACATAGGCGTTTCAAGAAATGCCCATATATTTCATTATTTGGTTTAGGCGTTTATTGAAAAACCGGGCATGCCTCGTAAATTGGGACCCTACCGATGCATGAAACGTCAAATTTGGTGTTTCATGCATCGGTGAACCATTTCCCCCAACGGTTGACTGATTGGCGATTACATGTATCCTATGTGGTGCTTACTTGCTGTCAGCACATATATGAAAAACGGTGATGAAAATCACCTTACCAAACAGCATACTGTTGCTCACTGCCTACGTGGCAGAAACGTTTTTTTGTGAAAAACGGGTCTTGGAAGCATGAGCATTTTTTCTTGAAAATCAGTTCCAATAAATGCCCATGCTTCCAAACGCCATCCAAATTTGACGTTTCATGCATCGGTGGGTTTCGCTTTTCAAGGTATGCCCAATTTTTTAATAATTGGCTGAACCAAACATTGAGATACATAACGTTTGTTAAAATGCCTATATGGATCTGATGTGACACCGTTTTTTTGAAAAACGGCCACGATTTCAAACATCCCCTAAAACGATTCTGTGTCCGGTACGATTTTTAAAATCTTGCTCATTGTAGCTGACAAAAACAAGGACAAATGCCTTATCCTCCAGGAATTTCAATTGCGACTGTGAATTAAATGGACACTTAGTTAATTAGTTCCTTTATATTAAATAAAAAATAAAAATTTTCAATGTTTTTAATTTTTCCTTTATTTAAAAAATAATAAAGCGGATTTCACTTGAATCTGAATTTGATTCGATCCCAATAAGATCCAAATCCGAGACCCTAAGATTGATGATTTACAGGCAGTTATCAAATCAGATTCGAATGTGGAAGAGCCAACCATGGTTGTTGATCCCACAATCAAACTCTTTGAGGGATACATGCGACAAACAATTAGCACACACAATTAACTGTAAATGCATGTTTTCCAATTGTCTGAATTTAAATTTAAATTATTAGATCCCATTAATTATAATCCGAATTCGATCCGTTTATAAATGGATCGGATATGGATCCACCCCTTTGCTCCATGTAATTGTGTTCCATTTGATTTAAACATATATGCTCCTACATACTTTTAATATTTATTTTGTCTTTTAGTAAAGCTTTCTTAATGTTGTATTTTTACTAAATTATCATTTTATCCAAGTAATTTTCAGTTCATTTTATTCATTAATTATAATATTAAATTCATTTCTAATGTTTTTTAATAAAAATATTTAATATTTTGATCATTTTTAGTATATTTTATTTAAACTATTGAATATCCCATTGCAACCCGAATATGATTTGAATGACATAAATATGTTGGATAAGAATTTTATTCTAATTCGAATATAAATGGAATTAAATTTGGGTCTACCTAGGGGTGGCCATGAGTCGAGCTCTTCATGAGCTACTCGAACTTGGTTTCAAGCAAGCTTCAAGCTGAGCTCGAGCCCAATTTATAAGCTCGTTTAATAATTGAACCGAGCTCGAATAGCTACATTTATATAATAATAATAATAAATTATAGAAAATAATATATAATAAAAATATTATATATATAATATTTTATTTTTATATATAATAATAACTAATTATTATAATTCTTACTTTTTTAAATATCAAATAAAAAATATTTTTTATATATAATTTTTTTATTTCTACAAAACATTTTTCCTAAATTGAACTCGAGCCGAACCAAACTCGAGCTTACGAGTTTTTGACTCAAGCCGAACTCGAGCTCAAGGTTCTACCTTGAACCGAGCTCGAGCCTTGTACTACCTTGGCGAGCCGAACATTCGACTCGGTTCGGCTTGGGTTGAATTAACACCTAGGTCTAGATGTATTTTATTTTTAATTTTTTGGAAAACAAAAAACTGATTTGTATTTATTCAACTGCGGTCAACAGAAGATTAACAATGTTAAGAGCATCGACTTCAGGATAATAAATCTAAACACATTACGTTAATTAAAAGAATGACAAAGTAATGAATTATGGCTCTTATAATGCATCATATATACACCACACATACGTGTTACTTCAGATGGATTCCAAATCCTTCAATCCAGTGGTTCCATTCACAATATTTCAAATGCATGCGTAGAATTTCAGGGGAAAATTAAATTGTTGAAGTCAATACAAATTTCCCATGAAGGGATTTTCTTGGACTTACATGGTATGACTATAGCTTTTCATGGAAATTTGTGGAGAAGAAACATCAATCATTTCAAAGGGAAAGTCTATCTTCTCTCACAAATTGGCTTACCTTGCTTGGAATTAGGATAGGATAAGAGTGACTTATCTGGTTATGTGGGAATTGGGTTCGTTTTGTCTGGCTGCAAATCTCTTGACCTTCATTTTTTTCACTCAAATAGGTCAAAATCAAATGACTATGGATTTCCTAGAGTCTGAAATTAGGGTCACAGTGTAATGATCAGATTTAGAAATTATCTATTCTTTGTAAAAGCATGAGAAATGACTACCAACATCTGTGACTCAGCCAAGAAAGAAATTAATTTTCAATCACAGATTTTTACATCCTTTCATTCAGCCCACCAAAGAAAATTATTTTAATTAAAAACTTCAAATGGGTTCTTTTTTTTTTTTAATATAAAATCAAGGAGAAGTGTATTATATGAGTTTTGATTATTTTGAACCAATAGCTTTTAGTTTATTACACACACTTAATATATGTATAGAGACTTAAAATTATACAAAGAAGAGAGGAATTGATTTTTTTTTTTTTCAGTACAGGAACATGAAACCAAGGTTCCGTTTTGTCTTCTATAAAAATTTTATTTCCATTGGTGCAAATGCATGGGTTGAGTGTAAATTCTGATTTAGCCAGTCTTGTTTGTTAGTAGAAATAAAATAGAAAGAAAGATGATGTAATCCCACTTGATGTGGTCTCCATTTTATATGAGATAGAATCAAGATAGGAAGATGGTGGTACAAATTTTGCATTAGGTAGGGGCGCAAATTATAGTATGTAAAACCGAACCAGGTGCAAAATCTGCATCCACTTTAGATTTACGTTTGTGCATACAAACAAAACCTAAAAGAAGAAACAATCACATGAAAAAAAGAAAAAATTACTTGCATGGTTCATCTTAATTTTCTAGTGCCTAAGGTATGGTATAGGTGATTATTAATTCTTTACCACATGAATATAAGAAAGTTTGACTGGTAATCAATCAAATCGTATTTATTGAGAGGGGTTTTGATTGGTCAAATCCCTTATGATATCATGTCTTTCGGTTCTTTTTCTTTGATATTATATTAACAAAATGCTGAATTATGCCGTATTAGATATCATTGTCATTTCTTTTTGAAACGTTTGTGGTTGATAAATACAAGTTGTCACATCAGATAAGAAAGTCACTTCAATTAAAATATACATGTGGAGTGGAGGACTGATGTTGTTGTTTAAAGTTGAAATGTCAAATTTGATATTTCAAGTAAAAACAACAAATTACAATTTGTGTTGATAAATTCAAAACCTATCTCGTAGAAGAAAAACAAAAAATATTTGTCTGATAATGTTTTGTTGACCAATCCAAACATTTCAGCTAAAAAGGGTAATAATATCAAACACAATTTGAAAGCAAGAAAGCATCTATTAACTACAGAAGATAGAAGATAGATATTAAGATTTTCTATAAATGAATGCTGATATAAACCCAATCAATATTTCACTGGTATTAATAAAAAGAAAAAAAAAATCAACATTGCTTGCAAAATGAAAGGCTTAAAATACAAGCATGTGGCATTGATGGAAGAAGCATCAAAGAATCAATTACAACATGGATAATGACATGGTTATTGAGCATTATTATCGCCTCTTGCTCCTATTATTATTAGACCCTACTCTGGTCATTGTGTGGTTCTTGGCTCATATTTGACCTCCATTGTTGATTTTCTAAATTAATGTTGGCTTTTCCGTGTCGTCAATAACAATTGAAGCAAAGAAATTGCAGGGAAGGGAATGAAGATGAGAATGAGGTTGAGGTTGATGACAATCGCATATAATTACAAAAGAAGATGACGAAGAACAATCCAAAAATGATAATGGTTATTTGACTCCACACGTTTGAGAAATCAAGTCAATTTGGATCATCATTTCTCTAATAACTTATTCTAACCAAGGTTTTTAAACCTTAGCTGATTAGGATTGTTGGATTGTTTGACCAAAAAACCAGTCAGGGTTATTGGTTTCATTATTTTTTAAAAACTGTTGAATTGATCAATGACCCATTGGCCTAAATGATTTATCTATCAACTCGTTCAACTCAGACAATGATTTTCGAGTTTTGATTCTGGATCGGTTTTTAAAACATTGCTTCTAGCCATCGCTCGCCCTGAACTTTGTTTCTAAGGACATTCATACACCGAGAAAGATTGATGTTGTATAGCATTTTGTCCAACTTGACATTGAAGAATCTGTTAGGGTCTTAGAGAGGTACCCATTCTTTAAATGTGGTCATTAAGCTTTCTCAAAGCATTCATTTTCCATAGTAACCTCGGCTAGTGGCCTGAAAGTAAATGCCTTGTTTCAGTATTCGTACATCATCAAAATGTTGCTTCAGTCATTAAATTAGACTGCAGAGTTGGGGTCACTACGAGCCCACAGGATGATTAATGGCGGCATTAATTGGTTGGGTCTGCTTTAAGTCCAGCCAAGTAGCCAACTATATATCTAGTAGGAATAGGATTCTGGGCCCTATGGGCCAGGAGGGGTGCAATTAGTTCAGACCACGTCAAGATTAGTTGACAAGTTGAGCTGCCTAATTGTGGCCCAAGTTTAGAAGGACATTCCCAGGTTCGGACCCATGTACAAGTGTAGTTACGTGCCTAGATTTGGAGTCAAGCATGTTCAGAGGTAGCAGCACAATTTGGGTTGTACTTGGCAAAGTCAAAAACTGCTTTTGGCTGTTTGTACTTTGTAGGTTGAACTTGAGTTTTTGTCAAAATCCGAATGGGCCCTGCCTGAAGGTTCGGGCCCAAAGTAGAAAGTTCCACCCCTGCCGTATCCAAGGTGAATTCTATGCTTGGAGCCTCGGACCCATGTCCATAATCGCTTGTGCCACCAGCCGGTTCCAGGCCTGCATTAGGCCCAAAATAATTTTGGGCTGGGCCTGGGCCTGATCCTTACATAAAGTTTAACATACCTTTTTTACATATATTATCTATAATATAAAATATAAAATATAGTCCTGGAAACGCGGCTCAGCCCATGATCACCACTATTCTGAAGCCATGGTCCATGGACCATGGGTTCAATGAGCTCGAAACAGTGAATGTGCTTTAAGTTGCAAAACCTAGACAAATAGCCAATCCAATTCAACCCACAAAGCCCTCCAAGTGGCGGGTTTGGCAATTCAACAAGGTGTTGGCCCATTGCTCTGATCAAATTGTCAAAAGCAGAGGACCTTGCCAGCTGTTCGAATCACCGGTTCACTGGTTCAACCACCCGGATAAATCATGGTTTGAAAACAAGAAGTATTTTTATTCAATTAAAGAACCAAATCATTACACCACACACACAAGTTTCACTCCACTCAATGATGGAAACGGAGACGGGGCACCAATTTGGTCCCTATCTTCCTCAAATTTAGGTTTTAGGTTTCATTATCAAAGTTTAAGGAATAAGGAGGGCAAATTTGTCATTTTATTTTTTCTGTTAACACTTAACAGTGATGCCAATTGCCAGAAACAATAGGGGTGGTGCAAGACAATAATTAAATGATAAGGGTATAATTAGTCAATTGGCTAAACACTAGGAGTAATTTAAGAAATCTGCCCTAAAAATAGAGATATATCCGTAATCAACTACTTTGAGAAAAAAAAATTTGGTTAGTGAAAATTGGATTTTTAATACCCGGTTTGTTTAATGGTTGGATTTCTTGCTATAATTCCTTATGCTTGATTGAATCTAGCTTTTGGAGCTTGTCTCAACCAAAACCCAGAAATTTATTTGGGTTTTTTCAATATAGAACTCAAATCTATGTATAGGATGGACGGTTGACCAGTTTAAGAATTCATTATAAGCAATTCTATTTCCCAAACTATTAAGGGGGTGTTCTTTTTCTGGATTTTGAGAGGGGAGAAAGTTGGTTAATGGGATTTTTGGTTCCCATTGACCAAGAATCCCATGTTCTTTTTTTCAAATTTATGTGGAGACAAGGGAAAGTTTATTTTCCTAGGTATCATTTACCCAAGGGGAAGTTGCCATCTAGGCCCCGTTCGTTTTTCGGCAAGTTACTTACCTAGGTAAATGCAATTACTTAGATAAGTTTTTCTTGGGAAATACCTACCCAGGTAAGCGTATTTACCCATGTTCTTTTATTTCCCAAGTAAAAAAGGAAATGGCCATTTTAACCATAAAAATTCATTATTAAAAGGGGCATTTTTTCTCATTCAAGTGTTGGAAACTTTCCCCCCAAGTGGGAAAGTTATTTATCCACCCAGAAGATGGGTATCACTTACCCGAAAAATAAATTTTCCCTGATCCCCTCATTAATCTAAAAAAAGAACATGGGATTCTTGGTCAAGGGGAAACAAAATCCCATTGACCAGGTTTCCCCCCTCCCAAAATCGAAAAAAAGAACGCACCCTAAGGGGAAGTTGTCATCCTAGGTAAGTGATACTCATCTCCTAGGTGGATAAATAACTTTCCCACCTAGGGGAAAGTTGTCATCCTAGGTAAGTGATACCCATCTCCTAGGTGGGTAAATAACTTTCTCACCTAGGGGGAAGTTGTCAAAACTTGAATGGGACAAAAATGGCCTTTTTAATAATAAATTTTTATGGCTAAAATGATCATTACCTTATTTACATGAGAAATTAAAGAACATGAATAAATGCACTTCCCTGGGTAAATGTTTTTTCAGGAAAAACTTACCCAGGTAACTAACTACATTTATCCGGGTAAGTAACTATTTGAAAAGCGATCAGGGCCTAAGAATGTTGTAGGCGTCACCAATTTGGGGACCTTAGAAAAATCTACATATGCTTGAAACATGTGATTTGGTCTCGTATCTACAACCTATATTTCGTCTATTGATAATATGAAAAACAAGCTTGAAGTTAAAGAAGTAAATAATCACAATAAAAAGGGTATTTTGTAGTCATTATTGTTTTAACGAATGGATCAATATTGTTAGGAGAGGAGACTCATGAACGATAGTCTTCGTGGAGCAAGAGACTTTCAAATAAGGGTTTCTCCCTCTTTACTCTTTCAAGTCTCTCAAGTACATATATTGGGGCATGGTTCATTGTTACACACTCAAACTTGATATGTTAAACCGATCGAACATGGTGCTCCGATACCAATGATAAACTATGAATAAGAGAATACATATATTATTCAACCTACAAGATGCAAATGAAATGGATTGGAGGCACTTCCCACAAAAGCAACCTACAATTGGGAATTACTGAATCTGACTAGGGCAACAATATTATGGAGGCTCTTTATCCTTCCAATGTTGTTACTTATCTTGGATTCTTTGTGTTTTTACAAGATAGCATAGAAGACTTTTATATAGATAGCTTACTCAGCATCACTTTGCCCTGTTGTTAGGAACAAGTAATTAAATTAAAACCAATGTTTAGACAATCAGACCAGGTAAAGGCAGAGGTTCATGGGTCAGAGGTCCAACCGAGGTCGAACCGGAGGTCAAACCATGCTGATGTAATAAATAATATTTATATAAAATAAATAAAATTCAAAAAAATTACTGAATATGAATGACAGTTAATCCAAAATAGAAATAAATACTTCAAATTTTTTAAGACTATATGTCTCACAATGAAAATAAATACACCAACAATCCAATAAAGTTCAAGACTCAATCCTAATTATACCATCATCATCATCACAAAGGAATTTCAAGAAATATCAAATCAAAAATTATGATGCATACATGATAAAATAAAATTTATTTCAATTTTCAGCTCTTTTAGTATCACACTATCACTATCACTATTCTAAATTTAGTTCCAATTTTCAGTCAATATCACCTAAATTCAAAATATGAAATTAATTTATTCAAGTTTAAATTTCTATTTCAAGATTTGAAGAGGGCTTAGGCTAACCTGCAAGACTGAACAACTAGTTGTGTATCTTGGCCGAACCAATGATCAAATTCCAAGCCTGAAGCAAAAAATCAAACTGTAACAAAACTATCAATAATTAATTAATTTCAAGTTCAAGAGTTAAAAATAAATAAATGGCTAAATGTTGCAGAAATCAGATTCAAACTTAAAGAAAAAGAAATTAGATTCAGGCAGTGGAAGGAGGAGGAGAAGGAAAGAGGGAAGAAGACTAGGAGAGGGCGGTGAATAAAGCACTGCCACCGCTGCCAAAGAGAAGAAGAAGAGGACACCAACCGCCAGAGCTGGAGGGACAGCTGGTGAACAGATTCCACTGGCGGGAAGAAGAAGAAGAAAGACCGAAAGAGGAGGAGAGAGACTACCTGGTGTCAGTGATGAGGTGCTAGTGGTGGTGGCTGGAGCTACTGGACTTAGGTTAGGTTTGAAGAGGAAGAATAGAATCAGAGATTGATCAAAGAGGGTTTATTTTTGGCTGGGATTGGGATTTTTCAGTTGGACCTTAGGGGATGTTTGACCCAATTTTACGTTTTTTTTTTTTTTTTTTTATCTTTTTGTACTAAAAATGAGAATGTTAAAATGCTGGTCGGTTATGCAAAACTGGCACTGGTTTGCCAGTTCTCTGGTTGAACCAGTCGGGTAAACATTTTTTCATGGTTTTTTGAACATACCAATTTTAGGGGTATGCCCAAACCAGCCAGGGGGCTGGGTCATGGTTCAACCAATTCAACCGGACGGTCCGGTCCAGTTTTCAGAACATTGAGTTCATTGCTCTCTAACTAAATAACTTATACCTCATTAGATTGAGACAAGTGTATCAATGACCAAGGATCTCAACACTTGTAGGGTATTTGGTATGGCTTCTATTTATTTGATAAACGGTGTTACGTCATCGCCATGTGGGCATTTGTCCCATCATACTATTTTGTATACCTATTTATCTTATGAATGTTTGTCTAGGTTTACATGCAAGCCAACCATTAAGGGAGTTTCATTTTAATGTTTCCCCCAACACAAAAGTATTTATTTACTGTTTCACTTATTTGGTGCCTAATGGCGCCTAACTGTCAACAAATACCAAAACAACATTTATCAACCACTTTTTCTAAATTTTGAAGACAAATCAAGTACAAAGTGTATTTAATAAACAAAAGCTGCCATACCAAACGTATACTTGGTCATCCATCTTACACCAAGCCAAATGGCTTTTCCATTAACCTTGTAAGAGCTGGAAATAACATCCAATGTAATCCAATAATAATAGTATATCTATGTATAAAAAAGAAGTAAATAACCAAATAAAATATTATTTTCATAAAAAATAAATAATAATAATAATAACAGATACAAGAAAAATCTTGATTATGTGTGAAAATATTGCACAAATATAACCAAGAGATGTTGAGGATCAACATGTGGCATATCACATAGCCATTGGAGTTTTCCAACATGTTGAAGATCAAATGAGGGCCTATGGCCTCTCTTCCATCAAATTTTACATAAAAGTCCGGTCTTGTAAATGAATTTGAAAGAAAATTTGTCTCTCATCAACATTCCCATCTTTAATAATATATTTGTATGTAGATAATATTATTAACTTTTGATGATCATGCAATAATATAGCCACGTGTTGAAAAAATATGCTATCTATTGAAGCGGTTTCCTGGCTTTATCTAGAGATGCATAAGGCCAAGATGGACCGAGCTTAGAATATGTTAGTCCCCTCCTTAAAAGAAAAAGAAAAAACTTTAATTTACCCCACCTCATTATTTTTTATTTGTTTTTAGATTTTATTTTCAAAAACCCCCACCAATGATATAGTACGCCCTCTTAGTATTGTGTCATTCCTCCATCTATCACTGAAGATAAAAATTTGTGAGGTGGGGAAATCTGAAATTTTCCAAAAAGAGAAAAATGTATTAATTAATAGCAGAGATTGGGTATAGGTTGGACTTATATCTGCCCTAACTTAGAGCCAAATTCAAGGCTTGGCATAAAATGAATTCCAAGCCCACAAAAACCTTGGACCGGGCTGATTTTGGACTGACCTGAATCAATACAGTGAAAAGGGGCCATTTTTGGTCCTCCATTCGTAATTTGCCACGCCATTTTGAATAACATTTTGAATTCTAAAGAGAAAAGGAAAAAAAAAAGAAAAACCTATGATGTTAGAAAAACATGATACTAGAAGGGCTTGGACCAATCAAAATCCCCCATAAATTTTGTAATTGTTTACCATTTTATGATGCCAGTTGATTGGTTATAAGGGTCCGTTTGATTTACAGTCGGAATTGGAATTGATATCCACTGAAATCGGTATTAAAATGGCCCATTCCCATAGTCTGTTTGGTTCCGATAGGAATGAGAATGGGAATTAAAATCAGCAGGAATGGGATTTCATTCCCTAGAGAGGGGCAGGGAATGGCCATTCCCTCTTCAAATGGGGGAATGCCATTCCAACAGGAATGAGAATGGATTCCGATTCCATCCAATCAAACAGTTGAAATCAGAATAGCCCATTCTAATTCCGATTCCAGACCTCTACTCCCATGAATCCAACGGGGCCTAAGTTTTTCCAAATATCATGTCTTTCCAAGGTCGAGCCCAGGAGAAAATCGGGAAACTGCTAACCCTAAGAAAATTTTCATAATATTTATAAAATAAAATATGAAGACACCCATCGATAAAATGGGTGTCGCTGGACAATGCAGACACCCATCGATAAAATGCAAACACGCCAGAATTAGTCACCATAAGTTTCACACTTTCACTGACCGGGCTAATTCTCCAACCCTTGGTCAATGACCTTAAACTTTGACATCTCTAAATCTTCCTTAAGCACTTCCATTGAATCAGAGATCTCAGCTCTGTAAATATAGAACTTAGTCACGACAAGGAAGAAGATGAAGTTCAAGATGTTGAGTACAGCAAGTAATGCATAGTAGTAGTCCAAGTGAGACGCATTGAGATTGTTCAGAATCCATCCTTTGTGTCCATGCTTCTTGGTGATGTGAGACACAGTCGAAAGAAGGAAAGTACTGAGAAAGTTTCCGATTCCCAAACTAGCCTGGGAATAAGAAGTCCCCAAACTCTTCATGCTCTCAGGTGCCTGGTCATAGAAGAACTCAACCTTGGCTACATCCAGAAAGGAATCAGCAATCCCCATGAGTACAAATTGGGGGAGTAAATTGAATATGCTGAGAGGAACTCTACCTCCATGCTCTACCAAACCATGATCTTTGGCCACCCTGAGTCTCTTCCTCTCAGTTAGGGAAGCAACTAACATGATTACAACATGGAGAGCAAGACCAACTCCCATTCTTTGGAGAAGAGTTATCCCTCTTGGGTTCTTGGTCCACCTCCTCATCATTTTAACAAACACCTTGTCGTATATCACGACGCTCACTAGCATGGAAATAGTTACAAATGCAACAAGGCTGGCAGGTGGGATTTGGAAGCTGCCTATGCTTCTGTCAAGAGTTGTACCTTGCTTGATAAAAAGGGTATGGACCTGAGCAAACATTACCCCTGGCATGAATGTGGCGACCCAGATCGGAATCATCCGGAGCATTTGCTTCGTCTCCTCTACTTGGGTCACTGGACAAACCATCCATGGAGTGTTTGAAGAACCTGTAGTTTGAACAGAGGCCTTATTGAGGAACCTGCATGCATCAATGCATGAATGAATGAATTATCAACAACTAACCATTTTCAAGTCTTGAATCAAATGATCAGAATGAAACAAATTAAACAATGGAATTGCCTTATCATGACTAACCTCAAGGAAGGTGTAGACTCAATTCTGAACTTCCCTTTTGCTTCATATTCCTTCAAGTCAAGCTCATAAAGCTCTCTAGGGTCAGCAGGAACTGGCACCCTCCATTTCCTGAATGCAGCCACTATGACCCTAGCCATCCTTGTCAAGGGACTCCCCATGGGCACCTTGTGCCTGTAGAGGCCTGAGCCAGCTAAAAAGATTATAATTGATATGGAAAGCCCAATTGTTGAAAGCCCATAACCCAGGGTCCAACTCACATTGTCTTGAATGTAGACAAGGACTGTATTGGCAAAGAGTGAGCCCAAGAATATGCTAAACATCCACCAATTGAAGAAGGAAAGCTTATAAGTCTTCTCTTTGAGATCAAAATCATCAAATTGGTCGGCTCCCATGGTCGAGATGTTTGGCTTGGTTCCACCCGTCCCCACTGCCAGAATGTACAGTGCACCAAAGAACACAGCTAGTTGTAATGTGGAGGCCGGTTTACAGTTTGTAACTTCTGTTTGTTGACAAGGAGGTGGTTTAAGTGCAGGGACTGAAACCGCTAGTGTTAGGAGACCCATTCCCTGTTAAAGTGTAAAACATTTAAACGTCAGGAATGTTATAGGGTTAGCACCTAGCAATTTTTCAGAATGGGCCGGGCATGACATGGCATGGGCTTATAATGGATTTTAATGGGTGCTCGAATGGCCCATCCAGATGACTTTTCCATGTTAATATTGGGCATTAAAGGTAATAAGAAATAAGCCATAAAATAAAAAAGAAAAAGAAAAAGAAAAGAAAATGGAGAACAAAGGATAAAACTCCCAGAACCGAATCCTTGAAATCAACACAAAATCAAAGAAAAAACACCCGGTGTTTCATCATCTTACACCCTACTCAAGGCAGGGTTGAGTTTACTTGAATAGGGTTTTCTAAAATTTTCAAAAATCCAAAATCGTTGACTTATAGAAAAAACATTGTTAATTCCTATTTTAGTTTCTTCCTTTGGTGGCCGGATCTGTTCCCAACAATGTCCCAGTTGGCTATTGCAGCCGTACATCGACAACATCTTGCCGAATCTGGATCTCCTGCCCACAAAAACTCTGCTGATGTCTACCCACAACACACTATCCCCCGTGATTTGGGAACATCTCCCCCTAGATAATACTATGTAGGAGGATGAGATGTTCTTCATGTATGGCTGCGATGTTATATGGGTACACATGGGCAGGAGATCCAGACTCCATCTTGCCATGGACAAGTGGTTTTCCCAAATTACGGCTGCAGTGTCTTGTTGCAACCGTGTTTTGGGAGCACATCTGAACTCCCAACTTTGTACCAGCACCAAAAATTCATACAAGTGGGGCCCATGTGAAGGCCCGATAACATTTTTAAGCAATCGTGCACACCTACCTTCTTGGGAGATGGGATCTGCTCCTCACATGCATATCCATCGTGCATTGGGAACATCTCCCGTGAATAATAATTAATAAGTATGGAATATGTTCCCAATGCATGGTAGGATGTGCATGTGAGGCGCCAGGTGTGAGGAGCAGATCCGGTCTCCCTTCTTGGCAAGTAGGGGTGTTCATTATATGGTCGAAGCCATCAAATATAAATTGGCAGTTTGATCTGGTTGAGCTTTAAATCAAATTATTAGTAATATATATATATATATATATATATATATATATATATATGTAAAATTGAATATATTATTGTTGTTTCTTTCGATTTTTAACTTGTAATTTGATTGCAAAGGAGCTGTTTGTATTTGAGAAAGTATGAATGTAAATAATAGTAATTTCTGGCACTTGTTAACATTTGAATTATATTTGTTATTTATATAGGTATGTATAATATTTGGGTTTTCTAATTGGATTAAGCCCAATAGAATGTTCCAAATCATATTAGAAACCAGACCAAATTGTTCCATTATGGTTTGATTTGGTTTGGACCTAAGTTTTGTGTTCAGGGCTAGCCAAGATTTGGACATGCATTAGGGATACATACATATTTTTTTTATGTAAGGATACATACATGCATAAATACATACATACATAGATATATACATATATATCCACCTTTATAATAGTATAGATATAATATAAAACATAATATATGATACCTATTATTGGTGTCATATAACAATATCTATACTATTATAAAGCAGATACTTCATAGTTCATACTTGCCTTGGTTTTGATGCAAGTCATAAAAGTTAAAACTGATTGTATAACCTCAACTTATATTTTTATCCTTTATTTGCATATGTTGCATGGCACATGCCCTTACACTAGTTTACATATAAAAAATAAAATATAACATAAAATAATGTGTGCCAGGTTGGGCTGAAAATGATCATCTGACCCTATCTAGCTCACAAATTTCTAGGTCAGGTTTGGGCCCAATACTACATGCCTAGCTACAATATATTTATATAACATATATGTATACTGTGTATGTATGTGTATGTATATCATACCTTTAGTCATCACAATTTACCCATATATGAAATCTAAGAGTAAATTGTTAAAACCTCCCCTAAATTTTATGACATAGTTACAAGTAGACCCCCTTTGTTAGAATCCTCTATCAAGAGGTGCAAAAATGTCCAAAATAACTATGTAGTTACTATTGAGCCTGATTTTTATAGAAAAAACAATACAAACTTTATGAATAACAATGAAGGAGAGTTTAAAGTTGCAACTTTACCTATGAGTGATTGATATGAAGGGTAAACTTGGAAAATAAATAAATTTTGGAAAAATATTGAAATGGTTTGGGGTAGTGATTGGTATGAAGAGAAAATTCAGAAAATAAACATTTTGGTCAAAAGTAACTGTGTAGATATTTTGGGCATTTTCATATCTCTTATTCGATAATTCTTGCAACTATGTTCGAAAGTTCAAGGGAAGTGATTGCAATTATCAAACTTTAGGGGAGATTTTAACAATGGTCAAAAACTTCAGGGGAGGTTTTAGCAATTTACCCTAAATCTAATGTATTTAATGATTTAGGCCTAAAGCCTGGATTGGCCTGGCCCAGCCTGTACCCTAGCTTATGATTGTCTTATATAATCGTAGGTGCTAAGCCTGGCCCAGCCTAGTCAAGGCCCTGGTTATGATTATATGTCATATAATTGTAAATATTAAAGCCTGACCCGACTAATGATCACCCCACACCTTTATGTGAACGTGAAATATGATGGTGATGAAGATGAAGTAACAAACAACAAAGGGCAGATCTCTTAAAAGTACCCCTAAGATTTTCAAAATTGGTTTTCTCTACATCTATTGTTCAGAAATTGCCTTAAAAGTATCACTAAGTTCAATTTATGACAATTGACTAAATCCTCTTGCAGCATTAGCATCTGTGAATGGAAAGATGAAAAATACTATTTTATCCATCATTCTTTTTTGAATTTCCAAAATGAAACAATTGAACAATCCAAGTATACTTTGCTTACGATTTGCTTGAGTGTTTATTTAGTTTTTTATCATGTTCATGGATTCTCAACAACCAGTTGTGTTTGTTCAAGAACTCCTCTTTTGGTGTCGAGCCGGAGAACTAGAGATTCAGTTTTGCCGCTCAGACGTTTGATGGTTTCACTGGAACATGGAAAGAAAGGTGTAGTAGCTATTGGAGACAATATACAGGTAAGGCGTTGTAGAAAATCTGGATCTATTGATTGTTATTTTGAAAATTTGATGAATAATGGAAGCAAAAGTCAACCATAATATGGGTAATACTGGGATGTAAAAAATTCTATATGTCATGAGGTGTTGCATGTGAACAGATTGTGATGGAGGGAAAGATTTAACCGAGTCAGGATCACCTGCCAACAAAATACGTTGCAACGCTCTACCAACATGATCTTATACCGCACATCTCATATATGGCGGGTCCCAGTCTCATGATGTAAAATTGGTAGAGGGTTGGAATGTGTTTTGTTAAACAATTTAATTATAAAGAAAAGGGATAGAGTAAATTAACTTAGTAAAATGTAAGGATAGTTAAAGAGATTTGGGCAAGAAGAAATTACCAGAACATAGATGGCAGATCCGAAGAGGAAGGTCCAGTATCGGCCGAGATATGTGTCGGCCACATATGCACCCAAGATGGGCGTTACCCAAGAGGTTCCAGCCCAGTTGGTGACATTGTTGGCCGATTTCACTGTGCCCTGATGCAGTTTCCTTGTCAAGTAAATCACCAGATTCGATGCTATCCCCAGATAAGCCATACGTTCAAACACTTCATAAACTGCATCCACACACACACACCAACAACATATTCGACACTGTAATTACTTCTTTTGATAAATGATAAATGCAAACAGGTCGCTGGTGAGTGGACTGGTGAGAAGTGATTAAGTTCTGCTCTAAATGCTGACCCAGTCGCCGGAGACATGCTTTGGTGGCAGGTTGAACGGTTCAACCGGATCATTCATCACTAAAATGGTCAAACCGTCGACAACTGGGGACGTGTCAGCTGTCCGGCTAGGTGAATGATGGTTGGAACATAGAAATTAACCATGGTTTAAACTCCAAATAATCTCACTGCACATCAGCTGAACCGAATGGGCAGTCTCCTTCCTAAATCCCAAGTTTCTAACAAGTAACAATACAGAGTAGAGGACAAGTTGGTGGGTCATTGTCATTTGATAAAATCAGGTGTCATGGCCCATGGGCCGTGTGGTCCAATCCTTTGAGCCTGTCGACCGTGTAATCCAATTCCCGTCAAATGAGTTCTGCTAGGTCAAAGAGGTGGACAAGCCGGATTGGCCGGTAAGGTGAGGTGCATGAATTGACACAGAGAGAGAAAGAGAGAGGCTGAAATAAATGGCGATAGGATAATTAACCTGACGAATGGCTAATAGAAGAACGCACTTTGGAGTTTGGACTGCAAGTCAAAGGCATCAATTATTGAAACGCTTACTCTGTTTCAGTGGACACTAATCGGTGAACCTAATAAACATTCATCAGTGGAGGTCTGGTCAGTCGGTCAGACCTAGTTTGACTTTTAAGTTTTAATAATATTATGTGGAGTTGCAGAAACAAAAACTTCTTCATCTTCTTTGCAGAAACTGTAGAACACGGAGGACTCTTTCTTTTGTGTATAGAAATGTGTAATAAAAAAACAGATAAGGAGACAGCTTCGTAGAAGAAAGGATGGAGAGAGAGAAAGCTTCGAACCGACAAAAGATTTTCAGTTTCAACAATTTTTGTGAGTTCGAAGGTTTCGGTCAATGCAAGCCCGTGCTCACACCGTTGAACACCCTCTTACAATCTTACATTAGGTCATCAGAAATATCTCTTCATGAAAAATAAATATAAATTTAGAGATATCCCGATGCAAAAACCGGATTTAATCAGTGCAAAGTCCTCTCAAACAATCATTCTAATTTTGCGTTGAAAACATCTCACGCTGATCGAAACCGACCTCACGTAGAAAGAGTGCTACTCTACAGTAGGGCACCTCTCTTGGAAATCTAACGAAACTTCCATCTTCTTCCTCTTCATCGAAAATACTGTAGGCTTGTTAAAATTTGGGTATTCCAGCAAAATAAAAGATAAGAAGAGATAGAGATGATAGGAGAGAGAGGGAGAGATGTACCAATAATAAAGGAACAAGCTTTCCAACCACCTGTGTTGGATCTAAGGACAGGTTTTCCTTTGAGATCAACGGTCCCATCCTGGGTATACTCGTCATGCACTTCTTCTCTTGCAGCCATGCTACCAAATCCCCCTGGCTCTGGCTTTCGCCCGTTCGAGAGGTTTCTTTTCTTATTCCTTTGCCCTTCTTTTCTAACCCAACCCCCCACCTCCAACTCCGATTCATAAACAGAGCTTTATTTATTTTATCGCATTTGGGATAAAATCATGAAAAGGTTGAGAAAGAGTAAATGGTTTAAAAAGGGGTGGATTCAAGCTAATGGAGGACGATTTGGTCTGACCTATGAAACTGCGACACGTGCACTGATTCAGTATAAGCGATAGTTCAGCATTGTGGCTCAGTACAATCAAGTAACGGGCCCATAAGGTAGTTCACTTCATCGCATTTGGGATAAAATCATGAAAAGGTTGAGAAAGAGTAAATGGTTTAAAAAGGGGTGGATTCAAGCTAATGGAGGACGATTTGGTTTGACCTATGAAACTGCGACACGTGCACTGATTCAGCATAAGCGATAGTTCAGCATTGTGGCTCAGTACAATCAAGTAACGGGCCCATAAGGTAGTTCACTTCATCTCATTTGGGATAAAATCATGAAAAGGTTGAGAAAGAGTAAATGGTTTAAAAATGGGTGGATTCAAGCTAATGGAGGACGATTTGGTCTGACCTACGAAACGGCGATACGTGGACTCTGACTCAGCATAAGCGACAGTTCAGCATTGTGGCTCAGTACAATCAAGTAACGGGCCCATAAGGCAGCTCACTACATTGCATTTGGTATAAAATCATGAAAAGGTTGAGAAAGAGTAAATGGCTTAAATAGGGGTGGATTCAAGCTAATGGAGGACGATTTGGTCTGACCTACGAAACGGCGATATGTGGGCACTGACTCAGCATAAGCGACAGTTCAGCATTGTGGCTCAGTACAATCAAATAACGGGCCCATAAGGCAGCTCACTACATCGTAGCGCGAAAAAGGAGGAGTTCACCACAACACGAGCTCCGGGTTCCCTGAGCTACCTCTAAAGGGATATTCCGAGGCAACTTTAGCTCGTGAGCTAAGAAAACCAGCTCCCCTGAGCTCCCAAGCAGACAAGTCATCCCGAGGACCAATTCTACTAAGGGTACTCCTGAAGTATTCTGAGCTCGCTGCAAAGTAGCTCGCGAATGGGCCGCACGAGCATTCCTCAGAAAGCTTCTATCTGACAGGCCGCACCTATCAGACTGCGCCACGTCCCTTGCTGATGGCGCAATCTCTGTCCTTTTGACAGTCTGCACCCATGTCTCTCAGCAGGCGGAGGCATGCCCATCATTTTGGAGACGTGTCGCTCACACGGGCGAGAAGTACGCCACAACGGCCACCTGCGCAGCCCTGGCAGGTAACGGCTGTGGCAGGGGCCCAATGGTGGTTATACCCGATCTGACAAGAGCGCCCCTATAAAAGCCCTCAGGGCAGAAGAGAAACTTCTTCTTGAGACCTCTAATCTCTCAAGTATAGTGATAAAGTGCGACCTACACTCTTAGCTATCGACTCTTCTTTTCCTTCTTTCTTGCGTTCTAAACTTAAGCATCGGAGTATTCCCACTGGGTAAAATCCCCGGGAATCCTTCCTTTCCATCTTCCCAGGTGCCGCCTTTCTTGCCAACAAGGAGCCAGTCAGCAGCCAGCTAGGAGTGCCCGGATCGTGCCGCATCATTTGGCGCCGTCTGTGAGAAGCGCTTCTAAAAGCCTTCCTCTAAACCTTCACATTTCTTTCTTCTCTGAAAACTCAGAACTCATGGCTTCTTCAAGAAATGTCGGATGTAGCATGGAGAAGGATAACGCCAGGGAGCAACCCCAGGTTCCCACGGTCTACATTGGGCAGTTCACCATTCCCCTCTCGGTGGACGGAGTCCCTAGTCTGAACGTGCCGCGAGTAGCGGCGCCTGTGGGTGTTCCCCTTCCCTCCTCTGTTGAAACAATCGTTGCTGAACCGACTGTCATCCCTCTGGTGACCAGCCAGAACCAGCTCGACGATCTGATGCAGTACATGCGGGCCATGCAAGCCCAAGTGCAACAGCTCTAGCAACACCAGCTTTACCAGCAGCAAGTGTTGCACCACGTCTCCCAGTACCACTACCAGCAGCAATTCCCCCAGCTACCTCAACCTCAGCTTCAGCAGTCGCAGCTTCGTCCTCGGCACCCAGCCTCACACTGAGCTAGGTCTTGCCGCCAGGATGAACGCCCTTCTCGCCAAGAAGAAGCCTCCCAAAACCCTCTTAAGAGTCAGGCCTCCTCCCGCGGTAGACAAGAGAGACCGGCTACCCCGGTCTCGCCGTGAGCGGTCAGGTCGGGAGGACCCCAGCTTGCCAGGTCTACATCACCTCGGTAGTCGAAGTTTGAAACCCCTCTCCTGGAGAACCGATTCGAGATCCTGGCTGCTGACTCCAAGTAGGATCCCTTTGTCCGCAGCCATCATCAACGGCCCGAGCTACTTTTTGCACAAACCATTCCTGATAGCATGAAAGTGAACAGCACAAATGCGGAGCCCGCCAAGACGCAGAGACGCCACCGCCAAGCTCGCCGATCTGCTACCCACAACCTGCCCAAGCTCGAAGGTAGAGAAGAGGTAAGCTCAGGTGAAGTCAAGGCTCCCCTCCTTTCAACTCCATCCCCCCTGTCTCCCGAGCTCCTGGCAGTTCCAATGCCTAAGGACTTCAAGCTCCCCCCTCTCGACAAGTATGACGGGTCGTTTGACCCAAATGATCACGTAGACGCCTTCCAGTTGTAGATGCACCTAACGAGGGCCGGTGAGTCGTGCATGTGCATGGCCTTCTCCACCACTTTTAGAGGAGTGGCCCACACATGGTACCGAAACCTGGCACCCGGATCGATAAGAAGTTGGGCGCAGTTCGCGCAAGCCTTCACGTCCCACTTCGTTACCAGCAAACGGTGCCCGCGAACTGAGGAAAGCCTTCTCAACATAGTCCAGAAAGAGGGAGAGTCCATTCGGGGCTATATCAAGTGGTTCAACGATGCATGCATGCAGATACCGCGCCTGGACCCCGCTGTGCGCCTCGCAGCAGCCAAGAAGGGCGTGACGCATAAAGAGTTCAAATGGCACATGGTTGTCAACCAAGTGGCGACCATAACCGAATTCCTTAAGCTCGCGGACAGGTTTATAGCCACGGAGGAAGAGATCAACCAGAAGGGCAAGGGCACGCCCGAGAAGAGGAAAAGTGAAGGAGAGCTTTCCAGCCAAGGGGACAGCCGAAAGAAAAAGGATGCAGCTTGGGGGGCAAAGTCGGGTCAATCGTTTCGAGTCCCTGTAGCGGGCCGAACTGATTACACCCCGCTGAACGCAAAGCGGGCCGAAATCCTGATGGTAATCAAGGACGCTTCGTATGTGAAGTGGCCACCCCACTTGATGGGGAATTCCAATGAAAGAAATAAGAACTTGTACTGTAGTTTTCACAGGATCACGGTCATAGTACCGAAAATTGTAAAAGCCTCTGCGATGAGATAGAGGAGCTCATCCGTCGCAGATAATTAAGGAACTTCGTACAAAATAATAATAATAATAATAAGACAGGTTGACAAGGGAAGCACGGCAAGGATGCTCCCGAGTCCAGCAGCAGGCCGACCGAACAGTCACAGAGGCAGCCTCCGGAAGAGAGGCCGGTTCGGGGCACCATCCACGTGATAGTGGGAGGATTGATCGTCACAGGTTGTACTTCAGTAGCAGCTCGGACGTCAGTTCGTGAAGTTGTCCGGGAAGAGCAAAATCCGACGAAGCAGCCGAAGACAGAAGAACCAATTTTCTTCACGGAGGACGATGCGCGAGGGGTCCACTACCCCCACGACGACGCGCTTGTGATAAAGCTAAGGATCAATGACTTCGAGGTCAGACGCGTCCTCGTTGATTCAGGTAGCTCGGCAGATATTCTCTTCAAAGTTGCGTTCGACCAGCTTTAGTTGCAGGGAAGTGACTTGAGGCCTGCGAACACTTCTTTGGTGGGCTTCAGCGGAGAAGAGGTCAGGCCTCTTGGGAAAGTGACAGTACCTATGGAAGTCGGCACAAGGCCCTACGTAGTCAGACTCAACCATGACTTCCTGGTGGTTGCGACCCCCTCCCCATACAATGCCATAATAGGTCGGCCGATCACCCATGTTCTACGGCGGTGGTCTCCACTTATCATTTGGCAATGAAGTTCCCTACAGACTTCGGTGTGGGGGTAGTGTAGGGCGACCAACTTGAGTCCCGCAAGTGCTATGTCGCCGCCCTAAAGGGAAAGACCAAGGTGGCCGACGACCTCGAACTGGAGCGGCCTACGGAGCAAGGCCAGGAATGAGCTACACCCACGAAAGAAACAGTCGATGTTCCGACTTCAGCAGCAGACCCAGCTCGGACGCTTCAGATCGGCGCTTCCGTCCAGGAACCCCTACGATCTGAACTGGTAAGTTTCTTACTTCATAATTTAGATATTTTTGCGTGGTCCGCGACAGAGATGCCCGGTATAGACCCTGACCTTATAACTCACAAGCTCAATACTGGTCCTGTATTTAGGCCCGCTAGACAGAAGAAACGCAACCTATCCCCAGAGCGGTGGAAAGCAGTCGGCGAGGAGGTCGCGAAGCTCCTCGCAGCTGACTTCATAAGAGAAGTCCATTACCCGAGCTGGGTAGCCAAGCCCGTTCTGGTGAAGAAGGCTAACAGCAAGTGGTGCATGTGCGTCGACTACATCGACCTAAACTGAGCCTGCCCAAAAGACTGCTTCCCGCACCCCAGAATTGACTGCTTGGTGGATGCGACCTCAGGGCACGAGTTGCTGAGTTTCTTAGACGCCTATTCGGGATATAACCAAATTAAGATGGACCCGACAGACGAAGAAAAGACTGCCTTCATCACAGAGTTCGGTCTATTTACAAGGTTATGCCCTTTGGATTGAAAAACGCAGGGGAAACCTTTCAAAGGCTTGTAAATAAATTGTTTGAGCCATTAATTGGCAGAAAAGTATAATGTTATGTAGATGACATGGTCATCAAAACCTAATTTTTGCATGAATTAAATCAGGATTTGCATTCTGTTTTTGAAATTTTGTGTAAGTTTAATATGAAGTTGAATCCAAACAAGTGTGTCTTCAGTGTTACCTCGGGTAAATTCCTAGGGTACATCGTTAACCGGAACGGCATTGAGGCCAACCCGGATAAGATTAAGGCCATCTTAGATATGAGACCACCCCAGAAGTTGAAGGAGGTTCAAAAGTTGAATGGCCGCATAGCCGCCCTAAGCCGCTTCATGTCCAAGTCAGCGGACCGCTGTCTGTCATTCTTTAAGGCAATTAAGAGCAAAGGGTTTGAATGGACCCAAGACTGCTAGCTCGCATTTGACGGTCTCAAGAAATACCTCGCTAGTGTGCTGAACTTAACCCGGCCCGAGGAGGGCGATGTTTTGGAACTGTACCTCTCGGCGAGCGACGAATTGGTTAGTTCGGTACTAATAAAGGAAGTAGATCGGGTGCAATGACCCATCTATTATGTTAGTAAAGTATTGCAGGGAGAAGAGACGAGATACCTGGAGATAGAAAAGCTAGCATACGCACTAGTAATTGCAGCTTGGAAGCTCCGCTTGTACTTCCAAGCTCACACTGTTACCGTCCTCACCGACAAACCTCTGAGGCAAGTCTTACTCAAGCCCGAGGTCTCTGGTCGGCTGACGATTTGGTCCGACCTACGAAATGGCAACACGTGGACACTGACTCAGCATAAGCGACAGTTCAGCATTGTGGCCCAGTACAACCAAGTAACAGGCCCATAAGGCAGCTCGCTACATTGTAGCGCAAAAGAAGGAGCTCGCCACTACGCGAGCTCCGGGTTCCCCGAGCTACCTCTAAAGGGATATTCCGAGGCAGCTTTAGCTCGCGAGCTAAGAAAACCAGCTCGCCTGAGCTCCCAAGCAGACAAGTCATCCCGAGGACCAATTATACTAAGGGTACTCCTGAAGTATTCCGAGCTCGCTGCAAAGTAGCTCGCGAATGGGCCGCACGAGCATTCCTCAGGAAGCTTCTATCTGATAGGCCGTACCGATCAGACTGCGCCACGTCCCTTACTAACGGCACAGTCCCTGTCCTTTTCACAGTCTACACCCATGTCTCTTAGCAGGCGGAGGCGTGCCTGTCATTTTGGAGACGTGTCAATCACCCGGGCGAGGAGTACGCCACAACAGCCACCTACGCAGCCCTGGCAGGTAACGGCTGTGGCAGGGGCCCAGTGGCGGTTATACCCGATCTGACAAGAGCACCCTATAAAAGCCCTCAGGGCAGAAGAGAAACTTCTTCTTGAGACCTCTAATCTCTCGAGTATAGTGATAAAGCGCGACCTACACTCTTAGCTACCGACTCTTCTTTTCCTTCTTTCTTGCGTTCTAACTTAACCATCAGAGTATTCCCACCGGGTAAAATCCCCGAGAATCCTTCCTTTCCATATTCTCAGGTGCCGTCCGTTGCCAACAAGGAACCAGTCAGCAGCCAGCTAGGAGTGCCCAGATCGTGCCGCATTACAAGTCGAACTGAATATTTGGTTGTTTGATCCTGATTGGCCAACAGAATGTAAGGCTGGAGTTCGGTTCAAGTTAGAAACTTGAGTTTGGATTTGTCTCAACTCAATGCCTCATAGGTTCAAGCTCAACTTGATTTAAGCCCAATTGTGGTCCAAGCTTCATATAAAAAAAATAAAAAATTATACATATAAAAAATAATATTATATATATATGTGTGTGTGTATAGTATAATATAATATAATATAAATCAAACTTACATGTCTCACGAATTAAATTTTATTGGGCTCATACTTGACTCGAAGCTCAACTTAAACGAACTAAATCAAGCTTCTTACGAGCCAAGTAGGGGTGTTTACGGGTCGGGTTGGGTCGGTTTGAGTCAATTTCTTCAACCGACCCGACCTAGTTGGTTTACTTATTAACTAAACCAAAACCAACTGGCCCTGAAGCAAAACTGACCCAAACATGAAGGGTCTGTTAATCAGTTTAGTCGGTTTTTATATATATTTTAAACTAAAATATTTATTTCTAAATATCTATTTATATTTAAGTTTATTTCTTTTTAGTTTTTATGCAAAATCAATATATATATATATATATATATATTTAAATCGATTAGTTTTTTTGCAAAACTGATTTTTTGTCAATATATATTTAAATTTATACAAAACTGAATTAAATATTGTACCATTGTATTATATTTGTATTGGTTTTACTATTTAGTTTTATCATAAATAATTGATGTAACCGTTTTTGGCCACGTACCATTTTTTGTGATGTATAAATTTTTTTGGCTAAGTACCTCGTTGTTTGACCCAGTGGTGACACCTTGGTGATGAGCTGCTTGGTGACGAACTGCCTGGGGGCGGACTGCCTGGTGGCGAACTGCCTGATGGCAAACTGCCTGGTGGCGAACTGCTTGGTGGTGAACTGCCTGGTGGCGAACTCTCTGGTGGTGAACAGCCTGGTAGCGTTGCCTGGTGGTGAACTCCCTGATGGTGAACTGCCTGGTGGCGAACTCTCTGGTGGTGAACAGCCTGGTAGCGTTGCCTGGTGGCGAACTCCCTGGTGGCGAACTGCCTGGTGGCGAACTGCTTGGTGGACTCGTCACTTGACTTGCTCCTAGGTGGCCTGCAACTCAGAGGATGGTGGAGCTCCCTGGTGCAGCGCAACCCGACTACCCTTCGCGGGGACTCTCCGATGCCTAAGTTAGCATTCTGATTACAGAGAGCTTGGAGAGAAATGAGAGAGCCAGAGAGCAGGGGTTACCCTCCTTTTTTCCTCCCCCTCCCCTTTGGGGGGTGAGGTCTTTATATACCGGAGTCCTCGCGGGTTAGGTGGGTGAAAAGCCTCCAATCGGTAAGACTCGTCACATCCCGTCAGAACCGGGATACGGTGCTGAACTTCTCGAGATCGTCAGGCTGGCGCTTGTGTCCGGCGGCCAGGTCAGCGCCTAGGCCAGGTTGTTAGGGCGGCGCCTGCGTCAGTCGGCGGGTCGGTGTCTGGGCCAGGTTGTTAGGTCGGCGCCTGTGTCAGCCGGCGGGTCGGTGTCTGGGCCAAGTTGTCAGGTCGGCACCTGTGTCAGTCGACGGGTCGGTGTCTGGGCCAAGTTGTCAGGTCGGCACCTGTGTCAGTCGACGGGTCGGTGTCTGGGCCAAGTTGTCAGGCAGGAGATCTTCCTGCGCTACTTGGAGACGAACTGCTTAGTGGCGAGCTGCCTATGCAATGCCGAGTTGTCTAAGTTGCCAGGCTAAGGGTGAGCTGCCCGTGGCGAGCTGCCTATGGCGAGCTGCCTGCGGCGAGCTCGAGCTGCTTAGTGGCAAGCTACCTAGGGCGAGCTGCCTATGGCGAGCTGCCTATGGCGAGCTGCCTATGGCGAGCTGCCTGTGGCGGGCTGCCTATGGTGAGCTGCCTGTGGCAAGTTGCCTATGGCGAGCTGCTTATGGCAAGTTGCCTATGGCGAGCTGCTTATGGCGAGCTGCCTATGGCGAGCTGCCTGTGGCAAGCTACTTATGGCGAGCTGCCTATGGAAAGTTGCCTAGTTGTCAAGAGGCTATACTTACTTGGCATGAGGTGTCAGGTGTCACAATTTCACTGGAGGGCCAAATCTGCCCTCATCAATAACCATTTTTTTTTTCAAAGTTCAAACAAAACACAAATAAAATATATCAACATTTAAGATATAGGGTAGGGAATAATTAATAATTACTTAAATATATAGGATCGGTTCAATCTATATATTTTCTCATACAAATCGAAACTGACCGATGATTTTAAAAATCCGACTAACTCGAGTTGGGTCGGGCTGGTTTGGTCGGTTTTACATATGATGTGAACACCCCCTACAGCCAAAATTGAATAGCTCAAGAAAAATTCATTTTCTAATACACCCTAGTACATATCATAACTAGCAGATGTTTACGTTGTTATGGCCACTTTAAATGATGATGATCATATCACTACGAAACACACAAGTGAGGTTAATGGAAAATATCATGAAAAATTTAATTTTGCAACAATTGCGAAAAGATGTCCTGTTTTTACAACGTGTATTTCCGTTTTTAGTGACATTTAGATCAAATGCCACTAAAAGGTATTTCCAACCACTCCAGGTCTTTTTCACTAAACCACGCGAACCACTTTCCGTGATGCTCTGCAATATTGATAACAAACGTCAAGCCAATTGGACCCTTTGCGAAATTTTCTTTGCCGTGATGTTTTCGTAAACGCCACCAAGTCTTTTTTTTTTTCAGTTTAGCAAATTTATTATTGCTGTTAGTTTTGAAGTTTATTATTTCTATCACTTCATTACTTTTAAAATTTTTCTATTATTTTATATTTATAATTAATTATCAATTAACTTAGGTAGTGGTGTTTATGGGTCATGTTCAATCATGCCACATCGTGGCCTGAGCTTTCTCCATTATCCCAACAGAGAACTCTCAACCCCTCTCATTTTAAATTTCATTGCCACTTCATCACTCCCTTCTCCCTCACTCATAATGACACCTCATCATGCTTGACCCACCCCTCTTTCCTCTATGTTTATTCCTAAAATTATTCCTAAAATCTCTCTCTACCAAAATCTAATTTAATCTACTATCCCTCACTTTCTCCTAAATTATCTATAATTCCTTTTTACCTCCTAAATTATCTCTAATTTAGTAGAGATTTTCTCCTAAATTATCTTGATTCCTATTTATCCTCTCCCCAACTTTTCATCTATATCTATCAAAAAAATTTTGAATTACAAAATTTAACAATTATTTAAATATTATAACAAAATTATGTAATAACTTTAAAATATTTATTAAAAACGTAAAAAATTATCATAAATTTAATAGTATTCATATTTTTAATAATTTTATACTTTTATGAAATTCATAACGAAATTGTGTATTAACTATATAAATTATAATTTTACAAATTATTCAAATAATAAAAATAAAAAATAAAAAAATATTATTTAAATTTTTCAATAACTAAATATTAAAATATTAAAAATATTATATAGCAAAATATATAATATTATGTAATAAATTTAAAATAAATAAAATAAAAAAATGAAATGTTTTAAATAAAAAAAATTATGTAATAACTTAAAAATTTTATTAAAATTAGAAAATCATTATAATAGATTTCATAATATTTGAATTAATGATAATTTTATATTTTATAAAATTAATAACAATATTATATAATAATAATATAACTTATAATTTTATGGATTATGAAATTCAATAAATAAGTAATATTGAAATAACTAAACAGTGAGCATAGTTCGGTCTAAACTGAATAACCGAACCGAAATTTTCGTTTTGGTGCATTCGGTTCGGTTTGTTTGGATATTCAGTTCGGTTTCAGTTTTTAATTTCGGTTCTTTAATATTCAGTTTTTTGTTTCGGTTGGAGTATTTTGCATTTCGGTTAACTGAAATAACCGATATTATATACATATATTAGTAATTATACTAAATTTTTTTGTTTAGGCCCGCCAAAACCATTGAGACTTGAGAGGCATTGAAGGCGTTTGTCTAAAGTAACTAGGTGGGATGTCCCGTCATCACTCTGTTATGTTTATCATGTTTTCTGTTGTTGTACAAAAATTCAGTCCCATCAAAGAGAAAAGCCATTAGTACACCCAGCATCCTCCGCTGGATTCTTTGTCCCTTTTGTTTATTTTTTTGTTTTTGTTTTTCTCTCATTTTACAATTTTCTGTCAGGTTTTGTAATTTTTGATTTTAATCGAAAAAACCAAATTAACCAAAAATTAAATTCGGTTATTAAAGTTCATAGTTCGGTTTGTTCAGTTCGGTTTTAAACTGAACAAACCGTTTGCTCGCCCCTACATACGGGGGGTTTCCTTGAAAGACAAAGAAAAGGCAAAAGCAAATAGTAGGCTTAAGGCTAAGATGGATAGAATCTCATCCCTCGTTATGACTTCATTCTTTTATAGTGGAGATCTCGAGGTCCTAAAATGAAGGAGCTAAAAGTAGTTGATTCCCATTTGGGAAGGGAATTTTAGATTGTGTTAGTCACTAGGGAGACACTACTAGGGTTTTGCCATGTGTCTTATGAGATATCTCAAGGATGAGGTTTCCTTTCATTTGAAGATTCTCGTAATACACGTATGCTAATTTCTTTCGCAAGTCTCTTGGACTGACATGGCACTTATGACATCAATACTAATCTTACGTGTCTTTTCTTAATCTTACTAGGCATTCTGTCACACACAGCGCTGATAAATTACGTGATTCTTTGCTCATTCCTGACTTGCGATGAACTTGAGCTCATCACAGGTTGCGATGGCTTTGAGCTCATTGTAGCCTCACGATGATCTTGGACTCATCGTTGGCTCGCAGAGACTTTGAGTTTACCTTCAATATTGTGACTTTGGGTCTATTGTGGACCTGTGGCAGCCCTAAGCTCATCGCCAGCTCATTTCGGGCTCTAAGTTCATCGCAAGCCTATGCAAGCTCAGAACTCACCGCGGGTTTGGGTGATCAACATGTACTTACAATTAGCTCCCTTGCTTATTGGGGTCTACTTCGGAGATTTGTGGAAGATTGGGGAATATGGAGAATCGTGGTTGCTATAGCTTCTTGTTTTTTAAGCTCTTCTTGGTTTACAATAACTGGATTTCCTAGTTTGGGCATTCGTTTGTTCAGTTGGGTCTGGTAATTGCTTCTGTTCCTGGCTATGTTTCATGGCAGATTGTATGCATAGGAAATTTTTAATTTGGATAGGTTATTAGCCCCCCTGCTTATTGGTAAGTAGGAGCTTATCAATAAGCAATATTGTTTTGCTGAGTCTTGGTGTTATTTGGGTGACAAGTGGGGGCAGTTGTTTTGAGTTCATCTTCCGCTTCCTTGGAAATTTAGCATTGACTATTTGGTCATACGGATTGGTTGTATTGGTATGCTCAGCCCCTTTTTCTTTTGATAGGGTGCTTTCTATCGAAAAGCAATTTGACATTGGACAGTTTGCATGGTGAAGTTTTCAGCCCCCCTCTGTTTCGATAGTAAGTAGCTTGTTATGGGCTGGTAATTTTCTTTCTGCCCCCCCCCCCCCCCCGTCCTGTTATTGTCAAGAGGTTCTTTGTCAAGGTAATATGTATTGGTAATTTTGATTTTTAGCCCCCTATTTCTCAATAGAAAATGCTTTGCCAAAGACAATTGTAAATAACTAATTTTAAATATTTTAGATATTAAAAAATTAATAACTAAATCATATTTTAAATATTAAATAAAAACAAATAAAATAGATTAAATAAATAAATTATGTAATAACTTAAAAATAATTATAATAATTTAATAATATTTGATACTAAGAAAATAAAATAGGTAATAACTTAAAAAAACTAGAATAATAATTGCTATTATTAATGTACTAATAATAAAAACATTATTTAACTTATATCAATTAATAATTCTAGAAAATAACTTTTAGAAAATTGATATTTATTAATAATAATTTTAAATATTAATCTATATTTATTATATACTAAAATTTATATTTATTGTATTTTTGTGATAAATATACTTTCAATATTTATGTATAAATCTATTTTTGTTTTATTATTTAATAGAAAATTTTCAATTTATCTATCTATATACTAAAGTAGAATGATGCATCATGACCTGAGTTTTTTCCATTACCCCAACAGAGAACTCTTATCCCCTCTCATTTTAGCCTTTCTTGCTCTCTCATGAAGCCACCTCATCACTCCCTTCTCCCTCTCTCACGATGAACTATTTAATTTATTTAATTAATTATTTGTATTAATTAACATTATTTTATGATACTTCTTTTATTATTTAATTTATTTAATTAATTAACAGTATTAGCAATACATTATTTAACAAAATTGATTAATTAATTATGATATTTATTTAATTAAATACCATAAAGTTACAAAAAGTACATCTAATATTATTAAATAATTAAATAAATACCATAATTAATAAAAAAATTATTAATTAATGAATTACTAATTAATTATATCAAAATATCTTTAATTAATTAATAGTATTTTCATAAATACTACTTAGTAATTAAATAATTAAATAATTAAGTAAATACCATAATTAATAACAAAAATATCATTAAATATATTGTAATTAATTATGGTATTTATTTATTTATTTTAGGTATTTTGGTTATTTTGGTAAGCTCAGGGAGTATTTTAGTCAATCTGGTCTATGGAGGCCAAAACAAATTTCTAATCTAATGATGGGTATTTTGGGTTGAAAAAATGAAGGGTATAGTTGGATTTAAGTATATACAGCGGTTTTGCGTGTATGAGATTAGCCAAAATAGAATCTTTTTATATGGAGGGCAAATAAGGGTATTCTTGGTTGAAATTTTATAGGGTAGTGTTTTGAGGCATTTTGAACCGATTGGTGGGTTAGATTGGCCTAAATAGGCTCGGATCAGACAAATCTAGAGGGGTAGTGATTTGGTTAATTTATTAACTTTAAAATAGAATCATGGTGTAATGAAGGGGAAAATGAGGGAATTTTTTGTTGAAATTTGGTAGGGTAGTGTTTTTGAGCATTATGGCTTGATTGGTAGGGTCAGATTGGCCCAATTGTGCCAAAATCAAGCAGATTTGAAAAGGACTTATCCAATCAATGCAAAGCTTTGAAACAAAATCTAGGTGTAATTAAGGGGCAAACAAAGGTATTTTAGGCTAAATTTTTGTGGGTAGGGTTTTTAGGGTGTTTATGATATTATAGAAACGTCTGATTGATTTTGGAGTCAACAAGAGCATCTGATATGGAATATTTGTTCGATAGTGGGGCAAGTGGGGAAATTTTAGGTTAAAAATTTATCAATAGAGGTTTTCTGTGTGTTTAGGGTTCAATTTTATGGTCTAATTAATTTAGAGGTTTTAGGATCATGGAGGTTTAGGTTATGAGTGCTTTAGGCTAACGAGAGAGTTCGAAAGGGAATTGCCCATTAAGCCAATAAAGAACAACATAGGCTAAAATTATATCTAACAACTAATAGATAAATAAAGAGGGGTTTGCTTTTCTAATGTCTAGCCAAGTGGCACCACTATCCCTCACTTTCTCTAAATTTTCTCTAATTCCTATTTATCCTTTCCCCCACTTTTTATCTATATCTATCTAAAAAAATGTTTGAATTAAAATTTTCAATATTTATTTAAATATTATAAGGAAACTACAAAAAACTTTAAATTATATATTTAAAACACAAAAAATAATTATAAAATATTAAATAATATTCATATTATTAATAATTTATATTTTTATAAAATTCATCACAAAATTATATACTAACAATATAAATTATAATTTTATGGATTATTCAATCTAAATGCTATTCAAATAATAAAAATTTAACATTAAAAAATAAACTATTACTTAAATATTTCAATTTCTAAATATATTAAATAGAAAAATATTAAAAATAACTAAACAATTATATAAAAAAGTATGTAATAACAGTACAAATTATAATTTTACGTTGTCTTAAATTGAATAAAAAAATAGTTTAAACTTTTAAATAATGATATTATTTAAACGACTAAATAAAATTGCAAATAAATAGTTTAACTTATATTAATTAATACTTATAGAAAACAACTTTCAAAATCTATTAATATTTATTAATAACAATTTGAAAATTTTAATCTATATTTATTATATATATACAATAAAATTAATATTTATTGTATTTGTAGTAATTATTTGTTGTATTTTTTTGATAAATATATTTTCAATAATTATGTATAAATCTATTTTTGCTTTGTTATTTAACATAAAATTTTCAAGAATTATTGGAGATTAAATTATTGTTATTTAACTTTTAAATTTAATTTATTGTACTTATAGTATTTATTTTATTTTTGTTATAAATTTATTTTTAGTAATTATGTATTTTTTATAATTTATTGATTAATATTTATTCGAGATTAAAATAGTATTTGATATTACACTATTTATTGACTAATTTAATATATTTTTAGTATTTATTGTATTTTGGTAATTATTTTAACTATTGTTTTTTGTTAGCTATTTATTAACTTTTCATTTTAATTTTATTTGAATAATTGTGTATTTTTGCTTTAAATTTTCAATAATAATTGGAGATTTAACTATTGTTATTTATTAGAGATTAGACTAGTAATTTATCTGAAATTTGAAGTGTTCACAGGTTAGTTCAATTTGATTGCATGTTGTTTGGTCAACCAAATTGACCTGGGCAAGTTGGGGAGTTGGTCATCCAAAGCCGACTAACCATTAATGAAAACCGGCTAATTCAGGTGTATCGGTTTGGGTCGATTTTCGGTTTGATCAATTGGTTCAAAAGATTTAAGCTTAAAAATTAAATTTAGAAAAAGCAAATTTAAATTTAAAAATTATAGTAGTTTTGTTAAAAATTAAATTTAATACTAATATATATCTATGGTCAATCAATTCAAAAAGTTTAAACTTAAAAAGTCAAATTTAAATTTAAAAATTTACAGTGGTATTTTAATGATTGTCATCAAGTTCGGTTTTAGTCGGTTTACAAATGACCAAACCAAAACTGACCCAATTTAATCAGGTTAGGAAATTATTTAACCAAAGCTTATTAGAAATACTACATAACTGAAACTGACCCAACCTAGTCTTTGGATAAGTGTTGCCCATCAACAAGACAATTATGTGTGTGGAGCTAATGACTGTTACTTTCATTAAAGAATAGATAGATGATAAAGGAACAACTTTGAAGCTACAGATTGCCACTTTAGGTTGCAAATATCTTAAAGTAGAGGGACAGCGATGACAAACTACGTGTATGTCCCTAAGATAATGAGAGATCTAGCGAGAGAGAGAGAGAGAGAGAGAGAGAGTTGTAACGATAATAAAGAGCAAGCTTTCTAACCACCTATCTTGGATCTAAGGACAGGTTTTCCCTTTGAGATCAATAATCTCATCTTGGGGTGTATTCGCCATGATTTTCTTCTCTTAATTACAACCATAATAATCCCTAATTGTGGCTTTACCCACCTGGAGAGGTTTCTTATTCCCATGCCCTTCTTTTCTTATGTCTATTTACTTGACTCCCAACCCCTACCCCTAACCTTGATTCGTAAAACATAGCATTATTTCTTTAGCATGTGGGATACAATTATGAAAAGGTTGAAGAGTAAATGATTTGAAAAGGTTGAAAGTTGTATAGGACTAATTGAATTTGATCATGACAATTTTAAATGATGATGATATGGATTCAACCCTAATTGATGTATTGTACATAACTTTATTAAGAATAAAAGCTCATGTGTTCATGTGTCATGGGTTTATTTTGCTAATTTATCCCTTCTTTCATATGAATATTATGTATGAGACCACATAATTATTTTATTGTGAACTTAAATATTCACAACCAGTTGATAAAGTAGGGGACTTTATCTTGATAATTAAGGTTGTCGTACTTGCATTGCCTAAGTAGTGAAACAGTGGGTTTTAGCTAATCTTATTGTGTTCAGACACTGATCGGGATGATTCACTAAAGCCCACATATAACAGATATGGGCCAATTATTCTCTTGGGCGAATGTTTGAAGTACCAAGCCCCATTAGTTTAAGTGTTAGGTTATTAGGGTTATAAGTTGGTTCACCTATTGGTAGTGGGTACCACACCATACAAGCTGGGTATCTCCCTTATTTAAGAAGATTTCCAAGAATAATGGATACTCTAAATTGGTTAGGAGTCTTTTTATGAATAATGGATAGTCTAAATTGGTTAGGAGTCTTTCAACAAGGACTCATAATTAGAAAGGTTCTAGTATTTGGGCTGAATTAGGGGAGCAAGATTCTTTCCTTAATTTTCTTAAATATGTCAAGAATATAATTGAATTAGGAAAGGACACTTTGTGGTTCTTTCCAAGAAATAAAAGAAACCTTACTAGAGGGGATCAAATTACCTTAGATCACCTCAAACAAGTTGAATTTGCTAATCAACATTTGTGAGAGATTTCTTGTGTTCTTAAACCCCATTGACTAGACCTTGTAAACATCCATTAGCTACTAATTCTAGAGGGATTTTGAGATAAAAACACCATCCACGTCATGGTACATCTTACATTATTTCTACTGGATTGGAGCTACAAGTATCAAAGGTTGTGCCATCTTCAACCTGTTATAGTTTTCTTAAAAGCATCAAAACTTGGGTGTGAACTACCACTCATATCTTGGCACTTATGGACATCAAAGGTCAGATATTTCACCCTTCCAAAATCCAAAGATTTGACCTTGCATGGTCTAATACAACACCCAAACGAGCATAGTAGAGAAACTAATTCTCTTATTGATAAAATGCAAAGCACTCAACTTCCCTATCGAAGGACAGCTCAGACGATCAATGGACGAGGTCAACAAATGGATCTGCAAGAACAGAAGATTAAAGTACCCAGGGCAAGCACTCTGATGCTTAAATTAGCTAAGATGATTGAAGCTGCATAGAGAGTAGAAAGCAAATGAAGAAGAGCGAGAGCAAGAAGATTGATTACACTTAATCGTGTGTACCTTGTGAAGGTATGAAGGTGCCTATTTATAGGCTTTAGGGTCTAAGAGTCATGTTCGAGTTTGGGAGCAATAGGCCTTATCAGTCCATTATCTTTGGGGCACATTGCACTGGTGCTGGCAACGGTCCTCATCCAGTCTCTCTGAAATGTTCAAGGACTAGGGTCATCCTCGCTAGGTGTGTGACATGTTGTCGTCGGTTTTAGAACTGATAGGTGTGCTAACCGAATAAGGACAGCTTGCCACGTAGGCTAATACCCCAAAGGACAGCTGGCTACTAAAGTCGTCAACTGCCCATGTCAAGGAGGTCAAGCAAGCATCCAAAGTCATCGACTTGTTCTACCGAAGTGATGTGCTCCGCTTAACTGAGGAGCAACTTGCTGGTCTTCCTTAGGTCAAGATGTTGGTCGGGTTAGTCAGTTTAGGTTGACCTAGCTCAGTTCGACCTGTCCCTATGTGGCACCAAGGTGTCATTAGACGATTCGGATTTTCCACATGTCTCTTCGTGATTGGTCGGCCAAATTACCCCTCATCAATTATCCCCCAACTCTCGAGATCGAGGTTCCAAGCTCGATAAAGGGAGTAGCCTAGTCCGAGGTGATTACAGCTTGACTCCTAACACCGGTTCTTCATTGGGTTGTTATTCAAGACCGGAGCAGTTCGCCCAATTTTGGTCGTCTAATAGGTCACATTTTGGGCACGCATGGACTCCACACAAAAATTAGGTTCTGCAGATGTCATAAATGTGCTAAACTCATTTTTGCCTCCTAAGATGAACCGTCACACCCTTTTGAGCCATTAGATCAGATCGATCTTAGTCGTTTGTAGGTTGAGCCCCTGTCTATAAATAAGGGCCCTTGGGGGGTCCCATTTTGTGCTTGTCTTTTGAAGTTTGAGTGAATTTAGAGCACCATGAGGTCGAAGAGCTTGGCATGATTGCAATTCTTGGGGAAGTCAGTGAGGTCAGTTAGTAGCCTCTTCTTCGTGAGTCCTCATTCCTTTCCTTTTTGTCTTCTAGGTTATGTTCAGTAATGAGTCCAAAGGAGAGGAGGATCGTTCCGTTCATGCTAAGGAGGGATCCTCAGCTCAAGAATGGTAAGGTTACCGTAAGGGGACCTCAACCTTCTGACATTAACCAATGACCAGGTTAGAGTTTGGTCCGATAGAGTTAATAATCAAAGACATCCTCGAGCTTGTAGCCCAGTATAGGATCCCCAACCAGTTCAGTTATTCCCTTCCTCTTGGCCAATACCCTTGGGAACAAGAGAAGGAAGAGGTCTGTGTCTTCAATGAGGCTTTAAAGGCCGGACTCAAGTTCCCTTTTCACCCTTCATTCCCAAGGTCTTGAACTATTACGACATCTCCTTAGCTCAACTTCACCCGAACTCTATAAGGACCCTGGTTGGCACCATATCCTTTTGTCTTAATGATAGCTTCCCCTTAACAATCTAGGACTCCGCCAACCTTTTCCAATTGAAGAGGAATCATGCGGAAAAATACAACTTCTATTTGTTTTACTATTCTGGTTGCAAGTTGTTAGGCGGCTTCCCTTCCAAGGTGCAAGCCTGGAAGAGGAAATACTTCTTCCTAGCCATTGACAATAGATGTCCCATCACCTTGGAGTGGAAGATGGCCCTTTAGGGATGTCGGTGAAGAGACTTTAGGTGAGCATTTGCAGGTGAGGGTACAGGTCCTGGTCAACAGGAGGTTGTTGGTTAATGAATTTTGGTTGAATAGAAGTTGATGCAGGCTGGGCTTGGTCCTCCAAGTAGGTCATTGTGCCAAAATTAAGTACTTTTTCTATTAGTTTTCTAATTCAATAGTTCGACTCACTTCAATTCACTTGTGCAGGAGACATGCCAGGACTACCTACTTTGGGTATCTTCCAAGCCATGAAAAGGAAGAAGAGGAAGGTAGCCCCCAATGAGGTCCCTCAGGTCACAACGAGTAGGTCGGGTAGGTTGCAGTGGCATCTAGGATCGTGAGGAGAGTCACCCGCCTCCCAAAGCCAAGGAAACCAGCACTTTGGTGGACGGCTTTAGGGTGAGGCACTTGATCCTAGGTTCGGTGATAGTGCTAGAGAGGAGCAAGGTCGTCATCATCCCAGAGGAGGTGGAGACACAGGCTACATGGCAACCTGCTCAGGTTAGTGGCAAGATACTTCATCACCTTATGGTGGTAAGTTCTCTTAAGAGCCTAGTATCTGTTGTGCACCTTTCCCCTTATTCTAATCCTCTTGTGATTTATCTTTTAGGAAAACTCCTTGGCGCACACTTTAATGGGTCAAGCCGAATTGGGTTACCGACAATGCGAGGCCTTGCTGAAGGACCTAGGAGACTCCCGAGGTCGCTTGGAACGCTTCCAAACTCGTCTTGGACCTGAAAACTGAACTGGTACAGGAGAGAGCAAAGGCAACCAAGGTGGCAAAGAAGGTCAATGAGTTGGAGCAAAAAAAGATTGAGCTTGTAGAGTGAAGGTCGAAATTCTCTAAAGAGATCTGTGCCACCAAGTCTAAAGGCGTTGTTGAGTTCCGTACCTCATGGGACTTTCATCAAGAGGAGTGATAACTCTGTATCTTGATGCCTTAAGGGCATCATTTCAGGGGTATTTTAGACCGTAGAATAGTCAAAGTGTGCTTTTTTCCCAGTTAAATTCAATGTTATGACCTCTAAGGGTCTCTATGCAACTTCTGTGGAAAATTGGGGAAGTTACATGGCTGAAATGCAATTTTTGGGAAGCTGGTGTCAAGTCTAGCTGAGAGAGTGGGTGTTTTTGTGAAAAACTAAGAACAAGAGGATGCCTCCTATATGCTAAACCTAGTTTGGCACCTCTCCTACTGTATTAGCATGCTCCCCTCTCATTAGCAAACCCTAGGGCGCCTTTTAACCCACTCTTTTCATCCTTAGCAAACCCTAGCCACCTAGTTGTTTAATCTCCACCCTCCACCTCTTCTAATCTTCACTATTCATTCTAGGACACTCTTTTTGTAGCTTTTAAACCCTAGGGTGCCACCTAACTTCTAATCCTCACCATTCATCCCATCGTCATTAAATCTCAGCCCTATATAATATTGGGCACCCTCTCCTTCTCTTCTCAGCCTTAGGATCAACCCAGAAGCATCCTAACCCTTCATTAGAAACCCTAGGGCACCCATATCTTTGCTAAAACCGAACTTCTGCCCCCCTCTTTCTCTCTAATCCCAGTTGTGTCCATCATTCTCTACAAAAAGGACCTAAGGGCTCCTAAGAAGGGGTTGGATTTTGCCCCCAGGTAAGACGGAATGTTGATCTTGAGAAGTTCAAGGGTAGAGGAAGAGGAGGACGCCCAAGCAAGAGGAGGGGTTCCTACTTGCAGTTTTCCAAAGCCACTACTACCACCTCTGTATTCGGATCCCAACCATTAGTCTTAGATTTAATTTTTGCTTTTTCGGTTTTAGTTCCGTTTTTACTTTTCTGCAATTTATTTTCATTCCGTTTGATCTTTGTTTTCTTTTCTGCAGATCTGGAATTCGGCCAAGTAAGACAGAAGGCCTAGCTCGAGAAGTTTGAGGGTCAAAGGAGAGATCCGACGACTGCTACCTCTGATCGGATTACAAACATTTTTATTTTGATCCTTTATTTCTTTGTCTCTGTTATTTATTTTTATGCACTTGTTATTCTCAGTACTGTTCAAATTTGGTTTTAATGAATTCAATTTTTAATTAATTAATTTTATATTTTTGCAACCCCCACTTGCGTTCTATTTTCCGGATTTGAGTACATATTAATTTTTCCCTTGCTTCCAAGTGGATACGACCTGTTCTCACCCACTTACTATGTTTGTAATTGTTTGAGGAATGAAAAATTTATAAATTATTAAATTGGTGTTCCAAAGTAGTGAACGACACGCTTCCGGAAACACCAAGGAGGACTTTGGCACTACTGCCTTCCATTAAGGCATCAAGCTATGTCATATCCTTGTAGCATCTCTGAGCCAAGAATTTTACCAAGAGAACCTAAAGAGCTCAGTCTGTACTATCGAGATAATGGATTGGGTTAATGAGGAGCCCGATTCCGATGAGGAAGAAGGAGAGGGTGGTAGAGACGAGGATGTTAGATAGTTTTGTATGCCCTTAGCTTCAATCAGAATGATGTACACTATGAGTTTATTGTAAATGAATAGAAGTACATATTTGATTCATGTTCCCTTGGTATATTTCTATGTAATACCCTTAAACTGGACACTTAATGAGACTTATGTTAGTTTAGAATGTTCACAGCCAGTGGGTCGGTCTGGGGAGACCTATCCTGATAAGGCTGACATTGTTGTGCCACCAAGTCGGTTGGGGTGGCCTGTCTCGGCTACTAGGGTGAGACCCTAGGCACATACAGTGTAGGTTTAATTGAATCTTTGAACAGGACCAGATTTCCAGTATTGCCCTAGACCTTGGAGATTGATGGGCAAAACTGGAAAGTTACACCCGACCCCTAGACTCGATTATGATACTGCACTAGGTGTCGGATTGGGCTGTCTTTGATGTACCAATTAGTGAGATCCTTAGCGGGGGTCAAAACCTGGGTATGTTGGGACAGTCTGAAAATTCATCTGAGTGGGTGATCATAGTGACAGGATCAGCCCCTTTGTCGAACAAAGGTAATGATCGGGGATGCACTCTCATTGATGGAAACCAAGACTGCTGACAGCCGATTTCAATCGTTGAGATTTGTTTTGCAAAGTATATTTTATATGAGATATAAAAGTATATATTGGCTTCCAAAAGGTTTGCAAAAAGGTTTTAATTCCCGGGATCCATATAAGTAGAGAGTGCAACATTGTTCCTTGCAGCTGAAGGAGAGGTCCTCTCTTGTCGGGCAGTGTATGATCATTATGGGCTGAGAGGTTAAGTGTAAGACTATTGAGGATAATACCTGATGGGCTAATCTTGCATCTGCCCACAGTCCCTGGGTGTTACAAGGTGGCTTGGCCCAGGGACCACTTAGGGTAAGTGTTGGCCCATAGAGCCCATTTCAAACTGGGCTACTTAATTAGTTAAATATGGGGCGAATTCTGAGATGGATTAGCAGATAGGATAGAGTCTTGACCCTATCCACTCAGAGAGTCCATATCTGAATGTGATTCAGATCTAGAAACCTCCTAATGAGATTAGGAGAAAGCTAATCTAATCTACAGATAAGATAGGGGTTATCCTTATCTGTAGAGGGGGTGGCAGCTTTTAGAAGTGACATACTCATATTCTCTTGAGTGCTGAAAAACACAGAAGAAAGAATTAAGCAACCCTGCAGAATTCTTTCTTGCCGCCTCCTTGTTCTTGCCGCCCTGTTTGCCAGTTCGATCTCCAGTTGTGGGAGAAGTCAAGATTCAATATTGACAACAATTCTTTGAGAAAGAATAGATAGGAAGTTGTGCTCACGTGCCATCCTGCTGTTTCTTACGAAGGACAGAATTCTTGGAGAAGAATACTGTTGATTCTACTTCATCCTGCATTGCGCCATCTTCAGTGGGAGCAGTCTTTGGATCCTTCCTTGGGCGTGAACACCTTCGTTGGGAGATATCACTTCTCCATATCAGGTATAATCTTCTCCTACTACTTCTGGTTCAGATCTGGTTCAGTTTATGGTTCAAGATTGATCCTTGAAAATATGATTTTCTAAACAGGGAATGCGATTCTTAGTTGAAAGGGAGAGAGAAATTTTTGAAAATCGCCCCTTTATTCCACAAGATTTGGGCATCCATACGATGGATATCTCATCCCTTCAGTGGTATCAGAGCCAGGTTCAAATCTTGAACCAATTTGTTTCATATGTGAACCTGTGCAAATGGGCAGAAGGCGTTCCACCCAATTTGCGCAGATATGGGTTTTGGGAAATTTGTTCCCAAAATTAATGGGCAAATAATCTGAAATTAATTTTATATAAATTTGATTATTGTTTAGAATTGTTCTTTATGATTTTCTTGATTTATGGGTTGTTCGTACAAGAGGAGATCGGAATCTTGATTTACGCAGGGAACCTGCGATTTTGCAGATTATGGGTTATTTTGTTACATTTGGTCTGTAAAATAATTTTTTTTTTAATTTTTAGACTGAATGTATAGGTATTCGATCTGTTGTAATTATTAATAGAAATTAGGATTTCTATTTATTTTATTTTGGATCGAAGATGGCGACGCAGAAAAGGAGAACTCGTAGAGGAAGAGATTTCGCAGATGGGAGAATTGTTATCTGCGATTTGCAGTTTGTGAAACTGCAACCTGTGATCTAACCTCTGTTTTGCAAGAAGGATTATGCGAACAGCCTTGTTTGACTGATTCTTGTTTTTCTTTTTTCAGTTTTTAATTTCAGATTATTTTCGTGAACTAAAGATCAAACCCTAGACCCATTCAAACCAAGATTGGTTCAAATTGTTTGGACCGAATCTAAGGTTTAATCAAGGCTGAAAGTCAGCCTGAATTTTCTCACTAATGGGCCAGAGGATTGATGTTTAATTAAATGGTTAATTCGGCCTAACTTGTAAAGGCCCAGTTTTAAATAGTTAAAACTGCTAAAAGCCCACTTAACTCTTAAAGCTATATGGACCGAACCATTCAACCCTAATTCAGCCCATATACCTAGATAATATTAATGGTTAATATTATGGATTTAAAATGGGCTTCAAATGGGCTTTACAGATAATTAATTGATTGGATCAATTTATTCATGCATGAAATGTTTGGATGTGTGATGTGCTACGTACATGGGCCATAAGTGTTTAGCCCATGCTCGATCGACAATGGCTCTTGCGCACACCATGGCTTAGTGCACATCATTGCCATGGTGTCCCTTTTGGTCATTGGATGACCTCCCTCAGTGGTGGGCTCCACACCTCATGGAGAGGTTACGTACAGAACCCTAGCCAATTTAGGCCCACCGAAATCTGGCTTTGTGGAAGTCAGTGGGAGCCACTTTGGTTTGACTTAGATCAAACTAGGGCATATTTAACTGTTCCCTCCAGCTAATATGAGTGCATGTGATAGGGAGATTCATATGATGAACTCTCTAAAGGCCTTCCATCATTAGCGTGAGGATGGGTCCTTCAGTAATGAGGAAACACACCAAAAAATGGGCTATCCATTTGCTATTGGGCTTGTCTAAGTGTTTCATAAGATGATAGGGGCGTCATAGACCGATGTGGGAGGGGCTTCACCAGAAAATGGGAACTCTCTCACGGTACCTTGGCGTTCATGAATATGATGGGTAAGCACTCACTGGACAGAAAGGTTTACCTAAAAACGGCTCTGAACCTTGTTTGACAGAGGCCAAAGGGAAAACTCATATGATGAGTGGATATGATCCTTCGCAGAAAGGTGGTGGGGTTATGCAGTTGAAACAGTTGGCTCCATGCACCCTATGCGATTTCCCACATTTCCAGAGACAACTCGCAGTCTCCATCACCGAGAAAGGAGGGAAATCTTAGAGATGAATAAATGGAAATGGAACGTAGATTAAAATCCATATCTATGTAATGAACATGAATCAAATTAGGTTGTGGACTGATGTTTGCTCTTTTATCAGAAAATGGCAAACGAACAATTTGCAAAGTTGCTTGACGACAACAAGCTGAAGGGCCCAAACTATGCCGACTGGTACAGGAACCTTATGTTGGTCTTAACCTCTGAAAAGTTGGATAAGGTAGCCAAGAATCCTGCTCCGGATCGTCCGGGAGATAAGGCTTCCGAAGCCCGGAGAAGAGAATACCAAGAATGGGAGGAGAAAAACTCCCTTGCCCGCTACTATATTATTGCCTCTTTGGACAATCCAATTCAGAGGCAGTTCGATCAGATCGAACTTGCTAAGGACGTATTGGACAGTCTGAAGACAATGTACAAAGAGTAGAATCGTTCTACTCGGCAGAAGGTCTTGAAACAGTTCATGACCACGCAGATGTCCAAGGGCCAACAAGTTCATAACCACTGTCTCCGGATGATGGGCTATATCAACAAACTGGAGACTCTTGGATCCGAGTTGGATCTGGTAACACAGATCGACGCTATTCTCAACTCTCTGCCTCCATTCTTTAATCCATTCATCATGAACTACAACATGAACAAGCTGAACGTCAGTTTGCAGGAACTCAGCAATATGTTGCAGAGGGCCGAATAATTGATTAAAAAGGATGAGCCCATTGCCATGGTTGTTGAAACTGGAAAATCGGGCAAGAAAAGGAAGGCAAAGAGAAAGCCGCAGAAGAAAGCTGCCAAACCCAAGAAACAGAGGAAGGACAAGGCATCAAATGCCTATCAATTTTGCAAGAAGACCGGCCACTGAAAAAGATATTGTCATGCGTACCTGGAATCCAAGAAAGGTAATCTTGAAACTTGTGTTACAGAAACCAACTTATTGGTAGCTTCTGCGTCCTGGTGTATTGACTCCGGGGCTTCAACTCATGCGTGTAACTCACTGCAGGGGTTCAAGGTAAGCAGAAGGCTGAGTGAAGGAGAAGTCACGCTCTACTTGGGGACTATTGCAACTGTTGCAGCCGTGGCCATGGGAACCATGGAGTTATTATTTAGAGAATGAACAATTGTACTAAAAGATTGTCTTTATGTACAAAATTTAAGGAGAAATGTGATTTCTATCTCAAAACTGTGTGCAAATGGTTATTCTGTCTTCTTTAGTAATACAATTACTATTAAAAGAAATAACAGATTGATCGCATACGGGGAACTGGAGAACGGTTATGTTCTACATCCTTCTCTAGAAACTAACATAACCGAAACTACGTCGGCTGAAATCCCCAAGAAGAGAGCCCGTGATACAGTTAATCCCACGTGTCTGTGGCATTACCGACTTGGCCACATCGGTGTTGACCGAATCACAAGGCTGGTAAAGGATGGTCCTTTGGATTTTCTAACTGTAGAAGATCTTCCCACTTGTGAGCCTTACCTGCAAGGCAAGATGACGAAACGGCCATTTAACGGTAAGCCTGAAAAATGTTCAGGCACACATGACCTTATACATACTGATGTATGTGGTCCCTTGAGTGTTAAGACACGGAATCAACACGTGTACTTCATCACCTTCACCGATGACTTTTCACGATATGGTTACAAATACCTAATGAGACACAAGTTTGAATCCTTTGAAAAGTTCAAAGAGTTCAGACAAGAGGTCAAGAAACAGTTAGGGAGAGAAATTAAAGCCCTTCGATCAGATCGAGGTGGCGAGTATCTCTCCGACGAATTCAGGGACTACTTAAAGGACAATGGGATAGTATCACAATTAGCTCCTCCTGCTACACCACAACTTAACGGTGTTTCAGAGAGGAGGAATAGGACCTTATTGGATATGGTCCGGTCACTTCTCATACACTCAGAGTTACCCACATCCTCTTGGGGTTACGCGTTAGAGACTGCGATTTACGTGCTGAATCGGGTTCCAACCAAATCGGTTCCGAACACTCCATATGAACTTTGGACCGGAAAGAAACCAAGTGTCAGACACTTGAAGATTTGGGGTTGTCCAGCACATGTTAAAAGAACAAGTGCAGACAAGTTGGAATCCAAAACCATCTGTTGCCTATTTATAGGCTAACCAAAAGGCTCTGTGGGTTACCTATTCTATGACCCAACTGAGCAGAAGGTGTTCTGCAGCCGAAATGCACAGTTCTTGGAAACCGATTATATCCTGGACACCCATCATCAGGAAATAGTTCTTGATGATGAGGGCTCAAGAGCAGTGGGAGATGTCCCACAAGTTCTAGGTAGTGACCAACCTAGAAGATCCACTCGGGCATCCAGGCCACCAGTCCGTTATGGTTATGACCAGGATAGTTACCTGGTGGAAACCTTGACTAGTGAGGAGGATCCTGTGACTTACACGGAAGCTATGTTGGACATAGATTCCCAGAAGTGGGTGGAGGCCATGAGAGCAGAGATGGACTCAATGGAGACCAATGAAGTCTGGACTCTAGTAGATCTGCCCTCTGGGGTAAAAGCAATCGGTTGCAAATGGATTTACAAGAGGAAGAAGGGCCCCGATGGTAGGGTTGAGACCTTCAAAGCTCGTCTAGTGGCGAAAGGGTACTCTTAGAAAGAGGGCATCGACTATGAGGAAACCTTTTCGCCTGTGGCCATGCTTAAATCAATTAGGATCCTGCTAGCTGTAACAGCATACCATGATTATAAGATTTGGCAGATGGATGTCAAAACTGCATTATTGAATGAAGATCTTACTGAAGATATCTATATGCAGCAGCCGCAAGGCTTCATTGCAGCAGGTCAGGAAAACATGGTATGTAAACTTAACAGATCCATTTATGGACTTAAGCAAGCTTCTAGAAGTTGGAACATCCATTTTGACTCTGCTGTCAAATCGTTTAACTTCGAGTAGAATCCGGATGAACCCTGTGTCTACAGGAAGTACAGTGGAGATAAGGTTACCTTCTTGGTTCTGTATGTAGATGACATTCTACTCATTGGGAATGATGTAGGAATGTTAACTACGGTGAAAGTATGGATTTCACAACAATTCTCCATGAAAGATCTTGGAAAAGCCTCCTATATACTGGGTCTTCGACTCTATAGAGATAGATCGAAGCGGATAATAGGATTATCCCAATCTACTTACATTGACAAAATAGTCAAAAGATACAGCATGGAAAACTCCAAGAAAGGAAATGTTCCTTTCAGGCACGGAGTCACTCTCTCCAAGAAGATGTCTCCCAAGACTTCTGAGGAGATTGATGGCATGAAAGACGTTCCCTATGCCTCTGCCGTGGGGAGCATCATGTATGTCATGCTGTGCACTCGTCCTGACATTGCTCAGGCAATGAGTGTAGTAAGCAGATTTCAGGCCAACCCAAGGTAGGAGCACTGGATTACTATGAAAAACATACTTAAGTACCTTCGAAGGACAAAAGAGTTTTGTCTAGTATTTGACGGTAGCTCACTACAGATCCAAGGGTATACAGATGTCGATTTCTAGTCGGATCCAGATGATAGAAAGTCTACATCTGGATATGTTTTCACGAAAGGATCGTGTGCTGTTTGCTGGAAAAGCAGCAAACAGGGGTCCACTGTAGACTCCACGACCGAGGCCGAGTACATTGCCGCAAGTGAGGCTGCCAAAGAAGCCGTGTGGATGAAGAAGTTCGTTCACGAGTTGGGAGTAGTTCCATCCAGCACATCACCCATCCCGTTGTTGTGTGACAACAATGGAGCCATTGCTCAAGCTAAGGAGCCACGAGCCCACTCGAAGTCGAAGCACATCGAGAGGAAGTACCATGTACAACGGGATATTGTTGGTAGAGGGGATGTCCTGACTCAGAAAGTAGCGTCAGTGGAAAATGTAGCAGACCCATTGACGAAGCCACTATCACAGAAAGTGTTTGAGAAACACATGGAAAGTCTGAGACTCCGGCTTGTACATGATTGGACCTAAGTGCAAGTGGGAGCTGTTAGACAGTTTTGTATGCCCTTAGCTTCAATCAGAATGATGTACAATATGAGTTTATTGTAAATGAATAAAATTACATATTTGATTCATGTTCCCTTGGTATGTTTCTGTGTAATACCCTTAAACTGGACACTTAATGAGACTCGTGTTAGTTTAGAATGTTCATAGCTAGTGGGTCGGTCTAGGGAGACCTATCCTGATAAGGCTGACACTATTGTGCCACCAAGTCGGTTGGGGTGGCCTGTCTCGGCTGCCAGGGTGAGACCCTAGGCGCATACAGTGTAGGATTAATTGAATCTTTGAACTGGACCAGATTTCTAGTATTGCCCCGGACCTTGGAGATTGATGGGAAAAATTGGAATATTACACCCGACCCTTAGACTCAATTATGATACTGCACTAGGTGTCGGATTGGACTGTCTTTGATGTACCAATCAGTGAAATCCTTAGCGGGGGTCAAAACCGGGGTATGTGTGGGACAGTCTGAGAATTCATCTGAGTGGGTGATCATAGTGACAGGATCAGCCCATTTGTTAGACAAAGGTAATGATCGAGGATGCACTCTCACTGATGGAAACCAAGACTGCCGGTAGCCGATTTCAATCGTTGAGATTTGTTTTGCAAAGTATATTTTATATGAGATATAAAAGTATATATATTGGTTTCCAAAAGGTTTGCAAAAATGTTTTAATTCCCAGGATCCATATAAGTAGAGAGTGCAACATTATTCCTTGCAGCCGAGGGAGAGGTCCTCTCTTGTCGGGCAGTGTATGATCATTATGGGTTGAGAGGTTAAGTGTAAGACTATTGAGAATAATACCTGATGGGCTAATCTTGCATCTGCCCACAGTCCCTGGGTGTTACAAGGTGGCTTGGCCCAGGGACCACTTAGGGTAAGTGTTGGCCCATAGAGCCCATTTGATGGGTTTCAGGGGGTGCACTGTCCATAACAGTGTATTCGGCCAGGCCTTGTAACAAAGGCTGGGCCGAACCCATGTGGCTGATGTGTAGATCAATGCTTGGGTCCCACGCCATACAAGGAAGCCCAACTGGGCAGCAGTTAGGAAGGTTAAGTGAGCACATAAGCTTAATGGGCCTAAAGCCCATTTCGAACTAGGCTATTTAATTAGTTAAATATGGGGCAAATTCTAAGATGGATTAGCAGATAAGATAGGGTCTTGACCCTATCCACTCAGAGAGTCCATATCTGAATGTGATTCAGATATAGAAACCTCCTAATGAGATTAGGAGAAAGCTAATCTAATCTGCAGATAAGATAGGGGTTAATCCTTATCACCAAAAGAGATGTTTTGATCCAAATCTTATTTGGATCAGCAACTCCTAATTGGATTAGGAGCTGATCCTTTGGGGTTAAAACAAACAAGGAGGGGGTGGCAGCTTTTAAAAGTGACATACTCATATTCTCTTGAGTGTTGAAAAACACAGAAGAAAGAATTAAGCAACCTTGTAGAATTCTTTCTTGCCGCTTCCTTGTTCTTGCCGCCCTATTTGCCAATTCGATCTCCAGTTGTGGGAGAAGTCAAGATTCGATCTTGACATCAATTCTTTGAGAAAGAATAGATAGGAAGTTGTGTTCATGTGCCATCCTGTTGTTTCTTGCGAAGGACAGAATTCTTGGAGAAGAATACTGTTGATTCTGCTCCATCCTGCACTGCGCCATTTTCAGTGGGAGCAGTCTTTGGATCCTTCCTTGGGCGTGAACATATTACTTCTCCGTATCAGGTATAATTTTCTTCTACTACTTTTTCTTCAGATTTGGTTCAGTTTATGGTTCAAGATTGATCTTTGAAAATATGATTTTCTAAATAGGGAATGCGATTCCTAGTTGAAAGGAAGAGAGAAATTTTTGAAATTCGCCCCTTTATTCTGCAAGATTTTGGCGTCCATACGATGGATCTCTCATCCCTTTAGAGGAAGCCATTGATGTCAAGGAGACATAGATTGGGGGTGACGATGTGCCTCGTAACGATGAGTGACCATTGCCGCTTTTCTTGGACCCCCATACATACATGATGTATCTCGAGCCTCTAAGCATGGTTTTCTACTTTTGTTGTTTTTGCTCTTTCTTCTTTTTTTGATAGTGATGTACTTTCCCTTTTTGCTAGGTAATGAAAATTTTCATTTTACTTCAAGTGTCAAAGTTTTTTTCCTTTCTCGCACCTTTAATTTTTCTAAGTTGGTGAAACGTTTAAAAAATTTGGCTAAGTCAAAATGATGCGGATGTACTTTTGTGGCGACATGCCTACAAGAGGTCAACTTTAGGATTTGCAAACTGAGGTGCTTAGATCGGGTCGATATTCACTTCTAATGAGCCAAGGTTCTTAGAGTGGGTCGATTGGACCAAATTGAGTGAACGGGTGGTTGCATACATCAAAGCTTGGGATCATCGAGTTATTGCTTTCAACATAGTAAAATTTCCCAGTTTTAACCTAGGAGCTCAAAGCATCAAATGTAATATCTTCTTAGGTTGTCGGCATTCCACATATGGGGGACCTGCCTTCCCTCGAGAGTTTTGAGCTCATAAGTATAGGAATCTTCCCAGTTAGGATGAGCTTTTTGTGCCCTCTTTAGGTACCATGACTTTCCTCAGCATGACGTCACCAACTTGAAAGCAATGCCTTTTGACTTTGGTGTTCTAGTATCAAGACCCTTTACTAATAAGTGGTAGTCTTGATCTGAGCCTGGTTGTGTACTTCTTCGATCATATCGAGGTTATTCCTCAACTGTTTGTTGTTCTCCTCCTCGCCATATATTTCTGATTGTAAGGTTGGCACTTTGATCTCAGTAGGGATAATAGCCTCCATTTTAAATGTTAGATTGAATGGAGTTTCACCCATTGCCATTTTGTTCATCATTCGATATGCCCATAAGAAACTAGGGAGCTCATCGACCCACATACCTTATCTCAGGCTAGCTGAGCTTTTAGGTTTTTCAAGATGGACCTATTCATGACCTTGGCTGGCCCATTTGCTTGGGGATAAGCGACTGAGGTGAAATTCTATTTGATTCCCAACTCGGCACACAAATCTTGGAACTTTATGTATTTGAACTACTTCCCATTGTCCAAGATCAATACGTGGGGTAGTTTGTATCAACAAATGATACATTTCTAGAAGAAGTTCTACACATTCCAGGATATGATGGTTGCTAGCGACTCAGACTCAACCCACATGGTAAATTAATTCACAACCATAACCAAGTACCTCCTTTGTCTGATTTCCAGTGGGAAGGGAATGAGGATATCTATCCTCCATTGGATAGAAGGCCACAGGCTGGTGAGGTACTACAGGTTGGCGGCCGATTGCTAGGGTATATTGGCATGGTTCTAGAACCAATCACAATGCTACATTAACAAGATTGTATCTGCCTTCATTATTGTCCAGTAATAGCTTTGTTAGAGGGCCTTCTGAGCAAGCGCCTTGGCCCCCAAGTGTTTGCCACAAAGTCCCTTGTGGATCTTCTGGAGCATATACTTAGCTTAGCTAGGTCGGACACATCATAAGTAAGGAAGGGTGAATAACTTCCTGTATAGTTGTTCACCTATTATTTTGCCTTGCACTCAATCTCTTGAGATGTGTATCGATATGAGGGCAATGCTCTGTGGCATTGGTACTCAAAGAGTTGATTGATCCAGCTCGGTTCTACGACCTTCACGGGAGCAAGTTTATCCTCTTCGGCCTTCTCTATGCTGGGGCATGCTAGGTCTTCTCATAGATTCTCCTCCTAGTATTGTCTATAGAGCCTACCAGCTTTGAGAGCGCATCAGCCTAATCATTCTCAGACCTCAGTATTTGACGAATTTAAAGGAGTCGAACTATCTTATCAGCTTACACACCTTCACTAAGTTCTTCACCATCGATGACTCCCAAGCTTTGTAGTGTTTGTTCACCTAGTTCACAATGGGTTGGGTATCACTACATGCCTTCACATTCCTTGCACTGACATTCTTCGCTAAGGATAGGCAATGAGGGCCTCATACTCAGCCTCATTATTGGATGCCAGGAATCCAAACCACAGGGCATACTCTAGCTTCACCTCATCAGTCCTAATAGAATCAAGCCAGTTCCGCTACCTCTCTGGTTCAATGAACCATCCACATGGAGGATCCAAGGATCCTCATCACAGTTGAGGGATGGTTTCACACTGGTGGACACCTCTAGTATGGATGTGGACTCATCTAGTACTGAGGTCGATGAGCTGAAAGTACATACAACCATGAAGTCCATCAGGACCAACACTTTGATCACTAGGCGTGGCTCGAACTGGATGTTGTATTCATTGAGCTCGATGGCCCATTTTGTTAGTCTTCCCGACACCTTTGGCTTCTGTAACACTTGGTGAAGGGTTTTATCATTGAGGATGATGATAATGTGGCCTTAGAAGTAAGGACGCAACTTTTGAGTTGATATGATAAGCATGAAGGTGAGCTTCTCTATGTTTGGGTATCTGGTCTCAGTTGCATGTAAGACCTTGAATACATGGTAAAAGAGTTGTTGTAGTTTATCTACATTCTAGACCAGTACCGAGCTAACTACCTCGTCGCTCATAGAGAGATATAGTTGGAGTTCGTCCCCAGGCTTTGGCCTTGTTAATAATGGTGGCAAGTTATGGTATTGTTTGATATCATCGAAAGCAAGTTGATACTCCTCAATCTATTTGAAATCCTTTGCCTTTCTGTGGCTTGAAAAAATGGAAGGCATTGCCCTGCTGACCTTGACATGAAAGGGCTAAGGGCGGCGATTTGACCTATTAGCCTTTGCCTTAATCTTTTTGTGGTTCGCTTTAATGCCACATTGGTTGACTATGTAGTTGAGAAACTTACTTGACGTGACTCCATAGATTCACTTGTCCAAGTTGTGCTTTAAGCTATATTTTCTTAGAACAAAAATTGCATCGGTTAAATTTAGAGAACTATAATTTTTACTTTTTGCAACTATATCTACATAAACTTTTACTTTATTTCCAATCAAATTAAAAAAAAAAACTGTTTAGAAGGTCGCCCTAGCGTTCTTTAGACCAAAAGGTATGACCTTATAACAATATAAACTAGTTTTGGTTACAAAGGTTGTTTTCTCTTGGTCTGCTGGATTCATCTAGATCTGGTTGTAATCGAAATAGGCGTTCATGGAGCTCAGTAGCTCGAACCCTGAGGTGGCATCTACTAGTATGTCCATCATTGGTTGTGGGAATTTATCCTTTAGGCAAGCTCAACTCAGGTCGGTGTAATCTATGCACATTCACCACTTCTCGTGTGCCTTTTTGATGAGCACTACGTTCACTATCTAGCTCGGGTACTCTACTTCTCTGATGAAGTTGGCACTTAGGATTTTCTTGACCTCCTCATCAATGTTCCTCCACCACTCCAGGGCAAAGTTCCTTTTCCTCTACTTTATGGGTCAGCTTGGAGCGCAGAGGTTCCTCGAGTCCAGATATGATCTGGATCGTCTTCTCGGGTTCGGTATTTAAGATTGGCACCAAGACGACATCTTCCACTAGACAAGTTTTGTCCTCACTGGACTCTAGGAATCTAATTGGTGCCTACGCACTACCCCAATTCTGGTCTCTGTGGGGAATTTCATAGCTAAGTGGTACGTGGATACCATGGCTCGGAGTGCATGTAGGATGGGGTGGCCAAGAATGGCATTGTATGGAGAGGGTGTGTCAATGACCAAGCAACGGCCAAGAATGGCAGTATGGAGTGCATATAGAATTGCCACATGCAAAGCAAGTGCACACTTACTAATGTCTATAAAAGTGTGCTTGCTTATATGCATAGAGAAATTTTAGGTCGACATAAACTCTCAACCTTTTAGCTGCAAACTTATTTGTTATGTTTAAGATTCTTTAGGCTGAATTTGGAAAGAATACAAATACAAATATGTAGAATGCAAAACCTTGTATTTTATATTGTTTTTTATGTATTTATACTATAAATATTTGTATTTGTACTGTTTCCAAAATGAACTCTAGTTATTTAGGGAAGCTCACTAAACAACCCAACCATAAAATCTGTTCCTACGAACATAGAAACATGCAATTTAGGTTTTAGGGTAAATTATACACTTAATATGCATGAATTTAGGAGATTGGACTTAATAGTTACCAAACTATCATGAGTGAACACTCATAGCGAGCTAGGGAACTTTTCACGAGTGAACAAACTAGTTTTCCATATGCATAAAGTGTGGGTTCCACGTGCCTCCATATGTATAAAACAATGGTGTGTTCACTCGTGATAGGTTGCCTAGACTTACTAGGAGATCCTTACTATTTCAATAGAACAATGGTGTTCACTCGTGATAGTTCTCTACCACTTCAACCCATAAGGTTATTCTCTCATTCTATTGCAATAGACATGCCAAGACATCCTTACAAATAGCATCCCTCATTTGAGCCACCACCTCGCTACTATTATTGTTGATTAATTGAAACACTAGAACACCCTAGACTCTATCTCATCACCACAACTAATCAATTTCCTTACCTTATAGAATCCAGGAAAACTTCAACAACCACCATTATATTGTCACTGAAAAGTAGTAGTTTGGTCATCTAGCCTTATGTTCTTAGATGAAAATATAATTTGCCATAGTCTCCACATGCTAGCTCATTATTGAATGAAGGCAATATATAGGTGAACACACACCACCTAATTTATCCTTCTAAGGGTTCCCATAAGCCATTTTTTAATAGTTAATCAATTTATCATTTGAGTGAACTTTTGGACTATCTGTTCTTTCCCTATTCATGTTCTAAGAGTAGCTTTCTAATTACCATCCTTTATCTTTATATTTAATTTAACTTTTTGCAATTCTTCTTTTACATTATATTGGATAGAATTGATTCATATGCTATATCTTCCATTAGATTAACCTCAGTCAATGTTATTGAGAAATTCTAGGATCAAGTGATATAGTTACCATTTTCATTTATTTCCCTTAATTAATACCCAATTGGTAGATTAATTAGTATAATTATTCTTCTATTCATTAATCTTGTTAGCAATCATCAAGTTTGATTAGTTCCCTGTGATCAATTTGGTTATCTATTTCTATGTTATGGAAAAATTATTCTCTATTTAGGATGCGAAAATCTTGAGTTTACTAAATAATCACCTTTTTATGGGATTAACAATTTTTGTTTTACCAATTGATTATTGTCTTAGGTTACCCAATAGTTCCCTCTTCATTAATATCTAGAAGATTAATTGGAAGTAGTTGACACTATTATGCTTGTTTTTTTTTAGCTTCTTATTATTAAATGATGTTAGTTCCAAACTCTTTTTTTTTATATTGAATAATCCTCACAGTTTCATTTAATTCTCTTTTTGGGTCAATTTAGATAGTTTCTTTTTATAATTTGCATTTGCATGAATTATTAATTATAATGCATGAGTCACCTCTTATGTTGTTAACTTCTATCTTTTGTGGCATTTGTTAGACTAGACAGATATTGGCATTAGTTAATTCTTATTACCTCATCTTGTACTTTTTTTTGTTGATTTTGGGCTTTCTCATATGCTTAGCCCCACCTACTGAAATGGGAGAGGGGTTTCTAATCCCTTCCCTCTCATTTCCAAGTCTTATCAGGCGAGTTAAACCAATGCCTAAGGTATGGAGTCACTACCAGAAAACGTAACCTAGTAGTCCATCAGTCCCAATTTAATCCAATGATGGGTGGTGACTCTAAATTTGCCCAAGTGGGTGGTTTCCCAATCCTCACAACTTGTAACAAACCACTTCTTCTAAATGGAGATCTTGGTAGTCTTCTATCCATGTGATTAAACCATCTTAGTCAACTATTTCATTTGATCATCTATTGGAGTTAGGGGTGAAAATGGATCAGATCACGATCTAATCTGGTCCTACTTTTCTTGAATTCAGATAACCCTCTATTGAATTTTCAGATCAGATCGGATTGGATAATAGGATTCGATTGGAAATCAGATCGAATTCGGATCAACCCCTATCTGATCTGAAAGGATCCAATCCAATCCAATCCAACATATACATATGCATATGCAAATATTTATAAACATATTAAAGATGCATATATATATTAATATATTTATTAGCATATTTATTTATACATATGTTTATATTGCATTTTTGTAAATGTTTTTATAAAAAGACATGTCTATATTAATACATATGATGAAAATAGTTGAAAAAATATTATTTTTTCTTTTCTTTATATAAACTGTTATGTTTATCTTCTTTTAATAATTTATTATAATATTCAGAATTTGAATGTGTAGGTACATGTTCACCATGACCACAATGTCAACGAAGGTACTAAACCAATGCTACAGAGACACCTACGACAAGTTCACAAATCGGCACAAACTTGTGATGAGCTCAAAGTCACCACAAATTTGTGTTGAGATCAAAGCCACCACAAAACCACAATGAGCTCAAAGCCACCACATACCTATGATGAGCTCAAGGCCACAATAGACTTATGACGAATTCAAGGTCACCACAAACCTGCAATGAGCTTAAATCTATCGTGAGCTTGCAATGAGCTCAAAGCTATCGCAAATTAGCGATGAACGAAAATATGATGATCAACCAAAATCGCTCGTGATAAGACACCTAGTAGGATCAAGTAGGACACATCAAACTAGCCCTGACATCACGCATGCCACATCAGTACAGGAAACTGACAAAAGGAAGTAGCACACATATATTATGAGAATCCTTAGACAAAAGGAAATTTAGTCTTTGAGAGATCTCATAAGACACATGGCAAACCCTTAGTAGTGTTGCCCTGACAATCGACACTAAATCAAAGATGCCCTTTCCAAATAGGAATCAAATCATTTTGGTTCCTTTCCTTCAGGACCTTGGGATCTCTCCTATAAAAGGAGGCATGAATCATAACGAACACACAATTCTATCGATAGAGATCCATAGCCTACCCTTGCTCTTAGCCTTCCTTCATCTTTAAAGGAGACCACCTCACTTAGCCTTACCACACCACTCACAGAATGAGATTAGATTAGATTCATTATATGACATCCTTAGCAGATTCAAATTTGAATCACCATTTGTGAGATCCAATTAGATTGGATTCGGATATATCCTAATTTGAATCCAATCTAATCCATTTGCATCCCTTATTGGAATTATTCCTAAGTTCCTATGGATAACTTCATTCCTGATCCTATCCTTTCTCGTTTTTCCAGTCATACATCTTAGCATTTGCATTTTTGCTACACCCATTTTCTAAACCTTGTTTCTTGACTACCTAGTACTCTGCTTTGTATAACATAGTTAACATTAGAATTTTTTATAGAATTTTCCTTTTAAATTAAGTGTTATTTTCCTATTACACAAAAGTCTAGATGCAACCCTCTATTCTTTCTAATTTGTTCTAAATCTTTGGGTGACATCCATTTTTTCCCAACTTGTTCTAAATTTACATGTCATATACTTTGTTTTAGTCCTATTTATTTTAAAACCTCTTGTTTCTAAGGCATTTGTTTATAGCTTGATTTTGCATTTAATCTTTCATTAGTTTCATCAATTAAAACAATGTCATCTACAAATAGATAAGGACTAAGTGCTAAACCTTGGTGAAGATCCATTGTAACTGTAAAATCTGAAGTCTCTCCTATTGGTGTTCTAACATTGATTGTTGCCCCTTCATACATTTTATTAATTAGGTCTACATACCTATTTTAAACCCCTTTCTTTACCAAGACCCACAATATTATCTCTCTAGAAACTCTATCTGACGTCTTTTTTAAATCAACGAACACCATATGAAGATCTTTCTTCTTCTCTCTGAATTTTTCTATCAATCGTCTCAAAAGAAATATAGCTTCCATGGTTGATCTTCCTCGCATAAAGTCAAATTGATTCTCTGATACACTTGTTTAAAGTCGCAGTCTTTGTTAAATTATTTTATCCCAAAGTTTCATAATGTGGCTCATGAGTTTAGTCCCTCGATAGTTATTACAACTTTGTATTCCGCCTTTGTTCTTAAGCATAGACACCATACTGTTGGCTCTCTAATTATCAAACATCTTTTGTTTTACTATTTTAGTAAATAACTTAGTTAACTATAACAAGCTACCTTTCTCATACCTTTTCACACTTCCATTGGAATCGTTTTAGGTCCTAACCCTTCCCTTCATCTTATTTAGTACCTCTTTTACTTTAATAGGTCTAACTCTTCGAAGGTATGCATTATAAATAGTTACATACACTGAGTTTATGAAAATTTATAGGCCAAAAAGTAGACCTCTTTAAATCTACATATTGCATAAGTAAGGCCTAGACCGACATCAATAGCTCTAATGGAAATTTTGTAATTTTTCAAGACCCATGGGTATTAACCTTATGGGGTAGGCTAAAAAGACAAAGGGAATAAGAATGAAGATTTGACTTTCTAATAGTTAAGGGCCCAATTAATAGGGAAGAGAATAGAGATTGCAGGAACTGCACTTGATGGCTGTGTTAGGGACTGTTTAACCCATAATAACACCTCACATTAGCAAGTGAAGTGAGAGATATGGAGTGGTTATAGGGCATATACAATTGATGGTTGTCATGGGGTTTATATAATTATTAGTTAAAACAGTTCCAAACGTAGCCATTAAGCATCAAGTGTAGCTCATCCAGACTTGAATGGAGGGTGAATTTTATTTCTCAATAGTTTGATGAGGAGGAGAAGCAAGCCGAATTCACATCGGCACCTCACAGAGCGCATCTTATGAGTGCCCTACAAACATTCTAACCGTGTATTGGGAACATCTTCCAATGATAAATATGAGAGATATTCCTAATGCATGCTGAGATATGCATGTGAGGCACTTGTGGGGAGTGCTCTGTGAGGCGCCAATGTGAACTCAAGCAAGTAATATAGCAAGTACTACCAAAGCAGTCAACACTTCCGTGAGAGAATAGGATATTATAGAAGAAAATTATGAATGTAGAGCTCTCTATTAAATCAGCATTTATATCACACATTTTGTAAAAATGGTCCTTATCATCATTATGTTGGGTGGGTGCACTGGAATACAAAATGGATAGATGCTGAAACAGAAATTTATATAGGAGTTCAGATTGGCTAGAGACAAATCATACACACAGAAGGTTGGACGAACTATCATGAGTGAACAAACCAGTGTTCAGGTGTTTCCCGTGGCTTTCATGTGTACGGAAACACCGGTGTATTCACTCGTGATAAGTTGCCCAGTCCGATATTCATGATTTTGTCCCCACTCCATCCATTTCCACCATTTAGAGTGCAATTATTTATATAGAAATTGTATTGTGATAGGCTGCTGTTAAGAGAGAGAGATTCAAGAAGGTATAGATGCAGCGAAGCTGTATGTCCAATGTATAGGAGAGAAATGGTTGAAACAAATGTTTATAAGCAATGTAAAGAAGTTGGCATCTCTATTTGTATCATGTAATTAATTTTTTTATACAAAATATGCCAGCTCATAATCTAAGTGCTCGTTTTGGGAGGGCTGAAGGGTAGAAGTAGGGATGTGATGTCAATGGGTTGGGTTTGGCACGGGTTTGTCTTAACCCTAACCTGACCCTCCAGCACCCCAACCCGATCTAGCTAAAAAATGCATAATTCTTGAACCCGACCAAACCCTATAGGGTATAACCTGATTCTGACCCGATGCGACTCGTATAATTTCAAATGTATTTTTTTAACATGTTTTGAAGATATAAAATACATTAATTTAAATTAGGAAGTTGTTTTATAGATTCTAAAGTATTGCTTTTTCCATTTGAAAAATAAGAAAAACAAAATCAACATGTAAATAAATTATAAACTTTAAGTCTATAAAGTTAGATGTCAAAAAGTTGCAATAATACTTGGTATATATGCAGGGTATCATGACTCGGCAGGTTGGATCAGCCAAAACCCAACCCGAAAACAATTCGAGTCAAAGAATCAAAACCCTAACCCAACCCTAAATCGAATATACCTGACCCTATATGGTCGGGTCAAGTCGGATTTACCATTTAACCCGACCCACTGATATCCCTAGGTAAAAGCTTCTGGATATTCATTTGTGGGGTCCACATAGATAGCCTATAAACTATGTTTAGTGAAAGCGAAATTGGTTGCCCACCAGTTGAAGGGCTGTCTACTTGATCACCCTCTTTGAATAGTTTATCTCAAGCGCCTTGTCAAGAGTAGCTAACATTTTAGCATCTGTTTGGCATTGTTGTCATTGCTCTAGAAAACAGTGCTACATCAGTGCCAAGTCAGAAAAAACGGTGCTCCAGGAAATGGGCATTTGTTTGAAACAACTTTTTCATTAAAAACGGTACACCAAGCCATGCCTTGGAAATCGAGAAGGCATGGCTTGGAGCAATGCCGAATTTGGTGTTTCCTAGATCTGCAGCTCATTGCTGCCAACAGGGATGTGAGGTGACAGTGATGTAGCATTGGATAATGGGTACCAGTACAGAAAACGTTTCCTGGAGCATTGGTATCAAACAGAAAAAAAATTATGTTACTCCAGAAACATCCTACCTAGCAGCAACGAGTCCAAATAAAAAAAAAAAGACACCATTTTCTCATAAACCAGTGTTTCCAACCCACACGTCAGCTGCTGCATCTGCAGCATTGATGCCAAAAATATACTTAGATAGCTAAGCCAGTTGTGAACAAACATAGTTTATATCATTTATGCAGTTGAACCAATTTAGCTGAACCAAAGCTCATCTTGAGCTCAGTCCTCCCAAAGGGGCTGTAGGTTTATAAGTAAAGAAAAGAAAGATTTTGTATGTTCATCATACATAAACCTCTGGTTGGGATGAGAGTAATTTTTGGGCTCATCAAACTCTGATAGTATTTACTGTTTTAACTATTTGCTAATGCAATGGAAAACTGGGTTTGACAAATAGAGCAAAGTGGAGCTCAGATCTGAAATCCAAAATTATGCTATTGGATACCCAATACTGTGCTCTCAGATTGTTTTGATGATTTTGCTCTCAGATCTCCTGATTTTGCTCTCAGATTGGATACCAATAAACCAGTCTAGCATTTATGCTTTTACGTTATAAGTAATTAAGTATGACCTCCCTCCCTACTCCGCTACTCCCTCTCTGTATTCTCTCTTTACACTACATTTCTGCATCCGATGGATCGCGGAGGGATGATAAGAGCAAACCCTTGGAAGAAGAGACTGATTTTATCAGTCTCTGAAATAATCGTCGCGCTGTTGTTGGTTGTAGTCTTCGATGTCATAATAGCTATTGATGAGGGCAGATTTGGCCCTTCAGTGAAATTGTGACACGTGGCACCTCGTGACAACTAGGCAAATACCCAGGCAACAACTTACCAAGTTGGTGTCCCCCCCGGGCACCGGTCTGGCTGGCCTAGCGTGACCTGCACGTGGCCTACAGGCGGCCTGCACGCGGCCTGGCGTGGCCCGCGCGGCCTGGCGCGGCCTGCGCACGACCTGGCGCAGCCTGGCACGGCCTGTGCGCAACCTATGCGGCCTGCGCAACCTGGCCGGATCAGCCTGCCACAGGCGCCGACCTGGCAACCTGGCCCGGACACAAGCGCCGACCTGGAAACCTAGCCCAGACACAGGCGCCGACCTGGCAACCTGGCCGGACACAGGCGTCGACCTGACAACCTGGCCCGGACACAGGCGCCGACCTGGCAACCTGGCCCGGACACCGACCCGCCGACTGACACAGGCGCCGACCTGGCAACCTGGCCCGAACACCGACCCGCCAACTAACATAGGCGTCGACCTGACAACCTGGCCCAAGCGCCGACCTGGCCGCCTGACACAAGCGCCAGCCTGACAACCTCGAGGAGTTCATCATCGTACCCCGGTTCTAACGGGATATGACGTCTTACCGTTTGAAGGCTTTTCACCCACCTAACCCGCGAGGGCACCACTATATAAGGACTCCGACCCCCAAAGCCAAAAGGGGGAGGAAAAAGGATGGTAACCCTCGCTCTCTAACTCTCTCATTTCTCTCCAAGCCCTCTGTAATCAACATGCTAACTTAGGCATCGGAGAGTCCCCGCCGGGAAAATACCCCCGGGTCCTCTGATTCAATTCTCGCAGGTCCTTCAACTCCCGCCGCCTACAAAGGAGAGAAAATCACCCCACGCGGAGGGTAGTCGGGTTGCGCTGCACCAGGGAGCTCCACCATCCTCTAAGTTGCAGGAAGCCTAGGAGCAAGTCAAGTGACGAGTCCACCAAGCAGTTCGCCACCAAGCAGCTCGCCACCAGGCAGTTCGCTACCAGGGAGTTCACCCCCAGGGAGTTCGCCACCAGGCAGTTCGCCCCCAGGTAATTCGCCACCAGGCAGTTCGCCACCAGGGAGTTCGCCACCAGGCAGCTCGCCACCGGGCAATTCGCCACCAAGCAGTTCGTCACCAAGCAGTTCTCCCCCAGGGAGTTCGCCACCAAGTAGCTCATCACCAAGGCACGTCACCACCAAGCAATTTGCCACCAGGCAGTTCGCCCCCAAGCAGTTCGCCACCAGGGAGTTCGCCACCAGGCAGTTCGCCACCAGGGAGTTCGCCACCAGGCAGTTCGCCACCAGGCAGCTCGCCACCAGGCAGTTCGCCATCAGGCAATTCGTCACTAGGCAGCTCGCCACCAGGCAGTTCGCCACCAGGGAGTTCACCACCAGGGAGTTCGCCACCAGGCAGTTCGCCGCCAGGGAGTTCGCCACCAGGCAGTTCGCCGCCAGGGAGTTCGCCACCAGGCAGTTCGCCACCAGGCAATTCGCCACCAGGCAACTCGCCACCAGGCAATTCGCCATCAGGCAGTTCGCCACCAGGCAGCTCGCCACCAGGCAGTTCGCCCCCAGGCAGTTCGCCCCCAGGCAGTTCGCCACCAAGGAGTTCGCCACCAGGCAGTTCGCCGCCAGGGAGTTCACCACCAGGCAGTTCGCCCCCAGGCAGTTCGCCACCAGTGAGTTCGCCACCAAGCAGTTTGCCACCAGGCAGCTCGCCACCAGGCAGCTCGCCACCAGGCAGCTCGCCACCAGGCAGCTCGCCACCAGGCAGTTCGCCATCAGGCAGTTCGCCACCAGGCAGCTCACCACCAGGCAGTTCGCCCCCAGGTAGTTTGCCACCAGGGAGTTCGCCACCAGGCAGTTCGCCCCCAGGCAGTTCGCCACCAGGGAGTTCGCCCCCAGGCAGTTCGCCACCAGGGAGCACCACCCGACAGTTCGCCACCAGGCAGTTCACCACCCGACAGTTCGTCACCAAGTAGCTCTCCACCAGGGAGCTCGCCACCAAGCAGTTCGTCACCAAGAAGTTCTCCCCCAGGGAATTCGCCACCAAGTAGCTCATCACCAAGGCACGTCACCACCGAGTCAAACAACGAGGTACTTAGCCAAAAAATTTATACATCACAAAAAATGGTACCTGACCAAAAACGGTTACATCAGCTATGTACTTTAGCTACGGTCAAAAAACCGTAGTTACGGTGACATAGTTGGCGCCGTTGTCAATAGTGCTTTGTCGAAGGAGATTGTGGTAGCAAGGCCAGTCATTCCAACTATTGGCAGTTTTGATGCTTGGGATAGAGATCGTTTCTGGGTTGATGTGTTGACGATCAGCGGATCTTATTAGAAGAATGTCCAAGAATGCATCGAAGCAGTGCGTCGAGTGGAAAAAGAAGCCAAAGAGGTATATGAAATTAACAATGATGGCGACCTGGAATCGGGTAGGATGTATTACAGATGGGACGAGAACACGCTGAGGAAGTTGGCCGAACAGGGCTGTTTCATGCTAGTTACGGCGTTGTCCTACTTGGGTGTTTTGGAACCATGGCCTATGCATCATGGTTACAGGAACGCCATTAATGGTGGATCATCCCATCAGCGGACCAACGACGAGCAGATCAGAAGACTGTACGTCTTGTCCATGTTTGACCTCAACAACCAGTTCCCCATTGTAATCCTCAAGCAGCTGATAAAAACTGATTTCTTCAGGAAGGAATTGAATTTGAATCTCAAGTCAGTAAAACTTAAGCGGCCAAATGATCTAATGGGGATGGTCTTGCTTGACGTGCTAGTGCAGAGAAAAACAGCTGGGTTTCAAAACTACAACCGCCAACCCTCCTCTACGCTCTTCACGTAATTGTCATCGGAAAAGTTCCCCCCCCCGTGACTACGGCAAAGATAATGAAGAATGGTGGACGATGGCGGGCGCGACGGACCTCATGAAAAAGGAAATTACATTCAGATCTAACAAAGGAAAGGGAATAAGAGGAATAAGATTCTCGGCCTGGATGAAATACTACGTCTGTCTCTATCTCTCATCTTTCTCATGGGATCATGACACAGCAAGTTTATTCAGGACTTTGATCGCTTACGAAGAGAAGCACTATGGAGACAGACGCTACAGTGAAGTGCTGGCATACCTCAACTTCATGTCGGAGCTTATTCGCACTCCTGCCGATGCCAGAATCCTGGCGTTAAGTGGAATTGTTGTTGCAGAAGCAAGAGTAATGGATAACGAATTGCCAGATGCATTAAGTAAATTAGTTGAAGGCAGAGAGATACACAAGCACAATCTCCACGATGTTCAGAACCAGATCCGCCGTTACGTGAAGATCATTTAATGGGGAAGAAGAATTTGGGCTTAAATGAAATAGTTATTTTTTAAGAAAAGGTTAATTAAAGTTTGAAGAACTGATATATTTTAAAAAGAACATTTAATACGGAGGGGTTAAGTTCTTGGTTAGTTGTTACACTAAAGTGGACTCCTCTAACATGATTAAGGACATGTGGAATCATTTTATTGGGTTATTAGAGAAGGGAGTAGAGGGAAGTTAGTAGGAAATCCGGACTGGCACTTTACACTATACAAGTATATATATCAATAACAACCCAAGAAACAATAATTAATGAATCGGTCTGGACATTCATCATGAACAACAAGAGACATAGATATAGACACATTGCTAGCTAGCTGTAAATTTTCTCTATACAAACAGCTGGCTATCGAAATTCCCCAACTCCTGTTCGTTGGTGACCTTAAACGTTGACATGACCCGTAGGTCTTCTTCCTTGAGCACTTCCATTGAATCAGAAACCTCCGCTCTGTAAACATAGAGCCTGCTTACACCAATGAAGAAGATGAAGTTCAGGAAGCTGAGTACTGCTAAGAAAAAGTAGTAGTAGTCCAAGTGAGACGCATTCAGGTTATTCAGAATCCATCCCTTTTGGCCGTGCCTCTTGGTGATGTGAGACACAGTTGAAAGAAGAAAACTACTAAGAAAGCTTCCAATCCCAGCGCAAACCAGGGCGCAAGAAGTCCCCAAACTCTTCATGTTCTCAGGTGCCTGGTCATAGAAGAACTCTATTAATCCTACAAGTGAAAATGCGTCCATCATCCCCACGAGAACAAACTGAGGTAGCAGAGTGAATATGCTGAGAGGAACTCTCCCTCCATTTTCTACTATCCCATGAGACCTGGCCACACTTAGTCTCCTCCTCTCAGTCAGAGCTGCAACTAACATGACTACAATGGAAAGAGCAAAGCCAGTGCCCAATCTTTGTAGGAGAGTGATACCTCTGGGATTCTTGGTCCACTTCCTCATGACTTTGGTGAAATACAGATCATATATCACCACGCTGACAAGCATGGATATCGTAGCAAATCCACTTATGCTGGCAGCTGGGATCTGGAAACTCCCTACAGCTCTGTCCAGTGTGGTGCCTGTTTGACAAAAAGAGTATTGGTCTGGGCAATCGTTGCAGTCGGTACAAATGTCGTTAACATTATTGGAATCATACGGAGCATTTGCTTCGTCTCCTCTACTTGGGTCACTGGACAAACCATCCATGGAGTGTTTGAAGAACCTGTCTGCACAGAGGCCTTGTTGAGGAACCTGCATATATGTATGCATGAATTATTGAGAATTAAACGTTTTATTTTCCCGTCTTAAACCAAACCACCAGAGGAAGACTAACCTCAGAGAAGTTGTAGATTCAATCCTGAACTTCCCTTTTACTTCATATTCCTTCAGGTCAAGCTCATAGAGCTCTCCAAGGTCAGCAGGAACTGGCACCCTCCATTTCATGAATGCAGCCACTATGACCCTAGCCATCCTTGTCAAGGGACTCCCTGTGAGCACCTTATGCCTATAGAAGCGTGAGCCAGCTATAAAGATTGTAAATGATATAGCAAGCCCAATTGTAGGGAGACCATACCCTAGGGCCCAGCCCACATTGTCTTGTATGTATACAAGGAAGGTGGTTGCAAATAGTGTCCCAAAGAATACGCTGAATATCCACCAGTTGAAGAAGGAAAGCTTATGGGCCTTCTCCTTAGGGTGGAAATCATCAAATTGGTCGGCACCAATGGTGGAGATGTTTGGCTTGGTTGCACCAGTCCCCAGTGCCAGTATGTAGAGGACACCATAGAACACAGCCAATTGTAATGTGGAAGCTTGTTTACACTCCGCGACATTAATTGATTGCCCACAGGGAGGTGGTTTCAGGGCAGAGATAGAAACTGCTAGTGTTAGGAGAATCATTCCCTGTGTCAATCATCAAAAATGTTAATGATGGACATACTAGTTGCAAATAGTGGTGCACATAGAGTGTTGGAAGCGGACTCGATGGTAGAACCGGTGAACCAATCAGCCATTTGGGTCCTAGTTAAGTAGTTATTTGATGCATGGTTTTCATTAGGGTTTGGTTTTTTGTTCAATTTCGGTTAACCATTTAAAAAAATGGCAGTTAATCGAATTGACCGATATATATACAGTAATATATATTTATATAATATTATATATATTATATTTTTTATTTTTTTTGAAAATCGAATAAAAAAGTTTGACAGTCTGAGAGACTTTCAGCCTTTTCTCTTTGAACCTTTCAATTGAAAACTAAAAGTTCAGCAATCTGCCAGAGTGCCAGATTGTTAGACTGCCAGTCTCGAAAATTGAAACTTTTCAGCCTTTCTCTTTTGTCTCTTCGAATTAGAAACCTAAACCTTCTCTCACTCTCTAATTCTTTTCTCTTTTGTCTCTCTCAGTTTTCTTCTAAGTTCTCAGTCTCTCTTACAGTCTTACTCTTCTTCAGCTCTTCATATTCCTCATATGGCCGCACGGCCCGAGCCAACCACCAGCACCAAGCGGCAACGCCGGTCGTCGTCTCTTCTCTCTCTCTCACCTCTCCTCTCTGTAGCTCCATCAGGCGCCACCTCTCAAGCTCTCACTTCAGGGCCTTTCTTCTCTCTCTCTCTCTCACCTCTCCTCTCTGCGGCTCCGCCAGGTGCCACCTCTCAAGCTCTCACTTCAGGCGACGGTCGATAGCAACCTCTAGCACCAACCAGTCCGGCACCGATAGCAACCACCAACACCAACCAGTCCAGCACCAATAGCAACCACCAACAATTTTAGGTTTTTTTTTTAATTTTATGTGTATAAAAAAACTGAAAAACCGAATCACGGTTAGTCAATGAACCAATTATCCGATTGCATCGATTCGATTTCGGTTTGAATATTTAAAAAGCTGATCAGATTGATTTGATTTAAAAAAAATACCCTACGGTTTGATTAACTGAACCGTGAACACCCCTAATTTTCATGGTTGCATTTGTATGATATAACCGGCCCCGGTATCTGGTAAAAGTTAAAATCATGACCCCGATGAGCTTGTCGATTTTTTTTTTCTTTTTATCCAAGTCTGATAATTAAGTATTTGGAATGCAATTATTAATGGGGAAAATCAACGATATCGAAAAGATATGGTACTTGATCAATCAAAACACCTCACAAATTTTGATAAACACTACCTGATTGGCCACCTCTTATATTATATGAGTTGATTATCGGTAAATTTTTATGGTGTCATGTCTTTCTGGTATCATATATATGGTGGGACTCTTATTAAAATCAGAGGACAAAATAATTAGGGGGGCAATTTCATTTTTGTATAGATGAACACATGGATCAGACTAGATAAGGTCGACCATGCCATAATAGAACCTAAACTTGGTAGACCCAAGCTACACGACTCAAAATGAGTCATACCAAGGGCCCATTTGGAAGGGCTGAGCTGAAATAAGCTTTTCAGCTTCTTTGATAGAGATGTACAAATAACATATGCTATGTTTGTTGGCAACCGGCTTAAGTGTCTAAGAAATCAAAATAATCTAGGGCTGTAAATAGATCAAATCAATTGGATACAGGTATATAGATCTGAATTTGATTATATTCGAATTCAAATTGGATCTTATTTGTTGAATTTATATCGGACTCAAATGGAACTTAGATATTGAATAATGTAAGTAAGTTAAACAAAAATGAACTGAATTAAAAATAACTTAAATATTACATTTGAAGAACAAAATTATTTGAAAATTAATTGTACAAAACTTAAACCTATGAAATTATTAGATAGGATAGTGGTCGAGCCACCATTTGATTGAATCCAAATCACCCTTAACTTGATGTAATTCGAAAATAATCTTCGCAAGTCATTCCATATAAGCCCTTTAATTAAAGAGGCTGAAGCAGACAGCCCTTCAACTTGCTGATTGACAGCCGATTTGGCTTATGGACGTTTCACCAAAAATAGCTAACAGACAATCAGAAGCAGCTGCGCCAAACAAGCAACAAGTTACCAACTGGATTAGGCCTTTTGGGCGAATTAAGAGTCTTTTAGGCGAGTTTTTGACCACAACCAATGCACAGAGATAGTGTTTTGTGGGTAGATGTCCTTTTAGGTTGCTTTGGAATTCTAGTGGTAGGAGATTCGGAGTCCTTTTAGGTTGCTTTGGAATTAAGCTGACCAAACCTACTTACTCTGCGAAACGAATGACGTGGCCAATTCAGACCAACCGTCAAACTGAAACCATTTCATGTTGACCACCTCTTCCTCCGATTAATTCGTGGTATGGAAGATTATCAGCTGAAATTGTGGGACTCCAATGTACTGTTCGATGAAATATTCATATGGAATGGAAGCAGTAGTACTAATTATATGTATAAATTACCAAGAGATAGATGACAGATCCGATGAGGAAGGTCCAATATCGACCGAGATATGCATCAGCGACGTAGGCACCCAAGATGGGTGTCAAGAAGACCGTTCCGGCCCAGTTGGTGACATTGTTGGCAGATTTCACTGTGCCCTGATGGAGCTTCGTGATCAAGTAAATAACCAGATTCGATGAGATGCCAAAATAGGCCATTCTTTCAAACACCTCATAAGCTGCATGCCCAACACCACTCAGAATTCAATAAGCAACAGATCATTAATTCCATCAACTATGAACTGGTTATGTATGAGAGAGATCTAAAGAGAGAGAGGTACCTAGAATGAAGGAACAAGCTTTCCATCCACCTCTTTTGCATCTAAGAACAGGGTTCCCTTTAAGATCAACAGTCCCATCTTGAGTGTGCTCACCACCGCCTTCTTCCCCGGCCATGGCTGCTGTTTAGCTGTTATGGCTTCTACTTCTTTGGGCCAAACCTATCCTGATTTTTATAGACATATTGTCAATTACTAATGATAAAGTTATAGAACCTTATTGTTCATGGAAAATTCTCACGTGCAATAAATGAAAATTAATTAATTAGGTTTTTCTATATTTTATAAACAATTAAAAACTTGATTGGAGGTAAAATGTGTGGAAAAGAAAACAAATGGTTTCTTAAAAAACAATACTAGCAGAGGGGGCCCTGCGTTGCAGGGGCTCATTCATAAACTATCAGGCTCGAGCTCAATTCGAATTAGATACTTGAGTTAGAGCTCAATCTCGGCTCAAGTTAAAAGCTCGAAAGTTCAAGCTCGGCTACCTTTAATTGTAGGTCTCCCAATTAATCGAGATGCCGAGCAGAGGCCTCCCTCAATTGCCGAGGTGCCAAATCGAGGTCTCCCTCAACTGCTCAAGTGTCGAGCTGAGGTTTCCCTATCTGGCGATATGTCGAGCTAAGGTCACTCTTATTCGACAAAGTGTCGAGCTAAGGTCTCCTTTAGTTGTCGAGGTTTTAAGCCGAGATCTCCCTCAATGATTGAGGTGTTGAGCCGAGGTCTCCCTCAGTGGTCGAGATGTCATTTAGCTCGAGCTCGATTCGAATTAGAGACTTGAGCTTGAGCTCAGAAGTTCGAGCTCGGCTTGGCTCGAACTCGACTACCTTTGATTGCAGATCCCCTAGCAGCCGAGATGCCGAGTTGAGGTCTCCCTCAGTTGGAGAGAGAGTGACATTCTTATAATTTATGAGAGTGAGAGATGGCATTCTTGTAATCTGTAAGAAAAAGTGAGAGAAAGAGTTGGTAGGAGAGAATGGCATTCTTGTAATTTGAAAGAAAAAAAAAAGCAAGAGAGAGAGAGAGAGAGTTGGTAGGAGAGAGTGGTATTCTTGTAATTTAAAAGAAAAAAAAGCAAAAGAGAATTGGTAGAGAGTGGCATTTTAATATATTTAATTTATATAGATTACATAGAAAAACTATACGTGTGCAATCAATGGAAGTTACGGAAAGAAAAGAAAAGAAAAAGTTGGAGATCACATCAGTACCCTATGAATGCCCCATGTTGGATTTTAATCTTATTAGAGATTAAATCCAAGGGATACAGATGGTTCAGACCAAGGTCAGAAGTTTTGGGCCCAAAGTACAGTTGGGGTAGGTACCAGTTCGGAATTGATGCCGATTCACAAGCAGGCCTTGGTGTATAGAGTGAGGGTTTTTGACATTTTGAATGTCTATAGATTTGCATTGGAATTCAAAAATCTGCATTGGGTCTGTCCATACTTTTACGAAAGATCATTGGGTTGCGTTTGATTTGACAACTTTATTAAGGCCCCGTTCTCTTTTCTATAAGTTACTTATTGGGGTAAATGCACTTACCCAGGTAAGTGTTTTCAAAAAAGACATTCATGTAAGTGAATTTACTCATCTTCCTTTATTACTCGTGTAAATAAGGCAATGATCATTTTAATCATAAAAATCAATTATTAAAATGAGCATTTTTGTCCCATTGAAGTGTTGGTAACTTTCTCCTAGGTGAGAAAGTTATTCATCAACCTAAGAGATAGGTATCATATCACTTACCTGGGTCAGTGATACTCAGTAAAATAAGCTTTCCCTAGCACCACATAAATATGAAAATAGATGACATGGATTTCTTGTTTAATAGGAATCAAAATCCCATTGACCAACTCTCCCCCTCTCAAAATCCCAACAAAAATGCCCCCAAAGTGAAATTTCATATATTTTGCTATAAAAATATTGATTAATAAAAGAGTCATTTTGATTTTTACCAACAAGACGAGGTCCGCTGCAAATAAAAGCTGTGTACATAAAGCACAGACGTTCAACTATACATTGTAAACATCTCCCTAAACAAAAGGGATTGAACTATATGGGCAAAAGAGTGTTGAAATTATTGCTGCGATGGGTTATCTTTTTCAATGAAAGATGAAAAAAGTAATTGGCTTGTCGGGACTAGAGCCGGGTCTCTCGGGTGAGAGACCAAAATCCTAACCACCAGGCTGCATCGGATGTTGACAAATGAAACGACATTATATTAAACTATATGAACGTTTTTGTCGTTGACAAATAGGGCAGGACACAGATCTAACTTCAATGGAATTCAGACTCACTGCACTCTAGATGCAGTCTACCATCAACAAATACTAATAAATTATTAATATTCTTTATAATTCATATCTTGTTATATACATCGATCTTATCAATATATTATGTTGTGAGACTCGAATGTCTTTGATCCAACTATCCATAAATGCTAGCATTGATCCGTAGGATGCATGGACTTCTCTTAAAAATATATTTAAAAAAAATGAAATAATGGTTATTCATCAAAGCTTTTAGATATGTTTAGTTCTTTACATACAAAATAATAGAAAATAATATTCTTTTCTATTTTTTGTTATTGAGCTCCAAATTTATTTATTTTTATATAATTTATATATTATGAAAAATACATAAATCAAATTACTTATCATGAGAACCAATTGATGGTGGCTCAGTTAGTACGTTCTTTATCTAGTTGTAGTGTGACCTTAGGATCAAATCTCACTGCCATTAAGGTTGGGGTTAAGTGTTTATGGGATGGGCTACCCACCATTGTGTAATCCTATAAAAAAAAAAAAAAGCTTAGCATGGCATCAATAACCAAATTAAAGAAATAATTTCAAAATTGAATTGATAAATATAACAAAAAAGAAAAGCTTAGCATGGCATCAATAACTCTTAACCCTTGTATATCTGTTCTCCCTTTCCACTCTCAACTTAAAAAACAAAACAACAGAAAAAATTCACTCTTAAACCAAGAGCACTCCATCTCTTAACCTCTCTTTTTCTTTTTTTTTTCTTTTTTGTTTTTTAATAAGAACAAACTTCTCTCTTTGAACCTTACATGCAAAACAAACTTTTTATATGTAAAACCCACTTTAATCTAAAAGAGGGAGCACACCCACCGTTGGATTATAACCTAATCCAACAATTGGAAAATAAGACACAATCCCAATAGTTTGGATGTCAATGAATAATTAACTTAATTCTATATTTGCATGGAATTGATCTCATATAGAGCTGTAAAATGAGCATGTGTTGGCTGGCACGGTACGGCCATGCTGACCTACGAGCCACCCCGAGCCGTGCCACACTCCCCTAGGATATTTTGGGGGGTTGGCCAGGCACAGCCCACGGCCCAAACCCTTGTGGGCCATACCATGGGTTGGACTGGTCTGTGGGCCAAGCCTTAGGCCAGGCTAAGCCGTAGACTGGGCCAAAGCTATTTATTTAAAAAGAATTGAAAAACATCTTAAAATTTTTATTTCATATTAATTTTGATGAATACAATTGTTTATATATACAATAGTTAAATAAAATGGTGTAATAAAATTAAAAACAACTGTTTATTTTATTAATATATTATATACTATATATTATTATATAATTATAATTTATATAGTATATTATATATAAATATATAAAATATATATGGGTCGTGCTAGGCTGGATCACGGGTTGGGCTGTGCCAGCACGCAGGCCACGAGCAGCACGGCCCGCTCGGTTGTATTGTATTGGCCCAACCCGCAACCTAGCCCAACACAACCCATATATAGTTACAATCTACAAGATAAAACCACAAAAATGTTTGAAATAAAATAATGATCAAGAAAATCCTATAACAATAAAAATAAAGAATTTCAAGCAAAGGATTTACATGATTTGGCCATATTGCCTACATCAATAAAATAATAACCATTTTTCACTATAAAAGAAAATGACAAATAGTATATGGTACCTTATGGCTTGCAACCCAAACCAACCCTTAACCCTTATATATCCATTCTCCTTTTCTCAATATGAAGAATAAAATAAGAAAAAAAAAATCTACTCTTGCATTAAGAGCACTCCTCTCAACCACTCTTTTTTCTTTTCTTTTCTAATAAGAGCAAACTTCTCTATTTGAGCCCTATATTCAAAAGAAATCTTTTGTATGTAAAATCCACCTTAACCTAAAGGGGGGACCACACCTTCGAATATAACCTAATCCAACAACTAGAAAATAAGATAAAATAGTTTGAGCATCAATGAAATATTTAATTCTAGATTTGCATGGAATTAAGCTCACCTTAACTTCATATTGTCAAGGAAACTATAAATAATTTCATTTTCATGAAAATTTGAAATGAACTTATTTAGTGTTGGAGAATAAAATCCTATTTAGGAACCTCACCTAAAGCTTAAGATTTTAGGGTTGAATGGTTACATGAAATGGTATCAGAGCCTGTTTGACCAAGCTGTTTGGTAGTTTATCCTTGTCACCCCATAATAATTAATAAAGTTCAGCACAAGGTGTGGGTGGGCCTCTGCTTGTCTATGCTTAAGCTTGTGCTCTAGAAAGAAAAAATGAAATAAATTCATATACGTTCAAACAGATTATTAATATTTCAATAAAATCAACTTTATAAAATAAAATATAGGCAATCTATAATTGTTGCCAATCTTCATCTAGTTTTAGAATGTTATAGGAAATATGTAGTGATATACAATGAGTCGTGTTTGGTTTAAAAGAAAAGGTAGGGCACGACCCTAAAGTCATTTACTTCCATTCCCTACCTTTTCTTTCAAACCAAACACATCCTGATGTCTTTGCCCATAGGAAATAATAGTAGAATTAAAATTTCACTCTATTGCAATAATTATCTTCATGTACTGAGCTCTATATTTGTGGTTTCCAAATCCAATTATATCATGATCAGAAGTGTGTTGACTTTTCATTCTCATGCGGTCACTCCAAATTTTGTTTAAAGCCTTGGGCTTTGGCCCATAAATTACCCAATCATGAAATTGATAGCTCTATTGTCTAGCCAAATTGAAATTTTGAGCATTTACATTTATATATTATATTGAAAGATGTAGTGTAACAAATATTTTATAAAACAAATTTCTTCATTTGAGGAACCAATTTGTCCTTACCATTTTATTATATCCACTGTTTAATAAATTCTTGCATTCTTTTATAGAAAGAACTTCATAAAGAAGAAGAAGATATAATGGAGGCCTGATGATATCTTATCACCATGATAAATAGCTTTTGCCTTGATACATTACTTCAAATGCTTTTATAATACCAATATTGCCCCACAGGTTCTATGACTAAAAACCAAAACTCAGAAATTGTGTTAAAGAAACAAATGATGGAAAAGATCAGAACTGCAGAGAACCTACTTTTTTAATCTTACCTAACGAAACTCAAGGAAAATAAAAAACACAGCTCTCCAGACATCTGAAAATGAAATATGACCCTTGTAACAATTCCCTCTAGTTTCTAATGTTCAAAGCTTCTAACGGCACTCTCTCTCTCTCTCTCTCTCTCTCCGTTTTATAAAGAAGAAATGGTATAAACAGAATTAGAGAAATTGTTCATCTCTTATCTCCTCTTCTCCCTTTCTTTATTCTCTATTCTTTGTAGAAGGTATCGACATCTATTTACAATTAAGGGGCGTTTTTTTTCTGGATTTTGAGAGGGGGGAAATTGGTCAATTGGATTTTGATTCTCATTAACCAAAAATTTCATGTTCTTTTTTCAGATTTATGTGAGAACCAGAGAAAGTTTATTTTTCTGAGTATCACTTATCCATACCCATCTCGTAGATGGGTTTTTCCCACCTTAGGGGAAAGTTGCCAACACTTGAATGGGACAAAAATGCCCCTTGTAATAATAAATTATTATGGCTAAAATGGTCATTGTCTTATTTGCATGGAAATAAAAGAATATGGATAAATGCACTTACCCGGATAAGTATTTCCCAAGAAAAATTTACCCGGATAAATGATAAATAACTTGCCAAAAAACAAACAAAGCCTAACAACAGAATCTGCAGAAAAATATGAGAGAAGCTTTCTTTTCTTTTCTTTCAAAGTCCGAGGGAACTTCTCTCTCTTTCATTGTTTACTCCTGGAAGCAAAGGGTAACTTTTACTATTTAATCAACATGTAGTGCCAAAGGGTATCGTCCCAATAACCAGATTTATGCCATGGACAGGACTCAGTTTCAACCGGCCATCCAAACTTTCCTCTTGCAGCTTAGAGCTGGAATCAGTAGTAAATGCATTAACCAACAATAGTAGGGTGTATGCTGGATTAACTGACGTTCCAGTGGTGTGGGTTTGGGGATTTGGAGAAAGAAAGAAAATGGCATATTTTTAGACTTTCATGAACAACTAAGGATATTTTTGTCTTTTACACTTTATCTATTAGATCTAACGTCAACAAAGCATGTATAAGTAGATTTGAAAGTTTAGGGTACATTTAAATAGCTTCCTAAACATACAGGGTATACATAACTAATTAACCCCTTTTTATTTTAAACTAGCTGTGGGCCCTGCGTTGCAGGGTGCTATATATGAAAAAACAAAGTATTTTTTGAATAAATAATTTTATTTATGTGGCTGAAGTCATTATTAAAAAAAAAATTGTCAAAGAAAAACAGTCTTATTAAATTAAAAAAAAAATGTTTACATTAAAATAAAAACATTGCTTTTTTTTAAATAAAATCCACACAATCTCTCTCTCTCTCTGTGACCCCATGGGTCCCATGTAACCCTCTTTATTTTTTAATTAAATATTTGTTTTGGAAAAATATTCACTTAAAATAATGAAAAAAAAATGGTTGAAATTTCCCCTGAAGTTTGGTAATTGTTATCACCTTTCCTAAACTTTCAGACATAGTTGCAAGTAGACCCCCTCTATCTAAAAATAGGCATGAAAATGTCTAAAATACCAATGCAGTCAATTTTGACCAAAATGTTTATCGTCCAAATTCTTTTCTTTGTATGGATTACTACCCCAAACCCTTTCAATCCTTTTTTGAAATTAAATTATATTTCAAATTTGGCCTTCATATAAATTGCACAAAGGTAAAGCTGCAACTTTAAATTCTCTTTTTTCTTGTTTATTCATAAAATTTGTAACATTTTTTTCTATGGAAAGTAACCACGCTCAATAGTAGTTGCATGGATATTTTTGGACATTTTCATGCCTCTTGTTAGAGGATTCTAAGAAATCGGCTCTACATGCAACTGTGTTAGAAAGTTCAAAGGAATTGATTGCTATTACCAAATTTCAAGGGACATTTTATCAATGACTAGAAACTTCATGGAGGTTTTATAAATTTACTCAACTTTTAAAATTTAAATAATATTATATATTATTTACTCAATTTAGTATCCCCATAATCTCCATCCCCATCCCCTCCCAATCCAGTAGTAACAAGGATAAGGAAAATTGTCATCCTTACCCACTCTACCACCCCCCCCCCCCCCCACCCCCCGCCATCTCAACATTGTTCATAAGCACCCCCTATCGGGTTCTACAACCCTTTCCCATTATGACACCGGGTCCCACACCCCTCTCTTGCCTCTTATGACATTGGGTCCCACAATTTAGTAATTAACTATTTTGAACAATTAACTAATTTAATTTAAAGATTTTAATTATGAAATGATTACTTTTCATTGTTATTAGTTTATTAATAATTCATTATTATTTTAATTATAAAACCAAAATGTTTCATAAGTGTAAAGGTAATGATACTTTAGGAAAAATAATTGGACTTTTCTAAAATTTATTAAAAGTTTAAAAATCAAAATCAAGATTTAATCCAATTTTTTGTCTTTAAATAAAGCAAAATATATAAAATAACATGTCATTTAAACTTTTGCAAATTATGTCCTATGAAAATGAAGCAAAACTCCAACATAGATTTTTATATTATATTATTTTATGAATATGAATGTTGTAACATACATTGTGGGTGATCATTATTAGCCCAATCCAGAAATATGGCCCAAACCAGTTGGCATATTTCCGGGGCTGGGACCAATTTTTCTTCTTTGAACCAACCCAGTGTCGGCTAGCATTAAGCCCTGGAATTTGTGGGCTGGACCTAGGCCAATACTTCAATCCCAATCTGAAACAATTTTTTGGAGTTCACGTCAGCGCCTCACAGGTGTCTCAAACAATCAAAATCTGCCACCTGTTCTCCCACACGAGCCACCCATCACACATGCGAGAGTTTGGATCTGTTCTTCACAGAGCATGACTCACATTGACCTCACGTCATGTCTTGGCCATACATCGGGAACATCTCCCTAATTGTATATATTATTTATACAGAGATGTTCCCAATACAAGGTGGGATGTGGATGTAAGGTTGGTGTGAGGCACACTTTGTGAGGAGCAGATCCCAATTCCACATGCAGAGTAGGGGTGCAATTTAGGCGGGCTTAGCCCGAGCCCGAATTGGCCTAATCCGGAATTTTACACAGGCTGGACTTGGATGTTTAGTCCTCGGGCTCAAGAAGTTGGGTTTTATTATTTTTCAGATCGGGCTCGGACCTGGCCCTTAGGTAGCCTGAGCCCGACTTGAACCCAGCCCAACTATATACATTTATACATACATATGTATATATATGTAAATGTTACATATATATATATATATATATATATATATATATATATATACCCAGGCTCGAGCCCAACTTGAACGCATCAAATTACTATGTGTGTTGGGCTTAAGTTGGAAAATCGGGCTTGTTTCGGGCTTAGGCCTAAAGCCCAAGTTTTAGGGCCGGGTCTGGATTGACCATAAACCCGACTGAACCCGCCCGACTTGCACCCCTAATGCGGAGCTAACTTTATGGATATTAATTCATCCTGTTAGCTCCTACACGAGCTCCACCGGTTGTACCCTTGACCCTGAGCAGCAACAGATGGGCCTTATCTTGGAGATCATCCACACTAAAAATAACCATCCGTTGACCCCAACTATGTGCTGCAATTTTGACTTTTTGTTGGAACAAATGGAAAAGAAAATGCAGCAAGACTTGAAAAAAGTTGCACACAAGGAGTTGAAAATAGTTAGTTGAAATTGATAACAAGTCATGCTCGTACATGACCTAGATACTCATTGATGCAAAGGAAATGGAACAAAACAAAGCTGAGATCCATGATTAAAAAGCTTGGTTTTAAACCAAAAAATAAAATTATTGAAGGTCAACCTTTTAATTATTTGTTGGAAAAATAGAAATTAATACACATTAACATGCCATTATATTGATCAATACATAATTTGTGGCTGATATTTAGTCCTTGCACTTCTGATTTGTTTAAACATTAGGCTTGGAATGAAATAGATAAGTTTATATTTTATATTAAGTGATTAATAATTAGATTTTCATGCATGTTTTTATATCTCTAAAAATGTGATTTCTAACTTATTTTTTATTATTTTCTTATAGATTAAACATGCTAAAGGAGAATACTTCACATGTTGGATGAGGACAAATTTGATCAAATTTTACACCTCAAAGTCATTTTTGGGTTGAGTGTCATGTATTCAACAACCTTGAATTTGTAATAGATTTTAAACATATGGATGTATTAAAACACCTTGAGATTTAATTCGTTTTTTCATTATATAATCTTTTATTGGAATTTTTCATTCAAATTCCATCTTATATTATGAATGAAATATGTTGTGCTTGTATTCAATACAGGAAAAAAGACTTAAAAAAGTAATAAAAAAATTTTAGGATCTAGTCATCAACCATATATTAACAATTTTAGGTATGGACAGTTAAAAACTGTAGCTATAGATTCATTTTTGGCTACAGCCTGTTTAAACTGTAGCTATAGGATCAGTAGCTATAGATTCATATTGGTAGCTATGGACATTTCAATACCTTAGCTATAGATCTAAATTTTTTAGCTACGGACACTTCAAAACCATAGCTATAGAGTGACATGTAGCTATAGAGTCAAAGTTGTAACTACGAATAACTTAAAAACCGTAGCTAAAACTTCACATATAATTATTGAATTAGGCTTTAGCCACAGACATAGACCATAGCTATGGGTTAGTTTTAGCTACGGATTTTATCATCCATAACTATTACCTATAGCCACTGTGACTGTAGCTAATGGTTTTTTACCGTAACTAGTTCGTAGCTATAGGTCTATTACTACGGTTTTTTGGATTTGTAGCCACAGTTTTGTCTATAGCTATAAGTCTATTTTCTTGTAGTGAGGGTACGCAACTTGTCCTATATTAGATACATTTTTCCATATTAAATATGTTGTCTACCACTCTCAAAACATTAGAACTCACCAGCTTCACTAATGTATCTGAGGAGCTACTCATTTTCAAATAAATAAAAAAAGAAAGAAAAAAGAAATCATGCCCAATAGAACAAAAGTGTGAATTCCTCAATCCGTTTCTAGCTTTGTAAGTTCCTAACACCCTCTCTCTTTTTTTCTCATATTTTTATGATTTCTTTTTTCTTATTTTCTTTACTCCCCCTCCCCCCCTCCTTTGGGTTGCTCTAAGAATTTCTTTTTAATAATTAGACTCTTTTTTGGTGTTTGTAGCTATAAAATTACAGAAAGTCATTGTCTCAAATCCCTGTATAATAAGGTTTGCAATTCTTTCTCTTTTTTTTTTGTGTGTGTTAGGGTTTAAAGTGTACTCTCTGTTTTCCTTTTATTTGCAGTTCATTAGAAAGCACTATTACAACATCAAATCTTATAGTTAGAAAGCTACATTAATAAATAGATGGATTCACTTCCTGAAACCTATGACACATAGGGTCTACTTCAGATTTTCGCCTTCTCTGGTTAAATTTCTAAATATCACTGTAGATTATTGTATACTTAAATGACATCTCCTACTCTTGAAGACTACATCTCTCACTGGATTAGGTATCTTGTAGCAAACGTGCTTCTCAACTATGACATTGTATGCAACAAGGATCACTATTCTTAGTGAGGTGTCTATTGCCATAACCTTTTCTCTCTAAACATTTTCTTGGATTATTTGAGCTCTCTTTTCTATGCCTAGGAATATGTCAAAGTTTGAATTTGGGTGGGGAGATTTCACCCTCCATTGGAGCCTTAAAGAATTTGCATGTGCTTTTTCGTATTTCTTCTCCTATTTCTCATTTGCTTTCATTTTTTTTTTCATGTGAATTAGCTTCCTTTATTTATTTATGGGCAGAGATTTAAAAGGAAACCAACTAACCAATGAGCAAATTACTTTGACATTCTCTACCAAGTTTCAAAGCATGACCGTAGGACTTGGGAGATTAACCAGTTGGTGGGCTGAATACCTTCAATTTTGTTTCAGATTCCAAATCCCAAAACTGATCAATAAGTTAACCTAATTTTTAATGTATTTGTGCCTATGATGTTGATTGTGATTTTGCAAAAATCAAATCCTTAGTGGTTGTTAACTGAATACCCTGCACACCTTAACTATCTTAGAATCAAGCTCATAATTTTCCTATTATTATTTGTTTTGGCTGGCCTTATAAGTCCTTTATTATTTCACTTGAAGAGTTTATACAATACAATTTAAGGGAAGTAGGACAAGAATTATAATCATGGGTTACAATTGAAATAAAGAGTGATTATAAACATGATGATCAACTCTGGAAGATGAAGATTTGTCTCAAAATAATCCTTGGTCATGTTTTGAAATGGAATTCATACACAAGATGCCAATATGTTAGGTTTGGTACATGTTAGGGTTACTCCATCCCTAACCTTACTCCTTTAGCTTTAGCTCTAAGCCAGTAAGCCACCTTGCCAACTTGACTTGCTAAAAAACCACATGTCCTGACTTGACATATCCAAAACCACTATCCACCCACCCTACCCTATGGGTTTTATAATTGGATGAACCAAAAAGTTAAAGAAGCAACTTAAAAGGAAATGTGGAGTAGGAAAACTATAAGAAATGGTAGTAATGCAGCAGATTTGCCGAAAACCAATTTAGAAATTAACATTAATAAAATCTAAAGACAACCAATTCAGAAATTTAAGATATATTTGTTGTAAAACTAAACAAGTTTGAAGAAAAAACACCATTTCAAAAATGTAAGAGATATTAGTTGTAAAACTAAAGAAGTTTGAAGAATGAAACACAAAAATCTATATAAAACAATCGATTGCTAACTTAACCTAAAACATCTAGAACAATTAATTCCCCTATTATTAGAAAATATGCAAATCACAACTTTTGTTTTGAGAATTATTCTACATCTTATTGTCTTATTTTAGCTACAATGTGTTCAAATTATGTTTGCATTCCATAATTCTTTTTTATCTCCTAAATTAAATTATTCGAACACACTCTATCGATCATAACATCCATGATAAAGATGATAATATTTTCATATGTATCTCTACAGGTGCCACAAGTGCTGTAACTACCAACAAATTGATTTTCTGGTTGTTCATAGAATTGATTTAAGTTGAATTTGTTAGAAAAGTAAAGTTTGGAAAAATATTTTATGTTTTTCTTTTTTTTTTCTGATAATACAAGCCCAGGGGTAGCACAGACCCAACTATCCAATAGGCAAATACAAAGCAAGCAATCTATTCAGATCTATAAGCCAAATAATGATGTTCATCCATGAGTACTGGATTTGTCAATTGATATATGAAAAATCTCTCCCATTATTCTGTATTTTGGAAGATTTTTGCCTATGTTGTGAATTATCTTCAGTTTGTTTATCATTTGAAGTTTTGTGATAAAAAAAGGTAATGTATGTTTATTTAATTCAGTTGTTTGATTTGTTGTTCCTCCATTTCTCAAGTTTAGGGATCAATGCTCAATTCATTAACTGAAAAATAACAAAATTTTGTCAACTTTAAAATTAATTCAAATTTCACTTAAACTATTGGCTTTCAACCTTTTTTAATGGAAAACCTATTAAAATTGGTTTCTATAGAAGGGATGTGTGCATTGGAAATTTGCCACTCTTATTGTGGGTCCATCTTAGATTGCGATAAGACCAATTAGATGTAATCCAAAAATAACAATTGGGTTGAACAACTTAGCCCAATTAGAAATATCAATGTTTTGGAACCGTCATTGACCTGGACGGTCGGATCATTTGGATCAGAAACCATTTAGGCAACCAGTTCCGTTTTACCCCAAACCCGATCTTTGGTCAAAAGTAGTTGAACAGTTTGACCTTTGAACCGTTCGACCTGGAGAACGGTTTGCAGTTTATTAACTTGTCAAAAGGGAAGCTCAGATCTGAGATATACTGAGACTCTGAGAGAGATGTGTGTGTGTGTGTGTGAGAGAGAGAGAGAGAGAGAGATCTCACATTTAGAGATCTGAGAGAGAAGTTTAGACTTTAGATTCTAGATGACAGATCTGTCGTCTGCGAGAGAGAGAGAGTGAGATCGATTTGATTGAGAAATCTCAGATATATTCTCGTTTTTCACCATCGCCACTGTTGTTCCCGCCATCACCGCCGCCACTGTAAGTAGCCGCTGCAGCCTTCAAGCCCTCCTCTTCCTTCTTCTTCTTCTTCTTCTTCTGAACTCTTTCAGCCGAAACTTCTCAAATGCCTCTCATTCCATCTTTATTTTTTCTTTATATTTATATGCATCTTACCCTAATATTCCAATCTAATGGATAAGATGACATATCACTGATAAAATACTCTACCTGTCTGAATCATTTGACTTGGACGGTCGAACTGCTGACCCAAAAACCAGTGACCAGAACGGTTCCATTTCCAGGTCGATTTTTAAAACCTTGAGAAATATTATAGGACTCATGCTTCAATTTTACTTGATAAAAGATCTTGGTATAGATGGGATTCAATCCCGGGTGTCCACCATTACATGTATGTAGCCAAGTCTTTGTACGTATACATGCTTTAGGTGCTCTTTCATTGTATTTTTTCCTCTCGTATTATTTTTTAATGGTTTCCTACTTTTTGTAATAATTCATGCCACATTAAAATGTGCCAATTTCTACTTTAATATATTGTGACATAGTGACAAATAAATGCAATATTAAAACGTGCCAATTTCTACAAATTATAATTTTTCGTGCATCGCACAGGTCCCCGCTAATAAACATATATGCTCTAAAAGTTGTGTGTGTGTAAGAGAGAGAAAAAGAGGAAACCCCTATAGACCTTCTCTAGTTCTTGAGGATTAGAGAACACAACATGAAGTAGAGATATTTCATGTGAATTCTTCTATCTCTCAATAGCCTTTTGATTGGGTTTAGATGACCCACTATGAGTGTTCATTTCTTCCCCTTATTTTTCTAGTCAAACCCTACCTTTCCATTAACAAGAACACTAAAACACAAAAGGGAAAATTTTGGCAATTTAGTAGCAATTTAGCAAGATAGATGTTCAAATCCATTGGATTCTCTAACCGTAGTTGGAATTCGATTCAGAACATTTTATCAAATATCCAATAGGAATCTGATTCAATTCAATATATGGAATTGGATTGGATCTTTTAGGATCAAATAAGGGTGATTCAAATTTGATTCGATTTTGAAATGGATCCTATTTTGTCATTCAATCTGATTCGAAAATCCAGTAGGGGGATATCTAAGTCTGGTAAAACCGGATTGGATTCAAATTTGGACTGGATCATGATCCGATCCATTTTAACCCCAGACAAATGATATGGAAACACTTGGATAGTTGATGCACTAGAGAAATGTACAAAAATTGCTTAAGTACATTAATAATACTAAATCTAATGCTGAATTATCTACAAATAAGATATAAATATATGAGAAATGCACACTTTAATAAGTTATATGAAAAGAAACATTACAACCAACAATAACTAGACCTTAGAACATGTACACATCATACAATATTTACTACTCTATTTCAGTTTTTGTAATTATCATTTTCAATTTTTATTATTTTTTTGGAAAATTTATTTCTTTAGTATTTTTATATAAATAATAACTCTACTTTTTCAAATAATAAATATGTTTTCATTTTTAACATATAATTTATATGTAAAATAAAACATATAAATCATTGATGTAAAATAAATTATTTTTATAAGTCTTAGTTTTTATTAATTTTATAGAAAAAATTAAATCTTAAGTTATTTAGGCCTACTAAAGAGCTAAAGCGTTCATGACTTCCATTTAGGCCAAGTTTGAGAGTGCTTAAAAATAATTGTTTATTCAAATGAGCATTTATTTTGAGTTGAGACCACACCAATAAGCACTTTTAGGTATTTGGGAAATAAGCCAAAATAAACACTTATTTGAGAAGGCCAATATTTGGGCTTATTTTTAAGTGTTCATTTCATAAACACTTATTTCCTTTCTAGGCTATCTTGGCCTGCCACATCATTCATCATTTTGAAAATACTGATACTACCCCCTATTTATAAGTGCTTTTTTACCAAATGATCATGAGCGATTATTAGGATAAGCACTTGTTTTTTAAATAAGCATTCGCAAACTTGGTATTAGTGTACAACGAGTATGAACCCGATTAAGCCAGACCTAGCTCATGTCCCATTATTTATGTGGAGAGAGCCAAAGGGTGCAAAACTGGTTTATAGCATATTGGTGCAAATGTCTCAAGTTCCGTTGTAGTCTAGTTGGTTAGGATACTCGGCTCTCACCCGAGAGACCCGGGTTCGAGTCCCGGCAACGGAATGAAGCTTTTTCATCTTCGTTTATAATAAAAAAAACTGGCAGAATCACGTTTTCTTAACCCAATGCCATCTCCATTTCCTTTTTGATTGTCAACTTTATATGCCTCTGTTCATCAGTGTTCATCTCTAATCGATATTGCTTGATGTTTGTTACAAATGCAAGGCAATGGAAATTGAGTTGTCTTATATTGCTGTAAGTGCAATCGGGTCGGGTCAGATCTGATTATTCCGACTAATAATTGATTTTGTACCGGCTTCAAAATCACAGGCCAATAGGGCCTGATTCGGTACGGGTCTACACACTTTGGCCTACCATATTTCGAACCAGACCTGAATTATTGACTGGCCTACAGTTGCCATCCAACACTTTGATTTATGCTGCGTTTGGTTTGAAAGGCCATTTAATTTCTTCACGTTTTCTTTCAAACCAAACACAGCCTTAAAAACTTTCTTTAGCAATAATTTGACGCCCATTATTTCAATCTCCTTTTTCTTTTCTATTGTCTGCTCTAAAGTCTCATGATCCTCTTTAGCATAGGTGAAGTCATTTATAATAGCCAACCCAAAAGAACTCAATTAATCAACCTATTGACAGCATGGTACCAAGAACTTTAACCTAATATCTGAAAACCAAGTAAAATGTTTGTAATTTCAGTGTTATATCTGAAAACCCAGCTCATTTGTAGGTAAACAAGCTTAGCCATAGGAAATTTTCCTAAATTTTCTATAGGGCTGTCAACGGGTTGGGTCCGGACCAAAATCAGTTAGAATCGGAACTGACCTGACATAAAATGTTTAGGGCCCAATCGGTTTGGGTCCGTTGGATCTGTCGGGTTGGACCCGACCCATTGACAGTCCTAATTTTCTGTTGCTAACCAAGCATAACTCAACGATCTTTTAGCTTTTACTTGAAAGAATGCTAATGTAGTGAACATTTGCGAACAGCCGAACACCTCCTAAAATGAATCTACTAGCAAACCTGTCTATACACAAAAAATGGTTTCTGCCTAGGCCGAGTAGGTACTAGGTAATAGGGGAGCAACTCAGGTTGGCCCAAGTTAGCATTGTACACTTCTTTCGTCTTGGGCCTTTAGGCCAGGCCCATTCATATTTTGAGAAAAGCCCAACCCAAGCCCACCAAATTGTACCCATATGTAGTAGGCTGTAGGTAGCTTCCTTGCACTGTCATATCGGAGCATCTTGTGGTGTGGATGATTCAGACCTTTGAAATGGATTAGCCATATAAACAATGTCACAGTCCATTTTAGCCACATAACCCGCCTTTTATTTGTGGTTTTGACACAGTTAAAAGGATTTAATTATTTAATGTGAAACTTTTCCATAAAAGTATACTTATTTTATGTGTATCGGGATAAGTTTCGAGTTTAATTTTCACCATAGGTAGGGTGAGGAGAGAAACCGACCTAACATGAAGTATTGAGGACCCGGAACCATACTGGAGACTGATAGGGTCTATAGTTTTAGATCCATAATCAAATTGATTGGTTCTCGGGACAATCGGGGTCTGGTCTAATGAATCCGATTATAATAAATAAATATATATATATATATATATATGTTTAATATATATTAAATATTATATATAAAACTTGGGTCGGGTCTGAATCGATTTGAGACTGGGTGAAATTGGTTCCGAACCGATAATAATTGGGACACTATATCAAGACTCAAAATTGATCCATCAGTTCCAGTTCCTAGAACTAGAACCGGCCAAATTGGTTTGGGTTTATCAGATCGGACCCGACCCATTGACAACCCTAACCCGTCATGATCATCCTAGTTCATTTATGGTGATTTGGATGAACTGGAATTTGCTGATTTTTGAACAAACCAGACCCTCGGCGTGTTTGGATTTTGGCAAAGATTCATCTCAATGAAATTGATAAGATATTAGGTTCCACTCAGTTGAGTCAATCAACTTTAGCCGCAGCCCCTTCTCAAACTAGAGATAATCATGCTCTTTCTTCAATTTTCCTAAACTTAGGCGCTTTCTTTTAAGAGTTGAAAGAGTCCTCTTTTAGGTGAACGAGTTCTCAACCCTTTGGTTGAGTAAGTCCCCAAATCTTACTATCTCATTGTAATTCATCTTATAGTAATGGAGTACCATATAATTTCATTTTGTTTCTATTTGTTTAAGCAAATTTCTTTCATTTATTCTTTAGAGCTTGCAAGTTCATTGCTCTAACTCTCTTTTATCATCCAAAAATAGTATTGCAGGTTTAGAAAATAGGGCAAATGGTGTCCCTATTTTGACAATAAAATCATCAAAATTAGTTGACAAAGTTGCCTACATATCCAAATTCTTCCAAATGTGAGGTAAGACGTTGAAGGTCCAAATTGAAATTCAACACAAGACTCCAATTCGATATGCTCGTCTTGATGAAGAAATCAATAAGCTTAAGAAAGGCTACAAAAACCTCCAATAATATGCAAATTTATTAATAAAATGAAAAAATAGTAAGAAATTTTCAGTTCAAAAGTAATTTTTATCATTTAAAATATTTTAAAAACTTATAAGTAATGATAACAATCAATAAATATAACAACAAAAAGCAATTAATAAAAATAATATATACATTTTAAAGTTTCTTTAATTTAAAGCCCATTTAAAACACTAAAATTAAAATTATATATAATATAAAATAATAAAAATTAATAACAAATTAATAATATTGTATAAGGCTCCTTATGCCACAATTTCTTTTAACAAAGCTTGTGCTTCACATGGGTCTTATAACTATTAACCTAACAAATTTTAGATCTTCACTATTATGGAAATATAACCAATATCAAGGCTGGGGCAAGAGCAATACTGAATGGGACTCGATGTCAAAAGACAGAGAGGGAAAGGGTTTATGTGAGATCCGATGTCACAATAGGGAACAATAGGACCCAATGTAGAGAGAGGGGGTTGTGTATTGGGAAGGGGTTTATGTGCCCCTACTTGTATCTTCTTATTAACTGCTAGTTGGATCAAACTTGACAGTGAGCCAAATTTCATAAAAGATAAAAAATTATACATATAAAAATTTATTTCTTATTATTCACATAAAATTAAAAATATTATATAATATAAGCTTGATTAGACTCACGAGCTGAATTTCACTGGACCTTGAAACTTGGCTCAAAACTTGGTTTAGATTGAATCAATTTGAGCTTTTCACAAACTGGGCTCGAAAGTTTCATGAAAAAACTTGGTTCGCATCCACAGCTACCTTTAGATGAGCAAACAAAGCAGTTCATTTGATGGCAAAATTTACAAGAACCAAGTGGTGTCTCATTTTTCTCCTTAGATTATATTCCTCAATCTTTAGCGAGGTTTTGTATCTTGCTACACTCAATTAGGTCCTATAAATACATAACAAAAATAAGTTAGGTTTAATTGTTTTGTCGGATTCATCATCTTAGTGGAAAATATATGCCAATAATTTGAAAACAAAAAGGAGAGAAAAAGTGACTTCTTTCAATTAAAGAATCCAACTTTGAGAGAACCTGCAATTACATGGATTTTATCCCATGCTTTGGAGGGACACCGAGTGACCATCTCAGCTGCTGAATCAACCTCTGCATTTTATTGCCTCGTGCTAGATATAGGTTAATGCATGGTTTTCAAAACTGAATTCGAACGGATGGTTGGACCGTAAAAATTGGGAATCGGTTAAATGACTGGTTTTGGTTTTCATTAAAACGGGATTTTTGTCAAAAAAACGTTGATTTGATCAATAAACCGCTGACTTGGGCGGTTGAATCGTTCGAACTATTCAACGATTTTGATCATTTTTTTATTTTTTTATTTTTGTCAGAATGGATCATCCGTTTGATTCAAACAATCAAACTGTTCGACCCAAGAACTAGCCCCTTGACCGGTTTGTTGTCCGAGACGATTTTAAAAACCTTGGGGGAACCTTGTGGATGTTCGCATGGATGCTTTCAAAGTTTTTAATTGTGGATATTATTTCTTTAATTTGGTACTTGTGGGAGAATAAAGATGAAAGGATTTTTCAATTCAATAATAAGACTATCCTCTCTCTTATTATTTTGAGTCAAGACTTAAGTGCCTTCTTAGAGGTTAAAAGCTTTAAATCAGATTTGATGAATAGAAAATGTAAGATATTGGAGACTATTATGTGGAAATGCACCCCAATGGACACTATCAGGGTTAACTTTGATACATCTTGTACATAGGAAAATCTGATATCCAATATGATGATAGAAGGAATTAAAAATATTTGTAAAAGTCACCCCAACAAAAAAAAGTAATAGAAGAAACCATAAATTTATATAGGTCAACAGTGACATATTTCAAGTTTGAAATTAATTAGATTAGTTAAGTTAATTTGGTTACATAATTTCATTAGGTCACCTGGGTTAATTAAATTGACTTGATAATTTGGGTTTGGTAAGAATATTAGGTCAATTAGATTGATTATGTCAACCATGATAGTTCCACTTAATCAATTAATTAGTTGAATTAATTAAATCAATCTGGTAGTTAAATTAGGCTAATTTTGTAATTAATTATTTTTATTAGGTTTATTAATTATTAAGTCAATAGATAGAAAATAAATAAATTGTTTGTTCATTAATTTACTATTAATTTATTGTTAACATTTTATAGTTAATGAAGTTTATTAATAGAAAACGGAAAAGAGTAATTATTATAAAATTAATAGTAATAGTAATAGTAATTTCTATTAATTAGGAGTAACAAAAAATTAATAGAAAAAACGATAATAGAACATTAAATGACTTAATTAGCCTATTTACTATTAATTTACTGCTAATAATTCTTATTAACAAAATTTATTAGTAAAAAATAGTAAATCAAGTGAGAACATTAACAAATTAATTCTTAGAATTTCACTAACAAACTAACCATTAGAAACTCACTAACCAAAATGGTTATTGAAAGCCCATTTATGAATTTAAATTAAGGTTCATTCATCTTATTCTCTCAAAACGATTGATGTTTCTGGCATCAATCTCCCCCTCTTGAAAAGAAGTCATCCTCGAGTTGAATAAAAAAATGATTTGTCACCATGCCTCAACTGCATTTCTTTTTCATTGACCCTTCGATAGGCAATTGATGGTGTAAACCACCAATTTGGATTGTGGTTTTTCATTGTGCCTCATAACTATTGAAACACATTTTAACGCCCATTCAAAATGTTAAGAAGATGGCTGCCCATAAGGATCTTCATATACTTGTATAAAGCAATCAAAATCTCCTATTTGATTAGTATTATTTTCATCAATTTGAAATTGATCACAAACAATAGAAGATGCCTCATAAATAATACTCTTAATCAAACTTTGGAGGACTAGTTGTCTCCATTTTTAAATTAATTACGAATGATAGAAGATTCTTTATAAATAATAGACTTTTCATCAAGCTATGAAAAACCATACCAGACAATATAGTCTTCTTTATTTCATATTATTAATGAAAAGGGCACATAAGATTGTCATTGCATGTATTGATTGTTAACTTGGGCCATCAACATCTTACCTCACTTTTTGAAGAATTTAGGTGTGTAGACAGCTTTGTCAATCAATTGTGTTTTTAACTATAACATTTTGTAGAAAATTTTGATTAATGAACCATTAATTTGTTTGTTGTATTACAAAATAGACCTGAAGATCCTTCCGATGGTGTATGGCATGGCATTACCTATTTTGATAAAGATTTCATTTCCGGAATTAGAACATCATCTAGCTCATTTTCTAAAACTACAACACTGTTTATGGATGAGGAAAGAGAATAGAGCAATAAAGTTACAAGTTCTAACTCAACCCACTCTAATACCAACCAATTGGTGCAATTTAAATATGAAGAAAAAATGAAAGAAATTTGTTTAAAGAAAAAATGGAAAAAGAAGAAGGGAATTGAACAAAACTTTATTGATATAAGGTGAACAAAGAGGCAAAAGATTTAGGATTCACTCACCAAAGGGATTGGGGACTCACTTAAGAGATGACTCTCGCAACTCTGAAAAGAAAGGACTAAGCTTCACAAAACAAAAAGAAAAAAAAAAAAAAAAATTTGATTACCTCTAATTTGAAATTATAAGGCCTTTTCTTGGTACTTAACACAACACACTAACTTTTCAATGTAGGTGCTTATAGCGGAATTTGAATCCGCATCTCTGTTGGGACTTTCCAGTTAACATACCAATCAAGCCACCACTCAATTGGTATAAGGCGCTATATAGAGAACAAAAAAACTAGATGTTGGAACATTTAATATTTTTTATTAGAAATAGTAACATCATTAATGAAATATCAAGATGCAACTGTCAACCCCTATTACGGGGTGTTGAGCCCAAGGTAAACTTTCATTACAATATTTCCCAAAACAAGTTCTCCCTCACAGTCCCTTGTTTGGTTAAGTTATCAATTAATCCATTAGTTAACCTTATCGTCCACTTGAAACATGCATCAATCTCCCTTATTATGCTAAGGATTTCCTTTATCAATTTTCTATGTGTCCAAGCTCCCAAACAACTTGACTGCAACCATTCAATTAACAACTTAGAGACTTCTTCTATCTCAATTTGGTTTAACCCAAAGTGTTTGGCATATCTTACACCTTGAAGCAAAGCCATCACTTTCGCTCTTAACAAGTCCTTCACTTTTATTGGCCCTGAAACCATAGAAAATATTCTACTATCTCCATCTCTGAAATCTCCCCCTGTACTCGAAGGGTTTGAGTTACCTTCAGAGCTTCCATCAAAGTTCAACTTCATCATTTATTGTGTTGGTGGGGACCAACGTTCCTGTACAACAAGTTTTAGGGAAATTATAGCTGCCACCTCACCATAATTCCTGTAAATGTCCTCAACTAAGAAGCCCTTGAATAAATCAATTGATTTCAACTAATGAATAATCATAAATGGTTATTATTTCTACAATTTCCTCCTTGGATATTTTTACACTTTTAAAGATCCTATTGTTTCTTTCTTTTTAGACTAACCAAAGAATAGTTGTTATTGTAACTTTCCACATAATTCTTCTACACCTCTTTGGTTGCCTAAAAAAATTGGGTCAAAAAGTTTTACCACATCCAAAGGAAAGGTCCACACATATAGTCAAAAAGATAAGAAAACCAAGACTAAATAAAGAATGCAAAAGGACAAGAGATTAGGCGTGTGATCATCTCATTAGAACCCAAGGAAAGGCAACAAACATGGGGTGAAAAAAGGCAAAGATTTTGCCTTTTTTCTTTTCAATACATCCTAAATATTGAATTTTTGAAGTAGCACCTCTCAACAAAAAGCCCAAATTTTTGGAAGTACAGGGCTAAACCAAGCCTTCTTTAAAGGAAAGTTCCCTACAAGCTTAGATGATTGAATAAGGCCATTATAGACAAGGAAGTTTTCTAAATTTTGCCATCCAAGCATGATTTATCCAAGTAAACCAATCTTAAAAGAGTAATAAGTTCATCCACCATCTTCATTTCCAACTCCCTTAACCCTCTCCTTAAGCCTAGGTCCCATGAATTATCAATAAAAATCAAAGAGAACACTTTTCTTTTATTCTCTGAAAGTGAATAAATAGTAGAGAACCTATCACTAAGGATAATCCCTCTAACCCAAGCATCTTCCCAAAACAACACTTTGTTTCTTGCACAGGCATTAAATTTGAAATAAAGGAGAATGAAAGGCAAGATGCCATGGATAGCTTTCTAAGGAGAACAATGAAAAGCCCTAGCATTGAGACCCACATCCCAATAATTGTTTGCCAATCCATGTTCGTTAGCAATCACTCTATGCCACAGTCTATCTTATTCCATAAACAAACTCTACAATCACTTCCCCAATAATGATATATTTCTTAGCTTGATATTTCCTATTTCTAGGCTTCAATCATCTCTACTTCTAGGAACCACCTCCTACTTCACTAGGTGATCTCCTAAGTTTCTTCCTGTTCCAATAGGGAGTCCCTTGTAATCTTCTCTAATTGGTTGGTCACTTTTACTAGTACTTAGAAAGTAGATAGGAAATACACTAATAAATTGGCCAACGTTTTTAATTAGAGTTATCCTTCCCCCAAGGAAATGTAACATTTAATAAAACACCCATTAACAAACTAGTGGTTAGAAACCCACTAACCAAAAACACTGTTTAAAGCCCATTAGTGAGTTTAAATTAAGGTCTATTTATCTTATTCTTTGGGAATGATTTGATGCTTCTTGAATCATAATTTTAAACCGCATCACCCATTGAACTGGAGGCTTTCACCTTTCAGGAAAGGTTTATTACTTGCTCAACAGCTTAAGCTGAATCAAATTCTAATTGAAGGAGATTCTTTGGAAATAATCCACGCCCTTTGGAATCCAATGTTGTCAAAGTCCAAGCAGATTGGACAGTTGGACTATCAAAACGGGGAACTGGTAGACAAAACCAAAAACAGTTTCTTTTTCTTTTTCTTTTCTTTTTTTTATGCTCAATTCTTTGAAATGTTGGCACCGTGAAACTAACTCTATTTACATTTTAACATGCAATATGCCCTATAACCCTTTAAAATTTATTTATTTTATTAATTAATGTTTTTAATTTGAATAAATCAAGTGGTTCAACCATTTGCCCAAATAATATTGATCTAAACACGGCTTAGTGAGGAGAGTCAGCTTGATGAAAGGAAATTCCATTTGTCAGTAATCAATTTATGGTCCACTGGAAGCCATTTAATAATTCTAGAAGACAAATATCATGCATGGTGTCCTGACCTTAAAATCAAGAATTACCTGCTTTTATTTGATAATAATAATAAAAAAAAAAAAAGACTTACATTCACACAATTTTGTTCTTCTACGTGGTGGTATGTATTCTGATAATCTATTCTCTTTCCCTGCGCAAGGGAATTGGGAAAACTGACATTCCCAGATGAACGTTCACAATGTGAAATTCAAGGAGTGAACATGGGACCCATAAACTGCGCCCATTAATAGCTCAGGTGACACCTTGGGAAAGAATTAATTTAACAATGCAAGTTCCCCACTGCAATACTCCTTGAGAATAAACTGAACAAATTATACTGTCTTGGTGATGGCCATCCAGACAAGCTAACAGCCATTAACTGCCTGATAATCTGATGAAACTTTGGATGATCAGACTAGAATATTCAGAAGGGGTAAATGCCATATCGAAATATCAAATGATCCCTGTTCTGATACTGGTAGTGGCATTGATCTTCAGGGAGTGCTCTGGGATATAGGTCCGACCTGTTATTGCAAACAAATGTTCCAATCAGAATCATTGCTTCTACCCACTAGAACGTGGGGTTAAACACTAGCCAGAAAGGTAGCAATAACTTGCCAAGTTATTTGAATAACTTGGTCCCATATACCCTAACCCTACATGGGGGGGTATTATTAATGCCTGTAATGTTAATCAAATTCAATAAACAAAATAAACTCACAAAAATGAAAAAAGTGTAGGACTAAATTCAATGCTGGGAGAAAAAATAAAAAAGAAATGGCACAGAAGAAACCATATCTGCCCCTCCAAAGGCTCCAACTTATTTGGAAGTTGGGTTATACTTCATTTACGAAACGACAAAACACAAAAACTATGGCCTCTTCTAATCCATAACTTCCATATTCTTCTTAACATCAATGCTAAATAGACTCCCCGATTGATAACCTTTCAGATATAGTGCATCTCAGACTCCTTAAATGTCTTTGGTAAATGCACCAATTGCAACTGTCTTGGGAACAACAAATATGGTAAGAGGCTTCTTTCTTTCAGGCTGCGTTTGGAAACAATGCAAATATGTAGAGTGCAAAACGGTTCATATAAATTGTAAAGTTGGGTTAGTTTTGCATTGACAAATTTACCTCCTTACCGTACAGACTTTTGGCTGTAATGGATGCAAACACGAATTCCAATAAAGCATATGCTTTTTTTTTTATCAAAAGCCCACTTGAATGCAAATTTACTTCGTTTTTATTGATGTATTTTTACATCTTATTATCAATGTAAATATGCATTGATCTGTCATTTGTCAATGCAAAAATGTAATGTTGCCAAACACAGGCAAAAGTGAACCAGAGTGCAAATTTACCCTGAACTGGGATTTACACTCCATTTGCATTGTTTCTAAATGCAGCTTTAGAGATTTGAACCCTAAAATTATTCTTGTGGAAGTGAAAATTTAGGGATTTTTTAAAGGCTTAATGATGCAGGAGCTAATATGGGATTTCTCTATCTATCTATATATAGTTCTGTCCCAGAAATCAGGTAGTGATTAATTATCATGTTGCATGATTTAAGCTATTGTAGTGACTGATTACCATAAATCATAGTCACTCTAGGATCTCATTGACTGATTCTAGGAATTAAATTGATTTATGTTTTCCCTTAATTTTACATCCAAACCAAAATTTACCCATTTCAACATTTTTGTCCTTTTGTGTCAAACCATATGCAAATACTTTCGTGTTAGATGCATCAAAGAGACTTGATAAAAGATGAGGAAATCAAGAAAAGATGGAGAAGCTATTTTAATAGATATTAAATGAAGAGCATAAAGAAGGTGATAGTGGAGGAGGAATTAGTGACTCTAATATTACTAAAAATAATATGTACCTTCATAAAATTATAAGTTTCAAAATGAATTAGGATATGATAGTATCACAATAGGATAATGAACAAAGATGTTAGATGAATGGGTAAAGAACACTATGGTTTCTATATTCAAAAACAAAGGTGATATACAAAGTTGCAACGATTATCATGGGATTAAGCTCATTAGCCATATTATAAAACTTTGAAAGATTTTTTTGAGTAACAACATGCAATTTATTCATCCAAAAAAATACACTACCCAAGAGCTAGATAGAATGGATAAGTACAAGATGTACAATGACCCCATTCATTTTTTGGTAAATGGAGAGGGGAGAAATTGGTCAACAGGAAAGTGATTACCGTAGACCAACAATCCCATGTTCTTTTTTTGGTAAACCATAGGTCCCATGGTAAATGACCTTTCCCCGGGTATCACTTAGGTGGTTAACTTTCCCACCAGGGGGAAAGTGGTGGGTAACTTTCCTAACTGGGGAGAAGTTGCCAACAAATGATGGGACAAAATTTCCCTTCTAATAATAACATTTTATGGGAAAAAAGGTCATTGGTTAACTTACCTATTAAATCTCTCTACAATGCTTTGTCCAGAAATCAGGTAGGGTCTGACTCAATTAAAGGAGAATGGGGGAAACCAATTCCCCCAGTGGTGGAGGCTTTTGCTTGGCTCATCTCAATGGGAAGTATCCTGACTCAAGACAATCTTTGCTTGTTTGAAGAGGAGTCTATTCTTCACCTTCTGATTCGATGCAATTACATTAGGAGTATTTGGGCCTATTTCTTCAAGCTATTTAACATGGACGGTTGGGATCCTAATGTCTGTATGGAGATTTTTGGGCGCTGGCCGAGGGTAAATGGAAACATCAAAACAAAAATCATGTGGATTTGTGCTCTATTTGATGTATGTTGGGAGGTCTGAAAGAAAGAAATAAGAGAATATTTGAAGGCAAATTGAGAAGCAATATAGAGTTAACGGCTGTCATCACTCATCAGTTCAAGGATTGTAGGGTGGGTTTTAGTTTTGCCAGAATTCAAAGGACTAAGCAAAGAAAACTTTGGAGATGACTTCTGGAATACCCTGAATGATCAAGTCTTGCTGTATTTTCTGTTTTTTGTTCTCTGCTTCTGTTTTGTAAGAATTGGGGTGACTTCTTGTCACCAAATCAATGTACCTTTTGAAGAAAAGGTACATCAATCTGATTGGAGCTAAGGGCATAACTGTCTAACACCTTTTGGCCTATTTGAATAAATTTTTGTCTTTATTGATCTTCAAAAAAAGAAAAAGAAAGAACACAAGTAAATGTACTTACCTGGGTAAGTGTTTCCTACCCAGGTAAGTGCACTTACCCAAATAAATGGCTTCCTGAAAAGTAACGGGGCCAACGTGTTAGTCAAGATATCAAATAATAAGCTCATAAAGAAACTCACAACATAATAAATGGTCCAGGTTTTCCCCAAACTAAATGCTCTTTGTTTACTCCAAACTTGGCAAGAAAATCTACAGCGCACTTGCAAACCTAGGGACCCATCCAAATTAAATGAGCTCTTTAGATTGTGCCCTAGTTTCTGTACTTATTAAATTAAGGTTCTACACCTCCATGGAATGTCTTCTTCTTGCCTCATAAAACTTTAAGGAATTTGGTAGTCCCCTTGAATGACAACTTCTGTTCACCCTTGAGAAATCATTAGATTCAAGCCTTCTCTTACTGCCAAAATCCCAACCTTCAAAGAATTACCATGCCCAGTTAGGCTTGAATAGCTGAGAAGAGTTTTACATCCATGATCTCTTACAATGCCTCCAATTCTAAATGCCCCAGGTTACAAAGACAACAGCCACCAAAATTAAATTTTATATTCCCCCCTTTGGAGCTCTCCATTCCTCTACTATTTCAGAGGCTCTAGGCTGGTGAGATATCGCTATCAGTCAATCTCTCCAAAGATCATCAAATGAAAACACCTTTAAATTCCTCACATGCCAAAGCCCAATGTTCTATTCTCATTTTCGAAAATTTCAATAAAGGAGTTGATATCCAAGTCCTTGTCTTCAAAAATCCTAGCATTCCCAAGATTTTCTGGTTGGCAAATAGTTTAGAAAAACATGGAGCATTAAAAAAATAGATTTTTTGGGGACAAACACCCCAAGGACTAGAGTTTTAAAGGATCTTAGATGAGGTGGTTAACCAAGGATTACCTTTGAGGGATTATCTGATGATGTATGAACACACTTTGTACTACTCCTTTCTATATCTTTATTAATAAAAGTCATAACTGTTATTCATCATTAAAAAAAAACTTAGTGTTCCTTTCTCCCCATATTCTCCATAGGATTGCAGCTCTCATACAATGCCATAGAATTTTGTCTTTTTGTGTGGCATACCAGCAAGTTGATGGAGAAGAATAGATGATGGTGCTATTCATACTCCACCAAGGAGAGAGAAAATAGATCCGAACCTGAGAAGCAAAGTGAAAGTATAAAAGGAGATGGTTAGTGTTCTCTCCATTCTTGGGAACAAAGAACACACAAATGAGGGGAGAGGCGTCAAGTTTTTCATTCCTATGAAGTCTGTCCTTTGTGTTAATGGCCTGCATAGTAGCTTCTTAACAGAAAGTTTTACTTTTGGAGGGGACAGACCAATCCAAAGAGCCTTAGATGGGAAAGAGAGTGGCAGTATTGAAAAAGAATGCACAAGTGAACTTGCCCATTGGATATCAAGGGGTACCTCTTTTGGGTTATCATGAAGATCTATTACATTTTTTATCAAAGAGAGAGAGAGAGAGAAAGAGAGAGAGAAGAAAACAGAAGATCTATTATATCTAGAGTTTCTTACCTTCTAATCCCTCCCCTCAACCCTAGGTTCCATGTGATTCTCCCTTGGTCCATGATTGCAAGTTCATTAATATATTGTGAGGTTATAAATTCTGGGGTAAGATAAGAGGGGAGTCCCCCACCATGGATCCTCCCAAAGTTTCACTTTACTTTGGGATAGAGTAATTGAGCAGAGATTAAGACATAAAAAGTATATTGGGAAAACAATTTAGTGGCATGACAGGGAGATCAACAATGAAAGCTATCTGTTTATTGAATCAATTGATGGAAAATTTTAGAGAGAAGTGAGATCTTCATATGGTATTATTGATCTAGAGAAGGCATATGATAGTCCTGAGAGAGATAATATGGTGGGTTTTTGAAAAGAGAGGAAGCCAAATAGATATGTGGATTTAATTAAGAACATGTATGAAGGGCTAAAAACCAATGATAGAACACCTATAGGAGAACCGGAATTTCTAATTATAATGGAACTTCACCAAGGCTTAGTACTTGTCCCTTATTTATTTGTAGTGGTCATGGATGAATTGACTAAACATACTTACGAGGAGACCATGGTGCATATTATTTATTAACAATGAAGCATAAAACTATAAATTGGTAAAACTAAAGAAGGATTAAATGGAAAATTAGATTAGTGGATAAATACCTTAGAAGAAAGAACCATTACTTGGTGTAATAGTATAATCTTGTGCTAGCAAGAGTGAGAAAATTAGTTCAAATCTGAGAGTGGCCACTTTGTGCAAAAAAAAAAAAATGCCGAAGGATAGAAGTTAGAACCATAACTAGTCTAGGACCAACATTGGGTAATGGCCTTTTTTGACCTAGAGATATCTCAATGTGACATCTTTCATTACCTTCGTTTGATAACCCACAACAAGGGAGAGAGTGAGGAGGATATTGCCCATATAAATTGGGCAAAATGTAGGGATGCATCTAGAATATTATGTTTTAGGAGAATACAACTTAATCTAAAAGGAAAACTTTATAAAATGGTTATAGGGCCAGTAATTTTGTACAGAGCAAAGTGTTCAGAAGTCAAAAAACATGCCCAAAAAATGTGTGGCAAAAATGAAAATATTAAGATGGGTGACTGGGGAAAGTATAAAGGATAAAATCAAAAAAAAAAAAAAATCTTACTCGATGAATACATGAAGGAGAATAAGAATATGGATGATATGATTTTGAGAGTGAAGGACCTTTTAGGCCATCTACCAATGAGTGTGATAAAGGCAAGATTAAACCCACCAAGAAAATAGAAGAAAATTAAACCAATTGTCATACCATCAGAGAGTAAAAAGGATGAAATAGCTTTGAATCTAAACCCGAAAGATAAATCTACAATCAAATCAGATCCCACCTAGAGAAGCCACGGAATTAGAGAAACTTATGAGAGATTTTCTATGGGAGCCGGGAGAAAATAAGATGGACCATCTAATTGAGTGGGAGATTGTGTGCAAAAGTAAAGAGGAAGGGGGTTTATGCATAGGAAATGCAGTACAAAAGAATGCAGTGTTTTTAGAAAAATGGATGTGAAGGTGGCCTTTGGAAAGAAAGAGTTTGTGGCACGAAGTGGTGGCTAGTATTCATGGCTGTTTAGAGAACAGTTAGAATGTCGGTGTATCTTGTCAAGCCATGTTGGCAATACCGTGTAAGGCAAGTCATAGTATTCTTCCACAATTTCTCAAGTTTAACAGGTATTATGTGTGTTATAGGAATTTTGCTTGTTTTTAGGAGGATGTTTGGGTTGAGTACCCTTAGTATGGAGGTTGTGTCCAAATTTATCCCCACTCCAGCTCCTTTGGCCCCAACTTGGGACTTTAGTTTTCATAGAGGATTAAGAGATGAGGAGATTCATTCCTTGTCCAGTTTGTTGAGTACCTTTAGTAAGGTTTGTATAGATCCCTCAAAATGAAACAAAAGGATTTGGTCTTTTTTTGTGTGCCTCTTATTTTTAAACCCCTCTGTCAATCTCCTTCTCAATGTTTCCAATCAAGGAAGTTTGGTGTAGGCCTGTTCCCCCTAAAATTAGTTCTTTTTGCTAGGTGGGAAAGGAAAAACCCTCAATAATAAAAGAAAGACCTTTCTCGTGCATCTCACCTATTTGGCATGTTCTTTGTAAGTCTAACAATAAGGATTTCTTTCATTTACTAATTTCTTGTGTGGTTATTGTGAAATTATGGGATTGGATTTATTATTTGTTTCAGTGCAGGTAGACTTTGCCATTAGAGGTTAGCATGCTATTTTATTCTTCTACCTTTGTTTGGCCTAAAAAAATAAGGTGAATGTGGAGGTGTGCTAGAGAAGCTTTGTTGTAGACCATTTGGGAAGAAAGGAATGCAAAAATCTTCCAAGGAGAGAAGCCTACAAGAGATGAAGGATTGTGTGTTGTATAGGGCAATCCATTGGTTAAAAACATAGGAATTTTTGGGTTCTTTTTCCTTTGATGATTGCTGGAGGAATTGATCTTCTGTGGCAAGTTTCTCTTCCAGAAATAACAACTACCAGTGACTTGGACATCCCCCCTTAAACATTATGTAAAACTAAGCTTTGATAAAAGTAGTGTTGGTAATCCAGGCTCATCTGGTATGGGTGGGGTCCTCAGAAACGAGGTTGGGAATATCTTATCTATTTTTTCTCAGGTCCAATGGGAGTTTGAGACTCTACAAGGGATGAATTACTAGCGGTTGTTCAAGGAGTGCAAATAGCAAATCAGCTCAGAGTGGAGTCCCTACAAGTAGAAGGGGACTCAAAAGTGGTGGTGAGGTAGTTGAAGGATTCAGATTCTGTTATGTGGTGCTATAGGAATGAAATCAAGAGATTCAAGTGGATTACATGGAATATGAATATAAGCATACAATGAGTGGGAAGAGTGGCAAATGCTTTAGCTGATGGTTTAGCCAATCAAGGGATCAATATGGAACATCTGTTTTGGGCTCAGTTGTAACTTGCTTTCTGCCTTAACCTATGTATTTTGGAGAGGATGCAGCTCACGCCTCTCCTAGGGATGATTGTATTGATTTGATCTTTTGATTAATAAATTATTTTTCACTGAAAAAAAAAAATCAGCTTACAGACTAGTGAAAGATCAAAATAAAGGCAATCATAGAGTAATATCCAAAATCAGAATATTTGGACGTTAACATTTCTTCCTCAAATCAAATATTTCTTGTACCTGTTATTTAATGATAGAATACCATCTAAGAGTTTCCTAAAAAGTAGAGGTAGGAACATAGATATGGATTGCTCCACATGTGGAGAGCAGGAAAGTACTCATATATTCAAAAGCTATGAATATGCACAACAAATCTGGATGTTATTAGACCCAATATTCCCAACTCTATGGGGTGTGTGTAACCTCAATTGAGTAGTAGAGAAAAAGTAAACAAGTCAGACAATAGAGATTAGATTTACAGATTGAAGGAAAACATGGGAATGTTACTATGGCAAATTTGGAAAAATATAAATCAAAAGGTGTTCAATAACACTATTCTCCCTCACCTAACATCATTGAGGCCAGACACTAAATGTTAGAATATAGTGCTACTAGCATTTTAGACAAGAATTAAGAGAGTGAACCTTAAAGCTATACTAGGTGAGATGAAAAGATCCACCAGAAGGGTACATCAAGATAAATTTTGATGCTTCAAGAAGAAGTGATTGGAGTACTACAATCAGATACCTAGCCCAAAATAGTGAGGGCAAAGCTCTATTTCCAAAAGCTAGGGATATTGGGCTTGTGATTGTCAATGTTGGGGAGGCATGTTTTGCCCTGGAAGCCCATAAATAACCACCAGGTTGAAAAACGGAAATATAATTATTAAGGGTAACTCAAAGCATGTAATAGACAGTGTAAAATGAGTTGATGAGAAACAACTGGGAAAGAAATTTATTACATGATGAAACACACACAAGAACAAGTGGGAAAGAAGCCACTAGAATATTTATTGTCTGCAATCAAGTTCAATATGCATGTAAGCACAGATAAACTAGCTTATAAGATTTAGATACTTGAACTCTTTGGTTATCCTCTGGGTGTGAAATATTCTTTTTGGGTTGGTGTGTTCACTCACTCAATATTCTTCCTTCCTATACATTCTAATAGGCCATTAACCAATTCTGGCCCCAGCTATTTCAAGGGTACCTTGGGAGGGGTGGACTGGATATGGACCTAACATCTGGCACTTTATGCACAAAATGACCATTATCAACTCAAATGTGCATTAATGACTCTTGTCAGCTCAAGACTTTACCATCACTCCAACCAATGGACCCTCTTTCCTATAAATTTTATTTTCTATTAATGATTTTTTTTTATTTTACAAATAAAAGAACTGTCAAGTTAGCCTGTCTATCATGTACTTAAATGTTTCCAAGCAGAACATGTTTTCTGGTATAGCAAGAAACTTCCTAACTATGAAAGTTTAAATGGCTCATACATGTAGTTTTTATATGAAGACTATGTAACCTGAAGAGCTATACTCGAAGTAGCAAGGAAGAGAAGAAAACCACAGAACTGAAGAGAATGTCGAACTGTACTAGCCAGTCGACCAGTCCTTTATTTATAGATGAATATAGTACAAGGTACAAGAAATTACTGGGATGCCCCTGATTAGTGATGGGACACCCAGATGACTTAAATCATTAAACAGGAATAGGCCCATTAACACAAGCCCAGTTACAAGATAAGTTAAACATAAGAATGGGCTAATAAGAACTCTTATCAGCCAAACATAACTCTAACATTCTAACACTCCCCCTCAAGCTAAGCAAGGATATCAATCATGTTTAGCTTGCCAAGTATGTCCCTGAACTTCATTGATGCCAGCCCTTTAGTTAATACATCTGCAATCTGCATCTCTGATGGAGTATAAGGCACACAGAGTTCTCCTGAAATAATTCTCTCTCTAACAAAGTGTCGATCAATTTCAATATGTTTTGTCCTGTCATGCTGCACAGGATTGTTGGCAATGTTGATAGCAGCTTTATTATCACAATACAGCTTGAGAGGACCCTCAGTCTTGATACCAAGCTCATTAAGGAGAGTCCTGAGCCATAAGAGTTCAGCAACCCCGTGTGCCATAGCCCGATATTCTGCTTCTGCACTTGATCTAGCCACAACATTCTGCTTCTTACTGCGCCATGTGACTAGGTTTCCTCCCAAGAATGTATAGTAACCTGAGGTTGATTTTCTGTCTCCAACAGATCCAGCCCAATCCGCATCAGTGTAGGCTTCAATTTCAAGTCTGTTGTATTTTCTGAATAGAATTCCTTTCCCTGGGCAAGTCTTCAAGTATCTGAGGATTCTTTCCACTGCTCTCATATGAGGGGTCTTTGGTGAGTGCATGAATTGACTGACAACATGCACTGCATAGGCAATGTCTGGCCGAGTAAGGGATAAGTATATCAGTTTTCCTACCAACTTTTGGTACCTTTCCTTATCACAGTATTCCTCACCCATTGATTCTTGTAATCCATGGCTTGGTTCTATTGGAGTGTCTGCTGGCCTGCACCCCATCATGCCTGTTTCCTCTAGGAGATCTAGCACATACTTTCTTTGACATATGTAGATTCCTTCTCTTGATCTAGCAACTTCAATTCCAAGAAAGTATCTTAGATTTCCTAGGTCTTCGATCTCAAATTCTGAAGCTAAGAACTCCTTCAGCCTCTTCATCTCTTTCACATCATTTCCAGTAATCACCATATCATCCACATACACAATGAGTGTTGTAAGTTTGTCATCATGTCTCCTTGTAAACAATGTATGATCTGCACTGCTCTGAGTGTACCCTACTTTCTTCATGGCCAAACAAAGTCTCTCAAACCATGCCCAGGGAGATTGCTTCAAACCATATAATGCTTTCCTTAGTTTACATACCTTCTTTCCAACATCATATCCAGGTGGGGGTTCCATGAATACCTCTTCATGAAGATCACCATTTAGGAAGGCATTCTTCACATCCAGCTGATGAAGTTCCCAAGAGAATTTTGCTGCTAGTGGCAATAGAACCCTGATTGTGTTGAGCTTTGCTACTGGGGCAAAGGTTTCCTTGTAGTCAATTCCTTCCTTTTGTGTAAATCCCTTTGCCACAAGTCTGGCCTTGTACCTCTCAATTGACCCATCTTCCCTGTGCTTTACTGTGAATACCCACTTGCACCCAACAGTGCCTTTCCCCTCTGGCAAGTCCACCAATTCCCATGTCCTTGCTTTCATTAGGGCTTTCATCTCCTCATTCATGGCTTCTTTCCACCTTGGATCAGATGCCGCCTCTGAATACCTGGAAGGGACACATACAGAGGAAAGAGCAGACACAAAGGAATGATAGGCAGGGGATAAGTGTGAGTAAGAAACATAATCGGCTATGGGATGCCGAGTGGTACAAGAATGAATAGGCTTACGGAGAGCAATAGGAAGATCTAAATCTGAATTGAGTGAGTCAGAATTACCTTGGATTGCAGAGACAGATTGATCCGAGTTCAACTGGTTGCAATCATGAGGTTGAGGGGCCTTCTTCCTTCTACTGTATGTAAGTATCTCTTTCTCTTGTTTACTGGAACCTTCAGAAGCATCAGCCGAATCTGGAGAAGCAACTGGCACAGTGGAAGTCTCACTAGGTTGACCCGGAATGTTACAGCTAGTAGTAGTGGAAGGTGATGAAATGGGAACAAAAAAGAAGGGAAAATGAGAATCCTCTTCCAACCCACTACTCTCCCCCTGAAGAGGATTCTGAAAAGACTGGAAATAGGGTTGAGACTCAAAAAAAACTACATCCCTGGTGACATATTTTTTCTTGGAGACAGGATCATAACACTTATACCCCTTCTGCATAGGAGAGTACCCCAAAAATATTCCCTTTGTAGCCTTAGGATCCAGTTTGATCTTCTTTGGATCCTTCACATGTATGAAGCATGTACAACCAAAAACCCACGGGGGAAGAGGAAATTCTGGAAGAGTGGAACACAAAACAGAGAAAGGGGTCTTCATACCCAGTACCTTAGATGGCATCCGATTTATCAAGTATGATGCAGTGAGAACAGCTTGAGACCAATATTGCTTGGGCACATTGTGCTGGAAAAGAAGGACTCGAGCTATCTCCAATAGATGTCTGTTCTTGTGCTCAGCGACCCCATTTTGCTGAGGGGTGTAAGCACATGATGATTGATGTAACATGCCTACATCTTCCATGAATGAGTTCAAGGATCTTTCAAAGTATTCAGCTGCATTGTCTGAACGGAATTGCTTGATCTTTTTATCAAATTGTGTTTCAACCATCTTGCAAAACATCATAGTTATTCGGGGAACTTCTTCACGTCCTTTCAACAGATAAATCGAAGTGCACCGAGAATAATGGTCAATAAAACTGATAAAGTAACGAAAGCCATCAATGGAAACAATGGGTGAAGGACCCCAAACATCAGAATGAACCAAATCAAAAGGGGCTTGAATTTCATTACTAGAAATTGGATACATTGATCTACATTGTTTTGACATTTGACACACATCACAAGCTAAACTCTGACTCGGAATGCCCTTACATAATTCGGGAAACAACATTGCTAAGGAAGAAAAGGACAAATGACCTAGCCTAGCATGCCACAAGTGTAGCCTAGCTATTGACTCCACACTTTCTGGACTAGTAGTAGAAGCTTGCAAGGCTGAGCTGACATCTTCATCAAAATAGTAGAGGCCCCCATACTCATGACCACTCCCAATCATTCTCCTCGTCAATCTGTCCTGGAAGACACAATGAGAAGGAAAGAAAATTATACTGCAGTTCAAGTTTTTCGTAAGCTTTGAAACAGACAACAGATTTGAGGTAAGACTAGGAACGTGTAGAACTGATTTAAGAGAGAGATCCTTGCTTAGGTCAACCACCCCCTTTCTAGAGATAGTGGAGAGGGACCCATCAGCTACTCTCATCTTATCCTGGCCAGACAACAAATGATATGTAGAGAATAAGGAGGACATATGTGTCATATGGTCAGTGGCTCCGAAATCAATCACCCAAGAGGTAGAATTAATGGAACTAGATGCACTAAATGCAGAGGTTGTACTTGATTTGGCAAAAGAGGTGGAAGCTAAAGAATTGTTCTTCAGACGAGCTAAAGCCCGGCTGAGAACCTCTACCTCACTAGCTGTGAAGCCCGAAGTACTTGGTCCAGAGGAGTCGGCAGCCTGCCTTGCGGTGGAAGATGACACTGTCTGAATACTCTGTGAGTTGTCACTACTGTTGTTGTTGGCAAGATTCCCACTTGCTGTGTGGCCCTTATGTTGCCTTTTGTCCTTTCTCAGAGCAGCTAGCTTCAGATGAGGGTACAAGACCCAACATTTCTCCTTTGTGTGTTTCTCACCACCACAATGTGTACACTTGAGGGACTTCTTGTCTGAAAATCTATTCCCCTTAGTGGAGACTAAGGCTGAATGTTCTCCAGGTAGTTCTGTTGACTGTGTCTGGGAGTCAACTTACATTTCCTTTCTCCTTACTTCTTCATTCCTCACCAGGTAGTAGACATGGTGAAGCTCAGGTAATTCATCTCTCCCTAGAATCTGTGACCTTATACCTTCATATACAGGGTCAAGCCTCGCCAGAAACTTGAAGGCTCTGCCCTCCTCAATCTGCTTATCATGTCTCCCCTTATCATTAACATTTTCCCAATCCAAAATCAAATGGTGGTCAAGCTCTTCCCAGAGGCCTTCCAGTGTTGCAAAGTAGGTGGCCACGGACATGTCTCCTTGCCTTAGGGCTGCAATGTCTTGGTTCAGCCTGTAGATTCTAGCATTGTTCTTTTTCTGGCCATATGTCTTAGATATTTTCTCCCAAATTTTAGCAGCTGTGGGGAAGTGATGAACAGTTCTGGCCACCCTAGGAGTCATAGAGGCCAGCAACCAAGACATGACTGTGGCATTTTCCTTGCGCCACACGGTGTATTCAGGACTGCCAATTTCTGGTTGTTTCTTGTCTCCATCCAAATAGCCTATGAGCTCACGAGAGGTAATGAACAGCATTGCTGAGAAAGACCACTCTCTGAAGTTATACTCATCTAGCAGCACACTTGTAACCTGCAAGCTGTGCAGATTAGGGTTTTCCAGGTTTGAGGACCTTGTAACAGGTCTGTTATCTCTAGAGGAAACTTCACCGGATAGTGAGGACATCCTGACTTCAGTTCAAGAGTTGTTCACAGTGCTGTAGGTGGTTCTGTTTAGGACTGGCCGAAGTGGTCACAGTGTTCACAGTGCTGGTAGAAGTGTTCACAGTTCGGGTACTGTGCAGTGCTGTTTAGGACTGGCCGAAGTAGCAAGTAAGGGGCTGTAACTGAACCAGTTCACAGTGCTAGTAACTGAAATTACTTCAGTTAGGGCTTGTTCTGCGACCTGAAGTAACTGTGCAGTGCAGTAATTGAAGTTCACAAAGTAGGACTGATAACCGACCTGAAGAAAATATGTAACTGAAGTTACCACAGTTCTGCCCAAGTCTTGCTGGAGCACGAAGCTGCAACTGTAGAGGAAGCTCTCCCACTTTCGGCTAGTGCTAGGACTGCTGAAATCAGTCCTCAACTAGGTCTGTCCTATACAGACCTCTCTTAGTAGCCCAATAGCTACTATTTGCTGGAGATAATCTAGTAAGACATCTACTTTTGGGTCTTACTTCCCTTGAGTCCTACAACCAAGAGAAACCCTAGGTTCGAACTTGCTTTACTCTCTTACACTCCTAGGTCTTCACTGCAGCAACCCAGAAAAGGAAGAGAGAAGATGAAAAGACAGCAAGAGAAGAGAGTGCGCCTGCTGAAACCAGGAAGGAGCTAATGCTCTGATACCATGTAATCTGAAGAGCTATACTCGAAGTAGCAAGGAAGAGAAGAAAACCACAAGACTGAAGAGAATGTCGAACTGTACTAGCCAGTCGACCAGTCCTTTATTTATAAATGAATATAGTACAAGGTACAAGAAATTACTGGGATGCCCCTGATTAGTGATGAGACACCCAGATGACTTAAATCATTAAACAGGATTAGGCCCATTAACACAAGCCCAGTTACAAGATAAGTTAAACATAAGAATGGGCTAATAAGAACTCTTATCAGCCGAACATAACTCTAACATTCTAACAGACTAGTCAGCCTTGTTACATCCAAACCATAAGAGCATATTCATACCTTTCTCTCTAACATGAACTTGTAGTGTATCGAGTGTAATAATCCCATCTGTCAAGGGGAGTAATTCAAGCTTGACAGTAGCAGTGGACTGAGCAGGAACACATCTGAAACAATAAAACATAATTTTCAATGCTTTCTAACAATAACAACAAACACTAACAACCAAAATAAGTAGAAGATATTACCCAAGAGGAAGTGTACTCTGAAGCCAAAGATGTGTGCAACCCAATCCATTACTTGGAATGACATCAGATACAGAAGCAGTCTCCTCATGAGAAGGAACAGACATTCCTCCACCACTAGAATTCTCCTTTTGATTATCGGGAATAGAACTAGAAAAAGAACTAGAACTTAACCTGTGCACACCAGTACCACGTCCCTCACCACTCACTCTTCCTGCAAACTCAGAAAAACCAACAAATGGACTCATTGGTGTTGATGGTACAGAATTCAGAGAGACCACTGTAGGGGGTGAAGTAAACGATGCTGGAGCAAGAACTGTTAGGGTTAGATCCTCTGATGTTAAATTTGAGGCCTGAAGAGTTAAAACCTGAAAATTTTGGAAGCATACCACCATTTAAATTTCAAATTCAAGGTTAACCAAAAGCATATGCTGAAATGCTGAACAAGACAGGCATTAAACCTGAACTGGAAGCTCAGAAGTTCTTCCATTGGACCCAGAAGTTTGTTGTGACATTTCAGAAGCAACAGAAATCATGAGATCCTTTGCAACACGAGGTTTCCAACTTGTAGGCTTCTTGAAAAATAGCCTCGACTCTAAGGAGAAAACAATGAACACCAAGCATAAGATAAGAATCAAGGAACTAATAATCCACATCTTGAAGTATTTCAGGTACAAAGGGATTGTGATAAGATAGATACCAGTGTAGTTGCATCTACATGATACTAAAACTGCATACTTATCAGCAGTTAAAGAAACCCTCTTTCCTTCACCAAGCCTCGAGGGCAGATGAATACTTGGTGCTGTCCTTCCAGCCTGTAAATGTGATAGTTGAGAATTTTTTTCACCATAACCCTTAAGATTTGACCACACTGAGTTTACTGGTTTGAGAATAAAAGAGTATTCTTCACCTTTCCTGCCATAAGATAAACAATAAAATAAAAAATAAAAATCAAAGTTCAACTGGAATAAGAAGAGCGAATATCATCATCCTTTGCAAAATATGACACTATAAGGCTAGAATTAATAGATTCCTTTTTGCTAATACCCATTTCTATGAAATTTAACAAGCTATATACTAATATCCATTTGCAAATGGGCTAACAGATTTAGCTTTTTAAACTTTCATCTTTCTACAAGTCTTGAGAGTATGTTTTGTTTATATTTATAGCGTTTGTGTTTCAAACCCTAATATGTCCCATGCTCATCTTCAGATCATAGTAGAGAAGTTGAAAATGTCTAACACTAACATGCCAACTAGAGGTGGAATGTTGAGAATATGTTTGCAATATGGTCGACCTACGGTGTCCATGTCCCAAGCCATAAGATTTCTTCTGTTAATTGTTAAACATAGGTATTTCTATCTTTTTACGATAGATATGGCACTGAAAAGAATGGAATGACAAAACAGGATTCATTTATCCGACTCCATATAGTTGGGACAAGGCTTAGACAATGATGATGATGATGATGATGATGATGTTGATGACATACTTCTGTTGTTGTATCACTAAGACTCTTTTAACAATTTAAAAGAATAAAAGTTGAGGAAGTCAAGAATCCCCCTTGACATTTTTTCTTATACCTTTCCGGTTGCATCACTTTTACAATAAATCAATAATAGACAATATCTATTAATAAAGAAAATAAAATTTCAAGAACTCTTTTCCTTCCATCTTTTTTTTTATTTTTTTGAAATATGGAAATAGAAATTGTATTAAGACGAGAGGGAGATATTCCCTCCCAAGAAAAGTACAAAGAGAGCCAATATAAGAACTATCAAGAGCTAATTACAAAAGTATCATTCCCAATGATCCTATCCCAACATGAGAAGATACTTAGAGAACCAGGGATATAGCAGCCTCTCCAACTTGCCAATCATTGATTCCATAGGTGAATTTTTGCCATTAAAATTCATATCATTATGTTAAGTCCAGACGGCCCAGCAAACTGCAACTGGGACTAACTTCCACAAAATGGATCCCCTCTTACAAGAATAGAGAGCCATGCTGGGAAGAGGCTACTTGGGTCACTAGGAAGCATAAAGAACAACCCTAACAACTGGAAAAAATGCCATCAAATGCTGCAAGTCAAAGAACAGTAGATCTGTAAGTGGGAGACAGATTCTTCCCCTTGACAATAGAGACTACATGGGTTAACTAGCATCATGCCTTTTTCCTGCAGGTGATTGATAGTTAGGGTCCTCTCCATAATAGTTGTCCACACAGACAAAAAAAAAAGAAAAAGAAAGGATTTTGAAGGAGATATAGACTTCCATATCCTTTTCCATGCCACTGCTGCTGAGCCATTAGACCTATTCAATTTAGAGAAGAAAGATCTGACTGAGATTGTTTACCCTTTAGAGCCATTTTCTTCCTCTTTTTTCTTTTCCTTTTATTTGGGGAAGGTTTTACGGAAGGTTGACAAATAAATGTAAGCTTTTATGGCTATTGAGAAAGATGGTTTCTTCAATCAAACAAGCATACACCAGAAGAGTTTTTGAGATAGTAACTTTCCTCTTAGGCATAATTAAAATTAATAATCCTGCTTTCTGGGAAAGCTCCTTTTAAATAGTTTAATTATGAAGCTTGAACCCATCCTTTAGAAAAGGGTAGCACTAAGCACAAGTTGGTAAAACTTCAAACTGAAAGTACAGTCATAAGTTGCCATAAAGAACAAAATTCACTATTTTGTCCATAAATCCAAATAACAACTTCTAAGTGCAACCACAAATTCTATGGTCTGAATAGGAAGAGGAATTATTTGGCATAGTTTAGGTGTACATGTGCACCATGATTAGAAAGAAAGTAAAAAGGAAGAGATAAAATGTACTCTGCAAACATATAAACATTCTTCCTTTAAACATACATGGATAAAAATAGCAGTAACCAAATTGCAAGTATAATATGCAATTTTTTAACAGCCCAAAACTATATACAACACACATGCCAGGGATACCAACCTGAGGGCAATATTTGGCAAGCTGTAGTCATTTCCAGCTTCAATGCATGCAATTGGTAATGAATGAGGCGGTTCACTTTTTGGAGCCTCCTCAAAAACAATTGATATAGCATCCACAAATATCACAATATCTGGTGTATTTGCAGGACAAATATTCTGGAAAAAAAATGTTTAATTTTGTTGTAATAAAAGAAAGAAACTGGCAACACACACTTATATAGAAATAGAAATATTTTGGGTCAACATTATATTGATTTTTTTGAAAATCACAACTAGTACCTTTATCTGAACACAGAGGAGATCCTCTGTATTACAGTCAACAGTGAAAGAATGGATTTCTACTGGTTGAATAATTTCAAGTTTTCTTCTCCACCTCCTTCCTGGTATGTAGATGCCTTCCAGTCCACAATGAACAGAAAATCTTTCTGGTTCAAGCGATACACCTCTAAAGGATAAACGCTCTTCACTTCCAGTTTCTTGACTCTTCAGAGACTTCTGAGGCAGAAAACGATCCCAGTCTTCCAGCTCAAAGTTTGGTTTAGAATTGGAGGTTGTAACTTCAGGAAGGGGTGGTGAAGTATTTGGAGGAAGAGAAGACATTGAGTAACTTCTCAAGTTACCAAACGAGAAGAGTTGGGAACCAGATGAACCAGGAAATGTGGACTTCTGAGATGTTGAACTTGCATTCAAAGAAGCAGGAGATAGCAGACGAGCTGGAGGAGAAAGACTGCGATCCAGAGGAAGCAACCATTTGAGAAGTTCCCCACATGGATCATCCTGATTTGCATACATAAAGTTGTTGACCTTCCCAGAAGCTAAACTTCTTTCCTGATATTTCTCAAATTGAAGCACATCAAGTATGGGATCTTTTGAAAAATTAACTCCAACATTGACTCCTAAAAGCACCTGTATTCTTCCAAACAAGGAGACAGGATGAGAATCAGTAACGATACTGGTAAATGGTTTTTCAACCACAGCAAGTTAGGAATATAAGTTCAACTGACAAATGAAACAATTTTGAGTGCAAAGACACAATCATGTAATTCTTTTGCTGATGGGCTAGCTAAACAAGGGGTGGACAGGGATGTCATGTTCTGGGCAAAGATGTGATTTACTTTTCTTCTTTTTCTGTTCACTCTTTCTCTCTTGTTTCCTCTTTTGGGGCTCTTGATGTAGCTGGAAGATGAGAAAGTGTCTTCTTCTCTGTAATTATTGTGATAATTAATGAATTAATGAATTGTATTATTGATCAAAAAAAAAAAGACACAATCATGTAATTGTATCAACATGGAAATCTTAAATGCCAAACTAGTTTGCAATAAATTCAAATTTTGTTTTATAGAATAACTTAAGAAAAGGTGAATTCTACATGGTTGACACTGGTATACCCTTGGATCTGCCCTGGTTTTTCTCCAAGAAAAACTTTGCAGAGAAGTTCTAAGAAGAATGAAAAAAGTTAGTAATTCAAAATCCCAAAGAGGGGGATTATCAGAAAATATATTAATGTAAAAAGGGTAGCCCAAAGGTTCCCACCAAACTTGTATCCATTTAAGGCTTCCCAATGTCCGCCTAGAGCATTCATCTCGCATCTAATGCACACACAGACACAGACACAGACACAGCAGAGAGAGAGAGAGAGAGAAGAGGTATTTACTATATGTATCTGCCTGCATGGAAAATTTATAGAACTTACATTTTGTTAATTCTTTACTTCTCTTTCTTGCATTGGCTACTATATCTGCATGGGTGTTCATACACATATTTGCATGTCTATGCATGGGATGAGTGAGATTGTGCTCCTATGAGAATTTAAATTCTGAATTCCATTTAATTTAATTATTATAATGGGGATATTGGAATCCTAAATGGTTATCAAATGGTGGTCTTAACCTCTTAGGTGATATTTCTCTAGAAATTCAAAAGATGTAATACTTCTACTGAGTGCAACTATTAGGCATATAACAAGAATGCAATAGTTGAATGGCCAAGTTTAATTGCCATCTTACAGAATCTTGCAAATCTCAAAAAAGGGCCATTACCCAAAGTTGATCCTAGCTATCTGGGGTCTTGGGAGGGGCAAACTGATATGGTCCTAACCTTTGGCTTTTTATTATTATTTTTGTTTTGGCACAAAGTGAGAATCTTGCAAATCTGTCCCTAACAAATTCAAAAATTGTAATACTTCTAATGAATGCAACTAATAGACGTATTACAAGGACATAATAGCTGAATGGTCAAGTTTAATTGCTATCTTATAATCTGTCCCTAGGAAAACTATCATAGGACCAGTGGAAGGTTTGGAACAGATAAATCTAAAGAGACTCCTTTAGCCCAAAGTCATAATAGCTTACACCAGTATTTTCATATACTCTAGTGTATACTAGTGTATGTCTACCAATTTTGAAATTTGAAGAATTTGGATTGTACTTTGGTAATGCAAATCACTCTATGATGCAGGTTTTGTCTAGGTCATTGTATCCTGGAACCTTGATTTTGTTGATACCACTGTTGCAACTTTGATATTATCAAAAACAAATTTATTGAAGAAAGTTACTAACATAATTTGCCTCATATTGAAGCCTTTTTATCTTTGATTTCCTTCAAACTCTTCTTGGATTGGGGCAGAAATACAAAAGGCAGATGCAAAAGGATCCCAAAATCCACTACTTTCTGCATTCCATTGTTTGACTTTGAAAGCTGACTCACATAGAATACCGAAGTAGCAGGTATTTTGCCACATTTTCCAAGACTTCTATGAATAATGAAATAACCATTGGGGTGCTAATCATTGCATTATCCACCAGTCACAGATTCTGTGCCATGGACAGTGAGATTGGAAAACTTATTAAAGATCAAGCAAAGCAAAAGACTAACTTCCCCTACAACCATGGAAGTTTCAAAACATACCACTATATCCCCATTAGAAAGGGCGCAGCACTTGACAGTATTTCTAGCTACTCCACCAGATACGCTTGCATCAAAGTTTCCTCTATCAATAACTGCATTGAGTTGAGTACCCTTCCTTGAAAATTTTCTGTTCCCTCCATTAATTGTAGTCAATTTTTCCCTAGCCATCTCAGATGATTCTGAAGATGGCCCTCCTGATACACTTCTTCTTGACCAAAGCGGCTCATCTGATTCCGCTATTCTAACAAAAAAATGGGAATGTTTAAATCTTTCCAAAAGTGCCTGGGTCCGTCTTCTATGACTTTCTATTCTGAGAAGAGATTCGCTTGCAGAAATATCCCCACTTGGATCAATCTTCTCCGTAGTTAATGGGGTGTCACTATTATGCTCTACCTTCTGACTAGCAGGACTTATTTCCCCTCCTTCAGTAATGGAACTGGATTCAGTTTCCATACTAGCGTTTTGCTGCTTAGTCTTTTGTAAGCCATTTTTATTCATCATTGCAGCAACCTTGAATGGAGTTATAAACTCCTTATCTTGATTAGAAGTTGACAGACATGCCAAAATGTGAACCTGTTCACCTGGTTGTGAAAATAGAGTTCAGACTGAAGTTATAATGCAACAGAAAAGGGAACTCCCAGATGGTCGTGTCAAAGCTAAAAATCCAAAAACATTATATTCAAAAACAATAAAACTACCGGGAAAAACAAAGGAGCGGTCCAAGGCGCGAAGTGTGAGTATATCTGGTGCATCATTCCAATCATCAGGAAGTTCCTCTGCAAGTGTACATCACGAATTAGAAACACCAGAAAATGAACGCCAAATTGCTTATTTACAATTTATTCAAGTCGGTGGCATTTAGAGATTATTAAATTCATGCTTGGGAAATTTAGGACAACATTCACTAAGAAATCAAAATAACTAAAAATATAAGTCACGCATCAGATATGATTCTAAAAGAATCATACCATGACAAAATATTATAGATGGACGAGAAAAAAATTAATTGGGAGATAAGAGTTCCTCTCTAATAAAGCCAACTATCTGTCATTACCATCCAATTATAAACTGATGTCTACAAAACATTCCACCAAAAATACAATTTTACCCGTTTAAGCTACATGTGTGAATTAACGCTCAGATCAATCTATTGGGGTAAATTTCTAGAATATCACGGAACCACGAAACAAATGTGATTGGTTATAAGGCAATTTGAACATTGCAGAGATGGATATCGCAAAACATGAACAGAGGAAGCAAAACATGAATAAAAATTAAGAGCAACAAAAACCCAGAAAATTTGTGAGGCGAATTTATACTATATGGAACAGTAATCTATCCTTCGTCTTCTGTTGTAACAACGGAATGATTCTCAACGATGGGAAGATGATGCTTGGCGCTTTGCCCTTCAACACCAGTACTTCCACGTCCATCTATGCTTGAGGGGAATTTGGAAGGGGATCTTAAAAAATAAGGCACTCCAAAGTTATTGCTTGTTTTGACGTAGAATTCTGGTGCGAAGCGGGTACAACAACAGAAGGGTGATCGACGACTACAACATGTGCAGTTTGAAGTAGAAAATTCATTGTACCTCTCGAATGAGAGTTAAAGGAGAATCATATAAAATTTAACGAGGAAGCTATTAATAAAACCAGGTTGTTATTAATAATAACTATTAAGTATAATTTAGTTTTTAAGTTTACTATTTATTTATCAAAAATTAAATAAAAAAACTAATATGGGTTTGTATCTTTCTAATTTCTAATGTAACCTATTATATTTGAAAATCATTATTAATTTATATTTTTAATTTGATTTAAGATATTAAATGAAATCTTATTTGTAAACAATAACCCACTTTACTTGATATTTATTATTTATCTAATAAATCTACTTTGAGTTATTTATTTTTAAAAGTTAAACTAAGTTGCTTCCTAAAAGTTAAATCAAGTCTATAATTAATAAAGTATTTTCTTTTTTAAAAAAATATTTAAAAATAAACTTGGGTTTATGGTAATCTTTTAGTAGATCCCACCATTTGTATTTAATAGATAATGGATACGTATGTGTTAAGCTAATAAATATCTGTATTGAGATTGCTTATGAGTGAAACTATCCACTTTTTGAATCCTATTTCTTCAACTAATAGGATGCCATGTGTTTAAATAGTGGTAGTGGATTGTGGGTCTTAACAGCAACTTTTCAGAAAATGTCACATGTCTAGCTTTCTAGAAAAATGAGAATGCCACATATCTAAATGGTGGCAGACTGTAGCCCGATAGTGGGATATGGGCTTTAGCAAGAATTTATCAAAAATTGCCACGTATCTAGAAAATAAGAATGCCACTTGTCTGAATGGTGGTAGTGGGTTGTGGGCTTTAATAGCAACTTCTTAAAAAATGCCACTTGTCTATATTTCTAGAAAAATGAGAATGCCATGTGTTTGAATGGTGGGGGTTGTAGCCTGAAGACCTTCTTTTAACACACACACACGCACACACACACACATATATATACATATATATATAACTATTACTAATAATAATAGTTATAACTAATAGCTAATAACCAAAAAACCAAGTCACGCTTTATATATGATTCAGAGAATTAAAAGAATCATAACGTGACAAAATATTAAATGGGTAAGAAAAAAAATTAATTGGGGCTTAAGAGTTCCACTCTAATAAAACCAATTGGTTGTCATTACCATCCAAGTATGAACTGATGTCTAGAAAACGTTCCCCCAAAGATATAATTTTTACCCGTTTAAGCTACATGTATGAATTAACACTCAAGGCAAATTTCTAGAATATCATGAAAGCACCACTTAGACAAATGTGATTGCTTATAATGCAATTTGAAGATTGTAGAGATGGATATTGCAATACATGAATAAAAATTAATAGCAACAAAAACCCAAAAAAGTAGTGATGCAAATTTAAACTATATGGAATATTAATACATCATTCGTCTTTTGTAACATTGGAATGATTCTCAGCAATAGAAAATTCATTTTAGCTCTCGAATGAGAATTAATAAGAGAATCATATAAAATTTAACGAGGAAACTATTAATAAAACCAAATTATAACTATTAATAGTTATCTTAAAAATATTGTGGAAACTATTCACTATTAATAACTAATTAATAGTAATTATAACTATTAACTAGTTATTATTAATAGTAATAAATATTAATTAACTATTAATAATTGTTCTAATTATTAAAAGTTAATAACCGAAGAAAACAAGTCATGCATCATATATGATTCAGAGAATTAAAAGAATCATACCATGGCAAAACATTAGATGGGCAAGAAAAAAATTAATTGGGGTTTAAGAGCTCCTCTCTAATAAAATCAACTTCTTGTCATTACCATCCAATTATGAACTAATGTCTAGAAAATGTTTCACTAAAGAAACAATTTTTGTCTATTTAAGCAACATGTATGAATTAACACTCAAATGGATCTATCAGAACAAATTTCTAGAATATCACGGAAGCGCCACTTAGACAAATATGGCTAGCTATAAGGTAATTTGAAGATTGTAGAGATGGATATCGTAGAACATGAACAGAGGAAACACAACATTAATAAAAATTAAGAGCAACAAAAAACTAGAAAAGGTGTGGGGTGAATTCATACTATATGGAACAATAATCCATCCTTCGTCTTCTGTAACATCAGAATGATTCTCAACAATAGGAAGTTGATGCTTTGCACTTTGCCCTTCATCTCCAGTGCTTCCATGTGAAACTCCACTTTCTCTACCACCATCTACACTCGGAGGGGAATCTGGAATGGGATCTTCAGAAATGAGGCCCTCCAAAGTTGTTGCTTGTTTTGACACAGAATTCTGGTGTGAAGTGTGTTCAGGAACAGAGGGGTGATCAATGGTTGCAGCATGTGTAGTTCGAAGTAGAAAATTCATTGTCCCTATAGGAGAATCTTATAAAATTTGACAAGGAAACTATTAATAAAACCAAGTTATTATTTATAGTTAATAGTTATAACTGTTGATAGTTATAACCATTAACTATTAATAACTAGTTCTTAATAGTTATTATAACTATTAATAGTTATAAATAGTAGTAGTAACTATTAATAGTTATTAATAACTATTAACAAAACCAAGTTAAAAAAAAAACATATTTACCTTATAAATAGTTAATAAAAATTAAAAAATCATTTTTAAAACATTAATTAAAAATATTTCAATTCCACTTAAAATCAAACTTAATAAACACTAATAAAAATAAGAAATTTAAATACAATAAAAAATATCAATTAATAGTTTTAACAATATTATAATTTAAAATCTATTGCACATAATAAACATGGATTTGATATATCATATATTGCACATATATTGAACCCGTGTTCTAGTGTTGTATTATGTTTTGTTTATTCTTTTTATTTTATTAGATAACTTTATATTCATGCATTTTGAATTAATTGATATTATTATTAAAATTGACACTTATAAAAAATAGAGGGCCTATTAAAAATGATATAGAAATAAGAAAATTTTCTAAAACTCACCATGACTTGCGAGCATTTCTCTTAAACTCACCAAAACTTTTCAAAACATCTAGGGAACCCCATGTTAGTAAGCTGACATTAAATAGATTAAAAAATATTGGTAGATTACTGCTTTGCCCTTTGTTCTATTGTAAATGGAAATTTAATAAAAAATAGAAAAAATATATCTCAAATATTTCAATCCAAAATTTTTCTGCCCATTTTACATATTTAAGTAAAAATTGAGCTTCAAATAAAAAAAAAAAAAAAAAAAAAAACGCTTTTGATTCAAATCAAGCTCATCTAATGCTCCATATCTATTTGCCTAACACAACTGTCACTTTATCCCTTCTAATTTCAAATGCAACAAGAACCAAGATCAAGAAAAGGTCTATGGTCAATAAAATGACATGTGGCTCTATAGGATCCAAAGTCCACTTCTATCAAATGTTAGTTAGAACAAAGGTGTATTGAATAAAATTAGGCTGACATAAAATATGTTTAATAAGACTAATATGCCATTCAATGGTAGTTTGGTTAGAAAATTTGTATTTATGATGACATGGACAACTTCTGTCAATAAACACCAACAGTGATCTAACAGATGGTGATTTTGGAAAGCAAAAAGTCACTGACATGAGGTTTCCTGAATGTTCTGAAAAGTCATAGTGAATTTAAGAGAAATGTTCAAAAGTTATGGTGAGTTTTTAGACAATTTTCCTAAAAATTAAGATTCATAAAAATTCATTAAATTTTAAAATTCATTTAGATTCCATTTCAAAAAAAAAACATGGGTTTGACTTGGACCAGCTCAACTCAAATGGGAATATATTAAGGCTCCTTGTAGTTGTTGTGACCTAATTTCAAATTACCCATATAGAATGAAACAAGGCTTGTATATGTGACATGTGCAATACTATGTAGTTACAAGGCAAGGGACTAAGGGTGCAACTTGGGCAAGCCCAACCCGAGCTTGAACTAACCCAGCCTACATTTTTTCATGGGTTAGGCTTCGATTTTTTGCCCATAGGTTGGGCCTAGGCCAAAAGCCTTAGGCTTTTCTATTTTTGGTGTTGCACTTGGTAATAGCCTCTAGGTAGCTTTACCCGGCTTAAACCTAACTTAACCTTATCCTAACCTAAGTCTAGCTCAACTATACATAAGCAACTTGCAATGACCTTAGCCTAACATAAACCTAATGTGCATGCATGATACGTACACTAAATTCCTATTTAAATCTTTAAATTAGTAACGATAAATAGACTCATGCAACTTTTTAGTGCATTGAGCCTAATAGGTCCACTTTAGCCTAATTAACCAATCTAAGCTAGATCTGAGTTTGGTTTCAACTCGAGGATGTAAATTTTTAGTTCAAGCTAGGGTTGGGTTGGAAAGATCATGCTTAACCAAATGCCCAATTAGGGTTTAGGTCGTAAGTCCAATATTTAGGTTTTGGAATAAAACCCCAAGGTTTTTTATTTTTTATGTTAGGTTTAAATCTAGCCACAAGGTAGCTCTAACCCTGGCATAAACCCAACATACATACATACATACATACATACATACATACATACATACATACATACATACATACATACATACGTATGTACGTTGGTACGTACGTACACATACAATACACACACACATATATATATATATATATTGAATCTAATTAGTGATAATAAATATATATATATACACGTACGTTGCAAACTTCCTATTTGAAGCCTTAAATTAGTGATAATAAATAGGTTCATTCAACTTTTTAGTGCATTGAATCTAATAGGCTCACTTGAACCCAATTGACCAATCCAAGTTCAACTCGGGTTGACTCAACTCAAGTATGTTAACTTTTCAATTCAGCCTAGACTTGGGTTGGAAAGATTAGGCTTGACCTCATGCTCAATTTGCACTCAGGCCTTAGGTCCAATTTAGGGTTTGGGCCTAGGTTGACCTTAAACCCAATCAGCCCACCCACCACCCCTACAAGGAACAAGACCCCTATGTGTTTATGGTGCAAGGTACCATGCCTTTCATTAAATGGGTGAAGCTAAACCATTTCCTATAAAAATCATTGAAATTTAATTTTTAAAACTCATTTAAATTCTATTTAAAAAAATAAAAAACTAAAAAATGATATTTAAAAATAATTTTATTATTTTAGGACCAAAAGCAAACATACAAATTTCTTGTGCATCACACAAGTCCCAACTAGTACATACTAATATGTATTAAAACTTTTAACCTTGCAAAACATTGAGCATAATGGATTGGCAAAACAAGATTCATGTAACCAACCCCAGGATGATGATGATGATGACACTTGTGTCTATTTATAATTTAATCCCTCTTTTTAATATCCCTACTTTTTAATTTAATCCCTCTCTGCTCTTTATTATGAGGGCAAAATGTGTAAATTGAACTACTACTTTTATTAAATGCATTCTATTTCCTCTCGTTAACTACTATATTCAAGGTGTTAAGTCATATTTTCTCCCATTAAAGTCTATATTCAAGGTGTTAACTCCTATTTATTAAATTCATTCTATTCCCTCTCATTAAGTCTTATATTCAACATTCACTCAAAAAAAGTCCTATATTTAACTCCCATTCTCTCATTAGATCCTTTATCTGAGGTATTTTTCTTTTTCTCATGAATAAATTCTATTAGCCAAATCTATATCAAATGATTTTCATAACACAAAACCTATCTGTTTAAAACCAACATGAAAATGAAACCTTCCCTTCATTTGGGTAATGGGTAAAGTAGTTAAACCATCTCAATCAAACAAGTCAATCAATGGTCTCATAGTTAAATAATAAATTTTTTAAAAAATAAATAAAATATAAAGAATACAAGAAACATGGGAACTTTTGTAAAATTCTTTAATATTATGTGTTAATTATAATATTAAAAAAGTCTGACAAATAAAAAGTATTTTATCAATGATGGAAATGAAATACAAAATTTAAAATCTATCCATTAATGAAACCATTTTCCTGTTTATATCAAATGGGCCATCCCATGATGTAATAATTTAATAATAAAAATTTCAAAAAAGATAGATATACAAAAAATATTAAAAAACATATATATTTTGTAGAAAATTTCGGGTACATTCCTAATACTATATGTATCCATTATATTAAACAAAAATAAGTTTGATAAATAAAAATTATTTTTATTAATAATAGAAATAGAATAAAAAATGAAACTAACTAAAAAAAGAAAATATTTTTCAATTAAGTGGTGGTTGAACGTCCATATGGGTGCAAATTGGGTAGGCACAACTAGAGCCAAATGAACCAAAACAATAACTTTAGATGGGCTAGGTTTGGATTTTCAATCCTTGGGATGAGCCTAGGTCCAAAAGATTGGGCTTTTTTATTTTCTTTGAGTTGGGCCCAAGCTTTACCCAACTACATACCTACATACATAAACACATATTTGCAAACATATATACATATATTCATACAAAATTGCTTACATGCATACAAATGTATCAAGTTTCAGTGTGGCCCAGGACTATATTGGATAAATTCGGTTTAACCTCAAGCTTGGCCCAAGCTCGAGCATTAGGACCAATTCATAGGGTTGGACCTGGGTTGAGCTTAAACCTAGCCCAACCCACCCAATTCGCATCCTTAGTGATGATATTTGGGTAAAATGGGTCAACCAATGATGTCATAAAATTATAATAAAAAAACTCAAATATATATAGATAGAAATAAAAATTATATAAATTACAAATTTTTGCCAAAAAAAATGTAGACATCTCTAATATTATATATTTCTCATATTAAATAAAAATAAATATAGTAAATGTAAACTATTTTTATTGCCAAAGGAAATAAAATACAAAATTAAATTTAAATCCACTAGAACTCTAATTATTTTTATTTTCTAATGGATTCTAACAAGAATATTGAAATTGTTATTGTTATCTGAATTTTTCATGTGCAAATGCACATATACATTTACCAGTACATTAAAAGTTTACAACAAATCTTATTTGAGGACAAATTCTTACTTTAGACTAAACAATGGGCAATTGGATGGACAAAACCAAGTAATGATCATTGATTGGTAATAATAAAATTTCATTCAGCCTATTTATGGAGTAACAAAGATTACAAAACTAGACTAATGATGAAGTGGTAAATGGGGAGTCCGAACCTTGTCCCAATAAGCCATTAAGGGCCATACATCGGGAACATCTCACCATGAAGGACAAGGAAGATATTCCTAATGCATGTCTACAATCGCTTGTTGGAATGTTTATCGGGAGTAGATCCGAGCTCTAACTTGAGATCCGCTGTGAACCCTATATTTTGCAATAGATACTGATGCACATTTGATAGAAAATAGGACCTTATTATATTTTTCTTTTATTTTTTAGGTGTGTTTCGATCATCTTTTTCATTCTAATGAAAAAGGAGTGTTGAACATACAAAGTGGAAATAGATATGTCCTGAAGGTACCGGCTAGCTTGTTGGTAAGGTCTCAACCTGTGGGAGAATGGGGTGTTTCTTTTGGAAAATGGTTTACAAAATAATTGACTTAGTAATTAAAATACAATAACTGCATATGATTCATAATATGGACCTTCTACATTCTGATGGGGCCAATTTAGTTTTTTATGATTATCAATTAATACTTTAACTTAAACATAGTTAACATATTAACATAATTAACATATTAACATCATTATCAAATTTTTACATGTGCTAATTTGTAAAAAATTTGTACAAATGTGTCTTGACAATTGACTCTTAACTCTTGGTTGACATTTTTATTACTACGGTGTAAGGGCATATGCCATGCAATGCAAGTAGAGATAAAATAAGAGAAGAAACTAAAACTTTCAAATTTTGAATTTCTATTGTGTTATCAAATTTTTACATGTTCTAATTTGTAAAAAATTTGTACAAATGTGTCTTGACAATTGACTCTTAACTCTTGGTTGACATTTTTATTACTACGGTGTAAGGGCATATGCCATGCAATGCAAGTAGAAATAAAATAAGAGAAGAAACTAAAACTTTCAAAATTTGAATTTCTATTGTGTTTTTTAAATATTTTAACTCATTTATTGGATTTAAATATTGAAATATATGGATAATTACCATTTAAGCTTATATGATATGATGCTATTAAAAATTTGTGATACAACTTTTATGACTTGCATGGGAAGCAAGGCAAATATCAACATTATATAATATAGACATGATATCCACATATCCAGATGAGCTAATATGTTTGATAATATGTTTCATCATGTAAACTATTAAAGTATGTATTTCTTATGTATTTAGTTTTTATACCTCATTCATAATTATTTTGAAGGTGTCAACTAACCTATTCGTAAAGTCTCTAGTTGGTTGTACTAGAGACTTAGGAACAAATCCTACCTTCTAGGAATGGCAAAAGGGTGGATTTGGGGGTGATACTCCCCATTTCCAACCTTGACTTTGAAATAAATACTTGTCACCGACTCTAATCCCCTTTGGAGAATTTTTTTAAAATATAAAAATATTTTAAACATATATATCATAAATGATATAAATGATATTATACATGTATTTAATATATAATACATGTACACTACATATAATAAGGGTTAGGGCGGGGCAGAAACCAATACTGTAATTTTATAACTTTCACCAATGATTATTCTCGGTATGGTTACATATACCTACTGATACATAAGTCTGAATCCTTTGAAAAGTTTAAGGAGTTTAGACAAGAAGTCAAGAAATAGTTGGGGAGACAAATCAAAACCCTTCGATCAAATTGAGGAGGTGAATATCTCTCTGACAAATTCAGGGACTACTTAAAGGACAATGACATTACATCACAGATGTCTGCTCATGCTACACCACAATTAAATGGTGTATAAGAGATAAGAAATCAAACTCTATTAGATATGATTCGATCACTCCTCATTCATTCGAAATTATCCATATCCTTTTGGCGGCATGCATTATAGACTGCAATTTATGTGCTTAACTAGGTTCCAACCAAGTCGGTTCCTAAGACTCCTTTCGAGCTATGGACTAATAGAAAACCAAGTGTGAGACACTTGAAAATATGGGGGTCTAGCACACATCAAAAAGATAATTGTAGACAAATTGGAATCCAAAGCTAGTCATTGCCTATTTGTATGCTACCCCAAGGACTTCATAGGGTATCTATTCTATTACCTTCGAGAACAAAAATTATTTGTTAGTCGAAATGCCTACTTCTTGGAGGAGGACTACGTCCAATCATCATCAGAAATTTGCTCTTGATGAAGAGAGCTCAAGAGTAGTGAGAGATAATCCAGAAATTCTAGATAATAATATCTAGGTTAGAAGATCTACCTAGGTTTCCAGACCTCTAGTACGTTATAGATATGATCAAGAAAGTTACTTGATGGAAACTACGAACAATGAGGAAAATCCCATGATTTATACGGAAGCTCTATTGGACATAGACTCCCTGAAGTTGGTAGATTCCATGAAAGTCAATATGGACTCGATGAAAACCAAAGAAGTCTGAACTCTCGTAAAGCTGCCCCTAGGGTGAAAGTAATCGATTGCAAATGAATCTACAAGAGGAAGAAGGGCCCTAATAGAAAAGTTGAGACCTATAAAGCTCTGCTTATAGTGAAAATGTACACTTAGAAAAAATGAGTCAATTATGAGGAGACCTTTTCACCAGTGGCCATGTTGAAATCCATAAGGATACTATTAGTTATAGTTGTACACTACGATTATGACATTTGGTATATGGATGTCAAAATTATTTTCCTGAATGAAGATTTTACTAAAGATATCTATATGCAACAGCTACAAGGCTTTGTTGCTAAGGGTCAAGGACATATGGTGTGTAAACTTAATAGATCCATTTATGGGTTGAAGCAAATATTCAAAAGTTGGAACATCCGATTTGACTCAACAGTCAAACAGATTGTTTTTGAGAAAAATCCAGATGCACCCTATGTTTATAGAAAGACATTAGGAGATAAGGTTATGTTCATGGTTTTGTATGTAGATGACATTCTACTCATTGGGAATGACGTAGGAATGTTGACTACGGTGAAGATATGGATTTCATAGTAATTCCCCATGAAAGATCTTGGAGAAGCGTCTTATATATTAGGACTTTAACTCTATAAAGATAGATTGAAGAGGATAATTGGATTATTACAGTCTACTTACATTGACAAAATCATCAAAACATACAACATGTAGAACTCCAAGAAGGGATTCATTCATTTTAAACATGGAATCACTCTCTCCAAAGGAATGTCACCAAAGACCCTTAAGGAGATAAAGGACATAAGAAATGTTCTCTTTTCTCTGTCAAATGGAGCATCATGTATGTTATGTTGTGCACTCAGCCAGGCATTATTCAAACCATAAGTGTTGTGAGTAATCTAACCTAGGACAAGAGCATTGGATTACAGTGGAAAACATACTAAACTACCTACAAAGTGTGAGCTCCAAGAAGCTTATGGCCGGTTCAAAAAGATGGAATCACCACCCATTTTTTAGAGAAAATGGGCCTTCATTTTCATATTTGAAAAATCGATTTAAGTCTTCGATAGTGACTCTGTTCTCCATGGAAAAGGCACATAATCAAGAGATTTTGGATTCCAAGAATTAGAAGAGGGAAGGTGTTAACCACCCCTCTCAAAACTGCTATAACAACCCAATATGGGAGTCTTTTGGGTCCAAATTCTAACGAAACATGAATTAACAAGATTGCTCAAAATTCCTAAAATCTGGCAAAACATTTCCAACTTCACCCAAAATTGATTTGAGGTGATGTTATCGAGTCATAGGTATGGTTTCCCTAAGACCCTTACTTCTCAACCTCTTTTTCTCAATCTAGAGTAAGTTGGGAATGCATGTTTCCCATGGTTTAGGACTTTAAGCAATCTAAAACTAAACTAAAAGTAGAGAGACAATGGATTGAGAGACCTACCTCTTATGTGTGACCTTGAAACAAACTTTAGAATAGCTAGAAACACTTTAAACGAAGCTTGAGCAAGTTATGTAGTTGGGTTAAGCATTTCTGGTGTTATGTCTCTCGTGTGTGACCTTGAAACAAACTTTCTAGTAGCTAGAAAGACTTCAAACGAAGCTTGAGCAAGTTACGGAGCAGGCTAAGCATTTCTAGTATTAAGTCTAGAAAACAGGGGAAACAAATTTAAGACTTACGCTTGGCTTTAAGAATTTTGGGATTTTAAGTAGAGTTGATGTATTATAGAAGTTGGGAAACTCCCCCCCCCCCCTTTCTCAAGCTCAAGCTGGGCCTCTATGTATAGAGAAAAAAGGAGAATAGAGGGTCTAAAACTCGTGCAGCTATAATGCCTAACACTCAACAATGACTTTTTACACAAATAAGTACAGATTATTCAAAGAAACAAATGCCCAATCAAACGGATGAATCTAGCATTGAAATTTGGCATGCTAAGGTTTTTTTGGGTCTCTGAACATAGTGGTGATGTATGATTGGTCAAACGGATGGTATCTTTCTAGTTTAATAGATTACATGATGAAATATATTATGTTGTGATAGATGACATGGCAATTTAATTAGTTTGTTGAAATGGTATCTTTCTAGTTTAATGGTCAAACTGATGAATCTGGCATTAAAATTTGGCATGCTAAGGTTTTTTTTGGTCTCTGAACATAGGGGTGATGTCTGATTAATCAAATAGGGTCAGGATGAGGAAGGGTCAAACAAGGTAATTTTGAGCTACAATTTGGTAAGTAAGCATTTATGAAATCCTGAATTTGATGGAAGCAATGGATCTTTAACTAGATGTGTGGATTAATAGATTTAGTTCAGATCATGGTTTCAACTTATGATTTTTCAATCAACGAGATGACCCAAAATGGAATCTTACTTTTTCAATGGTCAAATTGAGGAGTTTGGCCGTGAAACTTGAATTTTTTGGGGTTTTCTAGGTTTCTAAACATGGTGATAAGGTTTGATTGGTCATATGAAGTTGGGACGATGGATGGTATGCTCAATTAATGAATTTGTTGAAATAGGATCTATGCTTGATGATGGATTAAACGGGGAGATTTTGAGCTACAATTTGGCAGGTAGGCACAGATTAAGGTGATACATTAAATGGATATTTCTAATTTGAGAAAGATATGGTTAATCTTGGCAATAGTTTAGGGCCATCAAAATGGGATGTTGGTGTTTTTGCGATTAATCATCGTAGATTTATGGTGGGATTCTATAGTTGATTGCTTCGTAGTGATCTTGAAGTGATAGGTGTTAGTGTAATGAAAGGTGGATCTTTGGAGTTTAGTCATGAAAATTGATGTGTAACTAAGTTATAGTTTTTCAGGTCTGGGGATAGTGTCTGATCAAACGTTGATGTTAATCTCAATGTTCTTATTTGTCCCATAGATTGTGTCAAAGGAGGGTATTTTGGGGTTTTTGAAAGTATCAACTTGATCTGATTGTGTTTCTACTTTTTGGGGTCTAGGAGGAGGGTACATAGAGGTAGGGTGAAGGGACCAAACAAAAATTGGGTGTTGACAACTACCCCTCTTTGTTGGAGGCAGCAAGCTACTGAACAACAAAGGAAAAGAAGCACACAAAGATTACTGTGAGGGATAAGAGGTTGGAGGTTGGAATTTTGTTGTTGGAATTTTAGTCAAGGTTGTAGTTAATGTAGTGAAAAACCTTTGTTTAGAAGGTGTTGTGCCATCCCAAGCCCTGGAAGTCAACTACAACTATCACACAAACATGAGAAAAACACAATGGTGTCATCCCAAAAATAGCTAGTATTAGTTTATGATTTATTTCGACATTTGATTAATGCTTGCATTAGTGATTGATGTATTATTTGAAGGGTTTGATATAGTTTAGAAACTTGTTATTTGATGCAATTTGTTAAGTTTTATGGATTTTGATTTTAGGGTAGTTGGTGTTATGAAGTTCAAATTAGTAATTTGATGAAAGCTTATAGATTTTGAGTTTATTTGGATTTTGAATTTATTATTTGATGAAAGTTTAACAGGTTTTGATGTTCAAATTAGTTATTTGATTTCAATATTTGATGGAAGTTTACTAGGTTAATATGGATTTGATTTTTTTGTGTTTGATGTTGAAAACATATCACAAAACCATTTTGAAAAATTGATAGAGGACCTGTGATTGTTGTAGCGCATGTTGTCGCTCTGATAGGTGACAAGAGCCCTTCAGGTGGAAGCAGTTTACACGTTAAAAATTCAATAATTTGAGTGGCAAAAATTGTATGGTGCAAAGTGTACGATGTTAAAGTAAGTCTAATTCCCCCAATAACGGTTTGGATTTCATAAGGGTGGTTTGAAGATAAAGTGGTCTGCTCACAACTTATCCATCTTTCTATGCTTCTAGACATACTACCATGCACCAGGGGCAAAAGATTTTTGAACTCTACAATTGATTTTAGGATTGCTCAAATAAAAAGTTTTTTTTATGAGTGATTTTCTTGAAGGTAGCTCACACGGGATCTTTTTTTTTTTGTTTGGATTATGCCAAGTGAATACTTTTGATTGATTCGAGATTTTGCACAAAGGCAAGCCATACAAAGTGATATATTTTGATGAATTTCAATGTGTATTTGATTATGTCGGAAATGGGATCACACAATGTGAGATTTCGATGAATTTTGATAGGTATTCGGTTATGCCCAAAGGTGAATCACATGAAGCAAAGGTCACACGAAACATAAGTTTTTTATGAATTTTGATGGGTATTCAATTATGCCCGAAAACGGATCATATGAAAAGCGAGAAACTTTGATGAATTTCGATGGGTACATGAAGCAAAAGATTTTGATGAATTTCAATGGGTATTCGATTATATACAAAGACAGATCGCATGAAGCGAGAGATTTTGATGAATTTCAATGAGTATTCGATTATACCTGAAAGCGGACCACAAGAAGCGAAAGTCACACGAAGCAAAAATTTCTGATGAATTTTGATGGGTATTTGATTATGCCCGAAGGAAAATCACACGAAGCAAGAGATTTCAATGGGTATTCGATGCCTTAATGGGGTGTGGGACTTGACAATAGAAGCACTATTAGTTTTAAAGATATGTGTCTTAGAATTGTTAGATGCTAATTAGAAATTCATTTCGAGAAAAATTCAAGCAAGAGGTGGTTGCCCATTTCCTTGTACAGATTGAATCTTCACAACTTGCTAAATCAAACTTCTTGTGCTTTGATATGATTGCTCTAATTTTGGAATGTATCATTCTCTTTTCTTTTTTTTATTTTTTCTTTCCCTTTTTGCCCCTAGCTTAGTGTTTCAAGGTCCAACTTCTCTTTTTCTTTTAACCTCTGGGGGGCATGTACTTGATTTCATCATTGTCAAGCGAAAGAATGCCTATTTGCTAATATCTCAAAGATCGATGAGGTCTTATTAGATGGGATAAAATGTGGCTTAGTACATGGTTCAAAATTGAAAGATAAGAGGCTTAAATATTCTTTTCACATAGGTTTCAGATGCTTAAATTGACAAATGGGGCCTTTAACACATTTTTTTTGTTTTCTTCTCTCTTTTTTTTATTCCCTTTGGATAAGAAATGCTTTTCATGTCTTTCAATGCCATGAGCCATACATCTTTCTCGATCCAAAAAGACTTTACGTTGGGGTGAAGAATGAGGTGGGGTTAGGATGAAACTGGGGAACAGATGTTTAGCTTAATTACCCTAGTTTTTTTTCTTCAAAATTGCACTTTACTAACTCAGTTTTTCCTTTTGACTTGGTGTAAGGTCGCTTGAACATTTGACATTTGGTTTAGTAAAAGAAGACATTTAGAGGGTTGGTTAGTGGGTCAAAGACAAGGTAAAATGATCGATAGATGGCCTCCCTTCATCTCTTGATTGTATGTATAACTTATGAAATGAAATACTTTTAAGGTTTTCTCCAATTGATCCTTCAAGGGAGAACTATTACTCTTTTAAAGATTTTGGGGACCTTTAGTGAACTTTCCCTTAGTTCTTTTTGCCTTTTTTTCATGCTATTTCTTTCCATTTTTTTGCCCTATCTTTTTTTCTTTTTTTGCCCTTTGATTTTCCCTTTTAATTCAAGTATATTTGGAAACTTGTGGGTTTTGTCAAAGAAAGGTTTAGATGAAAGGCTCAAATGGGATCTAAATGAATGATGAGGGACCAAGGGAAATGATCGACCAAAAATGGCCTCTAGCCCTTTCTTTGATCGATGAGCAATTAATATTGGTTTTGATGCCTTTATGCTGACTTAGGAGTAGCTTCTACGAGTTGATTCAATTGCCCTTATGCCTTTAGTGCCTGTGTTATTTGGGGTCTATCCCCTTTTTTGGATATTTCTTTTTCTGAATTTTCACTTGACAACCAATTTCTCATAAGAACATATTGATAGGACTTATTACAATTTTTTTATCATCAAATCTAGACATTGGAAGGATAAATTGGACCCAATTGAATTTATTGTTTTGTCAGGAGCAAAAATTGGGACATAAATATAGATTGATAAAAGATATAAAGCAAGCTTTCATTAAGTAAAAATTGAGTACGTTGAGCTTTAAGGTCCAAAGAAAAAAAAAAGTTTAATACAAATGCTCTTTAGGTGGTAGCATATCCACATGCTTGAGCCCAAGGTTGTATTGGCCATCATCAGTTAGACATTCGATAGCATACTTCAATTGTCAACATTCATTAGTCTCATGTCTCGGTCCATGATGGTAGGCACAGTAAGCCTTTTGGTTGAATTTTTTTTATTTATTTACAAGAGGCTTCTAAGGTAATAAATGAAGGTATCCTTTCTTGACCAAAATGAGCACAAATTGGGAAGGTTGGCAATGTAATGGACTGAACTTCTTCAATTCTTTCTTGGATGGTTAAGGTGGTGGCGTGGGATTTGAGACAAAAACTGGTGGTGTTTCCCCTGTGCAAAAGATTAGCCAATCAACTAGGAGGGTTAATAGGTTCACTGCTTTTCGAAATTTCCTGCTAAGAGCATTAGAATTTAGATGGAATGTGAACATGTATGGACTGAATGCAAAGATGATTCAAGCAATGCCTGGGCTATCTGGGTTAGTACCTAGAGAGTGTCTAGATGGAAAACCTAGGGTTTTAGGTAATGATATTAAAAAGTGTTTATTTGAGTCCTAAGGTTTTATTTTTATTTAATTACCCAAGTTGCACCCAAGTGCTACTACCCAAGCTAACTATGTACCTCTTGTGAGGGATCAGAGCAGTCATAGTTCTTGAAAAGGTTACAAATTTGATTATAGATTTTAGTTATGTTTTAAGGGATATTGTCAGACATTGATGAGATCTTGGATGTTGTCTTTGAGAATTGTGCAATTGTTTGTTGAGTGCCTCGGTCCTTGGTGATAAGCACAATACTCACCCAACTTGAAGCTCTTTGGTAAGGGATTAGGAATAGGTTTAGGTGACAAAGGTGTTAGATATCCACTCTCGATTAGTTGAGGAAGCAATTAAGACTACGGAGGTAGGGAAGTAAATCATCTCTTTACTCTGCTTTTGAAAGGATCGGTTAAAGTTCAACGTTTCTGTATTAAAGACGAAGGTTAATGTACAACAATATCTACAGTAGGCTATTGGTCTCAACTAATGGATTTGTGGATTCCAGGTGGATTTTCTCATGCTTAATTCCCCATTCAACACATGCACCATCCTCTTGCAATTGATGAAAGTCTTGGAAAAGCTTGTCCTATCATTAATGAATAGAAAGGTTCTTTGGACTTGACGAAAACCTTAATCAAATCCTCCTCTCACAATGGTTCCTTCAGTTTGATAGACATAATCCTCCATTGTTTCAAATACTCGGAGACGTTTTGATCCAGTCCTTGAGTAAGGTGCTCCAGATCATTCCATGCCAGCGATGGGTGGAAATCAAAACTCTTGATAAATTATTCCACCAATTTGCTCCATGTCTTCCGAGTGTCTAGGTTGAGTTGAGTATACCAATCCAAAGCGGCTCCTTTTAGGCTCTTAAAAATTAGTTGGGTTAATAATCTTTCATCAGATCCAAGCCGAAACATATCTGTGCAATAAAGAATGATGTAAGCTCTAGGACAACTCGATCCATCGTACTTGTGGAATTTTGGGATTTTAACCTTTTTAGGATTGTCAAGGTTGGGGTGAGGGCACAAAGCACTGAACTCAATTATCTCTTTTGGTTGGAATGTTCGCATGTCCTTCATGTCTTCATTCATCTTGGCCAACTCTTCTTGGTAGAGCACAATCAAAAAATCTTACTCAGTGGGAGGTTGATGAAAGACTTGATCCATTATGATCCTAAAATGGTTCTTTCATTACTTTAAATGTGTTCAATTGGTGTTATGCCACTTTGTTTTATTCTATTGGAGCTAGGCTGACCTAGACATTTTAAAGTTGGTTGTCTCAAGGACCTACGTTGTTGGTTCTGTAAGGGTATCAATCTAGGTTGTAGGCATTAAGAATAGACTATTGTGGACTAAGGACTAGTTCTACTGATGCAATGACATGCAACATGCTCATGCAAATGATGAAGTCCAGGCAAAAAACCATGGAAAATCACGATAAAATCGGCCTACCCCGAGTATGTACCTAGAGCTATCAAGGATACTATAACTTGGCTAACTAGATCTTGGATCCTAAGAAAGAAAGGGTCGAGGTTAAATTAAAATTGGCAAGGGTATAGGGTGCTATGGATGAGATTGAGGAAATAGACTTGGTGTAAAGTGCAAGGGTTGATGTAGGTGTCAATTCTATGGTGGGTGCAGCTACTAATTGGAAGAGTCCTAAAAAGGCTAGATATGTAGGTGATTAGATAAAATAGCTTCCTTCAAAGGAACTGAGCAAGGATGTGTAGGAATCTATGGGCAACTAGACTATGGCATGCAAGGGAAATGTCTTAAATTAGTGGACCTTTGTCAAAAATTGGGAAAAACATTTAGAAGGTGAAAACCAAGGTCAAACTCGAAATTGGAAAACAAAGCCATTGTTCAAAGAAACTTTGAAAAACCTTTTGGGGATTTGAGCAAACTTAATTAACTTTGCCGATTTTGATAAGATTGAAAGAGTATTCACGAACTTTGATGTTTTCTAAAGTTTATGGAAGGTTAATTTTGCATTTGACCATACATTATTATTATCGTGTGAGTTAGTAATTTTATGAGCTTTCTTGTATTGTGTTTTTGTCAACTTGATAGATTTCTATGTTGGATGATTTTGGAAATAGATTTTTTGTGTTAGGCGTTGGTAGGGGTAGATTTGAGCCGAGTCGAGCTGAATACTTGGCTATTTGAGCTCGGCTCACAACAATAGTATCAGGGTTGACCTCGATTCGAGTTAGAGACTTGAGGTCGAGCTCGACTCGGTTCATATCTCGCAAGTTCAAGCTCGGCTCGGCTTGAGCTCGACTATAAGCCAATTTTTTTGGAAAATAAAAATTATTTTCTTATTTTTTAGACAAAAAATTAATAATTATAAAAATTATTTTTATTTTACATACAAGAGAATAAGAATGATAAAAATTCTTTACTATTATACATAAAAATAAAAATATTATTATATATAATAAAATTATTTATTTATGTATGTATGTATGTATGTATGTATGTATGTATGTATGTATGTATGTATGTATGTATGTATGTATGTATGTATGTATGTATGTATGTATGTATGTATGTATGTATATAATAAAAATTATATATTTAATATTAGGCTTGTGAGCCTCATGAGCCTGAGCTTCACTGGGCTCGAGCTTGACTCGATTAGCAAACAAGCCTATATTTTGGGCTTGAATTCGGCTCAAAGCTCGGTTTAAACCGATCCAAGCTTAGCTTTTCATGAACCGAGCTCAAATAGATCATAAAAGGCTCGACTCGTGGCCACCCCAAGGATTTTATGCTATTTGGTACATTTGTTTTTTCCCTTCATTTTTATTATTAATTTTGGGACCTAGAAGGAAATGTTGAGAGCAATTAGTTCCTACACCATGCTTATGAAACAATAACATTTTTGATGTTGCTCCCCAAGAGCAAACTCATTAGGTCAAACATCTACTTAGTTTAGAGAAGAGCAAGAAAAGTATTTGATTTTGAGAGTTTATGAAGGAACATGAAAATGTTTTTTTTTATACTGGCTAAGGGAATATCAATCCCTACACCATATGTATACCTACTTAACATCCCCGAGTTTTGAAGGTATGAAGGTTCAAGTGGCCTTTTGATGTTACTTGTCAAGAGTAACTCATAGAGCCAAACATCTACTTGGCCTAAGTTTTCTTGAGGGAATGAAGTATCCTTTGATACTAGTCAAGGGAAGGTTAGACCCTTTACCACATATGTCTACTCCCGAAGTTGGTCAAGGTGGAATTTTGATGCTACTTCTCTAGAGTTGAATTCATAGAGTATTGCATCTACTCGACCAAGATCAGGAGCAAAAACCTAGAGTCAGAAGATAGGCATTTTAGATGAGAATTTCAAATTCTAATAATCATAGTTTTGATTTTAATCATAGTTCCTAGATTTTTTATCCTTAATTTTTTATTGTAGTGTGAATCTTAGATGAAACTTGTAGATTTGATTTTGATTTGTTTTTTTATTTAATTGGTTTCAAATTTTTTTGTCTTATGCTATTATTGTTATTTGACTCAGATTCAATATTTTGGTATGTTGAAACTTACTTGGGATCCAGCTTAAATGTGGATAACATTTGGAAACTTGGACTTGGGTGTTGCCTTTATTAACTTTTAGGTTGTTTTAGTGTCTTTCAATAGAAGCTCAAGTATTTTTTTTATATGAGTTGAAAGAGTTTGGGATTTATTTATTTTTTATCCTACTTCTAGAGATGGCAACCACATAGTGCAAAACTCTTGGTGTCCTAGTCCATATTACACTATAGTTCCTCTATCATATTTTTCATTAAAGGCTTCTATGTATGGGCATTCTAAGTGCAATGTATGAAATTGTTAGGTGGATTCTAGACTCAGAGGTTCCAACAAAGTTGCTAGCCTTCAAACTTTCACCCATGGATAAATGGACTTCTTTGGTTGGTGGCAAGTTTGAAGATTTTGGTAGAGCCTTTGAGGACCAAAGTCCAAAGGCACACACCTATTATCCTTCCTCTAATAGGTAAAATGGAATTCTAATAATATTTACATGAGAGTGTGTGTGGATTGTAAGTGTTCAACCATGCAAGAAAAATGAATAGGAAAGCAACAAAGAACAGGGGGAGAATGCAGCCACATGTTCAAATTTGCAAGCAAATCCTACAAATCTCCAGGTGGCCACATTTGGGGATCTAATATAAGTTAATTTCTCTTGGTGTTTTTTTTTAACTACAACAAAGGACAGGAAAGAGTAGAACAAGAAACAAATATGATTTACTCTTACCCTAAAACATGGCTAATCACATTCAGTTATAGAGAAAGAGAAAACTAGAAATTTTGAGAGATTACCAAAGGGAAAGATGGGGGAAGAAAAGAAAAAATTAAAAAAAGGAAAAAAAATTAGGGACTGCCATTCGGAAATTGTAAATTTTTTCTATGGTACTGAAGGCTAGTCGCGGTAGACATCCAATGCATTGCAATGGAAGGTATAATATGATAGCAGGGCATGGAAAGGGTAGATGGGTGTGATTTAGGTGCGATGAGTAGGTTATAGAGTGTGATGAGCAGGAAGAAGGATGCGGTGAACAGGTTCTAAGGTGCGATGAATAGGTTCTGGAGACAATGAATAGGAAGGAAGGTATAATGAACAGATTTTGAGGTGCGATGAGCAGGAAGGAAGGTGCAATGAACAGGTTCTTAGGTACGATGAATAGGTTCCGGAGTGCGATGAATAGGAAGGAAGGTGCGATGGAAAGATTCTGAGGTGCGATGAGTAGGAAGGAATGTGCGATGAACAGGTTCTGAGGTATGATGAACAAGTTCTGAAGTACAATGAGTAGGAAGGAAGGTACAATGAACAAATTCTGAGGTCCGATGAGTAGGTTCTAAGGTGCAACGGAGCTTTGAAAGTTATGTGATTTTGATGTTGTGGTCTGTGATGGGACTAAAGGAATGTGCAATTTTGATGTTTTGGGTTGCGACAAAGCTAAAGGAAAGTGCAATTTTGAAGTTATGGTTTGCAATGAGATTGAGAGAATGTGCGATAGCTACCGAAATGTGTTTTGGGTGTTGTGTGAGGCCTTGGTTGCGATTTTGGTGAAGATGTAGTTCTGGGTGCAGTTTTAGGTGTGATAGAGATAACGTGTTTTACTGGAAAGGTCTGCCTTGGATCGGTATGCCTAGGATGTGATTTCTATGTGTGAGGGAGAGGTCTTCCGCACCAAACAACGCTGAAACACAAATTTGAACTGTGCTGGAAAGGTCAACCACGCTCAGTTAGGGGTGTCTATGAAAAACTGAAAAACCGAACCAAACCGTAAAATGCAGTTAACCGAACCGATCAGTTCAATTTTGTTTCGGGATTTTTGAAAAACTGATGGATTGGTTCGGTTTTCAATTAACCTACAAAAAAACTGATGGTTAACCGAACCGACCGGTATATGTTTTTATGTATATTTTATATATATTTTTAATATATGTCACATATTTTTTATGTATTATATATAAACATATATTCATTATATATAAAATATATACTTATATTATATTTATAATGATCTATTTATAAATATATCATATATATTTCAAATATTTATAATATATTATATCATTTATTATTTATAATATAATATTATACATATATTAAGAAGAGAAGAAGAAGAGAGAAGAGAAAAAGTGTGGTTAAATTGTTCTAGTCGCCCCACTAAATCTTATTTATATCTATGACTTTACAAGAAGTATAATTACTCTAATAACCTTACTTAAAAACAAAAGAAAACAAAAATGGCCCAACCGTCTCAACTACCATAACTATAATATAAAGAAATAAACAATATAAAATAAAGAATGGGGTTGGGACCACACACACACACTAATAGTCTATCAACAATCTCTACACTCCCCTCCCCCCCCTCCTCAAGTTGGGAGTAGGTATTCGTCATTCCCAACTTGCATAAATCTGTCTCCAACTTGACTTTTGTGATTACTTTAGTAAAGAAATCAGCTAGCTACATGCTTGAGGCAATATAGGGAAGACACACTTCTTGAGAAGCAACTCGCTCTCGAATAAAATGTCTGTCCACCTCGATATGTTTAGCCTTGTCATGCTATATTGGGTTGTAGGTAATGTTAATTGTAGTTTGATTATCACAATACAACATCAAAGGTTTCTCATAGCCAATTCCTAACTCATCAATCAAAGATTTCAGCCATAACACTTCTGCAACACCATTGGTCATGGACTTTTATCTAGCTACAACACTAAAGCGAGCAACAACATTTTGTTCCTTGTTTCTCCAGGAAACAAGGTTTCCCCCTACAAATGCACAATACTTAGAGGTAAATCTTCTATCATCAATGCACCTGACGCAATCAACATCTATATATACCTCTATCTTCATGTGACCACTATTCCTGAAGAGTATGCCTCTCCCTAGCCATCTCTTCAAGTAAACAAGTATCATTTTCACTGCAAAAAGGTGAATGGTCCTAGGAGAATGCATGTACTAACTAACAATACTGATAGCATATGAAATATCTGGTGGTGTTAGGCAAAGATAAAGAAGTTTTCCAACCAACCTTTGATACATAGCCCTATCCTCAAGAAGTTCTCCACCTTCTGCACTTATTTTATGGTTCAACTCAATGGGTGTGTCAGCAAGCTTTACTTCTAACTTTCTAGTTTCTTCCAATAAGTCAAGAACATACTTTCTTTAAGAGATAAAAATGTTATTCTTAGATCGAGCTACCTCAATTCGTAGGAAATAGCACAATTCCCCCAAGTCCTTCACTTCAAATTCTTTGTGAAGATGTTGCGTAAGGGAGTCAATCTCACTAATATCACTTTCCGTCACCACAATGTCATCCACATAGATAGAAAGTAAGCTCAAGGAGGAGTTTGTCTTCTTAAAGAAGAGAGTGTAATCTGACCAAGCCTGCATGTAACCAAACCTTTCCAAAGCCAATCATCTAAAGCTATCAAACCAAACTCTTGGAGATTGCTTTAGCCCATATAAAGTCTTCTTCATCCGAAAAACTTTCTTTCTTGCTTCTGTGTTGTAAAAACCAAGGGGTAACTCCATGTGCACATACATCCTCTTGCAAATCTCCATTGAGAAATGCATTCTTGGCATCCATCTGAAATAGTGGCCATGAGAAGTTTGCAGCAATAGATAGTAGAACTCTGATAGTGTTCATCTTGGCAATTGGTGCAAAGGTTTTCATATAGTCTATGCCACAAGTTTGTGTGAATTCCTTTGCAACCAATCTGACTTTATATCTCTCTACAGAACCATCAGAATTATATTTCACTGTAAACACCCATCTGCATCCAAAAGGTTTCTTCCTCTTAGGCTGGTCAACTAGTTCCCATTTATTGCTCTTAACAAGAGCATCCATCTCTATTGTCATCACTTCCTTCCACTCAGGTATCAGAAGAGTTTCTTGCACTGTTCTGGGTATAGGAATAGTAGCAATAAATTCCAAGAAAAGGAACTAGGAAATACAATGAGCAGTAGATGAAGTACAACGACACTTCCCTATACGAATTGCAATTAGGAGATCATGGTCATCTGAAAGAGGAGGTTGAGGCTCAACAGTGTTAGGCAAAGTGTTTGCAATAGTGGGCTCAATAGTGGGAGTAGTGCCTAGATCTGAAGTTGTAGAAGGTGTTGGGATTGGTTTGGACTGCTGAGGACGGAAATGAACCTGCCTCCACCACTATCTATGATACACTCTCAACTAGGGGTGTCAACAGTATTCAAAAATCCGATTTTGAATTCAAGATTCAGCACAATTGAATCAAATTCGAATAATTCGAATATCAAATCAGTCGAATTTGGGTATCCTATTCATACTGAATAGCAAATCGGATTTGAATTTGGATATGACTTGATCCGATTCGATAAATATCCAAATTTGACTGATTATTTAATTCTTATATATAATTTTTAAATGGTTTATGTAATTTATATATTAATTAATTTATATATTTATATACTTTATATAAATAAAATATTTATTTTATATATTTATTAATTACCTAAAATAATTAATTAGTTAAATTCAAATCGAATCGAATATTCAAATATTTAATCGGATTCGAATTCAAATATTAATTTTCAATATCTGTCGAATATTGTCTTATCCGATTTGAATTCGATCCGTTTACACCCTACTCTCAACTCCATGCACTTCTGACAACCCTCTTCACGGAACTCCCCCTTAGTAACTGGAATAGGAAATGGAACTTCTGGGGCTGAAATCCCTTCCTCACTACTCTCCCCTTAAGAAGAAACCTTATGGTAATAGGGCATATCCTCAAAAAAGGTGACATCCATGTACACAAAGTGCCTCCCTGAAATAGGCTCATAACAACAATACCCCTTTTGATTTTGTGCATACCCAAGCAAAATACATTTAGCAACTTTATGATCAAATTTGGAGCAATGAGATCTAAGGATTTGAACAAAACAAGTACACCCAAAATTTTTAAGGGGAATAATGAACATGTCCTTGTCTAGATTTAGAAGGTTGAATGGTGTTTTCGTGTCTAGAACCAATGGTGTTTTGGTGGCAAGCCAATGGTTTCACCTTTTGGGTCAAATGTGCCAACTCTTTTTTTAGCCCCAAATATTCTTGTGGTAGAGGGGTGCCACCATGAAATTTATTAATTAGAAGAAAAAATCCTATGAAGGGGGACAAAAAGCTTCATCCCTTGATAAAATCTATACAACGTGATCTTCAAATCATAAATAGGGATATCAATTTTCCCCATTTCCACCTGGTACCCAACCTCCTCAACCAAATAGGGTTAGGGATGAAAATTGTCTTAGCAGGGACGGGGGCAAAGATGGGGATAGGATCTAATAGGGATCCCCAATTGAGGATAGGGTCAAGGATTGGGAGTGAAGCTCCCTACCCCGCCTCGACCCCAATTATATATATATATATATATTAAATATTATTTATATTAAACGTATCGTATTATATATATGATATTATTTTATTATTTATATTTTAAAATTTTCCTTTATTTTCCAAAAAAAATTAATCAAAATAATTTGGGGATTTGGGTACCCACGGGGTACCTATCTCAGTCAGCCATCGAGGATGGAAGATAATTACTTTTATCCCCAGAAGAGATCAAAGTCAAGAATGGGGATTTGTTTCGACATCAAAATCGAGGATGGGGAATATGGTCCCTGCCCCACTGACATTCCTAATCATAAATATACAAAAGCCATGTCTAAACTCTAAAGATCACTGAAAGAAACTAAAAATAACCATAGTTCATCTAACATGCAAAAACGGAAGACCCATCCCATCACCAAAAAGAACCATAGTTCATCTAACACGCAAAAAAGGAAGACCCATCCTATCACATTGTAGAACTAAAATAGTGGAGTAAGGTAAATTGATTGCCCCTTCATAGTCTCTATCAATGTTTTTGAACCGTCAACTCGTTTGACCCGACCAGAGGTTCGCAATATAAAGTTGCAGAGAGGAGAACTCAGATCTGAAATCCAGTCTAAGTCATGAACTTGGATCTGGGATCCGAGAAGAAGAAGAAGAAGAAGAAGAAGAAGAAGAAGACTATAGGTGTTTTAAAGAACTCAGATCTGAGATCTGAGATCCGAGAACTCAGATCTCAGATGCATCTGATGTCGCCACCTCACCGTCACCATCGCCACTATCATCGCCGATGAGCATCGAATCATCCTCCTCCTCTTCCTTCTTCTTCCCTCCTTTTCTCCTTCCTTCTTCATCTTTCTTTTTTTCTTTCTCAGCCGACAACATTTCTCCTAGCTTTCTCAACCGACATCTCTTCTTTCTTACATGAGATTTGCATATTAGGGAAAATCTCATATAAACATTTGCCCTAATATGCAAACCGTCCGAACTATTCGATCCGGATGATTGAACCGCTGACCCGGAAACTAGTAGCTAGAATGGTTCCATTTCCAGGTCGGTTTTTAAAACCTTGGTCTCTATCAACAAGAGAATCACAAGACACACATTTGATTGGGAGTCATTAAGAGAGCTACCTTCTCTACAAGCATGGTTAATTAACCAATGGATCCCTGTCAACTCTTTTTTAGTACTACCAAGTACATTCTAAAGATGCCATGATCAAGCAACCTTTTTAAGCATGATATCACTAGAGTTCACATCTCCGCCCCACAGCACATCCCCTCCATGTATTGGGAACATCTCCCGATGATAGTATAAGTCCTAGTGATGTCATCATTGGGAGATGTTTCCAATACACGGCAGGGATGTGCAGGCGTTGTGGGGCGGAGATGTGATCTCATATCACTAGCACCTTGGAATAAGACACGATAACTAATTTGTGATATCTCATTTGCTTTACCAGGCCAATTTGATCCTATCTCGTAATGCCACGGTTTCAGAATACATATTAGACTGCATACCATAGAAATGAGAGAACCCTACTATAAATTGCAACTGTCTATTCTGAATCACCCCACCCCACGACTAATTCCCAGGTTTCCCCAAAGCACCATTAACATAATAAAATAGTAAAAATTAAAAAGATGAAAACACAAAATATTATCAAAAACATAAAAGTTTTATAGAAAATATGTGGGAACATCTCTAATATATCAGTCTTTGATGCTATAATTAAATAATAAAAAAATAAAAAAAAATTGAGAATATATTATTACTATCATAATCATAGTAATCATCTAAAATTATCACATGCAAAACACATATACATTGCTAGTTATATTTAAATATGCATTGCCATATTGATGAAAAGAATGTATTGTATCCCTTAGCCCCAAAGAGATAAATAACAACTCATAACCAAATAGAAGGTTGATACATGGCATATCATACCCACTTTTCAAAGGGCTGGTATGTAGCGTGGGTGGGATACTGCCATATAATTTCACCATATCAGTTCACACTGTATTGCATCAGTCCATATCGATACCTATCAATAAGTATTAGCATATACAAACCAATACTCCTGTATTCAATTAGAAAATTAAAACAAAAAGAAAAAACAATTAATAATAAAAGTTAATATTTTAAATATTAATAAGATTTACATTGTTTTCCAAAATTTATCTTAATAATAAATAAAAGTTAAGATAAATTTTGATGTCGAGTGTATTACTAGAAATCACTTTACTGAGGTGCTGGACTTAAATGCTTATATTCTGAGGCTAAGTACTATTAATCTTGCTGAAGTGTGGGCTGCTTGGGAGGCCCCCAACCTTACTCTCAAATTTAGATATCACCCTATCATCATTGAAGGGGACTTGAAGCTAGTCATTGACTGCCTGAGGAAGCTTGTGCTACCTGTCTTGGAGATTAAAGAGCATGATTGAGGATTGTTTGGCTATACATAAGAAACATCTTCTGTACTTATAATCATTAATGGGGAGATGTTTTTAATGGGGAGATGTTTTCGATGCGCAGCTGTAATGTTCCGTGGGTAGATGTGATTAGGAGATCCAATCACTCTTTTAAAACCTGCCACATGGTTTGAGTGTGTCCGATAAAATTGGAGTTTACATCAGCACCCCACAACGTCCCACAGCACATTCCCGCCATTATCGGGAGATGTTCCTAATACACAGCGGAAATATGCTGTCGGACGTTGTGGGGCGCAGATGTGAACTCATAAAATTGAAAACTTCTTTTTGTGGCGAATAGGGGCTTATTTCAAAAAGTTCATCTCCTAATCACAAGATGCATGCTGGCCACAAGAGCCGACAGCCACACATTGCGAACAACCGTTACACATTATTGTCATCCATGGGGATATGTTTGCAATATCCAACTATAGTGCCTTGTGCACAAGATGTGGCCAGCGTACGGTGGTCAGCAGATTCGAACTCTTTCAAAAGCGACCAATGTAGGATGGGAATCATTTGGCATGGAAATGACAAAGCTACCTCTAACATTGCTTTTTGGGCTTTATATGTGAGCCCATGGCCTAGCATACCGAGTGTATATTGCACCTTCAGCAAAAAATGCATTGAACCGCTTGTGACTACTCCTTGGTGCTTGGAATTCTGGGCTTGCTTCTTATGCTCAGTCCTACCCAATGACAAGTACTCAACTTCTCATCTTGCTGCTGTGCTACTGCTAGGTTTTTCTCTCTTCGTACATTTACTTCAGTACTTCTCAAATCTCTGTTGCAGGAATTTCTTTCCTCCTTGATGCATTGCTAGCTACTCAGGATACTTCTGGTTCGATTCTCCCCATGCCAATTAAAAATTTTCCCTGTGATTGCTACTCTTGTTCTTTGTATTCTTTGTATCTTCTCTTGGTCAATTGCACCCAATTTTCGTAGATCATGATTGTTTTCCAATGAGTTGAATGAATTTGCCTTTTGGCTTTTACCAAAAACAAAAGAACAGCCTTTCTCATTATCTACCAAACCAAACATAGCCATGTGTCCCCATATGTATATACCTTAAAATCTCTCCAACTTGCTTTACCCATATTTTGAACCTTGTCTGACACCTTTTATCAAATATGGGATGTGCTCATGTGCCAAGATCACACCTTTGTGAATTTATGTTAACACCCTAAATTTCCACTTAAGTTTAGGTTAGCCCTCCTTTTCATCAGAAGGAAAATAATATCACAACATTAGTCGCCTAAGAAAGAAAAATATAATAACAAAGCCATACTTTCTATATGTGTTAGTCTCATTTAGCTATATAAATTACAATCAAATAAGATATTTTAATAACTTCATGACTCAACCTCATAAGCTTCTGCAGCAGCAATCTCAGAATCCAATTTGTTTATTAGTTGCTCACTTACGTGTTTTGCTACAGATACCATGTCAAGAATGACACTTGGGTCTAAGCCCGAACCCCCTCGTTTGGTAAGACCACATATGTGTCCATGTCTATTAACAGAAATAGAGACAGCCGAGCTCATTTGTGATTCTTCTTCTGAGGTTGCATCTACAATGTAGTGTCTACCAATCTGCAAGGACAGTGATCAAAATTTCTTATTAAACAATGCAATATCAAAAGAGATTATGAGGTATCAAACCGGTAATCCAAGGTGAAGTTACAATAACAGGGACTCCACAGTTCTAAAAAAAAACGAACAAACAAAAAACAAAGCAAGTTATGAATTTTAAGTCACCTTTGTTAAAGTTACAATAACTGGTACTCCAGTGGTGTCAAACTGTAAAAATTCCTCATCACTTATGTCAACCTCTGGTTGCTCGTCACCAGAAGGGCCCATGGCAACATGGACTTTTGGAACGCCTGTATTGCTCAAGGCAGCCTGGGCAGATAAACAGAAACAACAGAAAAAGTTAAAGGCTGGATGAAAACATCTGGGTTGACCTTTTGGAATGTATGATAATAAGATGATAAATCATTTGTAATACCACCAAACAAGGATAAATTAGAATTCAGAGATCAATGAAAATTCATTTAAGTTGTGATAAGCCAGCACTATGAAAGGTGATGTCATGCAATTTTTAATTTACCTTGATGGCAGCACCTAATGTATCCAGCAAATTCCCATCCGAACTAATGACAAGACAATCAATGTAGAGGTCCCAGCATATCTTCCCTTCGATAACCATCAAAGATGAGAGATCAATACCAGCCCCTAACAAACATTAAAATGACAACAGAATCAGCTGATTGAATCTGGCAATAAGAGATACACTTTCCACTTTGTTAAAAGATACTGTCAAAAGAAAGATACTGTTGAATTATCTTGCTTCTGCACCTGCTCCACTTTTACCCCCCAATAAACATTTCTGTAGTGCAACTGAAAGTTCTGTTGCTAACTCTTCACCTCCTCTACGCTGTGTACAACACATAAATATGATTGAATACCCAAAAAAAGCCAAAAGTACCATTAAGTGTAATAATGAATTATTTATGCCAACTCAGAAAACAATTAATAAGTTGATCAACATCAAAATGATAAGTTTGAAAGTTGGAACACCAAAAGAGAAGAAAAGACACAAAGGCCCAAAAACAATTCATAGTTCCATCTACGTGAGAAGAGTAACTGTGTCTTTTGAATAATGGACAGAAAACTTTTTATTTAAAAGTTTACATCAAATGGTTTAATGAAGCTGTCATGCAATCTTCTTGTATATTTTCTCCCAAATTATCAATAGAAACTACTTCCTTTTTGTTCTTTTAGTGAGGAAATAAAAAGGACAGAATTTTGCAATCTTCAATCAATATTCTTTACAAAAATAGAATCCCAAGCAAGTTTTGTTTGTCTAGAAACAAGCCAGAGAACAAAAGAAAGACAATTTTGTTCAACGGTTTGTTTTCCCACTCTAACACATGCAATCTTATAGAAAATTTAAAGTTGTAAAACAATAAAATTAACTTTCACACTAATATAAGAAGATTTATAAAAATATGGTTTGGATTTTGTGAATCAACACACATGCATTTCTGCACTGGTTCTGGATAAAATGTTACAAGAAAGAAATCAGAAAGATCACTCACTGTGGAGGTTTCTACTTCAGCAAAATTTGCTCTAACAAAAAGATTGTTGAAAAGTTCTTAAACAAATTACTTTTATACAACACAATTGTAATGTATGTGCAAATCCCATGTTCATACAAAAGCGAGGTACGTTTCAAAATGGGCACACAGGGAAAAGATAATTAACCAGCAGTTGGTAAAACAGATTTATGGAGTGTAGTAGTATGTAGGTGATGACCAGCACCAAGAAAAGTTTCTTGTGTCATGTAAATGAAGGATGGTGAATTGTCTATTCACTTACTAATTAATTGTGAGGTGCCTTGTTCCCTTTGGCAATTCTTCCTTGATATGATGTTTGGTTCTAGTTTCTATTGGGTTCCGCCTAATAGTGTAGCAAGCTTCTTTAATCAGTGGCCTTCTTGCAAAATGGGTTTAAGAGGTAAAATCTTTTGGAGAGCCTTAACACATGCTGTCATGTGGTATATTTGGGATGAACGTAATAAGAGAATTTTTTACAACAAATTTGCTAGGATGGAAGCCATTAGAGAAAGAATTTTTCTTCCATCTTTTCCTGGCTTCTCTCCTCTGATCAGTTCAAAGGTTTCAGCTATTCTGATCTTGAAAGGAATTTTTTTTATATTATTCACTCCCCCCATTTTGACAATCAGCCTGGACACTCCAGCACTCCAAGGCAAGATCTAGATTTCTTACTGAGGTTTGATGGCAGTTGTAGATCTTCTTCCAGCCAGCCTCCAGCGGCTGGCATTGGAGGAGTTATTTCTTACAGTGGCCCCATTGGTGCTGTAGATGCTTCAGAAGCTAAAATCAGAGCCTTGGTGATGGGTCTGAGAAGTGAGAACTGTTAGATCTCTGCAGCTGAATTCTGTTCTCATTGAGGGGGATTCCAGAAATGTCATTAATTGGACCTCCCATCCAGAAAAGGGCCCTTGGAGGTTGGGTCATTTCCTCAATGAGATTTCTGAAATAACCTCTTCTCGGCATTGCAGCATTAGATGGATTCCAAGGGAGCTGAACTCAACTGCTCAACTGCGGATCTTTTGGCTATATCTGGGGTGGATAGAAATTTTTTGTATAGTGCTAACATGTTGCCCCCTTGAATGAGGAGTTTTTTAGCTATGAAATCCTGATGGTTTTGTTTGTACATCCCCCCACCCCAGTTTTTTGCCCCTATTGAATATAATAGTTACCCTTTTTCAGAAAAAAAAAAAAGATCATCTCCCTTGTATAAAAGCATATCCTCAAACCTCAAACATGGGGGCTGCTACGGGACTGCAGTCAACATATATAGCAACTTTTCCTTTGTCAGGTTGGAGAGGAGTTGGTTTTCCAAGTTCAGCCTGAAATTAAATGAGAAACAAGAGTTAGCATGACATTTTAAAGGTAAATTTCATCCTAAGGACAGAAGAGAGACAGTTATTAGAGGAAGAATGCAACAATTAACATAATCAAGAGAATGTAGACAACATTACATATTCATAAGTTCTTAAGAAATAGAATATCCTGTATTGAGAAATACCTTTACACTGGCAATAACATCTGTTGCCCCCATCCTAACCCTTGCTGAACCATTTGCCTGTTGGAAAACCCATGAAAGAATGCTAAGTCCCATATTGTAAAGGAAATCATCTGATGAAGAACTAGTTCTATAGAGAGGTAACAATCTTACAAATAACAAAGGACATAAACACCATACCTGAGGAATGACTCCAGTTTCAACAGATATTGGTCTATAGGTTAGTCTTTTTCGGCCATCAGTGCGGATGTCTTGGGCAATGCCACCTTGTATGAAATGCTTCTCTCCAATAGATAATCCCACCATTCCAGCAAAGTATGCAACCTAAATGGTAAGAGGAACAAAGCATATGAATCAGAAACAAGGAATACTAAAAAAAACAAGAAAGCAACCCTAGATGATGGTCAAACTGGTATGACCCAAGGGAAGGATAAGTAATTCAAAGTTCACATAAATGGCCTACCAAAAATGTAAACTAAATAGAACAATCTGAACCACCTACCCTTATTTCTTCATATTCTTGATATTAAGGTTTTGGTAGCCCGTGCTTTTTCGAGCCTGAAACTCTACCCTTACTTCACCCTTTCACTCTATAGTGGTACCCAAAAAATAAAAAATAAAACATTATGAGACATTACATGGATGATATTGGGCTATGAATTTGATCCTAAAGTCCCAAAATGCCCCCCCCCCCCAAAATGTCCCCACATATAACCATGAATCTGTACTCTTAATGTCTGAACCAAGTATAACCATGAATCCAAACTCGTAAGGTTTCCACAAAATTTGTGGCAGACCACTCTACAGACTGTTGTAAATAATTACCTACTTGAAAAGATAGAAAAAAGAAAGAATAAAAAGTTTATGAACCAAAGCTGAAAAGTATTTAATGGTTGGAAATATAAATTTTTTTATTTGAAATTGTAGCCTTGATTTGAGCAAAGATTACAACATAAACAAGTATATCAGAGAACCAACTAGGGTTTATCCAAGGAGATCAACCATCGGAGCTATCTTTCCTTTGCAACAATTAATAGGATAGTTTAGAGAGAGAAAAAGAGAAATCTTCTTATGGTGTTCATTGATCTAGAGAAAGCATATGACAGAGTTCCCAGAGAAATAATACAAGGGTGGTCTTGGAAAAGAGAGGGATTCCAAATAGTATATAAGGCACAAGGTGCCAAAAAAGCACAAGGGGCATTTTGTTTTTTGCGCCTGAGGCACAAAGGACACGCCTTTCTGACGCTAGGTGCAAAAAATAAGCTAAAGGTTCAAAAAAGCAAAAATATTAAAAAACAAAACTATCAAAAAAAAGTAAACATACTATTAATTAAAAATATTTTAAAATTCAAGATACATAAGCATAACATGTAAAACATATTTAAAATGAAAATGTAAAAATAAAATCAAGCAATAACATATAAAATATTTTTTTATCAAATAACATATAAAACATATTCAAACATGTAAAACTCCCAATCTCTTTATTCATTTCCCAATTGCATTATTTCAAATATCTAATGTGATGTTTAATATTATGCATTCCTAATTCTACGAACCGTCTTTGTACCACCCCTTGAGGCAAGCCCAAACAAGTCCATATCAAGGTCTTATATTCTTAATTCATATAAAAAGAATATTGTATAACTTTAATTGTCTTTTAAAAATATCTTGTATTAGGATGAATGAATGGGCAACATTAGCAAAGATTGGGATTTTGGGAGCTTTAATGAGAGAGTGAAGCAAGTGAATTGGATAATAAAGTTATAAAATCAATTTTTATAAGGATTAAGAATTTAAGACCCTAATATGGACTTGTTTAGGCTTGGTTAGGAGTTCGAGGGGGGGGAGACGACAGCCCAGCCACAAGGCATAAAAAAACAGAAAATATCAAAAAGGCACAAATTTTCAAAAGGTGCACGCTTGGGCTGAAGCGCAAGGCACGCCGGGTGTGTGCCTTTTGAAAGTGCTATGCCTAGGGGCTAGGCAAGGTACATACCTTAAAATCAATGTTTTAAAACGCGGAGGCATGACACAAGGCATTCCACTACCTAGAGGCGTAAGCCTCCCGAACACAAGGAGACGTAAGCCTCCTTAAGAGGAGGAGGGTAAAGAGGAGGATGAAGATGAAGGGGGGATCTCATTTTTTCTTTATTTTTAATAAAAATCTTTTATATTAAGAAGAATAAAGATGCATAACATTAGTTGAAAGGGGGGGGGGGGGGGAACCACTTTCTTTCCGCTTATCTTTTCTTCCCTTCCCTTTCCTTTTCTCTTTTTTTCTTCTCTTTCTTTTTCTTTCCCTTCCCTTTCTTTTCCTTTCCTTTTTTTTTCTTTTTTCTTTTTTTTTGTCTTTTTATATAAGATGTGCACGAGGCATATGCCTCTAGCACGCCTCATGAAAAAAGTGCAAGAGGCGTACGCCTCAGGGGTGTCAACGCCTCTGGCATACGCCTCCCACGCCTTTTAAAACACTGCTTAAAATGTGCCCCGCCTATGCACCTAGGCGCACCTTTTAAATCACTAGAGTATATAAGGTTATATGTACGAGGTTGCAACAACCAATGTTAGAACACTAGTGGGAGAGAAAGCAGATTTACAATTATGATGGATGTTAACAGAGGTTCAGCACTTGGCCCTTATTTATTTGCACTAGTAATGGATAAATTCACTAAACAAATTAAGGAGGAGATCCCATGGACCTTGTTTTTGCTGATGACATCATTTTAATTGATGAAACCAGTGAGGGATTAAATGTAAAATTTAGCGTATGGACAAATGCCTCAAAAATAAGAGGCTTTAAAGTAATAGGAGAATCAGGGTACACTTAGGATTGGAGACCAAGAGATAACTCAATGTGACCTTTCCCAGTACCTTGGTTTGCTAATTTATAACAAGGGAGAGATTGAAGAGAATGTCTCCCATCCCATAGAATTAGAGAAAGATGGACAAAGTGGAGGGGTGCATTCAGAATTTTATGTGATAGGAAAATACCACTTAAATTAAAAGAAAAATAGTTGTAAGGTCAGCTATTTTATATGGAACAGAGTGTTAGGCAGTCAAGAAACAACTTGTCTAAAAAATGTGCAGCAGATTTGCATATGATGAGATGAACAAGTGGAAAAACCAAAAAGGATAGGATCAAAAATGATGTCATTCAAAAGAACCTAGGAGTACCTCCAATATGTGATGCAATGAGAGAATGTAGACTATGATGGTTTGGTCGCATCAACGGCACCCCCAAGAAGAGGTGATTTGTTGTAAATTGAAGGGGTTAAAAGGGTTAGGGGTAGATCAAAAAGGACATGGGTAGAAGTAGTAAGAAATGATTTAAGCACCAGTAATTTAACAATGGATATGGCATTAAACAGAACAGAATGGTGAAACATGATTCATGTAGCCGACCTCATATAGTTGGAATAAGGCTTGGATGATGATGATGATGATGTCATGACAAACTGTTGCTTTGATTTATATCTTCAAAGACACATAGGCCATATTTGGTTCAACTCTCATTCTTACCCAAGGTCAAATTCTAAGATGGAAAAGAACGAGTAAAAATGGGAAGAATGAGAAAATATTGCTACAAACCAAACACTTTTCCTAAAAAATGATATCTTTTTGTAGCAAGAATGAGAGTAAATTTTAACTTGTTTGGTTACAAATTTCATTCTCATTCATTTTCTTTATTAATCAAAATAATAACATAGGTATACATATAACACTCAATAGCAAATATATATCATGTAATCATGCAATACCCACACCAATAAATGGAGGTAGTGAACTCCATGACAGCATATATAATAAGGGAGTTAAGAAGTCTAGCAAGGGAATGGTCATTAGAATGAGTTCAGTACCAAGGACAGCCCATAGCCTAGCAGCTGCTATAGCTAAGAATAGGGAATAGGGTACATGGGCAAAAACATTTTGGGGGATGTTTTAAAAAGTAAAACGAAATGATAAAAGAGAGGCCTAGTAGCTTACCTGACCTCGATTGTATATCCTGTAAATGAGTATACTAAGGAGTAAGCACCATTTAAGCCTTGTATATGGAACTTATGGTCCCTTCTTATACTTTTTTTTTATTGGTACCTTCTTACTTATACCTGGATTTTAAATTACAACCCACAAGACCAAACCTGGATTGTAAATAAAATCTTCTCACGTAAATAAACATCACTACCTCTAGAAAAGAGATTGTTTATTTAACAGTCCTGTTGACAAAACACATTCTGAAAATAACAAATTACCGTCCATACAACATTACAACTCAACTCAACGAAGCCTTGCTCCAATTATATGAGGTACAGGTAGGCTACACTAATCCTGTTCAACCATCAGTCCAGAATTTTATATATTTTACACACCATTTGTGCAGCTATATGTGTGTAGGGGTGCTCACGGTTCGGTTAACCGAACCATGGGGTATTTTTTCAAACCGAACTGATGCAATCGGTTACCTGTTGACCATAGTTCGGTTTTTCAGCTTTTTATGCACTTACAATAAATATATATATATATATTAAAAAAAAAACTAAAACTGTCTGGATGGTGGTTGCTGTCAGTGCCGGATTTTTCATGAAGATGGTGGATTTTTCATGAAGACGGTGGTTGTTGTTTGTGCCAGCACTAGTTGGTGCCGGTGGCGGAGATGCAGAGAGGAGAGGTGAGAGAGAGAACAGAGACGGAAGTATGTTCGACAGGCTTGGTGTTGTCGTGTTGGTGGTTGGCGTTGGACCGATGCTTGTTTGCCGACGAGGTGGCAACCGGCGTTGTCGCTGGTGCTACCGTGTTGTTGGTTAACACGGGCTGTGCGGCCGTCTGGAGTGAGGATTGGGGAACAAGAGAAATGAGAGAGTGAGAGAGGCAAAAGAGAAATGAGAGAGTGAGAGAGACCAAATAGAAAAAGTAGAAAACTGTTAGAGTGGTAGACTGGCAGTCTAGGGAAAAGATAAAAGAGAAGTCTAGAGAAAAGAGAAAATGCCTGACTGGCAGGTCTAGGGAAAAGATAAAAGAGAACCAATGGGCGATGGAGAGTATTGAAGATTGTCAGACTAGCAGTCTGGCACTATCGAAAAAGGTTGAAAATTCAAAGAGAAAGGCTGAAATAGACTGCCGAACTCTTTTTATTCGAATTTCAAGAAAAAATAATAAATATAATATAATATATAATATTATATAAATATATATTGTATATATATATATATCGGTTGGTTCAGTTAACCACCGACTTTTTTAAATGATTAACCGAAACCGAACCGAAACTATCGGTTTTTTTAAGAATACCGAACCGACCAGTTCAGTTAATCGATTTTTCGGTTCGGTTTTTCGGTTTTTTTTGCTCACCCCTATGTGTGTGTGTGGGTGTGTGAAAATGGAATGCATCAGAGACCAGACCTGAAAATAAGAAGCAAACAGGAAAGGAAGAAGGGAAACAAATTAAAACATAAAAGGTGAACCAGAAAAAAAAATCACACTAGTGCAGTTTGAACGTTGCAAGCCCCATGGTCCAGTCAATTACTTTTACAAATAATTTTTTTTATCGATACTTCTGCAAATAATTGTAGGGCCCATTTGGCTAACCATAAAGCTTTCAGCCTATTTGGGTACCAGAAAGCTTTATCTCTAATCTTCCATGCTCTCTGTTGTATTTTGTTCTATTATGTTTTGAAATTCAACATGAAATATACAATATAAAATTTTAAAAAGAAGATTACAATTAACATCAAATATTTTAATTAATGATTAGTTGAAGTCAATGTGCTATGTATTGTCTTTTCAAAGTTGAATTACTAATAGAATGCATATATTCATGGTCAATTCCCTCTAGATTCTTCCATGTGTAGATACATTAACAAATTCACTGTACACTAGTAGGAATCAAGCTTCTTGTATGTAGCTGCTTGAGAATAAGCAGCATCCCTGTGGATTATGCTCATTGTGGCCCTTTGGTGGCATCTAGTAGACATATTCTTGGATCTCTTTCTAGTCATTCAAATGCTGCTTATAGTATCTAGTACCTACACAGTCATGAGTCATGTATGGGTATTGGGTGGGACATGATGTTGAAGACAGTCGGGGCTATGTAGAGGCTTTGTGGATCAAATCCTATGATGATTGATTGTTTCTTGAATTATGTTGCATTGTTTATTTTTTCCTTCTTCACCTTGGAAAATGTTCCAAATAGGGCTGATGTTAAAAAGATATATGCAGTCAAGATTCAAGAGTGCAGTCACTGGATATTGATCATTTGTTACTCTAGGAAAGGTGTTGCAGAGAACCTGACTGTATTAAAAGATGCAGTCATTGGATTTGCTTTTCTCAACAAAAAAAAAAAAAAGAACTGCACTGTGCAGGAAATGGTTGGGATGCAGGGGTATCTAGACGGGCTACTCTTGCAACACACCTTGGAAGGCAATTCATGGCATCCTCCCCAGTTCTGCTTTGTAAAGTACGATGCTTGTTCTGGGACTCATGTTCTTTTCTGGGAAGACACTTGGGTGGGAAATTTGCCCCTAAAGGACTTGTTCCCCTCTCTTTTCTCTATTTCCCTTTATAAAAAAGAGCCTGTGTCTACCTTTTTTTTATCCCCATATACCCCTTTGTCGACAAATTGGGACCTTGGCTTCCGTAGAGGGTTGAGGGATGAGGAATCCTTATCAGTTTCTGAGCTCTTATTGTAACTTGATTTTGTTTGCTTAGACCAGCTCAACTCTGATAGGAGAGATTGGACTTTGACTCCAAAAGGTTCGTTTACTTGTGCCTCTTTCTTTAAATCCCTTTGCTCTAGTTCTTCTCCTTGAGCATTCCCAGTTAAAGAAGTTTGGACTAGGCCTATTCCCCCAAAATTAGTTGTCTTTTGTTGGGAAATTTGCTATGGAAAAATCAACACGATGGATAACTTGCAGAAGAAAAGACCTTTCTTCTGTTTATCCCCTAACTGGTGTACCTTGTGCAAAGCGTAGAATGAGGACTGTTACCACTTATTGATTTCCTGTTCTTTTGCTGCAGCTATTTGGAATTGGGTATTTGATATGATTAGGTGCAGGTGGAACTTGCCAGCTGAAGTAAATTTGTTGGTTTCCCCATCTACCTTCGTGTGGCCCACGAAAATAGGGAGAATTATGTTGAAGTGTATAAGAGCAGCTCTCCTATGGACCATTTGGGAAGAAAGAGATGCCAGAATTTTTCAGAAGGAAAGAACCATTCTTGAGGTCAAGGAGTGTATTTTGACAAGCGCCATTCTGTGGCTGAAATCCTTAAAGCTCTTTGAAATTTACTCCTTCGATGATATAAAGAATTGGTTTGCAATTTGCCTTCACTTCTTCTAAGAAGCCCAGAATTCAAATAACTTGGACTCCACCTATGGAGGGCTTTGTGAAGCTGAATTTTGATGGAAGTAGTCAGGGCAATCCAGGACCATCTGGTATTGGTGGTGTACTGAGAAACGAGAACAGCAACATTCTTTCTCTTTTTTCAGGACCGGTGGGAATAGGAGACTCTGTGAGAGCTGAACTCCTAGCTGCAGTACAGGGGATACAGATTGCTTGTCAACTTGGAGTGCAGAACTTAATAATGGTTGGCTGACCCGGGTACTGTCACTTGGGGCTTTAAGGATGTTTTAAAAAAGGCCAAATGGTTCGCGAGGAATATGACTGTTAGGTTTCAGTGGGTGGGTAGATTGGAAAATGCCTTGGCTGATTATCTTGCTAAACAAGGGGCTACTCGGGTTACTCAGTATTGGGCTTCTCTATAATTTTCTTTATCCTTTGTTCTGTTTTTACACTAAAGGGTTGATGGAATCCTCCATCTCCCCTCCTTAAAGGGGAGGTAGCATCTCATGCCTCTCCCTGAATTGTACTCTCTTTGGCTATGATTTAATAAATCTTACCATTCAATGATTAAAAAAAAGGACAAATGCACACTTTCATATGGTGCAATTTGAAACTAATAGTATCAATAAACCTGTTGTTTCTCTTTTTGGGTCTATGGGTTTTTGGGAATGAACCAAATGAATGCTTTCTTGGCTTGACACTGGCTATAAATTCAAGTGTTTCTGAATTGGGTATGTCTTGTCCTGAGATTTCTATAGTAAAGGAAAGAAGTATTAAGCATTTGGCTTCAAAAATACATGAAGACTGTTATCAGTAATTTTATAGTTAAATGGGTGATGTAAACAAGACTGTTATCAATAATTTTTAGCATTTCACTCTTAACCGAAATGATAAATACAAATATGATCAGGCGATACAGTGTTGTACATGATATGGCGAAGGCAATCAGCACTTTTTATGCTCTCAAACACCATATACAAGGTTTTGATACTAGTTCAATTCATCTAACAGGCAAAACAGATTAATCTTATAGTACGTGTTAGTACTAGTCAAATACAAATTTAGTAAGTCAATCAATTAATAGCAGCAACTTTCAATCAGTTGGTTCTAGTCATATTGATCCCATTTGTTGCAAAAGATGAACCGTAAGTGAAAATACTTTATGGAGATAACATCTGCTATATAAGTTCAAAATTAGTTGGATCTAGTCAAACATCTCTGACAAAAGGCAATGAAGTCCTATCAGAGTAGCAGTTAGATAACTTTTGAATTCAAGTATGTAATATAAGACTGATGTACAATATTCCACTAGTACTGAACAGTGGGAAGAATGATTTTTCATTGAGGATCTTGTGTGGCATGGCCAGTATATGAAGGCTTCTTGGAGGAAGGTTTGGTTGGGGAACCAATATAGAATTTATGAGAGAAAGATGAGTTATAAACAGTCAGCTCAGCATTATCACTCACTTTATGGTTAATGGGGGTCATAAAATTACTCACTATGGTCACAGCTAGAGGTCATCTATACATCAAGGTAAATATATCTCCTTGGGTATCAAAAAAAATAGATAATTAGCAGATGCGTTTCAACAAGAAACAAGAGGGATGTTAGTAGTATCTATGGCCAAGAACATGATAGATAGACAAGAATCTATGGCCAAAAGATTGATTGAGAAACCTTGATGAATGGATAGTGCAACCACTCACAAGAAATCAGAAAAAGAAGGTTAGGCATTTTATCCAAATGCATGTGGATCCTACCATGAGGTGTGAAACCCAATGTAGCTTATATTTCTTTTTCTAAGTAACCTCTCATCAAGATTGATTGAGAAACCTTGATGAATGGATAGTGCAACCACTCACAAGAAATCAGAAAAAGAAGGTTAGGCATTTTATCCAAATGCATGTGGATCCTACCATGAGGTGTGAAACCCAATGTAGCTTATATTTCTTTTTCTAAGTAACCTCTCATAATGGAGGGATGACAGAGCCAGTCCAAACTGTACATCAGTAAGGGACCCTCTTGATTGATGATATGTTTAATTCCTATATTTACAGAGAACATACAGGTCACCTTGTATTGTATTTTTCTCAATATATAACATAGCTGAAATTTTAAAAATTTTAGGTTAAAATTAAAATTCCAGTAAAAAGGGTAGCTTGATTAATGGGTAGAAACCTACCATATGAAGACAGCTTAATTACAACATCTAAAGCCTTTGGAATAACAAAAGTTCAAAACCCGTGAATGACTTGTTGAAGAAGGGGACAAATTTAATTCTCACCTATTACAGCTTCTTGGTAGGATGCAAGATATTATATCAACCACACCAGCGAGACCTATGCCTACAGATGATACCAAATAATGGAAGATTTAACATTTTCAGATGCTTTCGGCAAAATATGTTGTATTTATAAATGCTACCAAATGATAGAAGATTCAGTATTTAAGATGTTTTCAGCAAAATATATTGTATGTCATAAAATTTCACATATCTCCTGCACAATTTGCTTTTGCGTTGCAGCATGCAGTATGCTCTTACTTTAATGGCAAATAAATTACATAGCTAACCACCATATCCACAGATGTTCTTTGAAATGAAGAAATTTATGCCTGATAACTACAGCCTGCAGTTATGCATTGGAAGGGGACCTTGCTAAAATGGAAATATATTTCTCTTAAGCAAATATGTGATTTAGAGATATACTCACTCAATTATCTAATTTCCAATATTTAGCATTTTTTGGTAGTTATCAAAGTTTTAACCTCGATTACATGGTTGTCTAACTTTCTGGACTAATAACCAACAAGGTTTGCCAGTTTAAAGGTAATTTATTAAATGGTGAACAGGAACATAGTACAACACAGGATCAGGCCCACACCACAACCACGTGGCACCTAGATCAGCATACAGTCACAAGCTCTACAAATTGACAAGAGAGAGAGAGAGAGAGGAAGAAAAGAGTTTCTGGTTAACAATAAAAAATGGGCAGAAGTAGGACTTAGGCATCTCACCTATAATCCTTACTGAAAATCATGATTCCCCCAAGTGAGGAAGTTAAAAAAGGCTCCAATCCAACAGGTTAGCCCTTGAAGAACATTTACAAGGCTTCCAACTCTGTGTGTGTGTGTGTGTGGGGTGGGGTGGGGTGGGGTGGGGGGGAGGGAGAGCGAGAGAGAGAGGAACAGCTAAAAGTAGAACTTATGCTAAATTATAAGACACTTCTTCTATCATACATCAAGTAACTGGATTCAAATTTTTAATGATATTTTAGTTCACTACCAACAGAAGGCTACTGAAGCAACTATTTTTTTTCTCAATGCTTCATCAAATTATCCCCTTATATTGTTCGGTTCCAGTTCTTGTTTTCAAAATTCTAAATTTTGAGATGATGCACCTTTTTCCTTTTTAAAATAACCAGTCAAACACCTTTAGCAAGTATCAGTAACAGATTTCCTTGTGACCATGCGGTAATCGAAAGTGAATGGCTTTGTTGATGTCAACTCCTAAATGTATGTCTCCTACAGTTCCCAAATTTCAAATTTTATTTTATTTTATATTTCTTGAACATCTCTGTTTGCTGTTTGAGAAAAACTCAGTGACTAGTTGCTTAGATTTTTTTGAGGGGGGCTGAATGGACTAAAGAATGGAAGTGTAGCATAGAATTTTACTTCTGCATTTTCTGGATAGATTATCAAGTATGGATGGATAATGATGTGCATTTTCTTATGACGATTTGGGTTATACTTGAAAGATCTTTTGCCCAAGGTAGGAGAGGACAGGGGTTGAAATTTAGGAATAGTATTGGGGAAAACCTACTTTCGATGGTGAAGGCTCAAGCTTTCAGGAGAAAGGGAGTGCAGATTATCAGTGCGACATTGAGAGAAGCTATGATCCCTTTTTTGAAAGAACCCTCTCAGGTTCAGGATGTGCTGTTGAAGATGAAGGCTTTTTTAGAGAAACTCCAAAAGAAGGAAAAAGTACTGTTATGATTCGGCCTGCCTTGGAATTCTATCTGTCTGAGATCGGTTAGGTAGAAAGAGGTAAAAAGGTGGAAGAAAGAGAGAAGGGGAAATTCTGGTTCGAACTGGAAGTGTCAACATAACCTTCTCCTAGTCGGCCAGACAAAACTTATATTATTAAAACTGATTGAAAAGACATATGTGCCCTTATTTAAGTTAGCAGCACTGGTTCCAACACAACATTACAGATCAGCAACATTAATCTAGGTAAAAAGACAGAAATACCCCTATGCTAACACTCCCCCTCAAGCTGGTGAGTATATATCATATACTCCCAGCTTGTTACATATGTAGTCCACTCTTCCCCGACTCAAGCCTTTTGTAAATAAGTCGGCCCACTGATTTCCTGTATTAACATGTGTAATGTCTAGTTCTCCATTCAGCACCTTCTCCCTTACAAAGTGGCAGTCAACTTCAATGTGCTTGGTGCTTTTATGAAACACCGGATTAGAGGAAATATGAACTGCATCCTGATTATCACAATAGAGCTTCATTGGAGTGTTGATGTTGTACCCTACTTCCTGTAGAAGGTTCCTTAGCCACACTAACTCACAAGCGGTGTGCGCCATAGCCCTATATTCTGCTTCTGCACTGCTTCTTGCCACAACTGTCTGCTTCTTACTTTTCCATGTCACCAGGTTACCTCCCAAGAAAGTGCAATAGCCTGTAGTAGACCGCCTATCAGACATAGAACCGGCCCAGTCAGCATAAGAATACCCTTCTATTTCAAGTTTTCCGCCACTCTTATATATCAGACCGCGACCCGGAGCCCCTTTTAGATACTTCACAATTCTCATAACTTCATTCCAATGAGGAATCAGAGGTTTTTGCATGAACTGGCTTACCACACTAACCGCAAATGAGATGTCTAGTCTAGTAATGGTTAGGTAGTTCAGTTTGCCCACAAGTCGTCGGTATCTGCCAGGGTCTTCATACACTTCACCCATATCACTGTTTAGCTTGGTATTTGTGTCCATGGGTGTTTTAGCTGGTTTGGCACCCAACAAGCCTGTTTCTTCCAGCAAATCAAGCACATATTTCCTCTGGCACAGGTTAATACCATACTTGGATCTTGCTACCTCTATCCCCAAGAAGTATTTCAGCTTACCAAGATCCTTTGTCTGAAAGTGATCCTGCAGATAAGTCTTCAGCCTATCAATACCCATGTTATTATTTCCAGTAATAACAATATCATCTACATACACCACCAATAGTATTTTTCCTCCCGGAGAGTCATGACTAATACAGAATGATCAACTTTGCACTGTTTCATACCAGACTTCTTTACCACCCCACTGAACCTACCAAACCACGCTCGAGGAGACTGTTTAAGCCCATATATAGCCTTCCTTAGTCTGCACACCTTACCATCCTCCCCCTGAGCAACAAACCCTGGAGGTTGCTCCATGTAGACCTCCTCGAGTAAGTCACCATGCAAAAAGGCATTCTTGATATCAAGCTGATATAGTGGCCACTCATACATGGTTGCAAGAGAGATCACAACACGAACTGACCCTATCTTAGCAACCGGTGAGAATGTCTCTGTGTAGTCAATACCATAGGTTTGGGAGTACCCTTTTGCAACCAATCGCGCTTTCAGGCGTTCAACACTACCATCAGGTAGATACTTAACCGTATAAACCCATTTACAACCAACAACTTGCTTCCCAGGAGGAAGAGCAGTGAGGTCCCAAGTATAATTATGATGAAGGGCAGAGAGTTCTTCTTCCATGGCTCGGCACCACCCTGGAAAGGCAAGGGCTTCCTAGACATCCTTAGGGACAACAACTGATGATAACAAGGTGACAAACTGGCGATGAGAAGCGGAAAGGTGAGTAAGTGAAACATAATTAGAAATAGAATGAAGGGTGCAAGTGCGTTTACCTTTCCGCAAAGCAATGGAAAGGTCAAGCTCAGATGCTGAGTGCGGGTCTGGTGCCGGATCCGTCGACGGAGATGTAGCCGGAGGAGTAGCAGCTGGTACGCGTGGGTGATGTGTATACACATGACGGATAGGTGGGCGTTCAACAGGTGGTGGCACTGGAGGCAAGGATTTGGTCACGGCTGGAACCAAGGGAAGAGGATCAACAACGGGAAGTGGAAGAGGAGGAGGTGATGAGGAGGAAGAAGCATCACCGAACCCCAAAAAGAATGGAGTAGACTCAAAGAAGGTGACATCAGCACACACAAAGGACCGTTGAAAACTAGGAATGGTAACACCGATACCCTTTCTGGGTTCGAGAATAGCCAAGGAAGATGCACTTAAGAGAACGGGCATCGAACTTGTCATTCCCGGGACCCAGATTATGGACGAAGCAGACACACCCAAATACCCTCGACATAAGAGGAAACGGAGACAAAGCGGGAAACAAGACCTGAAACGGAGAATGACCATCAAGGATGAATGTGGGCATCCGATTAATCAGAAAACAAGAGGTAAGCACTGCATCACTCCAAAAGGGTTTGGGAACATGCATGTGATGCATGAGGGATCTTGTTGTTTCTAGGAGATGGCGATTCTTTCTCTCAGCCACTCCGTTTTGTTGTGGGGTGTAGGTACATGAGGTCTGATGTATAATGCCGTGTTTGTCCAGGTATTCCTAAAATGATGAGGATAAATATTCGCGCCATTATCAGAACAAAAAACTTTGATGCGGGTACCAAATTGGTTACGAATCTCAGCATAAAATTTCTGAAAAATGATAAACAATTCACTTCTTTCTTTCTTTAGATAGAGCCACGTCATCCTGAAAAATCATCTACAAAAATGACAAAATATCTGTATCCATTATATGACATTACTTTATAAAGACCCCAAACATTTGAATGAATTAAAGAAAAAGGACTCGACACACGGTTATCAACCCTAGAACTAAAGGGAACACGATGGTGTTTCCCAAACTGACACGACTCACAATCCAAAACAGAAAGCTAACTCAAGGACGGAACCAAAGACCTCAAGACTTTTAGCGACGGATGACGAAATCGGCAGTGCCACTGGAGAGGAGAAAGAGATGACTGGAGAGTTGTTGAAGTTCTACCACCACAACCGTCAAGATAATACAGTCCACCAGCTTCATGCCCTCCACCAATCTTCACCCGTCTTAAGATCCTGAAAGACACACATAGAAGGATAAAAGGTAATGGAACAGTTAAGTGATTTGGTTAGCTTACTGACAGACATAAAATTAAAAGGCAATTTAGGAACATACAAAACTGAGGAGAGGGATACAGGATCTAGGTCAACATTACCAACACCACAGATTGAGGATGTGGAACCATTAGCAAGGGTGACAGATTGTGATGTTGAGCAATGAGATAAGGATGAAAACACACCTAGAGTTCCAGTCATGTGATCGAAGGCTCCAGAGTCAATGATCCAGGGATTGGGTGTGGATGCCAGACAAGCCATACCTGAGTGAGCAAAAGTCGTTGTGTTCTACTGTGATTGGATAAACCTCTCATATTCATCACGGGGAACACTCACCATCTCCTTCACGGGACCATCTGTGGGTGTAGGAGGTATTTGATTAGATGAATGATTCTCCTATCTAAAGCTGGAGCTTTTGTCACTGGTCACGGCATGATTAGCCCAGGTTGAGGGTGGACCATGTAGATCATAACAATAGTTAATGGTATGTCCATCCATACCACAATGAGTGCACTTCCTCGGGCCTGAGCCACGTCCTCTACCACGGGCTCCCCCTGAATTTCTGCCCCCAGTACGACCACCACCACGATTATAAGTAGGCCCACCATTACCACTTCGGCCATACACAGAACCACTACCACCACCACAGCCAGACTGAACTCCCCTAGCTCCACCTCAAGTACCACGGCCTCTCGATATAGCAAAGGCAGATCTATCTAAGATATTAGAGTTCTCAGTAGATCCGATAGAAATCCTCCGGAGTCGAGCAAATACCTCTTCCAAGGAGGGAAGAGCTGATCCTCCTAATACCTGAGCCCGTACTGGTTCATATTCAGACTTCAGTCCCACCAAAAATCTAGTCACATCAAGTTGTTCTCTCTGTTGCTGCTGAATATTGACATCAGAAGTGAGGGGGTGATAGACATTCAACTCATTACGTATGTTTCTCATGTTGGCAAGGTACTCCTCAAGACTCTGACTGCCCTGTTGCAGGTTAAAGTACTCTTGATACAGCTGATACACTCTAGTTGTATTGTCCTGACCCGAATACAATTTCTTCGCATGGTCCCACTAATCCTAGGTTCCATACTATTCCACAACCATGTGATGATCTGAGCATCCTCTTGCTCCCAGTCTTCATACTCCTGAGAGTCAGTGGAGGGTTTCTCCTCTCTTATGTATTTTACCTTCTTCTTTGCCTTCAGAAAGACTTCAACGGATTTAGCCCAAGGCACATAATTCACTCCATTTAGTTTAATGGAGGTCATCTGAACATTCAAGTAGTCTGTAGGCACCATCATACTAGGTTTACAATCACTGTTATCTCCCATTATGTTATCACCGATTCTGTACACTTGCTGAATTCTATTACCACTGAATTCTGCACACTGCATACAACTAGATCACACCTGTCACACTGGTTTCAGCACTTGTTGTTGCTAAAAAATGTGCTCATTACACCACAAACCCTACTCCTACGACTACCTAAAATCTCACCACTATATAACTCTTCCTTCGAAATACACAAAAATCAGCATAAACCCTAGCACATTATTGTCTGAAACCCTAGCATATGGTCTAAAACACACTTCCTATTTGATCCATAACAGATATCATGCACTGAGATCTCTTACCTTATCACTGAAGTAACAACCACACTAGCAGGAAATACATCCACACACGACAGCCACTGCACCACATAGATCGGCCCTCTATTCTTCATCGATTAGGGGAGGGCGATCTTAGAAACCACAGCAACCGACCACACACGACCTGACTAGAGGCATAGAAACCTCCAAGGGAAGAGGGCGATCACTCCTTTTCAGCCCTTTCCCTTATCTCCAGTCGAATGCAGAAAAAAAGGAGAAACCCTAGATAGGGTGCGCAGAGAATAGAAATCTAGGCAAACAGAAATCTAGGCAGATTCAATCAGCTCTGATACTATGTTATGATTCGGCCTGCCTTAGAATTCTATCTGTCTGAGATCGATTAGGTAGAAAGAGGTAGAAAGGTGGAAGAAAGAGAAAAAGAGAGGAGGAAATTCTGGTTCGAACTGGAAGTGTCAACATAACCTTCTCCCAGTCGGCCAGACAAAACTTATATTATTAAAACTGATTGAAAAGACATATGTGCCCTTATTTAAGTTAGGAGCACTGGTTCCAACACAACATTACAGATCAGCAACATTAATCTAGGTAAAAAGACAAAAATACCCCTACGCTAACAAGTACAATAAATATGAAGGACTCTCTTCAAGACAAGTCCTTCCCATATGCGGTCAGAGGTTTGGGAGAGGTGAAGAAAGGATGTTGGGCTTAGGCCCAGAGGAGCAAGATAGCTTGGCGATTGTTGCTACAGCCTTGGAAGGCAATGGAGAAAAAGAAGCTTTTCCACTACTGGTTCAAACACAAGCGCAGCCTGCTCCAAAACCCCTCGCAGTGCTCCTACCAGCTGATGGCTTGTCTCAAACTCAACTACAACTAGTAAATCTGAGGTATGTAGAAGAAAATGAAATTTCCAATTGGGTACTTTCTAAGTTTCTTAGTTTTTGGGATTTCTTGGGGGTGTCCTTCAAAGGGATAGAAGAGGAACCAAAAGCCTTGCTCGTTGCCATTGAAAACAGATTTTTGGTGGAAAAAGGAAAAAAGAATAGGAGTCGAAAGAACTGTTGAGACTGGCTTGGGCTTAAATGACACCACAGGGAGTGCGAGACCAGTGATTTAAAAGGTGCGCCTAGGTGCACAGGCGAGGCGCATTTCAGGGTATGCGCCTCGCCTGGGTCCTAGGCGCACGCCTGGTGCGCCTGATGTGCCTTGCGCCTCAGCCCAGGTGTGCGCCTTTTGAAAATTGGGCGCTTTTTTGTTTTTTTTGAACATAACGGCTGGACCGGGGAATCCACCCCCGGACCCCCATGCCACACCCCTCGAGGAAAGCCCAAACAAGTCCACGTTAGGTCTTAAATTCTTAGTTTTCACACAAAAAAATAATGATTTTATAGTTTTAATTGCTTTTTAAGAAGACATTTTATTAGGATGAATGAATGAACAACATTACCAAATTGAGGGTTGGCACAAAACCGGCTTGTAGAATTAGGAATGTAATATGTTTTACATTACATTAGCTATGTGAAGTACTGCAATTTAGTGAAAAAAGAAATTAGAGGTTTTACATGCTTGAAAATGTTTTATATGTTTGATTTTATTTTTAAATTCTCATTTGAATATGCTTTACATCTTATGTTTATGTATTTTAATTTTAGATAATAGGTTTTTTAAAACATTATTTTAAAAATTTAGTTTATATTTTTTATTAATATTAAGTTTAATGTTTTTTATGAATTTTTTTGGCATTTCTTTGAATTTTCTGACATTTTCTTTATTTTTTAGCATTTTTTTATTTTTGCGCCTTGCATCAAAAAAGGTGCACGCCTTTGATAGGTCCCAGTCAGCAGCTAAGGGTATAATGCTCTTCTTAGAGTGAGAACCAACCACAGAAAATTATTATTGAATCAACTTCTGCCTTCCCATATCTGAATTAGAGTTTAAATACAATTAGAATTCAACTGTTTCCCTAAACATAAGGACTCAACTATTGATTGCTTTCCTAAACTTAAGCCACAACTAATATATGGCCAAGTAGATACCCCACGACCGAGATATTCTCCAACCAGTTATTGACCCATTCTAAAGCAAATAAAGGAAACATAAAACAGAAACAGGAGTATGTCTACACGTCCAGCATCACTCCATGTACCTCGGATTCTTCCTGGGCACCCTAACAGACCTTCTTAACTTATCATTGCCCCCCCCCATTAAGTGGAACCTTGTCCTCAAGGTTCAAAGTGGGAAACCGATCCAATAGCTCCTGTGTGTTTTCCCAAGTAGCTTCTTCGATGGGTAATTTCTTCCATTGGACTAGGCTTTCCTCAATGAAGAGCTTGCCTTTTTTCACCCACCTTGTGTCTATAATAGCTTCCGGTTCAGCAATGATTTCCCCATAATGTGTTATAGGTGGCAAAGTTGTGCTTGTAGCGACGTGATCACCAACATATTTCTTTAATAAAGACACGTGAAAAACAGGATTAATCCGGGAACCTTCTAGTAACTCGAGCTTATAGGCAACTTTTTCCACCTTCTCTTCAATTGTATATGGACCATAGAATTTGTTGGCCAACTTTTGGCAAGTTCTTTGGAACACAGTTTGTTGGCGATATGGATGCAATTTAAAGAAGACAAAATCACTAACCTGGAATTCAATATCACGTCTCTTTGAATCAGCTACCTGTTTCATTCTGTTCACTGCTACGTGTAAATTGGTCTTGAGTTGTTGGAGGATAGCATCCCTTGTGAGAAGTGATTGATCAACTCTGTTTACTGCTAAAGATCCGACTTCATAGTGGGGAATGTTGGGTGGCAATCTTCCATAAAGTGCTTGGAAAGGTGTCATTCCAATGGATATATGGTAGGTGGTATTATACCAATACTCTACCCAAGGAAGGAAGGAAGTCCACTTGCGTGGCTGTTGAGATGTGAAACATCTAAGATATTGTTCGAGACATCGGTTTAATACCTCAGATTGTCCATTGATTTGTGGGGTGGTCGGAGAAGCTCATGTTGAGTTGGGTTCCTGACAGTTTGAAGAATTCCTTACAAAAATTAGCATTCCATGCAGCTTGATCACTCCTTCAACGAATTTTGCAGCTATTATCTTGGCAGTGAAGGGATGCGCTAAAGGCAAGAAATGCGCATACTTTGACAAGCGATCGATGACAACTAGAATTAGGGTTGTTCATAAGAAGGCCCAACCCGACAAAACCGACCAACCCGAACTGATCCAACCCGAGTCGGTCGGGTTTTCATCATTATGGGTCGGTTTCGGGTTGTGCAAATTCCTAAACCGATGATTCGGGTCGGTTTTGGTTTTCTTGTGTGAAAACCGAAACTGACCCAAACCAAACCGACTTAGTTCAAACATGAAGTTCCAAAGCTCATTAGGTCACCTAGTTTTTGAATGGTTGCAAGAAACTTTGGATTAGTGAATAGTGATTAATGAACAACTTTTGTGATTAACTTTTCATTTAAATTTTATCATAGGAGATGGCTGAAATGATGTTCAATTTATGACTGTTTTTAAAATTAGCAAGATTTTATCATAGGGATGAACTTAGAACCGAAACCGACCCAAACCAACCCAACCCGATTCAAACCTACTAGGTCGGTTTTGCTTAACGTTGGGTCGGTTTCGGTTTCTATGTCAGGTAACCCGACCAGGTCGGGTCAGTTGGAAAAACCACAGTAAACCGACCCAACCCGACCCGTGAACAGCCCTAACCAGAATTGTATTGAATCCATTAGAAGTCGGCAAGCCCTCTATGAAGTCCATTGTGATATCCTCCCAAACTTGGCATGGAATGGGTAGGGGTTGAAGGAGACCAGCTGGTGATTGTGTGGTTGCTCTATTTCTTTGGCAAATGTCACATGAAGCCACATACTCCTTGATAACTTTATGCATCGATGGCCAATAGAATTGTTGAGCCAGCCGCCTGAATGTTCACAAGGTACCTGAGTGTCCACCAAGGGGTGAGTCATGGAATTCATATAAGAGTTGAGAGATGAGGTTCGAATTTGGAGGGATTACAACTCTGCCTTTGTAGCACACTAATCCATTTCGCCACTTATAAGGTTCACCAGGATTTTCATTCGCAAGCTTGCCAATTTTGATCATGTAAGGATGTTCAATGGCCTCGCTTTTGATAGCTTCCCACAAAGAGGTATGAGGCACGAACAAGGTGTCAAGACAGGGACTTCCTTCTACTCTGGACAATGCATCTACGGCTGAATTTTCACGACCCGGCTTATAGACAATTTCATAATCATATCCCAATAGCTTAGCCACCCATTTCTGTTGCTCCGGAGTGGCTATTCATTGTTCCAAAAGATATTTGAGACTTTTCTGGTCTGTATGGATATAGAACTTGCGACCAAGAAGGTAAGGATGCCAAGTTCTAATAACTTCAAGAATGGCAAGCATCTCTTTTACATAAATGGACCATGATTGTTTGGAAACCCCAAGGGCTCGACTCATGAAAGCAATTGGCCTGTTTTGCTGCATTAGGACCGCCCCAATTCCTCCACTTGAGGCATCTGTTTCAATCACAAATGGCTGGTCAAAATTGGGCTTAGCAAGTGTAGGTGTTGTAGTCATGGCCAGCTTCAAATTGTTAAACGTTGCCTCTGCCTCTGGTGTCCATTCGAATTTTCCCTTTTTTAAGAGATTTGTCAATGGCCGAGCAATGATTCCGTAGTTGCAAACGAACTTCCTGTAATAACCTGTGAGGCCAAGAAAACCACGCAACTCAAAAACATTAGGAGTTGGCCACTTCAACATGGCTTGGATTTTTTTCCCGGTCCACCTTAACGCCATGTGAAGTGACAATGTGACCCAAATACTCAATTTCTTGTTGGCCAAACGCACACTTGCGAAGCTTGATAAAGAATTTGTGATGCCTTAATATTTCAAAAACCGTTTTAACATGTTCAAGATGCATGGTCCAATTGGGGCTATAGATTAATATGTCATCAAAAATGACTAAAATGAATTTTCGTAGGTACAAGCGAAAAATAGAATTCATGAGAGCTTGAAAGGTTGAGGGAGCATTACATAAGCCGAAAGGCATAACTAGATATTCATAATGGCCATTGTGAGTACGAAATGCGGTTTTATGAATGTCAAATGGATGCACCCATACCTGGTGATAACCGAACCATAGATCAAGTTTAGTGAAGAAGGTCGCCCCATGTAGTTCATCTAACATGTCATCAACAGTGGGGATGGGAAATCGATCTTTTATGGTCACCGCATTGAGAGCCCTATAGTCAGTACAAAAGCGCCAGGAACCATCTTTCTTTTTAACTAATAAAACAGGAGATGAAAATGGACTTGTACTAGGTCTGATTAGTTAATCTTAACATGTCATGAACTTGCTTTTCAATTTCGGCTTTTTGAAAATAGGCATACATGTAAGGTCGAACATTAATGGGTTTGGTACATTCCTTGAGGGTGATGCAATGTTCAATCTCTCTTGCTGGTGGTAGCTGTTTTGGCTCTTGAAAAATATCCTCAAACGTACCCAACAATTGCTGCATGTCCTCTTGAATGTCAGGTGCCTATGTATCAGATGAGGGCTGAAGACAGACTACGAACAGGGAACATCCTTGGCAGGACTGTTTCAAAATGGTTTTAAATGACGTGGCTTGAATTGGTGGGGCATCCATCCCATGTAATTGGTGGTAATTTCCCTTCCATTGAAACTCCATGGACATCTTTCTCCAATCGCAAACCACCATGCCTAAGAGCTCTAGCCATTGGACTCCTAGAACCACGTCCAAACCCATTAGTGGCAATGCATAAAGAGTCAAGGTGAAGGGTATACCTTGTAGGAGAATTTTCACATTCTCGAATCTGCCCTGACATGTTAAAGTCTTCCCATTAGCTACCTTCACCGCAAACGGCTTAGTGGGAACCACTGGCAACTGTAAAAGCCCCGCCACCTTATCATTGATAAAATTATGAGTGGATCCACTATCTATGAGAACTATCAGCTCTTGCGATCCAATCTTGGCTTTAACCCTCGTGGTCTGATTTGCAGCCCATCCAGTGAGAGCATGGAGAGAAATTTCTGGTGCATCACCTTCTTGGAAGTTAAAGTCGTCCTACTTGTCCTCATCCGTATCACTCGAACCTGCTTCAAGTAACAACAATTTTGGCCCCTGGCATTTTTGCCCCAGTGTAAACCTTTCATCACAATTAAAACACAAGCCACGAACTCGTCTTTTTTGCATTTCCTCCCAAGAAAGCCTCTTAGTAGGTGAAGGCTGTTTGGTTTTCACAGATGATGATACCTCTGTGATGGGCTAATTGATTGGCTTGGGAAGCTTCCGATATCGAGCTAGCTGCTCGTCCCTCGTATGTGCTAGGCTAATAGCATCCTTCAAGCAACGAGGTTTAAACATACGAATACCATCTACTATGTCGGTCCTTAATCCTCCCATGAACATTCCCACTAAAGCTTTCTGAGTCCAGCCTTGAACACGGTTGTCCAACCTTTCAAATTCTTTCTAATAATCACGTAAGGATCCCGTTTGCTTGATCTTCGACAATGCTTCGTCGAAGTCCTCAAAGTCAGTAGGACCAAATCGAGCCCATAATTCCTCTATAAATTTCTCCCACGTCACCGCTTTGCCCTCTTCCTTGTAGGTCCGTTTCAGTCATTGCCACCATTCATTAGCCTCGCCCTCCAAATGAAAAGAGGCTAAGGGAACCTTTTGCGAATCCGGCATAACCTGAAAATCAAAATATTGTTCGGCTCTTGCACACCAAACCGTCGGATCCTCACCTGAAAATCGAGGAAATTCTACTTTGACTGGTTTTGTTGTAAACAGAGGCCGACCTTCATCTGAATTATCGTGAACCTCCTCTCCAACGATGCGGCGACGAACCTTTGAAGATGATATCTCAGGATTGTTGCTAACTCCAGTCCCTTTACTAGAGAATATAACTTCAGACAACTTATCGATGGTATCCTCCAATCGGTGTAATCTGTCTACCAAACTCTCCTCCATTCGACTGAAGCTATTTTGGAGCCCCCCAAGACCCGCTTCCAAATTCTCGATCCTCTCCTTGTTAGTCGCCATGAAAACCCGGCTCTAATACCAATGATAGGTCCCAGTCAGCAGCTAAGGGTATAATGATCTTCTTAGGGTGAGAACCAACCACAGAAAATTATTATTGAATCAACTTCTGCCTTCCCATATCTGAATTAGAGTTTAAATACAATTACAAATCAATTGCTTCCCTAAACATAAGGACTCAACTATCGACTACTTTCCTAAACTTAAGCCACAACTAATACATGGCCAAGTAGATACCCCACGACCGAGATATTCTCCAACCAGTTATTGACCCATTCTAAAGCAAATAAAGGAAACATAAAACAGAAACAGGAGTACGTCTACACGTCCAGCATCACTCCATGTACCTCGGATTCTTCCTGGGCACCCTAACAGACCTTCTTAACTTATCAGCCTTGCCTTGCCTTGCCTTGCGCCTCAAGCGCAAATTGACCCCTGCGCCTTTCTTGCGCCTTGCGCTTTTAAAACATTGTGCGAGACATAACAAGAATAATACAAAAAGTTAAGAAATGGAGAAATTCAAAGTATTTTTGTGGAATATTAGAGGCCTTTGCTTGGGTAGAAGGATGGTAATCAGTGGTTTTGTAAAAGACAGAAAGCCTGATTCCCTACTAATTCAGGAAACTAAATTACAGAAACTGACCTTCAGAGAGGTGAGGAGTGTTTGGGGTTTTGACTCTGTTGACTGGCTTGAACTCCCCACGGTGAATACTGCTGGTGGAGTAGCCCTATTGTGAAATAATAATTCCTTTAAACTTTTAGACAAGAGGATTGATCTGTTTTCCATCTCAGCCAAGTTTTTTGGTGGGAAGCAAAGAACCTTCAGTTACTGGTAACAGGGGTGTATTGGTAGGTGGACTCTAGTCTGAAAAAAGTTTTCTAGGAAGAACTAAACTAAGTTAGAAGAGATTGAGGAGGTCTTGGGTGATTGGGGGGGGAGATTTCAATGCTATTGTCAACCCAAAAGACAAGAAAGGTTGTACAAGGGTTAATAGAGGCATGAGACATTTTAAGGATTTCATTCAAAGATGGAGTTAATTAATTTTCCACTCTCTAGAGCAAGGTACACCTGGACCAATAACCAAGACAGTCCTTCACTTGTAAGACTAGATAGGTTCTTGATCTCTCCTGAATGGGAAGATTCCTTTCCCAACTCGAAGCAGGAAGCTCTCCCAAGGGCTGTTTCTGACCATATCCCACTTTGCTAGACACAGGTGGTTTGAGGAAATTTTCCCGCCCCTTTAGACTTGAATACTGCTGGCTGGACTCAGAGGAGTTGGTTTCAAATATTCAGCAATGGTGGGCTAAAGCCTCTTTTGAAGGCACAGCCAGTTATGGTTTTTTCAAAAAACTTGAGTGGCTGAAAGCTAAATTAAAACTGTGGCAAAAGGAAAGGTTAAAGAAGGATGAGGAGAAAAGGGAATATTGTCTGCTGATTTGAATGCAGAGGAGGAAATATGGAATATCGTCTGCTGATTTGTCTGGAGTAACTGCCATTCATAATTCGAGCAAAGAATTATCAAATCAAGTGCTAGATACTGGAAGAAAGAGTTCTCAAACCGAAATTAAAGATGGATGGCAACATTCATTCTTTCTTTTAAACTTGAAATTAATGAAGTGCAGGACTTGGTTTTTAATCCATCTTTGGGGTGTACATTATGACTTTTCAATTCCAGTCCTAAACTTCATTTCTAAAAAGTAGTTTCCAATAGCTAGTTTTTTCTTTTTTTTTTTTGGAAAAGGTAAGGTAAACTTATTCAAACAGAAAAGGAGAGAAGTACAACAAAACCCAGGCCAAAAAGACAGCCTGAGTGCAAATCAGATTACAGACTCCACCAAGACTGAGAACAAAACAAGTGAGACAAATTCTGATGCTTAAAATCCTCAGTAACCGACACCCAAGAGATCAGCTTGTCGACAACTCTCTGCACTAATTCTTCAGGACCTTTTAGCTCTATTACAGAAATTTATACTATTCCTCTCAGCCCAAATAGACCACAAAACAGCTGCAGGAATGGCTTCCACACTAATTTTCCTTTCTTGTTGAGGCCTTTAAATCTCCAACAGCACAGCAGGTCCTTGACTGATCTTGGCATAACCCAATTAATACCGAGAGCTTTCAGGAAATGTCCCCACACCAGGGAGAAAGTCGGGCAGTGAAGGTACAGGTGATCTGTAGTTTCTGGGAGAGAACCACACAAACCACAAGAGGGGTCCAGAATCTAAATGCCACGTCTCTCCAGGTTAGCTCCAGTCAAACGTTTATCAAGAGCCATTGTCCAAACAAGAAAGTTAGACTTGGAGGGGCTTGTTGGATTCCAAGCCTGATTGGCAGGAAAATCCGAAGGACCTGAACTGTTCAACTTGAGGGCCGAGGACTTAACAGAGAAACAACCATCTGAATTCCATTTCTAGCTCCATTCATCCTCCAAATTTATATCTATCCTCTGATTTTGAAGCAGCCCCAGCAGCTCCACAGTCTCTTCTAGCTCCCAATCAAACAAGCTTCACCTAAAAAGGGGGGTCCAAATAATGGTTCCTCCAGAAAAGTTATAACTCTCAGCCACTGAAGAGTCTTGATTAACAACACATTGGAAAAGAAGAGGGAAAGCTTCCACCAAAGGGCCCTCCAAGAACCAAGGGTCCTTCCAGAACTTTATTCTATCTCCTTTGCCAACCTTAAGACTGACCCCTTCCAAGAGGGCAGGAAGATTCTTCATAATGCCTACCCAAAGAGAGCTGCCCCAGTTTGGAGGAGGATCCCTTGATCTCCAATTACCCCACTCCACCTCATACTTAGAAGCTAAGAGGTTTCTCCACCAAGCATTACTTTCAGAAGCAAATCTCCATATCCACTTACTGAGAAGAGATGAATTAAACTTTCTTAATCCTAACCCCCCTTCTTCCTTAAGGAGACACACTTGATCCCACTTGACACGGTGTATTTTCTTTTCTTCTTCCCAACCCCTCCATAAGAAATTTCTCTATAATTGCTCCAGTCTTTTTGCTATTTTGTTTGGGATAGGGAAGAGAGAAAGAAAGTAAGTGGGTAGGTTAGAGAAGGTACACTTTATCAAAGTCACTCTACCACCAAAAGAAAGATATTTTGCCTTCCAAGAAGCCAATTCTTATTCCATTCTTTCAATGACTAGGACTCAAGCCGAAGAGGAAGACCATTTTGCCCCAAGGGGAAACCCCAAATACTTCACCGAGAGGAAATCAACCTGGCAAGCCAACACCTCAGCACATTCATCTAAATTTGAAACTTGGCCCACTAGAATAATCTGACTTTTACTCAAATTAACTTTAAGAGCAGAAACCACTTCAAACCAGCTAAGAATTCCAAGGACAATCTATAAATAATTCGGAGAGGCATCAACAAAGCATAAGGTATCATCTACAAATTGAAGGATATTGACCTTTTCCCTTTCAAGGGAGATTGCAAAGCCTTCCCAACACCCAGAGACTGCAGCCTTCTTGCTAACAAGTGTGAAGATTTCCATGACACAGATGAATAGCAAGGGAGCAAGGGGATCACCCTGTCTCAAGCCTCCAGAACTGTCAAAAAAACCCACAAATTGTCCATTAACCAAGATTGAGAATTTAGGAGACGTGATGCGGACTTTGATCCAGTTTCTCCATTGCTGCCCAAAGTTCATTTTTTCCAGCACAAAATCTAGGCATCTCCAGTTAACATGGTAACATGCTTTCTCAATATCAAGTTTACAAATCAAAAATGAAGTTCCCTCTCTTCATCTAGAGTCAATAAGTTCATAAGCAATGAGAACTGAGTCTAGCATCTGCCTCCCTGGAACATGGTCATATGCTTTCTCAATATCAAGTTTACATATCAAACCCGGAGTTCCCTCTCTTCTTCTAGAGCCAATAAGTTCATTAGCAATGAGAATTGAGTCTAGCATCTGCCTTCCCGGAACAAATGCACTCTGATTATTATAAATCACACTGCCTAAAACCCCTTCCATTCTTTCAACCAACACTTTAGCCAGGATTTTATAAAAACTGTGTAAAAGGCTGATTGGCCTAAAATCCTTGGTGTTCATAGTTCCCAATAGCTAGTTTCAAAATATCTAGTTTCATATGTTGCCTTTTTCCTTATTTACTTTAGTCTTATACCGTCAAAGTGTGGGTACTGATTTTCATCTTCAATTCTGACATTAGGTTTAAATTTTGAGCATAAATTGCATATTTGCTTCAGTTTCCAAAGTTTGAACTTAAGGTGCAATTACAAAATAGACTTTTCATATTGATATCAGATTTCAAAATTGGATTTTGATATTGCACTGCATGTTCCCCCTATTTCTAGTTTCATATTTTATTTATAATATCATATTTTAGAGCCTGCACTTAGAGAATGATCACAAAAGAGGATTTTCTACGTTTACATCAAATTTTCAGTTTTAGCTTTGGCATTGAAACCACACAACCCGTTTTTTTTTCAGGTTTCAATGTTAAATAAACCATTAATATGCTATTGTGATGATGCTAGGCACCAATAAAATCCTGCAACCTATTCATTCGAATAATCACAAATAATAACTGATAAAGGATGACTAATGGGGCAAGTAATTATTATAAACATATTCACCATTTACTTAAAAAAAAAAAAAAAAAAAAAACTCAGATCCACTAAAAAGGGCAGAGAGGGGGAAGAAAGAAAGAACGGAAGATTATATAGTAGATTTTCCATTTTTTGGCCAGTAAGAATTTAACTCTAAATCCAAATCTGAAAGCCATACACTCAAAACTATCCAAGATGAGCTCAGTGATGCTAACCTTAACCCAGGTAATATAAATCTTATTATGAATATCCCATCGAAGATTACAAAGAATTAGATAGCTATACAAGTTAATATTAAATAGCAAGCCTACAGTTGAGGATGATTCTATCTATAAATCATACCTTAATTGCAGGGACGAAAGTGAGCAACTGAGCACTCGAAAATGGTTCTTTGTGGTCTGTTTTCTGCAGCGGAGAAACAGGCGAGGAATGAAAAAATGTGTAAGAGAGAGGAGAGGAAGAAGAAGATGAAAGGGGAGAGACAAATTGGTGGTAACTTACCTCGTCGTCGCTAGAGAGCTCAGATCGATACTTCAGCTGCCGGAGGTGGGAGTGACGAAAGAGGAGGGAAAGGGAGTCGGAAAGTTGGAATAGGGTAGTGAAGGGTTTGAGGGGTTGTTTGTCATTTCATTTTCTTATTTCGATGAGCCGTGAGCGGGAACGGGATTTCGATTCCGGGGGGGAACTTTGGCTGCCCACGGATGAGTGGGGTGACAGGAATTCCTGTCTCTTGTCAACGTAACACATGTCCTCTTTTTGAAAACTTAAAAGTTGAAGCTTCACGCTTACATTTAATTAATAATTAAAGTATGGACATCGGGTGTGTCAGACAATTTGAATATAAATATAAATACGAATATGTTTGAAAAACGCATAACTATAAATAAAAAATATAAAATTGATTGAATATGCTAAGAAAATACATACAAATTCCATAAATATATTAATAATATTAAGTTTAATGTCAAAACAAATATAAATAATATATAAATACATAAGACTTATATATTTAAATGATATATATATTTATATATAAATAAATATATTATAATTAATATATCAGGACATGTAGGTATTACAAAATTTTATTAATAATGCATCAATCAAGAGTCCAAGGCAAATATTATATACTTTTTTATAGATTAATACATGCAAAAAGTCAATATTATTTTATTATCAATTAAAGTGTAAGGCATAAAGCATGTGTAATTATTATATTTGAATTATTATATCATTTTGTCTATTTTACTATTTTTATTTTTTAACATTAACAAAGAATTCAATTAAAAAATTAATTCTTAAATGTTTGATAAATAATAATTATATTTTTATTAAAATATTAATTAATAATTTATAAAAATATATAATCTTAATTTAAAATATATCAAATCTATTAAAATTTTGAAAATGCATATCATATGAAAATTCATAAACTTTAATTAATAAAATAATTATTCCATTAATAATATTTTATTTTTATACAATTTTGAAGTTAAAATTTATTTTTTATATTAAATGTAGATTAATGGATTTGATAGATTCAATTTATATTATATTTTCAAATACTTTGTAAACAATACCTTTATTTTTGTAAATAATAAATACATTGTTATTTAATGCAAATTGAAGTATTAATTAATAGTTTATAACAATTTAAGATACATATACCATATGCAAATTTATAAAATTTAAGTATTAAAATAATTATTCTATTATGAATATTTTATTTGTATAAATTTTTGAAATTAAAATTCATTTTTAATATATATGTAGATTTTATAAATTATTTATTCCACTGATTTATAAAATACTAATTTTGAAAATTGTTCTATCTAATTTATAAATAAAGTTTTTGAAAATAAATGTATGTTGTTTTTGTTTGCATGTAAACATTAAGTTTAATAAAAGTTATTTTATTACACTTATTAACATTAAATAAAAAATGACTTTGTGGTTAATGTACAAGCACGCCTTGGCATTGGCCAACTTGGGTTTGAGTCACACTCCTCCTGTTTGTATCCTTTATCGATGCAATCTGATGTTGAGCTCGTGTTGATATTTTAATACTTGCATTTAAGTATTTAACCTTGAATGTGGTCTTCACAACGTTAACAGGGAGTCCGTTAACCATTAACGTCCATCCACTTAGAGTCTATTCATTTATTCTTAACTATTATCTCTTAATATAAACTTTTAACTATTTATACTATTTTAAAAAGCACAAATGGCTTTAAGAATATTTCTAGAATTTTCTAAGGACAAAATTTACCCCTCTATATTTAAATTTATTGATAAAAATTAGGGGAAATAGGGTAATTAGTTATTGATATTAAATGAGTTGAAAAGAGGTAATTTAAAGATATTCAATTCTCTCTCATTAAATCCAATATTTAAGTTATTAACTTTCATTCGTGTTCATTGAATCATATATTTAAGCTATGTTTGTTTCTTCTCATCATTAAGTTCTATTAAATAAATCCATACTTAATAAATTAATAATTCTAATAACATAAAAGCTTATACTTTTAAAATCTACCTAGCAAAAATAGTGTTTTCATCTATGTGGTGGTAAGAAATTAAATCATTTTAGATCAAATGGGTTAACCCATGTTACCACGACTAAATAATAAAAATAAAAAATCTACACTACTTTAAAAAGCACAAATGGCCTCAATAATATTTCTGAAATTTCTTAAGGACAAAATTTACCCCTCTATATTTAAATTTATTTATAAAAAAATAGGGCAAATAGGGTAATTGGTTCTTGATATTAAATGAGTTGAAAAGAGGTAATTTAAAGATATTCAATTCATTCAATTCTCTCATTAAATCCAACATTTAAGTTATTAACTTGCATTCATGTTCATTGAATCATATATTTAAGTCATTTTTGTTTCTTCTCATCATTAAGTTCTATTAATTAAATCCATACTTAATAAATTAATAATTACAATAACATAAAAGCTTATACTTTTAAAATCTACCTAGCAAAAATAGTGTTTTCATCTAGGTGGTGGTAAGAAATTACATCATTTTGGGTCAAATGGGTTAATCCATGTTGCCACAACTAAATAATAAAAATAAAAAATAGATAAAATAAAAATAGAAATTAAAAAAATTTGGGAACATTTTTAACATACATATTAAACAATAATACGCATGATAAAAAAGAAATGTTTTTATTAATGATGGAAATGGAATATAAAATTTAAAACCAATTGGAAATAAAAGTAGTTTCCTATTCTCTCTCATTAAATCCTATATTTAAGATATATTTTTCTCATCATTAAATTATTGTAAATAAATACATAATATTAATTTTAATAGTATAAAAATAAATATTTTGAAAAGTAATTTGAAAACAAAACCATTTTCTTCCCTTCTAGTGGTGGGCAAGCAATTCGACCATTTGGGGTCAAATGGATTAATAAATAATTTCATAATTAAATGATAAAAAATTAAAATAAATAACTATGAAATGTAAGAAGTATTTTTATTAATGATAAAAATAGAATGCCAAATTCAAAAATTATCTATAAATTAAATGATGTCATAGTCAAATAATAAAATTTTTAATAATAGAAAATACAAAGAATCACAAAAATAAAATAAAAAAAGATAGAGAAAATTTTGGGCACATATTTAATGTTACATATTTATAAAAAATAAAATATTAGGTACATCTCTAATATTGTGCATTCATTATATTAAACAAAAATAAGCTTTATACATAAGAAATAATTTTATCAATGATGAAAATGTAATACAAAACTTAATGTCAACGTAGAAATCAAACAATTTTTATTTTTAGATGATGGTTAGTGGTTTGAGTCAAATGATACCATACACAAACAAAATTTTAAGTGTAAAAAGTAAAAAATATTTTATATAATATAAATGAAATATATAATTTAAAGGGAAAGTTATAGTCAAAGTCGGTTGTACATTTAAAATTAGGTTGCAGGTTGGTCCAAAAACCAACGAAACTCTGACAACTAGCTCTACATTTCAAATTATAAAAACCCTGCCATGTCATCGGAGGCTTATGTGGTTATTGCTAACATGAGACTTTTAATCCATGTTGGACACAACAAAAAACCTATACTATAAATAGGATTTTAGTTTCTTTCCCACTCCCTTTGTCTCTTAATCTCCCTCCCTTCCCTTTCATTCTCACAGTTATCTCTCGATCTCCTGCTCCCTCTGTCTCTCTCACTCTCTCAGCTTTAGTCTGGAGCCAAATCAAAACCTCTCTCTCTCTCTCTCTCTCTCTATTGTTCTCCCTCAATCTTTCTCATTCTTCTCCCTCACCCTCCCTCTTGGTTAATATCTCCTTCTCCCTCAATTTCTATCATTCACCAATTGGTGTAATTTTCAAAGCCAAGAATTTCTTGTCAATTTTTATCAAATTGGTATAATAATTTTTTAACCATACCAAGTTGTTCTCATGTTCTTTTATATGATCTGATTAATACCATATAAGTGTGTAAGAAAATAAAACAAATGAGAGAGGGAGTGGGAGAGAAACTGAAGGAGAATGATAGAAATTGATGATGAGTGATTTGACCCGACTTAATAAGTAAAGGACACGTGGATGCGGGCTGACAACCAGACAACAAATCAACATGTGGTGCCACGTCAGCAGATTGGGGGACCTCGGGTGCTCAGTTACTTCGGAGCCAGAGCACCTCGGTACCCACGTACGCCGAGGTGCCACAACTGAACCTAGAAGCTAACCAGTTGTCTCCGAACTTCTCGGGATCACGCCATGTAACTATAGGCCTTATCCTTACCCCGCCAAATTGGAGGGAAACGGTAAGCCTTATTAACTGATACGTTACCTTCCTTCCAAAGCAGAACGGATCCTTACATCGCAGGCCGAGGATTCCAGGAGCATTTCACGAGACCCATGACAGCCCAGCTATATAAGGGCATCAACCCCCAAGACTTAGGTACGCGTGATTACTTGCTCATTAGCCTACTTGCATTCAAGTTTTTAGCTCACAACCAGAGTACAATATTGACTTAAGCATCAGAGTGATCTCGCCGGGTTAGCCACCCCGGGTTCTCTGATACTTTATCTTGCAGTTTGGTTCAGCTTGCTATGCGACTAGTGTCTAGGTGATCTCCAGCTAGGAGATTCCAGATCGTGCACCATTAGAAATTAAGGGAGAAGGAGATATCAACCAAGAAAGAGGATGAGAGAGATTGGGGGAGAACGATAGGTAGAGAGAGAATTAGAGAAATTGATATAGAGAATGTAAATAGAGAAACCAAAAACCATTTTTATTTATTTTTAAACCACATAGTCGTTGAGCAGATAAAGATGACTGTGAGTGAAATGGTGTGAGCGGCGGCAACTACTTCTCTTTCTTCTTCTTCTGCTACCTCCCCTTTTGAACCCAAATCTGCTACCTTCCCCGTTCGAACCCAGAAGCAGAGCAACGGCGACAACTTCTCTTTCTTCTTCTTCTACTACCTTCCCCTTCCTCCCTCTCTCCTCTCTTCTTCGTCACAGTGCTTTTCCCATTATTTTCCCATATCTAAAACCAAACAATGGAAGTGTACATTTTTACACTTTCCCATCCCATCCCATCTTTTCCCTCCCCACAATCCAAACAGAGCCTAAGGTTACATTATCAAAAATCAAAATTTAAAGGAAAAATTCCATATTGGTACCCTGTACTTTAGGGCTTGTCACAAGTTAGTACACAAGGCTGCATTTGAAAGCGGTATAAATCAAGATCGATGTAAATATTTATGCCGGTTCAGTTTTGTCAGCATTTGGAAGGAGTGTACATCAAGATCAATGTAAAACTCCACTCATATTCAATTTTGTCGGCGTTTGTATGGAGTGGAGTTTTACGTCGATGTAAAACTTCATCTAAAGAGTTTTACATTGATAATCGATGTAAAACACTATGCTTTTCTCATCACACTTTTTGAAACTCAAATGGTCACTTTTTACGTTTCGATGTAAAACGTCATCAATGTACTTTTACACCAATGATGTTTTACATCGGTTCCAAACTTACGCCAAACTTCAAAACATGCCACTATAATACCTCAACTCCCAAAATCTACTAATTTAGTATCTAGCATCAATTATCTGATATCAAATATGATTTATAACATTTCAAAATTACCCTTTTGAAGAATACAATAACCAATAATAGTCCCAAATCAATAGCTTTGAGCAAGGTTAATTGCCCCTTCACTATAATCAACTCCAATCATATCAAAGAACCCTTGCTTTGCAAGCAAGCTCATGAAGAAAAAAAGGTGGCAGACAACTAACAGAAAACAGAGCAACAGACCGGACCACAAAGCTTTGAAAACAAGAAAATAGGGCAAGAGACAATGCAAGCAACAAATGAAAGTGTAAATGGAAGGGATAGAAACCACTTAACAATGGACGGTACAGGATACATATCTACCCTCTATGAGGTGTGAGCGTGGACCCTCTAACTAAACATGAAGGTTGTGTTTGGTTTGAAGGAAAAAGTAGGGAAAGGAAGGGAAATGTAGGGAAACCTTTACAAACTTTGTATAGGTTTCCCTATGTTTCCCTTCTTTTCCCTACCTTTTCCTTCAAACCAAACATAGCCGAAAGTTCACGCTTCCTAGAAGTTGTTTTGGGATCAAGCAATTCCGATGCCTCCAGAGCTTTTCAATTCTACTCAGACCTGGGCCTCTCCCCTCCACTCTCTCTCCATTCGAACCAAAACACTAGGGGTTTGTGTGCATAGTTGTTTTTTACCTGTTTGAAAACCATCTAATCTAAATCACCTTCAAAAGATTTTCAATCCAAGTTTTTTATTTATGCTGAATTATTGTAAATTTTGACATAGATGTAGTTGTTGTGTAATTTTTTAGCGGTAGGAAATCATCAAATTTCGGTCCTCTAATTGGCCATAATGATGAAATCATGTTAAAAGAGTCGGTAGACAGTTCTTATATGCATGTCAAGAAGGCATTTCTGACATTTCAGGTTTTGGTTCAGTTTTCTTTTGACTATTTCAATTTAGGTTGTGTTTGGAAATGATGCAAATAGAGTGTGAATGCAAATATATAGTGTAAAACGGTTCATGCAAATACAAACTTGGGCTAGTTTTGCATTGACAAATTTACCTTCTTACCAAACAGGCTTTTAGATGCAATGGATGCAAACATGAATCCCAATATAGTATATAATATGCCTTTTTTTAATCAAAAGTCCACTTGAATGCAAATTTACTTATTTTTTATTGATGCACTTCTACATCTCATTATTGATGCAAACACACATTAGAAAATGTGTTTTCTATCATTTGTCAATGCAGAAATGCATTGTTACCAAACACAGGCAAAATTGAACCAAAGTGTAAATCTACCCTGAACTGGGATTTATACTCCATTTACATCATTTCCATTTTCCAAACACAACCTTAGAGTTGATCCTCCTATTGAAATTATCTGGTTCTATTCTGCGGTTAGCTTTCATGGTGGTAATCTAAACTGACTAGACCCTCTAAGTTGATAATTGTTTTGCAAGTAGGATTTCACATAAACTTCAAGAGGGTATTGTAAAGAAAATTAGATGACGTCGAAAGGGCGTTTATGTCATCTTACATGCCACTTAACGTCCATTAATGATTTTGGACTAAAATGATAGTTTTCAAAGTCCATGTACTATAGTGGCATGTTTTGAAGTTCTTGTACTAATTTGCAACAACCCCTAAAGTACACGGTACTAATATGGAATTTTCCCAATTTTAAATTATTATGTACATAAAAAAATTGTATATGTTAGCACAATCAAGTCTATCAGGTAAGACTCAATTATCCTGATTATTAATCGAGGCAATTCTAGGTCTATGGTTTGTTTGGAACTAGTACAAGTTGTCCTAAATCACAACTGACCCATTGATAGCCTTAGAGTTGGAGATCTCCTTCCCTCAAGTCCAAACAAAAAACCACTCCCACATGATCAATATCCACAAGTCTCATACGGTGTTTTGTTGGGAAGAGATATATCTAGACTCTCAATAGGGTGGTTAATACAAGTAAATTTACTAAAGTGCCCATTTGTAATTCCATGGGTTGATATCAACAAATATCGAAATTATGAAATAACAATTGTTAAGGCACAAATCATTCTCAAGGTATTCTCAAGATGAACTTTGTTGAGCGCTTATTAATGAATTGAGTTTGAGAAATGTTAAATGGATTTCATGATGACAAAGTAGTCTTTCTTTTGTTAATTTCCTTATTCCTATGTGTTTTGGCTTTTGTAGGTTTTACCTTCTCTAGGTTTTCAAGTTTGAAAGAGAAAAAGAACAAGAGAGCACTAAGGGGGTGTATTTGAATGAATGCCCCCACCCTTAAGGCTCAGTTTGGAAAGAGTACAAATGCAAATATGTACAGCGTAAATACATACAAAATATAAGATTTTGCATTCTACATATTTGCATTTGTACTCCTTCCAAACTCAGCTTAAGGCTGCATTTGGAAACAATGCAAATAAATGTGAACGTAAATATGTAGAGTGTAAAACGGTTCATATAAATTGCAAAGTTGGGTTAGTTTTGCACTTACATCTTATTATCAATGTAAATATGCATTGGTCTATCATTTGTCAATGCATAAATGTAATGTTTCCAAACACAGGCAAAAGTGAATCAGAGTGCAAATTTACCCTGAACCGGGATTTACACTCCATTGGTCTATTGCGATGGGAAAAACATATACAGTTACATAAATGCCCTTATTAGGAGGGCCTGCTAAGGGAACAAGAAATTAAATAAGAGATGCATTCTATGCATACAAGCTACTTAGGACTATCTACACTCCCTCTCGAACTAATGTGGATACTGCATTAGTTTGCTTACAAGGAACTCATGGCGTAAACAAGTTATGGCTTTGGTGAAGATGCCAACAAGTTGCAACATTGATGAAACATTCAGAAGAGTAATTGTCCCTACAATGAACTAGTCAAGAATGAAATAACAATCAACCTTAATGTCTTTGATGCGCTTATAGAATATGGGATTGAAAGCAATTCGGTTGGCATTCACGTTACCTGCATATAATGGTGTGGGAGCAAATATAAGCACTTGTAGTTCTAAAGAAGACCCCTCAATCAAATAATCTCATTGCAAGTAACAAAGATTTTGTGATACTTTACTTCTATTGATGATTTAGGCCATGTTTGGGAGTGTTTATGTTAAAAATAAGTGCTTATTTGCATTTGACACCCAATTTATTTGCATTTGACACCCAACTTATGTTAAAGAAGACCCCTCAATCGAATAAGCACTTATTTGCATTTGACACCCAACTTTTTCAACTGCTTATTTTAAAAAACAAACATTTATTTTATATTAGGTGTTTGGTGGTCTTTTTTCTCCAATAAGCACTTAAATAAGCATTTGTGACTCTTTTGTCCTTAATTTTCTTCCAAATTTTCAAAATATCCAATCCAAAGTGAATGAATAAAAGTACTTTGATAGAAGTGCTTTACAAAAGTGTTTTCATAAAAGTACTTCTATAAAAGCACTTTTATAAAAGTACTTTCGTAAAAGTACTTTTATAAAAAATGCTTTCATGTAGTAAAAATACTTTCGTAAAAATATTTTACTTTCATAAAAGTAATTTTATAAAAGTGCCTTTGTAAAATTATTTTTGTAAAAGGGTTGTAACTGGTATTCTAAAATTCACTGGGGAATTATGGGAGAAAAAATTGAATAAGTGCTTATTATATGAGCACTTAAAAAAAAAAAAGTTGAAAATTTGAGCTTAAAAAATAAACACTTATTTCTCAAACACTAAAAAATGCTTAATAGTATGATCCCCACCAAAATAAGCACTCCCAAAGATGGGCTTTTAGGCACAATAGTCTACTTCTTGCATGTCTAGGAGATTAGAGAATCATCAAGAAACGGGCACTATCTTGTTGTAGTAGAATGATGGGTATCAAGACACGCTGCCTAATTATAATTAGCATTTAAATATACCTGAAATTGAAGTGAAGCATAACAGGAAAAGAATAAACCATGGCCTATGATACCATAAAGATATCATGGTGTAGACTACATTTAATATTTTACATGTATGTAATTCCATAGGAGTGTCATCTCGTTTGGTATTTGTGAGATAACTTAACTAAATCAAGTTTGTTATGTATTTCCTCGGAAATATCATTCCCATGTACTCATTTAAAGCCATTTTGTATCTTTATATAGTTTCTTTGATTAATAAAGCAAAATTTTTGTTGGTGGCATTCTTGATATTCTTTATTATCTAGTCAGAAGGCTACATCGTAGAATATTCAAGTGGTGAATGAGACTCGTAAAGGGAGATTTGGATGATTTGGTTTATTGTAAACCTAGCATATCCCAATTCCCAACTAAGGGTGGACTTAAGCATTTCACTTTATGGTTGCCACATGGTCATTTAATAATGACCCAAATCTAAGAGATCTAGGTTCGCAAACACAAATCGGAGAGGTTTCCCCCATTCTGAGTTCACATACACAAACCGAAGGGGTTTCCGCCATGGTAGAACCCAGATCAATGCAGACGGATCAGAGAGTTTTTCGTCATGGTACAACTTAGATATGGGTTCGCAAACACAAATCAAAGAGGTTTCTGCCATGGAAAAACCCAGGTTCACACAAACACAAATCTGGATTCGTAGACACAAATCAAAGAGATCACACCAGATCTAGTTTAAATCTATATTTGTGTTCATTGTGACAGATCTGGGTTTGCAAAAGAAATCCATCGCATGTAATATATTTTCTCAAAAAAAAAATCTTATATTTCTTCTATATTTTTTGAAATTTTCTATTAATTCAAAAAATGATGGAAACTACTTTTAATAAAATATCCTACGTTTTTACGTTTTATTTTCTTGTATTTAAAAAAAAACTATCGGTTTTTGTTATCTTCCTACATTTTTTACGTTTGGCTTTCTAGTACTTTTGTTATTTATTTTCATTTTTTGCTTTATTATAATTTTTGTTTTTTCCTACATTTTTTATATTTTTCTATTTTTTTTGCATTTCCAAAAATTTTGTATTTTCTTTGAATTTTATAGTTTTTTCTAAGTGTTCATAATTTCTATTTTTTGAAGTTTATACATTTTCCTATATTTACTTATTTATTTACATTTTTTTGTGTTTTTTCTATAATTTTTTTTTTATAATTTCGTTGTTTTTTTATATTTTATATTTTCTAAATGTATGCATTTTTGTATTTTTTGAATTCTTCTGCAATTTTTGTGTTTTTTTTTTTACAATTTTCTGTTTTTATGTGAAATGATAACTTTCATTTAAAATTTTTATTTTTTATAATTTTTTCTATATTTTGCATGAGATATATTTATTATTTTGAATATTTTCTGCATTTTTTGTTTTCATTTGAAAAATACTTTTTGCACTTTTTTTATCATTTTTATGTTTACTTAATTGATATTTCTATGTTTAATGCATTTGTAATAGAAAAAAAAAAGATGTCAGAGTTTGGGTCAGGGTGGGTGAAGGTTAGAGTTTGGGTCAGGGTGGGTTGTGACCCACTAACATCAATAAATATGGGTGGCAAATGTTTTTTTTTTTTTTTTTTTGGGCGGGGGGGAGGGGGTAGGAAAAAAGGAGTACTTCATTTCAAACAAAGAAAACCATAGTTTGGAAACAAACATAGAACAACAACAGACAAACAAAACAGAGCAATAAAACAAAAACAAAAAAACAGTAGCAAATTATGCAGGCTCAAATCCTGTTGAGTGAGACACTCCGGGCAATCAAACAAAAATAAATCTCGACCTTGCACACCTCTCTGTGCTAGGGTATGGGCTAACCCATTACCATTCTTGCTAGCAGAGGAAAAAGAAACATTCAAAAAACCCATTGCACTATCAATGCCTTTTAGGAGAGAAGAGACCTCTGCTGGTCTGGGGAGATCCTTTTTACTGACAGATGAGAGAAGTTCTTTACAATCAGATTCCACCACACTGTTGGAAAAACTTGAGAGTCTAACTAGATCCAAGCTTTGTCTCATAGCTATGGCCTCTGCTTGGAGAGTTGATGCTACAAGAATAGGACCAAAACATGCTGCCAAAACAACACCATTCGAATCTCTAATCACTGCTCCAAAACTCCCCTTATTGTTGTGCTTGAACCCTCCATGAACTTTTTTTTTATAAACAAACCCTCCATGAACATTAACTTTCACTTGTCCTGTCGGAGGAGGTTGCCAAAAAAGAACTGGTGCTTCTGTAGTTTCAGATACATTTGTACCTCCTGAGTAATTCTTTGAAGTCCATATCATGAGCTGCAATTGCCTGTGTACATCCATCAAAACCAAATTTGGAGAGTTCTGAGTGTTGTAAAAAAGAGAAGAGTTTCTTACTTTCCATAAGAACCACAATATATAGGCAATATTTTGAAGAAGAAAGAGAGCATCCTCCTTCACTTGAGCACGAGATTGAAGCCAGCTTTGGAGCCAATTTTTAAAAGTTATATCAAAAGGGTAGGTGTCCATCTGAGCATTGAAAACACTACCTAACCAAGTTCTCTTAGATAGTTCACACTGACAAAGGGCATGGAAGACAGTTTCTACTTTTGCACCACAGATTTCACATGTATCATTATTTACTACCTGTCTCTTTGCTAGGAAGGTTCTAACAGGAATTGCATCTCTGCTACATTTCCATAGGAAAGTTTTGACTTTGGGTTCCACAGGGATTTTCCATATGGATTTCCAAAGGGTACAGTTGGGGGGCTGACCAATCTTAGCATTATCTGATTCAGTAAGATGTTTTGCTACATAGTAGGTTGACCTAACTGTAAATCTTCCTTTCGAGTCTGGAGTCCAGGCTAGCACATCCTCCCACTCCCCTCTTGCCAGATTCAAATTTAGAATTTTGCTTGCATAGAAATCCCCTACCAACTCCTTTACTACATATTCTTTCCATGCTCTACTATTATTGTTAATCAGTTCACTTACCAAGGTAAGAGAGCCTGGCCCCATTAGCTTGAAGCCATCTACTTGTGGAAGCCAACTGTCACCCCAAATTGAGAGGTTATTGCCTTTGTTTACTAGCCACACAACTCATTTTTGGATAATCTTCCTTCTAGCTAGGATACTTTTCCAACCCCAGGAGCCAGAGGAGGGGAAACCATCCCTTAGGAAATTTTTATTTTTGATGTATTTCCCTTTTATTATTTGGGCCCACAAGCTATTTTCAGCTGAAGCGATTCTCCATACAAGCTTTGCTAGGAGAGCAAGGTTAAAACATCAAGGATCCCTAAAGCCTAACCCCCCCATCAAGTTTGTTTCTTGTAATTGTGTCCCAATCCACCCAATGAATTTTATTTCTATTACTTTCATTCTTGCCCCACCAGAAGGTTCTTTGGAGTTTATTTAACTCTCCATAATTTTTTTTTGGGATTAGAAAGCATGATGTAGTGTAAGTTGAGATAGCTGTTACCACGAATTTCAACAAAATCTCCTTCTCTGCTTGGCTTAGGTACTTCTCATTCCAAGCATTCATTTTGCTCTAAGCTATCTCTACCAATTGAGAAAAAAATATTTGCTTTGGTTCTGCTAAAAGAGGTAGATAGTCCAAGATATTTGGATGGGCTCCTTACCAGCTTGACTTTGAGGCTCTTAGTGATGATTCTCTTGAATTTGGGGTGGGTTTTGGAGTTAAAAAAGATTTCAAACTTAGTAAAATTCACATGTTGACCAGAGTCCTTTTCATATCTTTGAATGATTTCCACCACATGGGCTCCTTCCTGAAGGGAGGCTATTGTGAATATATAGCTGTCATCTGCAAAATATAGGTGAGAAATGATGGGGCAGTGAGCATTTAATCTTATACCTGAGATTAAAGAGTTTTGGATCAGCCCATTTAAGTTTGTCGAAAAAACTTCAGAACACATGAGGAAGAGATAAGGAGATAAATGATCCCCTTGCTTGATCCCTCTTTTTGGGAATATTTTTCCTATAGAAGTACCATTGACTAGTATCTGGTAAGATACTATGGATACACACTCCATCACCCATCAAACCTACCTTGGACCAAAACCCAATTTTAGGAGAACCCTCTGAATAAAACCCCACTCCGACCTGTCATAAGCCTTGCTCATGTCAAGTTTAAGAGCCATCGTGCCTTTGGAACTTTTAGATGTTTTCATGTGATGGATTAGTTCATGGGCTATGAGGATGTTGTCATTTATCACCCTTCCTGGGATGAAAGCACACTGATCTGGGCTGATGATTGAGTCAAGATAGGGCTTCAACCTAGTTACCAACGCTTTTGCAATGATCTTATAGGTTGTATTACAGAGGCTAATAGTCTAAGATGGGCTACACACTCTAGGTTCTTTACCTTAGGGACTAGGGTAATGTAGGTAGAGTTCAATTCTCTTAATAGATGCCCGGATTGGAAAAAAACCTTTTACCGCATTGATTACATCTTCCTTAACTATTCTCCAATATTTTTGGTAGAAGAAATTAGGAAGACCATTTGGCCCCGGAGCTTTCCTGGGCTCCATTTGAAATAAAGCGGCTTCTATCTCTTCCTCATTTACATCTCTTTCTAGACTAGACCTCATTTCTTCTGTAATAGAATTGGTACAGGCTTCCACAATTCTACCCAAGTGTCTGGGGTTTGTAGATTTATAAATGTCTCCGAAATGGTCCATTAGGACTGTCTAAATTCTGTCATCCCCCTCTACCCAATTTCCTTCACCATCTTTATTTTATTTTATTGGATTGATACTCAACCCACACCCAAGATAACCCACCCCACCCATTTGCCACCCCTATGTTTGATCATGCAAAAGAGAAGTTCCTGCTATTTTCTCATTGACCAATCATTGCAGATCTTAGTAGTGTAGGCACTCATGATTCAAAAGTAAGCCCATGCTTAGATATGAACTAAAAATTAACACAAAAACGATATTTATTTGTTATTGGTTGTGTAAAATAATAGAAAAATATTAACACAAAAACAATATATAAAATTAATAATAGAAAATTTACAAAAACTAAAACAAAAAAATAGGAGAAATAAAATCAAATATTATTGATGAAAAGACAAAATTAAGTTAATCAAAAACAAGAAAATAAAAGTTATATTCTTAATCTCCATTTACAAAAATGAAGAAACGGATGAATCGTCAACACACCCTGATTTCGTATTTCCAGGATTACCCTCTTTAAATGGTTAAAATTGTTAAGACATCTTAGTTTTATATTTCCAGGTTTGCCCTTTTTTGAATCAACTGGCCTTTGTATTGGAAAGTGTGTACAATTATATTTCCAGGTTCAAGTCCAATTATATTTTGACATGTTACCGAGTGCTGAGTTGGAGTAACCTGCAACCTGCTGAAATGAAAATTCTCTACAAATTTTCTTTGTTAAAGAAATAAACACAAAGGTAAAGCTTTCAACCTGGAGTTCGAAAACCTTTTGGCTTCTGTCTCAACCCTTTCCTCAAATCTGAACTCTCTTTGTAGAAATCGTCACCAAGAATTTGTTAGGATGGACAAATGACCCAGTGGTCGTGGTTTTATGAGGAAAATACAGTAAAAACCTCCCTTGAAAATGACGTTTAAACATTGAAGTGCTAACAAATGATTTACAATTATTACAAAAATATTGATAATTCAGTAATAATTACTGATAATTAGTTTGTTTATTCAATAATTTGACAATTTCATAATGATGGTAATTTCAGTAGTTGTTATTATCAATTTATTAGTCATTATTAAAAATAATTATCTATAATTTTGACTTCTAATAACCTCAATAGTATTGAAATTATCAAATTATTAAATAACAAAATTACTGTAATTACTCAAATTTCCACTATTATCAAATTTCTGAAATAAAAAATCATCAAATAAAAAAAATCTATAAAAATTATTGAATAACAAAAGTGATTTTAAAAATCATTGTTATTATTATTATTATTATTGAATTATCAATAATTTCCAATAAAGTTGAAATTATCAATAATTTCTATGGGATAACTATAATTGTTATTATTATGTAACTATCATTTTTGAAAATATTGTAATTACTATTATTATTTAATAATTCTCATTATTATTATGTAATTACAAAATTATTGAATAAAAAATAGTTATCAATAATTGTTTTGAATAACAAAATTTAAATCATTTTTCGTAATTTCTAATAAGAAAATTTTTGAAAATTATTTTAAATAATGGTAATTATTGGAATTGGCATAATTATAAATTATCAAATTATTGGATAACAAAATAATGTTTTTCTTATGGCATTTTTTAGGGTGTTAGTAAGGATTTTCAATTCCTTAACAATTTCTCTGAAGTTTTGTACTATTTTAGGAGGATAGGAGGATGGTGTTTTGTTCAGAACATGAGTTGGATATCATGACTGAGGATTATGATATGTTGGTTCAATGATAGATTTCAAGTTGTCGATGAGGCCTGGCAAAACAAAAAGATGCACTAGCAATTCTTCAATTTCATACCAATTTAGTTTAAAGGTCCTAAGAATAAGTGCTTAGTTGATGATTTGGGTCACAATGGAACTACTGAAATCAGTCAAATTGATCGTTCAAGAATGAAAAAATGAGAAAAAAAGGAAAAGAGGGGATACCTTTCCTGGTTAATTGGTTGAGTTGCAGTTCTACCATTGGTTGAAAAAGACAATGGAGAAGAAAGTGTCGAAGAGCCTAACCCTATGTTTTTGGACGATTGAAAGGCATAAGTGGCATTTTGAAATCTAACTAGGGACAATTTTGTAATCAAAATTTTGAATAAGTGTTTATTGTATAAGCACTTTAAAAATTTGAAATTTTAGGCTACTTCAATAAGCATTTGTTTCAAGCTTATTTCCCAAATTTTAATAAGTGCTTAATGGTATGGTCCTGGCCCAAAATAAGTTCTTATTCAAATAAGCACTTATTATTAAGCACTCCCAAACTTGGCCTTAGTAGTTAATGAGCTTTAAAATTGACTGCATTGGGTATTTTTTGCTATGAACATTCATTGGATTTTTTTATATCTTCAATCATGTTTTTTTCATCTAATCATGTAAACCATGTCGAATTATGATTAGTTTATCAAATTGAGTAAATTTTCACATCTTCAATCATAATTGTTTGGTTTAGTTTAGCTTGGTCCCCATCCTGATGATTAGCTTATAATCTTAATTGTTTGATTATAAGCTAGAGTTGGTTTATAAATTGATGAAGATATGAGTTGTTGTTATTGTTGTTAAAAGGTAAATTTATTAGAAAAGAAAACAAAGTATACAAAACATGTATGAAAAGCATAAAGCAGAGACAAAGCAGATCCCACAAGCCATTCCAACAAAACAAACTTTGAACAGGCATGAGATCGCAAGAACAAGACCTAACAAAGGCAGCACCCAAACACAAAGACCTTGGATATCCTACTACAGAGGCCCAAAGCACCCCCTAAACCATGAAAAAAAAAACTAGTGGACCTAATTACTTCTGCCTCTACCTCTTCTACCTCTCCCTCTAGTGCTACAAGTCCCACATGAAGGAGGACAACAACTGACAGGTCATAATAGTTCATCAGCATCTTGGACAAAGTAGATCCCATAATCCATTATTATTTGTGTATTATTTTTCATACTTGAAATTTGAAAATTAGTTTATAATAATTCAAATATATTCTTTTAGCAATAATATGATAAACATACACGTGCAACACACGTGCACCCCACTAGTTATCAAAAAAGAAAAGAAAAATAATAACACAAAATTTATTAAAAACTAACAATAGAAAATAATTAGATATCGGTTTCCCATGCATTGCACGGGCCCCACTATATATACATGTCAAATTTTAGAGTGGGCTTATTGACCAACTTGAGCCCAAGCCCAACCTGAATACATCATATTTCAATCATGGTTTTCAAAATTGGAACGGAACAGATGGTCGGACCGGAAAAACCAAAAATCGGTCAGGTTACCGGTTTTGTTTTTCCCCAAAAGTGGATTTTCTCCAAAAACTGTTCATTTTGGTCACCAAACCGCTGACCTGGGCGGTTAACCGTTCGAACTGTTCAAACTGTTTTGACCATTTTTTTTATTATTTTTTTAGTTTTTTGTTAGAGCAGGCCAACCGCTTAACCCAGGAACTGGACCCCTAACTGGTTTGTTCTCCGGGTCGGTTTTGAAAACCTTGATTTCAATCATTCAATGTGGGGAAGGCATGTGTTGGGAAGATGAGGGCAAAAGAAAAATGGTGACATCGTCTCCTCCCAAATTTCTTCAACTTAACGGAGTCCATGTGATTAACGGGCACTTGGACTCAAAGAATAAAATACAACACTTTTAATTTCACCTCTCCCTCAAGTTGTTCCCCTCCCCATTTCTCTCCCCTGCCACTTTTCTTGAGTGTCTTTCTTTCCAACCACTGCAAATGTGAATTCTCAAATTAGAATGGTTTTTGTTGTTTGAACAACACAACCAAGATGATTTACTTAGGGTCCATTTGGTTCATAGTCAGAATTGGAATCAAAATCAAAACCCTCTGGAATCGGAATGGTCCATTCCCATAGTCTATTTGGTTCAGACAGGAATGGGAATGGGAATTAAAATCAGCAAGAATGAGATTTCATTCCCAAGGGAGGGACAGGGAATGGCCATTCCCTCAAATGGGGGAATGCCATTCCAGCAGGAATGGGAATGGGATCCCGATTCCGCCCAACCAAACAGTTGGAATAGGAATAGCCCACTCTGATTCCGATTCCAGACCCCAATTCCTGCAAACCAAATGGACCCTTAGTCATGAATTAAGGAAAGGGGCAAATGCCTCCTCGTCGAATTAGAACCATTTTTGCGGTCTTAACAATTTTTTTTTTCAAAAAAGAATTGAAGGGAAAAAGGAGGTATTGAAATTTACAAGATATATCATAGGCCTTGATCAAGATATACTATCACAAAACAATATGTGAGACCCAAACATATGAAAAATAGTGAATTTGTGAGGGACAAATAAAATCTGGCAGCCAAAACAAAAAAAGAGCTAATAAAATCCTTTTGTTCATTATATCTAGAAGCAAGAAGCTTGTGATTTCTCCCTTTTGTTTTTTTCTACAAGAAACTCTGAAGGTGACTGTTTTTTATTCTGATCGACAAGTTCGTTCACTTGATGAGGCAAGGTAGGTGGTCGGAGAGAAGAGAGCTAGAAGGGAAGGGGAGAGAAAACTCAAGATTCAAGAGCCAAGAGGGGAAATCAAGCTAGGGAGATGTGGAATTATGGGTGTTCTAAGACACCCGTTAACAGCCATGCATTAGGAATATCATACGTTTTCTCATGAGGAGACAAAGACCCCTCTGTTAATGTTCCACTAGTTAACCTCAAAACAGATTCTCATTCTAAATCCCCAAACTACCCTTATTTATTTGAACAATGAGAAGAATTCATCATCATACTGTTAAAATCCAATAACATTCTTAAACATTTCGTGTTTTTTTGGAGTGGGAAGGAACTTTGTAGTGCTCTGATAGAGAGTTGCTGATTAACTCTCTACAAGAGAGAAGTGATCATTCTTAGTAGTTGTGTTTGCTGGTTTTTCTGTGGATCGAACAGAGAGGAGTAGTCAATGGAGATCACCAAAGCAGGAAAGGAGGAGGAGCAACCAAGAGTATTAATCAAGAACTCTGAGAAGAGATTGGGTCTCTATGCAAAGGTAATATCAGATAAACCACTTAATGTATCAGGAGTCATAGAACAAATCAAGGACATGTGGTGGTGGGTTAAAGGAGAGCTGCAGATCGAAAGAGCTACTGAAAATCTACTTTGGATCTTTTTTACTAGAGAAATGGATAGGAAGCATGTGCTGAGAGATGAACCATGGGTAGTGAAAGAGTACCCTCTCATATTGAAGGAGTATGTTGATTATATCTTACCCTCATAAGTGAAATGAATACTATGGACGTGTGGGTGAGAATATTGAATTTTCCAATGGGGTACAGAACAAAAGAAACCGGAGCTCTACTGGTGCAAACAACAAGGGAAGTTTTGGAAATGAACTCTGAAGAAGATAGAAGAAAGAAAAAGAAGGAAGAATGGAATAGGGGCTTGAGAGTGAGAGTGAGAATAGACATTAGAAAACCATTAGTAGTTGGGGCAAAGGGAACCTTAGAGGATCGAAAGAAAGCTGGTTCTCCTTTTAGTATGAGAACCTGCCGATTTTCTATTACAAATGTGGAGTGCTTGGGCATCTGGAAAAAGCATGTGTGGAGGCTACAGATAATAGCAAACAAATAGAAAATCTAATTGCAAGAATGAAGGAACAAAGCTTGGACTCCTCCAAAGCTTTGATTGGATACGAGCCATGGTTGAGAGTTGGAGTTGGAGAAGAAGATGATAGATTCCTGAATCTTGAGAAGAAGAAGAAAGAATAGGGAAGAAAGAAATTAGAGTTTCAGACCCTGAGAGAAGAGTCTAGAAATGGGAGGAGAACTGAGATAAAACCAAGAAAAGAATCAGTCGAGACCAGTTTGGAAGGTATGGACGAATGAAGAAAAGAAGCCCTGGAGGATAGAGCAGAGAGAGTAGAATGTAAAGAACTTATCAGAACTCTGGTGAGAAGGAAGCTCTTCCCTGAAGAGCACGACAAAGAAGTTGGACTGACAATCATGGAGGAAACACCCCGGAGCTTCAATGTTGTCCTATCTTCAGCTAGTTTTTTTCTGGTGAAGAAGTCTAAATAGAGAGGAGGTGGCATGGATGAGAAGCAAAACCATCCCCAGTCGCACAAGCCTTACTTTTCCGGGTTACTTAGTCAGGAAAGACCAACTAGAGTTGAGTACTGAACCACACAAAATAGGAAAATCGTGCTTGACACTGCAAGTCATACCAGATATGGAAGGTGAGAGAGAGGATTTCGAATATAAGGGAGAAAAAAATTTTTCCATTTCCAGAAAGATAGCAGAGGATGAGCTAGAGACTTCCTCAGAATTTATTGTGCATACTGAAGAGGTTATAGGTGCAGACAGCCGCTCTGATCAAGGAGAAGAAAAGTGGAGTGATGAAGAGCTGGGTATGGACGGGCAACCTGACCTAAAGTACCTATTCCCAAACCCGGACTCAAACCTAGAGTCATCCCTAGACCCAAAACCGGAATCGAATATGGACTCAAACCTAGACACAAACCCGAACTCAAAGTTAGACTCAAACCTGGACCCAAACCCGCATCACCAGATAAGAGTTAATGAAAAGGAGGTTATGCTTCTCGCTGAAATCAATAGAGAAAAGAGGGGGAGAACTCTGAGTCAGGAAGAAGATGCACAAGAACAAGCCAAACGAAGGAAGAGAGGTCAAGAGGAAGAGGGACAAGGGCTAGATGGCATAGAAGGTGAGATTCTTAGTTTCTTTAAGTGTGATATCGAGCAACAAACACCAGCCACCACAAGTTGGATCTGGCCGACGAACTGCGAACAGGTATGTTGAACCCAAGATTTCAAATCTACTTCACTTCTTTACTACTCTAATGATCTATCAATAGATAGTAATAAGAAAACCAATGTTTTTCCTAGCATAGTAGACTTCATGTTAAATCCCAAGCTAGGTGATTGGATCCACCAAACAAAGAAAAAGGGGAGAAAAAAATCAAAAAAGAAAAAATCTGAAATACATAAATGGTGCCCAAACCTTAAATGCACATTAAGAAATAAATGTATATGTACATAAGTAAAATACAATCAAAGAATGAGCACATTGTGGAGAATAATTTTTAAAAATCACTTGAAAAGTCAAGAAAAGGGAAAAAGTTACAAACTCAGTAGAATTGGGGGCAAGGGAAATAGAGTTGGAGTTACTAAGGCTCTATTTTTTTCACTTTGTACAAGAAAGAAAATGCAGATCTAAGAGCAGAGAAAAAGAAAATTCAAAAATTCAAAAGACACTAAATTTACTTTGATTGTGTTGGCTTAGGTTTCTTGGAAAATGTAGGGCTTGCGGGAGTTGACCCAAAACAACTCCCTCTGTGGAAATGAAGGTTCTCTGCTAGAACTAGATGAAGGGGTCAAATTATGACCAAGAAAAGTTAATCAAATTGAAAAGCAACTAGATGAATGGATAAGAAGGGAAGAAATCATGTGGGCTCAAAAAGCTAGGGTTAACTGGCTTAAGTTTGGGGATAGAAATACAAGATTTTTTCATAATCAAACAATTAGGAGGAGAGCAAAAAATAGAATCTTGAAACTGAAAAATGAAACTAGAGAGTGGATAGAGGGGCAAGAAAATGTCCAAAATATCATGGAAAACCATTTCCAAAAAATGTATACATCATCTTGTCCTACAGATATGGAGATGGCTCTGCAATGCATCCAAACAATAATAAATGAAACATACAATGAAAACCTAGAAATGGATGTCTCAGATGAGGAGATCAAGGAAGCCTTGTTCCAAATGGCTCCCAGGAAAGCCCCATGACCAGATGGATTCCCCAACCTCTTTTTTTCAATCTTTTTGGGAGACTGTGAAGGAGAATGTAGTAAGAGATGTTCAAGGTTTCTTTAACTCGGGAGAAATGAGCAAAAACCTCAATTCAACATTCATAGCCCTAATTCCAAAAATAAAAAATCCAGAAGATGCTTCACAGTTCAAGCCAATCAGTCTGTGTAATACTGTTTACAAGATAATTGCAAAAGTTTTAGCAAATAGAATGAAGCCAATTTTAAATGATATCATCTTAGAAAACCAGAGTGCCTTAAATAGAAAAAAGATGGTTTCAAAAGTGATTAAAGTTAAAAAAGTAGAAAAGCCTTCTATTTATTTGGGATTTCATTCTCTTGTAAATAAAAAAAAGAACCAAATTTTTGAACATCTTTCGGAGAGAGTATCAAACAAAGCCAAAGGTTGGAGGGGATCTCTGCTATCTCAAGTAGGAGAAGAGGTCCTAATGAAGTCTATCCTGACTGCAATACCAACCTATTGTATGTCTTGTTTCCTTCTCCTAAAGAACATCTGTAATTCTTTGACAAAAAGCTAAAAATCTTTTTGGTGGGGAGTTAAGGATGAGAAGAAAAAGTAAGATGGGTAAATTGGAAACAGATTTGTAAAAACAAATCAAATGGCGGGGGGGGGGGGGTTAGGTTTTAGAGATCCCAGAGCTTTTAATCTTGCTTTGCTTTCCAAACTGACATGGAGGCTTTGTCCTTGTTTCCTTCTCCCAAAGAAATACATTCGTTAATGTATATCTTTCTCAATTTAGGAAAGACTTAACTGAAAAAATTAGCAGATATTGCCCTTGTTTTATGGGGCACTTGGAAAGATAGAAATCTCTTTTATTTTGAAAATGAAAATCCAAACCCTTTTGTAGTCATCTCTCTTAGTTGCAGGTCAACAGTGAAGAGATATCTCTGGCAACAAAGATCAAAAAGAGCTTCCAAGACTAACCAGAGCAAAAAGGATGTTTTTTGGCTTCATTATCAAAGATCATTTAGGGTGTTGATGGGGTGTGGGTTTTGGGCAAACAAAAGCTTTGTCACCTCTGAAATAAGAAGCTCAAACCCTCCTAAAGGCAGTTGTTTTTGCAGATAAAACGAATAAATCAGACCTTGTTTTTGAATTAGATTGTGAATATTTAGTTAGATTGCTAAATGATGTTGATGGTTGTGAAGATCCGGATGTCCTCTTTTGTTGTAAGGATATTCAAGAAATTACCACCAAAAGAATTTTCAGAGTTCAGTTCTGCCCGAGGAAAACAAACCAAGCAGCGCATACCACAGCCAGATATGATTTCTCTGGAGAATTTGAATCTAGTTTTGCAAGTCCTCTATGTCTTTCTATTGTAGTGAACTTGGATTTAGCATTTTGTGAGTCTGTAGTAGTTTTCTTTCCTTTTGTAGTAGGTTTGTTTTTTTTTTCTGTTGTGCCTGTCTCAGTTGTTTGCCCCAATCCCACCACATTCATGGACTGAGGAGTGGGGAGTCCTATTAAATTATCATGCGTGAGATTGTTACCAACAAAGAATTCATGGTTGATTGCTGTAGACCCAGACACCTTGGGATTGACTATGAGAGATACCCCCTTTATTACTCGAAGGGCTATTGTCCAGAAAAATGAACTTGGTAGTTGCCTTTGTGGGATGTTATGACTTGATGGCAGATATACTGTTTCAACTTTCAAGTGCGATTAGATCATGTTTGGTTCAATACTCTCCCTCTATCATTCTCGCCCAGATTGAGATTATAAGATGAGCAAAAGAACGAGTAGGGCGACAAAAACTTTGCTTTGAACCAAATAATGTTAATTGACTTCAAATCAAAAGCAGCAAACCCATAATCGTTATAATACATCATATCATAATGAGCAGCACAAAGCTTCGTTTGTCAATACAAAGAAATCTACACCATTATATGCAAAGCAAATTCTACTTTGATACATCATAGTCCCCTGCGCTGTAATATCAATAAAGCTCAGATGGCCAATGAGATGATGCAGATGAAGTCATGCGTGGATCAATTTCGTTTTCCTGCCCACGTGCTACCCATACAATATAACTATATGCATTTAGCGTTGGTTTTCCCTACGCCTCACATATCTGGTTCTATCATTGTATCTGGGTCTGTCTTGAGCTCTCTGGGGCACTGGCTCCACCCTTCTCTGTCTCTCCGGGGATCTTTGCACGATCTCTCCGTTCACAAACAGTTCAGCTGCAAATGAATAGAAAAACAAGGGTAACAAACTCAGGATGGTAGCATTGACATTTGACAGTAGAATATTGGGAAAACATTCAGACAAATTGAGACCGAGAAAGATGCTGAACCAAGCTCTTGTATCATTTCAGCCACAATTAATTTGTCTTATTTTTATATATTAGCTAAATGTCATGTTTCATCTCCACTGATCTGCAGCTCCAGTTGCAAATGAGAAGCCAAGAACAGTTAAAGAGAAGTTTTGACTCAAGTCCATTAGCATTCAAAGCTATTCATTGCCCTTGGAAAGGCTCTTTTTCTTTGCCAAGATGGACTATTGCAACATTAGCTGCATATAATTAATTATATTTGCACCCATAATAGTCATTTGAAAGCTACAAATCTATTTGAGTGTTTCATCTCCACTGATCTGCGACTCCATTGAGCATGAGAAGCCTAGAACAGTTAAGAGAGACACTTGATGCGAGTCCATTAGCATTCAAAGCGACTCATATCCCTGCATGGGCTCTCATGCTTTGCCAAGATGGACTGAACATGTTATGTAGCTTTTCCACATTTTCACTAATTCATGTTTATGAAACAAGAATCTTGTGGTTGCAAATGACCATCAGGTGTTTCATGGCCATGAACTATAACATTAGATGAGGGAAGAACTCAACAGAATACCAAGTGTCACACACCATAATCAATCTGCAGATGGACAGGGAAAAGATGCCCAACATTCATTGTTTTTCCTATGTAAATACTACTAACAAAAGCATGCGTGCCTCATGGATAGAAAAAAGAGGTAATGGCACCAATGCTTGCTCCCCAGGGCAATGGAATATGAGACCACCCATTGACAGAGCATTTCCCCAGAAGGAAAGAATACCTCCCCCATCACATAATGATAGAAACTTGACGATTGCAATTCAAAAGCAGGCATTCACATGCTAAAGGGAGCTTTACCAATGTGGATTGAGCATAATCATGTGCACTATGTGACTTAATTATGAACATATTCCACGCTGTAAGTTCCAATTCCATGCCCAGATTTTATTAAGCTAAAAGCAGTTAAACTTCATCTACCCACAGACACTCAACAGTGAACTATACATCTAATATTTTCCTATTCAAAATAATATTGACAGGCAAGGACGCTCAGCATCTAATCTTTTCCTATTTAAATGCTAATAACAAAAGAATGTATGTCTCATGGCCAGTCCCGAGAGGTAATAGCAGGACACTGCTCCCCAAGGCGATGGAATATGAGACCACCCATTGACGGAGTACCCCCCCATAAGGAAAGAACATCAACATCTTTGAGCTCTTTTTGTGACGTTTACAGTGGAATATACAAACATAATTGGTTTGCTCCATTATCAAGTAAGGGAGATCTTTTACCAAGAATATCTCCCCCGTCACATAATGGCAGAAATCGGACCACTAGAATTCAAAATCAAGCTTCACCCACTAAAGGCCTTACATTTTACAATAGTGGATTGAACACAATCATGTGCTCTATGTGCTTTTAATTATATATAAACATATTCCAAGCTACAAGTCAACATCCCATGTCAATATTGATAGCCCAGATTTGGGCTAGCTAAAAGCAGTTAAATTCACCTTATCCTACAGACAAAGAAAAGCAAACAATAGACTTACAATATCTGATTGCTCGTTTAATTTGCCCTAAATGAGATGTTTCATAGTTCAAAAACATGTGTTCCTTTGCTACTATAAAACACTAACGCTTGCTTGTTTCTCCACAAAACATTTCTATGTGCATCAATAATACCGCACTAATGTGTTCAATGTAGGTACATTGATTTAACAAAAATAAACCATGGAAAATCATTGATAGACACACTAATTTATTAATAATTTGTCACGTCATCCTATGATTTTTAATCTTACCTCCGTAATCCTTGTTCTCTGCATCGACGTAAGAATCAGGGAGCACAAAAAGTACGCCAGGAAGACCTAAGGAGGAGAACAGAAGTCAGCAATGTTGCAGTCCTATAATACGATTGGGCCTGTTAAGCTTTTAATCACAAACCTTCAAGTTTATTTGATGTTTCCTCATCAATCTCACATCCGAAACCAAAATATCTATCGCATGAGACGTTGTATATCTTCTTCTTTGCTTCCTCTTCACTGATATTTCACAGAAGAAAGAAACAATTAGAAAAGCAAAACCCAGATGAAAAGGAAAGGTTTTACTTCAACCGTCCCCTAAAAACCCAGAGAACGAGTATCAACATTTTACTTGCTTGCACTGATTAGAAATGCAAAGCCAAAGGAACTTCAACGATATCCAGAACCGATCAAAACATCCAAAAGACACAAAAAAAAGAGAAATGCGACCAAATAAAAAAGGCATATTTTGCGGTAAAGTGATCATTAGCTCCCAAAGAAAAATTAAAATGTAAAACTAAACCCTAAGCCCTGGTTTCAGATTTGGGGTCAAAAGATCATTAACCCCCAAGAGATAAAGGCAAACAATATTTATAATGAAAAACCAGACCCTAGAAATGGTTTCAGCAACCATACTAATTCACTAGGCCTCTTTCATGTTCTTTACCTTCCAACGACCTTGGCTAGGGTTTGGATGTAGCAGTCGATCATCTGCTGCTTCGTGGCACCCTCACCACCGGGCTTATCCATAACGATGAGCCAGTGCTCGTAGTCGCAGCCAGGGAACAACGGTGCCATCTCCGTTGGCGGCCTATCGCTGAAGTTTGAACCCGAGTTCAGCGGCGAATACGCCGAATCACCAGATCGATTTACCCTGCATCTAATAGGGTTCAACCGAACCGCGCCGGGGGAAATAACTCGGACTGAGTGAGAAAGCAACACCGAAGGACGCCTTCCCCGGAGAAAGCCAGGCAAGGGAGGGGCTCCAGAAATAGAAGTGGGAGAAGAAAATAAGCGTTTGCAGAGCAAGTGAGAGGATGTTGAGCAGCGAGACGAGGTGATGGCTCGAGCTATCGCTGCTGCCACCGTCGTGGCCATGGCTGGGCTGGCCGCTGGGTGAGGAAGCGAAATGGAGAGAAGAGAGGAGATTGTGAAGAGGCGAGGTTCAGGGTTATGTGATGGGGTTTAGGAGGTATTTATGATTGTCGTCAAGAGGGTAAAAACTAAAACCCTAAAAGAGAGGAGCACATCCATCGACTGGTGCATCAAAGCGATCAGACGGCGTCTTTTCTGGATCTACGTTCCCTTCTCTGCAGTTGATTAGATTGATGCGTCGAGTCCGCGACTGCAAATTGTAATATCTTCGCCGGCTCCTAAAATATCAGTCGAAGTGGGACCTGGGGCCATTTTGGCATACGGGCCCAAATGGTGGGTCTAAGGCCTTAAGCCCATGCCCAACTGAATTAAAAGAACCATCAGTATATAGAATGGGTAGATTATTGTGATGCACGTGATGGTCTTGAGATGATAATTGTGTAGACGGCTTGCACTCAAAAAGGAAGTTGCTTGCTGTCTTAACCACTCTCAAATATCCCAATTGTTTCTAGCTTCCCATATGCAATAAATGATTATTGCAATGCTGAGACTCGTTAATGCTTGTTGCTTCCCTAGGTTTTGAGCCAGTGAATTGTACCATTCCTGAATGATGATGTGAATGGGTGATTGTGGAGTTGTACAAGGATTTAAGCCAATTTGGGCTCCGCACCATACAGCCCGTGCAAATGGGCATTGAAAATAGAGGTGGCGTGTGGTCTCCTCTTGGTTGTTCCAGAATGCACAAAGTTTGTCCAGTTCTAGTAACCAGGGGCAGTCCATCCCAGAGGGTCTTCCAAAGAAAGACTTGGAACCGGTATGGAATTTTGAGCTTCCACTTGAAGTGAGTGGTCGAGCTTGATGCACCCAATGAAGAGAAGAGATGAAAGGCCTATTGGATTTTAATCTCATAAGAGATTAAATCCAATGGACTTGATTGGTCAATTACATGAGAAATTGCACTTGCACACTTGATTGAAAAATCAGTTTTTCTCTTACCGAACCTAGTTTTGAACTTGTCCCACATTGGAAAATTATAAGTTTTGTTTTAAGTATTTCAATAGGAGTTGATTTACATTCCCTAGAATTAGTAGAGGAGAGTATGGGGATTCGATGCCGCGCATACACGCGCGCGCGTGTGTGCGGTGCAATGAGGCGCTTTAGAGGCGCACTTCGCGTGGCTCGTGATGGGCGACTTGGTTTTGGTGCGTTGCTGACCATTGATCACCGTTGATGAGATTAATGGTCACGATTCGATTGGGTGTGATCAAGAGGCACAATTCAAAGTTAACAGTCACTAACTGTTAACTACTTTTTAAACAGTCACAATGTTTGAAATTGTGACTGTTCAAGGTGCCTTCTCTAAACCAATACATACCTTTTCTTCATACCTCTTCACAAATTATTTAAGGAACATGAATCAGACTCCAAAGGCACACAATTTCGAAATTCACTATCTCTCTCTCTCTCTCTCAGTCCGGTCTGCTACAGTTTCACAGAAGGTTTCTTTGGAGACTCTTCAACTTTGCTGGTTGCAGATTCTCGCCCAAGGCTCTGTTGTATCATGAGAACAAATTTGCCTGTAACTCATCAACAAACTCAGTAAAACTGAGTGGGGGCAAATAACGTTCTAAAGACAGTGTCTTCAGACGCGTCTCAGAGCTTCTCCTCCAAAGTTACAGTGACCCCATTTTCCCCAACAAGGCCGACTTTACAATGTATTGGCCATAAGAGTTTTTTCTCCAAATAAGTAGATCCATCGACTAACTTGGCCCTAGGTGTGTTGCTATAATATATTGAATGGTGAAAGCTGAAAAGAATTGCTGGAGCATTGGGAGACTTCATGAACCATCTCGGTTAAGAAACTATGACACCTTCATATCACGCATCCTAGCTTGAGCTGACGGCAAATTAGGATGTGGTATGTGTCTGGGCAGCGTTGGAACCCAAGGATCCGAAGTGGCAGAGACATGTAACCCATCCTTGATGGACTACAGTAAATTCGAATGCAGTAATGGTAGTAGCTGATGTGCTTGCTGCCACCATTGAGAAGTGCGACTTCCTTTTTTTTTTATGCGAAGAGAGAGGTATGAGGGAAGTACTTTAGCTTGACTTATCTGTTAAAAGCCTCCATATTTGTTTCCCGAACATGACTTGATTCATGATGCCATAGGTTCTAAAACCTAGCCCTCCTTGTTCTTTTGGCTGGCATAGCTTGTTCCATGGTATAGTGTGCCTAGAAGCCTTATCTTTATCACCCCACCAAAATGACATTGTCATTTTGTCTAATTTAGAGGTTGTTGCTTTCGGTAAGATTGATGTTCTTCACACAAGGAGATTGAGAAGATCCACTTCAAGCTTATACAAGTCTCGGACCATTCTAAGTTGCACCATACGTGTGTCAAGAAGCACACGCTTGAGAAAATAATATCGTATTAATATTTTAAACCTTGCATGTAAGGCCACGTTTGTTTGGGGTGGAAAATCGAATCATGGAAAACTTTATACCCCAGTTCGATTTTACACATGTTTGGAAACAGTGTAATTTTACATCGTAAATCGGTGTAAAATTCATTTTTAATTTTATTTTTTACATCGACAGTCGATGTAAAATATACATCAAAATTGTTAGTGTAAAACTAACGTCTCTTTCTTGTCATTTTTTCTCTCGTTGACACCGATGCATCTCCATCAAACATCTAGAAGGAAAACCTACAACGGCAATATGAGATTTCTCTCTCCTAGGACGGCAGCGGCAATATGAGATTTCTCTCTCCCAGGGCAGATCTGAACCCAAAGTGGCAACAGTAAAACCCAGTTACAGTGGCAGTATGAGATTTCTCTCTCCTAGGGCGGATCTAAACCCAAGGCGGCAACGGAAAAACCCAGTTGCAGCGCAGCAATATGATCTCTCTCTTTCTCTCTCTCTCTCTCTCTCTTTTCTTCTTCTTCTTCTTCCCCCCTTTTTTCTTTCTTTGTTCAGTCACCACCGCTACAACCAGTTGCAGCGGCAAATCTGTGAACCCACCTCCGACCTTTCTCTCTCCAAGAGTCTCTCTTTCATTCTCTCTCTTTCTCTCTTTCTCTCTTCTCCTCCTCCTTTTTCTTCTTCTTCTTCTTCTTCTTCTTCCTCTTCTTCCCTCCTCCTTCTGTGTCAACTATAGTAGCTCCCATCTCAGGTTTCATCAATAGCTCCCATCTCACCGAATTTATACCTTGACAACCAAACATAGTTGGTGTAAAATTTCAAAATCCATGGGTCCCAATTTCCATCGACAACTAAATCGGTTCACATTTCCCATTGGTGTAAACTGAATTTACACCTAAAACAAATGCAACTTAAGAAAAAAAAAGCACCCATGGGTGCATTGGACGCATGAACCCAGCAATCACGTTCGACCACGTCGATTGACCATAGGATGGGTAACGTTAATGTGGGTTTGGTCATCAACTAATGGAGTTTAGTTCAATCGGATACAAGAAGACAAAACATCCATTTCCATTTCACACTCAATTCGAACTCCCCCTCCCTATCCTCATTTCAAACCCTCCTACCACAACAACAGCTCACCGACACCTTCACTCCACACTGGTGCCTCCGTGAACGATGAAGCCACCAGCGACCCTGTCCATGGTTCTTTCAATTTTTTATTGAACCTCTCCATTTTGTAGAGAACATAGTACATGCAATTGAATGAAGTAAGTCTCTTTGTATGGAATCGAAGGAACATGTGAAGGAAAGAAAACGATCATGCCCTGAAACCAAGCAACCACAATGTGTTGGATCCATTTGCCATGTTTGTATCTCTGGGGAGTGGTTGGGCCAAGAGCTCACCCTAAGGATTTATAGATGTTTTACACAGTCGGAGGTTAAACAGATGTGTAAGCTCTTTAGCTGGATCAGAACCTATGTGTGCTAGCCCTCATTCTATTAATGACCACTACTAGAATTCTTACATTTAGAGGCGACACAAAAAAATGCCTCCAAAACATATCAAAGAAGGCAGGATTATTTGATTGTCATAGACGCACTTTTTAACGCCTCTTTAGTCAATTTTTATCCTTGCATATTTGGCAGACAAAAGAAAACGGTCGCCATTTAGGTTTAGCGCGCAAAAACCATCACGTGCGAATGCCAAATCTCCTCCCGGACAAACGAGCGACTCTTAACATCTTCTTGAGCCAAACCTGTTTCCCCATTTTCCCACTTCCTCTTCCCCTTTTAAACTCTCTCTCTCTCTCTCACCCTCTTCGGACGAATGAATTCTCTAGACAACACTGGACAAACTTGCAGTGGCAAGTTTGGTTTTCTCTTTTCTTGTTTTCTCACTCATTTTTTATTTATTTCTTATTCTCTTCCTCCCTATCCTTGTTTTTTTTCTATTTCTTTCTCACTTTCCCTTTTTCTACAACTCTCTTTTAATTTTTCTCCACCGAATCACAGGTCGCCATTACTCTTTGCTTATTGTTCATCGACCTCGGGTGATAAAGTCCAAAACGTGGTGGGAAATGAAGAAATCTTCGGATTGTCGTCCCAGTTACTGCCCCTCTTGGGCCCTTTCTTGGCCATTATCGTAGATAGAATTTGCTTCAAGATATTGTTGGCTATCGTGCAGACATCCTTTGTCTTCAAGAGGTAAGTTGGTGTGCATTCATTTACTCCATCTCTAGATTTGTTTGTTTTGAGGACTTGGTAATCTTAGTTGGTTATGATCTTGTTAAGAGATATGCTTTTTCTAGTATTTTAGATAGCTCATAGAATTTCTTGTTGTCTGATGTATTCTGAAAACCCAACTAGTTGATGTACAAGGAAAATTTCATTAGCCTTATTTATATTGTGGTCTATGGGACTGGCCAAAACCTAAATTAACTTTTACCTGTTCATGGCATAACAATGCTAGTATTTTGTAACTAGAGGTTGATGTTACCTGCTCCCTTTTAAAAAAGAAGAAGAAAAAAAACTTCAATGCAATATTTGTTTTTTGGTTCTCTATAATGATTGCTTCATATGTTAAGGAGGTTTTTTCTTTCATGTAGGTTGAATTTAATAAGGCTGCACAGTCTTTGATTGGTGCAATGGTTCCAAGTGCTTAGAATAAAGCTGCTTTGAATTGATTGCTCAAGGTACCTTCACTGCACTCAATTTCTTCTGTGTCTTCCTTGATTTGTTCTTGAATTGTTGGTTTTTCAACTGATGTGTTCCTTTTTTCTTATCCTTTGATTTCTGTGTAGGATAATATTGCACTAATGACTCTTCTGGAGGCAAAATTTATTGCTAATAAGTGACAAATTTTCTATATAGTAAGCACACGTCTTAGCCTTTTTATCTTGTATTTTAGTCTTTATTCTCGGTTATTCATCTATGACTATATTCCTCAAATTGTTGTAGTTTGAGTTTATGGCTTCTTTTATCCTTGCATCCATTCCATGATGACAGAAAGGGAGATACAGCAATTTGTCTTAGTGTGCTGCATTATATATTGTGTTTTGTGTGTAGGTGACAATGTTTGTTCACCTTTTCATATGTCCTGGCTTAGCTGACCATGATAATTTTTATATTTATTTGTATACCTTGTTCTCTACTAATTCATGGCTATAAAAGAAGGTATAGGACTGTTACTCAATGTTGGTCCCAGCTATCTGGGGTCTTTGTAGTGGTGGGCTGGATGGGGACTTAACCTTTGTCATTGTTTTGGCACAAAGTGGTTGTTCTTATCTTGAACTCACCTTATCTTGCTTGCCATTTGTCCTTATCGGCAATGCCAATGGTCACCCATGCTTCATAACCAATAGTTTATAATGGCTTTGCTGCACTTGTAATACAAGTTCCAAGGTCTATTTGTTGTGTCAAACTTTTTGTGTAGTTTAAAAACATGTGGCTTTTTAATTTTGTGCTTAGAGCCTCCGACATTATCAATTACCTCGGGTTCAAAGGCCTATGGCTGATGTTTATGCTTCAATAGAGCTATAGTTCATCCAATGTTCTCTCTCTCTCTCTCCACCCCTCCTCAATCCTTTAAATGTTAATGTTAAACTGTTCCTTCTAAATTTATACTGGTGGACTACCAATATGATTTATTGCATTTAGAGAAAAAATCTGATAAGTGACTACCTAAGCTGCCCCAACTTCCATCATAGCATTGATGTGTGACCAAACATCTTCTAGTAGCTTCTTATAGACAATCTGATCAACTTCATGGTTGTTGCATGTTACTAGTATGCCATACCAGTAACATGATAATATTAAAATGTGAGATTTTTGTTATTTCAAGAAAAAAACAACATTAAAAGGGGTAGCTGAAGATCCATGCCATCAATTACATGGTTTGTTGCTCTGTACATCTGTATGAACTATGAATTTCAATGAGATTAGTGAAATATATCAAGCATCTGGTTAAGTAATTAGCTCATGCCCAGGTTCCCTAACTGCTGGTGGTTATGTTTGTAGCCAGGATAAACCAACTAATATAAAACTTAAAATGGTAGAATGAAAAACCTCTCAAGAGATAATATCAAGGTAGAAGGAAAGAAGTTATTTCTTGGGGGATTTCTTAGACAGAGGTTTCTTGGTTGAGTTGGAAATGTCCAAACAAAATCAAATACTCTTTTCTGTTGCCATGTTCTAATCTTCAGAATTTTGGCTAAAATCCTCTAAGAGATATTAGGATATTTAAAACTTATTTTGAGATTGAAATTTGATGTGGCTAGAAGGTATAGAAAGATTTTGGAAATGGATAAGCTTTTGGTTTTGGACTTTGTGAGTGTGGAGTTGAGATCTGAATAGATGGAAGGAAAATGATATTGGTATTTTTAGATAAGGTTTCAGATATGAAACAAAGACATATGTATCTTTTTCTTTCCCCTTTGCACTCTTGTTTGACATAATTGAAAATCTAGGTACCATTGAGAAAATGACAATTGACATGTAAGGTATATTCTGGTTTCCTTGATTCCATCTTTTTGCATGAAAAAGAAATATATCATAGATGGTAAAGATGCAAATTTCTTTCTATTTGTCTTTTTCTATAGATTTATGAATGTCGAAATCCATAAAGATCTTCTATTGTTAACAGAATACTTTTGCCCTCCCTAATCCCTAACTCCATGTTCCTTCATATCTTTAGCTTACTTGAATCGGATTCCATGCACTTATTGGACTTCAACTCCTGTCTTTATTTCCATGAAATGCCAACAAAAATCTTTACTAAAAATAAGTAGATCTTTAGTAGCTATGAAAGTCAAAACATTTAACAAATTAAAGATGTTTCTTGTAGATCTTTGTCTTGGGTAATAGCATTAAAAGTATCTTTGTAAATTTGATATTTGTTTACTGCTTGCTAGATATTGTATTCTGCTGAACTTTTATATTGATTACTTTTATGTTGGGTTGTCAGTTTCCTGCATTACTCTTCATGTGGTAACACATTAGTTGTTTACTTAGAATACAGACCAATATCTTAAAAACTATCTTGAGCTACCTACTCAGCTAACTGGGTTAACTGGTTCAATAGGACAATTCACCTATTCTAACGATCAAAACCATAAAATATTCAACTGCCTGGATAATTGGATCAATCATCTGGGTTAATGTCATTTTGAAAACATTGGCACAAGCCCCACTTTTAGTTTAAGAACTATTCTAAATTATGCATGTGTTGGTACTCTACTCTAGGAAATTGAAACTCATTTGTTAACATGATGAAATTAGCATTTTCAATTTATTTTCTTCTCGATATAAATTCACAAAGTGATGCTGGTACCCCATTGATTTGGATTGTTGGGAATGGTCAACAAGATGATGTAAAGTTACCCCAACATGAATAAGCATTTACTGTTGTACCATTTCTTTTGCTAACTGTGAACCTTTATTTCAGTTCTCACTGTCATGCTTAGAATTGTTGATTTAGTTGAGCGCATCTCTTAGTCTTCCAATACTTATGGTTAACTATTCTGGTTAATTTAGGTTACCATGTAGTAAAGTTGCCTGGTTTCTTGCTATTATTCATCTATGATGCCTTATGTATGAAATTTTGTTATACAATTATAAATTGGTCTGTAATTGTTCTAGAAAATACATGTCTCTCTCTCTTTCTGGAGTTGTTTTAGGCATTGCTCCGTCTTAGACACTGCTCCACCTCTCTATTGCCTCAGAGATCCAAGCGTTTTATTTATTCTCCCTTTCAGATCAATAGAAGAGGTAATCCAGGGTTCAGATTCCTTAACCTATTCTTTCTTGAAATTAATAACTTTTGACAAACCATCTCTCTGCCCATGTGTTTTTATTTCATATTTGTTGCTATATGCAATTAGATAAACAAAAGCTATTAATTTACAAAAAATATTTACTTAGTTTGGTATTTTCTTTTTGTTGCTTTTCTTTAGAGGTTGTAGAGGAAGAGAGGATTGGATGAAGATTATAAAGAGCATTTTGTTTCTTTATATGTTAAAAAGGAATTTCTTTTCAATTCTATATTTGATTTGTAAGTTGTCAAAAAAGAAGTCATCTAGTGAAAAGGAAAAGGGAATATAATGAGGCCCGCATGTTGTGCTTTTTGATGAGAATAAAAATTGTCATATTTTTATCCTTTAATATTCAGTCTTTTACACTTATTTAGTACCTAATTGGATTCACTATTCTTGTATTTCGATTTAGGGCACGAAAAAAGGCGTTAGGTACAACTTTACAACTTTCATGTTTTGAGTTTTGATAGATTTGGACTGCATCGAGGTCAAAATCGAGCCCGAAGTCTAAGCCAATTTGTAGAGAAGCCCAGTTTGCAGTAGAAGCCCAATTCACAGAGAAGCCTTACAGCGACCTAATTCTTTGAGAAAGCCCAATACGAATTTAGCATGCATGAATAAGAATCATCAAAGAGTCCTATCAGATTCAATTTTCTATTGTATTTCTAGAAAGATAAAAGATATTAAGATGACCAGTTAAGAGATAGGAGTAGATTAGATCTAATCTAGGCATTATCTATTAGGGAACTAAACTCCGAATGAAGAAAGAACTCCTTAGAGGATCAGGAGACAACTCCCTCTTAAGTCTATATAAAGGGGGTGGACTAGCCCCCAAGGGCATCATAAAATCCTCCAAGAGAGCTTCAGCCTTGAGAGAGAGCAATCGGCAACCAAGGAGGAAGAAGCAGAGTTCGCCTCCTCTCATCTGGAAGCTGTGATTTCATCATGAAGTATTTGTAAGGTTTTATTTTCTGGTTGAAGGGTTTGGGAAGCTTTGATTCTATAACATTGTGAGATTTAATTGATTTTATTTTAGTTCATTGTTTATGGGTATTCATATGTTTTCTGTGATTTTCTGTTAAGATTAGTTTCAATGAGAATAATCTATGGCCGATTGAACCTCTAATTTCGTATATGATTGGTAGGTTTAATCATGGTGGCAACTAACATAAATTGATTGCAAAAAAGTTTTCGATCTATGTTAGGAAAATATATAATCTAGTTTAAACGATCCGAACTTGTGAGATCGCTGACCAGAATTGGGTCTCTCCCCTCTTAATGCTATTAATAGATTAAATCCTAAGAGTTTGTTTAGGATTGTCTATTAATAAGAGAAGCAATCAAAGAGCTTGTTTTGGTTGTCAAATTATACGAGTAGAGGCTGACTGTTAGAGCTTGTTAATGGCTATAACTAATTTATTCATATCCTATGAATTCATCCTTGCATCGACGATCAATGATAAGAATCAAAGCTGAACTTGTCCCTTCAATCGGAAGCTATCTCCCATCGATTTGATCATTTCTTTATGTTATTTTATTTTATTTCATCTTATTTTCCTTAATTCAACAACCCCCTACTTCGTATACTTGGAAATAAATCCACCAAATCCCTGTGGAGACGACCTTGTTCATCACTATATACAAATTATTCATTTCGAGCAAGACTTTTTATTTTTGGTTGGATTCGACACTCACTACTTTTGGTTTCTTTTTGTTATTAAAATGATGATAGAGGTCATTTGAAATTATTCACATTTTTTATTGAAAATATATTCTCATACAGGTGTATCAATTAGAATTTTTGTAGAACAATATTCACAATATATTGCACTTTAAAAAAAAAAGTTGGAACCTTTTAGAGTTGGCCAAAGGTGCCTCTAAATGTCAAGGCATATATCTTTAAAGACAATTAAAAGTGCCTCTAAAAAATTGAAACCTTTTTAATTGAGATTTTTTCCTTTTTGTAGATTTTTTAGAGGCATATAAAATCACCTCAAAACCATTTAAAGGCATTCGAATGTGCCTCTAAATTGAACTTTTTGAAGCATTTATAACTGCCTCTATATAGGATTTTAAGCGTCAATGCAATAGGCACAGTCGTATATGCCTCTAAAAGGCCAATTTAGAGGTGGATTACAAACACACCTCTAATTCTCAACCAACCACCTTTAAAGCATTTAACGACAGGGCTTTTAGAGGCATTCACTTAACCACCTCCTATTTCTTTTAGAGGCATTTTTGAACCTTTTAGAGGTAGTTATGACTACATCTATAGATGAATTTTCTAGTAGTGGATGCTGGAGTAATGACATTGAATAATTACAAGAACCCAAATTTATTTGTACATGATAACTCAAACAATCGGGAAGGAGCAGTGGTTAGGCAAGGCAAGTGGCAAGTCCTTTATCAACTAGCATGTGGGTTGGTAAGTGAGAGTTCACATGGACATATGGTGTATTCATAATTGAAATGTGTGTATTCATAGCAGTACTTAGAACCATGTTTTAAAAGATGTGCCTAGGCTCATAGGCAAGATATGAACTAGGTGGGTGGTTATTCATATCAGACCAGGTGGTTGGTTGTTGCTCCTGCTGATGTAAGGGTTCAATATATTGAACAGAGAACACAAGAAGCCACTTGTAAGAAGAAGAAAAGAAGAGGAAGAGGAAGAAGAAGAAGACGTACGAACTAGAGAGAGTATCGGCTGTACCGCCGAATGATTCTCTCGCTGCTAGTGGCTTCGCCGTTCACGAGGGCATTGGTGTAGAGTGAAGGCGCCGATGAGCTGCTATTGTGCTAGGGTTCAAAATGAGGACAGGGAGGGGGGTCAAAGTCTGAACTAAGTGTGAAATGAAAATGGATGTTTTGTCTTTTTGTATAAGTTGAATGGGACTCCATTAGTTGACCACCAAACCTACGTTAACGTTACCCATCCCGCGCTCAATCGACGTGGTTGAACGTGATTGGTGGGTTTACGCGTCTAGTGCACCCATGGGTGCATAGAACGCAGACTCATTGAACTAAGCCCTTTGAGGTGAAACTAACCCAATGTGGGGATGTGATCATGCGGGTGCGACCTAGCGTGCTAAAACTATGGTGCCTTATTTGGTTCAAATTCCAATCAAATATCTACCAAGCCAAAACAAACTTAGCCAGGTGGCAATAACCAGACATTTGGGCAGGCCAGGAGCCAAACCAACCAAACATCTTCATGCTTCAATTGAACCCACGACCACATCGTAACTTGTGAGTTCATCCCTAGTTCGTATTTCATGTTGTAACATTGATCAAACAGTTTTTGCACGTCCTAATGGGCATGATATGAATGAAATACTGGTCATTGATTCTTCACCACTTGTTTTAGTAGGAGATGTAAGCCCCATACATGGAGAGCGTCTCTCTCTATTGTTCCCCTTCCCAAATCCCGATGCATGTAATCAGGTTTGATCAAAGCTAGGGTTTGTTGTTTGCAACACGAAAAAGTTGTCAAGATTTTGAATGCCAACCATTCCGTTACAGTACGAGAAAAGGAATGATAAAATTTTCTCAATCTTTGCTTTAATTGACTTGCTACACCTGAAGCCAATTCTTGTAAGAAATTATTTTATTTTTATTTTCACTAGAGTTTTCACAAACAATGCCAAACCGACTAAATCGGCTCGACCCAACCCAATTTGATTGGTTTTTCATTACCACCGGTTGGTTTCGAGTTGTAAAAAACTGATAATTCAGTTCGGTTTTAGTTTTCATGTATGTGAAAACTGAAATCGAACCGAGTTAGTCAGCTCCTGATTTCCTAGTCTTTCCCTAACTAGGTAGTCCCTATCTTGTAGCTTAATCATTCAGCCCATCACAAGCCCATTGGTCTTTTGAGTATCTATGAATGTCAAATGGCAAATGCAGCCTTAATCATGGTGTGTAATGGGCCAAAAATCAAACTTGAACTAAAACTTCTTGTTTTGGAATGCATTGGACCAAGCCGCATTGAATCCAATGATAAACCGACCGATTAAACCGATAAATTGACCCTTCATGTTTGGGTCGGTTTTACTTAATGGCAGGTCGGTTTCGACTAGCTCTTTAAATAACCCAACCAGGTTGAATCGGTTAAAAAAATCTATTAAACCGACCTAACTTGACTCGTGAACAGCCTTAATTTTTGCTATTGGATAGTCATATGTCAAAGAAGATTCAAAGCAAGATGCATTTAATACTCTTTCCAACTCTTAAATGATTTTTTTTCCTTTTTTACCTTTTTTTAGTAAAACATCTAATCCCACTCAAAGAAGATTCAAAGCAAGATGCATCCGATACTCTTTTCAACTCTTAAATGAATTTTGTTTTTCCTTTTTTACCTTTTTTTTTTGGTAAAAGCATCTAATCCCACTAAACTAGGAGAAATCGACTACTCCGATCATAGTGGTGCTAGGCTAAAACCATGAAATCATAGCCTTCCATACATTGTTGTGGAGAAAAGATCCCAATAGTGAAATCAACTATTTTGAGCATCACCGTATGCTTTTCACCAATTGTTTTATTATTTATAGCAACAGATTAGTCATCGATATAATAATTGCTATATCGACGATTTCAAGTGTTGGTAATGATAAAATCACATTGCTTTATTTCTTTTACAATTTTACTACTTTTAGTAATGATTCTTTATATAATCACAGTTGCAACCATCAGTTCTATCGGTATAAATTACTTATGGATTAGATTTATTTGTAATATAACAAAGATTATTGTTATAGATATTGCATATTTACAAACTCATTTTTTATGAGCAACAACAATTCATGAAGGTATATAAAATCCAATCCAAATTGAATGAAACTTCAATTACATGAAAACCTATAAAATATAAAAACTTGCAATAATATATTATTAAAATTTTTCAAAAAATATAAAAAATTACAAAAATAAAACTTGCATTAAAACTGTATCAAGAACGATCCACTTGTTGGATATGTGAGTATATCATATAGTTATATTAAGCATCAAAGCTTGCACTCTTTGATGTCAACTGAATCACAACAATTTTGTAAGGAAAATTGGGTTGGCTGGGCAACAGTGCTTAGAAATCTGGACTGGACCGGTCGGTTGGACCGATTGAATTATAATCTGGACCCCTAGTTAGTTCGGCCATACCCCCAAAATCACAGTGTGAAAAAAATGAGTCAAAATCGGTGACCTAGATGGTCAAACCGGAAAATTGGTGACCTGGTCCCGGTTTTTGAAAACTGATCGGTTTTGTTGTCAATTTGTTTTGCACATAAATGTGAACGAACTCTTCTTTGCAATTTATCCACTCATAAGAAAAATTAGGACATAACACTCAACATTCTTAAGAGTTTAACCCATGGTCTCATCCTTGCTGACTAGAAATCTTACCATTAAACTAAGCAAAAGGCCAATAAATAATGTCCCAATGGCCAAAACGATTCCGGTTTCGGGTCAATTTTTAAAACATTGCTCAGTGTATGCCTTTTGGTCTCCTGGGCTGTTGAAAGATATAATTAAGAAGACTTGCCAAACAATTACTATATTTTTAGGATTAATAAATTTGGTCATTTTTCATTTGATAATGAATAATGGGAAGCTGAAAAGACTCGCACCCTAGAAAGCTCACAGTACAAAAGCCAAAATTGGTTAAAAAGTTTGGAAAATTTCCATCGTTATGTGCCTAAAATATAATTTTAACAATCCGGTAGACCAGCCCCATTTGGTGTGTCTTTCCACACGGTTTGTCGATTATTTATAAGTTCGGCGGATCGCGATTCAGTCTTTTCCCATTTGGTTCGCAATAGATCTAGTCACCAAAACCAGAGTGCTGAAAAAACGCGAGAAGCCCAAAATAGGCAATTTTAGGGAAACTCCAAGTGGAGTTTTTGTGTGTGTGTGTTTTATTTTTTGTTCTTCTTTGCACTGAAAGACACACCTTAACTAAGCGGGCTTTAGGCTGCTTAGGTCTTAATTCAAAAGCCCAATGTGTCTTTTGACTATCAGAACTACCAGAAGGTCTTCCCAAAAAGATTTGCCAAACAGCCCCAACACAGAACAACAACAAGGGATTATGGATCCAAGTAACATGAACAATTTGGATAGAAAATAAAAAACAGGATAACTCATTTTGTCATTAAAAAGCGTAAAAAAGTAAAATGACATGAAAAGCAAATAATTGAAATGAACAAGGATGATAAGAAGGTCCATATCATTAATACATGGTAAAGTAATTCCACAAAAATAAAAAGATGCCCAATTGACTTTTGCTTCAAGGTGGCTTATTTATTACTACATTACAAGGCTATGGAGAATGATTGGCAAGCGAATAAGTGCCTAAATGAAGTAATGGGTATGCAAAAGACCTTTCACATACAAAGTAAGGAAAAATTACAGAAATCATCTTGAAAATGAATTTAGCAATTCATAACCCAAATCATATTAATCAACAACACTTTCAGTTCCTTTAACCTAGATACTACTTATTTCATTTCTTTTACCCGCCCAATTATTATTTTAGAACTTGCTTCTAGTTATGAACCAAGTTAATCTATTGTTAAATACATAAGCCTTATGTAAGACTATAACTGCAACTTAATCATTTTATTGGTCATGCAAGTATGGAGTAATGTTGTAATGGGATATGCAAAAATGCAAAGCTATCACACATTAGAAGACAATAAGAGTATTTGTTGCAAAAATCAAATAAAAGCATATGGGAAAGTGCACAATTGCTAAGTACTAACATAAAAGGTCTTTGTGGAGCATTACTATGAAACTAGGCATATTTAATAGGTTGGGTTTATCAATCAATCAACCTTACATGAAATACACAACAACAGATTAATTGATGATAAAATGTGTATGGATAGGACGAAAGGATTATCAAGTTATGATTTGGCGTGCTTGCAATTTAGTGAAAACTGAAACATAGTAAAAATCATCTACTCATTCAATTCCTATTATAACTTCAATAAAAAACATGGTAGAAAATTCAAAATCTAAAACCTGGGATAAGTACATGAATTAGTTGTTAGACAGTTTTGTATGCCCTTAGTTTCAATCAGAATGATGTACTTTATGAGTTTATTGTAAATGAATAAATGTGCATATTTGATTCATGTTCCCTTGGTGTGTTTCTGTGTAATACCCTTAAACTGGACACTTAATGAGACTCATGTTAGTTTAGAATGTTCACAACTAGTGGATCGGTCTAGCGAGACCTATCCTAAAAAGGCTGACACTGTGGTGCCACCAAGTCGGTTGGGGTGGCCTGTCTCAGTTGCCAGGGTGAGACCCTAGGCACATACAGTGTAGGATTAATTGAATTTATGAACTGGACCAGATTTCCAGTATTGCCCTGGACCTTGGAGATTGATGGGCAAAACTGGAAAATTACACCCGACCCCTAGACTCGATTATGATACTGCACTAGGTGTCGGATTGAGCTGTCTTTGATATGCCAATCAGTGAGATCCTTAGCATGGGTCAAAACCTGGGTGTGTTGGGACAGTCCGAGAATTCATCTGAGTGGGTGATCATAGTGACAGGATCAACCCCTTTGTCGGACAAAGGTAATGATCGGGGGTGCACTCTCATTGATGGAAACCAAGACTGCCGGCAGCCGATTTCAACCGTTGAGATTTGTTTTGCAAAGTATATTTTATATGAGATATAAAAGTATACATATTATGGTTTCTAAAATGTTTGCAAAAGGTTTTAATTCTCGGGATCCATAAAAACTGGAGAGTGCAACACTGTTCCTTGCAACCAAGGGAGAGGTCCTCTCTTGTCGGGCAATGTATGATCATTATGGGCAGAGAGGTTAAGTGTAAAACCATTGAGGATAATGCCTGATGGGCTAATCTTGCATCTGCCCACAGTCCCTGAGTGTTACAAGGTGGCTTGGCCCAGGGACCACTTAGGGTAAGTGTTGGGCCCATAGAGCCCATTCGATGGGTTTTAGGGGTGCACTGTCTTTAACAGTGTATTCGGCCAGGCCTTGTAACAAAGGCTGGGCCGAATCCATGTGGCTGATGTGTAGATCAATGCTTGGGTCCCACGCCATACAAGGAAGCCCAACTGGGTAGTAGTTAGGAAGGTTAAGTGAGCACATAAGCTTGATGGGCATAAAGCCCATTTTGAACTGGGCTGTTTATTTAGTTAATAAATGGGCGAATTCTGAAGTGGATCAGCTAATATGATTGGGCTTAGACCCTATCCACTTAGAGAGTCCAAGATCTAAATGAGATTTAGATCTGGAAACCTCCTAATTAGATTAGGAGATGGCTGATCTGATCTGCAGATAAGATAAGAATTATCTATTATCATTTAAAGGGACTTCTAACCCAAATATGATTTGGATTAGCAACTCCTAATCTGATTAGGAGCTGATCCCTTTAAGATTACAAAAGAAGAAGGGGGCGGCAGCCTTTAAACACACAACAGATTTTCACTAGTGCTGAAATCAAGAGGAGAGAACTCTGCTCCCTGCGAATACTCTCTTGCCGCCTCCCTGTTCTTGCTGCCCTGTTTGCCAGTTCGATCTCCAGTTGTGGGAGAAGTCAAGATTGGATCTTGACATCAGTTTTTTGAGAAAGGATTGAAAGGAAGCTGTGCTCACGTACCATCTTGCTGATTCTTGCGAAGAACAGAGTTCTTGGAGAAGAACACTGCTGATTCTGCTCCACCTGCACTGCGCCATCTTCAGGGGGAGCAGTCTTTGGATCCTTCCTTGGGCGTGAACACCTTCGTTGGGAGATTCTACTTCTCCGTATCAGGTATAATTCTCACATATTCCTTTTGGTTCAGATCTGATTCAGTTTAAGGTTCAAGAAAGATCCTTGAAAATATGATTTTCTAAATAGGGAATGTGATTCCTAGTTGAAGGGAGAGAAATTTTTTTTTGAAATTCGCCCCTTATTCCGCAATCTTTGGGCGTCCATGGGATGGATCTCTCATCCCCTTCAGTGGTATCAGAGCCATGGTTCAAATCTTGAACCATCTTGTTCTACCCGATTTGCGTAGATATGGGTTTTGGGAAATTTGTTCCCAAAACTTAATGGGTGAATAATCTGAAATTAATTTTACATAAATCTGACTATTATTTAGAATTGTTCTTTATGATTTTCTTGATTTATGGGCTGTTCGTACAAGAGGAGATCAAATTCTTGGTTTGTGCAGGGAACCTGTGATTTTGCAGTTCTTGAATTAATTTTGGGTCTGTAAATAATTTTTTTTATTTTCTAGACTCAATGTATAGGTATTCAATCTGATGTAATTATTAATAGAAATAGGATTTCTATTTATTTTATTTTGGATCGAAGATGGCGGCGCAGAAAAGGAGATTTCGCAGAGAAGGAGATTTCACAGATGGGAGAATCGCTATCTGCGATTTGCAGTTTGTGAAACTGCATTCTGAGATCTAACCTCTGTTTTGCATGATGGATTGTGCGAACAGCCCTGATTGACTGATTCTTGTTTTCTTTTATCAGTGATTAATTTCAGATTATTTTCTTGAATTAAAGATTTGATTAAAGATCAAACCCTAGACCCATTCGAACCAAGATTGGTTCAAACAGTTTGAACCGAATCTAGGGTTTAATCAAGGCTGAAAGTCAGCCCTAATTTTCCCACTAATGGGCCTAAGTATTGGTGTTTAATTAAATGGTTAATTCGGCCCAACCTGTAAAGGCCCAGTTTTAAAAGGTTAAAACTACTAAAAGCCCACTTAACTTTTAAAGCTATATGGGCTAAACCATTCGGCCCATATACCTAGATAATATTAATGGTTAATATTATGGATTTAAAATGGGCCTCAAATGGGCCTTACAGATGATTAATTGATTGGATCAATTTACCCATGCATGTGATGTATGGATGTGTGATGTGCTACGTACATGGGCCATAAGTACTTGGCCCATGCTCAATCGACAGTGGCTCTTGCGCGCACCATGGCTGAATGCACATCATTGCCATGGTGTCCCTTTTGGTCATTGGATGATCTCCCTCAGTGGTGGGCCCCACACCTCATCAAGAGGTTACGTGCAGAACCCTAGCCGATTCAGGCTCACCAAAATCTGGCTTTATGAAAGTCAGTGGGAGCCACTTTGGTTTGACCTAAAATAAGATCTAGGGCGTAATTGTTTGTTCCCTCCGGCTAATATGAATGCATGTGATAGGGAGATTCATATGATGAACTCTCTAAAGGCCTTCCATCATTAGCATGAGGATGGGTCCTTCAGTAATGAGGAAACGCACCAGAAAATGGGCTATCCATTTGCTGTAGGGCTTGTCTGAGTGTTTCATAAGATGATAGGGGCGTCATAGACCAATGTGGGAGGGGCTTCACCAGAAAATGGGAACTCTCTCACGGTACCTTGGCGTTCACGAATATGATGGGTAAGCACTCACTGGACAGAAAGGTTTACCTGAAAACGGTTCTGAACCTTGTCTGACAGAGGCCAAAGGGAAAACTCATATGATGAGTGGATATGATCCTTCACAGAAAAGTGGTGGGGTTATGCAGCTGAAACAGTTGGCTTCATGCACCCTATGTGATTTCCCACATTTCCAGAGACAACCCGTAGTCTCCGTCACTGAGAATGGAGGGAAATCTCAAAGACGAATAAATGGAAATGGATCGTAGATTAAAATCCATATCAATGAATTGAACATGAATCAAATTAGGTTGTGAACTGATGTTTGCTCTTTTATCAGAAAATGGCAAACGGATCATTTGCAAAATTGCTTGATGACAACAAGTTGAAGGGCCCAAACTATGCTGACTAGTACAGGAACCTTATGCTGGTCCTAGCTTCTGAAAAGCTGGACAAAGTGGCAAAGAATCCTGCCCCGGAGCGTCCGGGTGATAGGGCTTCTGAGGCCCGAAGGAGAGACTATCAAGAATGGGAGGAGAAAAACTCCCTTGCCCGGTGTTACATCATTGCCTCCCTGGACAACCCGATACAGAGGCAGTTCGATCAGATCGAACTTGCCAAGGACATATTGGACAGTCTCAGGACAATGTATGAAGAGCAGAATCGTTCTACTCGACAAAAGGTCTTGAAACAATTCATGACCGCACAAATGTCCAAGGGTCAACAAGTTCACGACCATTGTCTTCGGATGATGGGATACATCAACGAACTGGAGGCTCTTGGATCTGGGTTGGACCTTGCAACCCAGATAGATGCTATCCTTAACTCTTTGCCTCTTTCCTTCAATCTGTTCATCATGAACTATAACATGAACAAGCTGAATGTCAGCTTGCAAGAGCTCAACAATATGTTGCAAAGAGCTGAAGAACTGATTAGAAAGGATGAGCCTGTAGCCATGCTTGTTGAAGCTGGCAAGATAGGCAAGAGAAAGAGGAAGGCAAAGAAGCCTCAGAAGAAAGCCACTAAGAGCAAGAAGCAGAAGAAAGACAAAGCATCGGATGCCTGTCACTTCTGCAAAAAGACCGGCCACTGGAAAAGGAATTGTCCTGCCTACCTGGAATCCAAGAAAGGTAACTTCGAAACTTGTGTTATAGAAACCAATTTGTTGGTAGCTTCTGCGTCCGGGTGTATTGACTCCGGGGCTTCAACTCATGCGTGTAACTCACTACAGGGGTTCAAGGTAAGCAGAAGGCTAAGTGAAGGAGAAGTCACACTCTACTTGGGGACTACTGCAACTGTTGCAGCCGCGGCCATAGGAACCGTGGAATTATTTTTTAGAGAAGGAATTATTGTACTGAAAGATTGTCTTTATGTACAAAATTTAAGGAGAAATTTGATTTCTGCCTCAAAACTGTGTGCATATGGTTATTCTGTCTTCTTTAGTAATACGATTATTATTAAAAGAAATAACAGATTCATCGCATATGGGGAACTGGAGAACGGTCTCTATGTTCTACATCCTTCTCTAGAAACTAACATAATCGAAACTTCGTCGGCTGAAATCCCCAAGTGGAGAGCCCGTGATGCAGTTAATCCCACGTGTCTGTGGCATTACCGACTTGGCCACATCGGTGTTGACCGAATCACAAGATTGGTAAAGGATGGTCCTTTGGATTTTCTAACTGTAGAAGATCTTCCCACTTGTGAGCCTTGCCTACAAGGCAAGATGACGAAACGGCCATTTAACGGTAAGCCTGAAAGATGTACAGGCACACTTGACCTAATACATACTGATGTATGTGGTCCCCTGAGTGTTAGGACACGAAATCAACACGTGTATTTCATCACCTTCATAGATGATTTTTCACGATATGGTTACGTGTACCTAATGAGACACAAGTCTGAATCTTTTGAAAAGTTCAAAGAGTTTAGATAAGAGGTCGAGAAACAGTTAGGGAGAGAAATTAAAGCCCTTTGATCAGATCGAGGTGGCGAGTATCTCTCTGAGGAATTTAGGGACTACTTAAAGGACAATAGGATAGTATCACAATTAGCTCCTCCTGCTACACCACAACTTAACGGTGTTTCAGAGAGGAGGAATAGGACCTTATTGGATATGGTCCGGTCGCTTCTCATACACTCAGAGTTACCCACATCCTTTTGGGGTTACGCATTAGAGACTGTGATTTATGTACTGAATCGGGTTCCAACCAAATCGGTTCCGAATACTCCATATGAACTTTGGACCGGAAAGAAACCAAGTGTCAGACACTTGAAGATTTGGGGTTGTCCAGCACACGTTAAAAGAACGAGTGCAGACAAGTTGGAATCCAAGACCAGCCGTTGCCTATTTGTAGGCTACCCAAAGGGCTCTGTAGGTAATCTATTCTATGACCCAAGTGAGCAGAAAGTGTTCTGCAGTCGAAATGCACAATTCTTGGAAATCGATTATATCCTGGACACCCATCGTCAGGAAGTTGTTCTTGATGAGGAGAGCTCAGGAGCAGTGGGAGATGTCCCACAAGTTCCAGGTAATGACCAACCTAGAAGATCCACTCGGGTATCCAGGCCACCGGTTCGTTATGGTTATGACTAGGATAGTTACCTGGTGGAAACCTTGACTAGTGAAGAGGATCCCGTGACTTACACGGAAGCTATGTTGGACATAGATTCCCAGAAGTGGGTAGAGGCCATGAGAGCAGAGATGGACTCAATGGAGACCAATGGAGTCTGGACTCTAGTAGATCCGCCCTCCAGGGTAAAGGCAATCGGTTGCAAATGGATTTACAAGAGGAAGAAGGGCCCTGATGGTAAGGTTGAGACCTTCAAGGCTCGTCTGGTGGCGAAAGGGTACACTCAGAAAGAGGGCATCGATTATGAGGAAACCTTCTCGCCTGTGGCCATGCTTAAATCCATTAGGATCCTGCTAACTGTAGCAGCATACCATGATTATGAGATTTGGCAGATGGATGTCAAAACTGCATTCTTGAATGGAGATCTTACTGAAGATATCTATATGCAGCAGCCGCAAGGCTTTATTGCTGTGGGTCAAGAAAACATGGTATGTAAACTTAACAGATCCATTTATGGACTTAAGCAAGCTTCTAGAAGTTGGAACATCCGTTTTAACTCTGCTGTCAAATCGTTTGACTTCAAGCAGAATCCGGATGAACCCTGTGTCTACAGGAAGTACAGTGGGGATAAGGTTACCTTCTTGGTTTTGTATGTAGATGACATTCTACTCATTGGGAATGATGTAGGAATGTTAACTATAGTGAAAGTATGGCTTTCACAGCAATTCTCCATGAAATATCTTGGAGAAGCCTCCTATATACTGGGTCTTCGACTCTATAGAGATAGATCGAAGCGGATAATAGGATTATCTCAATCTGCTTACATTGATAAAATAGTCAAGAGATACAACATGGAAAACTCCATGAAAGGAAATGTTTCTTTCAGGCACGGAGTCACTCTATCCAAGAAGATGTCTCCCAAGACTTCTGAGGAGATTGATGGCATGAAAGACGATCCTTATGCCTCAGCCGTAGGGAGCATCATGTATGCCATGCTGTGCACTCGTCCTGACATAGCTCAGGCAGTGAGTGTAGTAAGCAGATTTCAGGCCAACCCGAGGCATGAGCATTGGACTGCTGTGAAAAACATATTTAAGTACCTTCGAAGGACAAAAGAGTTTTGTCTAGTATTCGGCGGTAGCTCACTACAGATCCAAGGGTATACATATGCCGATTTCCAGTTAGACCCAGATGATAGAAAGTCTACATCTAGATATGTTTTCACGATAGGATCGTGTGCTGTTTGCTGGAAAAGCAGCAAACAGGGGTCCACTGCAGACTCCACGACCAAGGCCGAGTACATTGCCACAAGTGACGCTGCCAAAGAAGCCGTGTGGATGAAGAAGTTCGTTTACGAGTTGGGAGTAGTTCCATCCAGCACATCACCCATCCCATTGTTGTCAATGGAGCCATTGCTCAGGCTTAGGAGCCACGAGCCCACTCGAAGTCGAAGCACACATCGAGAGGAAGTACCACGTACTGCGGGAGATTGTTGGTAGAGGGGACGTCCTGATTCAGAAGGTAGCATCAACGGAAAATGTAGCAGACCCATTGACAAAACCACTATCACAGAAAGTGTTTGAGAAACACGTGGAAAGCATGGGACTCCGGCTAGTACCTGATTGGACCTAAGTGCAAGTGGGAGCTGTTAGACAGTTATGTATGCCCTTAGCTTCAATCAGAATGATGTACTTTATGAGTTTATTGTAAATGAATAAATGTGCATATTTGATTCATGTTCCCTTGGTGTGTTTCTGTGTAATACCCTTAAACTGGACACTTAATGAGGCTCGTGTTAGTTTAGAATGTTCACAGCCAGTGGATCGGTCTGGGGAGACCTATCCTGACAAGGCTGACACTGTGGTGCCACCAAGTCGGTTGGGGTGGCCTGTCTCAGCTGCCAGGGTGAGACCCTAGGCACATACAGTGTAGGATTAATTGAATCTATGAACTGGACCAAATTTCCAGTATTGCCCTGGACCTTGGAGATTGATGGGCAAAACTGGAAAGTTACACCCGACCCCTAGACTCGATTATGATACTACACTTAGTGTCGGATTGGGCTGTCTTTGATATGCCAATCAGTGAGATCCTTAGCATGGGTCAAAACCTAGGTGTGTTGGGACAGTCCGAGAATTCATCTGAGTGGGTGATCATAGTGACAGGATCAACCCCTTTGTCGGACAAAGGTAATGATCGGGGATGCACTCTCATTGATGGAAACCAAGACTGCCGACAGCCGATTTCAACCGTTGAGATTTGTTTTGCAAAGTATATTTTATATGAGATATAAAAGTATATATATTATGGTTTCTAAAATGTTTGCAAAAGGTTTTAATTCCCGGGATCCATAAAAAGTGGAGAGTGCAACACTGTTCGTTGCAGCCAAGGGAGAGGTCCTCTCTTGTCGGGCAGTGTATGATCATTATGGGCTGAGAGGTTAAGTGTAAGACCATTGAGGATAATGCCTGATGGGCTAATCTTGCATCTGCCCACAGTCCCTGGGTGTTACAAGGTGGTTTGGCCCAGGGACCACTTAGGGTATGTGTTGGGCCCATAGAGCCCATTCAATGGGTTTCAGGGGTGCACTGTCTTTAACAGTGTATTCGGCCAGGGCTTGTAACAAAGGCTGGGCCGAATCCATGTGGCTGATGTGTAGATTAATGCTTGGGTCCCACGCCATACAAGGAAGCCCAACTGAGCAGCAGTTAGGAATGTTAAGTGAGCACATAAACTTGATGGGCCTAAAGCCCATTTTGAATTGGGCTGTTTATTTAGTTAATAAAGGGGTGAATTCTGATGTGGATCAACTAGTAGGATTGGGCTTAGACCCTATCCACTTAGAGAGTCCAAGAACTAAATGAGATTTAGATCTGGAAACCTCCTAATTAGATTAGGAGATGGCTGATCTGATCTGCAGATAAGATAAGGATTATCTCTTATCATTTAAAGGGATTTCTAACCCAAATATGATTTGGATTAGCAACTCCTAATCTGATTAGGAGCTGATCCCTTTAAGATTACAAAAGAAGAAGGGGGCGGCAGCCTTTAAACACACAACAGATTTTCACTAGTGCTGAAATCAAGAGGAGAGAACTCTGCTCCCTGCGAATACTCTCTTGCCGCCTCCCTGTTCTTGCTGCCCTGTTTGCCAGTTCGATCTCCAGTTGTGGGAGAAGTCAAGATTGGATCTTGACATCAGTTTTTTGAGAAAGGATTGAAAGGAAGCTGTGCTCACGTACCATCTTGCTGATTCTTGCGAAGAACAGAGTTCTTGGAGAAGAACACTGCTGATTCTGCTCCACCTGCACTGCGCCATCTTCAGGGGGAGCAGTCTTTGGATCCTTCCTTGGGCGTGAACACCTTCGTTGGGAGATTCTACTTCTCCGTATCAGGTATAATTCGCACCTATTCCTTTTGGTTCAGATCTGATTCAGTTTTAGGTTCAAGAAAGATCTTTGAAAATATGATTTTCTAAATAGGGAATGTGATTCCTAGTTGAAGGGAGAGAATGTTTTTTTGAAATTCGCCCCTTATTCCGCAATTTTTGGGCGTCCATGGGATGGATCTCTCATCCCCTTCATTAGTATAGGCATTACTATAAACTGGAGCTTATTTCAAGATTACATGTTCCATACATAATTGTCCAAACATAACAAACCTAGAGCCTCTACGTTGAATACACAAATGACAAACCCTGCCCCATTGCAAAAAATGATTGAGGATTTGCATTCATGTTAACGTAATTTAAAGCCATGCTTGGGAGTGCTTATGTTAAAAATAAGTGCTTAAAAACAAATGTATATTTGAATAAGCACTTATTTGCATTTGGCACCCTATTTATTTCATATTGGGCGTTTGGTAGTCTTTTTCTTCAATAAGCACTTAAATAAGCATTTGTGACTATTTTGTCCTTAATTTTCTTTCAAAATTTCAAAATATACTCTTATGAAAGTACTTTTACTAAATTACTTTAATAAAATCACTTTTGCACTTTTATGAAAAAACTTTTATGAAAGCACTTTTATAAAAGCATTTTTATGAAAGTAATTTTATGAAAGCACTTTTATAAAGGCACTTTTACGAAAGTACTTTTATATAAAATTCAACTAGGGATGATTTTATAAGTGGTATTTTAAAATTCAACTAGGGATAATTTTGAGAGAAAAAAATGAATAAGTGCTTATTGTATAAGCACATAAAAAAAGTTGGAAATTTGGGCTTAAAAAATAAGCCCTTATTTTTAAAAGAAACACTTATTTCGGGCTTATTCCCAGACACTAATGAGTGCTTAATGGTGTGGTCCCAGTCCAAATAAGCACTTATTTTTAAGCACTCCCAAACATGGCCTAAGCATAATAAGATTGAACTCATGTCAAAGTCACAATGCTACAAATTGTTTAAATACATAACTTAACAGTTACATCCTTCCAACAAAAAATGGAATATCCCACAACAAAAACTATGCATGTTATATTATCCTAGGAACCCAAACTGATATTCCCAGGCATTGAAGCTTGGACTGGATTAGATTGGTCCTGTTCAATGTCTTATTGGACTGTCCAAGTTATTCAACCTGGACTAGATTGGACTAATCCAATTCAATGTCTTATTGGACTGTCCAACCTATTCAACCTGGACTAGATTGGACTAGTCCAATTCAATGTCTTATTGAACTGTCTAACCTGTTCAAATTGGTTTTATTTCATATTGTGTCCAACCAAAACCCAACCCATTAACACCCCTACTCTTATCTTTTATCAATGGAGCGGTACATTGACAGATGAACAATACTTTTTCTTCTCTTGTACACCAAAATACAACCTAAGTCTCTCCTTATTGAATCAAGACAAAGGAGGTAAAAAATATGTTATATTATAGAGTCAAAAAATTCATAATAAGAAATTAACTAAAGTGCAAACTTGTAAAAATCAAATCATCTAAAATATATCATCCTATCCATTCATTAATATCGACGTATGTGTAAGAGAGAGAATATGTCTTCATAAAATTCCTAATAAAATACATCTTTACCATTTTGTACATAAGTTGTATATCTCCTTACTTGCCTGCTATAACCTTTTGCATTAGGTAGTTGGTAGGAATCCACATCTCCAATGGTTCCAATAATTGCCTTTGTAAGGGTGTCATCATCGATGTCTAATTCACACGTAGGAAGTTGGCAATTCCATCTTACACATCAATAGTCTTTAGTAAATTTGGGTCATGACAGGTAAGTATGTAAATACTTGTACCAATGATCAGAAAGAGCACCATAAATTATTATCTTCACCCAATATCAATAAAGATGGCTTTCATAAGTAAGAAGATCAAATGAGGTTGCACCTGAGTGAGTATCAAACTCACAAAAACTTCCATAGGCGCCACCATTAACTCGTACACGGTCCCACTTCTATGTAATTCTAATATATTTGGAAATGACACAAGCACTTCCGTTGAGGTGATCCCCTGTATCATATATATTAGCATCTTTCCAAACGTAGTTAACCTGCATGAGGAAACAGTAAAATAAATTGAGTTTAAACCATAAGAAATGTAGAACAATTCCAATAAGCAAATTCAAGCATATTGTCTCACATAGGTGGGAATAACAATTACTTCTTTTACAGAACAAAGTTGATCATTCTAAGAAAGCTTTTTACAAGGTGGGGTGTTTGGAAGCAAATCAAGGAATTTGCTTACAAATTTCTCCGTATTTGTGAGATTCTTTTTTGCATTTGTAGTCATATTTATCAAGCAACTGTACCTTGAAGGTAAGGATTTGTATCTTCTCAACAGAAGAAGATATTCCAGCCCGATCCTGTTCAATTTTCTCTTATAGAGTTTGGAAAAACTCCAACTATCACGGAATGTGCATAAATCCTTTATTTCATTTATTTTCGTACGTGTACGGGCCCGTATCGGGTTGTTTCAGATCTATATTGGCTGATACCGGCCCAAAACAGTCTAATACAGTTCGATACATTTGATCATTTTGATTCATCATTAATTAATATTTAATACCAAATCTCTCATTAATGTTGTTACTCTCGTATTTAAGTCTAATTTCTCTTTCATTAATTAGTTAGATTTGAACCCTGGCCACTTGATTTTAACAACCACAAGTTCACCAATGAGACACACATATTTGTTTGCTATGATCATATGTATTTTTAATTTTAAGTAAATGTTCACTTATCTTAATGAGTGACAAGTGTTTATTAATGAATGCTAGAATTAATTATTAAAATTTATATACTAATAAGTATTAAGATTAATTGTGTTGGTTTTTTGAAAATTAACATTCACATTTTAGTTATTCCATCATTTTTCAACAGTTACTAATTGTGTCCCGATATGTCACACTTTATATAAACCATTAAATTGTGGTTTTTTACATTTAAATGACTTTTTTACAATCATATAAAATTTGTAAATATTGTTAGTAATATATTTTTTAGGATTTATTTGAATTTTCTACTATATTTATGTGTATCTTGACTTTCTGTAGAAGAAAAACAGCCTTTTGAGAAGAAATGACTGTTTAGAAAGTTGCAAAAATTCAAAAGAAAGTAGCAAAAATCAGAGTTCAAGAGGAGAGAAGAAGAAGAAGAAGGTGGCAGCAACTTGGGTTCAAAGAGAGAGATTTTCTTACATAATCTCTTCTCTTACTCCCTTAATTCTATTTCATTAAGTTAAACTTTGGTAATTTACAAAGAAACCCCTAGTTGGCAGAAAATTAAAAAGGCATAACATAAGAAAGAAAACATAAGAAAGAATAAAGCCCATTACAACAAATAACATAAAAGATAAAAAAGGATAAACAACCTATGGGACATTCGGCCCATCTTCTCTACACTCCCCCTTGGTGAGCATAGATGTCAATCATGCCAAGCTTGCCAGTCATGTTGAAGTTTAGCCTTGGGAATGCCCTTGGTGAGGAAATCAGCTAACTGTCCTTTAGAGGTGATGAAAGGTTGACACAGTTCTCCAGAAGCCACTCTTTCTCGAATGAAGTGTCTGTCAACTTCAATATGGTTAGTTCTGTCATGTTGCACTGGGTTGTGAGCAATGTTGATGGCGGCCTGATTATCATAGTATAACATCATTGGCTTATCATGCTCAATACCCAATTCCTCCATCAAGGATCTAAGCCACAATAGTTCAGAAACTCCATTAGCCATGGCTTTGTATTCTTCTTTGGCTGAAGATCGAGCAACAACTGATTGTTTCTTGCTTCTCCAAGAGACAATATTACCTGCCACCAAGCTACAGTACCCAGAGGTAGATCTTCTGTCATCAATGTTTCCGGCCCAATCAACATCTGTGTAGGCTTCAAATTTCATATGGCAATGCTTAGCAAATAGAATTCCCTTTCCAGGGAAGCCCTTCAAATAACACAGAATATGCTCTGCTACTGCCATGTGAGTATCATTGGGAGCATACATGAACTGACTAATGCAACTGACAGCATATGCAGTGTCTGGCCGAGCCATGCATAGATAAAGAATTTTTCCAAGTAGTCTCTGGAAGACTCCCTTATCTTCTAACAATATTCCATCTGAAGTAGAGAGTTTATGGCTCATATCGATAGGAGTAGCAACTGGTCTAGCGCCCATCTTCCATGTTTTAGAGAGCAGATCAAGAACATACTTTCTCTGAGAGATAAGGATCCCATCCTTGGATCTAACAACTTCTATGCCAAGAAAGTATCTCAATTCCCCTAGATCTTTGATCTCAAACTCTGTATGAATGAAAGATTTGATATCATTAATCCCTAATACATCATTACCAGTTACAACAATATCATCAACATACACAATTAGGTAAACGACCAAGGATCCTCTCCTCTTCACAAAGAGGGTATGACCAGAATGTATCTGTGCATAGCCAAAGCTAACAAGGGCAGCCCTAAACCTTTCAAACCATGCTCTAGGGAACTATTTGAGTCTACATTTCTTCAACCTACAGACCTTTCCTTTCATATCTGCTTCATACATCCCTAGAGGAAGAGACATATTGACCTCCTCATGTAATTCTCCATTCAGAAATGCATTCTTTACATTTAGTTGATAAAGTGGCTAGTTTGAGTGTGCAGCCAAAGATAGCAGAACTCTCACAGAAGTCATCTTGGCAACAGGGGCAAAGGTCTCCTGATAATCAATCCATATGTCTGTGTATAGCCTTTTGTAACCAGCCTAGATTTGTACCTTTCAATGGTGCTATCAGCATGATATTTGATAGGAAAAACCCACTTACAGCCTACTGGATAGACCTGTTCATGGGCCGGGTGGCCCGACGGGCCGGCCCGGCCCGGCCCGACCCCCGGACGAGCTTGAATAGGCTTTTTGGCCCGCGGGCTTAACCTCGGGCCAAAAATCCCGGCCCGCATAAAATTCGAGCCGGGCTCGGGCTTTGCCAAAATAGCCCGGCTCGGCCCGACCTATAGTTAAACCTAAGTAAATCCGCCCCGACCTATAGTTAAAACTAAGTAAAAACCCTATGTGATGTCTATTTGAATAATTTTTTTGATTTGAGAAGGTCATTGATTCACTTGTAGGCTCATTGTTCATTTAAATAGGAGAAAAAACATCTATATTAAAATAAAAAATGTCCATTTGAATAGGGAAAATTTTGAATTTCTTTTATTAGGTCGGGCTTCGGGCTCGGGCTTCGGGTTTTTTATCAGGGCCGGGCTCGGGCCCAAGTTATAGGCCCGTTGGTCAGGCCGGGCTCGGGCTCGGGCCTAACAGTTTTTTGTTAATAAAGAGTCAAAGCCCGGCCCGAACCCGGCCCGGCCCGGCCCGGCCCATGAACATGTCTACTACTGGATCATTCCCTTCAAGCAAATCAACCACTTCCCAAGTGTCATTCTTGTGCAGGGCATCAATTCCTGTTCTCATTGCATCCCTCTATTTTGGAATATTAAGAGCTTCTGACACAGACTTGGGAATTGGGTTAGAAGCAAAGAAGAAAGGTAGGCAAAATATGAAGGAGAGCAAACTATAACAAAGGTGTTTGGAAATGAAATGTGCAGTACACTTCATTTTTCCTTTCCTAATAGCAATGGGGATATCAAGGTCTGGGAAGGATGGCTTCAAAGGGGCTGTAATAGTACCTGTTGTCTCATTTGTAACTAGAAGTGCATAAGGCTCATGTGTTGTATGGGAAACAATCTGCTCATTTATGGTTCTTTGTCGTTGATACAACCTAGGATTAGAAACAGGGCGATGAGGTAAAGGAGGAGGAATAGGAACACCGGAATGAGAGTGAAGTGACTGATCCTCCCTTGACTCATTTGAAGGAGGAAGAGACTCAGCAAAAGACTCAACTGGAATAGGAAGAGGAAGAGGAAGAGCAAACACCTGTGACAAATCCTCCCCCTTTGGACAATGTCTCTCCAGAGAAGAACTATAAAAGGAAGAAAGCTCATCAAATGTGACATCCATTGAGACATACCGAGCGTCAGTCTTCAGATCAAAACAATAGTAACCCTTCTGTGTGGGGAATAACCAAGGAAGATACACTTCTGGGCTTTTGGTTCAAATTTATGTCTCTAGACACTTGGGATATGTATATAACAAGTGCAGCCAAAGACACGAAGAGAAATAGGAAAATGATCATTGTCCGGATGAAGAAGACTAAAGGGAGACTTAAACCCTAAAACCCTGGATGGCATACGGTTTATAAGATAGGTAACAGTGAGAACAACATCACCCCCAAAATTTTGCGAGGACATGTAAGGCAAATAGAATACTTCTTGCAACTTCAACAATATGTCTATTTTTTCTTTCAGCAACTCCATTTTGTTCTGGGGTCCTAACACAGGAGGTTTGATGAATAACCCCTAAATCAGTGAGATAGCAGGTCAGGTTTTTCTCAAAATATTCTTTTGCATTTTCGGATCTGAAAATTTTAATTTTGGTATCAAACTGGGTTAGGACAAATTCATGGAATTGCCTCACAAGTCTGGGAACTTCATCACGAGACTTCCTAAAAAAATTCCAAGTGAACCAAGAAAAGTCATCAATGAACAAGATAAAATATTTGTAGCCACCCATAGAAGGTAAGTGGTAAGGCCCCCACACATCAGAGTGCACAATATTAAAAGGAGAAGAAGATCTTTTATTACCTAGAGGATAAGTATTTCTACAATGTTTTGATTGTTCACAAGACTCACAATGAAGAAAAAGAAAGATGACCCAAACGAAAATGACATAACATGACTCGGTTGATGGACTCTGTAGATGTAGACCCAAAAGCAGCTTTTCTAGGGATGTTCATGGCACTGTCCTGGAGTATCCAGCAGATATATTCCTTTTGCCTCACGGCCTCTCCCAATTACCTTCTGAAACTCCAGATCCTGAAAAAGACAATAGAAAGGGAAGAAGGTTACACAACAGTTTAATGACTTAGTTAGGCTACTTACAAATAACAAGTTTGTATGTAGTCTGGGTAAATGAAGAGCAGAAGGAAGAACCAAGGAGTCTGTAGCCTTGATGGTTCCTTTGTCGAAGATAGGGGCAAGAGAGCCATTGGCTAGGGTGATTTTGTCACGCCCAGGAAGTAAATCATATGAAACAAACAAAGTAGAAATGCTGGTCATATGATCATAAGCATCGGAATCAATAATCCAAGGGATCCTACGATTACCTAAAATGGTTGTATGATTGGCAGAAACCCGTATACTTGAATGAGCAAATGCATAAGAGGTTGAATTTTCTGGAGGGTTGGAAGAAGAGGTCACACCCTGTAGGTGATTGATCATCATTCCAAACTTCTCATATTCTGCCTTCATAGCTGCTAACTGCTCACTAGCGTCATCTCTTCAGTTTGGTATCCATCACTATTTGGACCAGCAACAACATTAGCACTCCCTGCCTTTATATTATCAGAATTCTTCTGAAATTGAAGTTGTAGGAGCTCAGGATGCAATTTCCAACACTTGTCTTTAGTGTGTTTTGGCTTTTTACAGTTCTCATAGATAATCTCTTTCTTTCCTGAGCTACTTGGAGTCCCTGCAACCCCCTTGGGTTTCACTCCCATATTAGGAAAGTGATCATTTAGACCAGCCCCTTGGACCTGGACAAGTCTTCTGCTTTCTTCACTACTTACCAAGGCATATGCTTGAGATAGTGAGACACTATCATTGGATAAAATATTTTGCTTTGTAATGTTGTACTCTGGATTTAGCTCTGTCAAGAACTCAAACATCCTGTTTCTCTCAACTAGTTTTCTGTAGGTCTCAACATCATTAGTGGTGTCCTAGGCTACAGCTTCTATCAAATCTATTTCTTGCCATAAAGACTTCAGTGTTGAGAAGTATATAGCTAATGGTTTCTCCCCCTGTCTCAAATTCTTCACATCACTCTCAACTTGTAAACCCTGGCCACATTTAATTTTTGGGAATAGGTTTTAGCAACACTATCCCAAATTTCTTTGCTGAATTCATCCACAAATAGTGCTGACTAATCTGTGGTTGCATTGAGTTCACAAGCCATCCAATAACAGTATAATTTCCTTGCATCCACTTTTCATATGATGGATGATCTTCCGGAGGAGCCTTTTTGCTCTCGGAGATAAAACCCCACTTACCTCTACTACAAATATGAATCTTTAATGGTTGTGACCAAACCAGATAATTAGTTCCATCCAGCTTGACTGTGGTCACAACCAGTAGAGAGTCTACAAAGGCTCTCGGAACCTGTCCGGATTCAGCAACATGCTTGTTTTCAAAGTCTGAGGAGTTCATCTTCTTAAATACTTCAAAAATGATTTCAAACAACTTTGAATAACAACAAATGAAGACAGAACAAAAACTGTGTTGTGAGCCAACCTCTATGCAGCCGTACCAGTAACTTGCATCACACTCGGAAGTTGGGAGAAACGGAGAAAACTCAGCCGCTCCTTGTAGACTTCACAGAACACCAATCCACTTGATTCAATCTTAAAGAAGGAGAATGAGAAAGCCTTTAGTCACTGAGCACTCAGGTCAAACTCCCTGAGGGGCCTGCAATCAGATTTCTCCAGAAAATTAGGGTTTCGAGCAACACACTTGAATATATCAAGAGGACGACAAAACCAATCCCCTTCTCTCTAGGAACCACTAACAACTAGGCTGAAATAGGTTTCTTTAACTATTCATACGATTCAATTCTCCATACACACTGTGTATGGGAAAAAGGTGAGAAACAAAGGGAAAAATGAGCCTACTTTGATACCAAGAAGAAAAATAGCCTTTTGAGAAGAAAGGACTGTTTAGAAAGTTGCAAAAATAAAAAAAAAGTAGCAGAAATCAGAGTTCAAGAGGAAAGAAGAAGAAGAAGAAGGTGGCGGCAACTTGGGTTCAGAGAGAGATTTTCTAACATAATCTCTTTTCTTACAGAGAAGCCCCTAGTTGGGCAAAAAATTAAAAAGACATAACATAAGAAAGAAAACATAAGAAAAAATAAAACCCAGATTAAGGCCCATTACAGCAAAGAACATAAAAGATAAAAAATGATAAACAACCTATGGGCCATTCGGCCCATCTTCTCTACACGTCCGTATCCATACACATCCAAAATGTATCCCGATATGTCTCTTAAAATTGTCTTTCTGCTACACCTTGCATTTCCGATACTTTGAACCTTGAGTAGGAGTTCAATAACTTAAATGCAAATAACCCATTTAACTAGGGATGCTTGGGTGAGGTTGGGTTGAGAAATTGTTTAGTTTTGAATGGGCCAAGCCCTAATCATATGTAGTTGAAATGCTTCAAAATCAAGCAACCCACTCTTTACCATACATTTTTTTCATACATGTTATGCAGTCCTCCCCCCACACCACCATAGTAGAAAGATCCTAGTAAACTTACATCCATCTAAGTTTGAAAAAGTGTTTCTCAATTAAATATCATTTATGTGGCATTGCCTTCATTAATAGTTTATCACATAACTCTTACAAATCTTTTGTGGGGAAAGAGCCATGATGTCATATTTTGGCATGCACACGAAGACTAGTGTAAATAAGAAATTTGAAATAATTTAAACAACCCATCCTAATGACACCCATTTGTTCAACAATCCATCCTACAATATTTAACTTGGCATTGATCCTTTCAACATCAATTCAATAATGACCACTGCCTCTTAGCCAGTTCTGAAAATAGACAACAAGTATAGAAGTAAATAATTAGCAACAATTCCATGGTTTGTAATTTTGAAATTGAAGAAACTTATGCAACTTTAAAATGAAAAACTCAAATTAGAATATACTACAAGAAAGCATTGAAAGACTAAATAACAGTTGTCATCCTTTAACATTTTGAAGGCCCTTCTTCTAATCATTCCTCTAATCATTGGATGAATATAATTTTAACTCATCTTTTTATGTATAAAGTGCTTTATACCCACTTGTCTATAAACATACATGGCTTACTTGTTATTAATTGTGCAAAGTTTTCTTATAGAGACATCCTTTTGATATATACAAGGTTCAAAATAGTGAAATTCCAAAATGTATTATTGTGTATCAGTTGATACATATTGGTTTTTGGACCAACCAATATGCTATTTTTGACAATTTAATCCCTTTAATGTTTGGAAATATAAATATTTAGGAAAATATTATTATCTATAAATGTAAAAAAGTGAAGTAAATACAAAAAATAACAATTCCATACGCTAAAAGTAGGGTCTGAGTTCTTAAAGAGGAATAAGAGGCAATGACTTATATAATCTCAGATGTTATGCTTATAATGAACTCTTCTTGGGTAGATAGGAATAAAAGACAAGATTCATCAAGAGGAACTATCATTTTACTGACATTCTTAGTAGAAGAGACAAAGAGAATGATGGAGGATTTAGTCAAAAGAGAGTTACCAGAGAGATAGTTGACAAGTCATAAACTTAATAACAAAAACCTATACCTGCATCCATGATGAGTACCTATAAAAGAAATAAGAATGATTCAAATTTAAATTATATCCATTAATAGAAAAGTGCAAAAAAACTCTTTACAATGATGATTCTTAATATTCAAACATTGAATTAATTGATTAAAAAATAACATTCTATGACTTAATGCAAGCAGAAAAAGTTAGTAAAACTTTACAAGAATGGTTCAGCTATTAAGGTCAACTCCTTAAATTGTGCTTACATGCAAATTAATAGGTTATGGTTAGAATTACATAATATATGTGTAATATAACATGAAATAAATACAATGAAATGCACTATACTCCACTGCAAAAATATGAAATTACAACCCTCATAGTGTACTAGTAGCCCCCTATAAACCACATCCTACCCTTGGATTTGGCATCAATCCACGGTTGAGATTCATTCCACCTGTACGGTGGAGCAAAGAATTATGGGGTGGGCTAAACAGTCATTTCCCCAAATAAATATCACATTTGAATTCAAATTGACTATAAACTTGAAAGAAAAAAAATTAATTATTTCAAATACTTACCATCTTCATTTATGTCAAGATGACGATTTGAAATTAAAGAGTCCCCATGTCCACATGGAGGATTGTTTGGAGCATTATTAGCATTTAAAAGCTATTAAAATTTAAACACAAAAAAATGTAAAAAATATAATTACATTGAATTTTAAAATGATTTAAAATTTTAAATGAAATAAATAGTAAACCTCTTTGTTGGTGAAGTTATTCATTGTATTTAAAATATTAGCAAGATTTTCATTCGAAAACTGCTTCTGAAACATTGATACAACGCTAACAATCAATCCCTTTAAACCTTATTCTTTCCTTTAATTATTGAACTACTTTATTATAATTTGATAACTGATGGTGAAATATTAGATCATTTAGAGGATGTGTAAATCCTTTCCACACAACAAATATGCCCCTTCTCAGGCCCTTTAATTTGTGAGTATCCCACGAACTACATCCTTGTGAGTTTTATGAATTAACAGGCTCACTTATGTCTTATCTCATGTGTTCTTGATATTTACTAAAATCATTCAGCAATAACCAAAAAATCAAGTTTAAATTAATTTACCACTATTCAAGTTGCTTTATCATTCACAACACTTCCATTTTTATGTGTATGATTTCAATAAACTATATTACCACCAAGTTTAATAAAACTTAAAATAAGCATTAATTTTTACCGTATTTTGAATGAATGTAGAAAATGATTTTTTTTTCAAACAATGAGGTTCATTAAGTTTAGAACGATTTTCTTTGTTTGCCAAACTAATTTCCTATAATAACAAAACAAACTAAAAATATAAATAAGTGATCAATATATAGTTAAATTCAAATTTAAAAAAAGCTAAAAAATTATTATTTCCCTTTGCAAAGCATCGATAGTGAACAACATCTTTGTATTTGTCTTTATTAGCTCGAGAAACTTGCATCCTTATGACCATATATTCTTCAATCAAGTTACCATTAAAACCTTTAGCATTTTGCTCACTTTTCCATTGCATCCACTTTTCCCTATATCGCTTATAATTAAAATCATAAAATTAATGTTCAATTAATTTAGCAAATCAACAAGTTACATAAAATCAACACAAGTATCCATACTTCAATTATATCTCATATTTCATTTTTGTTTTTTTTTTGTGGCATTTGATGCTAACTTAAGCAATTGATAAGTGTAAAATTAGATATTTTAACCATAGTACCTATGAATCTAGTAAGAATACATGCTTTAACACCAAAAGATTAACTCTCAACATTTAATGAAACACCAATACATTCTCTTTTTGGCATGTTCCATATATTAGACATGCGTGTACAACCCCAAATCTATATTAAAGCAAAATGGGTGCTCTCTCCTTCACAAAATAGAATCTTATTGTAACTAGGATGTGTGTCATGAAAAGCTCACACGTGCCATCTTATACACCACCAACAATACGACACGCATGCCATCAAAACCTCTTCTCCTTCTTCCCATGTTCTCCCTCATCTTCTCTTTCTTCCTATCTTTTGGTTTCGAGTGCCTATGGTAAAACCCGCTAAGAAAACTCTTCAGGGTTTTCCTATGATTATACTTCAAAGAGAGCTCAAGAAGAGCTATGGTGCCATGAATCGTTTAGGGTTTGAGCTGCTTCAGGCGGAGGAGATGAAGAAGAAAACTTTCTTGCCTTACAGGCAAGGACTATTGGGATGCCTAGGGTTTAGTTCCAAGAGTTATAGTGCCATGAACGGATTTTCTAGAAGTCTAAATCCCGTCTCTTCCAGGTAGATAGATCTATTTTACGATTTCCCTTTTCTTTTTGGTTTATTTACCGATTATTGATGTTTGTATAGTTTCCCTTTTCTTTTTAATTTATTTACCGATTATAGACGTTTGTATAGTTTCCCTTTTCTTTCTAGTTTTTTTTTTTCAATTTCTCCTTCAGTTCGGTTCCTTTCTCAGTTTCTCTTTCTAGCCGTTTGAGGTTGCTCCACGTAGCATTCGTGTTGATCCAAGTGGCTACTCAGTGTTCGTTGTTGCCAAATGTTTCGGAAAGTTCACTATTTCTTCAATTCTCGAGAACTGTAGAGGCAACTGCTGTAATTATTTTGTTGAGTGTTATAGCTATCATATCTTAGCTGACCACTTAACAATTGACTTCGACTTGCAAATAAATCTATATGTATTTTACAATTTGTTTTAATAAAAATTGCCCAATCCATGTTTAGTGTCTCTGAACCCCCGTGCAATGACTAATCATTGCTTTGTTTTCTTCTTTCTTCCCCTCTACATTTACCCCCTCATTTCTCAATGCTCAATCCAAGTTTCTTTTCCCGTTGCTCACCTTCCTCCTCATCTCCTTGCTTCCTTTCTCCTCTTCACTTTTTCGGCTAACAAATCTTATACACCTCTGCTAAAGGTTTGATATTCTTTATGCACTGGCTATCTTGTATTATGTTGCCTACCCTACAAATTGCTTAAGCTTCTTCTTTCATTTTTCCTTTTTGCAGTGATTCAAATCTGTTTAGATAAGGGCTTCACTTGATGATGTTTAATGCATTTAAAATTTCTCCGCTAGGTGTACATTGAACAAGATTTTTTATTTGGCTTTCTTGAAAACACATGATGTTTAATTTATGTAGGATTTCTCTAAATACCCAGAATGCAACCAAGGACCTTTTTGGAATGACTTAATGTAAGCAACTTAACCTAACCCGACTTTACTAGATTTATCATTCCCAATTTTCTACGAAGACATTCACTTAGATGCATATCTTGAAGATGGTTTTTAGCTATAACAGATTAATGGAAGGCTTGCTAGCTTTCTTCATTTCTTGCACCAAATATGGCCTTCTTAACTTTGTGTGTCTTGATATATGTGTGAAAGCCCATGAATCATGCCAAGCCAACCAATCCAAACAGTTTGTATATAACTCCTTCAGTTTTATAAATCAACAAAGTTATTTGTTAACTATTTTATGCAAATCTTAAGTTTTGGTCCATCTTATTTTGTTAACTCTTAAATTTTTATTTTAAGATTTTGTTAAATTGAATTGGCTGTTGAGAAATAGAACAAGAACTTAAGAGTCAATAAACTACAAAAAGTGTAGCATTACTAGAAAAGAAGAAAAATGGATGTCAGAAACAGTAGATAAGGAACCATAAACATAGATACAAACATAAATTGACCTATCTACAGTATTGGTAACTAAAAGAATCACTGCTCTCCAATGGGCATTAAGTGTGACATTTCTAACTTCATAAATTATTTTATCAAGACTTATACAAACATCTTTTTCCGAAAATTTGTTTAGTGAAGAAACTGCAAAATTGAAGTTCTCAAATGAACATCAAATCATACTTATCATGCATATTACAATTTGAATGTAAGTATTCAACAAATAGTCAATTAAAAGAGTTTAGACAAATAAGATATCTAATGTACCAAAATTCCTTAAATAAGGGGTAAATAACACACAAAATATATAACTGGGACGTAAGGATTTCTAGCACAATTCTCTTTAAGTTTTTAATCATAGAAATATTAACTAAAAAGTTATAAATGTTATCATGACAACAAGTAGATGGGGACATGGAGGGTCAACAGAGGAATAAAATTTTCCCTACCTACTAAATTATGTTTGGACACTTATGAGCCTAAACCATATCACCATACGGAAGATAGGATTAGATGCTAATAAGATTAGATCAAGGATATTGATATATACTAACATTCAATATGCTTTTAAATGGATTTTCTATTTAACACCGGGATTTAGCTAAATCCAATGAAATAGATTGTGACCAGATCCATTGATAGCTTCACATAAGAATTTGATGTAAATTGTTTTAGTTACATGAATTGAAGAGTTTTTTTTAGTTAGCCAATTAAATTAGTAAGAAATGTATTCAAATTCATAAAATTAAATTGAGCTATAGGTGGATGAGAATATGTGCATGTATTACTTTGTGATATTGCATATTAATTTTGAGCTTATGAATTAGGTTGGGATTTCTCTTCAAATTGAGGTTGTGACTGAGTGGGGTTGTATTGTTGTTGGTTAGGCTGATATTGACACTGTAATTAAGAATTAGAGTCATAGCTTGAAAGTAAAAATATTTATGCGATTGTGTTTTATCATTGTAAAGTTTAATCAATAAACAATATATTAAATCCTTATCAAACAAATAGATGAACGAAACCAAATATTAGTATTGTCAACAAAATCAATTTATCATTTGTTGGAGATAATAAAAAATAACAAAATTATAATGTGAGAAATAAAACAATTTATTATAACCATTATGAATAGGTGCCGCCATAAATAAATGACAATAGTAATGGGCATGGCATACAAATCACATTTTGTAAAAACAAACCAAAATAATAAAGTTGTCATGTTGGCAATTATAAGATAATAATTATAAGTATGTGACAATGTTAAAATTTTTATACAAAATAATAATGCAAAATGGTTTTGAGAAATTGTAACATTCTCATGTAAAAAAGTATTAGATTCTATTTTTATTGAATAATTAAAATAATTTATCTCCATTATCCTTTTTAACATCATAATCTTCCACAAGATCATCTTCCATATCTGGTGTAACAACCACTTCATTATCATTAACTTCTTTTTTTATTCCAATTTGAATTGCTGTATATAGTATGAAATGCATTTTCAAACAATTATTCATTAAGTTGTTTTTTATCAATAAATATTTTTCACCCATATCAAACATATCCCCAAGTTTTGCTTGTTTGACAATAAAACAATTTTTATTTTTTTATCATTAACATAGAATATTTTTTTGGCTTGCGATGAAAATGCAAAATGATCATAATAAAAATTGTTACTTTTATGTATTAAGTGTAAGAAATTCGTATGGGTAAATTAAAAACTATTTTTTATAACGTTTGTTGATATAAATCCAATTACATTTGAATATGACAACATTATATTTACTATAATAATTTAATTGAATAATATCCCTTAATGCTACATAATTAGTAATTTTTCCTTTAATGGGCTGCTTATTTGTTGAATTAACACAGTTTATTGTCTTAACAAATACAACAACTTAATTATTTTGAGATCTTAAATATCTTTCACATTCTCTAACATGAAATCTAAACCCATTAACAATTTAACTAGTATATCTTCTAATCACTTTACTTGAAACATGGGAAAATTATCTTATCTTATTGATAACATCTACGTTCAATTACTCATCCAAGTGTGCAACATAAATCATTTGTTAATGGTCAATATTATTATTTAATTTATGCATATTAAAAATGTTTAATATATATAATACTAACCTAATCATGAAACCAATAATAAAATACTTGACTTTGAATCCTCTCAATTTAATATTGTGATAAACAACTTTGGTAACTTTGTTTCTTGATAAATTTCTCATGTTGACTATATTCAAAGACTTCAATTAGAAACATAAGTTAAATATGATTTAAAATATACAATACATATATTTTTAAGTAAAATAGATCGTTTTATTTTTTATATGGGGTGATTGCATCACAATTAAATAATATATATTGATGTGCTTAATCCAAAGTATATTTGTGAAATATAAATCGTGATACCCTTTTCGCTTTTTCACTCTAAACATTTTATTTTTTCTTACCCCCAAAATCACCCTAAAGTAAATAAAATGAATGTTTATTTTTTGACTTATGAAGTGTTATCATTATCATCATCTTGTATAAGTTGATTAAAATTGTCTCAACATCCGATAAGTATCGTAAACAAAAAGTTAAGCACTCATGTGTTAAATACCTTTTTATATTTAAACATTTTTCATGAATTTTATTGTGCACATAAAACTTAAGTGTAAGAAGGTTTCTATATAAATACAAATTTAAACTATTAAATCAAAAACTTAAATTTTATTAACTTTTTTCGTTGACACAAATAAAATTAAATTGATGGAATATTTCGATATGTACTTTTCAATAGTATATATCCATTAATAAACTATTGGACTAACAACTTGTAATTATAATTGCAAAAAAAATTGATTAAATACACTATAATTGTAAAAAAATGGAAGTAAAGATCTTTTCTATTTGGCGCAAAATAAATGCAACTTGTTACTTAAGTATTTTAAGATTACGTTCATAAAGAACCTTAGAGCAAACATCTTTGTAAAAGTGACACAAATCGATTATTACTGAATTCACCCTATCAGGTAAAGAACCTTAATCATTATGGAGATTAACTTTTGAGTTTTATTATCTTATATTGTTTAAAATGAATGCAATATGATATATTGGTTGATTATTCTTTCGAAATTTCATATCCTTGAGGATCTTAAACAAATTCTTTTTTCTTTCAAAGTCATTTGATAAAAATTTTAGGCAAGTATCGTATATTTTTTATTTATTTCTTGTTCCAACAACGTAACAAGTATATTATTACATACATTCTTCACTATATGCATAACAATAAGATTATTATGTAATAGATGGTGCTCTTAAGGATTTCAATGTAAATATTTATTAATGTAAAAGATATTGGTGGAGTTTAATATCGATCAGTTTAACATGAATGAACCGTTGTAAAGTGAAAAGGCATAATTATTTATGTAAATATCTCTATTTTGAGTGAAGTTTATAACGATTTTCAATGTAAAGCTACATTCAAAACAAACACCGACAAAGACGATTTTCACTGGTCGGTCCCATCACCATGACCTTACGATATATTTTTAACCATCATAAAAGTAAGAACTTAATTTGTATTTTAATCACTTTTATTATTATCTTCATTTTTTTATTTTCAATTATTTAGTATTATTTGTTGATGGTGAACAATGGGTATTTTTAAATCTATTTATGAATTTTACTAGTGGGGACCCATGAAAATCCACATGTATTATTAAGAATACCAATCATTGTTAATTTGAATTTTGATTAGTTGAAGGCTTTAGATATTTAGTAAGTTGTGGAATCAATCATAAGACTCCACACTAGTGTTAACGGCATTCAAAAATCCAATTTCGAATTTGAGATTCGAAATAATCGAATCGAATTCAGATAATTCGAATATTTAATCGGTCAAATTCGGATACCATATTCACATCGAATAGCTAATCGGATTCAAATTTAGATATGACCTGATTTGATTTGATTTGATAAATATCCGAATTTGACCGATTATTTAATTCTTATATATAATATATAAAATATTTAAATTTTTTATTTAATTTATATATAAAATAATTAAATCATATAAATAATTTATACATTTATATATTTATATAAATTGAATATTTATTTTATATATTTATTAATTACTTAAAATAATTAATTGGTCAAATTTGAATCGAATCGAATATTCAAATATTTAATTGAATTTGAATATTAATTTTCAATATCTATCAGATATCTAATTGAATTCATATATCATATTTTCTTATTAGATTCAAATTCGAATATTGCTTGATTCGATTTGATTTCGATCTATTTATACCCCTAACAATGATAAAATACATGGGCCCACATTGAGAGATTGAATGATTATGGGCCCTATGTGTTTTGACTGGTATGGAGTCTTATCATTGGTTCCATAAATTGCTGAATAGTTAAAGCATTCAAATAATCCTATCTCCATTATTTTATTGACTATTTCTGGACATTTTGGATAGTTATTGATATTTTAAAATTCCGTATGTATTATGAAGAATAATAATTGAAACGTTATTAAAAGTTATTTATAAATTGTTATTAAATAATTTATTTTTTATTAAATAGTTTATTTACAAAATTACACTAAATTATCTTACAATTTCCAAAATGTAATTTTATGAAAAAATTGGAAAATTTATTACATATTTTCAAAATTATTTAATTTAATTTTAAAATTATCATTAAATAAATTATTTTTATTACATTTGTTAGTCATTACTAACTTTTGACCTTTGGTAATTAAAATATATTTTTTTGATAATTGTCATTAACTTTTGGAATAAATTTCTGAAAAATAAGTTCATCTAATTTTTGAAAACTATTTGAATTATTTATTATAATTTAATAAATATCTTACACAAATTATTTTTTGAATTCATTTATTTCAATTTAATAATTATCACTAAATTATTCTAATTTAAATAAATGCAAATATCAATTTAATAATATAAATAATTATTAAGCATAATTATAATTTAAATATTTTAAAAGAGTTTAAAAAAGTCATTAAAGTTGTCTTAAAATATTAAAAAATGGAGAATGTTTGTGTATTGTTAAATAATGAAAATTATTTGAGGGCAAATAATTAATTGATAAAAAATAAATATTTTTAATAAAATAAATAATTTAATAATTTAATAACTTAATAGTTACTCTAATTTAATAACTCGAAATTTAATATAAACAATTTTTTTTTTAAATAAGAATATTTTTCTGAAATAATTTAATTTGCATAATTCAATCAAAACATGAATACATTTTTGAAATAAATTTCTGAAAAATAAGTTCATTTAATTTTTTGAATTATTTATTGTAATTAATAAATATGCTAAAAATTAATTTTGTGAAGATGGAGTTTTGTTAAATTTTTTGAAAATTAATTTAATGTAGTTTAAAATATATTCCAAGAAATAAAAATTTAATACGGAATTGGAATGGTCCAGGTCTGGATTGGATTACATAAAAAACCATGTTTCAAAGTATATGCATGACTTGACTTGAAAGTTTTATCTTCTTCGCCTGCATACAACATTACATTGGTCGCTTGATGCAGTGACCATAGTGGCAAAAAGGGGTGAGCTTCATCAAGTTTTCACACTTCTAGACCGAATGAATTTACGCCAGAATAAGGAGGAAATATGCACTATTTTTATGATTTTAGTGTGTGATTAATTAATGTTTTATTTTGATTTCATTTTATAACCAAAAACAGATTTATTAATTATTTTCTGTTTGCAAAGCTTATTTTCCTTTCAATCATGTCTACCTCCCTCATTGTCTTATTCTTAATTAAAAAATAAAAAATTATCATGTGACCTTATTTCACTTCGCTTTCGCTAACAAAGCCCGTGCATCACGGGGCCCCGCTAGTTAAACCCTAAGCTTCTCCACCTCGAAAGCTCTTCTCTTCGGTTCTGTGGTACTCTGTTCTTCTCTTAGGGTGGGTGGGGAGAGACGAGAGAGAGAGAGATGGACATTTGCATGAATCCCTGCGGAAGCTTCCATGCAAGGTCAATTTCGTCCTCCTCGGCTTCTATATCCAAATCGACGTTACTGAAAGCAACTGGTTTTCCCTTCTTCCTCTGCACGAAGAGGACCGGGAAGAAGACAAACGGTGTATCTTTGAACCGACAACTGTGGCGCTCACTGGCTTGCTCTACCAATCGGATCAATCGCCTTACCCCTGTCTATTGCGAGCATGGCTTGGCTGCAAGCAGAAATGGTTCGACGAATGTCTCCTTCAGTGGGTCTCCGGTGGGGAAGCGGACTGACCTGAAGAAGATCATGATACTCGGCGCCGGACCCATTGTTATCGGTCAAGCCTGCGAGTTCGACTACTCCGGCACCCAGGCATGCAAGGCTCTCAAGGAAGAAGGATACGAAGTGGTTCTCATCAACTCCAACCCGGCTACAATCATGACCGATCCTGACATGGCGGATAGGACCTACATTGCCCCCATGACCCCTGAACTAGTCGAGCAGGTCATTGAGAAGGAGAGGCCCGACGCTCTCCTGCCCACCATGGGCGGGCAGACAGCTCTCAACCTTGCTGTGGCATTGGCAGAGAGAGGGGTCCTGGAAAAGTACAGTGTCGAGTTGATTGGAGCGAAGCTCGACGCGATCAAGAAAGCAGAAGACAGAGATTTGTTTAAGCAAGCAATGGAGAATATTGGGATCAAGACTCCTCCTTCAGGAATTGGTACCACCCTGGAGGAGTGTTTCCAGATTGCCGACTCTATCGGGGAGTTTCCTCTGATTATACGGCCTGCGTTCACGTTGGGTGGCACCGGAGGTGGGATCGCTTATAATAGAGAGGAGTTTGAGTCAATTTGTAAGTCTGGGCTTGCGGCCAGTTTGACATCACAGGTTCTGGTTGAGAAGTCTCTCTTGGGATGGAAGGAGTACGAGCTTGAGGTAATGAGAGACTTGGCAGACAATGTGGTCATCATATGCTCAATTGAGAATATCGACCCCATGGGGATCCATACAGGGGACTCGATAACGGTGGCCCCTGCTCAGACCCTCACAGACAAAGAATACCAGCGCCTCAGGGATTATTCAATTGCGATCATAAGGGAAATTGGAGTTGAATGCGGGGGTTCAAATGTTCAATTTGCTGTCAATCCTAAAGACGGGGAAGTTATGGTGATCGAGATGAATCCTAGAGTTTCAAGGTCTTCAGCTTTGGCATCCAAGGCTACTGGGTTCCCAATAGCAAAGATGGCTGCCAAATTATCTGTTGGCTACACCTTAGATCAGATTCCTAATGACATTACGAAGAAAACACCAGCTAGTTTTGAGCCTTCTATAGATTATGTGGTGACAAAGGCAAGTTAGCATTCTTTCCCATATCCTGCATTTTAAGTTCTTTTGCCAGTTATTTTACTCGTATTAGCATCACTAATAAAAAGGTTGATTAGTGACTCTGCACGGATATGCTTAATTTTAAATGTAGTACTCGGAAGTCGGAACTGATAACTAATAAAAAAGTTACCAAGTGTTTGTTTTTGGTTAGCAAACAATAGGTAACATCACATGTCCTTTAAAAGATCAGAATAGATTAGAGTTAAAATCAAATATACACATATCTGTCATTTTAATTCAAATCCCCTATCAACTCAGACCATCTTTAATTCCTTATTGTTCATATGTTTTTCTTTAATCAATATATGTTTATATGCTTGTGGTTCGAAGTATTGATAAATGATTTAATGGCATATAATTGAACAATGAGTATTTTTTTTTTGTGAAAATTTAACCAGAATTTATTAAGAAAAAAGGGGGGGGGGGGACAAGAGGAGATATACAAAGCAGGGGGGGAACCCCTATAAGTTACAAAGGAGAAAGCTTGTCGCTATATAGATGCTCCGAATGCACACCAAATTTAGCTAGGCCATCTGCAGTATGATTGTGTTCCCTAGGAATCCAAACTAAGTTAACATTCAAACCATCCAAAGAATCCCAAGCTTCAGTCAGATAGTGATACAGTCTCCAAGGGCCCCCTTTTTTGTCTCTTAACCATTTTATTGTATTTGCTGAATCACCTGCAATGATCAAATTCTTTATTATCCTGATTCCGGTTAGAGCAGCCATCACTTCAGTCTTTGTGGAGTCGGCCCAACCGATTGGACCACTAAAAGTCCAGCAGATATTGCCCTTTTCGTCCCTTACTGTACCACCAATACCTGCAAAGCCTGGATTGCCTAAAGCACAACCGTCAAAATTAAGGGTTATCACACCATCACTGATGGAAACGGGATGCCTCAAGGGAGTTTTCTGAGGATGAGGCAGAAACAGAAAGGGGTGAACATCTTTGGTAATATCATTGACTGAAAGTCCTTTAAACAGAGCTGAATTAACCGCCCAAAGGATGCAACGATAGGTAATATCTGAGATTAACTCCTCCAAGGTTCTGCTTTTATTGTCAAAGGTACGGATGTTTCTTTCTTCCCAAATGCCCCACATTACTGCATGAGGCACTGATTACCAAAAGACTTTACCCCTTTTGCTAAGCCCTATTCCTTGCCATTGATTCAAGTTGTCCATAATGTGTTTTGGAAAAATCCAGCTGTGCCCTGCCATATTCAAGAAGTGGGACCATATCCTTTGAGTGAAGCTACAATGAAGAAGATAATGATCTGTTGATTCACCCTCACTGAGACATAAAATACAAACATGAGGAGAAATGGAGCATCTTCCCAAAAGTTTTTTCTGTAGGAGATCACAAGTATTAACTTTCTGGAAACAGGCTTCCCATACAAAGAAGCAAATTCTTGAGGGGATGTGGCTGCACCAAATTTTCTTGTAAGGAAAAGAGGGATGCTGATCTTCAGCAGTCAAAGCCCTGAACATAGACTTAGAAGAGAATTCGCCATTTGGGTGGAGGGTCCATATTCGGGTGTCAGAATGAGAGGGGGATATATAGGCATCTTTGAGGGTTTGGATTAAGGCTATTAAATCAGAAATCTCCAAGTTCCTTGGGAGTCTTCTGAGGTGGAGGTTTAAAGAATTCTCGGTGGACTGGTTTGGGAGGCAAGCAGAAATAGAGGCTTCTTGGTCAAGGGTGAGGTTAAACAGCCTAGGGAAAGAGGCTTCCAGGGTAGATTCCCCCCACCAAAGATCTTTCCAGAATTTAATTCTAGACCCATTTCCCACTTTATACTTTATGAAAGGAAAGAAAGAAGTATGAATGGAACATATACCTTTCCAAGGATTGGTGGCCTTTATCCTGATCAAATGGAGATTGCAATCCCAAATCCCACCCGTTTGTATTTCGTCCATATTTACTTGAGATGACAGCAGTCCAAAGAGCATTAGGTTCTTTCGGAAATCTCCCGAGCCATTTGCCTAGGAGAGAAGAATTTTTCTCTTTAAACTGTCCAATACCCAACCCGCCTTCCTCTTTTGGTCTGCATACTTGTTTCCAACATATAGTTGGGACAGGGCTTAGTTGAGTTGAATTTGCTTGCTGAGGCCTGAGGCATATATTTATCATTTAGACATTATCTAAAGCCCATATGATATTGAACATGCATTTAACATGGATAGACCACTTCATAGAATAACAATGCACTGAGACTCCTTTTGGTTGGCAATAACTAATGTGCACTTTTGTGTTGTTTGTATCTTTGTTTAACTTTCCAGTTGAGAAATCTTCATCACATGTTTGTCATCATTGTGCAGGGGCCATGCTAATCTTCTCTGTATTGTTCCAATCTTATTAGATGTCACCCTTGTGTGATGCTTACCACATTCTTATTTATGTTTTTGCCCTCCTTTTTAGCACCTATTTACCATATTGTGCTTAGTAATTTTCTATGTTATTGACCTCTTTAAAAAATTTGAGGTGTTAGATGTGATTTTTGTGTGGTTGAATATCTGCATACCTATTTTTGGATGGTGGTTTTCTGGATTTGTTTTTACAGGCATAATTTTAATTTCTATTTCTATCTGCTAGTGTGAAACATGGTTACTTCAGATAATCCAGATGAGTTGCTTGGATGTGCTTAATGATTCTTTTTTTGGTGGACATGTGCTTACAGAAGTTGGTATTGAAAAGTCATATACCAGACATAAGACTTGGTATATTAGTTGTTGATTAACTGTCAAACTGAACTCTTTACAAGAATTAAAGAGGAAAATAAAGCATTTGGGTAATTCTTGGGTATTATGCAATATCATGCAAGGATTGAGATGAAGCTTTCTTATAGGACCATGAATCATCTCAATTGAGCCACAATTTGGAGTGTTTATTCAAAATGCCAACCTATGTCTCAGAATGTCTTTGAATTTATTTGTGAAGTGAGCATATCCATTCAGTGGTATCAATGGCAAAAACAATTGTTGTGCCATTCCAGGACAAGAAAGAGACTGATTTTGGGAATTATTCATGTGTTCAAGAATCCAAATAACCCTTAGGGCTGCAAATGACATCTCTTTATCCAAATTTGACTTTGATCCATGGTGATCAGAATTTGATCTGTTTATAATTGAATCGAATATGGATCTGCCCCTATCTGATCTGATCCTATTTGAATGTCTATGCTTTTATATACTTAAAATTTATTCTCTATCTATTAGTAACATTGATTTGAATGTTTTGTTTTTACTAAAGAGTCATTGGTTCAAGTTTCACAAGTTTATTTTCAGTATATTTTGCTCATGATATACACAATTGAAATCATTTTTTAGTTCATTTTATTAATAATATATAGTATTGTGATCTTTTTAGTTTAATTAATTAATGCTATTCAATATCCAGTTGCAATTTGGATTTGATTTGAATGCAAATCATAAACAAATCAAAATTGGATCTACCTTATATCTGATTCGATCTGATCCATAATAACCCTTAGCAAATTCCTTAATACATCACGAGACTACAGAAGATTCAGCTCTGAACTTCATAGATAACTTGATTGGGTTAATTTAATTTTCTTAGCTTCTGATCTAACCAAGTTAGTAGTGATGTAGGGTTGAACAGGAATGGGGATCCAGAAGAGTCAAATATAAATGGAAAATGAAAATAAAATAGAAAAGAATAATTAGAGACTAGAGAGAAAGGAAATCTTGCATTACAATTATAGCTAAAATAAAAGAACTTGTATATTTCAATCTTCAATAGATTGGCTGAGTGATGAGCTCAAAACCATATGCAAGCCCTTAGAAGTTACTAAATTGATGAAATATTTGAAGGGGGGGACCTGTTCATGATGAATTAGGGGCTGCTGTGGGTTGAATTAATCAAGTGGTCCTTGCTTGGCCTTGTCGCAAAATATTTGATGCATACTTATTGGGTTAAATGGGGTCAAGTCATGGCATCTTATATTACTGTATCGATATTTGCTACTAAAAGAATTAAGTTCTAATGTTTAGGCATATAAAATTATTTTTCCTCTTATCCTCAAATTACCTGATACTTTTTTTTTTTAATGTCTTGATAAAAGGTTCAACTGATTGCCAATTTAAAAGGTAAGAAATTAACCTGGTTCTCTCAAGAATTTATTTTCTTCTCTTGAGTGCATAAGTTGATGTTTCTGATTGATTTCTTGTCTTCTTGGCAAGTTGATTGCTATTTTTTTTTTCTGTGCTCTGCTGCATACTCATATTTAGGGATAAGAAGTTGTTTGGTGCAATGGTTAAATATCAGGTTGAAAAGCGTGAAAACGGGTTTGATTCTGAGATATTCCACCCTGTGCAAAAAATGCCAAAGTTTGGATCCATATCCAGTTCTTGTCCACCCATGTTCCTGGATAGCGGTAACCAACATTGGTAATAGCCCTTTTAATAGAGTGTGGCTTTTATTTCTTATTTCATCTGTGCAGTTTTCTTCTTTTCATATTACATCATATCCTTTCAGTTATATATCTGGATGTCTACTATCCAATATTCTTGTATCAATCAACTCTGAAATTGGTCCTGTCAATTATTTAAAAACAGCTTCAGAAAATAACCTCTTTTCATAGATTATCAAGAAAGTTAAAGACCTCTGTTCATGTGCTTATGCCTGTTTCTTTCTCTTTCTGGTTATGAGAGCATCTAACCATGCCAACTTGTTTCTCTTATTTGGAAAATTTAGATACCCCGCTTTGCGTTCGAGAAATTCCCTGGTTCACAACCGATACTGACAACCCAGATGAAATCAGTTGGTGAATCTATGGCACTTGGCCGGACATTCCAGGAATCCTTCCAGAAAGCAGTTCGATCATTGGAATGTGGCTACTCTGGCTGGGGTTGTACACATATCAAGGAACTGGACTGGGATTGGGACCAATTAAAGTACAGCCTCCGGGTCCCTAGTCCAGATCGAATCCATGCCATATATGCGGCAATGAGGAAGGGAATGAATGTGGATGAGATCCATGAACTGAGTTACATTGATAAATGGTTTCTCATACAGCTTAAAGAGCTGGTAGATGTGGAGCACTTCTTATCAGCCCGAAGCTTGTCTCAGCTGACTAAGGATGACCTGTATCAGGTAAAGAGAAGAGGTTTCAGTGATAAGCAGATAGCCTTTGCAACCAAATCCACTGAGAAGGAAGTGCGATCAAGGCGGTTGTCTCTTGGGGTAACTCCAGCTTATAAGCGGGTAGATACCTGTGCTGCTGAGTTTGAAGCTAACACTCCATACATGTATTCATCCTATGATTATGAGTGTGAATCAGCTCCCACCAAACGGAAGAAGGTTTTGATTTTGGGTGGAGGACCGAATCGGATAGGTCAAGGTATCGAGTTTGACTACTGCTGCTGCCATACATCTTTTGCTCTTCAGGTGTGTGTTTCCTTGTGATTTTCTTTTGGATTGTTAGTTTTTGTTTTAAGTAACTTGCATTACATAAGGTGTCATTATTGGGTTTTCTTCCTTACACAGAATGTGTCCATTCATATCAACCACCATGGTAATGGGAGCACCTGTTCAATAGCACTTTGGCCATAATTCATTTCAACTGGATTATCCTAGCATCTGAGAGATATTTTTGTCCTAGGTTATTAGGGTGGCACTGGATGTATGTATCAGACAATTTGTGATTTGTAAAGTGTGACAGATGGATTTACTTATAAAAAATATATGTCTACTCCAACTGGTGGCCCATCAGTTGGAGGTTAAATCAATAAGTGTATCATATATTATGCCTTCGATGTCATGCTATTTTTCCTTGGTTTCATAGAAGAACTTGATTATTGCATCTAATTTGATTCCATCCTCATTTTCTCCTCAGGAAGCTGGATTCGAGACAATTATGATGAACTCTAATCCTGAGACTGTGTCAACTGATTATGACACAAGTGATCGGCTCTACTTTGAACCGCTAACAGTTGAGGATGTTCTGAACATCATAGACTTGGAAAGACCTGATGGTATTATCGTACAGTTTGGGGGGCAAACACCTCTCAAGCTGGCACTCCCAATTCAACACTACTTGGATGTGCACAAGCCCTTATCTTCCAGTGGATCTGGTCATGTTAGGATATGGGGGACTTCACCTGATTCCATTGATGCTGCTGAGGACCGTGAACGGTTCAATACAATCCTAAAAGAACTCGAGATTGAACAACCTAAAGGTGGAATTGCAAAAAGTGAGGCTGATGCACTGGCCATAGCCATGGACATAGGCTACCCAGTCGTTGTCCGGCCTTCGTATGTATTAGGTGGGAGAGCGATGGAGATTGTGTATAGTGATGACAAGCTCATAACCTATCTTGAGAATGCTGTTGAGGTGGATCCAGAACGTCCTGTCTTGATTGACAAATATCTTTCAGATGCTATTGAGATTGATGTTGATTCACTTGCTGACTCACATGGTAATGTAGTCATTGGTGGGATCATGGAACACATTGAGCAAGCAGGGGTCCATTCTGGAGATTCAGCCTGCTCTCTTCCCACTAAAACTGTTCCCTCCTCATGCTTGGAAACAATTAGGTCATGGACAACAAAGTTGGCTAAGAGGTTAAATGTGTGTGGACTTATGAACTGCCAGTATGCAATCACAGCATCTGGGGAGGTTTTCTTGCTTGAGGCAAATCCCCGTGCATCACGCACAGTCCCTTTCATCTCCAAGGCAATTGGGCACCCACTAGCCAAGTATGCATCTCTTGTCATGTCAGGGAAATCTCTCCATGATATTGGGTTCACAAAGGAGGTGATTCCGAGCCATGTCTCAGTAAAGGAAGCTGTGCTTCCATTTGAGAAGTTTCAAGGCTGTGATGTGCTGCTTGGTCCTGAGATGCGTAGCACTGGAGAGGTGATGGGTATTGATTTCAATTTCCCAGTTGCTTTTGCCAAGGCTCAGATTGCTGCAGGGCAGAAGCTACCAACCTCAGGCACTGTGTTCCTCAGCTTAAATGACTTGACAAAGCCACATCTTTCCACTATGGCCCACACTTTCTTGGGGCTTGGTTTCAGGATTGTTGCAACATCTGGCACAGCGCATGTGCTTGAGCTAGAGGGCATCCCAGTGGAGCGGGTGCTTAAGATGCATGAGGGACGCCCCCATGCTGGTGATATGATTGCCAATGGACATATCCAGTTGATGGTTATCACAAGTTCGGGTGATGCACTTGATCAGATTGATGGTCGGCAATTGAGGAGGATGGCTCTTGCTTACAAGGTTCCCATCATAACAACAATTGCAGGAGCTTTCGCAAGTGTGGAAGCAATAAAGAGCATGAAGAACAGTACTGTCCAGATGATTGCTCTTCAGGACTTTTTTGACGTTCAGGCAGGGCCACAGAGTTTCCGCAAGTTGCAGCCTGCTTCGTCTTCTCTTTGATTCATGCAGTGGTTGCATGTAAGCAAATTTCTTTATTTTTTCCTTTTTTCTTATTTATTTTCCTTTTATGTTATTATCTTGGATAGCTTTTTGAATAAACCACATATTTTATCTGTCTCAAATTTCCTTTCTTGTACCTATGTTTTTATCGTATACGGCTAATACTTGTATGCACTTATACTCTTACACTAGTACTATATAAAGTAGATACTTAACTACTTTGATTTCTGTGCAGGTCATGAAAATTAAATCAAAATAACTTATATTTTTCCCTTTCATCTTTTGTTGCCCATGTGCATAGCAAGTGCCCCTTATACTAGTATAATTAAGCTAAATAACTAGCTAGTCAATATTTGTTGGTGGTTTTGGTTTAAGTGTTATCTTGCTACATATGGTTTACAAGATTTTAGGTTTAGAGCACATCAAACTATCAAAGTCACTTTCACTCACTCTGGTTTAATATTTTTAATCCAAGTGAATGCTAACTGGATCCCATCCGAATTCAAGTTTTTGATTGACAGCCTACTTCTACTAATATAGTGTAGGGTATTCTACAATCTAACTATGCTAAAGGAATGAAACATGGCAAAACCAAATTAAACTGTCCAGTTGATAATTCTGAACAGAATGGTCTATATTTGCTGCATGTCCACCAAAATATGAGTTCCTAACTGCTATCCACTGGATTTTTGTCTTTCTGCTAGCTAGAATAATATTAATATTGCTATATATATAAATATATATAAAGAAAGAAAGAAGGAAAGAGAGACTTTTGACAGTATTTCATGTCTAATTATAGAAGTTCAATGCTTTATATCCATTGCATTTTGTCTATAACCATCAATTGCCAAGCCTTTGCCTTTGACACATTTGTGAATATATATATTGAGGCAAGTATGAAGTTCCCAGAACTGGGATTCTAGGAGGCATGAGTGCGTGACAAAGTGGCTGGCAGTTGGCCCTTGATAGTGGAAATTAATACAGTGCAGACAAAAAAATGAACACAGGTGTTATACACGCCTGTTACTGTATTAGTAGTGTGTTAAGTCCTCTTACTTTGAAGGCAAAGATAAAAATGATATAAAAAAATAGAAACTAAGGAAGAATAATGTATAGCAGTATGGTTGTTCTTGGATATCGGAGGTATTGGAGCAAGTTGGACTGATGAAACAGTCCATTTCTTAGCTTTTGGATCATAAAAAAGGATTAATACTAAAATATGAATCTAGCCATCTAGATGTCGGCAAAACTATGGACTGTATGAATTTGTATATGGGTATATTTAAATCTTGTCAGACAATAATTTGAGATTTAAATTCAATTTAATATCTAATGGATGTATACAGATTCCAAATATGATGCATTTTTCATATTTATTGTATATTATATGAAGTGTACTTTGCAACATTAAAAATGTCACTGTGACATATCACTTTATCACTAGCTTGTTTATATTTGAATCATGTTGCAGCAATTTACACAGAATGCATTATAGATTTCCGAAGAATTTTAGTAAATTTGTATAAATTAATATAAATTTATAAAATGAAGTATAAAATAAAATATATTTTATAAATAAAAATAAGTTTATCTAAATCCAAAACTTCACTTAATTTTAAAGAACTTTTGATATTAAAAACATGGTTCTTTTCTGTATGGCTAAATGGATTATCCAAATTTGGCTTAAATGAACAAGGTTTGAATTTGAAATTGAATGAAATCCGTTCCATCTGCAAATCTTGAGCTGGGTTTAGATATTGCAGTACATATACTTCTTTTAGGATCCAACTATAAAATGTATATATGTATCAACCGCATCATATCCTTTCTCAAAGTTGGTGTAGTAGGATTCGAATCCTCGTGTCTGCTGGAACGAACCAGCTACCGTACCAACTGAGTCACCCTCGGTTTACGATATTAGGTTGGATCCAATGAATTTGCTCCATATGTAACCTATTCATTCTCTGCCTTTAACATTTTAATACACATGATCATAAACAAACACGCAAAAAAAAGAAAAAAAAAAACGTAATTGGATCTAATTCCACTTGAAGATTGAATACAATAATTCCCAATTTTAATTATATTCTTTCAGTAATACAATAAGCACATGTAAGAAGTCCTACGGATCTTTTTATTAAGATATTGATTAAGACATTAACCATTCTTATTTATACTCTTCAAATTGCATTGGATAAAATTGACATGATCATATGACAGATTTAAGGCGTCAATTAATTTATAGTCAATTTGCAGTGGATAAATCGGGTGGGCTGTGTTGCCCGTGGCCCGACATGGCACAGCATGGCACTAGGGTATGGGTTGTGTCGGGCTTGGGTTTTCAGGCCCACAAGCTGGCATGGCACAACACAACAATATGGGTCGTGCTGGCATGGGCTCGTGGCACAGCATAGCATGATCCACAGGCTTGTAGAGGGTTGATGCAATCGACCTGTAGAATATAGCCATTGGGGGTCTCTAATGGCTAGGTTTTTTCTTTTTCTTTTTTCTTTTTTTTTACATAAATACCCTCCTAACTAGCTATTTTAGTTTTGGAGGGAGAAAAATGACAACAATGCCTCCCAACAATAAATAACAACTACTTTGGGTGGGCATTTGGGTAAAGTGATAATTATAATTAACAAAACACTCCTCCCAACAATTAAAAACGATTAGTTTTTCAAGGTATTTTGGGTAACTAAATTAATTCCAACTCTTATAAAGACCCTTATCTTTCACCATTCTTATCATACCAATTCTCATATTCTTTCATATTCTCTCATACTCTCATACTTTTTTATACACACTCTCATATCCTTTCTACTCTCTAATTCTCAACTTTATTCAAGTTTTAATAAGAAAAATGCTTGCTCAAGCATCTCAAGTTGTAACTAACCTAATTTTTATTTTTTTAGAGTTTTAATATGATAATTTTTAAAAATGGTTGGCTCCTTTCAACACCAATTTCCCAACATGTTCAACTTTGACGATGTTCAATTATAGTACGATAGTGTCAGCACCGATATAGATGCTACTGATGTTGTCAGAGTTCCCACCCTTAGTACTACTATCAGGGGAAAGAAAAAGAAGGGCAATAAGTTGATTAGCCCGGTTTGGAAATTAATACTTTATCAATGCTTAATTTTAAAGTTGCAATTACTTTTGATATTTGCTCTTCTAAATATAATATAACTTATATTTGTGTTACAACACATTTTATTGATGAAAATTGGCTTTTACAAAAAAGAATTTTAAGTACTAAAGTTGAATGGCCACATATTGGCCCAACAATTTTCGCAAGTATTTTAAATACTTTACATAATTCTTGAATTGAAAATAAACTTTTTTTCTATTAGTTTTGATAATGCTAGTAATAATGATTCAGTGATAAGCATTTTAAAATCTCAATTAAAACCATGTTCGAATGATAAATTATTTCATATTAGATGTGCATGTCACATCTTAAATTATATGTTCAAGATGCTTTAAATATTATTTTTCATCATATGTCTAAAATTATAAATGATATTATATATAATAGAAGTTTTGGAACAAGAAAACAATAATTTAAGTATTTATGTCAAAAATATGGTTTAAAATATAAATATTTTGTATTAGATGTTCACCATAGGTGAAATTCTACCTATTCTATATTAGAAAGTTGTATTCCATACAAAGATATTCTTACTAATTTTTATAATGAGAAAATGCCACATGATTTTATAATTGAAGACGACTGGGAAATGACAATTTGTTTAAAAGATTTTTTTTACAAAATTTTTATGATACAACTACTGATTTTTCAGGTGTTTATTCTCAACTAGTTGTATTTTACTTAACCATTTATTTAGATTAGTGAATGTTTTGCAAAATATAGAAATAAATCAAACTTTAAAAATATTATTGAAGTAATGGCACTTAAATTTAAAAAACACTGGAAATTTTTTTTCCTATTTATTGCTTAACTACAATATTAGATCCTAATCCTAGGAAAGATGATTTAAATGTTTTACTTGAATCATATTGTAAAAATATGAATATTGAAATTGAAAATAAAAAGAAGAAATTAATAATTTATTATTTGAAATGTAAAGTTTATATGAATTTCAAATATTAGGGCATGGGAAAATTTGTACAAGTGAAACTTCCGCTGTTGAAAAAATCTAGTTCTAATAGTGGAAGAGAAATTTTGGTCTTTAATAAATAAAAGGAAAAAAACTACTACTACTTCATCATCAATTTCAATTAATGAACTTAATTTTTATTTATAAGCTAACTATTCTAATTTAAATGATTCTTTCGATTCAAAGGAAATAAATAATTTTGATATTTTAGTTTGGTGGGGTGAACATGAAAAAAAATATCCAGCTCTTGCTGTCATGGCACACGATCTACTAACCCCTCCAATGACTTGTATAGCATTTTTATCTATTTCCATTGAAGTCTTGTTTTAGTACAGGTACTAGGGTGTTAGATAACAAGAGAAGTTGCATGAACGATGAAAGCTTTAAGATGTGAATATGTTTGAAAGATTGACTGGATGCTGTGGATAGATTGCAAGATAAAGGAGGGCATGACACTTCACTTGATGTTTCCCCAGATGTAGATGATGTAGATCGAGGTCAAGGAGATGGAGATGGAGGTGAAACTTGAATAAAATGAAGTCGATATATATTTTTTTGTATACTCAATAATTGTATAGCATTTTTTAAATTATTTTTAATTTTATTTAAATTATTTGTTATTTTTTCAATAATACCATTGTAATTTTTTAATTTTTAATTTTTAATTTTATTATATTGTTTTTATATTTTTATTCCATTTCCAATATTCCATTCATCCATTGTATTATTCAAATTCAAATGAAACAAAATTTCTACTTTTTTTAATTTGTCGTCTCTTTTGTATTTTGTTAAATTTTTATTTTTTCCGAAGTTTGTATCACTTTACTTAGCAAAAAAAAAAGAAAAGAAAAATAATACAAATGTCAAAAAAAAAACAAAAAAAAAGACCAAGGCATATCGAGCAGTATTGATTGTTTTTTTAGTTTTTTTTTTCAAAACCGGTTTAGATGGGCCGGTTTAAGGTCCATCCACCCCCTGAACCGGTCAAAACCCCAATTTTGTAGGGGCATATTGGTCGATATAGGCCGATACATGTCGGTTTTTTGAACCTTGAAAAAGACTAACCCAGGTTGGCCCAGGCCCATGACTCGACCAGTAGCCTAGCTTGGCCTAGCCTAGGCTCATAGCACGGTCAGGCCCACTTGGGTTCATGCCATGGGCCGTGTCGGGCCTGAAATATCCCAGAGGTAACTTCAAAGGTAGAAAGCACGACTTAGCCCGATCCAATTTACACCTTTAAGAAATTTGATGTGCAAATGGTTTTCATCCTTAGTATTCTTCCTAAAATTCTTTCTTTCTCGTTCTAAGCTAGTAAATGAAGATTTTGCTCCTGGTATAGTTTTGAGGTGAAGCTACACATCCCCCCTCTTGCCTTTTCTTGATAATTCAATAAAACTTTTCATTTTCCCTTTACTTAAAAACAATACTGATATGTTAAGGGGATTTTATTGGCATGAGCTGTAAAACTAGGGGATATCCCTTGAATTCAGGGATAAATCTCATCCTAAGTTTGTATGTAACTAGGAGAGGTAGAACCAGAATTACATATAACTAGGAGAGGTGTGTATTATGTATATATATATTTCATTCCCTGCAAAGGCAGAACAATAAGAAAAAAGGAAGAAGAGTTTCTCATTCTACTCGAGTTATCATGGTATCAGAGCATACCGATCCGTGATAAACTCGACGACCTCATTACTGCGAAATCTTGGTCGCCGACAGTGGCTCTATCCGTTGCTATTACCGCTGCAAATCCTGGTCGCTGCAAAATCTTGGTCATCGGGAGGTGACCGCTGTTATCTCCGCTGCAGGTCCTAATCGCTACGAAATCTTGGTCGCCTGGAGGTGACCGTTGCTATTACCGCTGCAAATCCTGGTCGCTGCGAAATCTTGGTCATCGGGAGGTGACCGCTGCTATCTCCGCTACAGGTCCTGATCGCTGCGAAATCTTGGTTGCCGGGAGGTGACCGCTGCTATTACCGTTGCAAGACCGGCGGTGGCTCTATCCACTGCCATTACCGCTGCAACTTCGGTAGTGGATCTATCCAGAACTATCAACCCCACCGCAGACCCCAGTGGTTGGCTACTATTACTGTCGTTGCAAGACCGACAGGTGCTCTGCTGCAATCTCACCGCCTCATCGTGGTTGACGCTATTACTGCCGCTGCAATCCACCTGTCTCTTCGCGATCTGCAACGACCGAACACCGTTCCCCGACACTCAACGTTGGGGGAGATTGCTGACTTCCTTCTACTACTGCGACGCCATCGGCAAGAACACCCTTCGGCAGGCACAATCATGTCTGATTCAGAAACCTCAGATCCATTTGGAGAACAACGACCTAATCCTACTCTCATTGAATTGACCACAAGAATGACTGAACTCCTGCACAGACCGATCTCAACTGCAGAAACCTCCGCCGCTCAGATCGGTATTAAGTTGGACGGCACCAACTATGCCCTTTGGTCCCAAGTTGTTGAGATGTATATCTCTGGTAGAGACAAACTGGGATATATTAATGGCGAACTTCCTCAGCCTCCACAGACTGATCCAACCTTTCGAAGGTGGCGCACCGACAACGCTATTGTCAAAGGTTGGTTAATTAACTCCATGGACGTATCCTTGATTGGTAACTTTATTCGATTCCCTACAGCAAAGATGGTGTAGGATTCTATGGCTACTACGTACTTTGATGGCAGTGATACCTCGCAAGTATACGATCTCCGGCGCCGTGTGACCCGCTTGCGCCAGTCTGGAGGGTCTCTTGAAAAGTACTATAATGATCTCCAAGGATTGTGGAGAGAAATTGATTTTCGTCGTCCGAATCCGATGGAGTGTGCGATGGATATTCAACGATACAATACTCTCCTTCAAGAGGAGAGAGTGTATATCTTCCTGGATGGCCTTGATGACAGACTAGACAAAATTCAGGCAGATGTACTCCAAATGCATCTGTTTCCCACTATTGAACAGGCTTACGCACATGTTCGGAGAGAAGCTATCCGACAGAGGGTCATGATAACCGACAACCATATTGAAACTCCAGGAGCAGTTTTGGCCTCTAAAGGTGTTGAGACTGGGCAAACTACGCCCTCTTCAACGGGCTCTCTGCCTACAAGCAGCGAAAAATCTGGTACGTCCTCTAAATCTTGAGCATCTTCTGGTGGTACTAAATGTTCTCATTGTGGCAACTCAAAGCATACCCGGGAGAATTGCTTCAAGTTACATGGCTATCCCGACTGGTGGCATGAACTCCAAGCTCAGAAACGCCAAGACAAGGCTGAAACTAGTGGTAAGGCTGCAACAGTTACAACAGAATCTCAATTCTCATTCACACCACAAGGAGAAGTTCACCTCTCGGATTCAGGTAACAATCTTCCCAACAAGACCATTGATAACAAGGCATGGATACTTGACTCAAGAGCTACTGACCACATGACTTATGATGCTACTAATTTTTCAAAGACTTCACCACCAAGACGGACTACAATTGCTAATGCCAATGGGGCAATCTCTCAAGTCACAGGAGTAGGCACTGTAACCTTGTCACCTGCGATATCCTTGAAAAACACCTTGCTTGTTCCCTCGCTCTCCCATAAATTACTATCTGTTAGTCAAATCTCCTCTGATCTGAATTGTGTTGTGCTCATTTATCCAACTTTCTGTCTTCTTCAGGATATTCTCACCAAGGAGATAATTGGGCGTGGTACTAGGCGAGGGGGCTCTACTACATGGATGATCTTAGCATGGGTCAAGTGCATCATACACATCATCAAGGTAGCATCAAAGAACAACAGATTTGGATTTGGCATCGCCGGTTAGGACATCCATCATTCAATTATATGAGACATTTATTTCCGGAGTTATTTTCAGATATACAACTGCATGTTTTTCAGTGTAACACTTGCATCCTTGCTAAGAGTCATAGAACCATCTATCCCTTAAGTATGAATAAAAGTCAAGTTCCATTTGCTTTGATTCACTTGGATGTGTGGGGGCCATCCCCAGTGACTACAGTTTCTGGATTCCGATGGTTTGTAATCTTTGTTGATGATTGCACTCGCATGACATGGTTATATCTGCTAAAACATAAAGATGAAGTGTTGACCGTCTTTTAATCCTTCCATATAATGGTGAAGACTCAGTTCAAATCACAAATCCAAGTACTCCGGTCTGATAATGGCGGGGAATACATGAATCAACGGTTCCAAGATTATTTCCGGGTCCATGGATTACTTTATGAGACTTCATGCCCCCAAACTCCACAGCAGAATGGCATTGCTGAAAGGAAGAACCGGCACATACTCGAAACTGCCCGCGCTCTGTTACTTGGAGCACATGTACCTAACCGACATTGGGCTGATGCTGTTGCTACCGCTGTGCATCTCCTTAACCGAATGCCATCACGGGTCTTATAGTTTAAAACACCATTACAAGCTCTTTCATCTCATGTCTCATTGCCCTCTGTTTTGATGATTCCACATCGAGTTTTTGGCTGCGTGGCGTTCGTGCATCTACACCCAAATCAACGTACAAAACTGGATCCACGGGCAGCTCGATGCATATTCTTGGGGTATGCGCTACACTAGAAAGGGTACCGATGTTATGACTCAGTCACCCACCGTACCTATGTTACTATGGATGTCACCTTTATGGAATTTGAAACCTTTTACTCTCCTTCCACAACCAATTCTTCTCTTCAGGGGGAGAGTCAGAGTGAAGAACAGAACTGGTTTTTACCCGACTGGCCGAATATGAGTGCTTCAACAGAAATGGTGGTCAATGAAGCAATCGGTAAGACACCTGCAGAGACTACACCAGAAATATCTACAGAGACCTCAACGTCGGCATCGCCGTCCCTACCAGCAGAAGAAGTAGAGACCCCAACCTCGCCAGTACCGGAAAGCTCACCTCCTGAGGATATCCCGGAAGCACGTGAGAGCATCCACGAGGTAACCTCCCCTACCACACCTTCAAGCTCTAACGATACTTCGACTGGCTACACCTTACCTTTCAGGCATAATCGTGACAAATCGCCAAACAGATATTCTCTAGATGTTGAGGATAGGAGGACAAAGTATCCAATTGCCAACTATGTATCAACGAAGAGACTCACCAAACCTCTAAAATAATTTGTGCAAGAATTGTCCTCTAATCATATTCTCACCAGTGTCCAAGAAGCTTTGACAAACCCGAAATGGACTCGGGCCATACAAGAAGAGATGGAGGCACTACTGAAGAACAAGACATGGACTCTAGTCACCTTGCCTGAAAGGAAAAGACCGGTAGGGTGTAAATGGGTATTTTCCGTCAAATACAAGGCAGACGGGACAGTCGAGAGATACAAAGTAAGGTTGGTCGCAAAAGGATATACCTAGACACAGGGTGTAGATTATCAAGAGACTTTCTCCCCAGTAGCCAAGCTGAATACGGTCAGAGTCTTATTATCTCTTGCAGCAAATCTTGATTGGCCACTACACCAGTTCAATGTGAAGAACGCATTCCTCCATGGTGATCTTGAAGAGGAGGTATACATGGACATCCCACCTGGTTATACAGCAAACTCCAAGAACCAAGTTGTGTGTAAGCTACAGCGAGCACTATATGGACTAAAACAATCTCCACGGGCATGGTTTGGGAGGTTCAGTCTTGCGATGAAAAAATATGGCTTCCAGCAAAGCAATTCAGATCATACACTATTTTTTAAGCACCAACGAGGAAATGTGACAGCCCTAATAATATACGTGGATGATATGATTATCATAGGGAATGATTAAGGAGAAATAGCAACACTACAGAAGAAATTGGCAACCGAGTTTGAGATGAAGAACTTAGGTGGGCTCAAGTACTTTCTAGGGATTGAAGTTGCTAGATCAAAGGAAGGCATATTTCTGTCCCAACGGAAATACACCTTGGACTTACTCTTCGAAGTGGGACAGTTGAAGTGCAAACCGGCAGACACACCAATCGTTCAGAATCATAGACTTGGAGAATACCTAGACCAAGTACCTACCAATAAGGAGAGATACCAAAGGCTGGTGGGTAAACTCATTTACCTTTCCCATACTCGTCCAGACATTGCCTATGCCGTCAGCGTAGTAAGTCAGTTCATGCACTGCCCAAGCGAAGATCACATGAATGTTGTAATGCGGATTCTTCGATACTTAAAGTCCTCACCTGGAAAAGGACTCATGTTCTCAAAAAATGATCATCTAAAGATAGAAGGCTACACAGATGCAGATTGGGCCGGAAATGTCTCAGATAGAAAATCCACCTCAGGGTACTTTACATTCGTCGGTGGAAATCTGGTCACATGGAGGAGTAAAAAATAGAAGGTCGTGGCCCTATCAAGTGCTGAAGCTGAGTTCCGAGGAATGGCTAAAGGGCTGTGCGAGCTACTCTGGTTGAGAAGACTGATGACTGAAATTGGTTTCTCCAAACCTCTGCAATGGACCTATTCTGCGACAACAAGGCTGCCATTGACATCTCTTAGAATCCTGTCCAACATGATCGAACAAAGCATGTGGAGGTGGACCGGCATTTCATCAAACAAAATATCGAAGACAGAACCATTCGATTTCCCTTTGTCAAATCTGAAGACCAACTGGCAGATATACTTACAAAGGCTGTATCCAGTAAAAACTTCTACAGCTCACTTGGCAAGTTGGGCATCCAAGATCTGTATGCACCAACGTGAGGGGGAGTATTGGCGTGAGCTGTAAAACTAGGGGATATCCCTTGAATTCAGGGATAAATCTCATCCTAAGTTTGTATGTAACTAGGAGAGGTAGAACCAGAATTTACATATAACTAGGAGAGGTGTGTGTTATGTGTATATATATATATATATATATTCATTCATTGCAAAGGCAGAACAATAAGAAAAAAGGAAGAAGAGTTTCTCATTCTACTCGAGTTATCAGATTTATCGTGGAAAAAGAAAATTTCCACCATAACCAAGAAATTTGCATTCTTGTATTAGAATTCAATAAAAAATCTTAAGAATAATAAGGCTTCATGACAGCCATCAAGTATGTATGCCCCACAACCATACTCTGTTCTCTCACTTTGGTACAATTGATCTTTTACATGGGAAATATTGGCCCTTTATTCATACATTTTAGGCAACAGGATATTAAAGGGAGCCATCTTATTTAATTTTTTTTTTCAGGTTGAGCAATATTTACCATGCTTTTAGTGAGAACAAGAGAGTGGATTCAGAAGATGGTGTTGGGAGGGATAGACTAGCTGGATACATACTTAATCTTAATTTTTTTTTCTTTTTATGCACATAGTAAGGGGTGGATACAAATCGAACTATTTTTTAAGTTATTCAATATTGCTCGGAAAAAGCTTGATTCAAGCCAAATTCAAACCTAATGAAACTCGGCTCATGAGTTTCACAAGCCTAATCAAATTTCATTAGGATGTGCATGTGTGTGTGTCATGGGTTCAAGCTCAAGCAGGTTTGGCTCAAATATATAGCTTGAATATGAGCTTTTGAGTTGAGCCGAATTTGAACTAGCATTTCCAGCTCCAATCAAGCTCAAGTGTCAAAATTCGAAACCCATAATTTTCTGTCAAACCAAGCTCAAATAGTCTAATATTAGGTTCGGCTTGGTTAAATCCACCCCCACACATGGTAGCCGCTTTCAGACTTAATCCCATGGTCAAGATGTTACTATTGTAAATGACCTCAAAGGCAGCAAACTTGTATTCTTAATCCTTTTGATTTATACAAATTTCTTGTTAATCTCCCTAAAATTTTAAATAGTATTTATTTATTTTATTCATTTTTTCCACTTATGCAGCAGTTTCCTTAAATTTATTTAACCATTGGTACAATAATTTTACCATTAATTGATGAGAAGGGTGGCTTTTTGACAAGAAAATTTGAATTTCATGTCTAAAGGGTTGTAGCAATAGGTTTGGAAGTGATTGAAACACTTCAGTAGTAAATTTTATATTTACACGCCTTGAGGCTCAGTTTGGAAGGAATGCAAAACCTTGTATTTTATATGTATTTATACTATACATATTTATATTTTGTACTCATTCCAAACTGAACCTAAATATCAGTATTGGTTTCACTTAAAATTTACAACATTAGAAATTGAAAGGAGAAGGTGAACGTGTTGAGTGCAGTATTGAGGACCAAGTTGAATAAAGAAAATGTAAATGCAATACAGCTATGTCTTAATTGGATGGTTGAAATTTCTAACTTACGTAACTATTCTTTCAGAGGATTTGGAATTCTGTGTGTATATATATTAAATGTAATGGCCCCATTGTCTAGTTGAGATTGACAAACATACATGATACAACTGAATTCTCTTTGGTTTTTCAGGCATTTTTCAACGTTAGTTAATGTAAGATAAATGAGAAAATGTGTGATGCGAGCCCGGAAAGATATGATATTGGAAAGGCTTTGGCTAAAACTATTAATTCTACAAAAAAATGGTTTTTCAGTTTATGAGGAAGAGATTGATCTATTCTACAAAAAAATAAAAATAACATTTGAATAGCACTATTAATTCTTAAGATTAATTCTTCAAATCCAAATCCATACAAACCCATACAAAGGATTGCGAATACCCGAGTTCTTGTCACCAGAGGAAATGAAGGAGAATACCTGATTACATGTAAATACACCACCACATGAGAAAATTCTGAAATGTCCAATGACAAAGCATTAAAATGAGTTTCATAATTATGTGATATATAGATAGATAGATAGATAGATACAAGATTATATAACTGAATGGGCCCCATTTAGATGCCACTTGTACAACTTATAACTAACATGGGTCCCACTTCAATACGCCCCCTCAAGTTGAAGCATGAGGTCAAATGCTCAACTTGGGTAATATAGCATGGAATTGTTCCCGGCCAAGTGCTTTAGTGAATATGTTATCTGGCTGGAATTTGGAGGAGATATGTGATGTGGTGATCAATTTGGACTGCAAATGTTCTTGTATGAAGTGTCAATCGATTTCTATATGTTTAGTGTGCTCATGGAGGATCAAATTGACAGCAATGTGGAGGGCTACTTTATTATTGCAAAAGAGTTCCATTAGTTGTGGGTGCAAGAGACTGAGGTCAGTGAAAAGTTGCTTGAGCCAAATTAATTCACTTGTGGCAATAGCAATACTTCAGCTGAGGAACGAGAAACAGTAAATTGTTTTTTTGATCTCTAGGATGAGGGAGAGGTGCCTACAGCTTAGACTAAGGGAAAAGTTAAATAGATTTTTTTTTTTTTTTTCATTTGCATTTCCATGTGTTTATATTAGTGCAAATAAATTTGAACTGCAACCAGCAAACACGGCCTAAGGGAAAAGTTGTATCACAAAACAGATGGTGATTCATGAAAATTCTACATTGCAGTATAGATGAGGGCTCAAAGTGGGTCCACATGATCCTCTCTCCACCCTCTGTTCACGTGGATAAGTTTCAACCTGAAATGTCCTACCACATGGACGACGGAAGTGAACACAACCAATTCTGGAAGTCACTCTGATAGTCTGGATTGGCCACATCCAATTAATGCTGCAACTAGGGCCGGGTTAGCTCAAACCCAACCCTAACCCAATCCAAAAACGTCGGGTTGGATTGGGTTGATACTTGGATTAGGGTTAGGTTGAAATTTATGAACCCGATTTTACTTCGGGTTGGGTTAAAGCTGATCCTTTGGGCAATTCGACCCAATCCGAGTCCGACTCTACAGTATATATCATATATAAATATATGTTATATATATGATCATATGTTTAGATGCATGATAATTATATAACCACTACTACATACCATCATTTATTTCATTTAAGATAATCAATTCACTTAATCCTAATTAGAAATACTAAAACCTTGATAACATATTTTATGTATTTTAAATATTTTATTCTTTATCTCCTCTCTGTTGTTCGCCACCAATAGCTTGTTTTCCATAAAAGATTTATTATAAGCCATCATAATAAACTATAGTTATTTCAAACACTTTTTTTTCTGAATTTTGTACTTAAAGAACCAATAAAAACATTAACAAACAAATACTAATAAAACATATGATTAATATATGTAATAATCCTAAGCATGGGGCAATTAAGTTATTTTTATGCGAAGATTGAAGCTTTCTTTTTAAAGTTGAAAGAATCCTCTTATGCTCTTGGATAAGTGAACCCCCTCTTCTTGAGTAAGTCCCTAACTTGTTGCTTCCATGTTGTAATTCACATATTATCAACGAAGTTGCATCCGATTTTCTTCTTCTTTTTCTCTTTTTTTTTTGAGTAAATTTCTTCATATTTGAGCTACATCACTGCTTAAGTTATAAATTGGACCAAAAATATATAAATGGGTGCTGGTTCAAATGGTTTGATTATTTGGGTTAACGACAAGTTGAAAACATTGATTTATATAGTTGAACGAAAGCAGCTTAATAAAGAAAAAAACCAAAGCAACTTAATAAAGAAAAATCAAAGCAGCTTAATAAATAAATAAAAAAAAACTAAAGCAGCTTACTAAAGAAAAAAAACCAAATTGGACCAAAAAATGTAATTGGGTACCGGTTCAAATGGTTTGATTATTTGGGTTAATGACAAGTTGAAAACATTGATTTATATAATTGAACCAAAGTGGCTTAATAAAGAAAAAAACCAAACAACTTAATAAAGAAAAAAAATAAAATCAGCTTAATAAATAAAATAAGAAAAAGAACTAAAGCAGCTTACTAAAGGAAAAAAACCAAAGTAGCTACACCAACTTCGTTGAACCAAAACTTATTTTTACCTCAACACTCCTAAATGAGGTTGGGTACCGGTTCAAATGGTTTGACTATTTGGGTTAACAATAAGTTGAAAACATTGATTTATACAGTTGAACCAAAGTGGCTTAATAAAGAAAAAAAAAACCAAAGCAACTTAATAAAGAAAAAAAATGTCAAAGCAGCTTAATAAATAAAAAAAAGAACTAAAGCAGCTTACTAAAGAAAAAAAACCAAAGTAGCTAAACCAACTTTGTTGAACCAAAACTTATCTTTATCTCAACACTCCCAAATGAGGATGGTTGCAGGACAAACCCGAGACCCCCCTCTCCCGATGATTTTTGAACACACCAATGTTTTAACCAAACATCAGTTTGATGTGATATCTTGTCTTTTTCATCAAAGACGGGTGTGTTCACCAAATATACATACATACATACATACATATGCACACACATATGGAAAAAATTATCTTTTATGATGCTAGTTGACTGGTTGCAAGTTTTCTTGATATCATGTCTTTCCAACATCAAAATCAAGCGCATGTATATACCCACAATATCCATTATTTATTCAATTTTCAATTCTATGCTTATTCACTATCTCTTCTCCCTCCATTTAAGGCCATGTTTGGTTTGAAGGAAAAGGCAAGGAAAGGAAGGGAAAGGTAAGGAAACCTAACCCATGTATATACCCACAATATCCATTATTTATTCAATTTTCAATTCTATGCTTATTCATTATCTCTTTTCCCTCTTTTTAAGGCTATGTTTGATTTGAAGGAAAAGTAGGGAAAGGAACGGAAAAGTAGGGAAATCTTTACAAACCTTTCCCTACTTTTTTCTTCAAACCAAACACAGCCTTAGTGAGTGACCTCTTACACGTTTATTTGCATGTGCCACTCAAACCGAGGAGCTTGGAGCTTCATCTTTTGAGTTTAGGTCAGCTCCTCACATTGACCTCATAGCTCGGGGTGAGCAAAGAAAACTGAAAAACTGAACTGACCAAAAAAACCAATCGAAACCGAATAAAAAATCGGTTAACCAAACCGATCGGTTTGGTTTCGGTTTGATGTTTTCAAAAAACCAACAATTTCGGTTAACCATTTAAAAAAATCGACGATTAACTGAACCGGATGATATATATAAACAATAATATATATTTATATAATATTATATATTATATATTATTTTTTATTATTTTTTGAAAATCTAATAAATGTCGAACTGAGATTTTTCAATTCAGCAATAGACTCTAGAGTATTCGCTACTTTGCCAGACTAGCGAACTGAAACTTTTTAGTTCGCCAGTCTGCCAGACTAGCGAACAACTAGACTTTTCAGTCCCTTTCCCTTTCTTTCCCTCTCTCTCTCGACTCTCACTCTCTTAGACTCATTCTTTCCCTCTCTCTCTGAGTTCTCTCTCTTGACTCTCACTCTCTCAGATTCATTCTTTCCCTCTCTCTCTGAGCTCTCTCTTTTGACTCTCACTCTTCGGCGCTCCCAAAAATCAACGAATCAACGGGCGACCGCCTTTGGCACTCCCAACTGCAATAGCTTCAACAGACCAATGGGCGACAACCTTCAACACTCCCAAAAATCAATTTTCTTCTTTGTTCTTCCCTAGGCCTTGATCTCTCTCTCTCTCTCTCTCTCTCTCTCTCTTGTCTCTGAGCTTTTTGTATTTCTTCCACTCTCCCACTCTCTCAGATTCCCACTCTCTCTATCTCTAGTTCCTTTTTTTTTTTAATTTTAAAGTCATAAAAAAATCGAAAAACTGAACTGTGGTTGCATCAATTTAGTTTTGGTTCGGTTAAATGTAAAAACCAAACAAATCGGTTCAGTCCAAAAAATCATCCCAACCGAACCGTGAGCACTCCTACTCATAACATGCCTTGGCTGCATAGTGAGAACTGGAAACATTCCCAATATACGGTGGGATGTGGCTGTGAGGTCACTATGATAAACACATCCCAATTTTCACCTTTTTCGGCAAGGTGCAACTCTAGATCTCCTGCCCACAAAATCTCTATCCACACCTATTCACAATACACTACCCTGTGCATTGTGAACATCTCCCCTACAAAATAACATGTAATAGGACGAGATGTTCCCATGTTTGGCTGCGATGTTAGGTGGGTAGGAAATCCGAACTTGTGCAGAGGAGTGCGTAAGATTATTATCGTACACCTACGGCGCATGCTATGCTTTAATACTCGGTAGAAAGCAAAAAAACAGAGTGAAGTTTGGCTGTATAGGCAGTCAGGCACCATTTCATTATCCAAAAACAACGGTCACCGTGGACCGTTCTCCTGAGCCATCTAAAATCCATCCTCTCCTCGTCTCAACTCTGTAAATCAAGAACAAAGCACCATGGCGGCAGCGGCATCGGCCGGTGTTTTGTTGGGCCACTCTTGCTCCTCCTCTTCGTTTCTTAGCTTCCGCAAATTGGAGAGCTCAAACAGGTCTTTGAAGTTCAAGGCTTCCGACTTGGGGTTCCTGACGTCGCAGTTGAGCGGCCTTAAAATTGCCAACTACCCAGGCTTCCCTTCCTCTACCAACCATGCCAAGCTCATCTCTGCTCCTCCAAGACCATTCATTCTTCAACCTGTTGCTCGTAAGTCACATCTCTTTGTATTTCTTTTCCAAATCACTTTTTGTCTGTTTTATAATTCGTATTGCAAGTATTGTATGCTGATTCCGTGTTAATAGACTTTAGTGGGTTTATCTACAATTGCTGGAAAGAAATGGTATACCCTTACTTTTTTTTTTCCTTTCTGGATTTAATTTTGACAAAAAAAAAAGCTTTTTACTTATTTCATTGTATCAAATCATTTACGTCGGAATTACTGAGTTTATTGTTGACTGTTTTGGTGAGAGGTATGATGGGTCATTACCATACTTTATGGTTAATTAGTAGCATTTGTGGATTAACCCAATTCACAGTTTATTATTCTATAGCTACTAAATTGGTTCGTCCTGTTTTAATGTTGGTTTATCCAAGAAAATGCAAGTATATCCAAAACAATCGGACTGTTATTAAGAGATGTTCTTTTTTGCTTGATGTTCTTTCTTTCTTTCTTTTTTTAAGGGATGACTGGGTATTTAGTATAACGATGATGATTATACAGCATCATAGACATAGAGATGGGCAGATTGGAGATGCAACTCTAATGACTTATCAAAAATCTGTTTGATATCTATAACAAACGGACTGTTATTAAGAGATGGGTCCGTTTGGTTTGCAGTCGGAATCGGAATTGAAATCCTCCGGAATTAGAACCGGAATGGTCCATTCCCATAGTCTGTTTGGTTCAGACAGGAATGAAAATGGGAATTAAAATCAGCAGGAATGGGATTTCATTCCCAAGGGAGAAGGGAATGGCCATTCACTCAAATGGGAGAATGCCATTCCAGCAGGAATGGGAATGGGATTCCGATTCTGCCCAACCAAACAGTTGGAACCGGAATAACCCATTCTGATTCCGATTCCGATTCCAGACCCCTATTCCTGTGAACCAAACGGGGCTGAAACTTGTTATGTAGAAAAGCAAACTATGGAGCATAAAATAATTTTTTCATAAGTATCAGTTGCTTGTGTATAGATATGCACAAGATGTACACGAATCTCTCCTTGTAATCTTTTAAGATGAGCATAATGGTAGAACTAGAACATATCTAGGTGTTATGCCCTACATGAAACATGGAGTTTTGGTTAGAAATAGGTTGAACCTACATTTTGGCAGAATAGGAACAGGGTGTAAGGAAAGATAGATCACTAGGTCTTTTAGTGTTTGAAACCAAATTAGCTTAGTGGCCATGCTATCACCTTGACTTGTTTTCAGACATGCAACTGTTTCTTGTTTGTGAAGAACTCCATAATATAAGGTTCAGGCCAAAGAAAATAACATGACCGCCCATAGGCAAATGATCATCTGGCTCAACTAAATCAACACTAGAGAATGTATTAGGACATGAGAATGGCTATCAGATATTGTGGTTGTAATGTGAAATGTACTTCTGAGATCTCAGGGGCCATTTTATTGCTTTACTGTGATTAGATCTTGGTTTATGCTGGTGTCAATGAATTGAAACGTATCTGACAGAGAATCTAATATCAAGTCTGGTAAACCTAGAGTTCAGAATTTCAGCAATCCGGCTTCTATATCCTGTGGCATCTTGCAGGTGATCACCATGTGAGACAAATTTTTGGAGGCAGCCCATGGGTATAGTGACCAATTTAGCCTCAAGTTTGATGTGCTAGAAAGTATCCAGCGTGCACTTTCTTTAAGAGGAATAATCACGAAGATTTGAAGTTAAGCATCTAGTTTCTCCGAGAGAGAAATGATCTAGCAGAGCCACAGTGAGTTTCAAACAAGAAAACTGGAGTTAAATGCATATAAAAACAATGGGCATCTATACCTCCTCTTAATTCCAAGTTAACTTTTCTTTTATCCAATATGAAAAACAATTTCAATTCCATGTTCCAAATTCCTTCATGACCTTGCTGTACATAGTTGTTAAGGTGACGCCTAGGCGGGGAACTCAGAGCATAGATTGTATATCTTCATTGCTCCTCTATTAAATTTTTGTTTAAAAAACCCATATTTGAAGCAAAGAAATCACATCCCTAAGCAAGGTGTTAGTCCAATTCATGCAGTCTTCTACAATAGAAAGATCCATAACAACTGGGAAAAAATTATATTGAACTGAATATGGCTGAACTTCAATTCCAAGTACTAGCATAACAAACCCAACAACCATGGTCTAAGAAGAAGTCACTCTACTTCTCAGTTGGAACAAAACCACAACATAGAGCAGCCTTCCAAAGATGGCCTTAAAAATGCCATCCATGCCAAGATATCATCGTTCACCTTGCAATACTTCTTCAAGCACACCTCCTTTGCCATCACTTCCAGACAACCTTCCAAGCCCAAGCACAGTAATCTACAACTCAGGCTAGCTATCAACAGCCCTTCATCATTGATCTTCTTCCAAGATTTTCCAATTTTTTACACTCATTCACCTTACTCATAATTTTGCTACAGTTTATTTTCTTGTGATTCTCATTTTGTTCAGGACTCTGAAAGGTGAATATAGAATTACACTTCCAAAGGTTATGTGAGTAATTTTCTGAATGAGAAAACAGCTCCTTTGAAGTTCATTTATAAACAAATCTTAGAAGTTAGAAAAGAATTGCATAGGTCCAGATGCGGTTGCTCCATGGATTCATCACAATGTAAGAGCTCCCAAGACTGCCGATGAAGAAGTTAGATTTGCATCATTACAAATTAGATATACCTTAATACCTTAGATGAACCTAAGAAGATACCTCTGCAGCTGCATCAAAATCAAAGAGATCTAGTCCTTTTCCAAGTTGCAGGTGATCTTTGAAAGGGAAGCTAAAATCACGTGGACTACCAACCTACAAAATAAAAGTAAATTTTGGAAAAAGAAGGTAGATGAACCTGATCTACTGAACTTGATAATGGGATCATAAAATCCTAATACCATCCTTCTGAGTACTGAGCAATCCTCCCCTCCAATAGGAACATCTGGATGAGTCATATTTGGTATGCTTTGTGCTTCTTGTTGAAGCTTATCAGTGAGCTCGACAAGGTCTTCTTCTAGAGTTGCAAGTCCTTCCTTAAAATTCTTTCCTGCATATACAATAAACCAGAACAGTATCAACAATAAAATAAATAGTTTAATGAATACCTTCTTCTATAAGTCTTCGGCATTCAGATGGTTCTAGTTTTCCTTTCATCTTGTTTGCAACCACATTTCTTTCCCCACGAAGCTGTTCAACTTCCTGCCATCTGTGAATCATAATTGGCTATAACAGAATAGGCATCTTTTGTGCATTTGTCATCTCAGAGTTGCAACCATTGTTCAAGAAATAAATTAGACTGTGCAGTCACATTGGATTGCATTGGAGTTGGATCCCTATTGGTTCATTTTGGTTACCAAATGAATTGTTGTAAGAACTAGATAGAACTGATTAATCAAATAGCCTAACAGTGCTACCTTCTATTCTCTCCCAATCTCAAGGGACTTTCATACAAGGGAGGCAAATCACCAATAAAATCCTTACAGCCAATGAGTGTGTACAACAATTTAGAAGGATGGGAAGGAAAGGATTAGTGTGTAAACTAGAATTGGAGAGAGCCTACAATTATATGGATTGTTTTCTTTTTCTTCTGGACTGGGTTTTGTTAAGTTTTGGGTTTGGAGAGAGATGGAGAAAATGGGTTATAGGATTCCTGCTCCTACTATTACTCCATTCTTGTAAATGGAGAAAATCCTTAGGCAGGGTGATTGTCTCCATTCCTATTCACCTTAGTTGCAAATGTTGCTAGATGGTTGGTTGATCACCATGGCAAATAATACAATTTAGTCAGGGGATGGAGGGTGGGTAAAGATAAGGTGCCATGGCAGTAACTCATTTACAAATTTTATGATATCATCATCTTTTGTGAGGACATGGGGGAAGAGGATATCATTAGGAATACTAGGCTCATGCTTAACTGTTTTGAAAAAAAAAAACTCAAATTTGAGGGTCAATCCAGTAAGAGTTGCGCCAAGTGGTGAGTGAACAGGGGCATTATATCTTTTACCTTTAGTTTTATAATTGTCCTGTTCTGTCCCATACTTAATGAGGTGTCCCATAATAAAAGCTGGATATACCCTTCTAAAACCCAAATCCTCTCCTCTCCTTCGGCCTACACACCTTTTTCCCAATTGACCAAATAAAACTTCTTGTTCCCTCCTCCCCCTCCCACACCTTCCCATAAGAAGCCCTTTTGAATCTTCTCCACTTTCTCTGCAACTTGTGATGCTACCCTCAATAAGAACACTCTTAATTAAAGTTATTCTCCCCTCTAAACTCAAAGCTTTAGATATTTTAATTCCTGCTTCAACTAGGTACTTCAAATCTATTTTCCTGTTAAGTTGACTTGTTTCATCTATTGGGATAACCTCATTGTTCTCAACTCCTTGTTCAACATCATCTTCCATTTCATCTATCAAAAAAAAAAAAAATCTTCCATTTCAACCATCTTCAAGTTCTCTATGGTTCATTGCATTTCTGTTGTATAATTGGAAGGAATGCTTGGGCCAATCTTGTTTAACGGGCCTAAATGTTTTAAGTATTTTGATACATGGGTTTGCTTTTACTTTTTTATTTGTTTCAAGGGAACCAATACTTGACCCAATTCCTCATTTATGAGACTAATTCAACATTTCAACCACCCAGAGAGGGAGGGGATTTTGTTCATCTTGGATTCTGATTACCCCTGGGATAAGAATATAGGTGCAGGAGTAAAATGCGAACTTGATCAAACATGACTAAAAAGGAAATAAAAGATTAAAGTGTTTTCCTTCTTGAGTAAACGGAGATGATATTGCAAGTGGATTCGTTGATGTGAGTTTTGGGTTAGGTTTTGTTAGACAAAACAATTAAGGAGGTTTATGTTTGATCTTTTCTGCATCTATTTATTTCTCTATTTTATTTATTTCAGACAATGCATGAAAGGGTAATATTGAATTAGGAGGTGAGGTGATTGGGAATGGGTTTCACGTTTGCATGTATCTTCCAATATATGTTAAATCAAAACAGGTAGAATTAATGAACTACCTTAATTGGTTTTTCAGGCAGAGTATGTCCTTTCACTGGAAAGAAAGCAAACAAGGCAAACAAGGTCTCATTCTCAAACCACAAGACCAAGAAGTTGCAATTTGTAAATCTGCAGTACAAGAGGATCTGGTGGGAAGGGGGGAAACGCTATCTTAAATTACGTCTCTCGACTAAGGCATTGAAGACCATAGAGAAGAATGGCCTGGAAGCTGTTGCTAAGAAGGCAGGGATAGATCTTAGAAAGGAGTGATATATCACCAGTTTGTTTTTACAAATGATATTGTTTTTGCTTCTGCAATTGTGGTTTTTCCTTTTTCTTGTCATATTTTCATGTTATCTGAGCCTAGCCTTTTTTGTTTAAGTAAAAGATTCAATGCAATTTGATCAAAAAAAGATTCAATGCAATGTATTTCTTCTTCATAGATAGGAAAATTTTCTATATTCAAGTGTTATTTTTGTAGGGATTTATGGGAATAAGAGGAAGTTCCCCAAATTTTGTCAAATAAACTTGCCTCCCCTGGGATGACTGTTTCAGGCACAATATTTTCTGAACTGACTAAAGCCTGGGCTGGCTTGTTAAATAATTTCTTTCCCCAAATTAGATTTTGTAGTTCTTTCTTTTTCTACAAAAGGTTGAACCAGGGTTCAGATTATGCACGCAATGAATTTGTTCATTCCTTGATGTAGTGGAATTAGGGACAGCAACCAGGGGGTTTTGTAAATTCTAAACCCTACCTGCCTCCCTAGACCTCCCAACCTGCTCTCCCCAAAACAGGTAGCGGGTTGGATATTTAGAATCCAAACCCTCTCTTCACATGAAAATGCAAAACCCTCTTCAATCTTATCCTCCCCGCATTTGAGAGTGGGGTGGGTCAATTGACAGGTTGGGTATAGAATCCACATCTAATTTCCTATTATATATGAGCAATAAACAAGCAAAATATCACAACAACCATCAAAATTTCCAATTATTTGATTAAACATGTAAAAAACACAACTATAAAATATTATTGCATTCAACACCTAGTAATAAGTTCATATGCCTTCCAACAATATGTTCATATGCCTTTTCTTATTTAGCTTAATACCGTACCCTATCCATACCCGTACTGGTTGTTAAATCTCAAAATCATTCCTGTGCCAAAGTCCATTTCTCAAGGAAAAAAACCCTCCCTATTGAGGCTGGTACCTGCCGGGTATGGTAGAAATTGCCATTGGAATGCATAAAAAGGAAGGTGGTGATGGGGAAATAAAACAAAAAAAAAAAAGCTTTAGAGTAGTGGAGACATTGAAAATCTGCTTTGTTATTCACTGGCACGTTCCTGTGATATAGAGACAATCAATGTTATTCACTGGCACGTTCCTGTCCAATGCATAAAAAGAAAATGTCATGAAAACACGATCTGCACCAAACCAATAGCATGGTTGTCATTGGACAGGGTGAAAGAGCACCAGATTATATCAGATTGGGAAGAAGATTGAAATGGGGAGGGAGGGGGTGAGAAATGAACAAAGGCATGGCGGAGAAATGAACAGAGGCATGGCGCATTGCCATGCCATGAGAAGGGAAATAAAGGCAGCATGAGAGGATATAGATAAAGAAGCATCCCTCGTCTCATCTGAATGAAGACAATGCTGAAGCTCATAAAGACGAAAGAATCCTTTTGTAGATGGCAGGCTCTATTTGACAAGAGTGCAAATACCAGGTCGATACATATATGCCCTCTGGTTTAGTTTTGCAGACATTTACCAAACACATTTGTATACTGAAAATGACGGTTATTACAAATTCTTTGCATTCTAAATGAGAGAAAAACCAAGCCAACTTTACATTTTCGTGAACCAGCATATTTGCATTTGCACTCTTTTCCAACGGAGCTATCCAAGGCTGCAATATAAGATTTAACAGTCACTTAGAAAGGATCTAAGCCAGAGGACAGGTATGCCGTTGCAAACAGCTTGCCAGCGAGAATGGCACAGAGAAAGACAATGAACAATCTTTAAATTAAAGTTGTTTGATTACTTTACTCATCCTTGGTTTTCAAACCTTTATCCATCTAATTTCTAACCAGCTTTCCAGAATCCAACTCCCTTTCCTTTCTGGGAAATCATGTTCACCAATGACATCCTTTTAGGGTGTATAGAAGTTTTAGTACTTGAATCCATTTCTGTTTCAACATAGAATGGATTGAAAATTTCACTCAGAAATGTATCAGCCATATTAAGCTCCTCTTACAGAAGATCAAATGCAGACATCTTCTTGAGGTTCCATGTACAAATGGGCAGAAAATTCTTTATTAAAAATTGTCAAATATCTCGTTTATTCCCATCGCTTTTACATAGAAACAAAAACAACCTTCATAAAAAAATAAACCCAAAATTTCCCAGTTATTGAGTAAAACTGCCTTCAAATTTTAATAGATTCAGCGAATTCAAATAAGCACAGGAGGTAATTTAAACAAGAAAGCCAAGTGCAACAAGTAGAATAGAGGCTAATGCATTGCAATTTCTTCTATTGTCAAAAGAGCTCCAAGCCTCCAATAGGGGATAATAACAAGATAATGACTACATGGAGATGGACCTGGTCCATGACAAGATTCTATGCCTGAACACCTTCCACCAAAAAAAAAAAAAGCCTGAACACCCCTTCACCAGAGGAGGATCATACAAATTATCAGCTGTGAATGTGTGTGTGTGTGTGTGAGTGAGAGAGAGAGAGAGAGAGATTTGGTACTGAATTCAACCCTTTGAATGTGTTACAGTGCTTAAAATCCAGATTGACAATGTGATCCATGTGAACATATGTGTAAACAATGGCTCAAAGGAAACAGAATGCGAGACGTAAGTTCCTCCAAGAAAATTTTGGTTAGCTGCGCTTCTTAATCTCAAATGAATAGTTCAGTTCTAAATGACATCTCTTGTCATCATCTTCAAACTGCATGAAACGACATAGTTGAGAAGCAACATTAGCGATATAAATATTCCATTCGAGAAGTAAATTTAATAGCAGAATATAAAATATGAAAAAGAAACAAAGAGGAAATAAGGCTTCTTGAGAACAGTAGTTTCCAGTGGACATAATACACTAAAACAGGGTGTGGGGCTATGCCATGGTCTTGGCTAATAAACATTTATGTTTGGTTTCAACTAACCCACCTACAGCGCTTGCAGTTACAGTTTATTTATTTATTTATTTTTAATTATTGGTATCACTTGCAGTTCTAGATTGTCGCATTTGATTTTATATTTTTTAATTAGAAGGCTGTCTAGTGAAGCATTCATATTAATATTTGAACAAAATTATATTTTCTGTCATAAAAATAGTATTTAGTAAGATAATACCAATAACATGGCAAGTTCAAGCTTATAACAAAGGAAAAAGGGGGAAATTGCTTTATTTTGTTGTTGACAAATCAAAACAAGGAAGACTCAACTCAGAATGAAAACAAAATAGAACTCTTTTAACAAATGAAAAGGGCCTCAATTCCCCTTTCTAACAAATGAAAAGGGCAAATAAAGCTCTTTTTTGCTATGGTAAAACGATTTTCAAAATCCAAGCTACTAGTTTAATGTTAATGAAGCTAAAAGAAATATATATTGCAAAATGAAACTCAAGAATATGAATCAAAGTTAAAAAGTAACATATTTTTGGCAAGAAGGAAAAAAAATTTTGGAGCTCTGTTCATACACAAATGATGGGGTTTATGGAGGAGAGAACTAAGAGAATTTTTTATGGAAATAAAAAAGGAACTAAAGAACTTTAGCAGACATTGGACATGCTACACCATCTTATTTTAGTTTGATTTATTGGACATTATTGATGATGATGCATAAAAAGTTGGTATGTTGTATTTTATATAGTTGCATACTTGCATACTGAAGTTCTGTTAAGGTATTTCTCAACATTCATCTTATTATACCTTTTCTTATAGTTCTTCATCTTACTATACCCTTCTTAATATAATTCAATTTACTATAATTTTTTGGCAAATTGATTTCAGAATATCTGTATATTTCATGAGTCAACAGAAATTATAATCTCAGAATGTCCACAAAAATACGCAACTAAGTAATATGATGGAAAGCCTAGATAGCCTGTTAGTCCAAAAGGATAAACTTATGGGAGTTGAATCACAGAAAGTCTAGATAGAGACATGCTAAGTTCCTCAGGCATGGCAGACCAGGTATCAGATGTGGAATTAAAATTAAAAGGTAAAGGATCTAACACAATATGGTATCCTTGTTCAGGTATCCGGAGGATATCAAGAGAAGGATGACCTCTTCAAGTATTACCTTACAAACCTGGTGCAGGAATATGTTCAGATAGAAGAATATAGCTTCTATGTCTGTAAATTATTGTTTATATGTCTAAGATGATAATTGATCCAAGTTCTGACAAATCCCAACTTTCCCCAAGACAGTAACAAATAGAAAATAAATGAAAAAAAATTGCATATGTGAGAGCACTCTGTACTTCTTATTAATATAACTCTAGCTATAAATTTTGCACAAATAAGCTTTTTAAGTTGCAATCACCTTCAGTTTTGCCAGGTAAACTCCACGCGCAAGCACACCAGAAGGAGTGGTCTCTTCATCCAAGCAGTGTACATAGGGTTCCCGCTGTGGAGCAAATGTACCCAACATCCCTCTCATTTGATCAACTGAATCCAAGATCACCAAAGAGTAGAAAAATAATTAAAGGTTATTTTAAATTCTGAATACATAATCTTGGGGAATTAGCAAATCATGTGGAAGCTGAATGTTGAGCACTGTCTATTAGGGTAATAACCACATCAATGTGTTTATCCTCTACAATCCACTAGTTTAAGCATGAAATAGATAAGTCTCTTTACATGAAAATAATAAAGCAACAATTATATGGATAAATTTCATTCAGACACAGATGTGTTAACAAGGTAGAAGGCAAAACAAATTATAAGATTGCTAAAATAAGGTGAACAAGTAATACATTTCCACTCTTCAGTTTCCATAGAACAGAAAATTAAAAATTATAAACATTCATGGCTCTGACCATGACTTGTATATAATAGTGAACAACAGTAACAAAGTGTAAGTCATATAACAACTATAGTTACTGAGTTGCTTCGAGGTTCAAGTTAGTATTATAAGGACATGGGCACAGGAATTTGAATCTGAAACATGTCTGGCAATCTGATTCAGCAAGATGAAGAAACAAGGACTCACAGACATGACTATAAAAAGTATAAACTATTAAAATAGTTCATATTTTACTGAATAAAATAATATTCATTGCCTATATAGCTGCTTATTTTTATTGAGTAAATACGAAGATAAAGTAAAATATAACAAAAGACTGTCCTTTGAGAATCATTGAGTATCAGAGTCTGACACATGTCTGATACAGACATTTCATCAATTTAGGAGAGTCAATGCAACACTGATCCAAGTTTTTCTCTGAAAACGAGAATCAATTCAATGCACATGTGGTGTTTCAATTGGAAGTGTTCTAGTATTCTGATTGAAGCAAATCCAACAGATCATTAAGATTGAATTCCACAGACCTTCAAACCTCATCACTTTTGCTCTCTTAAAATCATCTGAAGTTAATACTCTAAACAGAGCATGCACACCACTTCAAGTAAATAACACCACTTTAGTTCCTGTACTTGGATTTTATGGTAACTAGAGTATGCCCAAAACTCTTTTTTAAACCACTATATGTATTCTTAGAACCTCAAAACAGATAATATGACATGTTCATAAAGAAAAGGATTTTGACCTTGAACTCCACCCTTCCACACTGTATTGCAGTATGCCAATCCAGAGACGATGTTGTGCTTAACTGTGAATGCCAGCTTAAGTTGATACTTAGATCCCTCTCTGAGTGTAAACAGTACCTTTCCTTTTTGTTTCTCATCCACCGGCAAGGGAGTATTCAGTTCTCCACAATCCTCAGAGATGATTCCTATCGAGTGGAATGTAACTTCAGGTTCCATTTGGCCTAACAAAAGCAGAAACCAGAACTTTCGAAAATCAAATACTAAACAAGGCCTGGAACATCAATGTAACAAGATACATTAAGGGGTCCAAAAGGGGAACCATTTAAATCTCCTTCAATGCAACCAAGCAGCTTCTCTTTCCACCTCCTTAAGCTTTCATCATCCTGCAAAAATAGAAAAAAAAAAAGAAAAACAGAAAAAAGATTAATGGAAATTCATCCCACAAAGCTATGACCAACATGGCTGACTTGCCACCGACATATATGAATGTAAAACCCAAGCGTTCCAACTTCATCTTCAAAAACAAACTCCAAGGAATAAAAAAAAAATAAATCATTAAAAACGAACTCTACCAATGATACACGCTCAAATCCTGACAACAACCATGAAATGCAAAAGACCCAAAAAATTGAAAAGTCCAAATTAAGGAAAAATCCAACCCAGAAATGTAAAACCCCACCTAGAAAACAACACCCAAAAGTTAAAAAAAAAATGTTCAGCATAAAATGAGAGCCCATTTCAATACTTCAGTAAACACAATGCCATTTCTCTCTAAAATTCATGCAAGAATACACCCAAGAGCAAGTAGACATTTTCGGTTGGTTATTATTATTGTCTTTTATTTATTTATTTTGGGGGAGGGGGTGGAGTTGGGATCACAGACACAGTAAACCAGAGTAAAAGAGAGGACCTTGTCTTTCTCAAGCTGTTCCTTGAGAGGAACCAGGGGACCTGGAACAAAACCAGACACAAGCCCATCATCTTCCTCTTCCTCCTCCTCAACAACCTCATCACTACGAACCTTCTCGCTAATCTTCTCGGTTATCATCTCTCCTTGCCGTGGTTCCTGCTTTTCACCAACCAAGGAAGAAGAAGAACTACAACAAAAAGAAGAAGAAGCACTTGTAGATGGGCCTGCTGCTTCCACTCTCCCCCCACTCTCCATCAACCCCAAGGCCCCAACTTATCAAGACACACAAACAACAGAAGGAAAGAGAAAGGAAGCTCACGCAAGGTTTCAAACTTAGAGATCCCTTTCAAAAGAAACCGTATACACAGGATTATACCTACGATGTTTATACAAACATACGCCTACGATTCGTCTCTATTCTGCGTCTCCTTACGCATCTCTTTTGTTGTCGGCATCAAGAGTCAAATGTCAAGAGACTCAAACACAGAAGATAAGGACAAGAACCATCCCTACATTATATACAGAGAGAGAGAAGAAAAGCGACGTAGGACGTACTTTTGTATTATATAATATAGAGATTTTGTAGTAGATAGAGCCTAGTTGGTGGATCTTCATGCATCACAGGTGGGACCTGTGGGACCCAGAAACAAATAATCCATTGCCATTATCATGGTATTAATGTAATGCTCGTCAATTCCGGCATAATGAGTGGAGCCGGGAGCGAGCTGTATAGTACTGGGATTCGCTCCTCACACAGGGCGCCTCACACCGACCTCATTGGCACATAATGGAATGTGCCTCAGACCTGTAAGGTAAGTGTGAGGCGCCCTGCGTGAGGAGCAGATCCGGTCTCTGCTGTATATTGTGGTGTGGGTCCTGCATCACTCACTTATTAAGGAGACAAACCGACGATTAATTACTTTATACATCTGGGTCTCGCTTAATCTTGTCCACAAGTCGGTGTCTGGTTAGTTGAAAAGTAAGAGAGAATGTAGGCATTTTGGCGCCAGAATCAGGTGGCATTTCAGCTCGAATGTGATGCCTTGGGATCCTAGAATTCTCGAGGAAAAGGTTGCCTGATCTTGAATCATGGGATAGAGGGAGGAGGGTTCATTATTTTTGCCGGTTGGTGCTCTGGCCACCTGGCCTATCAAGGCCTCTGTAGTTTCTGAAACACTCGAGCACTCTACATTTTTTCAGTACTTGGCCATGATTTTGTGTTTGGGGTAGGCGACAGGGGCTTGGGCTGCACCCTTAGGCTATGAGAACGTGGCAAGAGAAACCATCTTTTTTCAAACACTTTGGAGACTGATAAAGCATAAAAAGAGTGTAAGCCAGAGTGCAAATCTGTACCAGCTGAGCTCTCCAACAAAAAACCCATCAAAGTGTAATCCTTTTACCTCAGAGAAAAGAGGGTTGTTTTGCTTTTTCTGCCATATTAATCAGTCCCCATTATGGCCTAAGGTGGAAACCATCATGGGTCATTCTGTTTTGGCTGGTTGATGTGGCAGATCCAGAGGGAAAGATTAGGGCTTACTACCAACCATCTCTGAGGCAACTCCACCTAGAGGCTGGCTGTTTTTGAATGTCATTTTCATAAATTTACCTATCAATCCTCTCTAGCTTCCTGGTCCACCATCCACCATTAGGAAGTGCAGATTACCATGTCCACCACGCTGCTTTTCTGAATTAAAACCCAGTAGTTAATTTTGAAGAGACAAAAAGAAACAGTTTGTTTTCCCATGCTCATGTGCCTTCCTCTTTTAACAAATTTGATTGTTTCACCATTAGTTTACTAGGAAAGACAACTATTATAAAACCGGTAAATAACTCGTTAAAGGCAGTTAAACCGAGAGATACTTTTGTATAAAAAAAAGGATAAGTATACTGCACTCCATCTCCATCTCAGAATTCTATTGCAGACCTACACAAATTCAGAATTATAAACACCTCCACCTATAACAGCCATACTCGCCTGTGAATTGACATCAATTCCGATTTGGCACCTATACCAACTAAACGGTGGAGCTAAGATTTCTGAGAGTGGACTGAACAGTAAAAACCCCAAAAAAATTACCTAGAGATAATTTTAATCAGTTACTCAGAAAACAAGTATTTGTGACAAAGAAATATGTGGAATCAGCTATAAACATCTTGCCATCAATCTTATTGTTATGCATTGTATCGTATAATATGTATCAACTTTTAGGGTCACAGATATGCTAAATACAAGTATTCATGACAAATGGCCATATTCAACCATTAACACCACCCTTCTCAGAGATGGCATGCAGGCATGATTAAAGTTTGAAAGCTAAAACAATTTCAATCCAAGAGTATCGCCCCTTTTGAATCGGGCGTGTATGAATACTTCGAAGTTTGAAGCACACTTTCCATTGTGAATCTGAAGAAAATGTAGTAAGACAAACGGAAGGTGTCAAAGATCAAGAATCAAAGCCAAATCCAGCACATAATTTAGTCCAACATGTTGAAGGCATAAGTTGGAGACCCCACCCTCCCTTCACTTTCTTGCTAAATTATCCCCAGCCATGACAAGGATGGACATTCCGTCTTATTATATTAACTTAAATAGCAAACAAAGACTGGATACTTGCTGGATCTGTTTGAAAAATTCCCTCAACTCCCACCTATTTCATAACTCAATGGGGTGAAGCCGGTGGGCTATCAATTTGAAAAAGAATTCTCTTGTTAACATCATGACCCGATGACACACTGGCATCAACATCAGCCCCACCATGCTTCAGATGGCAGGAGTCCATAGGGAAGTCTTAAAGATAAATTTTGGTTTAATTTGTCTACCAGAGTAAAGAATTTTACATACTTACAAAACAATAAATTATGAAAAGCAATTATTGGCCCACTACCTGACTCAGAAAACAAGTTCCCACTGGCAAAGAAGCTAGACATTTTCCCAGCCTATATTTCATTATGAAGCATAACAAAAAATGGATGGGCCTTGCCGCAATGGTTGGGTTGCTCCATTGCAACCTGGGTGACCAGGGTTCAAACCTTGGAAACAACCTTTCTGTATGTGCATTGGTGGGAGCCTTGTGCACTGGGCTGCTCTTTTTCATAACAGAAAAGAAAAATAAGAAGAAAAAGGAAATGAGGCATATCTTCAATAGTGTTCCTTTTTTTTGGTAATTCATTAGTGTTCAAGCTGCTAGATTTGCATATTGAGAACAAATCATATTTATCAGCAGATAACTCATGCTCCAATGAACAAATCTATGGTCACCTTGTCTGTTATTGTATTCATATGGATATATCTTGGTGACAATTAATGTTGGAAGACCATAATTTCCTTGGTGATTCTTCGAAACTTTTTTTTTAAATGTTAATGTACTCATTGTACTGTATTAATTAGCAAAAATGTACAACTCAACCCCCTCACAAGGTATTGTTATAAGGGGAGGTATCAAAGCATACATCTTCCATATGAGAATTAATTACGAAAAAATGAATTGTAAGAGACACCCTTAAGTAGGAACAATCCCCACATTTATTTATTTATTTTTCATTTATTAGATTCTACACTGAAGTTTTTTTTTGAAAGATGATTCAATATTGAAGTTGAATGAAGCACTTAAATTCCTAATGGCAATTAGTCATGTATTTAACACCATTCTTTCTGGTTCAGGTAAGAAACAATTTCAACAGGTAAGAGGTAACCTTACAATATTAATGAACAAGCAAATTGGTTTCAAATGTTCACACGGACCTAAATAATACAACAAAAACCAAAATAAATTCCTATGTCTAGCCAATGTAAAAAAAAGTGAAATATATGATGACCTTAGGCAGTCCAAATCAACTCCTAGTCTCTTACAAAATAAAAGTTAATAGCAACTATTTTTTATTCATCGAGGCACTTTGTACTACTTTGTTCAAGTCACTGAATATACTTTTTTGATCAATAGCACCTGAAGTTCCTTGTAAACCCAAGTGGGTTAGCACTCCCTATACATGAATGTGCTCTGGTGGTGTTTACCAATTACCTTGTATATTAATTAAACCTGTCCCCTGTGGTGTATTGGAGCTTGAATGAAGAGCCAATGAATTTCAAAACACAACCAAATAGAAAACAAAAAGAATTTTTCTTTTATTGCCATTTTTATCAATGTATGGATTGCAAGGAAATACATTCAAATTAAATAGGAGGACCAGATAGAAATTTACATTTATGCTTACAGAAATGGTGTGTGTAAATAAGACTAAAATTATCTGAAGGGTTCAACTGGTGCAGATTCCTCAAGAAAAGTTGCAGCCTCAAAACAATCAGCAGTTTCTGATAATAACGAACCACCTTCAGCTTTGCAAAGAAGCCCAAGGTTGTACCAAGCAGAATGGTTTGTCCTGTCTAGCCGAAGTGCATCTGTCAGAAAGCCTCTAACAACTGCCAATGACTGCTCACCAAGTTTTCTGAGTACAATAGCTGTGGAGACTAGGCTTGGGACATGAGTAGGTTCAATGTCTAATGCACCTGAAAATGCTTTCAGAGCCTCTTTGTGGAGGCCTTTTGCTTCATGAAGTAAACCTAAATTCATAACCAAGTCAGAATCCCCTGATTAGTTAGGTAATTGCAAGTTTAGTTTTTTGTTATCTGCTTATTATCTAGGCAGTGTAATATTTAGATGAAAAACAGGAACCAAATAAATCGATTCAAAGATCTGATATTCCAGAAACAGAGGACAGAAACAAGAGGCATGAGAATAGAAGGTCATGTCATAATGATTTGTTCAGATTCCTCAGAAGCTGCAAGTCATGGTAGTGGGAAACCCTTGAGCTCCAAACCCATCCCTCGTACTGAAACCAACACCCTTGGTCATAGGGCTGCAAATGGAACTGATTGAATCAGATATACCAGGAATATTAAGGGCTGCAAACGACCAACACCCTTGGTTATAGGGCTCCAAACCCATCAGAATTCCCAACTGAATTTTGATGGGAGCAGCCAGGGCAACCCAGGGCCCTCTGGGTTGGTAGGAGTTCTGAGAAATGAGGCCAGAGAGGTTATCCTTCTCTACTCTGGCCCATTGGGAGTTGGGAATTCTGTTAAAGCAGAATTAGGTTCCACACAGGGAGTCCTTGCAAAAGAATTGGGTGTGGAGCAGCTGCTGATTGAAGGGGACTCTAAGATAGTAGTGGGGTGGCTAAATAATTCAGAGGATGTCACATGGATGTACAAGAATGAGCTAAAGAAATACGAATTTCTGACAAGGAATATGTCTGTTACAGTACAATGGGTTGGAAGATCAGCAAATGCCTTCCCTGATACATAGGCAAAACAAGGGACAAATAGGGAAACACTGTTTTGGGATAAACTGAAATCTTGTAGTAGCATGTGCAAAACCCAGAAATGCAGATTCGAATGGCACCCAAAAATGAAAGAAAAACAGAGATAAAGAGAAGCAAGCAAAGAGGACACAGATTTACGTGGTTTGGCTTATAGTCTATGTCCACAGGCGAAGGAGTAGAAATTCAGTATGTAATCTGTAATGGAGACGAATACAAAGCTGTGCACTCACAACCTCACTCACAGAAAACCCTAAACCCCAAATACACCCAAAGTCTCCCTCTTCTCTCACACAACAAAGACTAAGTATACAAGAGAGAAAACCCCCGAAATACATAACTCTTCCTATTCGGTTTGGACCCTTAAGCTGAACCCCAATGGTGATTTGTGGTGGGCTACTGGCCCTATGCTTCCACCACAAGCCACTATGAATTTTTTCCTACGGGTTTTTCTCAACTTAATTCAGAACTGGTTCATGAAGCGTGTCACAACAAAGAATTCAAGGCACAACCCTAACAGATTTTAATGGAATGTGATATATTATTTATCAAAATGAAATTCAAATTCAAATAGAACTATAGTTGTCAAGGAATCTAGGTGATTCTGGGTGCCAGCGGGGTGCTTACGCAACATCTAGGCAATAAGAATTTCATAAAAAAGACCTAGTTCCAACCATGAGTGCCATCTACCCAAAATCATATGGAAAACTTTGTCCACTAAAGATTCCCAAAGTCACCTGAATGTTCTCTAGTTTTGGATACTACTCATTATGCATATTAATTGAAAAAATAGCAATTTTAATTTTATTAAATTTCCTCTCAAAACATGGCAAATCATCAGATCTAGGACAAATTGTATTTCAAATATATTAATTCCATTACTTCAAAAAATAATACTAATATAATAAATATTTAAGAAAGAAATTTCATATCAAATTAGCAACTAAGAAGGCTATAATTTTATACAATAAAATTTAAGTTACAGAACAAGTAAAAAAGACAGAACAATGTGGAACCACTATTTTACTTAATGCAAGAGAGAGAAAGAGAGAGAGAGAGAGAGAGAGAGAGAGAGAGAGAGTAGAAAAAACAATAAAAGAAACTTCTTTATACTTTGATTCTTTCTTTCTTTTTCTTTTTTGGTAATAAATAAAAAATAGAGATTACATCAAGGTGATGAAGAATCACCAAAATCAAACAAAGTATAATAAGCAAACAGCAAATACTATTACATCAACAAACTGGAATCATACTCTAAAACAGACCAAAAGTAATCTTCAAAAACTTTCTTTGAGATGTCTTCAAAATCTGGTAGGAATAAAACCCAGTCCTACGACTTTTTCCATTCAAGAAAACAATTTGTTCCTTGGTTTTTGATTGTCCATCAAAAGTTCTTATATTTCTTTCCTTCCAAATTTCCCAACAAATTGCAAAGGGAATGCAGCTCAAAACAATATTTGATTTCCTAATTCCTCTCAGCTTGGGCCAGCTACCAAATATTTCCTCTCAGATGATGGATCCTTCTCCTCCATTGTTGGTCGAGGATCTATATCTTTGCCATTTGGCCTACCTCTATCAAATGTTTTACATGTTCCAAAGCTGCCTATAAATTTGCTATCTATTAGCAGCATTACACACTCTTTGAACTGTTCAGTAACTTTTTTTCCTCAATCTTGTGTCTTTCAAGATTTGGCCTCCAGGAGGATGATCGGTAAATGGAACATGGTGAATGGTCTCTATGTGTTGGAGAATAAAGTTGGTCTTGCAGCCTCAGAGTCTTTGAGTCAGTCAAATAAGAGTCAGGTTACTTTGTGGCACAATCGTTTTGGTCATATGTCCTTTGAGTCTTGAAGTACTTGTTTCAAAAATTGTTTAAGTTTGTGTCGATTAATAAATTTAGTGTCAAGTGTGTCAGCTAAGCAAGCATTGTAGAACTTCATTTCCTTTGCGTAATAAAAGATCAGATGTTTCCTTTTCCACTGTGTATTCTGATATTTGGGGACTCGTAAATATTCCAACGGAAAATGGCTAGAAATACTTCATATCTTTCATTGACAACTTCTCTCAATATACGTGGATGTACCCTTGCACTCTCGAGAAGAAGTTCCTGAACTTGTGAAAGCCGTCCGACGTATGGTATACACACAATTTCAGACAGAGATTTAAAATTTCCAATTAGATAATGCCAAAGAGTATTTTCATGGTGACCTCATGCTGATACACATGAATGTTCTCAAAAGGTTCTGGGTGGATGCTGTTATGACTGTGGCTTATCTTATCAATAGGAAGCCATCTCGTCTCTTGGAGTACAAGTCCCCTTGTCAGCTCATCTTCCCTACAACTCCATTGTTTCCTATCTCTATGCGTGTCTTTGGGTGTAAGTGTTTTGTCCATGATGTGTTTCCTACTCATGGTAAGCTAGACCCCAAATCCATTGTTTGTGTTTTCCTTGGCTACCCCCTTTCCCAAAAGGGTTATCATTGCTTTGACCCCATTTCCAAAAAGTACTTTGTATCCATGAATGTTTCTTTCTTTGAAGATGTGCCTTTCATTCCTGCTTCTCCTCAGGGGGAGAGTCCAAGTGAGGAGAAATAGAGACAAGTTTTGTTGCCTTCTCCTCTTGACCCCCCTTTATTTAGGGTTTTTCATAGACAGTGGTACAAAAGTCAAGGCCGGGGTCAACAAAGTTCAATAGACACAAAGCATCTTGAAGCTATGCAACCTATGCCATCCGACTCTCAGGGGTTGAATCCATCACCGCATCTAGGTACTATTGTTCCAGTTGATATCCTTGAACCCATTGATATTGACACTTCCAATTGTGATCTGGATCTTCCTATTGCTAAGAGGAAGGGTGTTAGGTCATGCACCACACACCACCCAATGTCTCATTCCTTATCCTATGAGAATGTTTCACCCTCTTTCCATGCTTTCCTCTCCGCTATTGATAGTGTTTCCCTTCCTAAGAGTGTTGCAGAAGCTTTACTTGTTCCTGAGTGAACATATGCAATGAAAGAGGAGATCAATGCCCTTCACAAACATGGCACATGGGAGTTGGTAGATCTTCCTGAGGGAAAGGAACCTGTGGGGTGCAAATGGGTATTCTCTGTGAAACATACGCATATGACACAGTGGAGAGGTACAAGGCCCAGTTAGTTGCAAAAGGTTTTTCACAGGTGTATGGAGTTGATTATGTGGAAACCTTTGCACCTGTAGAAAAAATGAATTCTATTTGAGTTCTCCACTCTTTAGCAACAAATCTAGATTGGGAGCTTCATCAATTGGACATTAAAATGCCTTTCTGAATGGTGACTTAGAAGTGTACATGACCCAACCTCCAGGTTTTTGTGTTAAGGGAAATGAGTAGAAAGTCTATAGATTGAAGAAATCTTTGTATGGCTTAAAACAATCTCCAAGGGCCTGGTTAAGTAGGTTCCACAAGGCAGTTCAACAGATGGGTTTTAAGCAGTGCCAGTTTGATCACACACTCTTTGTGAAGAGAGAACAAGGTAGAGTGGCAACCTTAATTGTGTATGTCGATGATATTATTATCATTGGTGATTGGGACTCAGAGATATAGAGATTGAAGAGATTCTTGCCCACTCAGTTTGAAGTGAAGGATTTGGGGCCTTTACGTTATTTCCTTGGAATTGAAGTTGCCTGCTCTAATCAGGGTATCTTCATCTCCCAAAGGAAATTTATTCTAGATCTCTTGAAAGATAAGGGGAAGCTTGGAGCAAAACCTGCTGACACTCCTATAGATGTAAACCACAGACTTGGGGATTGCAGTGGTGAGCCCATAGAAAACACAAAGCAGTATCAAAGATTGGTGGGCAGACTTCTCTACCTATCTATGACAAGACCTAACATTGCATATGCAGTGGGAGTCCTTAGTCAGTTTATGCATGCTCCTAGGGCCACACACTTAGAGGTAGCATACAAAGTTCCTAGATATTAAAAGAAATTCCCTGGGATAGGGCTCCTATTTGGAAAACATGGGCATATGAGAGTTGAGGTTTACACTGTTGTAGATTGGGCTGGTTCTGTGGATGACAAAACCCACGAGGGGCTATTGTGCCTTTGTTGGGGGAAATCTTATTACTTGGAGGATTAAGAAACAAAGTGTGGTGGCCAGATCAAGTGCAGAAGCTGAATACAGGGCCATGTTTCATGGTGTGGCAAAACTACTATGGATAAAGAATCTCTTGGATGAATTGGGCTTTCCTCTTAGTGACCCTATGTCATTTTATTGTGACAATAACGCTGCCATCAACATTGCAGCCAATCCTGTTCTCCATGATAGAACTAAACATATAGAGGTTGGAAAACACTTAATCAGGGAAAAATTGGAAGAAGGAGAAGTTTGCACTCCCTGCATCAGCTCTGAGGAACAACTTGCAAACATCCTTACCAAAGGATTAAACTCCATGTGGCACTATAATCTTTGTGACAAGTTGGGGATGATTCATATCTATACCTCAACTTGAGGGGGAGTGATGTAATCTTAGTTACTGTTTTATTATTTTATATTGTCGCCCTAACATAGAAATAAAAAGATTGGTGCCACCAGCCATACTTTTGGTCTCCAATCTTCTCTTCTCTTTTCTTCTCCTCTCTTCTCTACTTCACTCCTGATCGAAATCAAACCGTATGCCATCTCATGTGTTAGAGTACAAGGCCCCACATCAGCTTTTGTTTCCAAAAGCTCCATTGTTCCCATTCCTATGCGTGTTTTTTGTTGTTGCTGTTTTATTCATGATCCCTCTCCCTCCCGTGGTAAACTTGATCCCTATGCCTTTCCATGTGTTTTCTTGGGTGGCCCTTCTTCTTAAAAGGGTTATCGATTTCATGACCTTGTTTCCCGAAAATACTATGTTTCTATGGATGTGTCTTTCTTTAAGAGTAGGCCTTACTCTCCTGTTTCTCCTCAAGGGGAGAGTAGGGTTGAGGAGAAACACAAGCAAATGCATCTTCCTCGTCTTCCCAATCCTCCTCCATTCCGTGTTTTTCTTTGCTGCCGAAAGGACCAGCTGATTTCAAAAGCAGTAGAGTAACCTGAAGCCATAGCACCGACATTATCGGACTCTCTGGGGTAGATCCTTCCCTACCAGGTACCATTGTTCCCATTGACATGCCTAAACCCCTTGATATAGACACCTCTATTGCTAATGATCTTGACATTCCTATTCCTAAAAGAAATGGTGTAAGATCTTGTTCCACCAACTATACTATCTCCCATTTTGTATCTTATGAGAACACCTCACCTTCTTTTAGTTCTTTCCTTTTTCTCCATTGACAATGTTCCTATCCCTAAGAATGTAGCAGGTGCCTTATCATTTCCTGAAAGGACAGATGCAATGAGAGAGGAAATTAGTGCTCTATGCAAAAATGGTACATGGGAGCAAGATTCAAAATATCAATACAGGCTGATACACCGGTAGGGGCATATCGACTTGTATCAAGGCTCACTTCTCCATTTTATTAGTTTTCTTTTCAATCCGGTTTAGAGGGGTCGGTTTAAGGCCTATCTACCCCCTGAACCATGGTTTGTCTAACCCAAAACACCCACTATAGGGGCATATTAGGAAGCCCCCAATATGATACATATCGGCTGATACGGGCTCGTATTGAAACTTTGAATCATGTATGGGAGTTGGTGGACCTTCCTGATGGAAAAGAACCAATAAGGTGTAAATGGGTATTTGCAATGAAAAATAGAGTTGATGCCACAATGGAAAGGTATAAAGTTAGTTTGGTGGCAAAGGGGTTCACATAGGTATATGGAGTTGATTATGTTGAGACTTTTGTCCCGGTGGCCAAGATGAACTCCACTAGAGTCCTCATTTCTTTGGCTACCAACTTTGATTGGGAACTTCATCAATTAGATATTAAGAATGCTTTTTGAATGGTGATCTAGAGGAAGAAGGGTATATGGTCCAACCTCCTGGTTTCTATGCTAAGGGTAGTGAATAGAAAGTGTGCAAACTAAATAAATCTCTGTATGGCTTAAATCAATCACCAAGGCCTTGGTTTAGTAGGTTCCATTAAGTTGTGCAACAGATTGGTTTCAACCAGTGTTAGTCTGATCATACATTATTTGTGAAGAGATGAAAAGGAAAAATTGCAATAGTAATTGCGTATGTTGATGATATAGTTGCCACTGGAGATAGGACAAGTGAGATTGTGAAGCTGAAAAAACTTTTAGCTACTTAGTTTGAGGTGAAAGATCTAGGCCCCTTAAGGTACTTTCTTGGAATTGATGTTTCCTGATCAGAAAAAGGTATCTCCATTTCTCAAAGGAAATACATCCTAGATCTTCTTCAGGGCACAAGTAAACTAGGAGTGAAGCCAATTGATTCTCTTAGTGAGAAGCAAGAGATATAATCACTTGAATAGAATTCATTTTAGCCATAGGTGCAAAGGTCTTCTAATAATCATTCTCATATGTTTGGGGTATACCCTTTTTCCACCAACCTAGCTTTGTACCTTTTAATTGAAACATCAGACTGGTGTTTAACTATATACATCACTTGCAAACCATTAGGACCATACCCGCAAGAAGTGAAACAATTTCTTAGGTTTGGTTCTTTATGAGGACCTCCATCTCCTGGTGTAAGAGGACGACAAACATTAAGTGTATGGACTTGGCTGAACAGGATCAGACTAGTCAACTTTGTTGTTAATCAATTAAAAAAAAAAAGCTTAAGTGCTGAACATTCCAGCACAACAACAAATCAACAAATGTTCAAGGGGCCATTCAACCCATTACACACTTTGAGCCCATGATCCATCTTTGGACCACCATGAATGCATTTCTTGACTGGCCCATTCCCTCTCTCTCTCTCTCTCACCTCTATTGCAACTATGAATCATCTCCCTAGATTTCAGAGCCTAGACCACCATGTCCATTGGCCTCACACATGGTTCATAGAATCCTTCCACAGTGGGGACTACACTACATCTATAACATTACAAAGAATAGAAACAAAAGAAATGACAAAAATATAGGGATAATAGGAAGGTGAAAGGTCATCATAAGAAGCATAGTGATGGGATAGGTAGTGCATTTCCTTTTTCCTTTTCAAACTGCAATGGGAAAGTCAAGCTCAAATTGTACGATGTCAAGCTTAGTAGCAGTAGGAATAGGAAGCTCAGAGTCAATAGGAGTCTTAAATTCAAGATTACTTTTAGGGTTACCTAGAGCCAGGAGATCAGATTGTTGTGGACATTCAGCCTCAAGAGCAACCCTCCTTCTATGCTTGATGAACCACTGCTACTAGGACCATTGCTTAGGAACATGGGGAGGAGGAGAAGAAGAATACTATCACTACAAGTAAGAAGAGAGGAGGATGGATCAAGAGTATCCATAGAGGTAGGAACAGGGAAACAAAATGGAGTTCGATCTTCACGAACACTCTCCCCCTAAAGAGAAGGACAAGGTGACTGAAAAATGGAGTAAACTCAAGAAATGTGACATCCTTAGACACACAATGTCGGCCAGAGTGAGGGTCAAAGCACCTAAACCCCTTTTGGACTAGAGAGTAACCCAAAAACACACTTGATGGATTTAGGATCAAGTTTGAGGTGAGAAGGATTTATATCATGAACAAAACAACTATAACCAAAGACTTTAAGAGGAAGACAAAAAATGGGATCATTAGGGAAAAAAGCTAATGAGGTGTAAAGTTCGTAAAGGAAGTCTATTAATGAGATACACCACTGCTTCAACTGCGTCTCCTCAAAAGTGAATGGGCACATGCATCTAGTCAAGTAGCTCTCTAGCAACCTTAACCACATGTCTATTTTTTCTTTCTGCTACACCATTCTACTGTGGAGTATGGAAACATGAGCCCTAATATTGTCAGACCCCTTTTCTTTTGGAAAATATGTAAGTGCTTTTCAAAGTACTCCTTAATATTGTCAAACCTTATTATCTTGATGTTCTTCTCAAATTGTGTTTCCACCATTTAAAAAAATGTTCTAAACAATGGAGGGGACTTCATTTCTACTCTTTATCAGATATAACCAAGTGTATTAAGAGTAATCATCAATGAACAAGATAAAGTACTTATAGCCACCCATACAAGGAACCCTTCCCATTGACCATGGTACATAATCTCAAGATACATGATTATGAAATTAAGTGAATATGTCTTCTATTCAATTAAAAGTGACAGTCATAAAACAAAGATTACAACCATTGGCTTAAAAATATAATACTGAATAATCTTACTAATAATTATATCTTAAATTTATATGCATAGTATATATAGTAATAACTTAATATTGCAAGGGCCATTGCTAGGTGTAAGGGTAAAATCTTGGGTTGATAAGCAAGAGAAAAGAGGTTTGAGTCTGATGGTGGTCACTTTGTGCAAAAAAAAATGCCAAAGGTTAGGACCATATCCAGTCTACCCCTCACAACACCCCAGTAGCTAGGACCAACATTGGGTAATGGTATTTTTTTAATAAATGTAATATTGTCAGTTCAAATCTTAATCAGATTGACTTGGGGTAGATCCAGATTGATACAATTATACATAGATATCTTTTTGAAATCCATACCCTGCTTAATTAACCTGAATTGGTTCTGGATCCTGATCTAATCCATTGACAACTATTACAGTTTAAAAGGAACTACTGCATCTAATTTTTATTCTTTTAGTCACATTGCTTTCATGCCATTCTCAATGTTTCTCTATTTCTGTAGAATATCTTGATGAGAAGGCAGTATATGTTAGGGACTGCCTAACTCAGGGACTCTTTTGAGGGAGCCTGCCTCCTGAATGAGAGAGAGAGAGAGAGAGAGAGAGAAAGAGAGATTGTATTCCCAAATCGATTATCCCCTCCTAGCTTCCTTTCCTTATTTATATACTGCTGTTACAATTCTGTTATACCCGCCTCTCCACTTGTCCAGTTTGTTAGTTAGTTTGTTCTAGTGGTTGGTTGTTAGTTACATTCTTTAAAGGCTGACGTGGCCTTTTCTTGTACACTTGTATTCCCTTTATTTGTGTTTCAACAGTCCCTCCTCCCTTGAAAGCGACCTTGCCCTCAAGGTCAAGATGTGGAAATCTATTCTATAAATCCAAGGTTCCCAAGTTGCATCCTCAATTAGGAGACCTAACCATACCACCAATGCCTCTGCGATTCCCTTTGTGTATCCACCTGAAATCTGTTCCTTAGGTTCTTGAAAGATCACTGAGAACTTCTGAAGTAGCTGCTGTAGTTGTGTGCGGCCTTCTTTGGATCTTCTTCCTTGGGCTAGAATGGGGCCGTTCCCGTGGGAGTCTATCTGCATTAATATGATGTGGGCTGGGTCTGCTACCTGTTTCCTTAGGGAGGTGAGACTAATGGGTCCTGGACCCTTGGACAGCTGCCCTTGAATATGCACCTGTGAGCTGCCCACTTGAAAATCCATGGTGAGGCGAGCCCAATCACATATCACCGGCCCTAGTTGCCTTAACCATTGGACTCTGAGAACGAAAATCTGCTCCACTGATTTCCAGGGGGTGCAGATCTACCTCGAACTCATGTCCTTGTATCTTCATCTTTAATTCTGTGCACATACTGTCGCACACCAGGTTGCTCCCATTAGCTACATGCACCCGGAAGGCTGTACATGGTTGGACCGGAATCCCTAGTTGTCTGACCAATGTTTGGGTAATGAAATTGAGGGTGCTGCCATTATCTATCAGAACCGACACATGGCGCCCTTTTACCAGTCCGGTTACTCTCATAGTTTGAGAAGAAGCAAGACTGGTCAAGGCTTGCAGGGATACTTCCGGGTATTCCTTTGTCCCTTGCCCCCATTTTTGGTTGTCCATTGGCTCTTCAATGTCTGTTGATTGCTTGACATATTCGGTTTCAAGTTGAAGGAAGAAAACTTGAGGGATCTTACAGCAATGGCCCGGCCCGAATTTGTCTCCACATGCATAACAAAGGCCCTTTTCCCGTTGGGCTTGCATCTCAGCCCAGGTTAACCTCTTGGCTGGGTCGGGGCTTGAACCAGAGTTGGCGTCCTTGCCTGTGATTCCTACTCCTGATCTGGGCTCCGGTTTACCCAAGATACCTGGTTCTGGGTTCAGTATACCTGGTCTGATCGCAGCTCCCAGAGGTTGATTAATCCTTCTTGCCCGATTCAATTTGTCTTCATGTAGTCGAGCTAATGCTGCTGCTTCAAGAATGGTGGTGGGCTGCATGGCTTTTACCTCCAGCCACAATTCTTCCTTGAGTCCACCAACAAAACTGCCGACAAGCTCGTTTTCTAGCCAGCCTTGCACGCGCACAGCTAATCTTTCGAACGCCATCTGATAATCATGGACGGAGCTGGTCTGTCGTAGCTTAGCGAGGCTTTCATCATAGTTCTCAAAGGCCGAGACTCCAAATCGCATGGTTAAGGCGTTGGTGAAGTCTGCCCATGTGGCTCTTGGGTGTCGTCGTCGGTACCACTGGTACCAGACGATCGCCTCTCCTTCCAGGTGTGCAGAAGCTAATGGGACACGATCAGGTCCCTGTGTGTCGTGATAATCGAAGTATCTTTCTGTTCGCAGAAGCTAGGATGTGAGATCTCCCCCTACGAAGATGGGAAACTCGATTCTTGCTGTTCTTGATCCGCTTCGATGACTGGTGTCACTACGCTCTTCCTGATTCGGTGCAGGTGGTGCCTGTGCCAGTTGTTCAAGCAAGGATGCGAAGCTTTCTTTGATTTCTTTGACGTCAGCCGATATTCTTTGCATTTCTCCTTCCATGTTGTCGACTCTGTTCTCCATTGCGGATGACCTTGTGCTTGGCATCTTGGCTCTGATACCAACTTGTTAGGGACTGCCTAACTCAGGGACTCTTTCGAGGGAGCCTGCCTCCTGAATGAGAGAGAGAGAGAGAGAGAGAGATTGTATTCCCAAATCGATTATCCCCTTGTTAGGAATTGCCTAACTTAGGGACTCTTTCGAGGGAGCCTGCCTCCAGAATGAGAGAGAGAGAGAGAGAGAGAGAGAGAGAGAGAGAGAGAAAGGAAGAGAGGTTGTATTCCCAATTCAATAATCCATTCTGTTATAGCACTGCTGTTATTTATACACTGCTGTTACAATTCTGTTATACCAGCCTCTCCACTTGTCCAGTCCACTTGTCTAGTTTGTTATTTAGTTTGTTCTAGTGGTTGGCTGTTAGTTATATTCTTTAAAGGCTGACGTGGCCTTTTCTTGTACACTTATATTCCCTTTATTTGTGTCTCAACAGTCCCTCCTCCCTTGAAAGCGACCTTGCCCTCAACGTCTAGATGTGGAAATCTATTCTGTAAATCCAAGTAAGGTTCCCAAGTTGCATCCTCAATTGGGAGACCCGACCATACCACTGATGCCTCTGGTTCGATGTGATTCCCTTTGCGTATCCACCTGAAATCTATTCCTTGGGTTCTTGGAAGATCCCTGAGAACTTCTGATGTAGCTGCTGTAGTTGTGTGCGGCCCTCTTCGGATCTGCTTTCTTGGGCTAGAATGAGGCCGTTCTTGTGGGAGTCTATCTGCATTAAAATGATGTGGGCTGGGTCTACTGCTTGTTTCCTTAGGGAGGCGAGGCTAATAGGTCCTGGACCCTTGGACAGCTGCCCTTGAATATGCACCTGTGAGCTGCCCATTTGGAAATCCATGGTGAGGCGGGTCCAATCACATATCACCGGCCCTAGTTGCCTTAACCATTGGACTCTGAGAACTACATCTGCTCCACTGATTTCCAGGGGGTGCAGATCCACCTCAAACTCATGTCCTTGTATCCTTATCTTTAATTCTGTGCACGTACTGTCACATACCAGGTTGCTCCCATTAGCTACGTGCACCCGAAAGGCTGCACATGGTTGGACTGGAACCCCTAGTTGCCTGACCAAGGTTTGGGTGATGAAATTGAGGGTGCTGCCACTGTCTATCAGAACCGATACATGGCGCCCCTGTATCAGTCCGGTTACTCGCATCGTTTGAGAAGAAGCAAGACCGGTCAAGGCTTGCAGGGATACTTCCGGGTATTCCTTTGTCCCTGGTACCCATTCTTGGTCATCCCTTGGCTCCTCAATGTCGGCTGATTGCTCGACATATTCAGTTTCAGGTTGCAGGAAGAAAACTTGTGGGACCTTACAACGATGGCCCGGCCCGAACTTGTCTCCACATGCGTAGCAAAGGCCCTTTTCTCATCGGGCTTGCATCTCAGCCCAGATTAACCTCTTGGCTGAACCGGGGCCTGAACCAGAGCTGGCATCCTTGCCTGTGATTCGTACTCCTGATCTGGGCTCTGGTTTACCCAAGATTCCAGGTTCTTGGTTGGTTACACCAGGTCTGATCGCAGCTCCCAGGGGCTGGCTGATCCTTCTTGCCCGGTTTATTTTGTCTTCATGTAATCGGGCTATTACTGCTGCTTCAAAAACGGTGGTGGGCTGCATGGCTTTTACCTCCAGCCGCAATTCCTCCTTAAGTCCTCCAACAAAACTGCCGACAAGTGCGTTTTCTGGCCAGCCTTGCACACGCACTGCCAATCTTTTAAACGCCATTTGATAATCTTGGACGGAGCCGGTCTGTCGTAGCTTAGCGAGGCTTTCGTCATAATTCTCAAAGGCTGAGACCCCAAATCGCATGGTTAAGGCGTCGGTGAAGTCGGCCCATGTGGCCCTTGGATGTCATCGCCGGTACCATTGGTACCAGACGATCGCCTCTCCTTCCAGGTGTGCAGAGGCTAGTGGAACACAATCAGGGCCTTGTGTGTCGTTGTAATCGAAGTATCTTTCTGTTCGCAAAAGCCAGGAAGTGGGATCTCCTCCTGTGAAGATGGGAAATTTGATTCTTACGGTTCTTGATCCACTTCGATGACTGGTGTCACTGCGTTCTTCCTGAATTTGCACAGGCACCAGTCTTTCCAACAAGGATGCAAAGCTTTCTTTGATTTCTTTGACATCGGCTGATATTCTTTGCATTTCTCCTTCCATGTAATTGACTCTGTTCTCCATTGCTGATGATCTTGTGTTTGGCATCTTGGCTCTGATACCAACTTGTTAGGAACTGCCTAACTCAGGGACTCTTTCGAGGGAGCCTGCCTCCAGAATGAGAGAGAGAGAGAAAGAGAGAGAGAGAGAGGAAGAGAGGTTGTATTCCCAATTTAATAATCCATTTTGTTATAACACTGCTGTTACAATTCTGTTATACCAGCCTCTCCACTTGTCCAGTCCACTTGTCTAGTTTGTTATTTAGTTTGTTCTAGTGGTTGGCTGTTAATTCTGTTGTACCAGCCTCTCCACTTGTCCAGTCCACTTGTCTAGTTTGTTATTTAGTTTGTTCTAGTGGTTGGCTGTTAGTTATATTCTTTAAAGGCTGACGTGGCCTTTTCTTATACACTTATATTCCCTTTATTTGTGTCTCAACACCCCTCCTAGCTTCCTTTCCTTATTTATATACTGCTGTTACAATTCTATTATACCCGCCCCTCCACTTGTCCAATTTGTTAGTTAGTTTGTTCTAGTGGTTGGCTGTTAGTTACATTCTTTAAAGGCTGACGTGACCTTTTCTTGTAAACTTGTATTCCCTTTATTTGTGTCTCAACAGTATATCATTGCTTTGTCACATTGCAAAGCAGAACATCAAATCAGATACACTTTCAGTCCAGATTTCCTGGTTATGGTTATTTAGATATCGGGTTCATATGTGGTTATGCTCCATTAGCAACAGTTGAAAAACAACCCTTTGAAGTATGGGACTGTATAGGATTAGATGGAAAAATCAAAAGAAGTAAAACAACTGAAAAGATTGGTAGAAGATGAAGAGAGAGCTAGCGGCAAAGAGGGTTAGAGAATGAGAGGTTCGAACTAACTCTCCCTCTAACACTAACACTATTTCATTAAGTTGATTTTTGAATAATTACAAGGGAGGCCCTTGGTTGGGCAAGAAATTACAAAAAACATAACATAGAAGAGGATGAGCCTAGAATAAGGCCCATTACAGAAAAGAACATAAATATAACATAGAATAACAGCCTAAGGGCCATTCGGCCCATCTTCTCTACACTCCCCCTCAAGATGAGCATAGATGTTAATCATGCCCAGCTTGCCAATGTCATGCTGAAGCCTTGCCTTGGGAATGCCCTTGGTGAGAAAATCTGCCAACTGTCCTTCAGAAGTGATGAAGGGAAGACACACTTCACCCGAAGAGACTCTTTCTCGAATAAAGTGTCTATCAACCTCAATATGCTTAGTTCTATCATGTTGTACTGGGTTGTGGGCAATGTTGATGGCGGTCTGATTATCACAATACAACATCATTGGCTTGTCATGCTCAATCCCAAGTTCCTCCATCAATGATTTTAGCCATGTTGGAATAATATTAAAATAACTTAGTTGCAGATGTTAGGGCCTGTTTGGCTAATTAAAGTGTTTTTTTATTTCTGTTATGTCTGTTATTGTACTCAGGGGCACAAGGGTCTTTTCCCTTGTTATTTCTGTCGCCCTATATATAGTAAAATAAACACTGGCGCCGCCAGTACTGTTACATTGCAAACCTTCTCTCTTCTCTCCTCTCTTCTCTTCTCTCCTCTTCCACTTATCTCTGGCTGGCTACACTGTCAAGATGGTATCAGAGTGGGAATGCTGATTAAAAGAGAGCAGATCGATCAACCCAAAACAGATCGAACAGACTAGTAGAAAAGAAATCTGATTCTGGACTACAGAATAGCTACGACTGGTATAGTTCTTCCTATTTTTTTCTCTTCTTTACCCTCCTTGGTCATGTGCCGAGTGAAAACCCTATGAATCTGGGGCGGCTGAATGCTGTCGAACCTGTGTAACCTTAGTTTTCTTGGATCGTGTGATCCTGTTCATGTGTTAAGACAACTGTAGGTCAATGCTGACCTGTCTTCTCAATGGTTTGAGTTGACTATAAGTAAGAAGGATCTCTCCTGCTGATTAGTGGCTGTTAGACATTCTGGAATTCTGGTAGGTGGGGACTGATAAAACTATACAGGTCTGAAATCTGCCGAATATTACCTCAGTTTTTGTCCGGAATTTGGTACTGTTTGTGCTCAATCTGGTTGGTAAACCCGAATGTGTGGGTGTGAACTGAGTGGAGCATTGTTTTGTGGAATAAGGAGGGGTCCTAAGTCCGGTGTGTGGGACTGATTAACTGCTTGACCATGTCGACTGAGAATTCTGCTACTTCAGAGATCTCAGGGAGCCACAATGGAGTGAGTGGGGGAATGGATATGAGCTTTCCCATGGCTGTCATTCCCTTTGATGGTCTGAATTACCTTGAGCGGTCTAGGGGGATAAAACTCTACATCACTGCTAGGGGGCGAATAGGATACAACAATGGGAGAGTAAAGGAACCGAAGTATGGAAGTGCTGAGCATGATAGGTGGAACCAAGAGAACAATATGGTGATGTCTTGGCTCTTGGTTTCAATGCTGCCACAAGTAAGGAAGACTTTTATGTGGGCTGAAACTGCTTGTGAGATATGGGAACAAGCGAAGTCCACTTATTCAGAACAGAGACACTATGCCAAGATATATCAACTACAAGCTGAATCTTCTACTTGCAAGCAGGGGGAGAGGAGTCTCTCGATGTACTATTCTGATTTGACATCAATATGGAAAGAACTTGATCACTATCAGAATGTGAATTGGAAGTGTGATGAAGATACAAAGGCCTACAAGTCACTTGTATCATAGCAACGCGTGTTTGCCTTCCTCCTAGGGCTGAATTCGTCATATGAGTCCATCAGGGTACAGATCTTGGGTAGTAAAGACTTGCCATCAGTCCAGGAGGTGTATGCCTTGGTGCAGTCAGAAGAAAGCAGAAGAAGTGTGATGAATGGTGTAGAAGGGGAGTTAGTTGCCCTAGCGGTCCGGGGAAATTCAGATACAAATGTTGGAGGTGGCTTTAAAAGGGGTGACACTCAGAAAAAATCAGAAGATAAAAGCAAGCTTTGGTGCACTCACTGCCAGAAGACACGACACACTAAAGATACATGCTGGGATCTCCATGGAAAACCTAAATGGGCACAGAATTTGGGTAAGAAGTCAGCACTGGATCAGGGCAAGAAACCAGGCCAGCAGAATCAAAAAAGGTATAACTCAGCTAATATGGCATCGACAGAGACTAGTCCTTCCGTAACTCAGGAGAGACATCCCGGTTCTGACCCTATGGGAGATATTATCAACTCCTTCCGTGAACATTTGGAATTGTATGGTAGGACTCTCCGCCAGGTGGATTCTGGGCCTACTCCTACCTCATTTGCGTCTACATCAGGTAATGCCACAGCTTTCCATGTGTCATCTCATACTACTGATTCACCTTGGATTATTGACTCCGGAGCCTCAAATCACATGACCGGTAAGTCAAATTTGTTCCAAACATATAACCTTCTCTCTGGGAGAGATAAGGTAAGACTGGCTGATGGTTCTTTTTCTACCATAGCTGGCCGAGGCACCATATCTCTCCCACTTGGCCTTACTCTTCCTAATGTCCTGCATGTTCCGAAATTACCTATTAATTTGCTGTCCATTAGTAGTATTACTCTCTTTGAACTGCTCAGTCACCTTTTTTCCGTCTTCATGTGTGTTTCAGGATTTGACCTCGGGGAAGACGATTGGTAGAGGAAGCATGTTGGATGGTCTCTACGTGTTGGAGAATAATGCTGGTCTAGTGGCGACTGAGTCCACAAGTTTGTCGAGTGAGAGTCAGGCCTATTTATGGCATAGTCGTTTAGGTCATCTTTCTTTTGAGTCGTTAAAAGTTATGTTCCCAAAGTTGTTTGAGTCCTTGTCAGTGAGTCAGTTATAGTGTCAAACTTGTCAGTTGAGTAAGCATTGTAGAAGTTCTTTACCTTTAAGAAATAAAAGATCTGAATTTCCATTTCATATTGTTTATTCTGATGTTTGGGGCCCTGTTACTCTACCTACTGCGGCTGGCTATAAGTATTTTGTTACTTTGATTGATGATTATTCTCGATACACTTGGATTTACCCTATGCGATCTCGAGATGAAGTGCCACAAAATGTGAAAGATTTTCAACGCATGGTGTTCACTCAGTTCCAAACGGAAATTCATATTTTCCAGTCGGACAATGCAAAGGAATATTTCCATAGTGATCTCACAAAGTTCTTTTCTTCGAGTGGGTCACTTCAGCGAAGCTCTTGTGCCAGGACACCCCAACAAAATGGTGTGGCTGAACGAAAAAACCGTCACTTTCTCGAAGTTGCTCGTGGCTTGTTGATTCATATGAATGTGCCAAAACAGTTCTGGATGGATGCAATATTGTGTGCGACATATATCATCAATCGCATGCCCTCTCGGCTACTAGAGTATAAGGCCCCACATCAGCTCTTGTTCCCTACAGCCCCCGCTTTCCACCATTCCGATGCGTGTTTTTGGGTGTCGTTGTTTTGTCCACAACTTGTCACCTACTTGTGGTAAACTTGACCCTCGGGCTATTCCTTGTGTTTTTCTTGGTTATCCTTCATCCCAAAAGGGGTATCGTTGCTATGATTCCATTGCCCGCAAGTACTATGTTTCCATTGATGTCTCATTCTTTGAGAGTCAACCGTTCTTCTCGGTTTCTCCTCAGGGGGAGAGTAGGGTTGAGGAGAAACAGGCGACGACTCAGATTCAACTACCTCCTTTACCCGATCCTCCTCCGTTCCGGGTTTTTCATCGTCGCCATAAGAGCCAACAGAGTTCAAGAGCCGTGGAGCCGAACACTATGCAACCAACATCATTGGATTCACCCGAGGCAGATCTGTCTCATCAACCAGGTACACTTGCTCCCATTGCTCCTTTAAATGTTGATTCACCTGTCCCCAATGATCTTAATATTCCTATTGCTAAGAGAAAGGGTGTTAGATCTTGTACCACTAATCATCATATCTCTAACTTTGTGTCCTATGAGTATGTTTCACCTTCGAACCGTGCCTTTCTCTCTTCTGTGGATAGTGTCCCCATCCCTAAGACCGTGGCAGAAGCTTTGTCAAAACCTGAATGGACAGGTGCAATGCAGGAAGAAATTGATGCCTTACACAAAAATGGTACGTGGGAATTGGTAGATCTTCCTGAGGGGAAGGAACCAATGGGGTGCAAGTGGGTGTTCACAGTGAAACACAAAGCTGGTGGAACTGTTGAAAGGTACAAGGCTAGACTGGTAGCAAGAGGCTTCACACAGGTATATGGAGTGGACTATGCAGAGACTTTTGCTCCAGTAGCGAAGATGAACTCCATCTGGATTCTCCTTTCCTTGGCAGCAAATCTTGACTGGGATCTTCACCAATTGGACATCAAGAATGCCTTCTTGAATGGTGACTTGGAAGAGGAGGTGTACATGACCCAACCCCCAGGGTTCTGTGCCAAAGGCAGTGAACAAAAGGTGTGCAGGTTAAAAAAGTCCCTATATGGGTTGAAACAATCACCTCGGACTTGGTTTAGTAAGTTCCATTTAGCAGTCCAACAGATGGGATTCAAACAATGCCAGTCAGATCATACCCTGTTTGTAAAAAGAGGTGAAGGTAAAATTGCAGCTCTTATTGTGTATGTGGATGACATAGTGATCACAGGAGATTGGGAGGCTGAAATCCAGAGACTAAAAAAATTATTAGCCACTAAATTTGAGGTGAAGGATCTAGGCCCCTTACGATACTTTCTTGGAATTGAAGTTGCCCGCTCTCACAAGGGCATCTTTATTTCCCAACGGAAGTATGTACTAGATCTACTAGAAGATACAGGCAAGTTGGGGGTAAAACCATCTAATTCACCTATTGAACCTAATCACCATCTAGGAGACAGTCAGGGAGAGTTTTTGAAAGATGTAAAGATGTTCCAGAGACTCGTGGGGAGACTTTTGTATTTGTCTATGACCAGGCCTGATATTGCCTATGCAGTGGGTGTCCTTAGTCAATTCATGCACAGCCCGAGGACAACTCACTTTGAGGTTGCAGAGAGGATCTTGAGATATCTCAAGAAGTTTCTTGGAGCTGGTTTGTTATTCCAGAAACACAATCACTTAAAAGTGGAAGTATATACTGATGTAGATTGGGCAGGAGCAGTCAATGACCGAAAGTCTACCAGTGGTTATTGTGCCTTTGTAGGAGGAAACCTTGTCACATGGAGAAGCAAAAAACAAAGTGTGGTGGCTAGATCCAGTGTTAAAGCAGAGTATAGAGCGATGGCTCATGGGGTTGCGGAAATCATGTGGATAAGAAATCTGTTAGGTGAACTGGGTTTCGCAGTAAGCAATCCTACGTCACTCTACTGTGACAATAAAGTTGCCATCAATATTGCTGCTAATCCAGTTCTGCATGATAGGACAAAACACATTGAAGTGGACAAGCATTTTATCAGAGAGAAACTTGAAAGTGGAGAAGTGTGCACACCATATGTCAGCTCGGAAGAGCAACTTGCAGATATCTTCACCAAAGGTCTTCATCATGTGTGGCACAAAGATTTGTGTGACAAGTTGGGCATGATTGACATCTACGCTCCAACTTGAGGGGGAGTGTTGGAATAATGTTAAAATAACTTAGTTGCAGATGTTAGGGCCTGTTTGGCTAATTAAAGTGTTTTTTTATTTCTGTTATGTCTGTTATTGTACTCAGGGGCACAAGGGTCTTTTCCCTTGTTATTTCTGTCGCCCTATATATAGTAAAATAAACACTGGCGCCGCCAGTACTGTTACATTGCAAACCTTCTCTCTTCTCTCCTATCTTCTCTTCTCTTCTTCTTCTCTTCTCTTCTCTCCTCTTCCACTTATCTCTGGCCGGCTACACTGTCAAGAAGCCACAACAGTTCAGAGACTCCATGTGCCATGGCCCTGTATTCTGCTTCTGCTGAGGATCGAGCCACAACTGATTGTTTCTTACTCCTCCAAGAAACAACATTACCAGCCACCAAACTGCAATACCCTGAAGTAGATCTTCTATCATCAATGTTTCCAGCCCAGCCAACATCAATATAAGCTTCAAGTTTCATATGACCATGCTTGGCAAACAAAATTCCCTTTCCCGAAGAGCCTTTCAAATAACACAGAATTCGTTTTGCGGCTGCCATATGAGTATCTCTGGGAGCATGCATGAACTGGCTAATACAACTGACAGCATATGCAATATCTGGCCGAGTCATGCACAGGTACAGGACTTTCCCAAGAAGTCCCTGAAAGACCCCTTTGTCTTCTAACAACGTCCCATCTGAAGCAGAAAGTTTGTGACTCATATCAATAGGAGTAGCAATTGGTCTAGCACCCATCTTCCTAGTTTCAGAAAGCAAGTCAAGGACAAACTTCCTTTGGGAGATAAGGATCCCATCCTTGGATCTAGCAACTTCTATGCCAAGGAAGTATCTCAACTCCCCCAGGTCCTTAATCTCAAATTTTGTACGGAGGAAAGACTTAAGAGCATGAATTCCTGAAGCATCATTACCAATCACAACAATATCGTCAACATACACAATGAGATATACTGCTAGAGATCCACTGCTCTTCACAAAAAGAGTATGATCAGACTGTGTCTGAACATAGCCGAAGTTAACAAGTGTTGTTCTAAATCTCTCAAACCATGCTCTAGGAGTCTGTTTGAGGCCATAAAAGGATTTGTTCAATCTGCATACTTTTCCTTGCATATCATTTCCATACATTCCTGGAGGAAGAGACATATAAACCTCCTCATGTAAGTCACCATTCAGAAATGCATTCTTTACATCCAATTGATAAAGGGGCCAATCAAAGTGAGCTGCCAGAGATAAGAGAACCCTCACAGATGTCATCTTAGCAACAGGTGCAAAGGTCTCCAGATAATCAATCCCATACGTCTGTGTGTAGCCTTTTGCAACTAGCCTGGCCTTGTACCTCTCAATGGTCCCATCAGCCTGATATTTAATGGTAAATACCCACTTGCAACCAACTGGATCCTTCCCTTTAGGCAAATCCACCACTTCCCAAGTGTCATTTTTGTGTAGGGCATCCATTTCAGATTTCATGGCATCCCTCCATTCTGGAATCTCAAGGGGTCTTAAGATTACCTGAAGTGGTTGCATGATTAGCAGAAGCTCTTATACCTGAGTGAGCAAATGCAGAAGTGGATGAACTTCCTGAAAGGTTGGAAGATGAAGTTACACCTTCGAGATGACTGATCATCTTTCCAAACTTTTCATACTCAACTTTCATGGCCGCCAATTGTGCACAGGCAGACTCAACTTCAGTATCTGGACCAATGGCTACATTTGCACTCCCTGTCCTTCTACTATCATGTTTCTTCTGGAATCGAATAGGAACAAGACCGGGATGTAATTCCCAGCACTTGTCTTTGGTGTGCTTTGGCTTCTTGCAGTATTCACATATAGCTTCTTTCTTTCTAGAGCCACTAGGAGCCCCCACAACTCCTTTGGGTTTAACCCCCATATTTGCAAAGTGATCACTAGTGCCAACCCTTTGAACCTGTACCAAACTTCTGCTTTCTTCACTACTAACCAAAACATACGCTTGTGATAATAAGACAATTTCCTTGGATAAAATATTTTGTTTTGTAATGTCATATTCTGGGTTTAGTCCAATTAGGAACTCAAACACCCTGTTTCTTTCAACTAATTTCCTGTAGGTTTCTGCATCATTGGTAGTGTCTCAAGTTACAGCTTCTATTAGATCAATTTCTTGCCACAAAAACTTCAAGGTTGAGAAGTATATCGCAAGGGATTTCTCCCCCTATCTCAAATTCTTCACATCACTTCTCAATTTATAGGCTTTGGCTACATTTAGTTTCTGGGAATAGGTTTTTGCAACACTATCCCAGATTTCCTTTGCTGAGTTCATCCATAGATAATGTTGACTAATCTGTGGCTGCATTGAATTCACAAGCCACCCAATAACGATGTAATTCTCTTGAATCCATTTCTCATAAGAGGAATCATCCACTAGGGTAGCCTTCTTGCTCCCGGAGATAAACCCCCACTTTCCTCTACTACATATATAAATTTTCATAGATTGTGACCATGCCAGATAGTTGGTTCCATCCAGTTTAACCGTGGTCACAATCAACAAAGAATCAGTTGGGGTTCCCAAAGCATGTCCATATTCAGCAACATTCTTACTCTCAATATCTAAGGAGTCTATCATGTAAATGCTTCAAATAGGGTTTCAATCTACTTCTACTAGTGTACTGAATGTGGATGAACTCATATTGGGTTAAATCAGCCTCAAACACAGCAACTCACAAGGCCAACTCACACCCGACAGCCATGAGAACCAAGCTCGGTAACAGCTCTTTCAAGAAGAAGATGGCTTGATCCAGCCTTCAAGAGGTAACCGACAGACCTCCAAACACTGTGTACCCGATTGGAGTACCTTTCTAGTTAGGAATTCTAGGTTCCCAACAATAAGTGCCCTAAAGAGAGCAAAACACAATCCGCAGTAATTAAAGGGGCCTTTTTACGAACACTGTGTATGCAGCAGAGAATACCCCACTGTCACCAAGTAAGAACCACCTCAGGAGCAGTCCGTATAGGTCCAAGAAGCAACTAAACTGAAGTAAGAACTTGCACCACTGAGTCCAAAGAGGTTTCGGCAACTTGACAGTCCAACAGGGTAAGAAAACAACCCAGAAATCTCTGAGTTAAATCAAGTTAACCACAGCCGAACAACTGAACAAATTTAAAAGGGTTTCGAACACTTCAACAGTCCCGAAAACCAGAAATATAACCCAAGGATAACTGAATGCAACTTATAGTCTTATCAATCTCTGATTTGAGCTCCAAATCAGGCCGAATAGTCCTCTCTGATTCTTCCTGGTCACCGAACCACTCTCCAAGTGATTAGAGTCTTGGGCACCCTCCAATGACCTCCAAGAATCAGGCGAACAAGTTGAAACTTCTAGCCTTAGAACACCCTCATGTAGTCGGCTGGACTATACCCACATGAGAGCCACGCCAAGTTCAGGCCTGCTTTGATACCAAGTTGAAAAACAGCCCTTCAAAGTATGGAACTGTATAGGATTAGATGGAAAAATCAAAAGAAGTAAAACAGCTGAAAAGATTGGTAGAAGATGAAGAGAGAGCTGGCGGCAAAGAAGGTTAGAGAATGAGAGGTTCGAACTAACTCTCCCTCTAACACTCTAACACTATTTCATTAAGTTAATTTTTGAATAATTAAAGGGAGGCCCTTGGTTGGGCAAGAAATTACAAAAAAACATAGCATAGAAGAGGATGGGCCCAGAATAAGGCCCATTACAGAAAAGAACATAAATAACATAGAATAACAGCCTATGAGCCATTCGGCCCATCTTCTCTACAGCAACCATAAAATATGGTTCTAATTTCCTACAAAACAACTGACAGAGAGTAAATGGAGTACATGCACTCTGTCATAATACAAGGAATAGACATACTTATAGCACTCTCTTGCCTCTGAATGTTCATAAAGAATACAAACCATTCATTTGACATAACATTATATCTCCCAAAGCTAAATTTTCCTATAGAAAATAAATACTAAAATAGGTTAAAAAAATTCCATAAAAGCTTGATTCCTTCCATTTATTTTGTGCTGATTTTATATCTTAATTGATAGTAAACATATAAAAGACAACTATGAGGTCCTTAAAGTAGAAAGTCCATTCCAAGATAAGATAACTATAAAAGATACCTGTGGTATGCCATCTAGAGGCAGAATGGGGATTGATTGCTTTGGATTTGGAAAGGCAAACTTCAGCATCCCGCCACTGTGACAAGCTTATGTAGACATGAGCCAGATCATGCCATGTTTCCATTTCCAAACTTCTATCACGATCTCTGTTTTTCTGTCAAGTATTCAATAAAAAAAACATTTTGAGTGAACTAAGGCTATAGCAGAAATTTTGAATATAGTATAAGTTTCCATAAAAGGACAAAAGATCGTGTAGAAATGTCATGCAGTCCATAAAGAGAAAGAGAGAGAATGAAAAAATTGTATCTAAAATCCTTAAATGTTAACATTTTTGTTCTGAACATCCAAATTAGCTGACAATGGTATCACTCACAGTAAGTAAAACATGTTGCTTTCTGGTTAAACACTGACTCAATTGCATTAGTATAAGTTCCCCATTTCTCATGCTGTTGTCTATAGGAGACAATTCAAATGGAACACACCTTCAGAAGCTTCTTGGAAACTCCAAAGCTTTTACTCTGAACTTGAAGAACAGCCAGAAGATGGGTATAGGTCTCAACAGCATTCTTTAACTGGCCCTGTGCAATCTGAAGTTTAGCCTTTGTCCGTAACAACTCTCCCTGATCCCACCTCCCAGTCTGATCAAGAGCAGCATTGATGATAGTCTCAGCATCCCCAAACCGTTTTTGAGCAGATAATATGCGAGCCAACAGGATCCACCCTTTAACATTAGATCCAGCTTCCAATTTCAGCAACTGCTTTGCATAATTAAGTGCAACATCTAACTTTCTCTGCTCAGCGTTTTCTAAGCTCAGATAGAATATAACTCTAGGTTCTCTTTCTCTCATTTCTTTCTCAGCAGCTTCTAGGGCTTCAAGTGCCTTGGCCTGTCTTATGCTCCTATCATAATCAGATCCAGATGATCTGGCCTGAGCTGATAGTGAGACACCTAGTAAGTAATTGGTGACACTTCCCATCTGATTGCATTCCCCCTGCAGGGGAGCAATTGCTCTACAAGCAAAAGCTTCTCCTTCCTGAGGCAGGTTAAGGTTTTCCACGCAAATCTTTGAAGCTAGTAATAATGCTGCCATGGAATTTGGATTCTCTCTGCTAGTCAACAGTTTCCTCAGTAGATTCAGAGCAACCACATTTTCACCTTCAGCATGGTAACACAGAGCTAGGGTGTAATATCTTTCTTTCCTATCCATACTCCCAGGAAGCGATTCCTCAATCTGATTGGCCAAGGCTCTTAGTTCTCCTGACACAGAGAGAGCAAATGATAGGTGGTCCATAATTGATGGATCCCACTCAATCCTTTTAAGAGCAAATTTTCTTAATAGGATGAATAACAAAAGAATGGCCTCTTCTATATTGTTCCTTGGTACAAAGGAACCTTCCATTTGGGAACGAAGATCTGGGGGGCTTGCATCATAACCACCATAGAGAAGAAAAATGGCAAAGTCTTTCTGTATCTTTGCAGTGGTCTCTGCATCAAGGCTCCAATGATGAAGGAGGGCATGCCTATATGACAAAATAGCTTCATGAGGAAAGCCAGCAAGTTTCCATAATTCTGGAAGTAGCTCAACAGCCCTGTTTAGAGTCTCTTGCAATTTACAGTCAGTACCCATGTTTTCAGGAAAGCCTTCGGGTAATGCAGATTCAACAGTGTCCAGAATAATTTTGCATGATTGAGCAGCTTCTGCAAAAGAAAGAAAAATTGGAAAAAGATTGGTCATGCAATGCTAGTTAAGAAAGTAGGTATCATAACTTGGAAGCTTTCTTCTTTGAAAGATCTAACAGTTGGTAGAACTGTAGAAGTTATGATTCTAATATTTTCCTTTAAACTGATGTCCATAATCCATAGATACAAAATTTCTGGGTTGGCTGAAAAACCAATACCTACAAGTGTTACCAGTTCAATGACCAAACCTCAGGATTAAAATGAAAATTACTTCATGAAAACTTATTGGTGAGCTGGTTTGAAAAATATGGATTCTTACATACGCAAAACTCAAGGTAAACATGGAAGTCAGTGTATAAAATTGTTTAACTTTAAAAAGCAAAACAGACTAGAATAAGATCCTTTCTCAAATGGAAAGAAATTAGAAAAAAAAAAAAAAACTTCTTTATGCAGGTCAAGGAAATCATAACTGAAAAACATAACAATATATTGAAAATGGGAAGGAGAACATAGAAGGCAAATAAACCCAAAAATGGATCAGAATACATAAAGCAGGTTATGATTTTATAACAAAGACTACCTTGAAACCTTCCAAGGTCCTGCAATGATTTTGCTTTCAGAAAAATTGCTTCAAATAGCAAACTGACAGCATGCATGGGCATGGGTGGAGAAACATCACTTTGGGAATGACGCCTTCGGCGCTCTTTTCTTTGAGCAATGGAGAATTTTATCCTTTGTGTCACAGCAGCAATGTCTATTCCTTCAAATACATGAAGTGCAGCTTGGACATTTCCTCTTTGATACTCGAGCCTTCCTAGCAATGCTCTTGCTTCCTACAATATTGTAAAGGTCTCTGAAGTTTACAACCATAAAGCTTTGAGCAAACCACTTATTGATTGAATGATGAAGAAAATTGCCCATAACACATAATAACAATAAAAGAAACTTAAAACTTTGACAACTGGCATATTTCTATCATATTGACAACAAAGAAAGGGATCAAAGTTCCTGTGGGATGGCCTTTCTTTTAAAAATAATTAACCTATCAATATCTATAGAATCATCTATTGGAAATGATGTTGCAGAGTTGGCTAGGAGAAGGCATCAATCAAGCTTAGACTTTTTAGACAGTAATGCCTAGATTTTTGGGTTTTGAATAGTCTCCTTCTGACTGAGAGAAACTTTCAGTTTTTGTATCACAGAGTAGTCTTAAATTTCTTCTTTCTTGTATATTCTCTTTTCTAATAAAAATTTATGCTGAAGAATTAAAGACCTAACAACCTCATTAACAAATTCATGCCCACTGTGAATTTTGTCTCTGTAATAATAGTGCATCAGTGAAGGAAAGAGGCCAGTATAAGAAACCATCTATGTGAATGAATTATTAGAAAAAGTGAATTCAGCCAAGATATAAGGTTAGTCAATTAATAATTTAACTGGTTAAATGAATCATGGAAAGAAAAATAATCCACAATGTCCCATTTGAAGAAAGAAATGTCATCTAAAGTTTCACATGATACAAATCCTCATTGCTTAAAAAAAGCTCCTGTTTGGCATGATGCTGTGGCCAAGGGAATCTGTTGTCAATGATATAAGCAGGCACAGATATTCATCATAAATCCATGGCATCACCTTTATGAGAAGAAAACTTTCTTGCAGAAGTACTCCAAGCTGAACCTTACTGCATACCTTGTTGGTTAACAGGCAACTATGCTCCCATGCAATTCTCAAATATCAGAGTTGGTTACAAATCATTACGAAAGGCAAGCATCCATGTACAAGAGACCAAAGCCAAAAAGTGTAGCACAGTAGCAGAGCCTCGAAGCCAGGGAGTTAGAGAAACCAACCTCATAATTCAGGCAACCACTTTCACGGAGAGATGATTCAGCTTCTTCAATGTTTCCAGTATCTGGCTTCTGCTCACTTTCACCTGCTTTAGAAGAATACCCACTTGCTGAATAGTCCCTTGTTGCCAGGGACTCGGAAGAAGGAACCATTTCATCTGCTCTTAACTGCTCTCCGGAACAAAGGCACTTCATTATCTTCCCCAACCTCAGTTCAGTACAAATTCTTAGCCGTTTCATCCATTTCTTTGCTCTCATACTGTTCCACTACACATAAAGGTCTTTGCAACAGCATCACACACAAAAGAAAAATATTAGAATTCTGTATCAACAGTCTAAGCACATTGGTTGGTACTAGGATTGACAAAATCTAACATCCCCAACCAGCGAATTCTTCGAAAAAAAAGAAGAAAGGAAAAAATTCAAGTATGTTTCTATCCAGCATGAAGAAAAACTAGCTTTGGTCACCAAATCAGTTCGAATTCAAATTAAACCATAAGTGTAATTAAAGAAAGAAGGAAAGAAAACTGCAAAGAGCAGGTTCCCAATGCAGCCACTAAGAAATAAAACCCATAACTCCATTTTTTTATTTTCTTTCATATAAAAGCTCAAACACAAAACCCTAAAATCCAGAATTGAGGACTGCAACTGCAAACTACCTTCGAAAGCGGAAAAGAAAGAAACCGACCAACATTTCTACAGTGTCAGTTAAGAAAGCTACAAAAAATATCGAAATTCAATCCTTCAAATCCTTGTAGGCCATACTCATAATAACCAGAGAAACACACTAAAGCCTTCAGATAATGAAACATTACATACAGAGAAACCTAGAAGCCCACAAAATTTCCTCCAAACCCAGACAAACTCAACATTCCCAAGTAACAATTTCCTTCAAAGCAACTTCATTAAAATGATTTTGGAACCTAAATTCAAGGAAAAAAAAAAAAACATACGCATTATATGATCTTTTTAGAGCAACCAAAAGGGATCAAATTACTCTCAAAGGACTTACCTTTTGCTCCAGAAAAGCAGACACCGAGCCCACCCAACATCAACACCACCACCACCCATCTCTCCTCCAATTCCTGCAAAAGAAATGCCTCTTTTGATTTCCTTGATTTATTAACTAGGAATCCAAAGCTCCAAGACCTCTTTCTCTTTTGTGTCTATAGCGTTTCTTTCTCCTTTTACAGTTCAACTGTTAAGGCCTGTGTAAGTTATTAAGGAGTGATGCTCAGAATTTTCATTCAGCGGTGTGAAAGAGGCGAGAGATTTTGGCTGAAACAAAGTTGAAAACCAGTGGGACCAGAAAAATATGGTGGGCCCTGTTTGAAATTTACTACGCGGCTATGGCTGGCAAGTTGCCACGTGGCAATGTTGACAAACAATATTTGCTGTGCTTGAGACGGTTGTTGCAGAAAATAGTACTTTTTGTTGAGTCCGGAGCTTGTTAGTGAAATGCATTTGTACCCGAAAATGGCTGTCCTTTTTCCAATCAGAAGTCTTCAGGACGATTGTGATGGTCGGGTTAATGGAAGGTAGAGCTGTCAATGGATCGGGTTTACCTGATAGAACCGGATCGGTCGAACCAATTATGGCAGTTGTGATTAGGGGTGCAAGTGGGATAGGCTGGGCCGGGTTTAAGCTCAACCCAGGCCCAACCCTAAGAATTGGACTTAAAGCTTAAGTCCAGTTCTAATCCAAAACCAAGCCCAAACTGTCCGACCTAGCCCGGTCTGAACTGAAATTTGCTGCATTTGGATAGGACTTGGGCCTGGCCGGCTGGCCGGGAATGGTTTGGTACTGATTCTTCCTGTCCCAAATGGGACCTAACCCATCGAAAGGTCACCCGGTTAGTAGTTTCAGTAAACGATAAAGGAAGCCAGACCGTGGAGAATACTGGTCTGGTTGGTTCAGGTAGAAACGTTGTGAGCAGCCCAGTGATGGATTGGTTTTGAATGTTGATCAGCCCAACCAACCGGATCCATAATGAGGTATTCAACCCAGCGGGTATGGGGTGATGGGCCAAATGAGTTAATAGTTTTCACATGACATGTAAAAGGTCAAGCTTTGCAGGCCCATTATTGCAACGTCCATCAAGGCTCCAGTTCTGCTTCTGTCACAGACTCACAGTACAACCATGGAAGATGAGCATTTATTAAAAAACATAAATAGAGGTTTGACTTGAAAGAAAAAAAAAAAAAAACTCTTATTGTGGGATATGATATATGACCAGTGGATTTGATCTTTGATCTATTGTTAAAATGAGGGACATTCAAAAAAAAAATTTCGTTAAAAAGCGGGAGCGATTAGATTTAGGATCAGTTTGGTTCAAAAGGAACAGGGGGGTTTTCAGAGACGGGATCTGCTCCTGAGAAATGGAATGCATGGTAAGATGTGCGTGTGAGACGCCAGGTGTGAAGAGTAGATCCGATCTGATTTCCATTCTTGGTGGAATGGTATTGGATATGGCCATTCCCTTCCTCTCTCGAATTCCATTGCAGTCTAACAAAAAGGCAGCGGAATAGACCATTCTCATTCTTATTTCTTATTTGAATGGATTCGCAAGTGATGTAAAACATGGTTTTCGAACCGGCCTGGACGGTCGGACCGTTTGGCCTGGGAACCGTTCAAGCAATCGATTTTGTTTTACTTCAAACCTGATTTTTGGCTAAAATCCATTGAATCGGTCAATAACCTATTGATTCAGGCAATTGAACCGTCAATCCGTTCAATGATTTTTGACAGTTTTTTATTTTTTTTAATTTTTATTGTTAGAATGAGCTATCCATTCAAACCGGAATGATTCAATTTCCGGGTCGTTTTTTAAAACCATGATGTAAAAATGATGCCGATCAATGCTATTCTTTCTTACTATGCAAAAATCCTGATAACAATATATACGTCATTAGATTGTCCCCTTGGATCACAAGGAAAAAAAAAATTGAAAAGCATGTATTCAAATGAAAGAGGAATAGTATGCCTTCATGTATTTCTATTAGAAACTGAGATAAAGTTTTACATATGGTGTTTGTTGTGGAAGCAAATTGCTGGCTGTTTTTATTTTGAGAATTTTCACATGAGTTAACTTAGTATCTTTTTTCATTTTCTTTCTTCTTCTTTTTTTTTATTTTCTATTTTTAACTCCTCGACATTAATTTAATTATAACAGGTTTGGTTTGGTTTCTATTCTAATTTAGTTTTCTGATTTAATTGACATGTTCATTTAACTGAAATTACTGGATTTATACTTTTTTTAATTCCCATTGTTTGTAACTTACGATTTAATTACAAATGATAATCAACGATTATAGACCCCAAGTGACTTTTTTATTACACCCCATAATAATCCAAACACAGCCTTGGGGTCATTCTTTCTATTAGGATTTACATTTATTTGCTAGGGTATTCATTTTGTTATTTCTTTGATTTTAGTGGCAGATTTTGCTTTGGGTGCTTTTGGTAGCACCGAATTTAGTTTCTCAAACACTATGAGTTTGTTTATCGTTAATTTAGTTGTTTAAAATTAGTAGAAGATTTTAAGGAATTCCTCTCTTGCAATTAGGAAAAGGAGGAAACTGTATAAACTGACTTAATTGAGGCACTAGAAACCCCAAACTTAACTTATATGGTGCTTTCTTTTGTAAGTTGCCAACCCACATGGACTAAATAAACAATGGATCTCCCCTCTTCTTCCTTATTTCTCTGAATAGTTTTATTCTTAAAATTTTAATTTATTTTTAATGAATAAACTTATTCATATATGTTTTGGCTCCATTTGATCTGATTAAAATCCAAAAATGATTATATTGTATTATAATATTTATTGATTTCAATATATAAAATCTATAAAATTATATTTAAAATTATAAATATATATGTATATATTATATATTTTTTTATATTATCTATATATTATAAACAAATATATATTGGACCGAATTCGAATTTGATTATATTATATTATAATATTTATTGATTTTAATATATAAAATCCATATAATTACATTTAAAATTATAAAAAAAAATATTCTTATATATTATATTATATACATATGTACATTTATAATAAATTTTAGTATGTTATATTTACATTAATTTATTATATATAATAGTTGAAAAATAATTAACTTGTTTATTTTTTGTATTTTACAAAACTAAAGTGGGGTCAAATTGTATTTCACTCTCTATAGAGCAAATCTTTATAATTTCAGGTTTGCCCTTGCGAAGCAAAGCCCCCCCTGCTAGTGATATTAGGGTTCGACGATAATGACACTAGAAAGACATGATGTCGGAAAAGCATACAGCCAATCAACCAGTAAAAATAAAAAAAAAAAAGGATGACCAATTGGGGGTATTTATTAATTCACGGTGTGCTTTGATTGATCAAAACTCTTTTGGTACCATGTCTTTAGGGTATCATAGATTTTCCGTATAAATTAGTATGTAAGACCTTTTTTAGGGTCAAAAGGAGGAAAGAAAGAGGAAAGTGTGGATTAGATATTGGCATGGTGGTGTGGACATCAAGCCAAAGCAAGTATTGTCACTGTAAAGTAAAGATGAGCAACTGCATTTTTGAGCACTTGTTGCTCAAAATTATTGAAAATATATGGAGAGAGAGAGAACACTAAAAACATTTCACATGTTTGTCGGAATGTAAAGCCAAAGCAAATATAGTAGGCAATTTTCTTCATAGATCGTTTGACTTTGACCTCATCAGACCAATATTTCAATCATTTCTTGGTCCAAAACTGGAGTGTCCACATGTGCACCACAGTTTTTCTCTTTTTTGGCATATGGGCACCTCAAAGAATTGTTATTTTCATCGTCATGATTTCAACACGACCATGTTATTTGGGTCCACCTTCAAACCATGATCCCAAAGCTTATGCTTAGTTGGGAGTTTCCTTTCAAAAGGAACCACAGAAAAAAACAATTATTTCTTAATTAGTTGGAATAGTGCAAGCACTATTCGTCTATTAATTAGAGTCCTGGTTTGTAGGGTTCATCAAATCACCAATGTTTTAAAAATCAACCCATAACTGGAATCACTTTGGGCACTGGTTTTCAGGTTAGTGGTTAGACCATCTAGTTTGAACAGACTGCTTAATTCAATTAAAAAAAATAAAAAACAGTCAAAATCATTGTTCATCGATTAGGTCAATAATTCTGCTGCCTAGGTCTATGGGTCGTTAACCAAGTCTATAGTTTTAGCCAAAAAATGGGTTAAGGGTGAAATAGAACCAGTTATCTGAACAATTCCTGGGTCAATGACGGTTTGAAAACACTGCAAATCACACTATAATCTTTGTTATGAAAATATCAAATTTCCAGACCCTAGATAAAGCATACTGTTTTTGCATGTGACCTTAATAATTGGGCAATAAAGAGCAATCTAGTGTCATGGACATTTATTGTTTCAAAGCCTTACAAATCATGAATGGGGAAATTTTGATCCGCTAATATTCCGATTTGTGTTCTATTGGACTAGAATTAGATTTGGATATATTGTATATTAGTAATAAATTATGTTAAAATGATTAAAATATTATATATTTAATAAAATGAACTAGAAATTTGATAGAGAATAAAAACCTATTGAGAGACTTCACTTAACATGGTAACAAAGCCTATTTGACCAAGTGTCTAATGTTTGATCCATTTTGCCCCATTGTAACTAATTAATTTTCAGCACAAGGTATGGGTGGGCTTGTGCTTGTCAAGGGTTTCTTGAATAAAATGACTTAATACAAAATTATCAAGTCAATTTTATCAATCATATGTTTTGTTTTAAAGAAAAGGTAGGGAAAGTTGGAAAAACCTGTCTAATAAAAAGGTTTTAATTAGGGGTGAGTAACAATCGGTAATAAACCAAAGTTTTAAATCTAAAGCCGAATCAAAACCGTAATAACCAAAATCGAAATTTTCTATTTATTTGTGGTTATTTTGGTTAAAACCGAATTTTATCAGTATATATATTTTAATAATATATAGAAACTGAATTTCCAAACCGAATCTGAAATTTTATAAAATCAAAATAATCAAACCAAAAAACCAAACATGCAGTTCGGTATTTAGTTTTAACTGAACATTGCTCATCTCTAATTTCAATTCATTTTTTGGGTATTAAAAGGATTCACATTATTTAACTATGACATAGTTTGTCCCCAAAAATCTTTCATAAGAATCCTATCAAGCTCATAATCATAATATCTTCTGCGTTTGTCTTCTCATATATTATGGCCAATATTTGCAAGTGTGCCACTGATATTCTATACATATGGGGATATTAAAGGGAAATTAAGGGGTGGAGACAGAACAGGGTGTACGTGAGGTCAACTGACCTTTCCATGGAAAACATGCAGTTACGCGGATTTGATCGATCCTGTGCCTCCATAACTGATGGACATGGTCATTGATGCTTGCAATGGTCCGTGGTTGACTAATTTTACCCTTTGATTATGAATTTTGAGTCTCATTTTTATCACATTCCATCACCCCAGATGGCAATTCCATTTTCAACGGTGTGGAGTAGAAAGGGAAGGGTGTTGTTTAAGATAGTTTTATTCAATGTTTTTGAACCTTCGATGACTTAGATGGTCAGACCGTTTGTCCCAGCAATCGGTTCTTTTTTACCCTTAACTTGTTATTGGGTCAAAAACTATTAACCCATTAAAGCCACGTGCTAACTAACTTTATAGGCAGTTGTCTCTAGCTGGCATCTGATTCTTGATCTTGATCTCGTTTCTTGCCACTTGCTCCGCAAGTAGTTAGATTGTCATTTGTATTTATAAATACATTTCTACATCAATAAAACAGTAAGAACTTCTTAACCACCGAAAGTTGATATGGTATTAGAGCTCTCTATCTGATCCACTGCTGCATCTTGGTCTCTTCTGTAACATCGGTGGCTCTGTTTTTCTTCGGATCACAAGAAGATGGCTATTATAAGTAATGCGAGTAGAAACATAGACGTTGGAGATGCAGACTACTTTAATCCTACGTCTCCATACTGTCTTGGCACCTCAGACAATCCTGGCATCGTGCTAGTCACCACTCTACTGAACGGTGACAAATATTTGACTTGGAAAAGAGCAATGACAAATGCTCTTTGGGAAAAAAAACAAGATCGGTTTTGTTGATGGCACAATCTTGAAGCCAGATCAAGCAAAACCAATAGAGCTTTTTGCTTGGAAGAAATGTAATTCAATGATCATATCCTGGATTTACAAAGCCTTGACCATAGAATTACATGACAACATTGCATACACGGATGATGCTCATGCAATTTGGTTAGATCTCGAAGAGAGATTCTCGCAGGGAAATGTTCCTCATGTCTTTCATTTGAAATAGGAATTGGCATTGCTCAAATAAGACAACATTTCCATTTTAATGTATTACACGAAGCTGAAGGCAATCTAGGACGAACTCTCAACTTATATTCCAATGCCAGTCCATACTTTTCTACACTTGTGGTGTAATTAAAGATCTGGTAGCAAAACATGAGAAGGATCACGTCTACCAATTTCTCATGGGTCTTAGTGATCGATTCAATATGGTTCGCTCCAATTGGAATCATTTTGATGAGATCAAGATTGCATCATCATTTTGATGAAGTGGTTGACCTTGAGACAAATCCATATTGGAATCATCAGTTGCTGCACAAGGGTCACTGCTATTGTGGTGTAATTAAAGATCTGGTAGCAAAACACGAGAAGGATCACGTCTACCAATTTCTCATGGTTCTTAGTGATCGATTCAATACGGTTCGCTCCAATTGGAATCATTTTGATGAGATCAAGATTGTATCATCATTTTGATGAAGTGGTTGACCTTGAGACAAATCCATATTGGAATCATCAGTTGCTGCACAAGGGTCACTGCTATTGGTTGTTTCCAATGGAGAGATAGCATCAACACGAGAAGCATCACCAATTTCTCAAGATTACTTTTCTACACCTGTGGTGTAATTAAAGATCTGGTAGCAAAACACGAGAAGAATCACGTCTACCAATTTCTCTTGGGTCTTAGTGATCGATTCAATACGGTTCGCTCCAATTGGAATCATTTTGATGAGATCAAGATTGTATCAGCATTTTGATGAAGTGGTTGACCTTGAGACAAATCCATATTGGAATCATCAGTTGTTGCACAAGGGTCACTGCTATTGGTTGTTTACAATGGAGAGATAGCATCATCTATGATCGGAAGAGGGGCCACCACTGTAGAGGAAGCATCAACATAAGGGAGTGATCGGTAATCTTGAGTAGAAATTGATCTTCACAAAATACCACATCCTGAGAGACTAATATTTGCTTCGTGTCAAGATTGAAAACACAGCAACCCTTTTGGCTATAAGGGCATCCGATGAATATGCATTGCTGTGAACGTAGACTGAATTTATCCCTACCACATTTTTGTGTTGTGGCGTAACAAAGACAACCAAATGTGCGAAGATGATCATAGGAATGTAGTCTTTGAAACAACATCTCATATGAGGTTTTACCGAAAAGGTTAGGAGTGAGTAAATAGTTAATTAGATATGCTGTTGTAAGAACACATTCCCCCCAAAATTGAACCGGCAAACCTACCTGGAATCGTAGGGCTCTAGCCACCTCAAGAATATGGCGGTGCTTCCATTCCACCACTCCGTTTTGTTGTGGAGTTTCAACACATGAAAATTGATGGCTTATACCATTCTCAACAAAGTATATCTACATAGGCCTAGACAAAAATTCCAACCCATTTTTGGATCAGACGCACTTAACTCGTGTGCTAAATTGAGTTTGAACCATAGCAAAGAATATAAGCAAGTAACAATAAGCATCAGATTTGCATTGCATAAAAAAAGTCCATGTAGTTCATAAGTAATCATCCACAATAGTAAGGAAATATTAAGCCCCTATAAGTGGAGTGCGGTCTCCACCCCAAATATCTACATGTATTGAGTCAAAGCATTTAGTAGCACATGTCTTACTAATGGGAAAACAATGTCGAGCCTGTTTTTTTTTTTCATGAAAATGTCACAGCAAGAATTATCAAGTACATTGATATGTAAATCAGAAATCAATGCAAGATTATGATAAGAAGCATGCCCAAGTCTCGAATGCAACAATCTGGAATCATCATAATGTACAACATGAAGAGCCACAGATGGTGAACCAGGCAGAAGATGATACAGACCATCATGCATCAGATCGAGCCCAATCACCTTCTTGGAGCTCAGGTCCTATATCACATAGAAACTCAGAAAAGACAAGACAACACAATTGAGCTATGAAGTTAATTTCCTGATGGATAATAGTTTGCATTTGACTTTTGGCACAAATAGAACATCTTGTAGGAACAAATCCGGGGATAGTGCCAAATCAACTTGTGATTGTACTAGCATTATAGATCCATTTGGCAAGTGAATTGGCTTATTGGGTGGAGGGAATATGTGAGTGTTTGGACTCATGGTAGAGGGTGCCATGTGGTCTGATGCACCACTGTCCAATAACTAAAATCCTGACTCTAATAGCCAATGTAAGCTAGAGGACTTACCGGCAAAATTCGAAGAAATCAATGGATTACCAGACTTGAGAAGATTCAAAAGTTGTTGGTACTATTCCATTATGAGGCTTGCTATTGGTATGTTCTAAGTATGACTAGATTTGGTTGTTCATGAAGGGATGAGAGATCCATCATATGGATGGCCGAACCCTGTAGGGCAAAATTTCAAAAATTTTCTCTCTCCCATCTGGGAATCACATTCCCTATTTTAGAAAACTGCTTTTCAATGATCAATCTTGAACCAAGAACCGAACCAGATCTAAACAAATTCAGTAGGAGAGGGATATACCTGATACGAAGATGCAGTATCTCCCAATGAAGGTGTTCACGCCCAAAGAAAAAACTCCAAAGACCGTTCCCACTGAAGATGACACAATGAATGGTGGAGCAGAATCAGCAGGGTCCGTCCTACGAACCGAATTCTTCAGCAAGAATTCGATGGAGGCAGTGAGCATGACTTCTGATCAGCCTTTTCTCCAAAGACTGATATCAAGACTCTTCTTGATCGCTCCTACAATGGAGATCGAACTGACAGTATGGCGGCAACTAGAGGAGAACGCAAGAGCAGAAGATGGCGTAGCTGTCTTCTCTCTTGGTGATCTGAGATCTGATCTCTGGATTCTTGGATGGGTTTGGGATGAACAGAATGGTTTGCCCCCTCCTCCTTTTATAGCTTTAAAGAGAGCTCCTAATCTCATTAGGAGTTTCCTAATCCAAATCTGTATTTGGAAAAGGAGTTCTCTTTAAGAGATAAGGATAAGTCCTTATCTTATCTATAGATTAGATCAACTCTCTCCTAATCTTATCAAGAGGTTTCCAGATTCAAATCCTTATTTGAATCTAGACTCTCTGAGCGGATAGTGATAAGATCCTATCCTATCTGCTGATTTAATCCCAGATTCACCCCTTTATTTAACTAATCAAATTAGGCCAGTTCAAAATGAGCTTTAGGCCCAATAAGTCTAAGTGCTCAGAATGCTTCCAAACTACTGCCTAGTAGGGCTTCTTTGTATGGCGTGAGACCCAAACATTGATCTACACATCAGCCACATGGGTTCAGCCCAACCTCTGTTACAAGGCCTGGCCGAATTCACTGAAAAGACAATGAACCCCTTGAAGCCATCACATGAACTCCTAATGGGCCCAACACTTACACTAAGTGGTCATTGGGTCAAACCACCTTATAAAAACATAGGGACTGTGGGAAGATGTAAGATTAGCCCATCAGGTATAACCTTCAATGGCCTTACACTTAACCTCTCAGCCCATAATGATCAAACACTGCCCGACAAGAGAGGACCTCTCCCTCGGCTACAAGGAACAGTGTTGCACTCTCTACTCACATGGATCCCAAGAATTAAAACATTTTTGCAAACGTTTAGAAACCGTAATGTATATATTTATATAAATATATTTTGTAAAAAAAAAACAAATTTCAACGATTAAAATCAACTATCGGCAGTTTTGGTTTCCATCAGAGATAGTGCACCCCCGATCATTACCTTTGTCCGACAAAGGGGCTGATCCTGTCACTATGATCACCCACTCAGATGAATTCTCAGATTCCCAACATACCAGGTTTTGACCCCCTCTAAGGATCTCACTGATTAGCACATCAAAGACAACCCAATCCGACACTTAGTGTAGTATCATAATCGAGTGTAGGGATCAGGTGTAACATTCCAGTTTTGCTCACTTATCACCAAGGTCCAGGGCAACACTGGAATTCTGGTCTAGTTCAAGGTTTCAAGTTAAACCTACACTGCATGTACCTTGGGTCTCACCCTGGCGGCTAAGACAGGCCACCCCAACCAACTTGGTGGCACATTAGTGTCAGCCTTATTAGGATAGATCTCCCCAGATCGACCCACTAGCTGTGAACATTCTAAATTAACACAAGTCTCATTATGTGTCCAGTTTAAGGGTATTACACAGAAACACAGTACTATAACATGAATCAAATATGTAATTTATTCATTTACAATAAATGTCATAATATACATCAATCTGATTGGAGCTAAGGGCATATACTGTCTAACAGTTCATGGGACAGTCAATATACAATTATTTGGTGTCTTTTTGTTTGGACACACATTTGAGAGTTGTTTTACTGATTGTGTGGGATCATTCATTGTGCTCCACACCAGCAATAAATGCAAATAACAGATTGAGTGATTATGGGTGTATGGCTGATTGAATTAAAATGATTTGATCCCACACAGCCAGCAAAAAACTATCAAATTCAGCTAATCCTTATGATGGTTCAAGTTGTCAACGTGTGTTTTAATAGAAACCACAAGCAGTTTAACTTTTGGTTGGCCTTTTTAATTTTCATAGGAAGCTAAATCTTTTTGATTTCTCATTGCTAAGTCATCGCCCATATCATTTGATGATGAAGTTATCCTTTGGTTCATTAAAAAAAAAAAAAAACCATTGGATTATTAGCTTAAGAACCAGTGCCTTCTATTGTCTCAGCATAGCGAGTTCGTAATTGCTTTCGAAGAAAATCCTGATTGAGAAAAAAAAAAGGTTCTTTAGATCATAATTGCTGCATATATTAAACAAGCTTGGATTTTTACCCACAAACTTTTTCCGTATCCCTACTATTGGGAATATCTCCCTTGTCATTGACGGGAGATATTTCCAATACACAGTAGAAATGTCTCGTGGGTAGGGATGTGGGAAACGTTTATGAGTAGGAGAACCAAAGTGATGTTAGACATCTCAAGATCAAATGTGCATATTCAGTCATTTCCCCAAATGTACCCCAATTCAGTTTTGTCTTCATTTATTTATAACCATGATTTGCAATCTGAACTTCATATTTTATGTCTCACTTGCACTTGTTGACAATCCAAATTTTGCATCCCAAGAATTAATGCAAAATGTACACCACTTTCCTTCTCTTTCTTATGAAGTGGGGACCATATCATCTCACTTTCAATATTGCTGCTGTATCGGATTGTTAGAGTTCAAATTTGGATCCCATAAATTTGATGCATTTATAATTGGATTAAATGTGGATCCACCCCTATCCGATTTGATTCAATTTGAACATATATGCTATATATACTTAAAATTTATGTTTACGCCTAGTGAAAATTGAGTGGGTTGGGTTGGATTTGGTTTGGGTTGAACTTCAACCCAACCCATCTAACCCGCCAACCCATTGATGACTCAATTATATAAAATTAAATGGGTTGGGTTCAACCCAAACCCGCTTTAAACCAATTCAACCCACCCAAACCTATTAATCTTATATTTATCCACTTAAAGTGGTGAAGGTTGCTATTTATACATGTGGTGAATGTTCAAATCACATTATATGCATGCTATTTTCACACAAGCGGCAAAGCCATTTGACTATATTCGGATTTGACTGAACCACTTAGGTTCAAATTAGTCAGACTAACTTGAACTATCTAATTGGATTATCTTTGAGCTAATCACATCAAAGGTGGTTGAACTGTTTAGATCTGGATCAGTCCAACCGGACCAGATCATACTGGTTCAGTCAATGGCAGATTCACTTGGAACGGCCCATATCAAGTTTGTGGATGGGTTTGGGACCAAACCGTTTGGCCCGAAGCGGGTCAAGAGAAGTAAATTGGACCAGTTCGAATTCTAGTCGGGTTGTGAGGATACGACCCGGACAATCCAAACTAGGCAAAGCAAGCGGGATGGATTTTGGATTAGGTTGAACCATCACGCCCAGACCCGTTTCGGATTCGGGTCGAGCCAGATTGACCTATCCTGGGTCGGGTTGGGTCCGGGCTGGGATTACCGATCCAAACGAACTGAACCGAGGTGATCGAGCTTGTTCATATTTAGACCAAATTGAGTTAGTTCGGACTCGGGTCAAATTAATTTGAATTTATTTCAATTTGAGTGAAGTGTGTTGATTCGAGACAAAACTAATTTTAGTTAATAATTAATAAAAAACTAATACATTAATTATAAATTATTTGATTCAAATGAAGAAAATAAAAAATGGATAAGGAATTAATATTTGTATATCTAGTGGTTAACCCAATGGATATCTACAACCCAACCCAACCCAACCCAACGCATTAACCCATTTCCAATCCTCAAGTAAATGGGCGGATTGCTGAAAAATTGCCACTCTTATTTACGCTTATTAGTAAAGTTGATTTGAATGCTGTGTTTTTATTAACTTTTCATAGGTCCAAATTTCATGTAAGTAATTTTCAATTAATTTTGTTCATAAAATATAATTAATATCAGTCACTGTTCATTTTATCAACACTATACATAAATAAATTCATTCAATGCTGATCCGAATTTGCATATGAAATGATTCAAATATACAGCTATATCCAAATAACCCTCTTTCTATTTCTATTCTCTCTTTATAAAGTGGGACTACTTCATCTTACTTCCCATTTTACTTCTCGTAAATAAGACAAAATCATATCTAAAGCAAAAGTAAATCAGAATTAAGACCCAACTTATTTGTACTCCCATAGATTTATACATTCATTTGCACCGCAAGGAAACAGAGCCTTTGAAGAAAAGTTTCTCAGATACGTTTGTCCCATTTATGGGGAGATGTTCTCAATATATGGCTATAATTAGAGGTGCAATTTGGTTTGGCCTGAGTAACATTTTACATTGCTATGGGCTTAAGCCTTTAGGCTGGATGCATTCAAATTTTCACAAAAAGCCAATCTAAGTCCATCCCAATTGCACCTCTTGTATCCTAGGGACAGATACCATCCTTTTTTTTTTGGATACCTTTCAAAGGACTACACGATGGAGGGTAAATTATCCCCCAACCCATAACCCCTTCCAACCCAGGTGTAGACGGGATTCGATCCCAAACCTCTACTACGACCAGCAGAAGGTTGGCACCTTACAGAAACCATCCTTTGTGTGGCTCATTTGCCTAGCAAAGAAAATCCTTTTATGTGAAATGAAGCCGTGAAAATGATGACATTGTATTTATACTTGAAAACATTTTTGGGTTGATCAAGACAAATTAATTTGAGTGTTTATTGTTGAAATAGATATATTACAGGAGCTTGACATTCGTATGTGATGTGACAACAAATATCAATCAACTTATTTGATTTGAATGCCCAAAAGATTTGGGGCAGAAGCATCAAATGGCACAAAACACAATCATATATAATATATAATATATATAAAAGCTAATTATTCGCCATTAATTCTATCACAAAAAGAAGAGCATGTTGCAATGTTGCAAATGTAGGTTTCACCATACTCAATGCATCAATAAAGTTAAGCAATAAGGACCCGGGTTGTCTCCTTGGTTGAAAATTTTGTGTCATTCAATTGGAACAAGTGGTCAGGTCATTCAAGAAAGCCTGAATGGCCCAAGGAATTAAATTCCCAGTGTCAGGGTTGCTAGGCTAACTAAACTTGTTCTACTTTTCACTCTCCACCTATATATATATTCATGGGAAAAGCAGTAGCTGAACCCCAAAATCTTGTCAAACTTCCAATATAAACCCTTATTTAGATTTAACATTGTTAAAGTTTTGATCGTAGCTATACCTTGTAAAATGTGAAATAATAAAAAATAAGTAGATCATGTAACATTTTTAAAGCGATATCAATCAAAATCTTGTTTTAATGTGCAATAAATATTAATGAATACATTAGAGTTGAACTCAATATAAAATACCAACAAGGAAACTCATTGGATTATCATTTTACCCATTCATTCCATACGAAACCATCAAATAACTTAGGACATGAAAAGCTCATTAGGCCATTAGTCCAAAGGTTGAATCAACTGGTCTAGTCAGATTTCAATAAAATACCCTAAGGTTGTGTTTGGTTTGAGTTTCCCTTCCTTTCTCTTTCTTTTTGTTTTTTAATTTTTAAATATAAAAAATCTATCATATTATCTCTTCCCTTGAATAGTTCTAGTTGCCATTATCATCATCATCCCCTCCATCTGGTGAGAAGACAAGATCTCCTGAAAGTAAAAACTTTGATAATACTCTAAAAGCACGGGCATCTAGTCACACATGGGGAACATCTCCCAATTTATAAATTGTAAGGAACTCATTACCAAACTACTGTATATAAGTTGTAACAGTAACAAGCATGTATTAATTAGTACAAAATCAGTATTGGTTGCTTGCTACATTACCTAAATCAGCTCTTGCACAAGTGATTGGATTTGAAATCTGAAAAGAGCTTGAGACACATTGGAAGGAATCCAGATCTTCTGTCCACAAGAATCCTACCCACACCTATCCATGGGACACTACAGCTGTATATTGGGAACATCTCCCCATGAATCATAACATGTAAACACGGAAGATGTTCTTAATGTACAGTTGTAGTATCTTGTGTGTAGGTGTGGGTAGGAGATCCGAGCTGCATTGGAAGACCTATAATCTTCCAAGTGCAGAACCAATGTTATCAATCTTCGCAATGAGATAGGATTTCTGTGCAAAACTGAAGTATGATGACATATCTTCAAATGTTGAAGGTTCTAAGTGATAAACTAGCCACCAGGAGAACCACTTTTAAATCCACCATGCTCTTCATAGATTTGGTAGTGAATTTGATGCTTGGGTCACAATAGTTACAACTCGGACTAATACAATCTCATTTTCTTGTTTCATGGCATGCTTCTCTCCTATGAAACTCAAACTTAATGCCCAACTTATATCTATTGGATTCTCTACCAATGTAGCCACTCACAATATATATGAAGCCCAAGCCTACTCCTCTAGATCTTTTATTATTGGCGAGTTTCCCAAAATAACTACTTGATTTGAGCCGTGCTTTACTACTTTTAGGCCTCATCAATAATAACTACGGTATGTGGAGGATATGTATGAGACTTCAATGGTGCAAAGGTTGATGTAGGGATACTTGGTGGGCCTCGGATTGTGCTACGTGGCATCGATCAGATCAAATTTTAACTGTACATCATCAACTGCTTCCAACCACTCCTAAGGTAAATTAGCTATAAAAGGGGATATTCATCTCAAGGTAAGCATATTCAAAATCCCAACAGAATTATTCTTGGCTATTAAGGATTAAACTCTGAGCCCTCGTCTCTTGTCTGGTCCGACCCCTCTTAAGCACTTGGTTAACTTGACCTTCGGAGTCTCCGTCCCTGGGATAACACCCAGAGCCTCTAACATGTGCTCTTCTCTTGTTTATAGATCAAACCTATCGGCCTCGGACACCAGTGAAATCTCCTTGTTGCCCTCGGCCTCGTATTTGGTAGCAACAATTGGCATCATTTGTGGGAACGTTTTCATGACTTCCCTTTAAAAACAACTTAACATAACCAATCAAGTTTTTGACAAGGTTGATAAACAAGACAACACTCATAGCGCCTAGAACCTAGTCATGATGAACCAATTCAAGCTGGTCCTAGACAGGCTGGACAACCTAGCTCAGAGGTTGGATAAGGTAGAGCGTCCAACAAGAGGCCGCCCACAGGGTGGCCGCCCTGTTAGAAGCTAGGAGCAATACAATGCACAACCCACCCAAGCACTACCAGGCCTGTGCCCGATCGGCTAGGGGAAATCCGACCCTTCAACATCCAACAACAACAACTGACGGGCTAGCAAGCCCCCGTCGAAGACCTCTTGGTTCCCCAACAAGAGAGGCAAACCCGTAGGGTCCAATGACAACCACAAGGACCATGACCACCGTCATCAGCACACGGAGAGCAACCAGGATGACGACGGACACTCCAGCCACTACAGTTCCCCTCCAAGGGCTGAAGGCCGACGCTACACCTCTCCTCACTAATGTTTGACCTTCGCAATCTCCTCAACGATCGCCAAGCTTGCAAGGCTCAAGATGTACCAGCATCCGAGCACTCAGAGAACAAGGCCAATCCATCCCACATTAAAAAGAACCTAGACGAGGTTCAGGCCCCTATTGATCGGCGTCTCAGTGACCTTCAAGCACAGATAGGAACCATCCAAGAATAGATCCAGCAAGTGAAGGAGGGCTGAGGTGATGCCTCCACTAGTTAGAACCTCTCATCCACTCGGATGGAGGCCTTCATTGACTCCATCACCTCAAAGCCACTCCCACCCTAGAGACTTATGATGGGAGCATAGATTCAGACAACCACTTGGAAAGCTTCAAAGAACTCATGCTCCTTTATGGGTACTCCAATGCCTTGATGTGTCAAGCCTTCTAAGCCACCTTCAAGGGAGAAACATGCGGATGGTTCTCCATGCCCCCCTTGGTCCGTCAACTCTTGGGACCAGTTTGCAAGCCTCTTCCTCTTGGGACCAGAAGATCGTCATTTCCTTAATGTTCATCAAGCAGAAGCACGGGGAAAGCCTTTGGGCGTACATGGACAGATTCAACCGAGAAGAGCTTGAAGTAAGGGATCTTGACCCCTCGGTCTCCATGCACATGGCCATCAACAGCCTTCGGCCTAGACCCCTTAGCTTGTCCATCTCCAAGACTCCATCCAGGAATAAGGCCAAGTTCTTAAAAAAGGTCTAGAAATACATCACCGCTAAGGAGGCCGAACCTAACAAACGCCTCTAGGAACCAGAGGTCGAGCCCAGTTGAGGGGCCATGGACAAGAAGAGGAAGGAAAAGGATGGTCGCAACCATGGCCACACCAGCAATGACAGTGAGAAAAGGCCACCGACCCCTTCCTTCAACAAATATACGTCACTGAACTCCACCTAAACACATATACTCATGCAAGTAGGGAAGGAGAAATACATGAAGTGGCTGACCAAGTTGAAGAGGAACCCCGAAAGAGGTAACCACAAGAAATATTGCAAGTACATCAACGACACCAACCACAACACCGAGGATTGCTACGAAATCAAGAATGAGATCGAGTCCCTTATTTGCCGTGGGCATACGAAGGAGTATGTTGGGGGCGACATTGGTGCCTTGTCCTCACAACAAAAACAATAAACCGGATCCCATGCCCATCATCCCGGAGTCAATGACTTAATCGCTGGGGGATTGGCCTCGGGTGGAGCATCTACCTCAGCCTAAAAGGCATATGCCAGGTCTAGACACCCCATTTTTGCGCACTTCAGTCATTCTATAGCACTTTGAGCTTCAAGCATGCTTCAGCTAACCTCTCAACCGACAAGGGGTATTTTTGGAATTTTACAAAAGTTGGGGTCTCGAAGATCCAAGACCATAGCTATGTACAGGCTAGAAACCCAAACCCAATGACACCAAGATCGCCCAAGTCCGACACCGTTTACCCCATCATCCTAAGACCCGAAGCCATAACCGATTTCGATCATCTGATCGGAGTCATTTTGATCTTAATCCTCATTTCAAATCAAATCCAAAATCCGATACCATAGGTATATAGAGCCCAAAAATCTAAATCCAATGACACCAAGATCACCCGAGTTCGATATCGTTTACCCCATCATCCTAAGACCCAAAGTCGGAACCGATTCTGATCGTCCAATCAGAGTCGTTTTAATCCTAATCCTCATTTCACATCAAATCAAAAATCCAAGACCATAGGTATGTAGATCCCAAAAATCCAAATCCAACGACACCAAGATCGCCCAAGTCCGACACTGTTCACCCCTTCATCTTGAGACCTGAAGTCGAAACTGATTCCGATCGTTCGATCGGAGTCATTTTAATCCTAATCCTCATTTCACATCAACTCCAAAATCCGAGACCATAGGTATGTAGACCACAAAAATCTAAATCCAACGACACCAAGATTGTCCAATTCCGACACCGCTAATGCCTCCATCTTGACACCCAAAGCGAAACTTGATCTGAGCCCTCCGTTTGGAATCGTCTTCATAATAACTTCGAACCTAGGGCATTCCACGACCAAAACTCCCTCTCAAGCCTCTAGAAACATCTTAAAAATCTAAGATTTGACCAGCTAGAGCCTTCAATCAATCAGGCCAATCACCTAAACTTGGAATGTCCAATTTAGGTAAATTGGTGAAACCTTCCACTCTTTGTCTTGATTGATTGAGAGGATCTCTCTCAAAGCTGTCTTGACAGTCCATTCTCCCGATTAATCTCCCTCCAAAAACCCTTTAAACCTTAGCCATTGATCTCCTTGTCTACCATCTCAGCCCTCCATTCCCTTTTAGAATCTTCCCCAAAAATTTATAAATACCACCCCTTTCTCACATCCTAGACACACAGTCAAACCTTAAAACAAGCTAACTTAGGGAGAGAGTTCAACTCCCACAGCCTTAACCATGTCCCAAAGACTCCCCACTCACTCTCCAGCATCCCTATAGTCCCTCCATATCAGTTTGAATCCAAAAACACTCTTGGGTCATTTCTCAATTCAAGAGAAGAAATATGATGCCTTCTTGAAACAATATCAGTGTAGTAGAAATTTACAAGCATTCAGCAGTCGTTCCACACCATTTGGGCTACATAACCAATGTCCTTGATCCACCAAAATGAATCAAAGTTAATTCTAAAGCTTGGGGATCACTCAAGGAGAACAAAGCATATTAAGAGGAGCTTGACAAGTAGCTTTATCCTTAATGCATAGGGTATTCAACAGTACATATCCGAGGAAGCAACCATGGTTAAAGTTGTTGATTTAAAATTTGAATGTGGCTGAAATCGTTTATAAGGTAAGATAGTTTTTTTTTTTATCTTCTTATTCAAGTTTTATCTCTTTCCTTGATTTCCATTTTTTTTAATAGTTTAGTAGAATTAGCCCATTAGCATGCATCCGATGGATAAAGTGTTGTCTTACTTATAGGTATAATTAACATCTTTTTACTTAGCAATCGGCACATTGCTCATTTCATCCCTTTTGATGCTACAAAAAATTTTGAGAGTGACAATGAATGCTTTCCATAAAAATATTGCCACTTGTTTAGAGTCTAGGCTAGGTATCATCCATGGCAAAATAGGAATTCTGCATTAAATTTCAATCTTGTTGTTAAGATTTTAAGTGGGACACATGGAAGCTTTGAATTTAAAAATTTATCAAGCCCACCGTTCCTTTGTGATCTAGTCTCATTGAACCAACTTTTTCTTTCCTTTAATTTTGTAAGTCTCATGGATTGGTCATCTTTTTAAGTTCCTTTCAAGGAAGGAAACATGCTCCTTTAAATATGATACTAGGTATGCTTTGCTAGTTCATTTCAATAGAAGGCTTTCTATTTTTAAGTTAGCACCGTTTAGACATGTACCACATTAGCATACTAGGCCCCCTCCCCAAGCTATTGTTTAGTTACGAATCCATTTCTACTTTATTTACTTTTTCATATCACCATTTTGATAAACAAAATATACTCGCCTTTATAAAATTCCCTTTGCTTTGGACTTTGGTCATCCCATGGATTTCATTGTCTGGATAGTTAGGGCGTTTTTCATTGTCCATGCATATATGAGCATTGATTTACAATCAAACTTCGAGATTTTTGCATTTGTCAATTTTTATTCAATTTTCACCTATTCTAATTACCCTTCAGCAATTCACGCATTCATATTCAGATTTAATCCTCACAATGATAATCATTTTTTGCCATCTTGCATTTGGGAGTTAAAATAGTGCATTCACCTAGTAAACTCACTTTTTTCTACCATAACATATCTTAGTTGCTAGCATTGGTCATTGAATCATTTTGTCTTTTTTTTTTCTTAGCATTTGATTTTGTTTGAATAGTTAGAATTGCAACTTTGTGTTCTTCTCCTTGATAAATTGATATTGCTTAATCTATGCCCAAAATTGTTAAATTTCCTTGGAACATTGGTGAAGTAGAGGCTGGTTTAATCGGCCGAGTATGGGGTACCTAACACCTTCTCACACCGTACTGTGGTCCCTGGACCCTAAGAATCTCATCCCCATTGGGCAATGAGTCACCAAGAAAACAAAAATGTTTTTCTTGAAAAATCTTAGGTTTTCCTACATTTCCATTTCCCAAAAAATTTAGGTGGCAACTCCAAACTCCATATTCCACAAATCCGTCCCCCCTCCGGGTCAGGTAGCCATAGATGGCGACTCCAATGGGGACTTTCTAAGAGGACCAAACTAAAAAAAAAACAATTTCCAATGATATTTGATTAGTTTTGGGCCTGCACACACTTCACACATATTGCGTTGCATCTTGTCCTTCTGAGTCGACTATAGGCGGCCCTTGGTATGACTGCTTAGGGACAACTGTCCTAGAAAGAGGAGGACCCTTCTCTCTTACCTCCAACATATCCAACCACCACTTGAATAAGGTTAGTGGCTCTTGATAAACGAGGTGAGGCCTCAACAACGTATACCCAAGACTTGTCTTGAGGTATATGGGTAGCTCAGCCCCAACTGAGGTTCCCCTACACCCCTTGGGAGTCTATAGAAACAAATCCAAGTCCTTGCATGTAGAGCCCTAGCAACTACGCTTAGGAGTCCCAACTAGGCATTTTAGCGCATTGGTATGTATTTGCATTTGCCTTTTACTTGCACTTAGTTCTTCTTGTTTGACATCTTTCTTTTTATTGCATTTGTATTCTTATTTTGTCATTGCTTAAGCAAGCAGGTAGAAGCAGTTGCGGGCCCACTCAGGTACAATTCTTCATTTTCTTTCAAATAAAAGCCTGCAAAACTCAAAACCATGGTTACAACACAAGGTCAACTTAATCCAAGTATGGACTTCTCATAATACCTAAAGGTTATTGAACAAATGTGCAAGAACCACATGGATAAATTCCAAACTCATAAATCTATTCAAGAGTGAAGTCAAACAGCTCCGACCTAATGATCAAGCCCAGCCCAACCAAGTGCAAAGCATTCATCCCAACCATCATGGCCACATCTATGCCAGTTCAACCCAACCAATGGCTATACAACCAAGCCCAAGCTTCATGGTTCCCCTGCTTTACAATTCAGCCCAACCATCATGGGCCACATCTATGCCAATCCAATTCAACCAAGGGCAATACAATCAGACCCAACCATTATGGGCCACATCTATGCCAGTTCAGCCCAACTAGAGGCAAAATACACAGACTCAACCATCATGGACCCTAGCTCAGCCCAATTAGGGGCAATACAATCAAGCTCAACTTTCACAAGCCCCATCTACGCCAATTCATACCATTCAAAGCCATTCAAGGCAAGCCCAACCATCATGAGCCACAATTCCAATGCAACATATCCAAAGGTATTCTTGTCCAACCCATCCCTCACCAATCCCAGTCCAGTCAAGCCAAGCCCAATTCAATCAAGCCCAAGTCCTAATACAAGGGGCAACAATAGCCCAACCAATCCAGACCTAAACACTTTGGTCCTTTGCTCCAACACATTCATCAACCCAAAATTCCATGCAAGGGGAAACATTCTTGCCCGTGACCCCAATTAACCCAGGGTTGGACCAATGGCTAAACCACATAGAGCAAAGGATAAGCAAGTTGCAAGGCAACAACCTGGGCTTAGCAAACTTTGACTTAACTATTGGACATAGGCCACCTCCGGGATTTAAGTGGCTTGACATGGATAAATATGACAGGACAAATTGCCCAAGGGCCCACATCAGAATGTATCAACAAATACTAAGGCCCATGGGCTTAACTGATGAGCTTCTAGCCCAATCATTTTTAAGGAGCCTAACTAGACATGCTGCAACTTGGTTAATGAACACTGACCCTAGCCTAGTATAGACTTGGCCAAGTTTAGTTGACACATTTGTGAATCACTACTTGTATAACATAGACATCTTATTGTTAAGGCGTAAACTAGAATTGGTCAAGCAATGACTAGAAGAATCATTCATAGACTTCATAGCTAAGTGGAGGGCCCAAGCAACCCAAGTCCCTAAGAGGCCTAGTGAGGAGGACCAAATTTCAATGGTCTTAAAGAGGTTGAATAAAGAATATGCTAGCAGGTTGACTCTGACTCATCATCGTACTTTTCAGGCCTTAGTGTAGGTTGCCAAGTGGAAGACTCTTTGATAGCTGGTAATGCATCCACCATCGAGGTATCACCAACAATTGACATCTCATCTGATAATGAATATATCACAAATGTCGAGTCATTAGAAATTGAGGTGGACCAAGTAGGGAGTGAGCTTCGAACTCAAGTAGCAATCTATAGTGCATCACCTCTTAACAGTCAACCTCAACAAGCAATCTATGAGAATAAACTGATCCAAGCTCTTGAATATCAACATCAAATTGATCCACAAGGCCTAACAAAGCTGCAATAAGCCCTACCAAGTCATCAGGTCGGCACCATGCAATAAAAGAGCCAACAATTTGATCCCACCAAGTACATTAAGCCCATCCAATCAATGGAAGTTGTATCAAAGGCTAAAGAAGACAAGGCTTTTGACCCAATGCAACTCATCAAGTCGATTCAAATCACAGACGTCGAGTTGTTAGAAATCGAGGTGGACCAATTAGGGAGTGAGCTTCGAACTCAAGCAGCGATGTATAGTGCACCCCTCCAAATAGTAAACCTCAACAAACAATCTATGAGGATAAGTCGACCCAAGCCCTAGAAGATGAGCATCAAGTCAATCCTCAAGGCCCAACAAACGAGCAACAAGTCCTACCAAGTCATCAGGTCAGCACCATGCAACAAAAGAGGCAACAATTTGATCCCACCAAGTACATCAAGCCCATCCAATCAGTGGATGTTGTATCAAAGGTTAAAGAAGACAAGGCTTTTGACCGAACCCAACCTATCAACCCAATTCAGAGGTCAGGAGAAGAACCCCCCAAAACGGTAACACACATTATCACTATGATGCAGCAAAAAGATAAAGAAGATTAGTCGTTCGATCTAACTCAATTCATCAAGCCCATAAAGCAGATAGACATCAATGAACTGGTTCAAAAAGAAGAACATAATGTGAAATCTGACCAGCTAGATTTAAAGCAAGGTTCTATTGCCTCAATTCAAGTGATTCTCAGAAATCGGAGGCAAGAAAATCTTAGTATAGGTCTAGACCAGGGGTATAGTTCTGCCCTAGAATCTCAGCAAGCCACCTCTGAATTTGGTATAGGAGATCAACATGGTATGAAGCAAGACATAGACATATGGCATGGTACGTGGAAATTGGAGCAAGACTCAAATCGGGTTGATCAGAACCCCGTCATTTTATCAGAAGATTGGCATAGTGCAAGGCAGGAAAAGCTAGAGCCAAAGCAAGCTGACCTAGAGCCCATCTCAAGCACAGACACAAAAGACTGGCATGACACAGGGCAAGTAAATCAAGAGGCTCAACATAACAATCTAGAACCTAGCCTCATCATAGAAATAAAAGATTGGTTGGGCAAAAGACAGGGCAAGAGAAGCCAAAATTGGGTTGACCATTACCCCACCATTGGCACAAAATTAGAAGGAAGGCAACACCAAGAATAGGTTAACCATGGCCTTGTTCGGCTTCACTTAGGGTTAATTGGAAACTTGAGTCCAGAGATGCAACATGGAACCCATCAGGCTAGTCATTGCCTAGATTAGTCTGATCTTGTGCCCATTTATGACTCAAATGCAGAAGAAATGACTCTCGATCTCCTACAAGAAATTAAGCAAATCAAGCTTCTCCTAGGCTGGACTAATTCGATCTTGTCATTAACCCATACGTCAAGGTAGAACTCTTGGATCACCAACAATGTATACCTCTTAAACCTCCTGACCCACCATGGTTGACACCCAAGTCCATATTTCATCAAGGCCCAAGTCTGAGGCCTCAAGACTCCTTACAACTACCTGAGCAAAGTTGCTTACTTCCTGACCCAACTCTGGGTAATCTGAACATTGATGCACCATGGGCTAGACTTAAGCCCACATTTGACTTTGGCCTGAGCCAAGGTTCTCATAATTTTTCATAATTACTCGATTCACCCAGTCCACCATGGGCTAATCCTTAGCCCATCTCAGGCATAGGCCCAAATCTAGGGCCACACAACTTCCAACTACATTGGAACTTTAAGCAAAACTCCCCTTGTTCAAGCATGAAGCAGTCCGACCAAGAACCCGTTACTGGCTTCGGCCCATGTCTGGATCCTTCACACATTTTGCACGATGAAACACTACCAGTCAAAGAAAACTTCATGATCCAACTAGATCAGCGTCACCTAATACATCAACACTCTCAATCAAACAAAATACAAAGTCATGCATGATCCCCTTTTTCTAGTGGTTGTTTCTCATCTTTACTTTCATCCCTTTATGTGGCCTAGTCAACAACTTTAATATTCAAATTGTTTTTACATTTCTTCACTGCTTCCCCCATCCCCTATGCACTTAATTCAATTAGGATCCCCCATTAGATATAATGAGTTAACTATTCCTCCAAGTACATTCATCCTCAATGTTGGAGACTCATTTCTTGATCTGAAGTACCAAAGGATTCTCAAGCATCCCTCTTTGGGGTTCTTTGTCTTAATCTTTAATCTAGGTGATTACCATCTTTCAGAGGGGATAGCTTTTTTTAGCATCATTTTTCAAAAAAAAACAAAAAAAAATCAAATATTTTCTTAAAAATCAAAAAAATCAAAAAAATCAAAAACTTCAAAAATCCAAAAGAGTTTTCCTTCATCTATTTTCAAAAAAGAAGTTGCAATTTCATTGTCTCTAAAAGCAAGATTTTAGAAAATGAATTCATTGGCATTGAAGCACATTGAGAAGGATTTGACCTATTGACATGAAAAGCTATATTGCATACTCAAGATCAAACGGATCTGAGAAATGTTGAAGTCTATGACTCTTTACCATGGAAAGTTGGCCAAGTGTTGGAATCATAGCAAGAACAAAAGCGCAACATTATCGATCATCGTCAACACACTCATCAACACTTGGCATATCATCAATCATAAGTCCTAGTCCACAACATGGCAATTCACTAGCAGGACAAGGCACCATGATCCACATCAGGTCAAGACATTTGATCAAAATGATAGATCAACATCGTGAGATCCTCAACATGACAAGTCAGCCTATCAACTCTCAATGCAACTCCTTAGCATGACATATCAAGATAGTCATATCCAACAAGTGCTAGGTGTGTCATCAATTCAGGTATGAATGGATTTCCAAAGCTCAAAGTGCCTAGAAAAATGAAAAGGAAGAAAAAAAAGACAAAAACAAAAAAAAGGAAGATGTCCTTTCCATCCCTTCCTAACTCTTCTGAGACTAGGGGCAAAGTAGCTGATTAAGGTTCACCAAAAGAGAGGCCACCTTTGTCCAATTGTCACCCCACTAAGCCACCTATGTTCAAACATTCACCACTTGCGACCTTTGAATGAACCTAAGCCTTTCTTTCTTAAACCATGAAATTTGACCCCTAAACCCTTTCCTAAAGTGGATAAATCACCTTCTCAATTTCTTTAAGCAGCATGAAAAAAAAAGGAAAAAAAAATTCAATGAGGCAAGGATCTTTGAGTTAACCTCCTATATCTTAGGCAAGGGGCAAAGAAATCCCTAAGGGATCCATAAAAGGGGAGGTCATTTTCGGCCTAACACTTACCCTGAACCACCCATGGTCACATCATAATCCTTTGCAAACCACCTTGGACTTAGTCTTTCCTTTCTAAAACCTCAATTTTTTTTATCAAAATAAAAAAGGAAAAGTCCAAAAATATTCTCCTTTTTGTACCCTTTCACTTTCCCTAGGGTCATTTTGAAAAATATTCACCCACTTCCATCCAAACTTGGGGATACATGGTAATGAAGAAAAATTCAAAGTCTCAACAAATGTTTTGTACAAAAGCACAAAAAAGAGGAAAAAAAGTAAAATTTTAAAGAAAGAGAAGTGAAGTCCCATGACAAGTTAAGTCAAAGATGCAATTTATCATGTCCCCAACTATCTAGTTACTCAAGTGAGGTGATACAGTGCACTCATAACCCCTAAATAGGCCCCTAGGTGCCACTTTCAATTTGAGCCTTCTATCCCTTCCTTTCTTCACCCAAGCCCTTAGACACACTTCGTCCTAAGGAAAAGGCCTCCTCGGTCCCCTGGGCAACGAAAGCCTCAAGTCAAAGGAGATAGGTGGTACAATTCTAAGACACTCCCTTGCTGAAAAAGAAATGCCCTATAAGTCTCACCAAGAAGGTGACCCTTGAACACTTACACCTCATTGTCTTTTTCACCAACCTACAAACCATCAAAGCAACCTTATTTATTGAGCCTTTTTATCCCTCCTTTTTCTAAACTAATTGCTAAACCACGTTTTGTCCCAAACAAAGTCCTCTCTGAATCTTAAGAAGCTGCTAAGCACCTATTATCATAATCAACTCTCGGAACTACGCTGTTTGATCCCACATCGGGTATGTAGGCAGTCTAGGTCTAGGCCCTTGTTCTAGATGCAGCCATTGCAAAGTAAGGACATCTCCCTAGCCCACTGAGCTGAAAACCCGAAAGGGCAACTCAAGAAAAAGACAAGGCACAAAAAAAAGAAGCAAAAAAAGGAGAAATAAGTTTGCTAGATGAAAACTTGAAAGGGCATCAAGGTAGAAGATTAGGCACAAAATAATAAATGGCATGAGCACTGAGGTCCATATCCCTCCAAGATGAGCTTACAAAGAATAAATGACACAAGCTACACATAGCTGAAGATGAAGGAAATTGAAGCTAAGGGCATGAATTATGTAGAGATTTGCTACATGATCCAAAATCGAGTAGATCGTGAATGATTAGTCTGATGACAAGGCCTAAACCTAGGCAGATATGAGTGATATGTGTATCTTGAGGAAATGGCTAAGCTTCTAAGTCAATAGTTTTGGATCAATTCTTTGTGTGCAACGTGCTAATAATAGTTCAATAACTCCAATGGTGCTTTTGAGGCAAGAAAGTCCCAACAAAAAAAAATGTTCTCCAGAAAACAAAAAAAAAATGTTTTTAACAAGTCATGCATTCACATTTCTCTAGAAAAAAAAAAGTGTTCTCAGCATATCATGTAGTCCATCACCACCATTTACTCCATCATACATCTCTAAGGTATCAGTTAGAATCAACAACAACAACCTTTGAGCATCAACAAAGGTAAGCACCAGGTATGTAATCATCAACTCAAGCATCTTCTCACTTGCATTATCTCGTCTTCATATCAGCATCAACAACACTACAATCATTTCTTTGGATGGGAGCCATGAGTCCCATACGCCCCTAATCTTCATATTAAGTGGTTGACCCATCTCCCAACATTAAATCATATTTTGGATTTCAAAGTTAAATGCCCAAAGAGCCATGTATATTGACTTGCCCATGTCAAACATGCATGGCTTAGGTGTGACAATCTGTTGGATGTCTTTCATTTATGCTTAATAAGAAAATACATTGGAATGACTTTCCCACATTCAACAGTTTTTTGCAAAAAAGATTTTCTCATTGACAAATGTCATCTTTCCTTTTTCGTTATCTATTTCTCAAATCATGCATCCTGAAAAATCTTAGGGAATTGGCTAGTAAGAGAATCCGCAATTCCTTTATTACAAGGGTGACCGTAGTCCTAGATAGCCACACAAACATTGTGGGTGAGAGATTCCATTTTAGAAACCCCTTTGGGAAGATTCGGGGATTGGCCTGCATACGACAATCCTTCTGTCAACAGTCGAACAAGTGCTAGATAGCTATGGGAGCATACCTTAGGAGGAGATTCCAGGGGCATCATTTTCAATAAAAAACATTCATCAACACTTTTGTCATTAAAGGTTTTTCGAGCATTATTCTTTTGAATATGACAGTCATTCCATCGCATTTTTGTACAAAAATGGGTTGTCTCCTTAAGCTTTGTTGTTCAGATTATCGTCCTCCAGCACTTTGAGCTTCAAGCATGCTTCAACTAACTTCTCAGCCGACTATGGGTATTTTTGGACTTTTACAAAAGTTGGGGCCTTGAGGATCCAAGACCATAGATACGTAGAGACTTGAAACCTAAACCCAATGACACCAAGATCACCCAAATACAACACCATTTACCCCTTCATCCAATCGGAGTCATTTTAACAATAATCCTCATTTCACATCAAATCCAAAATCCGAGACCATAAGTACGTAGAGCCCAAAAATCCAAATCCAATGATACTAAGATCATCCGAGTCTGACACCATTTACCCCATCATCCTAAGACCCGAAGACGAAATCGATTTCGATCGTCCGATTGGAATCATTTTAATCCTAATCCTCATTTCACATCAAATCCAAAATCTGAGACACCAAGATCGCCCAAGTCTAACACCGTTTACTCCTTCATCTTGAGACCCGAAGCCGAAACCAATTCCGATCATCCGATAAGAGTCATTTTAATCTTAATCCTCATTTCACATCAAATCCAAAATCCAAGACCATAGATACATAGATCTCAAAAATCCAAATCCAACAACACCAAGATGATCCAATTTCGACACCGTTAACCCCTCCATCTTGAGACCCAAAGCAAGACTTTTGGGCCCTCCTTTTGGAATCATTTTCACAATAACTTCGTAACTAGGGCATTCCACGACCAAAACTCCCTCTCAGCCTCTAGAAACATCTTAAAAATCTAAGATTTAAATAGTTAGAGCCTCCAATCAATCAAGCCAATCACCTAAACTGGGAAACTTTAGGTAAATTGGTGAAACTTTCCACTCTTTGTCTTGATTGATTGAGATGATCTCTCTCAAAGCTGTCTTGACAACCCATTCTCCCAATCAATCTCCCTCCAAAAACCCTTTAAACCTCAGCCATTGATCTCCCTTGTCTCCTATCTCAGCCCTCCATTCCATTCTAGAATATTCCCAAAAAATCTATAAATACCACCCCTTTCTCACATCCTAGACACACAATCTAACCTAGAAACAAGCGAGCTTAGGGAGAAAGCTCAACTGCCATAGCCATTACCCACGCCCCAAAGCCTCCCCACTCACTCTCCAACATCCCTATAGTCCCTCCATATCGGTTTGAAGCCAAAAACACCCATGGGTCATGCCTCAATTCAAAAGAAGTATGAAGCCTTATTGAAGCAATATCAATGTAGCAGAAATTTACAAGCATTCAGCAGTTCTTCCACATCATTTGGGCTACATAACCAACATCCTTGGTCCACCAAAATGAATCAAAGTTCATTCTAAAGCTTGGGGATCACTCAAAAGAGAATAAAGCATCCCAAGAGGAGCTTGACAAGTAGATTTATCCTCGATGCATAGGGTATTGTTGATTCAAAATTTAAATGTTGTTGAAATTGTTTATGAGGTACGATAGTTTTTTTTTATCTTCTTATTCAAGTTTTATCTCTTTTCTTATTTTCTGATTTCTTTTGAATAGTTTAGTAGAATTAGCCCATTAGCATGCATCCGATAGATAAAGTGTTGTCTTACTTATAGGTATAATTAACATCTTTTTACTTAGTAGTCGGCACATTGCTCATTTCATCCCTTTTGCTAGAAAAAAATTTTAAGATTGACAATGAATGATTTCCATAAAAAAAAAAAAAAAATATTTCCATTTGTCTAGAGTCTAGGCTAGGTATCATCCATGGCAGGAATTCTGCATTAAATTTCAATCTTGTTGTTAAGATTTTAAGTGGGACACATGGAAGCTTTGAATTTAAAAATTTATCAAGCCCACCACTCATTTGTTTAGCTATTTTTTTGATTTAGTCTCATTGAACCAATTTTTTTTCCTTTTATTTTTTAAGTCTCATGGATTGGTCATCATTTCAAGTTCCATTCAAGGTAGGGAAAATAACTCCTTTAAATAAGACATTAGGTATGCTTTGCTTGTTCATTTCAATAGAAGGCTTTTTATTTTTAAATTAGCACCATTTAGACATGTACCACATTAGCATATTAGGCCCCTCCATAATCCATTTCTACTTTATTTACTTTCTCATATCACCATTTTGATAAACGAAATATGCTTGCCTTCATAAAGTTCCCTTTGCTTTGGACTTTGGTCAGCCCATGAATCTCATTGTCTGGATAGTTAGGGTGTTTTTCATTGTCTATGCATATATGAGCATTGATTTACAATCAAATTTCATGATTTTTGCATTTGTCAATTTTTATTCAAATTTTCAATTTTCACCTATTCTAACTACCTTTCAGCAATTCACGCATTCATCTTCAGATTTAATCCTCACAATGATAGGTCATTTCTTGTCATCTTGCATTTGGGAGTTAAAATAGTGAGTTCACCTAGTAAACTCACTTTTTTTCTACCATAACATATCTTAGTTGCTAGCATAGTTGGTCATTGAATCATTTTGTCTTTGTTTTTTTCTTATCATTTGATTTTGTTTGAATAGTTAGAATTGCAACTTTGTGTTCTCCTTGATAAATTGATATGCTTAATCTATGCCCAAAATTGTTAAATTTCCTTGGAACATTGGTGAAGTAGAGGCCGGTTTAACTAGGCGAGTGTAGAGTGCCTAACACCTTCTCACACCGTATAATGGTCCCTGGACCCTAAGAATCTCATCCCCATTGGGCAATGAGTCTCCAAGAAAACAAAAAATGTTTTTTCTTGAAAAATTTTAGGTTTTCTTAGATTCCCATTTCCCAAAAATTTAGGTGGCGACTCCAAACTCCATATTCCACAAATCCGTCCCCCCCCTCTGGGTCAGGTAGCCACACCAAACAGTACAACATCCAAAGCCCGATGCCTAAAAGGCCGAGGCCGGAAGACACCATCTCCTTCTCTAACGACAACCTACAAGGGGTCTCATTGCCCCATGACGATGTGGTGTCTATGACTATCGCCAACTACATGGTAAAGAGAATCCTTGTAGACAGTAGCTCCTTGGCTGGCATCTTGTTTTGCAACACATTTGAGAAGATGCATTTGATGCAAGATTGGTTGCAACTTGTGGATGTGCCACTAGTCGGGTTATCCGAAATAGTCGTCAAGCCCGAAGGGAAGATTACCCTACCAGTCACAGTAGGGACCGAGCCTCGGTAAGTCACCTAGATGACCAAGTTCTTGGTCGTGAAGATAGGCTCCCCATACAATGCCATCACAGGGAGACTGACCCTTCATGCACTCAAGGTGGCCATCTTGTCCTATCACTTCGCCATGGAGTTCCCCACTGAGCATGGTGTGAGAGTAGTCAGGGGAAACCAACAAGTTGCTAGATAGTGCTATGTTGCAGCACTAAAAGACAATAATAAGGAAGCTTTATCGTTGGAAGGTCTCAACCTTAGGGACGAACCAGTGAACCGAGGCCAACCGACCGAGGATCTCATCTCAATTCCCCTAGACGAGGTGGAGCCCAAGAAGACGGTATTAGTCGGGTCACACCTCCCTTAGGACACACTTTTCGAACTGGTAAACTTCCTCAAAACTAATGCCGATGTTTTTGCTTGGTCTACCACTGATATGTTAGGAATTGACTCCCCGATCATTACTCATAGGCTAAGCGTGGACGGAAGTTGTTGGCCAGTTCGGCAAAAATAGAGGAACTTTGCATCAGAGCGTTGAAAAACTATTGGAGAGAAGGTGGATAAGCTACTTGACATCGGCTTCATCCAAGAGGTACACTATCCTAAATGGTTGTTTAACATGGTCATGGTTAAAAGAGCTAATGGGAAATGACGCATACGCATTAACTTCACAGATCTCAACAAGGCCTACCCCAAAGACAACTTTTCTTAGTTGAGGGTTGATCGCCTCATTATTGCCACTATAAGGTACGAGTTGTTAAGCTTCATGGATGCTTTCTCTAGGTATGACTAGATCAAGATGCACCCCGGCGGCGAAGAGAAGACCTCATTCATCACCGAGCAGATGATGATGATGCTTTGTAAATTCCTCTTGGAAACAAAAAAAAAAAATGCAAAAATGACGGTATTAGAGAGGTTTCTCCATGGAAAAAATTGTTGAAATCCTAAAAACTAAAAAAGAATAGCACAATACCTCCTCTGGCGATAACCTCCCTTAATGATGACTACAGCGGTTGAGCGGTGAGAGGGGAAAAACTTCAGCGATAGAGAAAAAATATGTGCAGTAAACCCTACTTACCATTGGGGTTGACATTCCGGTGGGCCGAGAAGCACTGGAAAACTCAGCAGACAGCTAGGATGCCATGTAAGCACCACCCCATTTGGTGTTTAGGGGCAACAGCTTGCTGATGCATGAAACGTCAAATCATGCAACGGGAGGACACTATTTTACAAGGCAAAAACGTTTTCACCGTTTTTTCAAAAATCGCTTGAACTAAACAGTATGGTAGGCCTTAAAAATTGGAATCTTTGACAAGGCTCTGACATGGCACTGCTTTTCAAAAAAAAATGCCCACGATAAACATCCTCTAAGTAACAGGGCAATATCACAATGCGAGTGAAGGTTGTGGCCGGTGCCTGCGTTGATCAGTGAGTCACCCTCGACCTTCTTGTTTGGGCGAAACACCTAATGTGCCACTAGCGGGATGTCATCCCATGGGTCCAAGGAGTGAGGCCCTGACTGTCGAGATCCTCTTATGATGCACTCAGCCCTGCAGTCCCTCACCACAAATTTCTTCACCCTCGGGTCTTGAGGGGCATCGGCTAACTGTTTGGGAGTGGCCTCCTTCCTCTTCTCAGCCTCGGCATTCCCCTTTGGCCTAGGTGGTTCCCTCTTGCTCAGCCTACGTGAAGGCCCCTTAGTCGGGCCCTTCCTGCACTTTGCCTTCGCTGCCTGCAGAAGTCTCTCCTTCAAGCTGTTGTCCATCTCTACAACCAAGGAAGATGACCAACGTTAGAAGAAAGGCAATGAACATTAAATAAGCGACACAACTAGACGACAATAGGAGTGCCCATACCAAGGGGGGCAGGACTGAGGACAACTAACACCAAGGCCTCCTCCATCACTAAGGGTCCGACATGAATCATCCCAGTCAGCCGAATTTGATTCATCACGGCCGACTCCTCCTCGCTGTTGTACGACTTAATCCTCTTGGCCAACAAGTCTGGCATTCCTTAGTCAGATTGGAAGGACCATCCTTGTGGACAACTAATGAAGAAAAACTTCTTCTTCTAGTTGTGGATGGAAGTACCACAAACCTTCCCCGTCAGGATGCTTCCTTAATGTGAATAGACCTCAAAAGACTTTCAGGGTCACAGACACATCTTGGAGGCGAGCCATCACCAACACGACCACTATGGTCCTAATGGTGTTTGGAGCAAGTTGGCTAAGGGAAATGTTGTAGTAGTTAAGGATTTCTAGGATGAGAGGAGGCAAGGGAAAATGAAGGCTGAAGTGGAGGTAGTGCTCATGCACACACACCTCCCCCTCGGTGAGCTACCATGGCTTGTCACCTATGTAGGGGACTAACCTTATAACCCCATGGGAGCTGATACTTCTTAGACAGATCCCTCACTTGCTCTTTGCTGAGCTCACTATCAAAGTCGGAGCGGGGGTGATGCACCAATGTCACGCCTCGACGTTCAGCCTCAGCCCACTCCTCGGGAGTAGGTTCTTTAGCCTCCTCTGGCTCCACCACTTCAAGAAGCTCAGGGGCATTCCCGGTGACATTGGTCCTCGGTCTCGTGGAGCCAATACTTTCATCGGGAGAGTCCATGCCCCATTGGTCGTGCTTGGCTCGCCATGGGGTGGTCCTCTCCCTTAGTACCTGGACGCTAGACACCCGAGGGGAGCTCTCAGAGTCACTACTGTCACTCCCACTACTATTCGAGGTGGAAGAAGTGCTGCTAGGGTCACACCGGTTGGGAAGGGCATAACACTCAGGTCTAGAGTCTAAGGTTGACATATAGAAGATGGGAGTTCTTTACCTAGTGTCTGTTCAAGGAAATAAGGCTTAAGGAATTTGTTGTTGGTAGCCAAGGTCTCTGTGATCACAGGTAAAGACTCAAGGTTCAAGCAAATGTGAGGCTTAGGGAATTCGTTGTTGGTAGCCAAGGTCTCTGTGATCACAGGTAAAGACTCAAGGTTCGAGCAAATGTGAAGATTCACTCAACCAGCGTCCCTATTTAAAGGAAAGCGTACGACTTAGATCTCTTTGATCAAACGACCATAGACTAATTGATCTGATAGCCTGACCTAGGGAAGATGAAATGATGTCGAAGGAATGAGTCGGTTCTCCTGTTAGCTCCGGGTCAAGAACAACCCAAATCGGACACCCCTCCACACCGTTTCGGGCATAGCCTCGACCATTTAGCACCGATGCCCATCCAACGTATGGACTTGCATCAGATGACGTCAACACCCGTACGAGGCACGACTGATGAATGCGGATGTCCCACACCTGTGCTGGCCACGATCACGTGTTCTGAGCCCATAACGATCCTCCACTAAGACGGGGAACGAATAGAGAAGCAATCCCCACATAATCGCCAAGGAGAGCCCTTTGTAGCCGAGGTCGATGCCTTCAGGCAACTCCATGGTACTCTCTTCGGCCGAAGCCGAGGTCTCCGCACGGCACGCCATCCGACCTCACCCACTATGGCCTCAAGAGTGGGGGCAAGTGATGTAGGGATACTTGGCAGGCCTCAGATCGTGCCATGTGGCATTGACCAGATCAAATCCAGGCCGCATATCACCAACTGCTTCCAACCACTCCTAAGGCAAGGTTAGCTATAAAAGGGGATATTCATCTCAAAGTAAGCATATTGAGAATCCCAAGAGAATCATTCTTGGCTATTAAGGATTAAGCTATGAGCCCTTGTCTCTTGCTTGGTCCAACCCCTCTTAAGCACTCAGCTAATTTGACCGTCGGAGTCTCCACCCCTAGGATAACACCCAGGGCCTCTGACGTGTGCTCTTCTCTTGTTTACAGATCAAACCAGTCAGCCTCGAACACTAGTGAAATCTCCTTTTTTCCCTTGGCCTCATATTTGGCAGCAACAAAGGCAAAATGATTAAAAGATTGCAGTACAAATAATTTATTGTTGATTTAGTGTTTAATTTGTTCAAAGATAAATTGATATCTAAGAATTTAAGAAGGATTTTTTTAACTAAGAGATGTGTTTGGATGTTTGATGAAACAATCACACCTCTCTTCAAAACAAAAGCAAAAGTTTCATGATTAGAGGATATCACTTAAATTTTTCTTGGGTTTTCTAACAAGTACTTAAACTTCCCCTACATTTTTTATCTTCATAAAAATCTCCTTTCATTTTCAGATAAAGACACAAACACACCATCTCATTAATTTTCTTGATGGAAATGTTGAATAATGCTTTAAAGGTTTTCAAAACCCAATTTTTTTTGCATATAAAAGACTTTATTTTGATCACATCATATTTAGGGGCCATTTGGTAAGTCTATTTTGAAAGATCTTCTGAAAGCTATGACCTTGAAAAGACGACGTGAGTTTTTGCATCAAGATCTTAGTAGCTTAAAAATCATTTGGTTAAAGCGTGTCTATTCGTGCATATTTCCATACAAAGACGAATTGAAAAAAAAGGCAAAAAACTCTATTTAGAACTTCCCAAAAATAACCCGAAATTGGCTTCTTGCGTTTTTTCAAGGCTATAGCTTTCGACGGCTAGATCTTTCCCAACTAAACAGGAAAAGACCAAAACGCGGGCTGCCAAGCTTCTAAAAAGCTGTTAGCCCACGCGAAAAGATGCACTTAACAAAGCTCAAATTACCCAAAAAGATTATTCACTATATTTGAGTGGCTCTCATTGTTTAATTTATTAAGTGAGAAAACAAAAATCAAGTTTTGGGTTGAATTTAAACCTCTCCTAATATTGTCATTGTACATTCATAATGAAGGCATAATCATAATTTTAATGCCTTAATTAAGATGAGTGTTTTTGAAACGTGAAGAATAAGGGCCCGTTTGGCATATCTTTTTTGAAAGATCTTCTGGTAGCTCTGACATGTAAAAGACACATTGAGTTTTTGCATGAAAATCTGAGCAACCCGAAGCAAGTTTGGCAGATGCACGTCTTTCCGTGTGAGAATAAAATGCGAAAAATGCGAAAAGCTTTATTTGAAGTTTCTCGAAATCAACCCAAAATGAACTTCTCACATCTTTTTGACGCTCCATCTTTTGATGACTAGATCTTCCACAAGTCAAACAAAAATAGACCAAAAATCAAATTTTCTGACTTGTAAACAGCTGAAAGACTACACAGAAAAACACGACAAACGGGCCCTAAATAATCTCCCCTTTATAATCTAGTCTAGATTAAAATAAAGTATGTGTAAGATGAAAGAGAACAATATTTTTATTGGTTAAGAGGGACAATATTAACAATTAACAATATCTTATTATCTAAGCACACATTATTTGCATATTTTGATCCTCGCCAAAAGTGAAATGAGAGGGAGTGAGAAAGATAGTTTAGAAAAGCAATAATTATGGTAGATAGAGAATTACATAAATAACGACAGAAATCAGGTAATACACGTAACGTTGCAATGCTATAACATAGAGACGTTGCTACACTTGGCATGCAATATAAGACCGGAAGAGAACTAATCATGGATGTCCTCCAATTCCTCCCCCACCACCGAAACCTCCGCCACCTCCAAAGCCTCCACCAATTCCACCTCCAGATCCTCCTCCTACTCCACCACCAAAGCCACCCCCTTTGCCAAACCCCCCACCAATTCCACCTCCTGATCCTCCTCCTACACCACCACCAAAGCCACCACCTTTGCCAAATCCTCCACCAATTCCACCTCCAGAACCTCCTCCTATCCCACCACCAAAGCCACCACCTTTGCCGAAGCCACCACCTACACCGCCTCCTTTTCCAAAACCACCACCTACACCGCCTCCTTTTTCAAAACCACCACCCGCACCACCTCCAATTCCACTGCCAACTCCTCCACCCTTACCAAATCCACCGCCAGCACCACCACCTTTACCAAAACCGCCACCAACTCCACCACCCTTTCCAAAGCCACCACCGGCACCGCCACCCTTTCCAAAGCCACCACCGACACCGCCACCCTTTCCAAAGCCACCACCGGCACCACCACCCTTTCCAAAGCCACCACCAGCACCACCACCGACTCCACCTCCCTTTCCAAAGCCACCACCGACTCCACCTCCCTTTCCAAAGCCACCACCAGCACCACCACCCTTTCCAAAGCCGCCACCAGCTCCACCACCTGCTCCACCTCCAAAGCCACCACCAGCACCGCCACCCTTACCGAAACCACCACCAGCACCGCCACCCTTACCGAAGCCACCACCAGCACCGCCACCCTTACCGAAGCCACCACCAGCTCCACCACCTGCTCCACCTCCAAAGCCACCACCAGCACCCCCACCCTTACCAAAGCCGCCACCAACTCCACCACCCTTGCCAAAGCCGCCACCAACTCCACCACCCTTGCCAAAGCCGCCACCAGCTCCACCACCTGCTCCACCTCCAAAGCCACCACCAGCTCCACCACCTGCTCCACCTCCAAAGCCACCACCAGCACCCCCACCCTTACCAAAGCCGCCACCTATTCCACCACCCTTACCAAAGCCACCACCGGCTCCACCCCCAAAACCACCACCTCCACCAAATCCACCCCCTGCTCCGCCACCAGCACCAAACCCACCACCGAATCCAGTTCCCTTGCCGCCATGAAGGAACTTCTCATCATCATTTTTCACAGTGGAAACATCTTTAGCAAGAACACTCACTACAAACACGTTAAAACACAACAGTGAGAGTAGAGCTATCCTACGAAACCCACGAGTCATATTTGAGACCTTTTTGTGATAACTCGTTGGTATAGAATTTGAATACGGAGACTGTTTATATAGAGATCGATTGTGGGTAGTAACTGCATTAAATGGTTCCAACGCCTAACAGCAACACTTCGCCGCACATAAATGCCCACATTTATCACAGCGCGTGGTGCGGTTGGCTATCTGACATTCTGACTTCCAAATGCTCCATGTCTTCTTTTTTTCTTGTTTACAGTAAACTGTGGCCAGTTCAGAAGCTTCAAAATCTCACATGGCCACTTCCTTTGGATCTTTGGTTGAGTTTCTCTTTTGATCTTCAGCTCCTACATACTGTAGGCTTTCATATATCCGTGTCTGTGCACTAAGCAATATAATTGAATGTGAACTGTAATTAAATTTGACGTTTCCATGGCTCCTAGAACCTCTAAGCTAAGGTACCACTGACTACATTGTCTGATCAATGTAGACCCAAACAATCTCCACCATAACAGTACGGTCGAGGGTATAAAGCAAGTAGACAAGTACATATATAATCCCAATTGTTTGATATACAGACATCAGTGTTTGTCTCTACATTTATCTGGATTTCTGAATATTTGTAGGGTCGGTTTTGGGTCTGCATTTTGAGTTCTGGTCTTTACCAGTTCCAACTTCCAACCCAATTAAGACCCGACGCGAATGATTGGGTCCCTGCCTATTCAGTCCGCCCCTCCTAAGTATAATCAGGCTTTCTAATGGCATTTGTCAAGTATATATCAAAATGCCAGGCTATGGACTTATCAAGTATAATCAGGGCTTATTGGGTCAAGCCAGAGAGAAACCTGATGATCAATAATGGAGTTGGTTCTGGTCTTCTGGATTTGATACTTACAGGCCCTATAGAGTCAAGAGTACTGGGTCCGGATCAGGTCCATGGCCCGAACCATGGGCAGCCCTACTGGATGTTCTGTACTTGGCCTTACACTACTTATATGGCAATGTAGTTGTAAACCCAATTTAGATTAATCTACAACAGTAGTGAAGGATTGGATTCTTGACATTTCTGCTTGTAAATAGTATCTACGAATGACCCTTTGCCAATTGAAATGCTACAGTGGTAGGTGAAGAAAAAGAGGTCCATAAAGCAACTATTGTAGGTTTGTAAGAGATCTAGATCTTTAGCTGGACACCAACAACATGAGCCTGCACATATGTGTAGATCAATCATTCATGAACTACCATGACCCCACTCAAACTACTGTAAATAAGAAGAAATCATCTATACTACTATGGGGTACTTTCTGTCTCAGCCATCTAAATCAAGGTATAATACAACTGCGGGGGAACACATGGGGCGTAGGACAACTGGATGAAAGAAAGATTAGGGTTTCATGTGAAAATATGGAAAAAATGTAGGGTCTTTTCCCGCTTTTCCATGTGTCTGGTAGATGAAGAATTTAATGGGTTTTGAATTTTTCCCTCATTTTAGCCACATCCCCCATATATCGTGTTGATGGTAAAGAGAATTTATTTGTCTGAGAGGATGCACAGTTCATGATCTTGCAACGAAATATATGGGTCCTTGTCTTGTCCCTTTTTTGAGATTGATCTGCAGTTATTACGAAGTTTTTATCTTGATATATATCAATCAAAAAAGGATTGTTTTTACAGGATTTTCCTTTACTGTTATCTTCCTCTTTTCCAGCGCTAAGAGCATCTAGTGAACTATATATATGAACAACTTTGCATATTAATACTGAAGTTGAGATCTAGTGTTCTACCTTTAGAGTCACTAAGTTGAAGAGATTCTTGTCAACCCACAGTAGTAAATACTCTCCTGTCAACTAAGGAAGGGCTTACTGAAATTAAAGTTCATGGCAATATTCGAACTATTTCTAGCCCATTGATAGTTTGATACAGTAAATGGATCTTTCGGTAAACTACAGATTATAAAGATGGCCTAAAGATAGAACAGAATAAAAAAAGAAAGAGTATGAACAATTGACTAAATATGCTCTAATATAATGACATTTCTGTACTCGACTGTGGTCCATCATCAGCCTCTCATTAAGCTCATCAATCTCCAGACATTATATACAGACTATCCAGTCGTCTTCATCTTTAGTGACTAGGGACAATGTGACAGCTTCCTCGACTTCATTAGGTATAAAGTCGGAGATGTAACAGCTTCACCGACTTCATTGGTTTGAGGCGAGCATCCCCTCAGCCCTTGTTGCTGTGCAATGCTGACCGGAGCTGGCCGGAGGTGGGGGGGTTGAGGGATTTATGCCCATATATGGTGGGGTATATGGTAGTCCCTTTCCAGTTGGTCCTGGGTCATGACTCTTTTTCCTGCGTTCCCACTTGGTTTTTATTCTAAATAAAACATTAATTAATGGACATACCATACTCAGAAAATTGTAGGTTTATCATGGTTCAATTGGTCTATATTAAGAATGGTTACGATGGGGACAGGGATTTCCCATCCCCAACCCCACTCCCTGCATGCCTTGCCTTTTCTTATGATGTTAAATTCATTTTACTTTTTAATTAAAGAAAATAAAATAGTTACAATTTACAATTCTATCAAGGTAATCCAAATATATTCAGTTATATTCAACTATAATTTTTAATATATTATCACAAATTCATTAACTAATTCATGATAAAGAAACACAAATATTCAGTTTTGGGCCTCAAAGGCCTTAAACCCATTTTTCAAAAGGCCAAATGCATACATATACATGGGAATCCCTGTCCCCACCAATGAGGATGGAAATTTCCCCATCCCCATCCTAGGAGGGGGAAAATCATCCCATCCCTGTGGGGATTGGGGAAATGGGAAAAACAGCACGTAGCAGTATCTCTAAGACAAGTATTTATAATTCATGGGCAGTTTCTAAATGGTTATAAATTATAAGTGGGTAATTTCTGAATAGTTATGAGTGGATAGTTTCTGAACAGTTATGAGTGGGCAGTTTCTAAATGGTTATAAATTCACTCTTTTATAGATAGTATAGATATATATGGAAACAAAGTCATGGTGCATTAAGAATGCCATACTTTACTTTATTAAGGAATAATATACTTATGCCAAAAGATTTTTGCTTTTAAACTCAAAAGATTAATGTATGGGTGCAATTTATATTAGATGTACATACACACATATCATACATATTTATAATTTTAAGTTATATGATATTTATATAGGTAAATGTGCAAAAATATGTCAGATTTGAGTTGGGTTGGATTCTCCAAGGCCTCAAATCCTAACCCAGTCAAAAGATAGTCAGATTCATTTTTTCAACCCTAATTCTGAACCTGACGTGGTGACCTTCAAACCAAGCAAACCCAACTTTTTTGGGTTTAGGTTTAGACTAATTCAGCCCAAGCTGCATCCTACAAGGTTCAAAGTGTCTATACACACTATACACAAAAATGCTCTTAGATTAAAAAATTTTAAGTTTCAAGAATTGAACCAAGACATCTCTAGAAAGGGTATTAACCTTTAAAAGTAGCTGGATGTCCTCACCCCTAGAATGTAGCATATTCAATGGGTTCAAAACCCCATAAAAGATCACATCAGCGTGCATTGGAAACATCTCCCATACTTATCATCGGGAGTTGGAATGTGTTGTAGGGCATTAATGTTAACTCATAATTTAAGTCTTGGTCGATCAATTCTTTCATGCGGTGATGGGATCTGCTCCTCACAAATGGGCGCCTCACATGCACATCCACCGTGCATTGGGAACATCTCCCGTGAATAATAATAAATAAGTACGGGAGATATTCCCAATATATGATAGGATGTGTGTGGGAGGCGCCAGGTGTGAGGAGCAGATCCGGTCTCTTTCATGCTTAGCCTAATTAAGACTTAACCCATAATCTAATTATTTTTTTAAAATTGTTTATTACTTTGTCAAATCAGGAGTATAATTCATTCTAATTGCAACATCCAGAAGGTCTATAAACGATTTCCCCCCTTCAAATAAGCATAAAACGAATATTTAATAAAAAGATTTGTAACACTAATTTGATACATGGCCAACAACTCCATTAAATGGTTCGCCTTCTAGTACTCCCCAGTAGTCAATACAATGAACAGATATATGATGACATCAATTTGACCAGCTGAGCTATCCGTTGGTATTGGTACCGCCGGTTGTACCTTCGGTTAATAAGTGTTGCATTGGCAGCTTTATAACGTTGTACCTTGGAGCCACTGTATAGCGCATACAAGGTGCAAATTTAGATCATTACAGTTTGTGTGGTTGCTTCATTCTGACTTGGGTGACCAGGTTTCTTGGGAAGAGCTTTTACTGTGTATATGCAGAGATAAGGCTGCGTGTAGAAAGCTAAAAGTGAGAGGTGAATGGGGGTGCAATATTAGAAAGCTAAAAGTGCAACATTTAAAGTGAGAGGTGCAAGTTGCAATGCCAATACAGCAAAGCATGTTCTGTATGTAGGAATTGCTCTAGAACATAAATATTCGTAGTTGTGGAAAATAATGGGGACTAGACCCAAAATGTAACATACTAATTTACTAAGGCGCCTGTCTATATCATCAAGGTTTTAAAAAAAATGGAATCACTTTGGCTATCGGTTTCTGGGTCGTTAAATCAGTCTGATTAGATTGGAAAATTAGGGCTTTATTATCCTTCTTTTGTAAGAAACAATTCAAAAAGAGAGGAAGAGGAGGAGGAGCATCCGATGTTCACTGGTGATGGTGACGGTGACGATGACGGCGATATGACAACATAAAATGCAGCGGCAACTTTGAATCTCTCTAAGATCTCAGATTTGCAATATTTCTTCTCTTTCTCTCTCGGTGTGTCTCTGTCTCTGGGGGTCTAATCTCAGATGTGACTCTCAGTTTCTCCCCATCTCTGGATCTCCTTTCACCCTATAAAAACGCAAACCGCTGCGTGGGTCAAAAAAGTTGATGGTTTGACTGCCTGAGTCAGCGGTTCTCTAATCAAATCAACGATTTCTGGCCCAGGAATAGGTTAAGGACAAAATGGAACCGATTGCCTATAGTTTTCAAGCTGAATGGTCTGATCATCCGGGTCAATAATGATTCAAAAACACTATATATCATTATTCCAATGGCACAAGCACAAACAGAGAATTCTAATTAGCTGAACTTGATAGCTGTGTTAAGGGCTGTTTAACCAATAATAACGTTCCATGTCAGCCATGCATTTGATGGCCGATGTGAAGCATTATTATTGGTTAAACAGCCCCTAACACAGCTATCAAGTGCAGCTAATCCAGACACACAAATAGGATATCTCTTTATCTTTATCCGACTAGGAAGCCTTTCTCCTATTCTAGCCCTATCAACCATGAGCTCACATCTACTGCAACCAATCCACCAATCCAATAAAACATAGAGACAAATCCCATTTGCTTTAAATTCAAAATACCAAGTCATCTGTTTTTTGGGTTGGATCTCCAACATATTATGTATTTCAATGTCAATGTTGGGTGGTTACAAGAATTTTGTGCAATAATGGTCATAGTAGATGTGAATTGACAATCCTACATAAAATAATGTTGTGGACAAGTTGTTAAAGTTAGTCAAGTTGCATTAATTTGTTTTCTATTCAAAATCTTGATTTTTCATCGGATCAGATGGATTTGTCTGGGAGACCATCCTATATATTTGTGGTAATTTTGTATGGGTGTTTGTATTCTAATCAAATTTGGAGTCCTTGATGAATAGGGATTCTCAATATAGGATGGGTCACTAGGGTGTTCATTATGTGGTGTAAACCGCCAAATCACACCGAACCAAATCATAAATGGCAGTTTGGTCTGGTTTGGCCTTAAAATGGCTTGCTTTGGTCTGAAAAGTCTTCAAATCATAATTTTTTTAGTTTGGTTTGATTTTCTAAATTTTAGAAACCAGATTAAGCTATAAATTGTATTAAATCAAATTATTAATAATTATTTAATATTGATGTATACAATATATACAATAATTTAACATTTCATACGTTTTTGTTCAAATTTTTACTTGTAATTTGATGCCAAAAGATTTGTTTATGTTTGAAAAAGTGTGAATGCAATTTGTATAATAGTAATAAGTGACACTTGTAAATATTTCAATTTGTTATTTATGTAAGTATGCATGTTACTAAGGCTCTCTAATTGGGTTAAACCCAATAAAATAGCCCGAACCGTATTAGAAACTAGACCAAACTATAATAAAACAGTTTAGTTTGATATAATTTCTATATTAAAATGATTTAGTTTGGTCTAAGAATTTTTCAAACCGTAATTTACTGGTTTCATTCGAGATCTTCTCCAAATCGGACCGTAAACACCCCTATGAATCACTGTCTTATTATGCATACACAATTTTACTTCTCTAAAAGGAATTATGTTTTTCATGACTGACGGTGTATGAGAACTGGGTGATGAGTCACCCTCAATCGATCAACAATGAATATGAATAGAACATGCATCAGTCTGCTTAAGGGTGTCAATGGACTGGTTTTGGATTGGACCCCATTCAGTCCAAAATCAATTTGGATGGATTGAATGGACCAACAAGACATATTGGATTGGACCAATCCAGTCCAAAATATTTATTAGATTGAATTAGATCTAGTCCATCCGTAACAAATTTATATTGGATTGGGTTGGATTAAGCCAATATCTGATCCATTGATATAAGATAAGAATATGTGTCAATGGACTGCATTTGGATTAAAACCAATTTAAATCAAAATGAATTTGAACAGATTGAATGGTCCAAATATTGAATTAGACCGATCTACATTGATCCAAAAAAAATTTATTGGATTAAATTGGACCTAATCCATTTATAATGGGCTCACATTGGACTGGATCAGATTGGACCAAATCCAGTCCAATTGACACCCCTAAGGACTTCAATTAACAAGGGAACATAAGAAATGAATTCTCAATTAACAAGGGGATGTCCCATGAGACGAAATGTCCTTATAAGGACTTCCACGTAGCATCTCTGCATTTAGCAGTTAGGTAGAAGTGGAAATTAGTTGGCAGAAAGTATTCCTTTCTGGAGCAAAGTATGCTATCAGTTTAAATGCTTTAAATCAATCAAACAACAATTAATGACCTACACCAACATCATTTGAATATGAGGTCCCAGTGTCCCGTGAAAACACCCTAATTTAACTGCAGTTTTCACTTTTTATGATTGCAGCACAAAAGCATATCCAACTGATGCGTTTTACAGGATCTATGGTAGTAACAATTAATAATACCCTAGTATTAGCTAGTTGTTCCTTAAGGGGACAGCTGGAGTTACCTGTTTGACATTGAACTGAATTGTATGGTTTTAAAAAATGATCTGGAAATAAAATCGTTTTGGCCATTGGTTTTTGGGTTTGATGGTTCGATCATTTGATTTAAATGGGCGACTTGTTTTGACAATAAAAATTAAAAAAACTAAAAATTAAAAAAATAGCCAAAAATCATTGAACGAATCGATAGGTCGATGGTTCAATTGCTTAGATTAACGAATCATTAACCGATTCAATGGTTTTTAAATAAAGACCGGGTTTGGGGTAAAACAAAACCGATTGCCTGAACAATTTCCAGGCCGAACGGTCTGACTGTTCAGGTAAACGGCGATTCAAAATGACATTGATCAGGTAGATTGATGGAATATATTGACCTCAACTCATATCCCGAAGATGCCCTGAATGATGAATTTATCATTTATGATAGCTAGAGATGCAAAACATTGTATCAATAGGAGACATATTACTTGGTGTAATTAATGGTAAAATCTGTCGGCCGGGCTGGCATATATGAGAGAACGGATTTTTGTATGAAGACGACCACTCTGCTAAAAAAATTGACGAAGATTAGGACTGTACCTAATGTACCCTTCCCAAGACCTCAGATAACTGGAACCAAGGGCAATGGCCTTTTACATGAAACATTATATCATATCTTAGGACGAATTCTATCAGACTGTTTTGGTCTGAGGATAGTCTCTAACTCTCTATTGCCACCATGACTTAATATTTTATTATATGACATTGTTTTATCCACTAAAAAATAAATCATTTAAGTCATTCAATTGAGCTAATTCAGCTAATTCAGTCATTATCAAATGGCCCTGGCTAGAATTATTGGATTGGAATATCTTAACCGAGGTTATAGGCTAATGCAATGGAGCCTTTCCTATCAACCTCACATACCTAAAACCTTAATTCAACAATTTTAGCCCATGAGAACTAAATGCATGTAGCTTCTTTAGAATTACAAGTTTCAATGGATTAAGTCTAGCCAATTTGAATAAATAAGATGGTCCACATGGTCCACATATTGAACTGGACTATTCTAAAATGGTCCAAATTAAGTATTCATTGGATTAGGTTGGATCTGGTCCATCTGTAAGTATATGTAGATCACTATTACAGAACTTGACATGAGGATAATAGCGACACAAAGGCAACCACTATAGTACCCATGACGAAGTGTCCATCGCCAAAGACAGTGCAACCACATTGTCAACAATTGAAAACGCAAGGCCCCATTGAAGGAAGGTGAGAATCCATCATATGGATGATCGAACCTTGCTGGATGGTTGGGCAAAATTTCAAAAAAAAATTCTTTCAACTTTCTGTGAATCGTATTCTCAGTTTTAGAAAACTACATTTTTCTAGGATCGATCTTGCACTAAAATTGGATCAGATTTGAAACCAAACAAGAGGGAGATGTATGTCTGATACGAATTCCACAAATGTAGCTTCCAAAGTGGTAGTTCACACCCAAATCAAATCCCAAAACTAGCTTCCACTGAAAATGGCACAACTTGAAGTGAAGCCGGTTCAACAACGCAATTTTCAGCAAAACTGCAATCCAATGCCTTAGATTGAACTGAGGAGGTGAGCACAGTTTTTCTCTGTATTTTTCTTGCAAAAATCAGAGAGAGAACTGATCAAGGTCAGTCCCAAAAACTGAGATCGAACTAGGGTTTCTTGGGCGGCAAGAGGAGAAGATAAAGCTGAAAGGAAAGTTATCTGGAGCAGTTTGATCTCTCATTCTTTTAACCTTTAAGCAGCACTACTCCTAATCAAATTAGGAGGTTTGATCCAAATCTTTATTTGGATCTGGACTCTATCATAAGATAGGTCTTATCCTCTTAAGAGAATGGGTGTTCTATACCCATATCCAAACTCATATTCGCCCATGTCACATGACAGCTTAAACAGTCATATGACATCTTGATTAATCATATTAATCATGGGCTTTAGGCCCCTTAACTAAGTGGCTCACAACCCAAAGTGTTGTTGGCTTGTTAAGGGGTAATGCTCTTCCCCCCTATTTATAAGTCCCCAACACTCCATATCAAAATAGGATCGATGGCATGGATCAGACGTTGCTCTGATAGCTTGGGAGGGCCAATCGGCGCAATCGCTCTTCACATGCGTAAAGTCTCAGGAAGCAAAACAACACCTTTGACAACCCATTTTGGGGACGGGACCAGTGTTGAACTGCCTGGTTTGCCTAGAGAGACCGGCCCAACTTCAAGCCACTGGGTCCAACTTGCACACTCAACCAAAATTCAACTTCAAGTTCCTTAGCTGAGGACCAAAGAGCTCTTCCACGCCACACCACGGCCGAGCGCTTCACTCCTCGACTTCAGAATTGGGGGAGTGGTGTTTGGGTTATGATTAAGCTGGCCCCAGATGCCACATGTCACCTACACGGCCATCCTATCTCGTTGGCCACATCAACACCACATCACCTCAGTAGCCCTACCTTATCTCCTCGACCATGTCAGCTCCGTGTCATGTGGATAAGCGCGACTAAGATAGGAGACAACTCCATTGGGGATCAAGTCTTATTCCGAAGACCTCCGTGATTAACCTCATCCCGACAAGATAACCCCAAAAGCCTCATTCGATCAGGACACAGACCTTTGGCTATAAAAAGGTATCTCCCGCTCAAAGTAAATGAGCCTACTTTTGACTCCCATACTGTTACTTTGCTCGGACTAGCACCGTTCTCTAACTGCTCGGCTCGACCACCCCACTGTTTTCTATTGACTTGAGCGTTGGAGTATCTAACCGGGGATCACTCCTCGGGCCTCTAACTTTTTCTTGGTTTTAGATCTTGGAGTGTGGCTTCGTCCTTCCACCTTGGCTCCCCCCAGTTGGCAAGGATTATCTGACTGCAACCTTGGTTCCTGCACTACCTCGGATAGAGCAACATCAAGCTCTATTTGGGAAGAGTGCAAATACAAATACCTTCAATGCAAATACAAAGGAAACCTATGTATGTACACTTTTATTTTACTCTTTTTTCATATGAAACTATTTATATACTTCTTTTCAACAAAGAATAAAAGCATTTGAATGAGACAATGAAGAATAATAAAAAAATAAAATCTGAATAAGGACATTTTTGTAATTTTATCCCCACTATAACATTAGTTTTAACAGACTTGGACTAAAGTGTATATTATTAAAAGTTTAGGGTACTAAAATGTCACACTTGAAAGCTCAAGCCCTTAAGTGCCACTACCTCCAAAGTACAAGTACCTATATGTTATTTACCCTAAGTTTTATTTAGGCTCTATTTGGGAAGAGTGCAAATACAAATACCTTCAATGCAAATACAAAGGAAACCTATGCATGTAAACCATGGATTTTTGTATTAGCACTCTTCCCAAATGGAGCCTAAGTTGCACTTGAACAGCATTTTAAAATTTTAAGTTCCATAGCCAACATTGATTTAAAGTAGTATTAGTATAATAAAGCTAACCCATTTACTGCATTTTGTCCTTAAACGAATTAAATTCTATAACTTTTGCTAATAAAAAAGTGGGGAGAATGTCCTTTAGGTGGTGATTTAGGTTAACTTTGGGAGTGATTAAAAATAAGTGGTTATCGGGACCACATCAATAAGTGTTTATTTGCATTTAGGAAATAAGTCCAAAATTTAGGCTTATTTTTAAATGCTTATTTATTCAATAAGTGCTTATTTTTTGAAATTGATTTATTTTTCAAATTTTCCCTTCATATTAATTGCTCAAAGGTAAAGTTGCAACTTTAAATTTTCTATTTTTTGTTGTTTATAAAGTGTATTGTTTCTTTTATAGAAGCCAACCTCAATAGTTATTGCATGGGTATTTTAGACATTTTCATGCCTCTTGTTAGGGGATTCTAGCAAAGGGGGTTTACTTGCAATTGTGTCAAAAAGTTCAGGGGAGGTTTTGGCAACGATCAGAAACTTTAGGGGAGATTTTAGCATTTTACCTTTTTAAAAATACCTATACTACACTCCTGTTTGAAATAAGTTTTTTTTTCACCAAACACTCATGAGCACTTATTAGAATAAGCACTTATTTTTCATATAAACACTCCCAAACTCTGCCTTAGATTTATCCCATCATGAAAAACCTAGAAATACCTCTAAGGCTGTGTTTGGTTGCAATGCAAACAAATTTGTACTAATACAAAACTATGGCAGTGCAAATGATTTGAGTGTAAATTCTAACCTATTTTTGTTTCAAATTTTAGCTTATTTTGTTTGATTGCAGTACAAATGAAATAAACAAAGACATGAATCAGAATAAGATAAAACCCAAAACAAAGTTAAAGCAGAATTTGCATTTGTTTCTTGTACACTCACATGCATTTGTACTAGTGCAAATAAAATTGCACTTCAACCAAACACAGCCTAGGTAATTGTCAAAAGAAACTTGGTTTTAAAGTTTTTTTTTTGGGTGGACAGTTTAAAAAGTTAAAAGGGTATGTTTGGAAAAATTAATTTATGGACTCCAGCTTTTTAAAGTTCAACACCAACTAATTACCGAAATCACATGGAAAAAAATATTTGGTATAACTGATTTTCAAATCTAAAAATGTTGTGACAACTGTTTGTATGTGTATTAATCACCAAACAGTTTCCTTTGAGAAATAAATGATTCCCAAACACCCACAAAAGCTGACTTAGGGTGCAAATCGGAAACTCAATTTAAAAAAAAAAAAAAGAAAAATTATACTGCATTGATTTCAGACCTGTTCGGGGGGCTTCCGACCTGGGCCTCCAATTCAAATTTTAGCAAATGCTCATCCAAGTCCAATTCAAATTTCAGACCTTCATATATTTATCATGATATCCGTCTGAACAGTCCGGATGAGCTGGAGACAAAATCATACACAGCCAGTTGAATTATCTATCACGATTGAACACGTCAGTGCCCACTGTGAACCCATTTAGGACCTAGCTGTATTGAATACTTGCGTGTTCAACCGTGATAGGTAGTTCAGCCAGGGCACACATGTTTTTGTCTCCAGCTAATCCATTCCCCCGTCTGGAGGCCTGAGCACCCCGAACTCTTAAATGTGTATGTGTTAAATTTTTTCTACAATTTTATAATTTCAGTTTGTATAGAAATTATTTTTATCTGTCACATTAATTTTTGTTTAATATGATGAATATATAATATTAAAAATGTGTTCAAATATTTTTTAGAAAATTTCTATAATTTTTTATAATTTGTATGTTTTAATTATGACATCAAAGGTTGAACTATGACCTGCTACCAAACAAAAAAATAATTTTATTTTGGGATTGGTTCTCATCAATGAAAACAATTATTGTTTATCACACTTATTTTTCTTTAATATGATTAATATAAAATGTTAGAGATGTGTCAAAAATTTTCTATATTATTTGTGTTTGTTTCTATTTAAAAAAAACTATTATTTAACTACATATGATATCATAGGTTAATCCATTTGATCAAAATGATTGAATTGCTTACCCGCTACCTAGATGGAAGAACGACTTCATTTCTGGGCCAGTTTTAAAAAATATAGATTTTATATTGTTAAAAGTATTAGACATAAATCTAATTAGTAGAATTTATTAATGAAAAAAATCTTAAATATAAGATTTAATAAGAGAAAATATAAATCAATACCTTAGATACAAGACTTATAAAAGTAAGGCTATAATGATATTATATTTAGATTTCATCCACACCCATCTTAGTGCGTATATGTATTTGCCTTCAAAGTCGAATGAGGTGCCAGACTTTTAAGTCCATTAACAAAATAACAACCCTAAATGAGAAATGAGAAGAAATTGAAGGAAGTAATAAGTAATAATTTAAATTATATTTTATGTCCTACAAACACCAAAATCAAAAATAAAAATATTTGAAATGAGAATAAATTGAAGGAAGTGATAATTCAAATTATATTTTATGTCCTACAAAGACCAAAATCAAAAATAAAAATATTTTAGTAAAGAAAAAGGTTTCACATTCTCATATATATCATTTTCATAAAAGATTTTTAATTCTACAAGCAGCTAAGGGGGTCCAATTGAATTGATATCAATAGTGATGGATGGCTAAATTTAATATTGAACCTAGTAAGTCATAAAGTAATGGTCCCACTTTAGTAGATCTTAGTAAATGCTTCATGTGCAGATGGTTGGGGTCCACTAATCAGTCCAATTGCCACTAGTCTCCAGATATACAAAAGCATGGGTTAACTAAGGGACCATAACATCTTTAAAACGGGTTGAGGATTCAGATTACCACTTGTTCTTTATCTACAGGACCAGGACCCTTCATTAAACTGGGCCCACTGTAGAAGGGACTCAAATCGACACTTATCTTATCCCAAGGACAAGGGCACTTCATTAAACTGGGCCCGTGGCATTAGGCTGGAACAGGCCCGACCCGTCCAATTCACTCCTACAAGCCTGCTGTTGGGTGTCGGGTGACAGGTAGGGAGAAACTCGGGTTGCCTGAGTTAGTATTTTACGCTGCTTCGGAGTTGGGCCTTTGGGCCGGGCCCGTTCAAATTTTGACAGAAAAGCCTAAACAACCACCCGCACATCCATGTGCCCTTACACTAGTACTTGTTTTATTCACATAATCAATTTTGTTATGGTTTTATTATCAAAAGTAAGGTTTTAAAATATCATATCATGATTATACTCCATGTGGAACCCATTAATAAAAGGTTCGGGAGTGGTTCCAAACCAGACTCAACCCATCGGCATCTCTGATCATATTTGATCTACTTAGGGGTGCAACTTGGTTGGATCCAACCCGAGCCCAACCCAATCCAACCCATGCTTATGCACAGTCTAAGCCTAAAGTTTTGGGCTGCGAGCTGGGCCTGGGTTGACCTTCTAGCCGACCCAAGCCACCCAAGTTGCACCCCTGGGTGTACTCTCTCCTTTATTGCTAAAAAAAGTCATATGTTTCACTGGACCAGTTGGGCCCACCACGCAGTGTATTTATTTGACCAGGCCAGACTAGTGCAAGGACAAACTAGCCCAGTTGGGCCCAGACTGAGCGGGCCAGGCCGTTTCTGCCATCCGTATTAGCAGGATGTTATGTTACTCTTTGCAAAATGGTAAACATGCATTTGCCCCTTCTTTGTTGTACCCTTTCAAATAGGGGTGCAAATGAGAATGTCTACTCAATTGGGCTTGGGCCTTAGTCTGTGCCTTTCAAATTTTAAATATTCTCAACCCAGGTCCACCTAAGTTGCATCTTTATAAATTAAGTCAAAACTCTAATTGCATTAATCGCATTAGGAGATACATATATCTACATGACTGAAGAATAAGAATATATAACATTTTCATTATTATTTATTCTATGTTCTCACTGTTATTACTTAAATTTCCATTTTTATTGTATCATATCTTCGAAATTCCTTCAAAATATGTTTAAAATATATAATTATGTTTTACACCCAAATTGGTAGTTCAAATACATGGAATTGGTGATTTGGATTTTTGTTTTCTTTAAACTAAATAGATTTAAATTGCAACTGCAGATTTTTTTTCTTTTGAATTTTTGGTGAAATTAAAAGCCATACAAAAGACCCACCTCGACTGATAAATGGGGGTTCCACCCAAATTAACACAAATGGGTGCAAATTTGCCAATTGGGTACTCGATTAAAATCCAGGGGGGACGTGAAGGAACCAAGGGTTCATTTGGTTCACAGTTAGAATCAGAATCGGAATCGGAATCGGAATCGGATTCAGAATGATCTATTCCCATAGTCTGTTTGGTTTAGTAAAGAATGAGAATGGGAAGTGGAATCAGTAAGAATGGGATTTCATTCCCAATGAAGAGGTAGGAAATAGTCATTCCCTCAAATGGGGGAATTCCATTCCAGTAGAAATGGAAATGAGATTCTGACTCCATCCAATCAAGCAGTTCGAACCAGAATAGCCTATTCCAATTCCGATTCCAAACACCTATTCCCGCAAACCAAATGGGACCAAAATTGATCTCAAAAAAGTAAAACAATAAATGGTAGAAGTAGTAGGTAAGATATTATGCTTGAGATTTCGGAAACAAAAAGAAAACATAGATCATTAGAAAAGGTCAATCTCTCTTTCTTTTGAGGCTTGGTGTTTGCTAAATCTTCTTTTGTTAATCGGTTCTCTATCAAAACTAGCAACAGATCTAGACTTTGATTTTGATTGGGCATCTTGGTCTTTGGGGCATTGATAGCCCTATATAACCATTTCCATGGTTGTGTGTGTAAGCATCACTGCTGCTGTTCCCAGTATACCTAAAAACCCAATTTCTCCATCTATTTCAATTTTTTTTTCACTAACATTGTTAAATTGGGACGGATAAAAATCTAAAAAGCTTAGCGGGGTCACGAATTTACCAGTTTAACGGTCGAGGCTCCCACCAATGCAGAGAGAGTGTGGGAAATGACAGATGCAGACAACCTTACCCTTATAGATATATATACACAGAGAAGCTGTTTCCAAAATGACTTGTTATTGATTCACAGTTCAACCATCTCACTAGCTCAAGTCTGAAGCATTGATTTTATTCTCAGTACAAGGATACATGTGCATTCTCTGTTTCCAAATGGGATGCAATAAAGTTTACTCCAAGATATGTCACTCATGCCATAAATCTATATAATACTCTGGGATCTATCTATTTAAGGGTAGTAAGAATTTTGACAGGCGCAAGCAGAGCCTTAGAGCCCCAGATTTTTCTTCAATTGCATCTAGGAGTGTCAATGGACCGGTTTTGGATTGTACTCCGTCCAAATCATCAAAATCTATTTGGACGGATTGGATGGACCAATAAGACATTGAATTTGGACGGACTGGAATGATCAATATGACATATTGGATTGGACCTGGTCCGTCCATAATGAATTTATACGGGTTGAGCCAATATCCAATCCATTGAAAGAAGATAAGAACGAACATAGGTGTAAAAATGGACCAGGTTTGAATCAATATGTAAAGTTACATATCCCGTCGAGTCAATATGTAAAGTTATATCATGTGATAAGAATTTCATTAGCTGTTTGATAAGGACTCTGAATCTACATGGTCCCATGTGTGCGGAACATTGGTGTATTCATTCATGATTGGATATGTATCTACAACCTTGTGAACGCGCGGTAGATCCCGTCGAGTGTTTAAAATTTTTGTTTGGTTGATATTGTTTTTAATTGCTGCATTTGGCATTCCTTATTTTAAGAACTTATTTCCTTTTTTGTAGTAAAAAGCTCATATTTCATAGGGGCATTTTAACAGCAAAAAGGAGATAAGTCTTTAAAATAAGGAATGCCAAATGCAGCCTAAAACAGCCATAAAGTGTTTCTAGAAACGTAAATTAAGGGGTGTTGGGGGACATTGGCTGCCCATTTGAAGAAATAGCCCAATGACTTGGTTCTTAGTTGCATCCTATGTGGAGATGTAGAGATATGTTATGATGCATCACATACTAATAAAGATGGATATACACCATCGAATACCAATAAATCATACCTCCAAAACAAAGTTTTTTTTTTTTTTCTTTTCAGTTCTATGTTTCTAGAACCATTAGATTTGCATCTTGATGTTAATCAATGTGTGATAATAAGCCAATGCTTGAAAAATATTACTTTTTAAATTTCACCATTGGATGAGAATCAGTATAATAGAGTGGTGGCACATTGAATATAAACATTTCATTAAGGGGGTGTTCTTTTTTTGGATTTTGAGAGGGGGAATCGGTCAATGGGATTTTGGTTCCTATTGACCAAGAATCCTATGTTCATTTTTCAGATTTATGTGGGACTAGGAAAAGTTTATTTTCCTGTGTATCACTTCCCCAAGTGGGTAAGTAATACCCATCTCCTAGGTGGGTAAATAACTTTCCCACCTAGGGGGAAAGTTGCTAACACTTGAATGAGACAAAAAATGTCCCTTTTAATAATAGATTTTTATGGCTAAAATGGTCATTACCTTATTAATCTAGGAAATAAAAGAACATGAGTAAATGCACTTACCCTATTTCCCTAAAATGGTCATTACCTTATTCACCTAAATGTTTTAGGTGACAATAGCAATACCAAATACAATACTGCTCAAACCACTTGTTCAACATCTAAGTACCAATCAAACAAGTTTCATATGAAAAGGCATCCATGAAATACTGAAGGTTTGAACCTAAATGGCAATGGTATTGATACCAAACACAAGTTTAACCAATTGGATTATTTATGAACATTTTAACAAATTTAATGCTTAATTATTTAGCCAATTTAGAAATGTCATTTATTATATAAATAGAAAAGTATTGCAATAATATTCGGAATTAAACATTCAAATAATTCAAATGATCTTGGGTAGTACTAGGACTACTGAATTGTTCTCTGAAAAAACACTAAAAATACTTTTAGAAAAATGTGGACGATAAATCAAATTGTTTGGCTAAATAAAGTGGATGCTTATTTTTTAGTGAAAATTATAAATATGCCAACACAATTGATACTGAGAACCCCACTTTACGTAGACATGATTGCGAAATCTATTCTTTCTTTAGGCTCAGTTTGGAAGGACCGAAGGAGTACATATACAAATATATAGAGTACTGCAAAACCTTGTATTTTATATGTATTTGTATCTGTACTCTTTTCAAACTGAGCCTTAAGGCTGTATTTCGTTGCAGTAGTACAAATGCATGGGAATGCAAATGTAAAGAATGCAAGTTCAGGTTTAATTTTGTTGTGGGTTTTACTTCATTTTGTTCCTGGTCATATCTTACTTTATTTGTATTGCAATCAAACAGAGTAAGGTAAAATTAAAACAAGAATAAATCAGAAATTGCATCCAAATTGAGCCTTAGGCTGCATTTGGAAACGGTGTAAATAAGTGTGAATACAAATATATAGAATGTAAAATGGTTCATATAAATTTCAAAATTGGGTTATTTTTGCACTGCCAAATTTACCTTCTTACCAAACAGACTTTTAGCTGTAATGGATGCAATTTCCAATAAAGCATATGCTTTTTTTTTATCAAAAGTCCAGTTGAATGCAAATTTGCTTTCTTTTTTATTGATGTATTTTTACATCTTATTATCAATGTAAATATGCATTGGTCTATCATTTGTCAATGCATAAATGTAGTATTGCCAAACACAGGCAAAAGTGAACCAGAGTACAAATTTACCCTGAACCAGGAATTACACTCCATTTGCATCGTTTCCAAGGATAGCCTTAAGTGAAAACTTATGGGGTGAATGTATGAAAGTATAATGATGTGAACCCCACTTTACATGAGAGAAAATGAAGGTAGAAGGAGAACTCGGCTTCAGTTAGTGCAAGGCCCGTTCGAACAGCCTTTATGGCCTTGCATTGAGAATATTTCCCCATGAAATAAAGTACATAGATACGGAGATATTTTCAATGCAAGGCCATAAAGGCTATTTGAACAATATTTGAATGGGTCTTGCACTGACTGAAGCCAATCTCAAAGAAGGAAGGCTGATTATTTGAGAGGAAATGAAAGTAGAAAGAAGGTAATGGAAATTTTGTATCAGTTTTGCAATGCAAGATCAACACTACCAATGAGTATAAATAAGACAAGTGAAAATTTAAAATCAATTGGAGAACAAATCAAAGTTAAAAACAAACACATGCAATACTTGGCTATGAAGTTCCCCACGGACTTCGGAGTTGGGGTAGTGTGAGGCAACTAGCTCGAGTCTCGCAAGTGCTATGTTGCGGCTCTCAAAGGGAAAGCCAAGCCGGTAGACGACCTCGAGCTAGAGCGACCTGTGGAGTACTTCGAGGAGCGAGATACGCCAACCGAAGGGACGATCCACATCCTGACCTCAACAGAAGATCCAACCAGGACCCTCCAGATCGGAGCAGCGATCGAGGAGCCTCTCCGCTCTCGGTTGGTAAGTTTTTTACTTAAAAATTTAGATGTGTTTGCATGGTTCGCGACAGAGATGCCCGGTATAGATGCTAAGATAATAACTCACAAGTTGAACACTGATCCTTTAGTCAGGGCAATTAGATAGAAAAAACGCAACCTCACCCCAGAGCGCTGAAGGATAGTCGATGAGGAGGTCGGGAAACAACTCGCAACCGATTTCATCAGGGAGGTCCATTACCCGAACTGGGTGACTAACCTCGTTCTGGTAAAAAAGGCCAATGGTAAATGGCGCATGTGCGTTGATTACACCAACCTGAATCGAGCTTGCCCGAATGATTGTTTCTCACTCCCTAAAATCGACTGTCTAGTGGACGCGACCTCAGGGCACGAGTTGCTAAGTTTTCTAGACGCATACTCGGGCTATAACTAGATCAAGTTGGACCCCACCGACGAGGAAAAAACCACATTCATAACTGAGCTAGGATTGTATTGTTACAAGGTCATGCCATTCAGGCTAAAAAATGCCGGGGCAACCTTTCAAAGACTTGTCAACAAACTTTTTGAGCCGTTGATCGGCGATAAGGTTGAGTGCTATGTAGACGACATGGTCGTCAAAACCCAGTTTTTGAACTGTTTAATAAGTGACTTGCAGTGTGTTTTTGAAATTCTACGCAAATATAGTATGAAGTTGAACCCTAACAAGTGTGTCTTTGGTGTCACCTCGGGTAAATTCCTGGGTTACATAGTTAATCGACGTGCCATCGAAGCAAACCCCGAAAAGATCAAAGCTATCCTGGATATGAAGCCACCTCGCAAGTTGAAAGAGGTTCAAAGGTTGAATGGCCGCATGGCTGCCCTAAGCCGTTTCATGTCCAAACCAGCAGATCGCTGCCTGCCTTTTTTCAAGGCAATCAAGAAAAGTAAAGACTTTGAATGGACTAAAGAGTGCCAGCTCGCCTTCGACGAGCTGAAGAAGTACCTAGTTAGTATCCCGGTTCTGACCTGACCCGAGGAGGGTGATGTTTAAAAGTTGTACCTCTTCGCGAGCGATGAGGTGGTCAGTTCAGTCCAACGACCTATCTACTATGTGAGTAAAGTTTTGCAAGACGTAGAAACCAGGTACCCAGAGATCGAGAAATTGGCGTACGCACTGGTCACAACAGCTCGGAAGCTTCGCCCGTATTTCCAAGCTCACACAATCGTAGTCCTCACGAACAAACCTCTGAGGCAAGTCTTACTCAAGCCCGAGGTATCTAGTAGACTGACAAAGTGGGCCATCGAACTTAGCGAGTACGATCTCCAGTACGAACCTCAGACAGCGATTAAGGCCCAAGCCTTAGCCGACTTCGTAGCAGAATGCACCTTCAGCACCGCAGCCTCCAAACTGATAGAGCTTGAACAAAAGAGGAGGCTTCGACCAGTGCGAAACTGGCCCCGGTTAGAGCATGGCCAACTTGGGCCAAGGAGCCTTGGATCCTCCATGTAGATGGCTCATCCAATCAACAAGGAAGCGGAGCCGACGCTATTCTGCACGGGCCAAGCAGGGTGAAACTGGAGTATGCACTTCGGTTCGAGTTTGTGGCATCCAATAACAAAGCAGAGTATGAAGCACTACTAGCCAGGCTCACACTGGCGAAAGAGGTACAAGCGAAACACATCATCATCTATAGTGATTCCCAACTCGTGGTCAACCAGGTCATCGGCGATTACGAAGCTCGCGACCCCACCATGGTTGCTTATTTAGCCAAGGTCAGGGAAGTTCTACGCAACTTCTAGTCATACTTCATCACGCAGATTCCAAGGTCTGAAAACGCTGAGGCCGATGCCCGGTCCCGGTTAGCCAGCACGAACAACAACACCATGAGGACCGTATACATAGAGAAGCTACATCGGCCCAGCATTCTTAGGGGGCAGAAGAGGTCGCTCCTGTTGAACAAACAGAGCCAAGCTGGATTGACCCACTCACGAGCTACCTACTTCACGGAACCTGACCTGCAGAATGCAACGCGACCAGAAGGGTAGAGCGACAGGCAGCCAAGTACGTCATGATAGACGGACGATTGTACCGAAGATCCTACACGCTCCCCTACTTGCGCTACTTGTGACCTTCAGAGACTGAGCTCATTCTCCACGACACTCATGAAGGCTTGTGTGGTGGACACTTGGGGGGCAGGGCTCTCGTCCAGAAAGCACTACGACAAGGATATTACTAAACCACGATGAAGGCAAATGCACTCGAGCTCATCAAGAAATGCAATAAATGCCAGAGACATGCCAACATTCATTACCAACCTGCTGCCGACTTGAAGTACCTCACCAGCCCGTGACCCTTCGCACAGTGGGGAATCGACATTTTTGGACCATTCCCGCCAACGACAGAACAGAGAAAATTCTTAGTGGTATCAGTGGATTACTTTACAAAGTGGGTAGAGGTGGAACCCCTAGCAACAATCACGACTCGAACTGTACAAAATTTCTTTTGGAATTCGGACTGTCTTGAGTGCTCATCTCTGACAACGGTAAGCAGTTCGAAGATATTAAATTCTAGAACTGGTGTGCCAAGATGGGGATACAATAGAACTTCACTTCGGTAACACACCCTCAGGTGAACGGGCAGACGGAAGTCACGAACAAAGCCATACTCCGTGGACTGAAAGCTCGCTTAGCCCGAGATAAGGGGCTATGGGTAGACGAGCTGCCCAACGTACTATGGGCTTACCGAACCATCGTCAAGACCACCACTAGTGAAACCCCCTTCAACCTCACCTGTGGCACGGAAGCAGTAATCCCAGCCGAGATCGAGGTACCTACATTATGTTTGGAAGCATACCATGAAGAAGAGAACGGCGACGAGCTCCGTACCAACCTTGACCTGGTGGAAGAAGTACGGGACCTCGCATATATCCGCACCGTAGCCTACCAGCAAAAAGTAGCTCGGTATTATAACGCCCGGGTCAGGAAGCGGCACTTCCGTGTCGAGGACCTGGTCCTTTGGAAAGTTATGGTACTTGAGCCCGATGTAGGTAAGCTCGGACCAAACTAGGAAGGTCCCTAACAAGTTAAGTGGGTACTTGGAGAAGGTACGTATGAGCTCGAAACCCTAGAAGGAAAGCCAGTACCTCGAGCATGGAACATCAACAATCTAAGGTGATACTACTTGTGATTGCCAAACTGAGGAGCAAACTGCAAAGACACCCCTAGAAGACCAAAGGCCAAGCTAACAATTGACCTCGGCACCAGCACAAGACCTAGCTGCCTCTTCGACATGGGCAAAGTTTAGGAGTGGATTATGAGTCGCTCCCAAAGCCTAAGGGCCACAGCAAGACCCAGTTGCCTCTTCAGCATGGGCAAATTTCAGGAGTGGACTATGAGTCGTTCCCAAAACCTAAGGGCCACAACAAGACCCAGTAGCCTCTTCGGCATGGGCAAAGTTTAGGAGTTGACTATGAGTCGCTCCTAAAGCCTAAGGACCAAAATGCCGAACTGGCGGGGACCTCGGCACCACATAAGACCTGGTTACCTCACTGTTATAAGCAAGTTGCTTCAAATACCTGAGGCATAGACAGCTCGGGCATAAGCCCTATGATATCTAGCCCATTACGGCACATAAAAGCAGATCGGACCCATAAGGGACAACCGGCATCCAGATAAATAGCTTGTGCACGGACAGGATGGGTATATGCCCCGCGATGTCGCTCACCTCGGCGTACGTTACGTAGAGTTACCCCTACTAAGCCTTCGCAAACAGTTCGGGGTAACAAACACTTGGAAAATTTTCTATTACGATTATCCTTACTCATTGTCTAGCTTGGTAACTCGATAATTTGGGTAATCTACACATTTGTTGCCTAGATCGGAAACTATCTATACTTGGAATATCTTTTACATGAAGGATTACTCAAAAATTGGTATTTCATTCACAAAAGATGCAGGTACATAGATTTTGCTCTAACCCGAGCTCGACGGCTTCGAGGTATACATTTGATACAAGAAAAGAAAGCTCAAAGTTCATGGTTGTCAACAGGATCGGTCTCCATATGATCTTCTGCAACCTCCTGGTTCGAAGGGCACTCCTCGACCTCGTCGTCACTCCCTTCCTCTGACGAGTTGGGCTCTGCGTTTGCTGCCTCGACATCCTCGGGAGTAAGTTTTGATGTGGAAATGGCTTTGAGGTCGAGGTCGGGGAACTTCTTCCTCATCACGTACTTACACAATTCGAAGCCAGAGCGGTAGGAGCTCGAACCATACTCAACTTGGAAATCGTGGAACTCCGAAGATTGCTTGAAGTGCTCACGACCTGGCTTCGTGCCTCTTCCACAGCAGTCTCAAAGATCCGAGTTCGCTCTTGAACCATTGCCTTGAGGTCTTCAACTTCTCGTCGAAGCCTTGTTCTCTCCTCGATCAACGCCGAGTTCTCCTCAGTCAACACGAAGATCTTCTCCCACTGTTTCCTCTTCTCCTCGGTCAGCACAGAGATCTACTCCTACTGTTTCTCCTTCTCCTCGGTTAATGACAAAATTAGCTCCTTCTAGCCTTGAGCCACCTTCTTGGCCCGGAGCACCTCACCCCGAGCTTTATCAAGCTCGCAATGCAGTTTTTGTGCCTCCTCCTTGGCTCCCTGAAACTCCCTCAAACGGATTTGCAACTGGCACATCAGCGCGTGAATGGAGTTCACCTGGCAAGGAAAGAACCGAGGTAAGAACAGTTTTTGAAAAGATCACAAAGAAACAAAAGTATAAGGTAAAAGCACCTACCACCATGCAGAGACCGGCAACCCGACCCCCAAGCCGAGCCGTAGGCATCTCGGCCCACTCCACGACCTCCTCGAAGAAGATGGCCTCCTTGCTCTTACGAATCCTGAACTTGTAAGTCAGGATACTTCTATTTGGAGGCTCGCCTCGGGATCTGGAAGTGCTTGCCGACTCGGGATACTGAGCAACTTCTGGCTCAGGTGTTGGGTGCTCCCTGGTTCGTCTTGCCGAGCACTCCCCTCTTCTTCCAAATTCACCATGGGAGGGAGAGGGCAGACCTCCTCCCGGGGGAACTCGGCGGAAATCGACGAGGCTTCTTCACCTTCCTCTTCTTCCCCTTCTGCACACTGTTGAAAAGGTTCCTAGCATCGACCTCCGGCATGATGACTGCAAAGAATAGAAGGTTAGCCACGAACTAATTAGAACCTTAATAAGTAAAATACCAAGGCGACCTACCAGGACTCAAGTCGGCCTGCACGAGCTTATCTTCAGCAAGGTAGTCATTACAGTGGAAACCAAGCTCTGCCCAAGACTGGAGCGCCTCCCTTGTCTTTAGGTCCAACCTAACACCGGAGTCCTGAATGGTAGCTCTCCATTGAGTAGGGAACAACCACCTCGCGGGATTACGAACCACGAAGTAACTCCGTTTCCAGGCCGGGATCCTATTGGGCAGTTCGTGCAAAAGCTTATAGCCCGAGCGATGAGATTGATAGTAGGTCCGCCTATGCTCGAGGAAGACACAAGAAGAGTTCTTCTTGATAGACAAGATGGAAAAAAAAATGTCGAGGTCGAGGGGTAGACAGTACTCGTAAAAAAGAGAAATAGTTCCTACTACATTTCGGATAGAATTCGGGTGTAACTGATTTATGGTGATGTTAAAAAACTTTAGGACCTCTATAATCAAGGGATGCAAAGGCAAACGAAGACCAGCCACGAGCTGTTCTTCAAAAATTACGATCTCGTTATGATTGTGTTCCCAAGGGAAGTTACCTACGGGGAGACTATAGGAGAGCTCGCCCGGGAGGTTGTACCGATGAACTAAGGCCGGAAGCCTGTCCACAGTCATGATGGAAGGGCCAAAGTGATCTGGCACCCGAACTTGATAAGAAGTGGATACCAGGTTGCCCGAAGCCTCCCGTGCATCCTGGGGTGACCGCGCCTCGGGAAGGTCCCGGACTGCCCTTGGACTCGAAATAGCCTCTTCTCGGCTATCGACCCGGGCCGAGGTACCCTCCTCGGCCTCATCTAAGACGCTATCAAAGCTAACGGAAGACATTGACAACCAAACTAAAAGGAATAGCTAAGAAACTGAACTGAACTGAAAAGAAGCTAAGGAAGACTCACCAAAGAAGTGCGATCGGACTGGAATTGGCGAACTAGAAAACCGAGCTAAAGAAGCTAAGTACGACCTCAGATCGAAGGCTAGTAAGCTTGTGGTGAAGAAAATGAGCCTCAGATTCCCCTATTTATAGCCACTGTACTGGAGAAACAACGGTCGAGATCAAAGCAATCTAACGGCTCCTAAGAAAACCAGCTGCACGACCCTCAAGGTCGAAAATAGTTTAGCCCATTTTTTGGCGTCCGCGAAGTTTATAGATCGCATGGTGTCCGCACGTGAACCACACGCGACCTATCTGACAAAGCGGCCTAACGAGTCAAATCCACTTATCACATCGTAAACTCCTCAAACCAGGTCAAGACCCCTAGCTCGAGGAGTGGGGGGAAATTGATGAAAGGGAACTTGGCCCGACCTCGTAACAGGGAGACACGTGGACGTGACTCTGCATAAGCGACAACTTAACATGATCAAATCAGCACGTGAACGTGACTTGACACAAGTGACAGCTCAGCATGGTCAGTTCGCTACAAAGCGACCTCGGGTACCCTGATACCCCGAACTAAGGATACCCGAACAAAGATCATCTTAGTACCAGATCGTGACCAGGATAACGATATCAAGCCCGCTACAGATCGAACCCGAACAAATGAACCACCTCAGTCAAGACCGCCTCAAGACAAGCATACCTCGGCGCAAGGTCACACCAGGACCACCTCGGTCCCAAGGCACTTCGGCACTCATATCAAGTCAGATCTAAAGAGCACAATCTCAAGCAGCATGCCACCAGACAGCTCGCCTCCCGTTCAGACCGATCACTGCGTGACAACCCCGAGGATCTCACCACCGTGTTCCGCGTCTTACGGGATCATACCTCGCAATGGCTATATTAGCTCACCCACTCCTCGGTTCAGACCGGAGAGGGTAATCTTACCGGTTGGTGGCATTTTACCCACCTAACACACAAGCGGATCCCATCACAACGAGGACCCAGGAACTGCTCCACCAACCCACGAGGACCCCAGTATACAAGGACTTCACCCCCCAAGGACGAAGGTATGCTTTTCGTGTGTGTAATCTTTGCTCTCTAGCTCTCTAACTCACTGTTATCATCTTCAAGCTCTCTACTACTGAGTGCTAACTTAGCCATTAGAGTGTCCCCGTAGGGTAAGCCACCCTGGGATCTCTGACTCCTCTCTTGTAGGTTACCCATTTCTCGTCGTTGTTAGCAGCCAGATCATCTTCAACAGGGAGCAGCCGGATTACACTGCATCAAATATGTTTGGTCGATAAAAATGCAAAGTTGATTTAGCTTTGCAATGATAATTTGGGACTCTTGTCAAATATTTTTTGTTGTGATGGATACAAAGATGAATGAATTCTAAGGTTGAAATCCTCTTTTTTTAATACCACTTCGTTTTCATTTTGAATGCAAATATGTCTTGAAATTTTTTATTTGTTGTCGTCTTCAATACACAAATGCATTCTTTTCAAAACATCTGCAAAACTGAACCAGAATGCATATAACCAGCATTTCAGTGCATATTTGCACTCTGGTTCAGCTCTGCTAATATTTGGTAATAGTGCATTTATATCTTGAAAACGAAAGCAAATAAAGAATTTCCTGACATGTTTGCATTCAAGATTTGTACTCGAAATTGATCAATGTTAAAAAGGTCAACCCTTCAATCTCCGGATTAATACTTATACCTATCACATCTAAAAATCGTTTGGCAAGACTATGACGCACTCTACATATTTGTAGTTACACACTTCCCAAACAGAGCCCAAAGAAACAAAAAGCAAAACATAGATCATTAGATAAAGTTGATCTCTCTTTATTTTGAAACTGGGTGTGTTCCCAATCTTCATCTCTTAATCGGTTTCCATTTGGGAAAACTTCCTTCTACACAATATTGCTAATAGAACCAACAAAAAAAAAAACTGAACAGCTCACTGAATTACAAATTTACTAGATTGTCGATTAGATCATTCAACCCATAAACTAACCAAGGCAACCCAAAAAGCTTACTGAATTACTGGTTCACCGATTCAACCATCTAACTAGTTCAAAGTTTGAAACATTGATTTAATGCTGAGTACATACATACATGTGCATTCTCTGGATCCAATAGGTGCAATAGAGTTAGAATTTCCTTATTCAGAGTTTGGATTTGCTTCTTACACCAACCTTACAGAATTTACAGCTATGTTTTACTTGTACATCGGGAACATCTCTCGTATTTATATATTATTATTCATGATGAAATATTTTCAATATATAATAGAATGTGACTGTGAGGTTGGTGTGAACAACGCTCTGTGATTTAAATGACCAAAGGCACAAGGAGAGCCTTGAATCCAAGATTTTTTTTCTTAAATTGCATCCAAACAAAATCTTCCTCATGGGGCCCAACCCAAAATGAACAGAAGAAAGCTTCACTCTCATATGTAGGGCCCAATCCAAGAATCTTCTTCATGGGGCCCAATCCAAGACAAAGTTGAAATTGTATTTTTACAAGTCCCACTCTTATCTGTAGGGCAAAGAATCCCAAGAGTTGCACAGACTGGTTCTTTGCACATGGCCATATTGCATTTCAGAGTCCTTCACTTGGTGTAAAAATCTCAGGCCGTCAAGTGTGAGAACTGACAACAAGGGTTCGAGTCTGAGAGTAGCAATTTTGAGAAAGAGGGGAAAAAAAGTTTTGGCTCAGTTTGGAAAGAACAAAGTGCAAAACCTTGTATTTTATACCATTTTAAAATATATTTGCACTATACATATTTGTATTCGTACTCCTTCCAAACTGAAGCATATGTCTCATCTGTATATTTTTTGAAGCAAATTCATCACTTCAGACTTGATTGCAAAATCTATCCTTTCATTGCAGATACAGTCCTGTTTGTTTGCAGTGCAAACTTATGGACAAATGTATGAAAGTATAATTGTGGGACCCACTTTACATGAGAGAAAATGAAAATAGAAGGAAGGTTGTTTGTTTAGGAGTAAAATGGAAAGCAAAATAATGTGATTTCTTGTTTCCTTCATCTATCCAAAAAAAAGTGCTGGTCTCCACTTTATATGAGAGAAAATGAAGGTAAAAGGCAATGTAAATTTTGTATCAGTTCAGAAGTGCAAGATTTGCACCGGCAACGAGTACAAATAGGAGAATAAGACAAGAAGTGAAAATTTGTAATTATTTAGAGTGCAAATTATAGTTAAAAAACAAACACATGCAAATCTAAATCAAACATCCAATTTAGGTTTGCACCGCAAAACAATCAGAGCTTATAATTTTGTAAATAAATGGAAACACCCGGAAACCCAACTGATGATGACTCAATTGCTAGGATCGGGTCAAATCTCTTGTTGTGTTTACGGCAAGGTTCAAAATATCGATACAGGACGATACGCCGGTAGGGCGTATCAGCCTGTATCGGTACTGTTTTCTATGCTTTTTTCTACTTTTTCAAAATTGGTTCAGAGGGGCCGGTTTAAGGCCGATCTACCCTCTGAACCACTCATTGATCCAAAACACCTCTTATAGGAGTGTATCAAGAAATCTCCGATACAATATATATCGGTCAATACGTAATAAAATTTTGATCCTTGATTACGGGGATGGGGATGGGTTACCCCATTATGGCCTTAAGCAAAGGAGAAAAAGAAAGAAACACCCCAAAAAACATTTGCACACATTTCATCTCAATGGCCCAATCTCACCAAGTTCATTCAGTAATGTTCCATTAAAAAACCATATAAATTATTTGAATACAAACTATTTGTTTAACAACTATTGTATATTTATCGACAAAAATGTAATATTCTATTCACTAATAAACTAAACGAAAATATCAAAAGATTATTTTATTATTTATCTTAATTAATATCTTACATTATTTTAAGGGTAAATTTCTTAAATTACTCTTATGATTTATTTAATTGACTAGATGTACCATTATTGTTATACCAAAAGATTATTTTGTTATTTCTCTTAAGCAATATCTTGCATTATTTTAAGGGTAAATTTTTTAAACAAACCCTTATGGTTTAGTTAATTGGCTAGGTGTACCTACTCTTTGAAAATTGAATAACACTATCCTTATTGTTTTTGACAATTGATTAATACTTCCCTTACTGTTAACACCAATTTTACCCTTTATTCTTTTTTAAATTATCAAAATAAAACTTGATGATGCACAATCCGGCCGGTTTTAGCTGTCAGCGATTTTGCCTCTGAACCGAGTAGCAGAGAACCTGAAACGGAGGAGATGATGAAGTTTCGGGGAGAACCCGGTGTAAAGGCTCCGAAGCTTAAGTTAGAATCCTTCAAAGGCAAGATAAACCACATAGCGCAAAGTTTGCATACCTCCTCTTTGGGGGTGGAGAGCCTTTTATAACCACCTCGCGCACACACTCCTAGACTTCTGTCAGGTCGGGAATGAGTGTTTCCGTGCTTCTGCCAGTTCGGGCGTCATCGCCTCTGCTGGGGCAGAACCGTCACTGCTCCTTTTGTCGGAGCTGTCTTTATAACTGGAGGCAGTGGTGACAAGTGACGGTGGCAGGTGGCCGTTTGGAATGCGGCCGTCAAGCGTCAGATCCCAAGTCAATCAGGTGCGCCACCCCTGGATACGGACTCCTTCGGTGTCAGGTACGGCGCGGTTCCTCTAGTTCAATGCTCTGGAAGCGAAGTGCCTGGAGCGGTGCGTGAAGCGAAGTCTTGAGTTCGGATAAGGGGGGCCCCGAACTGTCATAAGACGGGCCAGTTCGGGTCTCTACTTTGTGTGACTCGGGGTCGAAGAGGGAGTTCGGGCCCCTCGCAGGGAGTTCGACCAAGTAGGGAGTTTGGGCACCCTGCAGGGAGTTCGACGACCAAGTAGGGAGATCGGGCACCTTGCAGGGAGTTTGACCACTAAGTAGGGAGTTCGGGCACCTTGTAGGGAGTTCGACCACTAAGTAGGGAGTCCAGGCACCTTGCAGGGAGTTCGACCACTAAGTAGGGAGTTCGGGCCCCTTGCTAGGGAGTTCGGGCCTACTGGTCCCTTCCCTTTGGCGTTTGTACCCTCGGTACGCTGTTTTAAGTGCCGAGCTACTTGCCCTTTTTTGCCACGTGCCGTGACTTGTGAGGTCGGACCAAATCTTCCTTCATCAAAACTTAAAAAAGAGAAAAGAAACATTGATTCATCAAAACCCTAACCTTTCAAACCCAACGAAACCTCAAAATAAACAAACCTCAAAGGTGATTGAAATAGAAAAGGGAACGAGAGAGATTGAAACGCTGCTCTTCCATTTCTCTTCTCCCTCTATATCTCTTTCCATGTTATCCCCATCCGGATACCATTTCTGCCACTGCAACTTTGCAGCGGCAGACCCAGACAAAACCGACAGAGATTGAACCCTTGATGTCACTTCCCCTCCATTTCCGTTCTCATCCTCTCCCCTCACCGCATCTCTTGGGTTTCCAGATGAAATCTCCATATAAAAAGGAAAGCCCAAAACAATTTATAGAGCAACAGAGTGGCTGAAACAATGAGAGCAAAATCACAACATGCCAGACTCGATTTAAAGTTACTGCATCCTGGGTTTGGGCTCCATCCAAACCCAGCCCCAGCATCAAAGACGAAGATGTCAGCGACGGAAACTGTGTCAGACTTCCAAATCGGCTTCTGCAGAATTAATCAGAACTGTGGCAACACTCTTCATATAATGCTTGGCAACAAATCTCCTCCATTAACTGCTCCTTTTCTTGCATCTCTTAAAAATGAAATGAACTGAAAACTGTGGACATCCTACGGTCAGAAAAGAAACCTCCTTCATAAAAACCAATGCCAGACTGTCAGCTCTAGGATTTATTCGTTCTCATCTCTTTTGTCGTCTCTGCTTTTTTTCTAGTTTTTTAATCAAAAGCCCTCATAATAAATGTTTGTCTCGTGATTTCTTCCATTTTTTCCTCATTACAGAAGACATCTCACTGTAGAGAACCGCTCTACTGTTGGAAACCCATCCAAAATGTTACCGGATTCCGGCTCTCTTGGTCGCTGGATACTGACGGGTATGATTCTCTTCGTTGCAGTGCCATTAACGTGACTTGTTCTCAGTGCGGTGATCAATCCGGACGGATTTTCTACGTCTTTTCTTGTTCGATTATGCGATTGGTCTGATATCAATTCCACGATTGATACCTAATTTGTTCTCTCCTATTATTTCTGATTTCCGATCCAATGTCGTCCACATGGGCATTCTGCAATCAGAGCTGATGATCAAACTGTAACTGTACAAACTTTTGTAGTGTAAGATGTTTCATTGACAACATCCAATGGTAGTGGTTACGGGGGGGTTGAGCTTTAAGTGGCCGTTCGGCGTGCCTTGACGACTTTGTTAGAGGTTTGAGAGGAACTTCGGATAGCTTACGAAGAACACGCTGAAATCCCTCCTCCTTTCGGCATGAGTTGATTCTCATGTCCTGTTATTTGTGCCTTAACCTAACAAGAAAAAAGGAGAGAGAGAGAAAGAGGGGAGGGAGGTGAAGGGTAAAATTGGGTTTTAAAAAATATGTATTTCAAGTGACACTGAATTTTGACGGAATATTAAGGACCTTAGTGGAAATGGTAGAGTCAATCAATTGTTTGAAATAAAAGGGGTAGTATTAGTCAATTTTCAAACAGTAAGGATACATTTAGTCAATTAACTAAACAATAAGGGTAGTTTAAACCACCCAATATTTAATTAGCGGAGGAATCACATTAAGCCCCCCAAACTTTGTTTTGTAACAAAGACCCCCTAAAAATTTTTAATTCCAGAACTTTTTGCCCTTATCATTAAACTTTTTTTAATGAAAAACAAGAGTGACAACCTAATGAAGAAGGGCTCCATCCCAACTATCAATTATACAAATGAACCTAAGATCCCAAGGGATAACGGAGGAAAAGTCAAAACTACTTAGAAGACCTAACCTATCTAATATAGCCAATCTGCTGCTTGATTATCCTCTCTCCAAGTATAAGAAAACTCATGAACGATCGTCGATCACTTCCAGGGGTAGGGGGCAATGGAGTGGTTTTGGACTAGACCCTGTCTAATTTAAAATCAATTTGGATGGATTGGATGGACCAATAAGACATTGGATTGGACTAATTCAATCCAAAATATTTATTAAATTGAATTGGACCTAGTCCGTCTGTAATAAATTATATTGAATTGGGTTGGATTAAACCAATATCTGATCCATTGATAATAATAATAATATAAGAATATAGGTATCAATGGACCGGATTTGGATTAAAACCTATCTATATTAAAACGAATTTGAACAGATTGAATGGTCCATACATTGAATTGGACTGGTCCAAAATATTAACCGCGATTGGATTGGACCTAGTCCATTTATAATGAACTCATATTGGACTGAATCAGATTGGACAAAATCCATTGACATCCCTAACTAGAACACAACCTGCATGATCTCTGATTATACAACCAAACGAGCATCGCCCATTGCTATCCCTTGGCTCCATTTGTGAATTCAGGCTAAGATACTTTGTCAAAGCCCGTGCCACTTCCTCCACTAATTTTCCCGGATTGAAATTTGAAAGTTTTGTCTTGGTATACCTTATTAACCCAGAAACAGTTGTTGGTGATGGTGAGGTGAATTTTCATATCCTCCGCTCTACGCCACCAACCAAAGAGAGATTCTATTAAACATTTTTATAAAATCACAAAGTATCCTAAAGTCATATTCTGAGATCATCTTTCCTTTCAACTTAAATTTTCTAAAATTTTATTTCTCATGTGTTTCAACTTTCTTTCAACAAAGTTTGCTTCATTCATGCCTGATCATTTCAATTTGTGTTTTCAACCTAAATATTGGAAAGACATAGTATCGGTTCTATTTTTTTTGAAAAGAGAAGTGTATTACACAAATCCGCAAAACAAATAAGAAGAAGGGAAGGGAGAAGGGAGTTGATACAAAAGTTTAGGGAAGGGGTAGAAGAAGAAAGAGCTTCATGAAGAAGCCAATCTACCACCTGGTTAGCTTCTCTGAAAAAATGTTGGTACTGAAGATCTCCTACGAACAAAACTCTCCTCCTCAAGCAGTAAGAGATGACACCTTTCAAATTCCAAGGAACTTCGGCCTTATTGTTGAGGCATGAGATGACTAATACTGAATCACCCTCGATTATAATAGGATACTCCCTGTAGTTTGTCGCTTGAATATGGGCTTCCCATGCAGCCCATGCTTTCACTTGGTTGATGGTACAAGTGCCAAGTTTATATGCTTTAACCGCTAGCACCCAATCAAGATGATCACGAACCATATTAGCCACAAAACATTTTTCATCACTGTTACAAGAGGCATCAAAATCTATCTTAATAGTGCCAAATTTTGGAGCACTCCAAATAATTGGTTTCCACACTTTGTCAATTTGGGCATTGTCTTTATCTTTGCTCCCATTAAGAAACTCCAAAAACATATCAAGAGCCCATTCCAAAACAATTGGAATGGGAGTTGAAACATTATTGAAAGTTTTCGAGTTCTTTTGATAACTTTCACCCATAGGTTGTCCTCCTCATTTAAGATTCTCCACCCTAACTAGTTGAGGTAGAGGTGACCAGTCGGTTCAAAGCACGCCTCGGGTAAATTTTTATTAATACCACTTGACTGGTCACCTCTACTCTCATATTGGTTGGTTGATTGGCCATAAGTTTTTCCATTATTTAACCCTTGAATCTTAAAATGAGCAATTAAGTAATTTTACTCAAGGTTCAGAGTTTCAACACATATCATACTGTATTGGCGGATACATATCATATTAGAGGCTTCCTATGTATCATATTAGGGGCTTCCTGATACATTCCTACAATGGGTGTTTTAGGTCAAACCATGGTTCAGGGGGTAGACAGACCTTAAACTGACCCTTTTGAACTAGACTGAAAAAAAAAACTACAAAAATGGAGAAGCAAGCCTCGATACAACCTGATATGCCCCTATCGACGTATCGACCTATATCAATATTTTGAACATTGATTTTACTTTCATAATCAAACCTCGTTAAGTCAAGGGCAAATTGTTGAAATTGAGAAGTTTGGGTTGTCTGGGGGCAAATATGGGATTGTTTTTGTCACAAGAAAAAAAAAAGTTCAAGGAGCTAAGGGTTACCCTTTCTAAGTACAGGGCAACTAACTATGATTTACCCAAAACCAACCAAGCCAAGTTCACCTGAACCTGAGCTCGTGATGCTGCCACATAGGCTGTTTTATGGGAAAACAACACTAATTTTGTTGGTACCAGTGCTGTAGAACCGTTTTCAACATTGGTCATATTATCTAACATCCAAGATGATGCCACATCATTGCACCACTGGCAGCAATGAGTTATTTTCTTAGAAAACATCAAATTTGACGTTGCTTCATACAACACTTTCCTGATTTCCAAGGCATGGTCTGAAACAACGTTTTTTATGAAAAAATGGTACCAAATAAGAGGTCATTTTCTAAAGGAAAAATTTTGGCTGCCCACTAATAGGGCTGTTAATGGTCAGGTTGGGTCGGTTTACTGGCGTTTTTCCAACCGACCCGACCTGGTCGGTTTGAATTGGTTTGGGTCGGTTTTGTGAATGATTCTCTCGATGTGAACGGTAAAGGATTCAAGTCTAAGAAAGCAAAGGTTGGATGCCTGGAAATTAAAAATGATTTGATAGAATAAAACTGATATTTTATATATAATATGTATATTTTTGAAATAAAGCTGAAATATATATATATAATATCTAGGTCGGTTCGGGTCGGTTTGGTTTTGATTTTCACACATGAAAACCGAAACCGAATCGAACCATCGATTTCTGTTTTTTGTAACCCAAAACCGATCGATAATGAAGAAAAATCGGCCAATTCAGATTAGATCGAACCGGGTTGGTCGATTTGGTCGATTTGAGTCTTGCCACTAATGATAGGAATTCCTATTGCCTGTCAACCTCCTTGTGACATCTGTCCTCTTTCTTAAAACATTTAAAAGTTAAATTACATTTAGCATTGATCGTGGTCTCGGTAACGTCAACATGGAATCCGTTAACCATTAAGTCCTCCCACTCAATCTAATATCCTATATCTAAAAATATTTACTTTTTATTCCATTCCTAATAATGAAAAAAAAAGGAAAAAACCTACAAACCTAACCAAATCAGAAAACTTTACTGTCCTTTCTTCTATCCTTTCTCTCTCTCATCTTACATCCTTGTTCGGGCCCATACACCTCATGGAGAAATACAAAAATAAATCAGTAAAAGAATTCTATGGGTGATCAGTGAGTTCTTTCTCCCGTTTTCTATTCATTCATATTAGAGTTTTTTGGTATTTGCATATACAAGGATGACAATTTTTTTCATTCACGACAGAGACCCGATTTCTCCCACCCCATGGGACCAAGGATGGAACTGCTTTGGTGGAACAAAGACGGAGACGTGAATTAATAATGATCCTAATCAGAGTTGGGGTTGGGGATGGAAATTGAGGTCTCCACCCAATCTGATCCAATTATATATAATAAATATTATTTATATTATTAGTATATATCAAAATATATTTAAAACATTATTTTTATTTTAAAAAAAATTATTTAATTTAAATAAATTATTTTTAAAAAATATATTATTAACTAAAAAAATTTTAGGAATTCACGTCACAACTTTTGTCCCCCACAAGGATCGGGGACGGGAACGGAAATGGGGAATACCAAACCCACCCCGAACCCGCCCCATTACCATTCCTATTTGCAATTAGTATTCATGTAATCAGAATATTACAATACTAATTCTGTTTATGACTTTATGTTATAGTTCCGTACTCCCCCTCTCGGTTTTCTCTGTCATGGATTATCACTAAATGGTAGAACTACTTTTCTGATTTTCTCTGTCATGAGTCTCACCACTCTGTCAGTAATTACACGTGGCTTTTGTTATTACTTATTAATTAATTAATTAAACATAAACAACTGATGTTGATTGTGGATGAGTTATAGAATTAGCAATTTATGATTAATTTTAATGATATAAAGTGGTTTTGGGCCTCATGATCTTTTTTTTTTTTTTGTTATGCTTGAATTGTTAGCACATAACGTAGGGAAAAAAATGGTTAATTCTGTTGACAAAGTGCTAGTGGTTAATTGGATTTGGGATTTATTCTACCCCGTTTTTATTTATTCATTTAATTTTTTTTTTTAAATCAAAGGGCGTCAAACTTTAGGACTGAATTTGAATATCATCAAGCTTTTAGGTTTTGATTTTACTAAAAATTAAAACCTAGTAATTTTGGGTTTTAATGAGCTTTATAATTTTTTCCTTTCTTTTATTATTAAGAATGAAACAAAAAGTAAATATTTTTAGATTTGTGATATTAAGTGGAAGGAAGTTAAAGGTTAACCGAATTCACGTTAACGTTGTGAAGACCACGCTCATGGTTAAATACTATGTATCTGGGAGGCTTCAACTTTTAGAGATTTTTAGACTACACTCCCCTTTAGAATTTTGATTTGAAATGTAGATTTACAACAATTCAAATTTATAAACAGCTTCACATTTAATATCCGTACCCACTCGTGAATTGGCATCAATTTTGAGCTGACATCTATTACAGTTGAACTAGGATTTCTGAGGTGGACTGAACGATAAAAAGCCCTAACTTTTAAGAAAGATGACAGGAGTTATAAGGAGGTTGATAGATGGGAATTCCTATCACCCGTGGGCAACCAAAGTTTTTTCACTGCTTTTTCTGATGTGATGACTATATGGTGTTGTTTTCTCAGAAAACGACATCAATGCCAAGCATCCACTTAGTATGTGTTTGGTATAGCTTTCATTTATTCACTAAATGTTTGTATTTAATTCGTTTGCAAAACTAAGAAAAGAAATAATGAAATTGTTTATTGACAATTAGGCACTACTAGGTGCCATTAGCAAAACAGTGAATAAATTTATATTCATTGCAGGAAGCGTTAAAATGAAACTTCACCAAATAATAGGCATGCATATAAATCAAGGCCTGTTTTAGCAAGTTTTTATGCATACAGATCAACATGATGGGCTAATGCTGAAATGACGTCTATGTGGTAACGTTTATTGAATAAACACCCACGGTTCCACACACCCTCTTAGTATATATTTGATATCGATGCTGCAGATACAACACCGTTTTGTGAAAACGGTGCTGCTGATGTGTGGGTTGGAAGCACCGTTTTCTTAGAAAGCGGTTTCTTTTTTATGTTTGGAAAGTTGTTGCCAGGTAGGACATTTCTTGAAGCAACAACAACGTTTTTTGTTTGGTACCAATGCTCTAGAAAACATTTTCAACACTAATACCTATTATCCAATGCCATGTCATGTCGCTATCACTGCCACCTCATGTCCCTATTGGCAGCAACAAGCTACAGCTCCAGGAAATATCAAATTTGGCGTTGCTCCAAGCCATGCCTTCCTGGTTTCTAAGGCATGGCTTGGAGTACCGTTTTTTTATAGAAAAACAGTTCCAAACAAACATGCGTTTCCTAGAGCACTATTTTTTTCAATGTGGCGTTGATGTGTCACCGTTTTCTAGGGCGACGACATCGATGCCAAATAGACACTTAAGTATATGTTTGGCATCGCAGATAAGCATCGTTTTTTGCTACTGATGTGTGGATTGGAAGAACTGTTTTCTTAGAAAGCGACGTCTTTTTTTTTTTTGAAATCGTTGTTGAGAGAGGTAAAACTTTTCCTCGAACAAGAACAATTATTCCTATTTGATACCAATACTCATATCACTGCCACCTCACATCATTATCGACAACAACGAACTGCTCCAAACCATGTCTTCCCGATTTCTAAGAGGTGGCTTTAGAGAACTGTTTTTTAAACAAACCTCAATTCAAGCTGGGATGATGTCTTCAGTGTTCAGTTCAGGTAGAAGCCATTCGCTTGCTTGATCATCATTCATCAATGGTCAGAGGGTGCATTTCCCGCTTGCTTCCCTCTTCTCGTTGATCCGCCCGCTTTATACCATGATAACCATAACGACCAGGAATCTGTATGAGCTCACCAGAGCTTGCAAAACAGTTGCACAGCTCAAACAAGTTCTGGCCCAAATTATCCAAGACGGCATCGCCAACCACCCACTGTCTCTTTCTTCAATCCTCTCCTTCTCCGCAACCTCATCCCAACCCGACTTATGTTTCGCCTCTTTAATCTTCGCTTGCATAGAGAAACCTAATTCTTTCATTTACAACTCCATGATAAGAGGATTCACCAATGCCGGAGACCATGCTCGTGCTCTCCACTTTTACCTACAAATGAACCGCGTGGAACACCTGCCTGATAAATTCACTTTTCCGTTCGTTCTCAAAGCCTGCGCTGTTTTAGAGGCTGTTGAGCTTGGCAGATCCGTTCATGGGAAGGTTCTCCGTATGGGTTTTTCCTTGGACCTTTTTATTCGGAGTAGCTTGGTTAGGATGTATTCTGATTTCGACGAGATTGAAGCAGCTCGTGTGTTGTTCGATGAAATTGTTGAGCGGGATTTGGTCATGTGGAATTCCATGATTGGTGGGTACATGAAATGTGGGCTATTAGAGCGGGCCTTTGAATTGTTCGAGAGTATGCCCTGCAAGAATGTCGCTACCTATAATGCGATGATGGGAGGGTACGCCAAGTTCGGCTGCATTGAAAAGATTTCCAAGTTGTTCAATGAGATGCCAAACAAGGATCTCATCTCATGGAACACTGTAATTGGGGCTCATGCAAGATTTGGATCTGTAGATACTACACTAAAGCTTTTCAGCGATACGCCTGAACGAAACTTGACTACGTGGAGCACAATCATATCTGGGTTTGCACAGGGTGGTCGATTCGGGGATGCGCTTGAGGTTTTTAGACACATGCTGGACGATGGAGTGAAACCGAACCAAGCAGTATTGGTTAGCGTCCTCACCTGTTGTGCTCACCTTGGAGCTCTTGAACAAGGCAGGTGGATTCATGGTTATATCCAGAAAAATGGGATTGAAGTGGATGATATACTGGGTGCATCTCTCATTGATATGTACTCAAAATGTGGTTTTCTTCAAGGTTCCATGTCTGTGTTCGACAAAATGGAGAAGAAAGGTGTTTGCTCTTGGACCTCCATGATCTATGGGTATGCCATACATGGACACCCCTTTCAATCACTGGACTTATTTGGTGAAATGAAGAGCCTGGGATTCCGACCAAATGCTATTACCTTTGTGGCTACCTTAGCTGCTTGCTCTCATGCTGGGTTGGTTGATAGGGGACGAGATGTTTTCAGTGAGATGCATCGAGTTCATGGCATTATACCCACGATCGAGCACTATACTTGCATGGTCGATCTTCTCAGTCGCGCAGGTCTGTTAGATGAAGCTCAGGACCTTATCAAGTCCATGCCAATGAAGCCTGATATATTTGTCTGGGGGGCTTTTACTGGTGGGATAAGGATTCATGGAGGAGGGTCTGGGTTAGTAAGTCAAGATGTTAGTGAGGGTCTTGCAAGGTTGGTACCTCGGGATAGTGGAGCTTATGTTCTCATGTCAAATATGTATGCTCTGAACAACCAGTGGGATGATGTTACAAGAATTAGAAGGAAAATGGAGGAAGTGGGAGTGAAGAAGAACCCTGGATGTAGCACAATTGAGGTGGATCAAGTGGTCCATGAATTTTTAGCTGGTGGAAGATTACATCCTCAATCAGAGAAAATATATGGCATCTTAGATCAAATATACAGAGAAATTAAGATTCAAGCCTCCATAGACTAAATAAATTTCTCAAATACTACAGAGTTCCTGACAAAAAGGAAACAAGGAAAAATGCTCATGTGTTTCTAATTTGGAAAGTCTGTCAAAATTCTTTTGGCCATCCCTGAAGAATATCATACGACAGAAAATTCTCGTGCCATGGAAGACTAGAGCAAGAGGGGAACAGATGATTGAAACTGTTTGATTTCTTGCATATTTGAATTCGTTTGGATGGCCTGGAAAATTTTGACTCAAGCGACACAAGAACCACCAACATGCATCAATTTCAGAGGAGATTTCCAAGTAGGGTCCCACCAACAATGGATCTCATTACCAAAAATGAAGTCAGTATCACCTAAAGGAACCCATTTCTGTCAAGCACTTGCTGATTTTGTTCTCAATCAAGCCATTAAACCTTCACACAAGACCTTCTTCCCATTAAACCCTCCCAATCCTTTACCTACCTTTAAGAAATCCACACCTGTATCATAAAAACTGGTTACCATATCAAGAATCTCAATTGCTAACTACATCAGTAGCATCTTGTTCCTTATTCAATGATCCCCATTATGCATATCTTATCTTCCAGGAAGTTCCATACCCAATGTCTTCTACTGACATCAGATATTAGTTTGTTCTCTTGAAATGGATTGACAGTTAAATCCCTTTTCTTATTCAAAGCAATGTTTGAATTCAGATGCAAGCCTAACAATTTCACACTTCTGAGTGCGTGTGCAGCTATAAACGCCAAGAAGGAAAACAGTTTTATTCTCTTCTCTTTCAACATAGACGACACTAGAATATTTACATTGACACAGCTCTATATTTCTCTGTTGTAACAAGCATGCAGTGTTATTGTTCCTGCCAAATTTTATGAAAAGTTGCATATTTTCAAAGTTTGTCTGCTCAGAATTCTCTTGTTTCTAGATATACAAATTGTGACCAACTGATGGTGGCTCAGTTTGTAAGTTCTCTGGGTGTTTGTAGCAGTGACTTGAGATCAAATCCTGTAGCCACCAGGGCTCGGGGGTTATGGGTATGGGGGACAGGCTACCCCCCTTTGTGTAACCCCAAGAAGAAAAAAAAAAAGGATGTACAAATTGTGGCCTGATGGAGGACGCTGAAACATTATTTTTATCACATAACTTTCTATGATGATGGGTTAAGGAAGAACATGGTGATGTCGAGATAGCTTGTAGATCAGTTGAGGAAATTTTTGAAAGAATTGTATTAGAATTCCATGACTTTGGTTTCTTCATTGAATAGGCTTGATTGGTTTGCTCTATCTACATTCTCTGAGATGTGGATTTTGGGTGTACCTAGATGAATTAGCAACAGCTGCTGTGCCTTCTGTAAGGTAAGCAAGGCAGTTCATGGATTTCAACTTTCAAACCACTGATAGAACACATCCTCAAACTAGTCAAAATCTTGAGTATCGGATTGCTTAAATAGAGAGGTCCAAGGTTATGGAGATGACCACCATTAAATTAGCCCCGAGGCTTTTAATTTGGAGAAGGAAGGTGGACTAAGGACATAGGGTATTTATCTGCAGGGGTAAGGCTGTGTACATCTGTCCTTCCCCAGACCCTGCATTGGTAGGAGCCTTCTTTACTGGGATGCCCTTTTATTTTATTATTTATTTATCTATTTTTCTTTTTTGAGGTTCAGAAGTCATTTTCTATTGGATTTTTAATATACTAATATGTACTCTTTGTGTGTTAAAAATGGTGATGAATGTAATTCAAATTAGTTAAGCGTTAAGTACCATCCTGGATTCATGCGCAGAATTGACTCATCAGTGGAGATAAAGTAGTTGTTTGTGACTGAAGGAAAGCCAAATAAACAAGAGATCTGGTGTCCAGGAATGTTAAACTAGCACATGATTGATTTGTCTACTTCATGCATGTGATGCACATACTATTGCTTTGGGACTGTTACTGTAAACAGCCTATAAGAGTACAGAATTCACATCCACACACGCCATGCTTAATAAGAAAATGCTGTACACTTAATTTGGTAGATCTGTTTCATTCAACAACTGACTGTCACTAGCGATTAAGAAAAGGTCTGTGAATTTCTCACCCAACCAAAGCTTATGGATGCAATTCACATAGTTTGGTCAAGCTGAAAGTCTTTTTTTTTTTTTTTCTGCAGCTGGGCAATCGGTTAGGTTGTGGATGGAGACACCTTTTCAGATCTGATTCAATTGTGCCAACTTTACCAACCTGGCAATCTGGTTGGAGTTCTAAAAGCTTTACTTAAGGTATAATTCTTTATTAGCTTCTATTTAATGTTAAGTTCCAATACTGTATTATATGGAATATACTTCTCTAGGGATAAATTAAGCTTCATACAAACTCTCGTGACATAAGCCAGGAACCCTTCATATTTCAACAAACAATTCTTTAATCACTTGTGGTATACCTGTGTGCGATCTTCCTTATTCGTTGAATACCCAAATACCCAATGACATCTTGCTTGACCTACATGTATAAAAGCTATATAAAATATACTAAACCACATTAAGCAACAGTTTTAGAATGTATTGCCCAATGTTTTCAACCCATTGTTGATCTGATTGGTTGGATAGATGAGCTGGTCATAATTCTGGTTCTGGTCAACTTGTAACCCATCAGTTTACAGAAAACCATTGATTTGGCCAAAAACCCATTGATACAAATGGTTGAACCATTGACCCATTTGACCCATCCACCCGGAAGGAAAAAGGGGTTCAGCCTCTTGGGTCAGGACAGTAGACTTCTAGTGATAAAAAAAACTTAAAATTAAATTGTTAAAAATATGTTATTTTTAAATTAGGTCAATTGGAAATTCTGTTTTTAACCTTTTCATGCGTGTACGTTTGTCAGTGCGTGATTGTTAATTGGTCCCTTGTACTCTCTTATTTTTGACATTGAGTATGGGCAGGGATGGAGTAGACCCCGGTTCTACGGCCCTGCTGTTTCCATTATAATTGTTCTGGGAAGCAAAATAAGACGTTGCAGGTCGATTTCCAGGACCACATACTTCGTACAAAAGCCCTCCCCATCGGAAATCTGAACTTGGAATTCATAAGTGCCCGTTTGGGAGGGCTTTTAACTTTTATGCAGCTGCTTCTGGCTGTGGCTTTGTAAGGTGGGCCTGAAAGCACGGGAACACCTAGAAGCTATGTTTGGTACCTGGCAAGCCCAAATATGCTTTAAATCATCCGATAAATCGATATTTCAAGGACCTATTTCCTTTTTGCAGTTAAAACTAGGTTCATCGAAAAGTTGGTTTATCAACCAAATTAAGGCTGCATTTGGTATTCCTTATTTCAAGGACCTATTTCCTTTTTGCAGTTAAAAACTCGGTGTTCACATAGGCATTTTAACTGCAAAAAAGGAGGTAAGTTCTTAAAATAAGGAATGCCAAATGCAGCCTTAAAACATACTCGGACTTTCAGGGATTTTCACCAAACAGGGCTTCTAAGATTTCTACGTGGGTCCCACCTTACAAAAACAAGAAGCCATGAAAGCCCTCCCAACTCCCAAGTATTTTAGGGGGAGAGAGAGAGATATTATATGATCAAATGGCTGGATCTTAGTTTGGAATTTGGATCCGCATCAAAATTACACTACAAAAGCAAAATATCAAAGGCTAAAATGGGCATCCCAAAATAAGCATGGTTCTAATCTGCTTAACACACAAGAGGTGGCAAGTCAATGGACCCCAGACCGCACTACACGTCTAGTGGCTCATATCCAATTCAATACCTTTCAAAGTGGCACTTTCGGTTCAAGGGTCAATTTGTTTTGACGAGAATATGGTCTAGCTAGGTCACTGTAACCCCAACTTGGTTTTCAAAACTCTCTAGCCAGATTTACTTTGTCTGCCCCAAGGATACCACATAATGAGATCATGGGCACCATGTAATAGGCCAACCATCTAATCCTAGTTTTACTGAAACCTTTTTATTGAATTCTTTTACATATAACATCACCATCATCACTATCATTTAAGCCTTGTCCTAACTATATGAGATCATGATCATGGGTTTAGTGTCATATCCATTGTTCAGTAATATATTCTTACTAGTTAGATACAATTCTCTATAGCTAAATATAAATGGAGTGATTAGGGCATATCCCATATGAGCTATGTCTATTCCCTTTTCCCTAGTGAAAAATACAAAAAGCCACTGTTTGTTATCATGGTAGTAAAAAAACATAGGGATGTTTTGTCTTTTAATTAGGGGTGTACCCCTGATTCAGTTTGTTTCAAGTGAAAATTTCATTTGCATTAGAGTAAATGCCTAAGAGTGCAAAAGAGTAGAATGTAAGTTCAGGTTTATTTTTTGCTTCAGATTTAACTGTCTTATTTGTTTGTTAGGAGTAAAATAGGAAGAAAAATAAAGAGAACGGGGGTACGAAGAGCCGAAGAGGGTTATTGTTTGAGTGAGGTAGGATGCAAAATTATGTGGTCCTTGCTTTACATGAGAGAAAACCGAGTAGTAGGAATGTGGTGCAAATTTTGCATCAGTTTTTTAAATGTATAATCTGTATTGCCGATAAGTGCAAATAAAACAAAAAGTACAAATTTTACATCAGATAGAAGTACAAATCATAATAACAAAGGAACAGGGGAAAAACTGAACCAGGGGCAAATTTTGTATGATATGCCCAAATCACTCCCAATAAATAACAAAAGTATGCACTCATATATTAATTTTTATTTGTATATAAACAAATGTCTTTTGTCTTTTCACTTGGCTGTGCCCCGTTTAACAATAATGGGATATGCCCATATCCATGGTACAATTTCAGTGACAGCCTAAAGGGGGGTCCACCTATTTGACACATCAGAAACTATCTTTTGTTCATATTGTAAGTTTAGCACTTGTCACGTGGCCAAAAGACCTGAAGTTAAATCTCTTATATTTTATTGCATCTGTAATTTTGTATTAATAGATGGATGGATGGATGGGCAAACATGGATCTCTGATATTTGATTGATTCAAAACATGGCGAACATGAGAATCCTCTATTTGGTCAATGGTCTATATATTGGTTATATTATTCCTCCATATGCCTGAGACAGGAGAAGTAGTCTAAGCAAGACCAAGTGTCCACTTCCAAAACCTTTATTTTTTTCATCTTGAAAATTCCATCCAACAATTTTCTCGTAGAATCTAAGAGCACACTCTAGTATTCTTATTTAGTCTTCAGGTGTAGAATGAGAAATCTCCATTTTATCTACCAGATCTTTTATTCAACTAGTAAGTACGCATGTGCTTTGCACGCGACAATTCTATATGATGATAATGATAGTAATAATATATCCAAAATTTTTTTATAAACTTTTATGTATTTCTTGTTTTTATATTTTATATATTTTTTATTATTAATCGGACGTAGATTGCAAAATCCAAATCTGATTACATAAGCACTTCATCCAAATATGTGATAATCGGATTGAGTTGTCAAGTTTCAAATATCACTGACAAACCTACCTGCTTGATAGGGATGCAAACGGATTGGATCATATTCGAATTAGGGTATATTCGAATATGATCCAATATTATTAACAATAGATCCGATTGCATCTCATAAACATCAATTTGAATATGAATCCGATGAGAAAGTCAAATATTTGGATCTGATCCATTCCAATATAATTTAAAAATAATAAAATATTAAAATATAACAACTTAACTAAAGAAAAACAAAAAATACAAGTATCTTTTCAATTATTTTCATCACATATATACATCTTTTATAAAAATAAAGAAATAATATAAAAAATTTATAAAAATGCAATACAAATAATATATTTATAAATAAATAAATAACATATATATATATATATCAGATTGGATAGGCAGTGATCCGAATTTGACTTAGTTTATAATCGGATCCTATTATCCAACCCAAAGATCTAGATTGGGGATATCTGGATTCGACAAAAAGGATCAGATTGGTCTGATCCACTTGCACCCCTACTGCTTGGCTAGATTCTTCATTTTGTAATGTTTTTTTTTGTGTATCTTTTTTTTTTTTGTTTGTTTATCAAAAAATTATAAGATTTAATTAGAGTGAATTAAAATGGTGAAAAGTAGTAGTTTAATTTACAATTTAAATCTCACAGTTAAATAGGGACTAAATTCAAAAATGAATATTTTAGTCAAAAGAAAACTCCACAATCTTATTCATGTTTTTAATAGTAGTGTAAATATAGAATTATAGATGTATTCAACTTTTACTATAGTTTTTTCTTTCTTGGTATTTTTGTGTGCAAAACTAATTCCGATATTTTGCACTTACTTTTTGTTTAATATGATAAATATATGATATTATACATGTGTATGAATGCTTTTTTTCAAAATGTATGTATTTTTTATTTTTTTTATTTTTTTATTTTTTATTATTTATTTATGATATTAAAGTTTAATACATTTAATCCAAAATTTGAACTATTTATTATTAATTTTTATATTTCATTTTGGCCAGTTCTATATTATGTATTTCATTTTCATTATCAATAAAAATAAATCGATTACATAAATGTATTTAATTTTCTACATCTTTTGTAATTTTCTATATTTATTTCTATTTTAAAAATTTTATTACCTAACTATGACTTCGTAGATTGATCAATTTCATTTGTATAGTTGAATTGCTTAACCACCACTTGGATAAATAATGGTTTTTTTTAGTCAATTTTAAAATATATGGATTTATACTGTTAAAAATATTGACGTATATCTAATTAATAGCATTTATTAGTGAAAAATAACTTAAAAATATAGGATTTAATTAAGTGAGGTGAAAAGTAATAATTGAAGTTACATTTTCATTCCTTACAAATAAAAATGGATTAAATACACAAATATGGGCATTTTAGTAGCCATTAAAGCTGACATTAAAACTATAATAAAATAACTTTTATACCCTTTCTCAAACAAAGAAATAAAGAGTAATTTTAGTCAAAAAAACTTTCACACTACATTCATACTTTTATATATAGTATAGATTCTACACTATTTTGTATTTTTGACTAGTGCTTATGCTTAATTACCAGTTCCTATGATGTAATATGTTTAAGAAATAAATTAGGTAAAGAAATTTTATTTAAGCATAGAAAAAAAGGATTAGTTATATAAAGACCAATGGTGTTTCTTTTCTTTTCTGTTTTTTTGTGAAAATAAAGCAGCAACTTTCCAACATAATCCATTCAAAATTCAATACTATCATGTTCTATGAGATTTCCATGTAACAATATAATTTAAATAAAGCAGTCAACAGCTTTTTGATAAATAAATAAATAAATAAAGCACCAATACGAAACTGAATTCAAACCTGCTACCCACAAGACACTAGAGCCACACATTGGGAACATCTCCCTGTGAAATCAAGGGTTGTATAGTGCAATGGTAAAATCTCGGGAAGATGGGTTCAAGTTTGATAGCAGCCACTTTGTGGTAAAAGTGCTGGAGGTTAGGTGTGTATTCAGTCAACCCCTCAGCTGCCTTTAAATTAAGTTTTGAAAGTCAAGATAATAATCCTATGTCATATAAATTAAAAAATCTATATAATTTATGGGATTATGAAATGTAAGTTCCTTGCCATGAATGGTTTAATATTAGAGTCAATTCAAGCCTTCAGTCTAAAGGGGGATGCTCTAGATTGGTCACATAACCTAACATGCATTTGGACTTTTCCATGTGTATAACACCATGGATTTATTATATATGAAATTATAAATAAAATAATAAACAAGAAAAATGCTTTGGGAAGTTAAAACTGGTGAACAATTAGCATGGATCTCGATTGCATTGCTATAAGCAAGCTCCCTAGTTAATTTGTTCAAATTCCAAATGATCATATATATATATATATAATCTGATCTGAAATACCTATGGAATTCGGACATAATCCGATCGATATTTCTTTAAATGAAGAAAATTTAAATTAAAAAAAAAAGTTTGTTATTTATAATAAATTCATATAAATATGAAATGTTGAATTTATTATCATGAATTTTATATAATTAAATAGAATTATATTATACTAGTGGGAAACCTGTGCAAATGCAGAGGAAGAGATAGAAAATGGTAGAATTAACAAGTGAAATAAACTTCAATATTTAATTATAATGCTTGGAAATTTAACATAGTTCCCAAGTGAAAAGATAATTAAATAAAATAGATGTTTAAACAAAATAAAAAATAAAAGAAACTAAATAATATACTTGTATGTTGTCTGTGAGGAGACATCAAGCATGAAGCATAGAAATATACTAAGAACTCCAAATTTTACAATAAGATTCCAATATGAACCATGTGCTGTGAAGAGAAAGAAAAGTTGCATAAAGATTAGTTAAAAGAGTAACTCTAGCACTCAAGTCAGAGTGAGAAGCTGACTAAAAAGCTCTTCTCCTCACTTGTGCTGTTCATTTGTTAGGTATCACCTGGGTGGGTGATTAATTAAGCAAGTCTGCCCATGTAGTGTTCTATCAAGATCATCCATCCTCCATCCTCTGTCTCGAATATATATATATATATGGACCAACAAATCTGGAATAGATAATTGTTAACATCTATATACTTGAGTCAAATTTTTTATTACTTTGTGGTGGGTGAGCTCAATTGAATAGAATTTCTCACCCTGAATGTATGATAAAGGCAGAGTAGCTATACAACTGTGAAGGCTAGATAGATAGAAAGTACAAACCTTGCTTCTCATTGATAATCTGAAATATAAACCCGTTAATTATTTTTTTTAGATATGGATAGTTGAAATACCAAATAAACTCCCTAAGGAATATGAATTTTTCTTTTTTGATAAGCAAAAGAATATTGTGATAGGCTATGTAGTGATTATTCTATTCTTCTCTATGTGGAATGTTGAAGTAATTGGACTCATGTACAAATCAAAATCTCAACATAATTTAATCCCACAGAAAATCAGTAGCATTGGGAGCATCCTTACCCATCCTTTCATCTGCAGCCATACCTTCAACTACTGATATGCATGCACCAACTGCAGCAAACTGTCAAATGAGCAACTGCAACAGAACCAGTTGCACCCAAAGCCAATGCTCTAATAGCACCAACAACAACACCTGTGCCTACTCTAGTGTAGAAAGCTCTGCATTCTCCACAACCAAATAACTTCAAACATGCACTTGGTAAGTAAGTTAGTTTATAATGTATAAATTAATAAATTGGGAAACATAACAAAAGTCAAATTAAACATGTGAACATTGATCCATAAGCCATCCTTTTTTAACATTTGTTATAAATGCTTGGTCAGAAATACATATAATTAATTTTTATATGTATAAATATACCTTTGAGACTTGCCTACAGGGATAAATCCATGTCATCAACCGTTGTAGACTTGTAGGTCCATTTGAGAGATGGAATTCTTCATACACCAGCGGTTCATGTATTGGAAAAAAACAAAGAAAAAGAAAGTAGTAATTTCTAGTAATAGTAGGGTGGTTTGCATATCCATGGAAAGGGTGGGTATGGTAGGTAGATACGTACCTGTAAGTTTTCTTGACACTTTCCATGAGAATACTAAGGGTCCGTTTGGTTTATAGTCAGAATCAGAATCAAAATCAAAATCGTTTGGAATTGGAATTGTCAATTCCCATAGTTTGTTTGGTTCATATAAGAATGGGAATTGGAATTAGGTGCAATGAGATTTCATTCCCAAAAAAGGGGAAGAGAATGGCCATTTCACTAGAATAGAAATGGGATTCCAATTCCACCCAACCAAATAGTTGGAATAAGATTGACCCATTTTGCTTCCAATTTTAAATCTCTATTCCTATGAACCAAACAGGCCCTAAGTTTTTCTGATGTATTCGATAAGATAGAAGTTATTGAATATGAGAATCTGTTTGATAGTGAACTGGGTATAGTCCAAAAGGCAATGTAGAGCCAATTTAATAGTGGTACTCCTAAGACATTGAAGGACATCTTTACATTGAATAGGATGATGTTTAAGACCAATTTGTTTAGAGCTCTCACGATATCTTAATGTTTAGTTAAGATACCCTTTTGTTTACCTATTATCTTAAAAGTAATACCAAGTTTTTTTGACAACTGAGTATCTGTACCCTTCCGTTATCCTTACACATATGACACCATGTGAGTTATAATTTTTTTTAAACCCAATATTACCCCGTCGATGTTTCCATCATCGCTGCAACTGCCGCCGACGATGGTGCTGCCTTTCACAATCTCAAATTCAAGAGAATGGTGGAAGTGATTCCAAACTCTACTCCCAACGACATGGCAACGCTCGTCCAACTCCACTCCCAGAACGATGCGCATGGCAACCTCTGAGCCAACTAGACCACCGGCGACATGCCAACGCCTCTCGTCACAAAACTCAGGAGTCAGGACACTGAGCTGGCTCGGTCCTTAACCAACGACGGCGATAAACCCCTCCACCTCTGGCCCTCTCTCTCTCTCCCCTTCGTTTTCTCTCGTTCACATCCCTTTGTTTCATTAAAGCCGCTGCAAGCAGTGGATTTAAACTCAGTACCAAGGAAAGCGAACCAACGATAAAAAACATGCAGAGCCCAAAACGAACACCGTATTAAAATCCCATTCCTAAAAGCTCAAACCTAAACACATCACATTTGGAAAAGCCTAGTTCCTCCAGCTTTCGTCTGCCAGCACCCCTCGAGTAGCAAGATCCACCATCTCCATACCTGCGATCATGGCCATAGCCACCACCGCCACCGTTGCGGAATCCTCTGTCCCGGTGCCCCCACCACTGCTTCCTCTGGACTGCGCCTGGTTGACGGTGATGTTTTGGCTGTAGAGAATCTGTCCGTTCATCCCTTCAATAGCATCCCTCATGGACTTCTCATCACAGATGGTGATGAACCCAAACCCTCTAAATCTACCGGTCTCGTGATCACTGATGATCTTTGATTCCAAAATTTCACTGTAGGGATTGAAAGCCCTCTCGAGAGATTGATCGTCGATGGCCCATACGAGATCATTAATGAAGTATCCAATCATAATTTATATTTTCAGCTACTAATATCCCACTTGACAAGTCTACCCCACATCCCCCATGAGAGAAGCTCCTCTGGAATTGATCAAGCCCCTTCTCTAGAGGACCCAAAAACAATCCACGACCAAGTGGCACAGACATGAAGCCTCTCTTGATTGGACCAAGCTCCATCTCTTCTACAATATCTCCCTCTCTCATCTACCTCCCATTATTCACCAGCTATTCTTGGGGTTCGTCACTCAAGTGTTACTCGAACGGCTTCATCTGAAGAACTCGATTTCCTGTTTGATTTCTCAGGTTCATAACTATGACACTACTGTAGATTACGAGCGAAGGCATGTGCTGAAATGGAACTCGCTTTATCGGAGAATCTCGTTGATGGAGAACCCCGAGTTAGGTTCTTCCACTGGTTTGGACCAATGCGAGGAAGGAAGGAAGCTTTCGAATTTCTTCACGAGTCCAGATGGCACCTTCCGAGTCCAGAAGGCTCGATGCCGGAGTCGTCTTCCCGTTTTTTGATAAAACTGTTAAACTGCGTTGTGTTGGACGAATTTTGGAGAGAGAGTCCTCATCATTCTCAGTTTTTCTCTTAACACAAGGGCAAAAGGGACATTTTCATATTGCGATGGAAATTGTCAGTGAAAATGGTTTAAGAAAATATGTAAACACTAAAGATAGAGTTAATTAATTAGCTAGTTTAAGAAATTTTCTCTAAAGCATATTATTAAAAAATAAAAAAATAATAAAAAAAGGAAAAATAAAACAAGAAAAATAGAAGAAAGAAAAAAAAAATCTAATGAAGGTATAGAAACAGGAAAAAGGGACAGGCTCCCACATTCCCGAGCTCAAAGTGTTCTCCCTTGGACATGGTTTTTAAAATCGAACTAGATCGGACAGTTGGACCAGAAAAACTGGGAATTGGTCACCTGATTGGTTCTGTTTTTCTTTAAAACCGTTTTTTCCCTAAAATCGTTGATTTTGGTCAACAAACCGCTGAACCGGCTAGTTAACCATTCGAATCTTTTGAACCGTTTGAACGGTTTTGACTGTTTTCCAATTTTTTTTATTTTTTTTTTTTTGTCAGAACGGACCGGCCATTTGGATCAGTAACTGGACCCCTGACCGGTTTGGTCACCAATTCGTTTTTTAAAAACCATGCCCTTCGATTCTCTCCCTCATCCATGCCAACTTGAAATCTCTCCATCCTTCACAAAATCAGCTTCACTTCAATCTCTTTAATCTCCCCTAGCTTCGATGACATCACTTTGAACATGACTTCTACTCTTTAGGTATTGTTTAATTTCACTTAAAATAAGTATTTATTCAAATAAGTGTTTAAAATAAGTAGTGGAACCACAAAATAAGTGAAAAATAAACACTTATTTATGTTTAACAAATAAATCAGGAATAAGTGTTTATTTCAAAATTAAGTACTTAAAAATAAACAACATTTGGATTGCTTACATAAATGCTTATTGAATAAGTGCTCTTTCAAACTAAAAAATTCAAAATATCCAAATTACCCCCATAAATGGAGAAAACCCTGTCTTCTCCATTCACGTAGGTCAAGCAACGGCAGGTTCAAAGAGAGGGGGCGATTAGAGACTTCTCAAACAGCTAAAAACAACGAGTGGGTGGCTCGTTTTTGAGTTTCTTTGGTTTCTCTTGCATCCAAACTCCCTTTTTCTCTGTATTTTTGAATTTTTTTAACGCTTGACCTTGTTCTCTACATTTTTCCAGATTTGGTTTTTTTGAACAAAAAACTCATTGGAAAACCACCAGCGGCAAGAGGTACGACTTCCTAATCGCAACTCTTGGGTCATTTTAGCGTTACTACTTTTTTTGTACATTTTAGTGAAAACCAAAATTGTTTTGGATTTTCTAGGATATTAACTGAATAATGATGCATTGTTAGATGTTTTGGGGTATATAATGATCTGTATGAATAACAATTTGTTGGATTTTGTTGAATATTACACCAATTATATGTAATTATTGATATTTTTTGTTATTTTTTTGCATATTCCAATTTTTGTTTTGATTTTTTGAAATATTAATGTGAATAATTGGTGATATCTTTTGCATAATGCATTGAGTAATGTACATTTGTTAAATAGTCTTGTGGTGCTTTTCCATATTTTTTGCTTCTTGCATAATGCATATTTTTTATTTTTGAACTAATATGCAATTTCTGATTTTTATGCTATTTATCACATAAAAATAGTTAATAGTGTGTTGATGTTAACAATAATCATCATCATCATAATAGTGCCATGTGTGGGCCCATGTGGCATTCCACATGCGCTACATGTGGATCCATAGCTGTCTTGTAGTAGTGATGTGGCAAGTTCCTTTGAAATAAACAATATAATATGCAAAAACCACTATTTATATGGGTTTGGAAAATAGGAGGATAAAAATGTCATTTCCACAAAATTAAGTATTTATTGGAGAAGTATCTCGCCAAACATTTTCACCCCAATAAGTACTTAAAATAAATATAAGTGGTTTGGGAAAGGGGTCTCCAAACAACAATAAGTACTATTTCTCAAACCACTTAATCACCAAACTATTAGTTTCTTTTCAAACAATATGGCGGAGTCCGCGTGGAAGATGAATCGCTTCTATTGCAAATGTAACATGTTCCATGACGAAAAGGAAGTAAAACCTCATTGTGTCAATAAAACAAAATGGAGAGAGCATCATTGAGATCGACTATGCATCCAAAAGAAAAAAGAAAGCATTAAAGTTTTTCTCAAACAAATCTATAATGGAAACTAATGGTTCATTGATTGCCATAAAAGATGAGATGAGAAAGGATGGGGTGAGAAAGATTAGGATGGAAAGAGAATATATTTTTTTCTCAAATTTGCATTCCATGTTTGTTTCCCAAGAAAGAATAGGCTCAAGATTCATGCTTCGTATGTTTTCTAAGAAAATTTATCAGTTTTGCAATGTGACGTTTTCAATTGCTTGACATTATTCATACCAACACATGCAATAATATGATATATTTATTGATATGACGTGTGTTTTGTCACATGGCAATGTGGCATACAAGTAAAATGGTACATATTCCATCCATTGCCAGGTGGCAATAAAATTTGACAAAATGACAATTATTGGAAAATGGGACAAACAATCTTTTCTTCATTTTAGACAATCTGATATAATCATGGCTACTAGGCTGACCATGAGGAAATTGATGATCAACCATGAGGAAATTGATGATCAACCATTTCGGCCGAATTTGTCCTTCTGAAGATTCCTTGTTCACATCATTTTCTTGCGTGAAAGAATATGCCTCTTCGAGTTTAGGCTAATGTATGTTGATGAAGGGTGATTTGGTTCGACCTAGCAAGAAGGGGATACGTGGGTATGATCTAATCAAGGGATGACAGTTCAGCCTACTAAGCCTATTTTGCAACATTTAGAGCTCGGGTATTCAGCCACCTCGGCCCAAAACCCACTTCGGTGTAGAGGCACCTTGGCATCCAATCCAGTTCGAGAGTAAACAATCAAAGTACTAGCTCGGAGCTAATGACCCGAATCGCCACATAACCGACTCCAAAGGTCTCTCCAACAAATCCCAAGTTACTCGAGATCACGATGAGCTAACAAATCCAGACTTTTCCGAGATCATGATGAAAACTCATCCCGGCTCCGCTAGAGTTGGAGGTGAAATGATAAGCCTTATCTACATACTGCTCATTCAAAAGCGGAACGAACCTTATCTCCATACCCCGGAGATCCCGGAGCTCTTTCGTGAGACCCACGACTACTCCAGTATATAAAGACAGAAACCTCAAGGCAAAGGTACGCATGATTACTCTATTCTCTAGCACTCAAGCTCTTAAGCATTCAGCTCGCATTTACAACATACTTACTGACTTAAGCATCGGAGCGATCTCGTCGGATTAACTACCCCGGGCTCTCTAATAAACTGTTTTACAGATCGATCCAGCTCGTCGTCCACCTAGAGTCCAAATCACCTTCCAAATAAGAATAATCAGATCGCACAGCATCATGTGCTATGCAGTGTGGAAATTCTACTATGGTAGATGCAAAATTGATTATAGCTTCCTCGTACGTGTTGTATGAGCACGGCTTTTGAAGACAACATAGTATTTGCCCATTAAAAGCTATAGTTAGCATAACATGGACATTAAAACATGCCAAACATTTTATCAACTCATATTAAAATGGCTTGGGAAAACTTGTCCAACAATCATCCATTCACTTATTCATTCAATCATCAATGCATGTGAATCAAAATGGCCATAGATATATACATTAAAACATGCAACATTCACAAGAAATGGCCGAAGTTATCTTGTTATTTATTACATAAGTTAGCAATAAAATGGCCATAGATAGATTAATACTTATCAAAAACAATGGAGAAGTACGGACAGGCCTAATGCAGAATTCTGAATTTTGCTGCAATTCTATAAACATTCAAAAATTTAAAAACCCATACCTATGCATCCATATCCACTGTGAATTAGCATCAATTCCAAGCTAGAACCTACCCCAATTCTACTTAGGGCCTATGAATTCGGACCCTGGGCTGAACAGTCATTCTCCCCAAAAACAACCATCACCAAATATTTATAAAAAAAAAACAGCACCAAACGAGATATGATACATTGTTAGTTATCAGAAATAATCATCCTAGAAATTGGGTCGTGTATACCATGTTATTTATCAATAACAATCATTATAGATGCCTTGTTATTTATCACAAAAATTGTCTTTAAAAACACTAATATTCAGAGCAAACTATCATGACCCATAATCTATCGAAGACAATCTGTTATTCATAATAAAAAAAAAGAAGGAAAGAAATCAACCCAAAGGAAAGAAACAATGTTTAAAAGAAAAAGACCGCATATACCACGTTATTTGTCACAAAATTAGTCCTATTTATTAAAAGAATCATTGCTATTTACCCAGTTACCCATCACAAAAAATGGCTGAATAATACAAACTATTTAACAAAGCAATAACCAATGATAGGTCCCAAAAAAAAATGATATAGATAAATAGATCTTACAATTGAATAGCATGCCTCTGGAAAAAATTGAATAAAACTAAACAAATATCTTAACCTTATGGTAGATCTGTAGATTAAACATGCGTTCATTGTTTTCTATAAGAAAATAGTTGGGATCTCTTACCTTGGCCCGATTTAGCAAGAAGATTTGAACCCTACAAGTACAAAATTGTGGAAAAAAAATTGTTGAATCTACAAGATACAAGTGTATATCTATAAAAAAATCAAGTTAAACTGTCGGAAATAATGGCTTTTGGTCAACGAACAGCCATTTCTTTCCACCGACACAAGGAGACCGATGATTTCAAAAATGGTATGAAAATAGTTATCGGTTATTGGGGGTCATGGTTATTGATGAGGGCGGATTTGGCCCTCCAATGACATTGTGACACCTGGCACATCATGCCAAATAAGTGCAGCCTCTTGACAGCTAGACAACTCGAGCTTGCCATCATGCAGATCGCCACAGGCAGTTCGCCACAGGCAGCTCACCCTCTTATAGCCTGGCAACTTAGATAGCTCGCCACCATGCAGTAGGCAGCTCACCACCATGCAACACACAGGCAGCTCACCATCTTGTAGCCTGGCACCTCAGGACAAATAGGTGACACCCGGGACCACTTTGGCAACAACTTGCCTTTGCTAAGTTGATGGTGTCCCACTAGGCATAGCCTGGCACAGGCACGAGCTGGCAGCCTGGCCCTAGCGCAACCTGGCCTTGGCACGAGCTGGCAGCCTGACCCTGGCACGAGCTGGCAGCCAGGCCTTCGCGCGACCTGGCCCTGGCACGAGCTGGCAGCCTGGCCCTGGCGCGACCTGGCTCTGGCACGAGCTGGCAGCCTGGCCCTGGCACGAGCTGGCGGCCTGGCCCAGGCGCGACCTCGCGGCCTGACCCAGGCACCGACCTGGTAGCCTGACACAGGCGCTAACCTGACAACCTCGAGGAACACACCTCTGTACCCCGCATTTTATGGGATTGTGACTTCTAACGGCTATATTTGCTCACCCACTCCCCGAGTCAGGCAGAAATGGGCAACCTTACCAGTTGGTGGCTTTATCCCCACTTAACACGAAAGCAGGTCCCATCACAGCGGGAATCTAGGAACTGCTCCACCTAACCCATGAGGACTCCAGTATATATAGACCTCACCCCCCAGAGGCAAAAGGGGGGTGGAAAAAGGATGGGTAACCTCTGCTCTCTAGCTCTCTCATTCTCTAATATCATTCTCAGCTCTCCACTAAGTGCTAACTTAGCCATCTGAGAGACCTCGCCGGGTAAACACCCCCGGGTTCTCTGATTTAGTTCTCGCAGGTCCCTTAGCTCCCACCACTTACAAAGATGAGCAAATCACCTCTAGGCAGCTCATCAAGGTAGCTCACCTCCAAGCAGCTCATCAAGGTAGCTCACCTCCAAGCAGCTCATCAAGGTAGCTCACCTCCAAGCAGCTCATCAAAGTAGCTCACCTCCAAGCAGCTCATCAAGGTAGCTCACCACCAGGCAGCTCATCAAGGTAGCTCACCCCCTAGCAGCTCGCCACCAGGGAACTCCACTTCAGCCTCTGAGTCACCGACCACATGGGAGCAGACGAGATGACGAGGTACTTAGCCAAAAAATTGACACATCACGAAAAAATGATACATGACCCGGAAACGGTTACATCATTTGGCGTCGTCTGTGGGAACACACTACGGAAAGTCAAGTTCTCATCCTACAAAAGCTAAGTTCTTATCTTACAAAAAGTTAAGTCCTCTTCTCCCAAAAAGCTAAGTCCTCACCTTTTTAGGAACTGAAGCTCTCGCTTTATGGTTTCCATCTTTTATGAACTCAAAGACTATACAGGGAGCTAACAGACTAAGTAGCTCTAAGGTGCCCCCCGGCGGCCTGGCACGGCCTGCGCGCACCCTGGCACATGCACCGACCTGGCGCGACCTGGCACGGGCGCCGACATGGCGGCCTGGCCCAGGCACGAACTTACAAACTGAAAAGGCACCAGCCCAAAAACAAGTAAGCAAGCTCTAGCTCTCAGATTGTGATTTCTAGCTCGCAATCTACTATGAGAGTACTAACTTAGCCATTGGAGTGACCTCACCGGGTTAGCCACCCCGGGTTCTCTAACATTTAGTTCCTTGCAGGTCTCTAAAGAACAACAAAGCTCATCAATCCAGCTCGGCACCTAGTTAGCCCAGCGCCTCACAGGCAGCTCGGTACCCAGGCAGCTCGGCACCTCACAAGTAGAGACATCGGCGCTACACTACTGTTGAAAGACCCAGTCGCCTCTACGGCATGGGCAAAGTACAGGAGTGGACTACGAGTCAATCCTCGAAGCCTAAGGGCCACACTACTGCTTAAGACCCAGTCACCTCTACGGCATGGGCAAAGTTCAAGAGTAGACTATGAGTCGCTCCCCGAAGCCTAAGGGCCACACTACTACTTAAGACCCAGTCGCCTCTACGGCATGAGCAAAGTTCAGGAGTGGACTACGAATCGCTCCCCGAAGCCTAAGGGCCACAATACTGCTGAAAGACCCATTCGCCTCTATGGCATAGGCAAAGTTCAGGAGTGGACTACGAGTCGCTCCCCGAAGCCTAAGGGCCACACTGCTGCTTAAGACCCAGTTGCCTCTACGGCATGGGCAACACTACTGCTTAAGACCCAGTTGCCTCTACGGCATGGGCAACACTACTGCTTAAGACCCAGTCGCCTCTACGGCATAGGCAACACTACTACACAAGACCCAGCCACCTCGTCGGCATGGGCAAAGTGAAGGAGAGTGGACTACAAGTCACTCTCAAAATGTAAGGGCTAAAGTACTGAACTGGCAGAAACCTTGGCGCCTCACAGGCAGCTCGCTTCCAAGCAGCTCCCAGAGCCTAAGAAACTGAATCATTGCCTATGAGCTCGTCGAATTACGGTCCAAAAGGAGAAATCTACTCCCTTCACCGAGTTACTTTCATCTCGGGAGTGGGGGGCAAATGATGAGTGCGGATTTGGCCCTCCAATGACATTGTGACACCTGGCACATCATGCCATTTAAGTGCAGCCTCTTGACAGCTAGACAGCTCGAGCTCGCCATCATGCAACTCGCCACAGGTAGCTCACCACAGGCAGTTCGCCACAAGCAGTTTGCCACAGGCAGTTCGCCATAGGCAGCTCACCCTCTTATAGCCTGGCAACTTAGACAGCTCGCCACCATGCAGGACTTACACGCAACTCACCACCATGCAGCACTTACAGGTAGCTCGCCACCATGCAACATACAGGCAGCTCGCCATCTTGTAGCCTGGCTCCTCAGGACAACTAGGTGACACCCGAGACCACTTTGGCAACAACTTGCCTTTGCTAAGTTGATGGTGTCCCACTAGGTATAGCCTGGCATAGGCACGAGCTGGCAGCCTGGCCCTATCGCGACCTGGCCCTAGCACGAGGTGGCAGCCTGGCCCTGGCGCGACCTAGCCCTGGCACAAGCTGGCAGCTTGGCCCTGGCGCGACCTAGCCCTGGCACGAGTTGGCAGCCTGGCCCTGGCGCAACCTGGCCCAGGCGCGACTTGGCGGCCTGAGACAGGTGCCAACCTGACAATTTCGAGGAACACACCTCCGTACCACGCATTTTATGGGATTTTGACTTGTAATAGCTATATTAGCTCACCCACTCCCCGAGTCAGGCAGAAATGGGCAACCTTACCAGTTTGTGGCTTTATCCTCACTTAACACGGAAGCAGGTCCCATCACAACGGGAATCCAGGAACTGCTCCACCTAATCCACGAGGACTCCAGTATATAAAGACCTCACCCCCCAGAGGCAAAAGGGGGGCGAAAAAAGGATGGGTAACCTCTGCTCTCTAGCTCTCTCATTCTCTAATATCATTCTCAGCTCTCCACTAAGTGCTAACTTAGCCATCTGAGTGACCTCGCCGAGTAAACACCCCCGGGTTCTCTGATTTAGTTCTCGTAGGTCCCTCAGCTCTCGCCGCTTACAAAGATGAGCAGATCAACTCCAGGCAACTCATCAAGGTAGCTCACCCCTAGGCAACTCGCCACCAGGGAGCTCCACTTCAGCCTCTGAGTCACCGACCACATGGGAGCAGACGAGATGATGAGTTACTTAGCCAAAAAATTGACACATCACGAGAAAATGATACATGACCCGGAAACGGTTACATCAGTTATGATCATACCTTAGCTGGAGATCGACGGGAACGATGCTGGTGACTCAACCATTGTAGACGTAGGTAGGTAGTGAGGGTCGGGTGTACAAGGTTGAGAGGAAGAACCCAATATTTCTTTCTCATAGTTTTCTTTTCTCACTAAGTCACACCATTTCAATGCGACCCCACTTCCTTGTTTTTGGAAACCTGTGTCCCATGGTTTTCCATGCCATTCATTCAAACAAACGTTGGAAAAAGAGAATCTAATGGGAATATTCCCATTTTTCCATTCCCATCATAGGAATATTCCCACTTCCTTGTTTTTGGCATTGAAGTTGATTTCTTGAAAATTAATGCCATGTCGGAGCCCCATCAACATTAGATGAATCACTACTCAAATTGATTTTTGAAATCAGCCCTTTTTAGGGATCACCTTTTTTTATGAGTTCTTGAGAATCAATACCAAACACACTCAAAGCTTATTTCTCAAAAATAGACTTACATGGTAGAAATGATACCAAATAACAAAATTTACCAAATTTTGAAAAATTGATAAGGAATAATCAACACCAATACCAAACATCACCTAAATCCAAATAATGGAAACCCAACCCATACTAAAAATGTAATTGATTAAAATTCTATTGTAATAATGAAACTTAAAGACAAACAACTTTACATAGAGAAATACAAGAAAAGGAGTTGGCAAGGAGAAAAGAGAGGAGAGAGGGTATGCTGAATTCCTGAGGTAGCCAATTGAAGGAATTATAAACGGCATAAGGGAGAGAGAGAGAGATTTGGGTGCATTTGGTTGCAGTGCAAATAAATTTATTTGCACTGATGCAAAACTATGGTGGTTCAAATGATTTTGATGCAAATTTTGATTTATTTTTGTGTTAAAATTTACCGTATTTTGCTTGAGTTCAATACAAATGAAATAAGATAAGACATGAAACAAAATAAAGAAAAACCCAAAGCAAAATTAAACCATAATTTGTATCCTTTTCATTTACATTCCCATACATTTGTACTAAGTACAAAATAAGATTGATAAGGTTAAATCTGCATGTAAGACCGAATCTAAAATAATCAGATCCACTGAAAGTTGGATATTAGTATAATAGTATTATCTTAAAATCAAGGGATAATAGCATGTAAGGGCAATTTTTGGGCCCTAATATCAAGAAAAGTAATATTTTTAAAAAATAGGGTAACTTTTGAAAAATAATATCAATAAAGGGTAGAATCACTATTCATCTTGTTCCTCTTGCAATCTATTCATCAGTGCTGCTGCCCGCCGCCGCCTCCGACAACATTGCGAGAGGTAGAGGCGACGGCAACGACGCTGGTGGTTATTTCTCTGCCCAATGCAGGCACCTCCGCCCACCAATGTCGCCATTGCCTCTATCTCCACCCACCTCCAGCAACATTACTAGAGGTGGAGGCGGAGGCGACGGCGAGCGGCAGCGCTGGTGAATAAACTATAGGAGGAAGAAGATGAACAATGATTCTGCCCTTTATTAATATTATTTTTCAAAAATTATCCTATTTTTGAAATTTGTTTAAAAATATTACTTTTACTGATATTAGGACCCAAAAGTTGCCTATATAAGCTTCATGATTTGTTATCCTATTATCCCTAAAATCAATTCAATTTAGGTTGAGTATATATAAGCTTCATGATTTGTTCTTATAAGCCTCAGAAGCACAAATCCCCGATTTAGGCTTTGTGTTTTGCAGTTTTGGGGTTCAAAACCTTAAAAAAATGTTTTGACTTTAGATTATATTGTTTTTATAAACAATTCTCATCAAACACTCAAAGTACTCCTTGACTCAATTTTCTTATTCATAGTCCAAAGTTCAAAAGCGTTCATCCAAATAAAGCGTTAGTCCCCTGAATTTCCTTCTCTTTCAACGTTGTTCCTTGTCAGACTAGGACTACACACCCAACGGTTGAACTGAAAAACCGGTGACTCATCATCATCATCAGTGAGCATTCGGTGGGTCCCAATGTTTTAACAACGATCCGTGAAAACCGTAACTCAGTGAGATTTCCAGTTTTTCATGTAGTCCGACTCTGACAACATTACTTTATTTGATAATAAAGTAACAGTATCAGAGACGGGATCTACTCCTCACATGGGGCGCCTCACAATAATCTCACAGGCACACGGTGGGATGTGCCTGTGAGGCGCCCTGTATGAGGAGCAGATCCCAATTCTACTTGACCCACCAAACTGTATCAATTATATCGGTTGTTTTTGTCCCGATTACTAATTGGGCCACTTTCGGTTCTTACTTGTTCTGAATTGATTCAGAGAGGAGATTATTTTGTTAATAATATTGAAAAGGGTTCATCTATGATATAAGAAAGATATGATATCTAAAAAATTTCTCACCAGTCAATTGGAATCATAAACATGATAATCAATCAGGTGTTATTTATCAAAATTCATGAGTGGATTTTAATTGATCAAAACTCTTTTAATACCATATCTTTCTAGCATCATAGATTTTTAATCAAAACGGTTTTGAGTCTATGTTTCATTCCAATTAAATAAAAATAATCAGTTTGAGACTAGTACTGTACTAAATCAGACCCGGTCCATTGACAGCACTAAAATAAAAATGCCCCTAACCCTAATTTTGGTTGGGGGTGGAAGGCAAGCAGAGTAGGATGTTTTGAAGAAAGGTTAGAGAATTCTGCGGCTTTGTGGCATTACTACGGTTCCTAAATGGGAAAATAACCGTACCTAATTCAGAAATAGTGCCCACGTCGCCAAGAGTTGCGCATACTTGTTTTGTTCACGCCGGACATACATAAAACGTAGTCCTGTTGGACTGCAGAGCATCGTATACGTCCTGCGTTAGAGCTCTCTCACGTACTAGTAGTCTAGTCCTATTCAATGTGTTGTTCTTTCACGTTGATTGTTGAATTTTCCCACCCACCCCCCCTTTTATAAAGCTGCTCTCTTAAACATATTCTACTGTCTTCCTTTGCTCGCCTCGATCGGATCCAATGCGATATGGCATATCCAAGTTTGATTCGTTGATATTCGGATTCAAATCGAATTTAAATTGCAAAATATTTTTTCAATCACGTTAGTTATAAATTAATCAAATTCGGATCACCCTTAATCGAATGAATGGATATCGGTATCGCTTGCACCTCTACTACATTTCTTCCCGGTTTATAAGGAATTGGTTTATCCGTTCACTGACGTTGTTATAAAAGAGATCACCGGATTTTGCTTTTCAGTCGGCGATGGCTATTTTTTGAGCGGTAATGGACGTAATATCGTGGCGAACCACATCTTCCTTGAATCCAAATGCTCCATTGTTCGTTCCATGGGCTTATCGGACGGTGAAAGATTTTTCCTACCAATGGTGAGAGCTGGTCCAGACTTCTCCTTGGTTTCGTGATTATTGGCTCCTGGAGTGCTTCCAAGAGCCTTCCCCACACTGGTACCACCGGAGACCTCCTTGGTTTTTGCTCAGTATGCACTCTTCGTTCTCAACATGGCTTCAATGAACCAGCATCTTTCTCTGTCACTAGACTCTGGTGCGGATTTCAACAACAACACTAGGGGAGTAGACGAACTTCAGCATAATGATCTCTCTGACACCATTTTCAAATCATATATACAAATCACTGGCCAATCATCACCTGATTTCTCCAAGATCCAAACATTCCTCACCTCATCCCGATGCATATGCCTCGAGAGAATCCAAACCTATGATCCTACCTGGTCCTGCATTAACGGTAGTTTCGTTGTCTTCAACCTCCTTTGTATCCAAAGTTGGGCTCACCAAACGTTCAATCTCGTCGTTGAACAAGCTGTCACTCGCCTCTTCTAGGAACTCTTCCCTTCACCCCACCCCACTCTCTTCAACTATTCTCAATCCTCAAACTAGAACTCTCTACAACTATCCTCAATCATCAAACCGGATAGTTGCAGAGAACCCACCTTTCCGAAATTCTTGGTTCGTTCTTCTTAAATTCTTTCTCATAAGTTGCTCCTCTTTGGAGTATAAAATGTTGATAGGGGTATTTTAGTAAAAATCAGATATACATTAATTCGTAAAAGGTAAAATAGGTATTTTAAAAAAATAGTCATCAATGAAACTATAAAAGAGGTTTTTATGATTGTAAAAAACTTCTGGGATGTTTTTGTATTTTACCCTTTAAAATATTATTGTCTTATTGGATCAAATCGGTTTGCATTTAAATTCGGACCAACGTCACTCGTGGATAAAAGGGCATCATTGTAAATACGTAAAAAAACTTTAAGCAAGTTTCTGTGTCAACACGAAACATTTGACTCATCCCATCTGCCTCTCGCTTTACTGCAATTAACAGGGTCACAGGGGATTCTTACCACGTGGTAGAATCTAATTAATTGACGAGTCCTTCCACACGCGCAAATCTCGCCTCTGGTTTTCAAATGACAATATTACCCTCAGATCCCTTCTTTTCTCATCCTCCCCTCCCGAGCCCCAGGCTTCGGAATTCTACTAATTTCCAAACACCTTAAAAATAAACCGGGTCGGACCCACGAAGGTAATATTCTGATTCTAGGCCTACAGAACCCTAGACCGGTCTGGCCCAATAGCTCACCATATCTGCACAACTTAGTAAATAAACCGGATTGACCCACTATGCCGTCAGTGTTGATAGCTTCAACCACCACGTGATACGTGAAACATATTGGAGGAGAGAAGAAAAAGCTTGATCGAGTCATGAGCTATGCGGTTGAACATTGACCCGAATTGGTCCGGTTCTCTAGTTACATTGAAATAATTTGAAACTAGTGAATGACCCTGTACTTCGTACAGGGAAGTTAATTATATATATATATATGAATAAACATTAATAATTTTTATTATCATTTTTTATTATTGTTTATAAACTGCCATTTTTCAAGACACTCATACAGTCTATGGGTCCACATAAATTGACCCTTATATGTCAAACCCGTAAAATTATATAGGTTACTAAATTCAACTTGAACCATTTATTACTTTAATTTAACCATTCTTATTATTATTAGTTTATTTTAGTATTTAATTTAAATTTTTTGTTATATAGTAATAATATTAACTAAATTTGTAATTATTTGAATATTTACTTAAAATATTTTTTTCCAACCGATTATAATATATTTTTTAATTCATATTTTGCATTTAATAATAAACATTAACGATTTGGCTTAACAATTTTAATGACAGTTAATAATTATTGATTTTTATTTAAGGTTTAATTATTGTATTCGGTAATTATTATGGGGTATGCTTTGAATAAACATTAATAAGAACTGATGATTGTTATTTCGTTTTTATTATTTACTTAATTAAGTACTTGATTATTATTATTATTATTATTATTATTATTATTATTATTATTATTATTATTATCATCATCATTTTTCTATAAATAATTGATTGTTATTATTATTTACTCAATGCAGTAATTTTCAGCAAGTAATTATTTGATTTAATTTGAATGATTTCATTTTTAATTATTTATAATAGACATTTAGGATAGTCTATTTATTTGATTTAAGAGACTTACCATGTTTTATCTAGACAATGACCCCATACCAAGTAAGGGGCAACTACAGTATCATTTAATTTGAAATTTATTATTTAACAATAAAAAATAAATGTCATGTTGAGCAACCCACCCAAAAAAAAGTATCAATAACTTTGAAATCATTAATCTATTTATAAAATAGTAAAATTAGATGATGTCTACAACAATATCACCAATACTACTTAATATTTAGGGACATATGAATGGATAAAAAGAATTTAAATGATATCTATTCAAAGAGGCAAAGAAGGAAGAAAATCATTCAAAGAACTGCTAAGAAAAACAATCCATGCCAAATAACATTTGCGGATGCATTCATCCTTTGAAGTAAGAGATGAAAAATATATGACTACAATCAATCATTATGTATGGTTACAATCAACTAACAATTTAATCAGGACTCCAAAGCCTATCTAACAGAGGAAACATGAAAGAAAGGAGAATAATGGGACCATCCTTAAGTATGGAAGTCACATCCAAGTTAGGTGGCAACACTTTTTTTGGTCGGTCATGGTTACAGATTTTAAGTCTAAGCTCCCCAAAATGCATGTAGACTGGTTAGAATTTATCTTTAGGAAAAAGGCAAGGAAACATGCATATAACATAATGGTATGTTTGAATTATGGGAATTAGTAGATAGAAATAGGAAATGTAGGCTGAAATTATAATTTTGGGCATATTGATGTGTCAAATTCAAGTCAATTAGAATACTCATAGATTTCTAGTTCATTCATTTAGTTGCAATTTGAATATTTTTTTATTCTATATCTTTATTGAGTAATATAGATTAATAATATACTAATAATTATGAAATCAGTAATAATAATAAGTATATTATTATTACTATTATTTACTAATAATATATTCTTATTATGTGTATTGATTTTGAAATCAGTAATATTAAATTATTATTATTATTATGAAATAATTAATTTGTTATAATTATGATTTTAGTTAATTCCTAAAATAATAATTGATTTTCTATTTCTTTTAGTTTAACAATAATGGATAGTTGAAAGTTTATAATTTAACTTTAACCAAATGAAATATTTATTGGAGAATAACAATAGTATTAATTATAATTACTTATAACAATAATAATGTAAATAAGTAACACTAATTATATATTTATAAAACAATTAATATGAATTAATATAAATATAAAATGATTTTGGGAATAGGCAGGTGAGGACGAATACCCAATACCACGTGCTCTCCCAACAGTAATGACTCTGGAAGAGAGAGAGAGATGTGGGCATTGGAAAAAGGGGAAAAAAACCAAGTGCCATGTCACTTCCTAGCTGCAACCAGTATTAGATTCGGAGCTTTTGGGTCCACTGTCTAACCACACCAACAGCTTTGGCTTTGGTTTGGACCTACATTTTACCATCTGAATTAATTTATTCCCAACAATGCCCCTACCCTTACCGATAATTTGCAATGCATCTCTTGCTATAGGTTAACTATTTCACACAACTCCGAGTTTTCTTGTTTATTCTTCTCACCTTTTAAGGAATTGGTCTATCCGTTCACTGACGTTGTTCTAAAAGAGATCATCGGATTTTGCTTTTCAGTCGGCGACGACTATTTTTTTGAACGGTAATGGACGTAATGTCATGGCGAACCACATCTTCCTTGAATCCAAATGCTCCATTGTTCGCTCCATGGGCTTATCGGACGGTGAAAGATTTTTCCTACCATTGGTGGGAATTGGTCCAAACTTCTCCTTGGTTTCATGATTATTGGCTCCTGGAGTGCTTTCAAGAGCCTTACCCACATTGGTACCACCGAAAACCTCCTTGGTTTTCGCTCAGTATGCACTCTTTGTTTTCAACATGGCTTCAATGAACCAACATCATTCTCAGTAATTAGACTCTAGTGCGGATTTCAACAACACTGGGGGAGTAGACGAACTTCAGCATAATGATCTCTCTGACACCATCTTCAAATCATATCTACAAATCACTGGCCAATCATCATCTAATCTCTCCAAGATCCAAACGTTCCTCACCTCATCCCGATGCATATGCATCGAGAGAATCCAAACCTCTGATCCTACCGGGTCTTGCATTAATGGCAGTTTCGTTGTCTTCGACCTCCTTTGTATCCAAAGTTGGGCTCACCAAACGTTCAATCTCGTCGTTGAACAAGCTGTCGCTCGCCTCTTCTAGGAACTCTTCCCTTTACCCCACTCCACTCTCTACAACTATTCTCAATCCTCAAACTAGAACTCTCTACAACTATCCTCAATCATCAAACCAGATAGTTGCAAAGAACCCACCTAACCGAAATTCTTGGTTCGTTCTTCCTAAATTCTTTCTCGTAAGTTGCTCCTCTTCGGAGTATAAAATGTTGATAGGGGTATTTTAGTGAAAATCAGATACACATTAATTCGTAAAGGGTAAAATAGGTATTTTGAAAAAAAATAGTCATCAATTTAACGTTTTCCCTCTTAATCATTAGCAGAAGGGAAGTATCTGTCAATTTTTTCAAAACTAAAAGAGAGGTTTTTGCTAAAATTAAACTATAGAGGAGGTTTTTATGATTATAAAAAACTTCAGGGGATGTTTTTGTATTTTACCCTTTAAAATATTATTGCCTTATTGGATCAAATCGGTTTGCCTTAAATTCGGACCAACGTCACTCGTGGATAAAAGGGCATCATTGTAAATACGTAAAAAAACTTTAAGCAAGTTTCTGTGTCAACACGAAACATTTGACTCATCCCATCTGCCTCTCGCTTTACTGCAATTAACAGGGTCACAGGGGATTCTTACCACGTGGTAGAATCTAATTAATTGACGAGTCCTTCCACACGCGCAAATCTCGCCTCTGGTTTTCAAATGACAATATTACCCTCAGATCCCTTCTTTTCTCATCCTCCCCTCCCGAGCCCCAAGGCTTCGGAATTCTACTAATTTCCAAACACCTCAAAAATAAACCGGGCGGACCCACGAAGGTAATATTCTGATTCTAGGCCTACAGAACCCTAGACCGGTCTGGCCCAATAGCTCACCATATCCGCACAATTTAGTAAGTAAACCGGATTGACCCACTATGCCATCAGTGTTGATAGCTTCAACCACCACGTGATACGTGAACCATATTGGAGGAGAGAAGAAAAAGCTTGATCGAGCCATGAGCTATGCGGTTGAACATTGACCCGAATTGGTCCGGTTCTCTAGTTACATTGAAATAATTTGAAACTAGTGAATGACCCCGTACTTAGTATGGAGAAGTTAGTTATATATATATATATATTATTTATTTATTTATTTATGAATAAATATTAATGATAATATATATGAATAAACATTAATAATTTTTATTATCATTTTTTATTATTGTTTATAAACTGCCATTTTTCAAGACACTCATACAGTCTATGGGTCCAAATAAATTGACCCTTACATGTCAAACCCCTAAAATTATACAGGTTACTAAATTCAACTTGAACCATTTATTACTTTAATTTAACCATTATTATTATTATTATTATTATTATTATTATTATTATTATTATTATTATTATTATTAGTTTATTTTAGTATTTAATTTAAATTTTTTGTTATATAGTAATAATATTAACTAAATTTGTAATTATTTAAATATTTACTTAAAATATTTTTTCCAATCGATTATAATTATTATATAATAGATTTGTTAATTCATATTTTGTATTTAAGAATAAACATTAATGATTTGGCTTAACAATTTTAATGACAGTTAATAAATATTGATTTTTATTTAAGGTTTAATTATTGTATTCGGTAATTATTATGGGGTATGCTTTGAATAAACATTAATGATAATTGATGATTGTTATTTCGTTTTTATTATTTACTTAATTAAGTACTTGATTATTATTATTATTATTATTATTATTATTATTATTATTATTCTATAAATAATTGGTTGTTATTATTATTTACTTAATTCAGTAATTTTCAGCAAGTAATTATTTGATTTAATTTAAATTATTTCATTTTTTAATTATTTATAATAGGCATTTAGGATAGTCTATTTATTTGATTTAAGAGACTTACCATGTTTTATCTAGACAATGACCCCATACTAAGTAAGGGGCAACTACGGTATCATTTAATTTAAAATTTATATTTAACAATAAAAAATCAATGTCATGTTGAGCAACCCACCCCCAAAAAAGTATCAATAACTTTGAAATCATTAATCTATTTATAAAATAGTAAAATTAGATGATGTTTACAACAATATCACCAATACTGCTTAATATTTAGGGACATATGAATGGATAAAAAGCATTTAAATGATATCTATTCAAAGAGGCAAAGAAGGAAGAAAACCATTCAAAGAACTGCTAAAAAAACAATCCATGCCAAACAACATTTGCAGATGCATCCATCCTTTGAAGTAAGAGATGAAAAATATATGACTACAATCAATCATTATGTATGGTTACAATCAACTGACAATTTAATCAAGATTCCAAAGCCTGTCCAACAGAGGAAACATGAAAGAAAGGAGAATAATGGGACCATCCTTAAGTATGGAAGTCACCTCCAAGTTAGGTGGCAACGCTTTTTTTGGTCGGTCATCGTTATAGATTTTATGTCTAAGCTCCCCAAAATGCACGTAGACTATCTAGAATTTATCTTTAGGAAAAAGGCAGGGAAACATGTATATAACATAATGGTATGCTTGAATTATGGGAATTGGGAGATAGAAATAGGAAATGTAGGTTGAAATTATAATTTTGGGCATATTGATGTGTCAAATTCAAGTCAATTAGAATAATCATAGATTTTTAGTTCATTCATTTAGTTGCAATTTGAATATTTTTTTATTCCATGTCTTTATTGAGTAATATAATTATGAATTTGAATGGTTTTTTTATTAATAATATACTAATAATTATGAAATCAGTAATAATATAAGTATATTATTATTACTATTATTTACTAATAATATATTCTTATTATGTGTATTGATTTTGAAATCAGTAATATTAAATTTTTATTATTATTATTATTACTATTATTATGAAATAATTAATTTGTTATAATTATGATTTTTAGTTTAACAATAATGGATAATTGAAAGTTTATAATTTAACTTTAACCAAATGAAATATTTATTGGAGAATAATAATAGTATTAATTATAATTACTTATAATAATAATAATGTAAATAAGTAACACTAATTATATATTTCTAAAATAATTAATATGAATTAATTTAAATATAAAATGATTTTATCCCGATTAATATTTATCATTGTTATAATTAATGAATTAATTATCAGTAAACAATTATAATCAGTAATTAAATTTGATCATAATTCATTATTATTAATAATAATTAATTATAAATAATAATAATAATAATAATATATAATTATATTAATTAATATAAGTATTAATTATAATTACTGATAGTTAATTATTTAATATAAATGTATGAATTATAATTTCAGATAATAATTCTAATATAACATTAACTGTTTATTTTCAAAATAATTAATATGAGTTAATATAAATATAAAATGATTATTTTTGAATTATAAATTATCATTATGAAAATCGTTATTAATTCATTCGGAATTAATAATGAGAAATATTATCATTAATTATTTAATATCAATAATTAAGTATTAGTAGTAATTATTATAAGAAATTGTTATCAGTAATTAATTATTATCAGTGAGTTATTATTATTAGTAATTAATAGCTGGAATTAATTAATTAAAAGTCATTAATTATTATTAGTACTCCTCTCTTTCAAAAAGCTGACTCATCATCATCATCGTTATCATCAATGACAATAACTTGATAAATACATAATTTGAAAAGAATAGATACATATCATTAATTTATTTATTTTTTATCTTTTGAAGAACTAAATAAGAGAAAAATAAAATGGTTAGCATTGCAAATGAAAAATTATTTGGATTTTTGCAAAAAAAAATTATTGAACATAAAAAACCAATCATTCAAAATTAAGGTCATTAATCAAAGAACATTTAAAATTATTCAGTAAATAATATTTTTAAGAAATTAAAATTATTAATTAATTATCTATCCAAATTAAAATGGGTACTTTCAGAAAATAATTTTAAGTAATTAGATTTTTCTATTTTTTTTAATAATAATCAGTATTATTAATAGATTAAATTATATTAATAATTATGAATTCAGTAATAATAATACATATATTATTATTAACTAATAATATATTCTTATTATGTGTGTATTGATTTTGAAATCAGTAATATTAAAGTATTATTATTATTACTGCTATTATTATTATTTAATTTTTATGTTTATTAAGTAATTAATTTGTTATAAATACGATTTTTAGTTAATTCATACAATAATATTTGCTTTTATAATTCTTTAAGTTTAACAATATTGAATAATAGAAAGTTTTATAATTTAACTTTCACTAAATGAAGTATTTATTGGAGAATAATAATATAATTAATTATAACTACTTTTAATAATAGTAATGTAAATAAGTAACACTAATTATATATTTATAAAATAATTAATATGATTTAATATTAATATAAAATGATTATATCCCAATTAATAATTAACATTCTGAAGTAATAACTATCTTGATTAGTATTAGTAATAATTAATTATAATTATTGATAATAATAATATAATTATATTAATGAATATAATATTATTAATTATAATTACTTATAATAATATAGTTAATTATTTCATATAAATGTATGGATTATACTTTTTGATAATAATTATAATATAAATAATTAAAATTAAATATTTATTTTCAAAATAATTAATATGAGTTAATATAAATATAAAATGATTATTTCTGAATTATTAATTACCATTATGAAAATATTTATTACTTATCATTAATTAATCATCATTTTGAATTAATAATGAGAAATATTGTGAGTAATAAATTATCAGTAATTAAGTATTAGCTGCAATTATTATAAGAAATAATTTTTTGTAATTAATTATTACCAGTGAGTAATTATTATTAGTAATTAATACCTAGAATTAGTTAATTATAAGTAGTTAATAGTAATTAATTAGTAATTAAAAATAATAATTATTATTAATTAATAGTTGTAATTAATTAATTAGAAGTAGTTAACAGTAATTATTATTAGTAATCAATAATGGAAATTAATTAATTAGTTTAGTAATTAACATTAATTATAACACAATTTCCTTTTTTTTTAGGAAATGATTGAAAGTGGGAGCTTCCCATTTGACACATATCTAATGGGCTCTGTTCTTAAACTACCACTAATCAGAATTTAACATCGGTCTTAAATCTTTAGAATGATATATATCTAAATGTAAATGAGCCACATGTATGACTAAATTTGAAACATAAAATCATTACTTTAATATATATATATATATATATATATATATATATATATATATATGACTGAGTTTGGAAAGAGTACAAATGCAAATCTATAATGTACAACCTTATATTTTGTATTATTTTGTATGTATTTAGGCTGTACATATCTGCAATTGTAGTCTTTCCAAACTGAACAGTTTTGCAAAAATTTAGAAATTATTAATTAAAATTTGACACGTGGCAAGTAAATCGGTCGAATAGGGCAAGTGGGCAACCCTTACCTTCACCTTCAGCAAGACATGCAAAGAGAAAGACATCTGGGCAGATGCCGGGTGAACATTATGGGATGGGTCTCTATTGTGGGTCCTACTTTCTAGCATTGGTCAAATCATCCAACGGCACACACCTCAATATCAGGATCAGCGGTTTGCAAAAAATATGGAGAGATTGCTTGATCCACCTTAGACTGGAATATCCTGGGGCTAATTAATAAGGCATGCTGGTTTCTATGATTCTATCAAATTACTCTATGTAGAATTTAAGTGGGATTGGGACGACCGACCTGAAAGCCATTGTTTGTCTACCCGGATATTGATTCTATGCGGGCCCTCTCCTGCCAGAATCACTTTGGACGTACGATAGGAATCTATTTTAAGAGCATTTTTGCCCCCAAAACCGTTGCCCGTACTCACACCACCCTCATCTGATGGATCTTGATTCCCTCCCGTTCGGACTCTAGATTCCTTTCGTTACATTCGAGAAAAGATCTTGTTGACCTGGGGCTCGCATTACCTTTTTATCCTACATTGCATCATCCGACGGACATAAACTTGAGACATGGATCCGTTTTTCGACAACTTATTAAGGGTAAGTCTGTCATTCTAGAGCACTTAATGGCATTTCCAGATATTTCGGCCAACAAGAGGGGTACTCAATTAATATCTACCCTATAAATAAACCGACTCCGCTTCCATCACATTCTCTCCCACTCTCTCTCCTCTCCCGTCTCTCAAAATCACAATCTCCGGTTTCTCTCTCGCTCTCGCCCCCTCTTTCCCCACTCCTTCTAAACCCCCCAACCTTACCATCTCTTTCCTCTCTACGCTGCCCCCCCCAGCGGCGCCACTCTTAAAAACCACTGCCTGTACTGTAAATCCGGCCAGGTCGTCGGATTCTGGCGAAGGGCCTGCCGATCCGATATCACCGTCACCTCTTTTCCCCTTTGTCTGTCTCTCTCTGTCTCGTTCTCGTTTCAAACGTCTTTCTAAATTTTCCCTATTTTTCTTTATCTTGGGTTCTTTTTTTCCTGGACGTTTTTAGCCCTAATTCTTAACGGTAATTACATGTCATCATACGCAATAACGCAAAACCGAGCGGTCTTTTTTTCGTCTCATTTAAGATTCTTGATTTAATTACTTTTCTTGGGGGTTTAAAATTCTGACAGGTTTGTTGCTGACGTGGCAAGCTTTCATGCTTTCGACTGAGAGATCCTCGATTACAATGTCGAACAACAACCACCCCCGTCGCGTTTTGACGCCATGGGTGTCGAGGAAGCGTAAAGAGAGGGAAGGATTTGACGCCCTTAAAGCGTCAACAACAACGACGACAACGACATCCGCAGCGCCCAAGGGCGAGCCGGCCTCGGCTAACAAGCTCCTAGCCGGATATCTGGCTCAGGAGTTTCTCACAAAGGGGACGCTGCTCGGTCAGAAGTGGGACCCGGCTCGGTTTGAGGCAGCGCCTATAATATCGACGGTTGCTATTGAATCGAGAAAACCGAATCACCATCACAGAGCAGCAGCCACCACCACCGCCGGTGAAGCTGTGGCGGAGCCGAAGCCGACAACGGCGACGAGGAAGGCAGCGAAGCATCCAAGCTACGACGACGTTGCGAGACTACTGAAGGCGGATGGGACCCATATAGCAGGGATTGTCAACCCTAAGCAGCTATCGGAGTGGCTACACATGTGAGGCAGCGGTGGCAACGTTACGGAGACACGTGGCACGGCTCCATTGGGCATATGTTTCCCACGTACGGTCCACAGCATCCCGTACTCTTCTTTTTTTTTGCGCAGAATGAGTTTCTCGATGGAGCGACTGGTTCCCGGTAAGTGACCAGAGAATGAACCACCACAACAAAGGAGAGAGAACAGGCACACAGCCACGCGCGCGCGCGCACACACACACACTCTCTCTTTCTCTGTCTATTTCTTCTTCTGTCTCTCTCTCTCTGGTTTTAGGCTTTCCTTTGGTATCTCAGATTTTCGGTTCTCTTGTAGTTTACATCCTGTAAAATTACGAGGAAAAGTAACTTGGAGCAGAGACCCACGAAATGAAAGTATGAACTGGATAGCCATTGTTGTAGGTTTTTTTTCATTTGAATGTTTGCATTTTGCATGGCCAGAATGTCTTCTAAGTCTATACTACTGTTTGCTCTCTATCTTTCTCTCAGTACGTGTCTCTCTGTACTGTGTGTGTTGATTGAAGGAGAAGGAATGAATGAGGTGATGAGAGGAGTTGCTCTGCAGAGAGGAAGTGAAGAAGTAGAAGATAATGAGTGAACCGCTGGAGGAGAACTGGAGAGGATTGTGATAAAGATGGAAATGGAGGATGTGGGATGCGACACGTGCATGGGCGTGCATGAATTTATGTGCTGTCTGCTGTGTTCATGTGAAAGCTGAGGATTGAATCTTCCTCGTAGTCCTCCATGGATTTCTCTTCCTGTTTTCTACTTCTGTTGTTCTCGTTCATTTATCTACCGAATTCCAGAATTTGATCCCGAGTGAGATAAATGGGTGGAGCTAGATAGGAAAATGGGCGGATAAGGACGCCTTGTTTGATTATTTCTTCCTCGCTCCGACCCACTTATCCTCTCCTTGTCAAAACGCTTAGAATACCAACTCATGCCATGGCTGTCAATAAAATGGCCTTTTATATATCACCCATACCATAATCCATCCAAAATAATAATAATAATAAAATAATAATAATAATAATAATAATAATAATAATAATAATAATAATAATAATAATAATAATAATAATAGAAATAATAATAATAATAATGCTTTTTTTTTTTGAAAAAAAAAAGTTTTTTTGTTTGTTTTATCTTGTTTGGAATTAGAAGAAAATACAAGGCTGTATTTGGTTTGAAAGAAAAGATAGGAAAAGGAAGGAAAACCAATACAAGGTTCTCTTCTTTTCCATACCTTTTCTTTGAAACCAAATACAGCCTAACTGGTATAGGTGAAATAATAATGGCTTGCTGAGAAAGTGCCACCGAGCTGTGGGGTTGGAGGCATAAGGAGCAGCCATGGGTACAACCGGATAGAAGATTCTCATCAACTTAGAGAGAGAGAGAGGAAAGCACACATGATAGGCGCATGGTAATGTCAGAAGAGTTTGTTTGGAGTAATTTTCAATTGCTAATTAGTTATGATAGCTTATATTTTGCCCATATTGGTTAATGTATTAGAGAGTGTTTGGTTCCGTTGGCGTGGCATTTATGGATAGTTCATTTATTTTTATTTTTTCATTTAAATATTTATTGATATTTTTCATTTTAAATGTTTCAAGTTTTTGTTGTTTGGTTGGGTTTTACTTTAAATGTTTTTTATTATTTATCTCAGATTAATACTCATTAAAGTGTCACATTAACATTTGGTTTCAAAAAACACTAGCCTTAGGGGGAAACTAAAGAATTCAATGGTTCCTCAAATGCCCCATGCACAAAAATCAAAGCATTTTAATTTTCTACCATTTATTTGATAAACAGTGAAACCAAACAATTATTTCATTTTGCTTCATCTGCAACAAACGCCAATGTCTATACGTTGCTGATGTTGCGGCGTTTTTTCAATAAACTCTCACGAAACCAAGAAATGCTGCTTGATTGGACATTATTTTGTTCTTTGGTTGGGCATTATTTTGCAGTTTCTTACTTTCCACCTCAAATTAAACACCCCATAAAATATATCACATAAATATTTTATCTCAAGAAATGTTGGGGTGAGAAATAAGAATTTAAGGTTTCTACAAATGCCTTATGCACATAAGTCCAAATGTTTATATTTTCTAGTATTTATTTGATAAACATTGAAACCAAACAATGGTTTCATGTACAATAAAGGTCAATGCCTAACACAAAAATTGCTAATCACACGACTCAAAGGAGTCGATACTTTTAGATTTTTTTTTTTTTCAAGTTTGAAGAATTAAAATAAGACATGACATCTTTAGCAAGGGTATTAACCTTCTTTATCCAAAAAAAAAAGAGGTATTAACATTCAAAAGTGGACACATGTCCCAACTCCTAATATTTCGTGCAATGGTACACACTGATATTTTGAACCTTGCTTTAAGCCCAAATCCATTCTAAAGGGGTGCCGAAAATGTCAGCATATATCTTTGAGCTAACCAGCATGCATAGGGTGACAGAGGAGAGGAGACCATCATCATCATCATCATCTATTTCTATTTTCTAAGTTTATTAAATTTCAATTTGAAAAAGAATATATATATATATATAAATATATAAATCGATTTTTAATTTTAAAAATAATTTGGGTTCATTCAAAAACTTGTATTTTTTTTCGGAAAAGACAGAAACTTGTAGAATCGTAGTTTAAGAGGGCATTCTACAACATGAATGTTTTAGTTTTCATTTGTTTTGGAATTGAGACATTAGCAAAAAAACATTACATGTTTTTGGAATTTTGGAACCAACAAAATATTGGTTTTTAAAACAAAAACAAATGTTTTTAGCATAAAAGTCATATGATTTGTGAAACATGATGTTGAATAATCAAATGAAAACATGTTTTTTAAACCAGATTCAAGAACATATTTTTGGTTTCAATATTGAAAACAGAAAATACACGTACAATTGGGAACATATTTTTTGTATTTTTATTTTAAGAAACAATCTATTTTCAAACAAGATGGTTTTGATTTATTTTAGAATTGACAATAAGAAAAATAATTCACGTTGTAGAATGCTTTCTAAATTGCTTTGAATGTTTTTTTTAATTAAATTTCAGGTAAATTCTTGGTGATTCTAATGTTAGATAAGCCTGATTATTTTATTAATTTAAAGTAATTCCTGTGTGGATTTATGAGTTGATTACGACCCTATTCATTAAGCCTTCTGCAAAGAAACACGGGCTATTCTTCCTTTCTATCAAAGAATATATATTTCAGAACAATTCTAACCTCTTTTCATTTCCACATTTTTGGTGGACATTTCCACTCTTTTGAGTTTAAAATTTCAACAACCTTATCCAAATATTAAGTACGCGGATTGTTGCATTAATTGAAAGTAATGTTTTTAAAACCGGATTAGACCGGATGGTCGAACTTGAAAAACCGGTCAGGTGACCGGCTCCATTTCACTCCAGAACCATCTTTTGGCCAAAAATTATTGATTTGATCAATGAAGTGTTGATTCAGGTGATCGAACCGTTTAAACTGTTGGCCTAGACAATGGTTTTTGGACATTTTTATTTTTTGTCAGAATGAATCATCCGTTCAATTTGAATGATTGAACCATTTGACCCAGAAACCAGACCCTTAAAGGTTTGTTGTCCGATTGAATTTTAAAAACATTGAATGAAAGCCATTAATCTAACGACGAACACTTTAGCCTTTAGGGGGGAAATATTATTATTTTATTTTAAACAAATACACCCTACAATATTCATTGTGTGCGGTGTTAAGGCAGTTACCATAACAAGCTTACCGTGGCGTTAGCATTTCTCTTAATTTCGGTACGCTGTACAGACTTCATCTAGACCCCTCATCTCCATGAAAGTGAATGTGTGATAAATATAAAGAAAACTATTTAATCCAGGCATTCCCATTCCATTACAATTCAGAGAGAGAGACCCAGAATGTGAAGGGTCTAGGAAGCTGCTACTCATAGAATGATAGAAATCAATTTGATTTTCATTTTGAGTTTCTGTTTTATCTGATCCAACAACAAAGCAACCCAAACCCAGATTGGGGAAGTGGGCTATGTGGGTGAAGCAGATAAGTTCTGAAATTGATGGACCCGGAATCAATGTATAGTAGCTACGAGTTGTACTTGAAGAGATTACATAGATGGTAACCCACAAACGCCCCACATATACATCTCAGTGTTCATTGGGAACATCCCTGAAGTTGCCGGTGGGAGATGTTTCTAATACACGATTGGGATATGCTGTGGGGCACCATTGTGGGACGCAGATGTGGTCTCTTCAATACAATTCCTAGCTTCGGTACATTCTGGCTGGGTGTGTCAATTTCAGAACTTATCTGATTCACCCATGGTTTTTAAAACCGACCCGGTGACTGAAGTGGTCAGGGGTCTGATTACCGGTTCAAACTGGGCGATCGTTCGACGAATAGTCAGCCGTTCTAACAAAAAAAATAAAAATAATTAAAAAAAATTAAAAAATTTGAAAAACGGTCAAAACCGTTTGAACGATTAACTGGCCGATTCAACGGTTTACTAACTAAAATCAATGATTTTAGGAAAAAAATAAAATTGATCAGGTGACCAATTTCCGGTTTTTTCAGTCCGGTCTGATTTTGAAAACCATGAATTCACGTGGCCCACTTCTCCAATTTGGGTTTGGGTTGGTTGGTTGTTGGATCAGATAAAACAGAGCCTCAAAATGAAAATCAAATTGAAATCCATTTCATTCGTACGTACTGGAGATCTGCCAGGCTGCCACATTCATTTAAATTCATTTCATTTTCACTTTGAGACTGTGTTTGATCTGATGACCCAACAACCAAACAACCATCCAAAACCCAGTTCTTGAAACCCTGATTGGAGAAGTGGGCCATGTGTGGGTGAACCAGATAGGGTCTGAGATTATTGCGCCAATCTTATTTCAGTAGTTGTAAAGGGACCATGGAGATCATGTCTCCAAACATCTAAACCAGAGTTTCTATCTACTAATATTTTTCATATTATTATATTAATAAAGTATCTTCAGCAGATTCCAAAGGTTGGGACAAATGAGGTGAATGTGGTCCTACTTCCCTTCGTTTGTTTGCTTCTTTAGTCACTTCGACACAACACACAAGGAAGAATTTTTTTTGTATAACAACAAGTTGACGAAAGCACATGGCAACTGAGCAAGGTATCCTCATTTGCTACGAGCAATGACAGAGAGAAGAATTCTAGCTCCATCATTTCTTCTTATTTTATTCAGGAAATTTGCTGAGGCTGGATTTTTAGTCCACCTTTCAGAAGATGCCACGCTCAACAGGTTCCTTGAAACCATCTTTCTACGATTCTACTTTATTTTGAGATCAGAATTGCATTATTCTAAGGAAAAAGTATGGATACACATTTTGAGATCAGAATTCTGAATTTCAGCCCCCTTATAAACCACATCCTGCCCGTAAATTTGGCATCAATTCACGGTCAGGATGCATTTCTCCTGTACTTTAGGGCTATAAAATTTTGATTCTCCCTTATTCTAACACGAAAGAGAACAAATTACTTGAGTTATGTGAACTGATTGGAAAACAAATTCTGTACCACTTTGACTTGACTAGACTAGGATTCAAACACAAAACCAAAATCAAAAAGAGCCAAATCACACCACCACCATCATCAGATCCACAATCATGAGCCAAATCACCATAAAAGTGAAAGAAAGAAGTTGTGGAAAGTGAGAAACCACTTTGGCACAGGCTAACCCAATTTAAGGGTCATTTACATAGACACCCCCAATACTTTCATGTATTTACTAAAGTTTAACTACAGTTAGTGTATCACTAAGACATCGCTTCAGATTAGGAATGGCAATGGGGTAGGGATCATACTCCGATCTTGACCTTGACATTTAAGTAAGTCCCCATTCCCAACACCAGTCCCTAAACTTTTGAAGGATAAGTTATATAAATAAAGACCTCCCAATATTATGGGATCAGTGACAATTATCCCCCTAAACTTTCATTTGCAACAAATAAGATCCTCTTATTCTGGGGTTAGTGATGATAATTGACCCTTGAACTTTTACTTTGCGACAAATACCCCTTAATTGTTATTTAGATGACGAAATGCATTAAAATACCAAAATACACACCTAAAACTTTCTTATTTTATTTTCCTTGCCCTTTTTTCTTAAACCCTAATTTACCAAAAAATACGTTCATTTTCTCCAAACCAAACTAGCTAAAACAACAAGAATCATTTCACTGACATAGAAAAACAAGTTTCTTCAAATTCTTGTTTCATTTTGTTGACATGAATATCTCTCTTCATCTTAAAATATAAAAATTATCCACTCCTTTCTCTAATAAATTAAAACAAATAAACAAATAAACAAACAAACAAAACCTTAAATTTATATCTATCAAAAAGAAACCTCTACTATTTCATTTAAATATTGAATTTGGCCAAAGATCTATTAGAGCAATTAAGAGGACTTCAATATTATATTTAGGAAACTGATTAAATTATAAATCATTCAAATAAATAAGAAAAGGATAATTTAGGGGTTTAAAAATTATAAATATCTGGATGAGAATCTTTTTCAAAGTTAACTAATAGAACTGGAACTCTAATAAAGGGGTATTTGTTGCAAAGTGAAAATTCAGGGGGAAATTGTCACTAAACCCATAGTATGGGGGTCTTTGTAGTTTACCCTTTTTAATTAAAAGTTTTTTCGGAAAAATATTTACTTAAAATAAAGGAAACTTTTAAAATATAAATAATATCTTAAATATATATATATATATATATATAATATAAAAACATTTAATATATATAATTGGGTTTGGGGTGGAGACTTCACCCCCCATCCCTGAGGTATCCCTATTAATCCCCATTTCCATCAAGGTAGTCTTCATCCCCAATCCGATCAAATAGGCCAGGTACCTAGTGGAAACTAGGAAATTGCCATCCCTACTCCGGATATTCTAGTTACCTATAGTTTGTAACCCATGCTGGGTTAGATGCCTGCCCCATACCCATGTGAGAAAAATTTGTTGACTACTAAAGATCTGCAATTAATGGATCCAATTAGAGTAATGTTTCTATTTTTTTTTCCATTGCCAAATATTCAAAACTAAAAAAAGAAAATATTTCCTTTCCTTTCACAAAACCTAAACCCAAGCCCTATTCTCTTTCTCTCTCTCTCCCACCCTTTCTTTCCTTTGCAATCACTTCTCTTTCATCGGACTGGAGACCATTGTTCTCCATCTTATTACATATTCTTTCATCCCTATACAACCTCCCTAGTTTTCAAAGAAAAATTGGATTTGCTCACCACCACCTCAAACCCCTTTGAGTTTGAATTCAAGTCACTTAATTAAACCTTCTTGACAAATCTCCTAAGTTTGCCTGATTTACTTCCTTTGAACTGTACTTTTGTGCCCAAGTATTGAAATAATGGCTTCCCATTGGTTCTCCATCCTAAAATTTCCAAAAAAAAAATTCTCTTATACGAGGAAAGAATATGGAATGGGGTAGAGAATAGTGGTCTTTAGTCCAAAGAAAGAGAAGGGATTACAGAGGAAAGAAAGGGTTGGAATAAAAGAGAATAGGGATTAGAGAAAGTGATCTTCAGTCTAGGGAAGAGAAGGATTGCAAAGGAAAGAAAGAGTGGGAAGGAAAGAGAGAATAGGGCTTGGGATTTTGGTTTCATGAGAAAAGTAAATGTTCTGTTTTTTTGAATATTTACCAATAAAAATAGATTTAGAACTCTAAACAGATCCATTAATTACAAATATTTAGAAAGATCTTCCAGTAACCCGGATAGCCAAAAGGCATATTGAGCTTTTGGGGTCTTGTCTTTAAAGACAATGACTGTTTGGTAAGTGGCTTGGTCTACCCAGCTTTTAAAAATGTGTTTAGAGGCTATCTATCTCTCGGAAAGACCAAAAAGTTTCATTTGAAGCTTCTAAAAATTCAGCACTTTCGGGTCTTTTCATACACAGGTCTTCTCATCTTTCTAGCTTCTAGTTATATACCAAATGGAAAAAGATTGGTTTTCAGTCTTTCAAGCTTGCTGAAGCCCAGAAGACCGCATGGAAAGATTTGCCAAACACCGATTTATTTAATCAAGTCATTGCAAACCATAAAGGGTGTTTTATTAATACAAAAACTATAGGATAGGTTTTAGTAAATGTAGGAAACTATAGGGGGTTGACCCTTTGATTAACTTACATCAACAGAACTGATTTAACTTCATAACCAGCAAACAATTTCTCCTATAGATTACAACTAAGGATTTAACAAGCATTCCATGCCCCTAACCTCAGACCAAGGTTCACATTACTTCACAATATCTCAACGTATGGATGCGTATTGTATGATATAAATAAGAGTTTGGACTTTTCAAAAATCCTCTATCATTAATCGATGTGGTACAAAAATCCACTGTCAACTTTTCGTAACCAAAAAGTACAAGGAAAGAAGAGTTTTGATGGTTTAAAACTCTTGATTGCTTATCAAGGGTAGTGGTATTTTTGAACCTTGCCTCAAACCAAAGATGTAGAATTAGATCCACATGTAACTAGATCTTTTGGAATTAGAACTAGGAATGGATTCGAGCAAAGCTAAGCTGAATAGTATGAGGCTCGAGCTCGGCTCGCCTAAGAAGTAGAAGGCTCGAGCTCAGCTTGCCTAGGAAGTATAAGGCTCGAGCTCGATCTCGGTTCGAGCTAGAACCTTGAGTTCAAGTTCGGCTCAAGTAAAAAACTCGTAAGCTCGAGCTCGGCTCGGTTCGAGCTCTACTTGAGAATATTTTTATTTTATATTTATAAATAAAAATAAAAATTATATATATAAAATATTTTTATTTGATATTTAAAAATTAAGAATTATAATATTTTTATTATATATACTATTTTCTATAATTTTATTATATATATATATTCAAGCTCAACTTATTTATTAATTGAACCTGTAAATTGGGCTCGAGCTCAGCTCGAAGCTCGGTTGAAACCGAGCCTAGCTGAGCACGAGTGTCTCTTGAAGAGCTCGACTCGTGGCCACCCCTAATTAGAACCATGAAACATGGGTTGGGTTGGTTTGTTGACCATCCAATTTCTATTTAAATGGGTCATTAACTGGTTGACGGGTTTAAATGAATATGTTAAAGTTAAACCCAAATTCAACCAAGCCAATTACCACCATAAACCGGGTTCAAGTTGGATGTCATAAATTGAAGAGTTTGGGTTGAAGAGGAAATGCACTAATGTCAAATAAATTATAATAGAGGCTGTAGTATCTGGTGTGTAGCCTTTTATCATATCCTATCCAATGATTAAAGTATCGGTATCGGGTATCGTATTGGACAACTTGGATACAGATACAGATACGCTTTGGAAACACATGAATACACTAGGGAAATACACATGAATTTCATAAATATATCAATCACACTAAATTTAAGATCAAAATGATCACAAAATAGTATATAAATACATAAAAAATGTAAATATTAAGGATATATTTGAAGAAATATATTACGATTGATGAACCGGGATGCATAATTTTATTTATAGTGCATCAATCAAGAGTCCAAGACACTAAACATATGCACCTATTATATTTTAATTATTATATCAATTATTTTTTATTTTACTATTTTAATTTTTAACATTAAGAAAAAGTCAACTAAATATTAAATTTTCAAGTGCAAATTAAAATATCAATTAATAATTTATAAAAATATAATCATAACATAAAGTATATCAAATTTGTTAAAATTTCTAAGATGCATATTGTATACAAATTCATAGTTTTTAATTACTAAAATAATTATTTCATTATTAACATTTATATTATATAAATTTTATGAAATAAAAAATAATTTTTTGAAATAAATGTAGATTAGTGGATTTGATAGATTCAATTTAATATTATATTCTTCAATATTTTGTATATAATATTTTTGTTTTTTTTGTAAATAATAAATGTGTTGTTGTTACTTATTAATGTAAATTAAAATATTAGTTAATAACTAATAAAAGTATATAAAAATTTTAAGATTTATATCATGTGCAAATTTATAAATTTTAAGTATTAAAATAATTATTCTATTATTTATATTCTATTTGTATAAATTTCTTGATATAAAAAATAATCTTTTTTATATAAATGTGGATTTGATACATTATTTATTCTATTAGTTTATAAAATACTATTTTTAAATATTATTTTTTTAATTTTTAGTTAGCGTTAAATATAAATGTGTGTTTTGTTTAAATTGCATGTGAATAGAAAACGTTAATAAAATTTATTTTATTTTACTTTATATCACAAAATGTAGCGCGACTAACTGGTTTGGAAACGCTGCAAATTCTATTGCGTGTGTGGTGACTCGGGTTTGAATCACCTCATTCACAATCTTTTATAGAAAGTTCTGAATTATGCAGCGCGTATCAGCTCCATATCGGTGTGTATCGGCTGATACAATGCGATACAAGCCAATACACATCTGTATTCATTCGATACGAATGACTGACGGTATCATTAGTAACTGATACCGATACAATACGCCCCATATCGAACTTATCATATCAATATTTAAATCCCTGATCCTATCTATGATTTTAATTACAATGAAAGCTATCCATTTGGTTGAAACACAAAAACATCTTTTAGCCTGATATTACGTCAAAACCATGAAGGGAAAAGAACTACAACCTCGAATTTTCTCTCTCACAAATCAAGCATTTGAGAATATCAAAAGATTACAACCATCAACCACCACGTACATCACATCCTCTTGTCCTTTTTTTTATAATAGCCAATAATGAAGACGGATAATAGAAGAAGAATGAGAGAGAGAGAGAGAGAGTATTAAGAAATGTTTATTAGTTTTATGCACGTGAATATACAGTATCTGATTAGCTGAACTTATCCGAATTCAATTCAATTAATGAAACAGGTCAACATCTAGATTTCAACCCAGCTTGGTGGTTCAGGCGTGAACCCATAGTTCACAAGCCATCAATTTGACACTCTAATCCAACAGATGTCATCTCGCTGGTATATCAGGCTTAGATTTTGGGCTAAACCCATTTTAACTAGTCTAATTTTCTTCATCAGACACAAGCCTTGCTCCATCAACCACTCATCTTAATCATGTACCTGCTTGATTTTTCTTGTTTTTTTTTTTTCCTTTGTCTAGGTGCACTTGTGGGTTTAGAAGGATGTTTGAAGGTAGGGTTTGACCCTAGGCGTGGCAACACATGCCTTGGACCACATTGACCATCCCATCTCACTTACAATTGCCCCATGTTTAGTGATATTTGTTTTCACAAGAATGTAGAGCTAAATCAGCTTATTTGATGCCCATAAACATATCAGGTTTCTTTCAGGCATAGGGGATTATGAAATGGTGAGTTTAATGCACACTATGTATCCACTGATAGGGGTGTCAATTGGACTTGATTTGGCCCAACCCAATGCGAGTCCGTTACAAATGGACTAGGTCCAATCCAATGAATATTTTGGACCAGTCCAATTCAATGTCTGTTAAAAATTGTTTTAATTTAGATTAATTCTAACCCAAACCTGGTCCATTGACACCTATATTCCTATCTTCTATCAATGGACCAAATATTTGTTCAATCCAACCCAATCCGATATAAATTCATTACGGATGGACCAGGTCCAATCCTATCCAATAAATACTTTGGACCATTAAGTCTGGACTGGTCCAATTCAATATGTCTTATTGGTCCATCCAAATTGATTTTGATTTGGACAAGGTCCAAACCAAAACCGGTCCATTGGCACCCCTACCCACTGCACTGCATCATTGGTTGAATGTCCTAACAAGCACCGTCTACAGAAGATACAACACAAGCATGAACTAAGAAATTAGCTTCCATTAGCCTCATAACAAACAACCTTTGTCTCTCTGTAGTCTTTAAGCAGATTATATAAGCATTACATGATACTAATAGTTTTCCAAGAATTAAATAGAATTTCCAAAGCGAAATTGGGCATCCACCTCCTATGCCTTCTTTATAGCAACAGATCTTGCCTTTAGATTCAGAAATATTGCCCTAAAGTTGGAAGCAGCAGGAAAAAAAAGTAACATGTTAGTATCCATTAATATGACATTACACAGACGAAGGAACATAAAATACTGAATGCAAGTGATGGCATTTGGCATGGGCTTGAATCCAGATGTTGGACTTTTCTCAAAACTCCATGATATAGGTAATATGAATCTCATGCTTACTAGTTTTGAAATAATCAAAACTTTTTGCAAGTTGAAGGGGTGGTAGAAGGGCTAGGGGTAGACCAAAAAGGACATGGGTCGAAGTAGTAAGAAATGATCTAGGCGCTAATAATTTAACAATGAATATGGCATTAAACAGAACGAGGTGGAATAAAAAGGATTTATGTAACCGACCCCCTATGGTTGGGATTAGGACTTGGATGATGCTAATGATGAATCAGAACTTTTTACTGATTGGAATTCTCAAATTTGAAAAATCAACACTATAATGGCCCCAACCCCATGATGCTAGTTATGTGAACTGCTACAAGTCTCACTTTTGCACATGTATATTTGAGAACTTGTAGAAATGAAGTACAAAATTTAGTTTACGATACATAGTAAGTCAATCTATAATTACTGCCCTATTTTGATCAGGTAATGGATATACTCAATTACCTCACCTAAGTAGCTTCTACCTTGAATAGAACATGCACAGGGATCCCCAGATCATCTAATGCCTTGTATCTAGCTCACTGTGCAAAAGGGGTTGGAAAACCTGGCTGTTTTGTTTGGAACACCAGACCTAGGGATACAACAAGGGGGTAGCCCATCCCCCTACCCATACCCCTTCCCCCAACCCTGGTGACTGTGGGATTTGATCCCAAGTCACTGCTACAACCAGCCACAGATCTTATCAAGTGAGCCAGTTCGCACCATCCCTTATAAATGTTGGATCTTGATTTCCTTTTATTTAATTAGGTTTCCTTCTCTCCTTTCTTCTTTGGGTTAGTTTTGGATATGATCCACTATATGCAAACTTGTTTTTTCTTCAAATGATCTACTAGAATCCATACCCCATTTATTATATTTAATTGGTGATGACTATAGGAGCTCCCCACTGAGAATACATTGAAAAATAGGGTTCACAATGATTACCTGGACTTGACTAATATCTAAAACAAGAATCAAGTCTAACTAATAGACTGTTCAGATACATGTGAAATGGATTAGCATGGCATTTGAATCCACGGCATTTGAACCCGTTGCAATATTACTGGAAACTAGGAATGGATCCATTTTAGATGATGAATTTGTGCTTATAAGTGGAAAGGAAAACCATGATGAAGTCACTTCATTTCAGTGACCTGAAAGCAGGCTCCAAGGGATTTGCTGGATTATAATATTACTAGCAATAGATGATAATATTAACTCACTTCTTTGTCATCACTTCCATTTGAATGAGATATCAAAAAACCAATGTGTTTGTATTCTAACTGCACTAATCATGATAAGGTTTTTTTTTTCTTCCTAGTTATGACATCCACTAAATGCTTGTCTGACCTTTCCCTAATCTTCTTTTCTTCATAGGATAGAGAAATCTAAAATTTCTGAAGGGAAAAATTAGTTAATATAGTGGTTTGATGCTTACAAGTATTTGTATAGTCTCGTAATGACTAACGCCCATCACAACTCAATTTAAAAGGCTTGCTAACAACAACACGGATTTTGTACACATATGGACATGCATTTGGATACACCTTGTCCATCTTGTGAACAAAAACACCAAAAAAGAAGAGAAAAGATGCCACTGAAGAGAGGGAAATACTGTGGAGAAAAAAAGATCAAAAAATGCAACAATAAAAAAAAAAAGAGGAAGAACTGAAGAATGAGTAGAGAGAAGAATATGCCTGAATCACGTCTTACTGGGCTGAGTTGATGCAAGTCTTCTGCTCACAAGTTCAAAGTTCTCTTCGAATATTATAATTCAAAGCAAGGAAAAGAGAAAAATCCCATTTGATATTCATAGGCGTTTGCATCCAATTGCATTTTATTTTAAATTTTTTTGTATTTAAATCCCCTATTATAAATTTACTTATATCCTTATATATTTGTACATGCCCACTATACTAATTTATGTATTTATCATTGAAACAGAAGGTTATTAAATTTTGCCATTCTTTTTAATTTTAAATTGTCAATTTCCCTTAATTTAGTTACATTCATGCAATGTTAAATGTTTTGACGATTAACAATCTTAAAATAAAGAAAATATTCAAAGGAACTTATTTAGTTATTTGCTTAAAAACATACACAGATAACGGATTATTAGCCTCATTCAGCATCCATGTCCAGAAATCATAAATTATTAGCCTGATTGAATCAATGAATACAAACCAGCATTTTACAAAGTTACTGCAAATAAGGAATACAATAGTTTTTATCCTGCTTAAATCCTAATGCATTCAAATATGATAGAAAAATACATTGCATGTAAAAGATATTTACACATAATAATAAAGCAGGTTTTGAGATGGATTGTGCAAGAAATAGACGTGGAAGCAAATAATTGGAAGATGCAGGAAAACAAAAAGAAAAAGCAAGAACAAAGAGGTCAAGAAAAAGGTCAAATACCAGCATGAAGCAACAAGGCTATGGAACAAGACACGGAGTTGCAAAGGCATATACTGGTAGTTCACCCAAGCTACTATAGGCCAAAACTGCGAAGTTTAGTCAAGGAGTCTTAGTGAGTTAGTTTTGCCATGCCATTCATAAATATCTTTATCATGTCATAAAATAATGGCCAAAGTTTATACCTTCCATGCAGTCAACTGGACAGGAGGATAGTCCTTCTGGACTTTTTTCTGGACTAAGCCCCATGGTCTTCCTGCATGGCAAAAAGATGTTAACAATAAGAAGCTATAACTTCTAAATAGAAGTGTAATTAGTCCAAAAAAAATTACTCCTGAGTCAGTAAAACAGAATCGCAGTCTTCAGTATTTCTTGATCATGTGCTGTTATTCAATAATTGACAATTTATGGCTGAAAGGATACATCACCTGTGCAATTTTTATCATTTTATTTTGCTTTCCCACATTGTAGTCAGACAAGGATTATATTATGTATCAGCTGACTTTCTTGTCCACTTGAAGCATACACCAATCTCCCTTGTTATTTATACTAAGGATTTCCCTTATCAACTGTCTAAGTGTCCAGGCTCCCAAACCACCTCCCACGTTGCTAGGTGATCCTTCTTGGTGTCTCCCAGTTTCCACAGGAAATCCCCTCATAACCTTCACTAATTGGTTTTCCACTTTCACTAGTACTTTGAAGGTAGATAGGAAATAAACTGGCAAATTGGCCAAAGTTGACTTCATTAAAGTTATTCTACTCCCCCCCCCAAAGAGAAGTAATTTCTCTTCCAATTTGCAAACATCTTGCTAAATCTTTCGATCACTAGGTACCAGAAGCTATCTGCATTTGGATTTCCTCCTAGCAGTAGTCCCAAATATTGTAATAGCTAGTCCCCTACTTCACACCCCAAAAGTCTAGCTAGAAAATCCAGTTCTTCTCCCTAAATTTACTCCTACCACACAACTCTTGCCCTAGTTTACTTAAAATTGAAGAGTCTCTCAATATGGTTCACTAGCCTCTTTAAATACAAAAGTTCTTCTACTTCCCCTTCACAAAACCGTATGATATCATCTGCAACCTATAGATGCATGACCACCACGTCCTCCCAACTCTCCAACCTCTGAGCAAATTATTAGCATTTACCTTAAAATCAAATCACTTAGTACATCAGCTACTAATGTAAAAAGGAAGGGGGATAGAGGATCTCCTTATCTAAGGCCCCTTTTAGCAAGAAAAACATCCCTAGCTACTCCATTCACCAATATGGAAAAATGACACGAGGAAATGCAACCCTTCACCCATCTACAACATCTTTCTCCACAGCCCTTGCAATTGAGAACTTCTAGAAGAAAGGGGGACAGAGGATCTCCTTATCTAAGGCCCCTTTTAGCAAGAAAAAAAATCCCTAGGTACTCCATTCACCAATATGGAAAAATGACATGAGGAAATGAAACCCTTCACCCATCTAAACCATCTTTCTCCACAGCCCTTGCAATTGAGAACTTCTAGAAGAAAATCTCAATCCACCATGTCATAAGCCTTTTCCTTCTTCCTTCTCCTAAACTCTACACATTCATTGGAAATGAGTATTTAATCTATTATTTGTCTCCCAAAAACAAAGGACCCTTGATTTGTAGAGATCAGTGAAGGAAGGACATTTTTTATTCTTAGGGCCATCACCTTAGAAATGATTTTATACATGCTTCCCACTAAACTTATAGGCTTGAAATCCTTTGGTTGAATTGCATCCATCTTTAGGATCAAGGTCATAAAAATCGCATTTGTTCCCGAATTAAATGTGCTAAATCTTCATAAACCTCCAATAATCTCCCAACAATCTTTATAATTCCTCCTTAGGCCCTGGGGCTTTAGATCGATCCATTGAGAAGTTTTCCTTTATACTTATGCCCCGTTCGCTTTTCGGTAAGTCACTTACTCGGGTAAATGCACTTACCTGGGCAAGTGTTTCCCAGGAAAGACTTACCCCGGTAAGTGCATTTATCCATGTTCTTTTATTTCCCATGTAAATAAGGCAATGACAATCATAGCCATAAAAATTCTATTATTAAAAGGGGCATTTTTGTCCCATCCAAGTATTGGAAACTTTCCCCTAGATGGGAAGATTAATTTACCCACCTAGGAGATGGGTATCACTTACCCGGGTAAGTGGTACCCAGGAAAATAAACTTTCACTGGTCCCCACATAAATCTGAAAAATGAACATGAGCTTCTTGGTCAATGGGAATCAAAATCCCATTCACCAACTTTCCCCTCTCTCAAAATCCAAAAACAGAGTGCCCCCTTATAGTTATGTCTCAAGGGAAACAACCAACAAAGACCCTAACATAGAGCAACCATAGATTCTCTTTGAAAGGTTTTAACTTCAAAAATAGGGATAGTAACAGTTGATTCTCTATGGACAGAAACTGCATGCCTAGACATTTAATACCTTGCTGGACGAGGACTGGAGTTCCATAAATTGTCAAAATAAGCACAAAGCATATAAAGAGACACCTGACCTGAATAGGATAAAATTGTATACTCATGATGGCTGATATTGACAAAAAAGATTAAAATTAGAAGGGAGGCAGAAATCCACTCCTGGAAGTGGTAGCTGGCTACTTCAATTGAGAGGATTCCAACAAATAACATACAGCCTATATAACGAATTGTCCATAAACATAAAATTATATATTACAGAAGTACCCAGTGATATAGAAGAAATAGATACATGTTAAAAGAACAGAAAGAGAAATGCCTGGAAAACAAAAAATGGCCTGTTTTAGCTGTCAATATGGTATTTAATTACATGACCTTGCCATGAATAAACAAAGGTGGTAAATACTAAGTTGCAACTTGGCAATACAAAAGACATGCTTAATTCAGACCACCAGAAAGCAAAACAATGTAAACAGATTATAAAACTACACGTTCTACTTAGACCCACAAATCCAAATGAGAGCAACAAACCAAACCATTTTGAAATAAAGAGTTGAATAGAATGTAGTTTCATTTGCTAATTTCACTTCTAGGAAAGTGTCCACCTGAATCTTAGTCTTGTCATGGTGAGGTGATGACTGGTTGTTTTGGCCTCCCAACTGACTAGTTAACCACAAAAGGTGTCTTCTAAATTTAAGAATTGAAGCAATCTCATATATAAGACTATAGAAACCACAAACATGTAATAAAGGACTAATATAAAACAGTTAAGAGTGACACAGATCAGTGGTCTCTGTCCTGATTTTAAATAAACAACACAAAATTGTGATGGGAATAAGATGGAATTATCAAATCAAATCATTTCTCCATCAGATGCCAGGTAGGTCTCACTTTTCCACAAATATCTCAAAAAGGATTGTATGGGAGATGATTAACAAAGTTGAAGGCCAGAAAACAAACAGAAATTTGGAAATTATTTCTCTTCCAATGCTATAAAAGAAGAGAACAAGAAACTGCAAATACAAACATTTATCAAAGCTGAAATAATCCAATAACAATAGAATACATAGTTTATCCTATATCTAGAAAGTGAATTTGGCAACTTATATGAAATAACAGATTATTCCACCTTTACCATAATTGGTGATTAGTGATTCAATACTTTTTTTTTGAAAGCCAACCCAATACACACAAAACAGAATAGAATGGCAAAACAGAACCCATGTAGCCGCCCCCATATAGTTGGGACAAAGCTCGGATGATGATGATGATGGACTTTATTTTTAGGAAAAGACTACAGACAGACAGACAAACAACAGACTAAAGACAATGACTTGCTGATTCCCAAAAGCTCAATTCATAGAATTATATACCTTCAACTATAAGACCATAGTACATCATGAAAAACATGTTGTTCCAAGGAGATGAAGTTAATTGTTCCAAAATCACCTGAAAAGGTAAAAAATATAATAATTTGAACAAATCCCGGATCAAAATAACCCAATAAGTACTGCAGAACTTAATAACCAGACCACGTTTTGGCACCATAAGAAAGGTTTTGCATCACCATGTACCTTCTTAGCAACCGTTTTGTTGCCCTTCTTTCCCTTGAAGATGATGTCCATCAGCTTGTGCAGAAAGTGCCCAAACGGTCCCGAGTATGCAAACCCATAAAGCTGCAGAACAATTAGAAGTTAAAAAACGTATAAACATATAAAGCAGAAGTTTATTAGGTAGAGAACAAAGCAGAAATTGAGATAGAGAAAAGAAAACGAGAGGATTATCATAGCATGATTTAGGACTTCCTTGCAGACATAACAATAGACAATTTCACCAAATCATCACCCGTTGATGCAGTCGTAGAAACACATAAACTCAAATAAACAAAAAAGAAACCCAAAAAAGAATTTTAGATCCATCCAGGTCCCAAAATATCAATCAGATAATAAGTAAAACAATAGCAAGCATACCATTATAAGAAGTAATCTTCTTAGTTGAAGCTTTTTGACTCCAGAAATCTTCTGGGCAATTGCATCACTACATCCAGCTAAAACGCCAGCAGTAATTGCCTAGAAACAAGTTAACAAGAAAAAGAAAAACCCAGTTCAGCTATCAAACCCAACACCATCGAATACTCGAATAAAGTGAAGTAACACAATATTACGTTTTTCCCAGGAAAGCGAAAAAAAGAAAGAAAAAGCAGGGCAATAGACTCAAATTGAAGTCTGACCTAGAAGAAGTAGAATAGTCAAATAAGGGTATTCGGATTTTGGACATACCTTGGTTCTAAGAGGATGGAGTTGCAGTTGTAGCAGATATTTTCCCCAAGATTCTTTAATGATATCAGACATGGCGGAATCAAGATTCAAGACTACTGCCTGTCACACCTCTGTCGTTCCTGGGTGTCTGTGAAAGGTGTGAACTTGGAAGCAAACAGAGAGCGGAAAGGAAGAATGACAGGTAGGGGTAGGTGGTAGGTGGTCAGGACTTAGGAGGGTCAAGACCATGCATGGCCGATGCCAATGAAGCAGAAGACCACACCAAACCAATTAGGCTATAACATAAAAAGAAATAAAAAAAAAAAAAGACTTTTTAATAGTCTAGCCTTCCCATGAAAGAGGTGCAGTCTTCCAACTTCCAATATTCATGAAGTTGCTCAGACGGAGGTAGTTTCATAGAAGCATGTGACGACAATCTGAGAATTTCCGTTGCAAAGTCTGGGCTTTGAAGTTGGGACTTTGGTGGAGGAATTGTTTTGTATTATTGACAAAAATGGGAATAATTGGAGGGAGAAAACTCCCATATCAAAATGGCCAAATTGGACATCACCATCACTTAAGTCTCAGTGTACTGTGTACTTTCTCATGTTGGCCAAAACATCAGCGCCCCACAACACTTTCCAACCAACCGTGCATTGGAAACATCTCTTTTGATGTCTCATTATCTCCCGTGACTGTCATCGGAAGATAGGGCTGCAGTCCAATGAATGCAGAATTCTCAAATTACAGCCCCCATGGTAATACTAGTAGCCTTCTTACAAACCGCATCTTGCCCATGAATTTAACATCAATTCATATACGGTCTCTGAACTGGGTTGATCAGTCATTCTTAAATGCACGATTGGGATGTGCTGTGTGGCATTATGAATCGATTGCACTAATAGATTTTAATTTGTTTGAGTTTCATCAGGTAGACGCCCCTCGACACATCAGCCAAAGTCTTTTGCCCCTTTCAAATAAATCTCCCCAACCAAGCTGACAAGCTCCTCTTCCATTCAAATCCAAACCCAACGTTCCACTGGCCTTCCTTTTGTTCTATGCAATCCCAAAGAACAAGTTTCTTCTCCTCACTCCGTACTTCCATAGTTCCAGCCATTATCACCGCTATTGCCTAGCTTATTCGAAGCATAAGGAAGCTTCAGTTGCTTCCTCACCTATTTTCCAGTTGTTCAAAATCTTTCTAAAGCATTGCTGTGGTGAAGGTCGTTCAAGACCTATCCATATCTCACCTCACCTCGTCGTAGTGTATGACGACGACTTCTCGGTATAAGACCAGTGGATGTGATGGTGGTCTGATTCTGAAATATGAGGAGAGTTGGTTCAAGTTGTAGAAGAGAAAAGGGGAAAGAAAGGGAGGGAGGGAGAAGTGGTCAGACCCCGGAGGGGCTGCCTATATACCCTCCGACGAGGGAGAGGGATTGAGCTGTTGTAGTTCATTAATTGGAGTAGGAATTCCGACAATGACATGAAAAGTAACGGATGGCTGCATAGAAGCAGAGAGGGAGAGAGAAGTCCAAAAGTTTTGAATATGCAGGTAGTCTATGTGTAATATATTGGTATGATAGTTGTCATCCTGAGTTTTTTAAGGTTTTGTGAAATTGCTAATGCTATGAGACACAAAGGCCAAGTTATTGGTTCTTAATTTTGACAGCTTGGTGTCTTTGTAAACGGTGTTCAAAGGATTACCGTCGAGCCAGAGCCCCTTGGAGTTACTGACATTTAGAAGCTTGGTGCCTTTTGATAAACAATGCCCAAAGGATTACCGTCAAACCGCAACCCCTTGGAGTTAGTGGGTCTTTTGGTAGCTTGGTGTCTTTGTAAGATATGTAAGGTCACAGAGGGGTAATGCCCTTGGGCAGGGCTGGAGTAACAACGGAGTCCTATGTAATGCCGTGGAGGAGTAATAGAGCTACTATGCTTGATGAAAGCTTTTGAAAGTAAGTATTATTGTAGAAATGAACGTATCATGGAAATTTACTGTTGAATATGTTATTTGGTGAAACATTGAAGTTTGTTATTGAAAGAAAAATGTTTAATTTGCTGAAACAGTAAGGCGAATTGATGATACTATTTGGATGTGTTTTGTTGATTTGAGAAAATGAGTGAAAGTGTAATGAAGAATAACTCCCTGCTTGAAAATAAAATTTTACTGATTTGTGCTTGAAATGGTAGGTTAAAATGATGAATTCTAAACCCCTTGTGAAGTGAAATTGAAATTGTATATTTATGAAAATGAATCTGGGCTGAATTTTTAAATTTTAAAAGCATGGTACTATGCTATGCTAAAACTTATTAGAGAGAATTTTATTTATAAAGATAAAATTTTAAAAGTTGTTCAACAAAAGATAATATAAAAAGTGCCTTAAAACCGTTTCAAAATGGGATGTTGGCTATCTAACTGTGAAAAGATGATTTATTCAATAAATATTATAAAGCCTATTTTGGGACTATCTCCTACTATGCATGATTTTCCAACAATATTGCTCATGCATATCCTGAATTCAATAAAACAACACAAGAGAAATGACAAAAAATTCATTCAGGTTACTCTCAAAGGCCAAAAAAATTATCCCAAGGTTTAGTGAATATAATATTGACATTTGCAAATAGATCTGCTTCAAAGAGAATTTGATGATTAACAAATGATTGTAACACCAAATTATGAGGAATTACCAATCAAAATCAAATTAGGAATCACCATGAATGAGGGTTTCCAAAATTGAAACCCTCAATGATGTTCTTATCATCCCATCCCAGTTAATTGTGATTTTGATACAGGTGTGTGTTCTTCTTGGTTGTATATTTTCTTATTGGATGCATCCTAGGATTATTTTTTGGGAGAATGACCGATCAGCTCAGGGTCAGAATTTGTAGGCTCAAAGTACTGTTGGGGGGTAGGTGCAAGCTCGGAATTGATGTCAATTCATGGGCGGGTGTTGGTCCATAGAATGTGGGTTATTGACCTTTTGAAGGCTTATAACTCTGCAGTGGAAATCAGAAATCTGCATTGGGCAAATCCGTACTTGTCTGTTATTTTTTTCATGTGTTTTTACTTTTAGTGAAAAAAGAATGCATGAAGTTTACCATTTGTTGTGTTAAATGTCTTGAAAGCAAATATGGGTGTATGGACACACTCGAGGTCATATTTTCAATAAAGTTTGATGTCTCCCTATTTTGATTTTATGTTCATCGAGTAGGTAGACTATGGTTTCTGTGAATCCAATTCCTTTTTTCTGCCATGTCGATTTTCAAATAAGAATGTAATATTGTATTCGACAATTACTCTAAATGGTTTGGAATCCATATACATTTACAGTAGAAGGTAGGAGGAGGTGACGCGGCACTGATGTGGCCGAAGAGATAAGGTGGTCATGTAAGCGACACGTGGCATCCGGAGCCAGCTCAACCATAACCTGAACGATAATGGTTGCAAGATTTGTCATGGAGAGCATAGAATGGCCAAAGGAGATAACTAATTAAAAACACTTTCCACTAGTTCTAGTTTGGGCCTGCTCTTAGTGCTTTGCTTGAAAATCCTAGGAAAAAAAATCTAATTTGTTAACATACGAAGGCAAGACAACATTAAACAACATAAATAAAAGATCCAATTATTAGGGAGTGATTGGAAGCCATGAAGTAAATGGCATGGTAGGGGATGTCCAATTTGGTTGACTGGTGGTGAGTTGTGAGGTTTTTATTTTCTATTCTCATTAGATGTGTGGTAAATAGTTGCCATGTAACAGGTAGTGAAAATGTTGATTGTATATAGTGGTTTAAAAATAGCCCATATTCAATTATACATTCTTAGCTTTATTTAAGAGTGTCTATGCTAATTTCCCATACATTTTAATATCATTAATCCATGATACCCTAAAATGCCTATCCTTTGGTTGGAAAATTGTTGCATATACTTTGTTAGAATATAGACATATCCTTGTTGACATGAACAGATGAGGTAGTTGTGTTTTAATTGAATTTATTGAAATGTTGATATGTTCTTCAACTAGTATGAGTACCCAATTGGCCGGTGGAAATCCTTTCCCTGGCAGTTTGAACTACAAAACGAATTATTATTATTGTAAAACAAAAATGCATCATTTGAATATCTGAAACTCCTAACCCCCATAAGATATTTTATAATTTCCCTAGTAAACTCCAAGTATGTCTTGTTTAAAAGTTTATTAAATGTAAATACTTGTATTGAAACACATGAAGGCAAATCGGTCGAATGAAAACTAAGCCAATCATAATGGAAAATGCAAATTTTTCTACTGGACAGTGTTAGACAATGTATGCCCTGAGCTCCAATTAGATTAATGTACACAAAAATTTATAAATAATTTAAGTGCATTATTGTTTCATGATCACATTTGGTATATATATTTCTGTGAATTACTCCTTAAACTAGACACTTATAGGACTCGTGTTAGTTTAAAATGTTCTTAGCCATTGGGTAGACTTAGGGAGTTTATCTTGACAAGTCTAACACTAGTTGCTACCGAATTGGTGAAACAACTTGTCTTAATTACTAGGGTTAGATCCTAAGCACAACCAATGGATGTTTAGAAGAACTACTAAACTTGGACAAATTTCCAATTATGCCCTAAACCTTTGAGATATATGGACAAAACTAGAGAGTTACACTTGACCCCAAAATTAATTATGATATTGTACTAGGTTTGGACTGAATTGTCTTTGATATGCCAACTAGTAAGATCCATCAAGGGTCAAATATTTGGGCATGTTGGGGTAGTTTAGGAAATTACTTAAGTGGATAATCATAGTGATAAGATCGACTTATTTGTCAGACGAAGTGAATATTAGGATTTACACTCTCTGATGGAAGCATAAGTTACTAGCAATAGACTTTCAATTATATTTGAAATTTGATTTGCAAAATATATTTATATGTTATATTACTATTTATGAAAAAAGGTTTGAAAAAAGTTTTAATCATGGGATTCATCCAAGTAGAAAGTGTGACATTGCATTTTACAATCAAGGAAGGACCTCTTCCCTATGAGATTTTGATGATTATGGGTCAAAAAGTTAGGTATAAGAGACTATTATAGGGCTGAATAATCAATGGGCTTCATCTTAGATAAGTCCATTCCCATCGAATCCAACGATCATTTACATGTAAATGTTGGGCCCAACTAAGCCCAAGCTGATTAGGTCAGGGATTCACTACTCTTAAGCAATGAATTCAGCCTACCCTCTTCCAGAGGTGGGATCGAATGATAATGGACTTATTGAAACCATTGTGGGTCTCATGCCATATAGTGTTTAGACCTACATGGCCTTACAATGCATAGGAAAGTGACCCATTAAAGAAAATGGACCTAAGGCCCATTACTAATACGATTAGTTAAGTAGGCAAGTTGCCATTCAATTATAATAAGATAGTTTATCCATAAGGATAAATACTAATCTAAATCTGATTTTTATTCAGCTCCTAGTAGGACTAGGAGAGTGTTCTATATAAGGGAAGAGAGGGATGAGCAAAACATTCTATCTTAAGCTCTCTCTTTCTTAATTCCCTTGCTCCTATAAAACCCTAGTTCATTTCAACCTTAGTAGGGATTGTTTTCTTTCAGTTCCTAACTATGTTTTTGGAGTAAAACATTAGCCTTAAGAAGGCTTAACTATTTAGTAAGTTACTTAAATAAAATAAAATAAACCATAATAAAAATACATGCTCAAAAGTTAATTAACCATAATAAAAATAATTTAGTAAGTTACTTAAATAAAATAAAATAAAAATAATTATTAATTATTGTTACTGATAAAAATATTTTTATTAATATAATAAAAATAATTTAATTAATAAAAGGAATAAGATTCAAACTAATATCAATTTAAAATTAATATAAAACTAGTAAAACTAATCAAACAATTATTAGTTTTATAATTAAATTTTATTAATTTAAAACCAACTTAAGTTCCACTAAAAAATAAATTTATATAGTTAATTATATTTCATAAGGAAATTAAATTTCATAAAAAATAATATAGTTAAATAAATTTAACTTTTAATAATTTTAAAATTAATATTAAATATATTTTAATTTTTTAAAATCAATTTAAATTTCATTTAGAAATAAGGAAAATTATAAAAACCTCAATGGGTTTTCTAACAATCCTATGAAACTCCCCAATGTTTTGAACTTAACAAAAACCTTCCCTATTTTTTAAAAAAGGTGCAAATACCTTTCTTTCATCAACATTCCAAATAAAAAAAAATGTTAATGTAATGCATTAATTTTACTTCACTTCAGCCTTTTTACCTTACTTTGTCCAAGAAGAGCAAGGAGAATTATTCTTTGAAAATTGTTTGGTATGCAAAATAAATTAGTGAGGGGTAAGGTTGAAACTTTAAATTATGTATGATAATGCATTAACAATGACAACGGTATTTTGGTAACTTGAATATCTTTGTTACTGAAAATTCAACAGAAATGAGGTATTTGCACTTTTTTTCCTCAAACTATAGGAGAGGCTTTTGTTAGTGTCAAAACACAAAGGTTGTTTATAGAATTGTTATAAGAGAGTTTTTTTTTATAAATTTACCTAAAAATAATACAAGAATAATAATAAACCAATAAAAATTAATAATTTTTTTCAAAGATTAATAAAAATTAGCATCAAGATACAAAAAAAAATACAAATTTATCTAGAGAATAGGAAATTGGCCATTCTCACTAAAGCACAACTTAGATTGTGAATGGATAAACTAGACATAATCCCAAAAACTAATACTTGAATTGAAATTAGATGGACACCATTTAATTGGAAATGTTATAGAGCTCCATCTTCAATTTTGCTTATAAATAAAGCATGTGCATCATACTGGTCCTCACTAGTTTATTTGTGAAAACTAAAAATAGGTAGGGAGCTTCCCATTTTGCCACACAACATGATGATATCCCATATTTTGGCTACTCATGGTGCCCTTTGATTTTGGGTTGGATTGAGGCCTTAAAGGGTCGAGCACAAGCTTGAGTTTACCTAGATAGTCGAGCCATTCAAACCGTCAACAAACCCTATCTCTAGTTTCATGTTTCCTAAAATCTATTATTTTGTCAAAAATATTTGATTTAGTCAAATCTATTTGACTTGGATGGTTGAACCGTTAACTCACTTAGCTTAGCCGCCATTGGATCACAAGTTACAATATACAATGTATCGAAAACTTCCGAAGACTATAACTCTATAATTTGTTTAGTTTGGGTAATCTTTTTCTAATTTGGGTATTTTGTTTGCAATTTATGCATTTAAAGGTGCCAAGCTCCACTATTTTGCAAAAAAAAAATGCAAGTATGGGCCTCAATTTTCAATTTTTGGCTTTTTATTATAAAAAATAAAAACATAAATTAGACCTAAGATAATAATATATACATATATTTTTGAGTAAAATGTATAAATAAAATGTCAAATAATACATATTTTTCACTATATAAATCAAAAATAAAATACATAAATAAAATAAGTCTTGGAAATCCCATATGGAGATGGTAGGAAAAATGAAAATTAATTAGAAAAAGATAAAATTAACAAACATCTTTTATTCATTGCTTTGCTATTTGTATGTAAAAGTCTTCTTTAATTTTATATTTTGGGTTAGTAATTAATTCTTGGTTTTGGAATTTGGGAAAGCTTCACAAGTTTTTTATTGAGTAAAAGACTTAAATATACCCTAAATTTTCATAAATCAACTTAACGTACCCTAAGTTTTTTAAAAAAACTTAAATATATCTTGTGACTATTTTACCCTTCATTTTTTTTCAAAATTTCAAAATATATCCTGAATTTTTTAAACCCATGTGAGTGGTTGGCATTGAGGCATACCAGACTACCCCCAAAAAAGTTCGTAGATAGAATCATCGAAGATTGTAAACCCATACAATACAGATCTCAATTCCACATTGATGAGACAACCTGAAGCCTTTAAAAATGATATATCCAACACTCCAAAATGGAAGACATATATGCATATCAAGCTTCTCAAAGTTATATATTAAAGCAAATATCATTCTCTAGGCAGAAAATCCAGGAAGTCCATCCCTCTAAACCTAGAATCCATGATGAGAACCCAACTTCATAAAAGCCATCAGCTTCAATGTGAAAAAAAAAAGTGTTTAGAATTTGAAATGTTTAAGCCAAATAAATTCTCAAAACACCATTAAGATCAAATTATGAACTTGGAGAATGGCCAATCAAATTCTAATATCTATGGATGTGAATCCTTTGAAATAAAACCAATCCTGGTCATCGTTATTTTCTCTTCTCTCCTCCCACATTCCTCCTCCTCCTCCTCCCTTTTCTTCTTCCAAAAGGGTAAAATAGGATTCTTTTTAATTTTTGGGAAAATTCCCGATAGGTACCCTGTACTTTAGGCTGAGTGTCACTTTAGTACCTGTACTTTAAATCGTGACAATCTAATACCCAAACTTTCAATTTGGGACAATTTGGTACCTACCGTTAGATTTCCGTCAATTAGAGGATAAAATGTCTAAAATACCCCTAGTGTTATTTTGACCTATTAATCCCAAACTATTAAAATAATCCATCGGTCAATACAGAAAACAAACGTCGGTGGTGTCAAGCGCCTGTGCCACCGAGAAAGTTGATTTCGACGTCAGAAAACTATTGTGCCACCGAGAATCTGAGAAGTAGTGCCATTTTTTTCATTTACAGAGAATCATCTCCCTCACGCCAGTGGCCTCAGGCGACTGTGCCATTGGGAAAGTTGATTTCGACGTCGGAAAAGTATTACGCTGCCGAGAATCTAAGAAGAAGTGTCATTTTCGGAGGACGACTCCTGTTGCCCGTCGCTGGAACATTCTTGCGCCCACTGTTTACTCAGTTGTTGCTAGAGAAGACGACTTGTTGCTAGAGCCGAAGAGACAACCAAGGTATGTTCATTTGCTATTGTTTTTTATCATTTTTTATGTGTTTTTTAACATCGACTTCTCCTTGATTTCTCTACAAGTGGGTTACTGAGATTTTAATCCCAGATTTTTTAGGGTTTTGATTTTTTTTAGTGTTTTTCAAGGTTAGATATATTTTGATTTTAACATCAACTTCTCCTTGCATTAGTTGTGAACACCTAGTTTTGATACATACGAGAATGTTGTGCATGGGGAATGTTTCCCTTTCTTTAATCGGTCATTGTTAATGGTGGTTCCCCACCTTGTCTGCCAGACATGCATTTGTCTTCATAGATAGAACCTTGTCTATCAGACATGCATCTGTCTTCATAGACAGAAAGCAAAGCGTTGTTTGGCATGTCTTTCTACGCGGTCTTTTGGCTGTTTACAAGCCGAGAAGACCAAAAATCAGTCTATTCCCGTTTGGCACACAGAAGATCTAGCCGCCAAAAGATGTGGTGCCGAAAAGATGCCCGAAGCCCATTTTGGGCTGGTTTCGGGAAGCTCCAAATGAAGCTTCTCGTGTCTTTCACGTTTTAACCTCACTTGGAAAGACCCGAAACGATGCACGAAAAGACGTGCGTCTGCCAAATGGTCTTCGGGCTGCCCAGATCTTATGTCAAAAGCTCAATGCATCTATTGACTGTTAGAGCTACGAGAAGATCTTCTCAAAAAGACTTGCCAAACAAGCCCTAAATGTACTTACTGCACATGTAAAGTGGTTCCCCACTTTGTTTACTTGTTCTTAGCTGCTCAAACCTTGACAAGTAAGACACCCAAGCCCTAACCTGTGGTTCAAATCATGGTCCAAACCATGGTTCAAACTTATGGTGCAGATCATGGTTCAACCATATGGTTTAGAAACATTGGGCTGAAGTGTGCTTGAGACAATGGTCCAAACCTATGGTTTTATAGGTTATATTGGATTTTATAGTGTATTATATCATTTATTGTATTTTTTTTGTAGATGTATACTATTTTCATCCATCAGGAGGGTAATGAGGCCAGCTCCTCAGGTCCTAGGGCAGATGAGTATGATGACATCAACATCCCATTGGATGAAGCTGATATCGTTGGTGATGAAGAATACAACAACGATCACGATGACCATTCCACACCACTAGAGGATGATGTTCTTGGGCCAGAATTGTTGAATGATTATCATCAGCCAGAAGAATTGCTTAGTCCACATGCATCGGATGACGAGAGAGGTGCACAATATGAGTCATTTATACCTGAGAGGCAAATGGGTTCACCCAACTTATTGGTGGGGATGAGATTTTCCAATCCAACTATATTTAAGAAAGCATTGGTTAACTTTGTGATCATACATGGCATACAGTATTATTATGTGAAGAATAATAAAGATAAGGTCACGACAGCTTGCAAGTAGAAGTGTGGTTGGAGGATTGATGCATCTTGGATGCAAGACCAGGAGTCTTTCCAAATTAAATCTTTCAGTGACAAGTGTGAGTGTGCACGGGCATTGAGGAATGACAAAATGCCATCGAATGGCTAGCCAATAAATACAAGAACAAATTTATGGATAGTCCTGGTTGGAAAGCCCTTGCTTTACATAATGAGACTCTTAAGAGATTTTAGAGTTGATATTAGTAAGTGATTGGTTTATAGAGCTAAGAGAAAGTCAATTTTCCAGATTGAGGGGATACATAGTGAACAGTTCAAGATGTTCGCCAATTACTGTCATGTCTTACTGAATTCAAATCCGGGTAGCATTGTGAAGATTGGTTTCAAGGAGGGGGTCCCTGGACAATTTGAGAGGATGTTTATTTGTTTCAATGCAACGAAAGTTGGCTTTTTGGAGGGTTGTCGCCCATTCATAGGGCTTGATGAATGCCACATGAAGCCACCTAACTTTGGCCATATCCTCTCGGCTATTGCTTTAGATGGGAATAACTGCATATTCCCAATTGCATTTGTTGTAGTTGAGTCTGAGTGTAGGGGAGTCGTGGACTTGGTTTTTGACTTTGTTGTTTAACGCTATTGGAGGACCAGATGATCATGGTTGGACCTTTATTTCTAATAGGCAGAAGGTATTATACTAGTGCATTTATGTATTTTACATTTTATATGTGCATATATACATTTATATTAACATTCTTACTTGGGTTATGTTGTAGGGACTTGTTGAAACTTTTGAGAGGTTGTTGCCAAGTACAGAGCACCGCTTTTGTGTGAGGCATATGTATGCCAACTTTAAGCTTCTTTTGAAGGAGAATGATCAAAGAGATTGTTTATGGGGGGCTGCTAGTGCATACACATCTGCCGAATTTGACTGGTACATGGATAAAATGAAAGAATTGAACAAAGATGCTCATGACGGGTTGAGAAGGGTGCCCCCGGCAATGTGGTCCAGGTCAACCTTTGGACTAAGAGCCCTTAGTGATGACATTTGTAATAACTTCTTGGAGTCATTCAACAAATGGATATTAGATGCTCATGACAAGCCTATTATTACATTGGTGGAGACTATCAGGAGGTATAGTTGATGTCCTTAGTCAAAAGAAGACATCAACAACTTACAAATGACAATGGACCTGTTTGCCCCAATGTTAGGAAGAAGATATAGTGGCTTGAAGAACGTGCCCGAAACTGTTTTCCTGTATATGTTGGGATATCTACATTTGAGGTGACCTATTTCGATAAGAGAGCAGTTGTAAATCTTGAGAGAAGAACTTGTTCATGCCGGCGGTGGGCACTCACAGGGATACCATGTACAGATGCAATTTCTTGGATAAAGATATAGAAGGAGTGTGTATACAATTATGCTGATCCCATTTACACCAATCAAAGATGTATCCAGGCCTATAGCAACATAATTGTCCCGATCCCGGATAAGTCTCAGTAGCCCATTGTACATCAACCAATACCTATCACCCCACCCTCCATCGGGCCACAACCAAGAAGGCCAAGGAAATTAAGGAGGAAGGGGCCCGATGAATTGATAAGTGGGCATAGTGTAACACAGAGGGGCAGACTTATGACATGCTCTAGATGTGGGCAGACGGGACACAACATTAGAAGCTGCAGGGGCCGACATCAGGGAAATTCTGAGAATAGGATTGATGATGTAGGCCCATCACAAACATCATCATCATTGAGGGCACAAAGACAACCTTGGGGCAGAACCACTAGTACGAGGGGTAGATCATTGACATGTAGAGGCGGGTCATCAAACTAGAGGGGTGGACCATCATCTCATACTGGTACATCAAGTGTTGAAATTCCTCACCAGATTAATTATCTGCAACTACCACGACCCCAAGTGCCAAATATAGGTGTTGATTTTCATTCCCAGGTTGTATGGTCTCTACTTTACTCTCATTACCATTGTATGTCAATTCAGAGACAAGAGTCTGGACATAGATATTAACTAACCTTGGTGGATGAACATTGTTGCAAGAGAGCTTTAACATGGATGGTGGTCCTCCTACACAATAATATGCATGGCTCTAAATGGTGAGATGAAATTCTAACTCGGGTCTTAACTTCTAACTTTGATTACTTTTGCTTCACATCTGCTTGTGTTTTGTTTGTTTGTAAGGATGATGTGGCTCCAATCTATATGAAAGAGAGTAAATCCACAAATCAGAAATAGGAAGAGGGAGAGGAGAGAGGGGACGCTGATCAGATTCCAGGGAGGGGAGGAGAGAGGAGAGAGAGAGGAGAGCGGAAAGAGATTTCAGGGGGAATCTGATCAGGTGATCAGATTTTAGGGAGGGGAGGAGAGAGGAAAGAGATAGAGGGAGAGAAAGAGAGGAGAGAGCTAGAGAGAGGGGGAATCTGATCATTTGATGAGATTTCAAGGAGGGGAGGAGAGAGGAGAGAGAGAGAGAGCTAGAGGGAAGGGAAGAGAGGAGAGAGGGAGAGCTAGATGGAGGGGGAATCAGATCAGCCGATCAGATTTTAGGGAGGGGAGGAGAGAGGAAAGATAGAGACGAAAAAGAGAGAGCTAGAGGGAGGGGAGAGAGAGAGAGAGGGAGGGAGGGAGGGAGAGCTAGAGGGAGGGGGAATCTGATCAGTTGATCAGATTTCAGGGAGGGAAGGAGATAGGAGAGAGAGGAAGGGAGAGCTAGAGGGAGGGGGAATCTGATTAGCTTATCAGATTTCAGGGAGGGGAGGAGAGAGGAAAGAGAGGAGAGAGAGAGCTAGAGGGAGAGAGAGCTAGAGGGAGGGGGAGAGAGGAGAGAGAGCTAGAGGGAGGGGGAATCTGATCAGGTGATCGGATTTCTAATCATAAAATTAGAAATCTAATCAGTTGATCAGATTTCAGGGAGGGAGGAGAGAGAGCTAGAGGGTGGGGGAATCTGATTAGCTTATCAGATTTCAGGGAGGGGAGGAGAGAGAAAGATAGAGGGAGTGGGAGAGAGTAGAGAGGAGAGAGGAGAGAGGAAAGAGAGAGAAGAGAGAGAGGAAGGGAGAGCTAGAGGGAGGGGGAATTTGATCAGCTGATCAGATTTCAGGGAGGAGAGGAGAGAGGAGAGAGAGTTGAGAGTTGAGAGGAAAGAGAGAGGGAGGAGGATCTGATCAGTTCATCAGATTTCTAATCAGAAACTTGATAAGCTTTTGGGGGGAGGAGAGAGGAGAGGGAGGGGGAATCTAATTAGTTGATCAGATTTCTAATCAGAAATCTGACAGGGAGGGGAGGAGAGAGTAGAGAGGAGAGGGAGAGAGAGGGAGGGAGGGACAACTTGCAATGAATGAGGGACAACTTCCAAACATAATCCTCTATTATCAATCCAGACATCTTGAATTGTATATGTTCACACAAAGTCCTAGTATGCCTATACCACATTGCCACACACCAAGTCATAGTATTCCTTAATGGATTCATGTTCGCTTTGTAGTAAAAAGAAATACTGTATGAATCAGAATATGCCAAACATAATCCTCTATTATCAATCTAGACATCCTGAATTGTATATGTTCACAATTTCCAGGTTTGGAGGTGATATGTTAGTTAAGTTCATCTTAGATTTGCATTACACCTCTCTTATGTATTGAGTGTAGGGTCATTAACTAGTACATGTATTAATAGTTGTAACCTTTAATATTTGTTGTTTTATGCTTATTTTGCATTACACCTCTCTTAAGTCATAGTTCTCTCTCTCTCTCTTTCCTCTCTCCTCTCTCCTTCCCTCCCTGAAATCTGATCAACTTCCCCCTACCTCTAGCTCTCCCTCTCCCTCTCCTCTCCCTCTCCCTCTCCCTCTCCTCTCTCTCTCCTCTCTGAAATCTGATTAGGTAATCTGATCAGCTGATCATATTCCCCCCTCCCTCTCTTTCCTCTTTCCTCTCTCCTCTCTCTCCTCTCCCTTTCTCTCTTTCCTCTCTCCTCTCTCTCCTCTCTCTCTTTCCTCCCTGAAATCTGATCAGGTGATCAGATTTTTGACTAGAAATCTAATCAGTTGATCAGATTCCCTCTCCCTTTAGCTCTCTCTCCTCTTTCTCTTTCTCTCTCTCTCCTCTCTCCTCCCCTCCCTGAAATCTGATCAGGTGATTCCCCCCTCTAGCTCTCTCTCTTTCCTCTCTCTTCTCTCTCCTCCCTCGTCCCCTCCTTGAAATCTAATCAGATTTCTGACTAGAAATCTAATAAGCTGATTAGATTCCCCCTCCCTCTAGCTCTCTTTCTCTCCTCTCTCCAGGTCTGCCTATATGAGTTAATTGAACTTAATGCTTGTATGAGTATTGAATTTAATGCTTGTATGATTTTGTTGAAATGCATTTGCTCAAATACTGACTTATTCCGTTAATGATACAGGGGATTATTGGATGGATATTGATATGCGTGGGCTTCTAACCATAAAACTACTACATAAAGGAGAATTGAACCACATTTGCAATTGTAGTTTATGGTTTTTTTGTTCTTTTGTTTTTTGAATGGTGGATGGGAGAGTAATGTTTTATAGGTTGGTGTTAATATGATAACCACAGCATTTAGACAGATTGTGGAAGAACTGTTGCTTATTTTTTGCTTCCACATTTATTGTAAATGGTGATGGGATGACTTTAAGAATACTAATGTTGAATGGGTGTGGTCCCCTTATTTGTATTGGTGCGAGAATGCTAATGTTGATCACTTTAGAATCATCTCTTGTATTAATGAAGGATTATTTGTTAAGGTAACTTGTTCCAGGGTACCTATTATTGATAGACAATTCCTCATCACTTTAACCAACAATTGGATCTCACATGCAAAGTTGGTCATCCCACTCTAATGGAGATATGCAAAAAATTGGAATACGATTATTGTTGGACACTAACCATGGAACTTCATTGTACATATAATTTGAATGCAATGGCAAATACAGTTCATTAATTACTTCTTGTACATATAACTCTATTTCTTGTACATATACATTCCAAAAAATACAACAATTAACACAATAACTAAGACCACCATGCTCTTTAACCCTTCAATAACTACTTCTTGGGAGGACTCTATAGCCTTAATATGACAGTCAAAACCAGATACTAGTTGATGAAGCTCTGCAATGCGGCTTTCCAGATGATCTTCTGACGAATTGCCTTCATTAGAAAAGTTTGTGGGAGCTGCCCATTCAAAGAAATTGCATGGTGGAGGTACGCTTCCCTGAATAAAATCAAATGCAAAGAAATCAACATCTCATAATTAATTTGAATACAAACAAATGCCCTTATATGCACACAAGGTTAATTGTGCAACTATAAAATATCCTATTCAGATTTCTACTTGTTTCCGAAACATAGGTCAGAACTAAAACATTTCGCAAAACATTGGTCAACACTGGAACAACAGTCAGAAGTCCAATAGCTCCGATTTCACAACATTGATTTTTCTTTACACTTGTAAGTGGAGAGCATGCATGAGAGTTAAAGAAGCACACCTGAGAGGTTAATGGCAGCAAAGTTGGGATACCAGGTCAAAACAAGCCAGACAATCAGTCGAGTGTTATAGATGTTCAAGAACTTCAAAATTCCATTTGACACCACAATTCCCGCCATTGAATCACCAGGTATAATGGCAGCAAAGTTGTGGTTGTACAAGGTATTGAGACTCCTAGAATTTCTACAATGAATCTAAAAGAAGATTTCGATGTAGTACTCATGTCTCTTATGAAATAAGAGAAATCTGTGCAACTTAAGTCCTTATAAGAGTTCTTTGTGCCAACCTTACCCATGCTGACAACCAGCCCAAAACCCCAACCTAACTGTTTTCTTGTGTTCCTGGGCTACCATAGATCAAACCAAGACAAGAGGCTTCTTCATTCAACCTAGGACGAAGACAACAACTTTCGTTCTTCAACCCAGAACGAAGACAACAGGGGAGAAATAGGTTTTTTCATTCAACCTAGGACGAAGACAACATCTTTCATTCTTCAACCCAGAAGAAGACAGCAGGGGAGAAATAAGAAGGGTTTTTCATAAAGGGTATTTTCGGTATTTTGAAAATTTTAACCCGGCATGTGAGTTTCTAACTGACGGAAATCTAATGTCGGGTACCAAATTGTCACAAATTAAAAGTTTGGGTACCAAATTGTCCCAAATTGAAAGTTTGGGTATTAGATTGTCACGATTTAAAGTACGGGTACTAAATTGGCACTCAAGCTAAAGTACAGGGTACCTATTGGGAATTTTCCCTTAATTTTAAATGACTTCACACATGTTTTTTCATTGGTGGAGGGTATGTTTAAGTCGAGTGAGGTCAGTCCACAAGGTATATTTAAATCTTTTTGAAAAATTCAGGATATGTTTAAGTCAATTTATGAAACCTCAAGGTATTTTTAAGTCTTTTACCCCTTTTTAGTTTTTCTACAAAGGTAAATTACTTGGACCTCTCTTCTAATTTCAATAAAAAATAGACTTCCCTTTAAGTTTACCTATTAATTATGCCCCTTGACCACAAAAATACTGGGGGTTTGTTATAAAATACAAAATTAAGATAAAATAAACATCTTGTTAAAGTGCCCTTAATAATAAAATATCATTTTGCCTCTAAAACATATATCATGAAATTGATAAAGCGACTTCAACTATAAACATTAAACGCAAACAGTTTTTATCATCTTAAATCTTAAGGTAAATTACATTGCCACAAGTAGTGTTTTCAACCTACCATTGACTCGAATTGTCGAACTATTCAAATCATCATCCAGATAAAATTCAAGTCTAGGTAATTTCCAAATTAGGAAGTTGAAAAAAAAAAAGCATTGGTTTTGTCAAAACCCATTTGACAATGACCTAGTAGCCGAGATGGTCACCTAGCATCCCTCCAATTATGGAAGTGTTTTTGTTGCCTATGAGTTGGTCACGAGATGTGCTAACAACAATATTCTTACATGCTTAGTTACACTCCCCTAATTTGCTGCAGAAGTGTTTGCCGTCATATATTTTGAGTGAAAGAGATTATTGTAGCTTTCAATCATCATAGCCATGCATAGGGGCAATCATGGGCCAGGCCAAGCCGGCCTCTTACACCTATGCTAAGGGCTATAGCCTAGGCCCAACCCTAGCCCAGGTTTGGGGCCTCAGGCCCAGCTCAATTCCGAATCTATGGCATATAATGATAAAGTTCTAATTATTTAGAAAATTTTAAATTAAATAAAATTTATAATACATTGGGCCTATGCATAAAAAACAAGGGATGGATCTTATTTAATGCAACCCCATTCTTGAGCATTGTGAGTCTCACATTGAGTGTTGTCCCAAGTACAACATTGCTTATGAATATGATTTTTTTTGGTAAAGTCTTTGTCGCTTAGATTATGAATTAAGCAGGGGCGGAGCCAGGGGGACCCAAGGGAGCCATACCCCACCTCAATGGTATGGCTCCAAGAATTTCCACTGTAATATAATTTTCTATGTAAATTTTCCCCTCCCTCCACTCTCCACTTCAATGGTTGCCTCCCCTATGGGTTCATCCATACTTCATTTAGGTTTTGGCCCACCCTTATAAAAATTTCTTGGCTCGGCCCCTGAAATAAGGACTTGTTTGAGAGAATAGCATATGTATTGGCACATGTGTTGACATGTGTCAATTCATGAATATATGCATATATAAATATAATATTAAGTATATAATACATAATATAATATAAAAAATGTTATATATGTTATATTATATTTAATAATATATACTATATTATAATACAAGCCAGGTCTGCACATAAAAACTTGGGCTCGGAACCAAATTTGCAAGCTAGTCTAGGCCAAGCCAAGAATAATCATCTCTATCCATCTTGTTTTTCTTTTTCGTTAAGACTCAGTCTGGAAGGAGTACAAATACAAATACATACAAAATAATACAAAATACATAATTTTGCACTCTACATATTTGTATTTATACTCCTAGCTCAGTCACCTGCATTGCACGTGTGTTAGTTTGGATATCAAGTATCAAATATGGCCATATGGGTGTTACTAAAAATGAGTGGATTCTAATCCAACGTTTGAAAGGAGAAATCTTATTTGCAAAGCCTTCCTTCATTGGATGCCAGACTCTGTTCATCGGCTGATATATCATCATGGTCAAGGACGTCGAGTAGAAGTATGGGAACGTATGATGACGGTTGAGTGGGTGAACTCAATGACTTATTATTTTTTTTTTCAATTAACAAACTAAAAAATTACTTTAGGCTAAATTTAGAAATGCTTAAAAGTAAATGTTTTATTTTGGGTCAAAACCACACTAATAATCACTAATTTGTGTTTAGGAAATAAGTGTGAATAAGTGATTATTCAAGAATCCCAAATTTTGGGTTTATTTTTAAGTGCTTTTTTTTTTTTTTTACCGCCATGGCCCATTACATCATTTTGAAAATATTTATACAACCCCTATTTGAATAAGTATTTTTTCACTAAATACTCATGATCACTTATTAGAATAAGCATCTCCCAATCTAAAAAACGGAATAAGAAAACCCCAAACTCTGCCTTAAAGCTACTTTGGAGAGTCTTGAAAAATACTTAAATTACCCTGATAATTTTGAAAAATAATTAAAATGCCCCAAAAGAAGCTTTTGAACGAAAGTACTTAAAATGACATGATCAAATTTGGGGAATGGCAAAAATCCATAAGAAATAGAGGAACTCTCTCTGAGATAGCATTTCCAAAGGCTTTTTAAAGAGAGTTGGAGTTGACCAAAGAGACCAATCCACATCAAACCAAAAGGGCAAAGTAGAACCCAAACATGGTATCAATATGCACACTAATGAATGAAAAGGAACAAGAGAAATATCAATTTGAATCATAGATTTGAGGGGTCACCAAAGGCCCAAAATAGAAGAATCATTGATTTGAAAGAGATTCATTTAGATAACACATACATAGCAACCTTTCTTAGAAGGTTTTTCCATGGCATCCATCTTCTTGATCTCTTTCACCACTTTTTCCATGGCATCCATCTTCATAGATTTGGTTTAATGGATCCATGGAATCTAATTTTGTTTGGTATTTGGTGATATTCATCACTAATAATTCCCCCTTTTTGCAAAATTCATCACTAATAATTTTGTTTCATAACCAAATTCATTAATTTAATTGCTTATGATTACAATCATGAATAATAATAGAGTGTAAAAATAAAGGACACAAAGATCATGTATACATAGACATGTTTGACCAATATGGGGACACAAAGACCATGGACGCAAAGTTAATAATTGCGAGAATCGAATTTGCTGATAGAACAAATCAAGTATCAACTAACATACCAACTCAGTCACCCCTCCGTTAAATCCGTGGTATAATTCAAAATATTGGAGGTAAGAAACGTTAAGGGAATGTGGCGAAAAACTAATAAAAGGGGGGTTTCCCATTATCAGGAATCATAAGGGCACTTTAAGTAATTTATGAAATCTTATCAGAAATTCAGGACAACTGCACAATAACAACCCCTTTAATTAATGGTAATCATACTTCAGCCAGATTCAGCTTCCTATCAGTTAATCAAACGACCGTAGCAGATAAAAAAAAAAAAAAAAACAACTAATTCCGGAAGTAATCAAGTAAACACTACGGCACTCGATTAAGACTTTGAAAGCTTCGACCGATTTTTTCTGAAGCAAGAAGATTCAAAGTCTTCTATCGTGAAGACCAAAGACCTGGAGGACTTCCCTTGAATTAGTCTTTATTCCACTGTTCCCTGCAGTTTCCACGAGAGCTCCTCAGGAGTCAGGACTCGGGAGTCAGGTCGTCTAGATGGCTTTTGAGGTTTTCCGCTCTTGAGCAAATCTGATGTTTGGAATATAGATTTTGAGGCAACCCTGTTGGATATTCGACGTATCTCATGGTGGGTTTCTCTTCTTTCGTCTTTTTTACGGTGTCTTGAATTATCTGCGATCTGTGTCTTGGGCTGAGAGATTTTGAGATGTATAAGCAAAAACCAGAGTGCTTTTGGGTGTTTGTGTATTGGGGGTCCCCGGATTTGGTCGCAAGCATCAAAAGCTTGATGTAAAATGCACTGCTTGTCTTCGTTTGAAGCGTTGGATGCTCGTATCTTACTGTAAAGATGATGCAAGAGGTGTATGATTCTTACCCTTTATTTCGTTTGATCTAATATTCAATGGGTTCTGCGAGTTGTGGTGTTGACCTGTTCATTGATTCTTTCTTCGTTGGCTGTGGATGGTGTAATTAGTCTTGTAGTTGGTAGTCTTTCGGGGTTTGTTTCTCTGAGCAACAAACTAATGAGTTTGGATAGGAAAAACCGCATCAAGCATGCGGCTTTCCGTCGGATATTACATGTGGTTGTAGTTGCCTTGTTGGGGGTTCTGCTGCTGTTTTTTCTCTGGAGAACAGGTTCAGTTTATCATATTACGTGGGATTCTGATGAAGTTGATGAAGGTATTGTGCAGCATACAGCCTTAGTCTCCATAGAAAAATCCGGACTCCCTAAACAGACCAAATTGTCGGTTTCATTGGAGAAAAGAAATTGGTTGCCCCCAAGAAACTTGGATCTTTTTCCAAATCTTGCAGAGGACCATATAACACTTGTGCTGTACGTTCATAACCGGCCTCAGTATCTCAAAGTAGTTGTAGAGAGCTTGTCTAAGGTAGAGGGTATTGGTGAAACTTTGTTGATAGTCAGCCACGATGGATACTTTGAAGAAATGAATAAGATAGTTAAAAGCATTCGATTCTGCCAAGTAAAGCAGATCTTTGCCCCTTACTCACCTCACTTGTTCCCCAATAGCTTTCCTGGTGTCTCTCCTGGGGACTGCCAGCAGAAAGATGATCCATCCAAGAAGCACTGCAAAGGTAATCCTGATCAGTATGGGAACCACCGATCTCCGAAGATTGTGTCGTTGAAGCATCACTGGTGGTGGATGATGAACACAGTGTGGGATGGGTTGAAAGAGACCCGGCAACATTCAGGTCATATCCTCTTTATAGAGGAAGACCACTTTATTTTTCCTAATGCATACCGGAATATTCAGCTACTTACCAAGCTGAAGGCTCAGAAGTGTTCCGATTGCTATGCTGCTAACTTGGCACCATCTGATGTGAACTCGAGGGGTGAAGGTTGGGCAAGTTTGATTGCTGAGAAGATTGGGAACATTGGTTATGCTTTTAACAGGACAGTTTGGAGGAAGATCCACTCTAGGGCAAGGGAATTTTGCTTCTTTGATGATTATAACTGGGATATAACAATGTGGGCTACTGTTTATCCCTCCTTCGGTGGTCCTGTTTATACACTAAGGGGACCTAGGGCAAGTGCAGCTCACTTTGGTAAGTGTGGCTTGCATCAAGGACAAGGGGAGCAAGGTGCTTGCATTGACAATGGCTCTGTGAACATAGCAATAGAAGAGGTTGACAGGATTACAAACGTCAATTCAGACTGGGAAGTGCATATTTACAAGCGTCAATCAGGGTATCAAGCTGGATTTAAAGGTTGGGGCGGCTGGGGAGATATGAGGGATCACCAGCTCTGTTTGGATTTTGCAAAAATGTATTACTTGGGCAGCACTCCACTACCAGGTTGAGAGTTTAACTGTCGGTGTTTTGAGTAACCAACTTCTTGTAACTGGCAGGGCATGGGCTATCCCAGAGATATTTCTATCTTGTTCCTAATACTGAATGAATGTAATGACATTCTTCTGTACTGGTTTAATGGCTTGTTTTTGTTTGTGATAAGGTCCTCTTTTGCTTTTATTACTTGGTCTTATTTATCTGAATCCTGGGGCAATTAACCTGGGGAATGTTCACCAGAGGGTGAAGGTGAGTGAAAGTGGGGAAAGGAGGGAAACAAATCTTCTACAATGCAAGGAAGTTTTTCACCATTTGGATATTTCTTGTGAACTAGAAAGAATACTTTCTGCTTTGATTGATGGCAAAATATTCCTGTACTTGCATGTTTCAATAGTTTTTATTTTTATTTTTTCTTGGTCTTATTTCTTAAGAAAACAAATACTAAATACTGAGGTTTTATTTGGTACAATAGGTTAAATGCTTGATTTGGCAGCAAGTGTTATGAGAAAAATGCAATATTTCCTTTTCTTAACCTGTTTGCTAGTACTTATGGCAGGTGGCAAGATATCTCTTAGTATGATATAAAGGCTCCATTTGTTTGTGGTGCAAATCCAAATTGCATGCAAATTTTGCATCCAGTTCAGTTGTGCATGTTTTTATCTAACACTACGATTTTCATTACTTCTGAGGATGAAACAATCTGCAACATTTAAAGGAAGCTTGCCATAGAAGGCAAATGTATTGGTTTAATCAATGTAGGTTGTGCATTTTAATGATGAGGACCTTTTATACAAGAATTGCTAGTACAGAAGACACTATAAACTAAGGCCACAGATTTAAGTTTTAGATGTTAACTTGTAGTATCTCCGTTGCTCTCGTAGTATAGGTGGATTGTTGCTTCAGTAACATGTCTGGCTATAATGATCCAAATGAGGAGTGCTTACCATTTCCAATTGAAATCTTTTAGGTGAATAGCGCAATAGTACATATTGCTTGAGATACTTGAATTTTGGATTGGTAGGGTTGGATATTTTAGAGGTTGGAGGGTAGGTAAAGAGGGCACTGTTGTAACACACTTGAAATTTGTGGATGATACTATTATCTTTTGTGAGACTGAGGACCCACAGAAGGCAAGGAACTTGAAATGAGTGGTAAAGTTGTTTGAACTTGTCTCTAAGTTGAAGATCAATTTTGAAAAGAATTGTAGTCGGGTTGAATTTGGGGGAGTTGGGTGGGGTGGCGAAGTCCTTTGTTTGTCCTACCTCTAGCTGGCCTTTGAAATACCTAGTAATGCCATTAGGAGCCAACCCAAGGGAGGGAAGGTGGAATCTTATTGTAAAAAACTATGCAAAGAAGTTGGTGGCTTGGATGTTTCTCTTGGGGGTTGCATTACTTAGAAAAATCTTCCAATTTACGTTCTACCTGTCTTTAGGATGCCACAGTGGGAGGTGTTGAAAAGTAGAGAAGATTATGAGGGATTTCTTGTGGGAGCCTGGTGAAGAAAAAAATGATCACTTGGTTAGGTGGGAATTAGTGTGCAAGAGGAAGGAGCAGGGGGTTTAGGCTTCGGTATTAGGGAAGAAAAATATAGCTTTGCTGGGTAAATGGATGTAGAGATGGCCTTTGGGAACGGAAAGGCTTTGGAAAAAAGTTGTAGAAAGTATTCATGGAGGTGCAGGTAATGGTTGGGATGCTGGTATATCTCAATAGGCTACTTTGAACACTCCATGGAAGGCTATACATAGCATTCTTCCCCAATTCTTAATCCTGATCAGGTATGATGTGTGTACTGAAAATGGGGTTTTGTTTTGGGAGGATGTTTGGATTGGTAACTTAACCCTCAAGGACCTCCTTCCTTCCTTGTATTTCATCTCTCTTTTTGAAATGAACCAATTCAGAGGTTTGTGTTTTTCTCACAATCTGCTGGTTTTTTCTAGAACTTGGGATTTATGAGATATTTGAAAAACTTTGAGCTTGACCAGGCTGCCTTGCTTCTTCAAACTCTTGATCCTGTTTGCTTGGACCCTTCTAAACTTGATGCTCGCATTTGGATCCCTAATCTATTGGGATTTTTTACTTGTGCTTCTTTTTTTCTCTGCTTTGTGCTTGATCCCTAACCTTCGACCCTTTAATAGTAAGGATATTTGGTCCAAACCCATTCCTCCTAAAGTAGGAGCTCTTTGCTGGGAAGTGTCTCTTGGAAAAATAAACACTTTGGACAACTTACAGAAAAGAAGACCTGGTCTCAGTATCTCCCCTAACTGGTGTATCCTTTGCAAAGCCAATGGAGAAAGTTGCTACCACTTACTAATCTGTTGCCCCTTGTTATAGGTCTTTGGGAGAAGCTTTTTGGCTTTTTTGGGTGTAGGTGGCCATAGAGAAGAGGTAGAGTCTTGTGGAGGTATGTGCTGGAGCTGCTTTGGTTTGGACTGTTTGGGAGGGAAAAAATCAAAATCTTCAATGATAAGAAGAGGGATGAGACTAGTGTATGGGGTTGTAATATTTTTGAGATGTTTGAAGGCTGCATCTCGCACCTCTTTGTAGGAAGCGTTCACTGTGTATCATTTTATTGATCTCTAATAAAATTCCTATTACTTATCAAAAAAAGAAAATTTCTAACCTAAATGGTTGGAAAATGAGTGTAAGTAGACTAATATGTTTTGATTATATTTTTTTCCCATGTGAAGATGCTGGCCTTGTTGGATTTAGGGGCTTGCAGTGAGCAGAGTATTGGGCATCAAGGCATCAATAAGCAAAAGGGCAGGTCAGTTTATAAGGAACCTACCAAGGCATTAATAAGAAAGCTGTTCATAAACCGAAGGTACCATAGATGAAGACTTCGATGCAGTTGAGTGGTAAGAGTAGAAAGATTAGAATTAAAAAAAGGAATTCTAGCCTCAATGGGTTAAAAATGAATGAAAGTAGATTAATATGGTTTGATCATGTGTCTATATGAACTAGTAAAAAAGACTTATCTGATTCAAGATTAAGGTTCCAAAGGATTTATGCGGTGGCCAGAGGGTATGTGGGCTCAAGTATTCAAATAGATCTAAAACTTCTAATTTAACAAAGGATACGACCTTTGATGGAAAACGGAGTTCTAGCCTCAATGGGTAAACAATGGATGGAAGTAGACTAATATGGTTTGATCATGTGTCTATATGAACTAGTAAAAAAGACTGAATTGGTTCAAGATGAAGGTTCTAAAAGATGTATGTGGTGGCCAGAGAGTATGTGGGTTCAAGTATTCAAATAGATCTAGAAATTTGTAATTTAACAAAGGATAACACCTTTGATGGAATGGACTGTTGAAGTGAGATTTGTCTGGCCAACTCCAAATAGAGGGGCGAGGTGTTGAGAGGTGTTACTTCATTGGTTCTAGTTGTTGGTTTTATTATTAATGTTACTCCATCTGCATCTCTTTTCAGTTCTTCCTAACAGCAGCTAAATCCATTGACTAGAAAAGATGGTTAGATGGGCACAGACTAATACTTTAATGCTAGATGTGTTCTGCTGATTTCCTTCTAATGGTTGGTGATATACATGATGCCATATTAATTAATAAAAAGTTTCTGTTATTGATAAAAAAAAAATGATGCCATATTGAAGTTTATCTTTTTGTCCCATTTCTTTGTCCTGATAGGTCCATTCTTTCTAGGAGTCTCAGTTTTATTTTCCTGCATTATCTTTTGTTGGCCTTTTGAGTTCTGAAACAGACTGCTTGTGTTAGTGGTTTACTTCCGTCTTTTTAGATCATTCTGGTTTCTAGTTTTGATAAAGCTCCCCTTATACCAATTTTACCAGAAGATCACTGGAAAAATTTATAAGCCCATCTGGCTACATGGACAGTTCAAAATGAGCGCCTTACCAATGTCATACATAACCTTGAATATGTAATATCATCTATTTAGTATTGTTTGCATTTATTTATACTATTGAATTTCATCTGGCTTCTTTAACAATAGCTATTCCATTATTAATATAACACAAAAAACTTAAAATTGGTGAATATCTGCCAAATCACTGAATCCTACTTTTTGGGGCTTCCTGAGTATGGAACTTTGAAACTTGTCTCAGATTCTTATACTCGTACCTGCATCCCATGCAAAATAGCCATATGGATATTGGGACTTCAGAAATCCACAGAATACAAACCAGAGCATCTGGTCATGCTTCTTGTTTGCTGAGTTGGAATTTTACTTTATTTTTATTATTTTCTTATTTTATTAGCATTCAATCAATATGTATGCTGTCTTGAACCCTCGAAGACTTCAAAACCTGAACTGAAAGCAAGGAAGAACTCGCAATTTTGTTCAATCAACACATATTGGTTATCATCTTTCATCCTTTCTTTTCTTCTCTTCCTAGGACAAAAACTGTCCTGAAATTTCTTTTATTTCTTCCATCTTTTCATGAATATGTTGATTTTCTATGTTTAAATGAATTTTATACATTTTTTTATGAAGATTATAGGCAACTACTAGTGAAAGATGGTTGCTGCTTTCTATGGAACATAGGGAATTACCCTAGGATTCATGATTTTTATTCAAAAGAAAAAAAAATCCATCGCCTAGGCAACTAGGCAACAAGGCGCCCTCCTGTTGCCTAGCCTCGCTTTGGTGTAACTATAGCTAGAATGCTAGATGTACTATACTGTGCTTTTATTTAGCCTGAGGGCACAATCATGGTCTCCACTGGCAAGGAATTCGCCCCTTCCCAGCTCTCTACACTCTGCAGATGAACCCCCCCTGTTCAGCTGGATCTGAAGCATCTTTCTTTCTTTCCTTCTTGCTCTTGCTTGCTGTCTCCTTTCCTTCCCACCCTCTCTGTCCAATTTTATTGTGAACTTGGCCTCAACTCTTCAACCCAAGCCTCAAATGGTTATATACAAGAAGCAAGTGAGTTGCAGTTCATAAATAGTGACCCTTAAACCCAATTCTTCAGACTCTATGGCGACTTTTCTTCTGATTAGAATTTATAAAGTGGCAAAGAAACTATTCTTATGGTTCAGAAAACTTGTTTGTTTTTTCCATACTGCAATGAAATTTTTAGACATGGTAATGAAAATAGGCAGAAGATGGAAATAAATACCCATTACTGGTAAAATATCAGCATTGTATTCTATGAGGGGAGTTCTATGGGATCAAGGACACCGATCAGCTTTCAGTTTTTGTCCAACTCTAACCCAGAGCAGTTAGGATATTGAGAGCCCTAATGTTGTCCTTCCTAATCTCTATTTAGCGGAATTGTTGTTAGAAGCTATGAGCTTTTTTTTTGCTAAATGAAAGAATAGATATGGCATGATATCATTGTTGATCATCCTCCCCATTGGGTTGAAGTAGAAAGCTTGGGTTATCAAATGATCTTCATAGACTGAAAATGCTCATCTTCCTCTGCATCTGATTTTCCAGGTTTCACTGGGAATTGCATCTATTTCTCACATGATTATTCCATTTTCAGGCCTGATCTTTGTTCAAGTTAAATGTGGCAATATGGGCATATTAAGTCGTATTTTCCTATGGATTCTAATTGGAAAAGTCCCCTGCTATTTGGGTTACACCAATCTTCTATGGTAGATACAGTTTTTTTATCATGTGGAGTAATACGTATGCATTTGAACAAGTTAAATCAGTTTAAGTTAAATAGGATTACATTTATTGTTTTATCTTTGTTTGTAGATACTGACCTTATCATTTTACCTTTTGTTGCACCTTCTTTTATCCATAAAGATGTTAACCTTCAAAACTTTCCTGTCTGTGGAGTGATTTTGGTGGTTTGTTATTGTTGAGTTGGTCCGGTTTGTTTTTATTTAGTTAGGAAGTTGTTGGGCTTTAGGCCCATTAGGTTATGTTTTTTTAAGTTGTGACTGTTCAGCTTTTAGTAGCCGCCCTACTAAGGGCATCCTTGTAATATCTCATCTTTTTAAGTTAAGTATAAATATAATGAGAGGGGGGCGGCTAGGGTTGATTTCGGAATCCTGGTTGACTTCCTACTCTCTTCTTCTTCTCCTTTCTTCTCTACTGCTGAAATCTTCATCTTCCCCCTCTTTCCTTCACAAGAAACTCGTCTAAATCTGCAATTAGTAATCTCTACTTGGTATCAAAGCAGGCCAAAGGTTCCTTGAAGTTGTTCTCTCATGCAGCCCTAGATCGGCTGACTGCATGGTGATTTAAGAGGTTGATCGAAGCTCTCAGGTAAGCCTAGTTTTTGGATTTTTTTGGTGGATCTATGTGCCCTGTAGCTGGTTTAGGGTTTCTCATCAAAATTAGGAAAAACTGGAGAAAGGGGAAGAGTCTTGTTTCTGTTGGACTCTTCAATTTTGACCTAGGAAGTGGCGCCCTAATTTTTTAGGGTTTCTTGGAGTTTTTTGTAAGGGGCGATTCAAGTCCTGCCTGATTTGGAGGCTTCTAGAGAGGGCGGCTGCCTCTTCTCTCTCTTCTCCCGTTCCACAAAAAAGGAATCTTTTGTGGGAAGAAAGCCTAGGACACCAGAAAGGTGTTGTTGGTTCCAAAAAGGTGTTTTGTTTGATCTTGCTGCAAATTTCAGTTATTTTCTTTACATTTTTTGAGAAGCATGGAGGGCCACAGAGTTGAAAATAAGCCCGGGAGTGAAATAGGACTAGTAGGAGGAGGTGCTAGAGACCCTTTCGGGGTTGGGACCATTACTACAGTTAGGTTGGATGGTGCAAATTACTTAGAATGGTCACAATCTGCAAAGATGGCCATTGGTGCTCGTGGGAAATTAGGGCATATCACTAGTGAAGAGGTGAAACCCGAAGCTAGCAACTCCCGGTAGGTATAGGAGAATTATATGGTGATGACTTGGTTGTGTAATTCCATGTTGCCACATATAAGTAAAAATTTTTTATGGGCAAATACAGATAAGGAAATATGGGATGGGGTTGCAGAAACCTATTCACAGAGGGAGAATGTTGCTAAGGCTTATCAATTGAGAAATCAGATTATTGCTACAAGGCAGGGAGATAGATCTGTTGCAGCCTATTTTTCAGTCCTTAAAACCCTGTGGCAGAAGATTGACCATTTAGAGACATTTGCTTGGGAAACCACTAAGGATGCAACTACCTATCAGAAACATCTAGAGAAGTATAGGGTGTTTGAATTCCTTGCTGGCCTTAATCCTGAGTATGATATTGCACGACAATACCTTCTTTCCAGGGACAATGTTACTCTCTCCCAAGCATATGCCTTTGTGTCAGGGGAGGAGTGCAGGAGAGATGTGATGATGAAAAACCTTATTTCTAATCAGTCTGCCATGGTAAGTGCTGTGAAACCTAAACAAAGTGGCAGTGACATCAAGAAGGAAGATAAAAGAGATCTGATCTGTGACTACTATAAGAAGCCTAAACATACAAGAGATACTTGCTGGAAGCTTTACCCACATCTTGTGCCGACTAGATTGAAAAATAAGAAGGGCAATGCGCACATGGCAGTTACTTGTGACATTCCGACCCCTCCTACTACATCGGCTCTGGAGTCTGTTGCAGTTGCTGCAGTAAGGACTGAACTTGAGAGGTATGGGCTACTTCTGAACCAGTAGGATACAACCAGTTCCAGTTTAGTCGCAAGCGGACAGCAAGGTACAAGTGGCACTAGTGGAGTCCACTCTACTTCCTTTGCTCACACAGGTAGTTCACACGTCACTGCAAATTATGTTTCCACTTCAGGTAAGGAGGGACTTCATTGGATTATAGATTCTGGAGCCTCAGAGCACATGACCCAGAGCTCTACTATTTTTTCAACTTATCAGCTCTGTTCTGGCAGAGATAGGGTCTCCACAGCTAATGGATCCCATGTTCCTATTGCTGGGAAGGGATCTGTCAAGATTAGTGATTCTATTTCTCTACCCTCTGTCCTTCATGTTCCCAGATTGAGCACTAATTTGTTATCTATTAGTAATTTGACTAAGAACCTGAACTGCTCAGTAATTTTTTCTCCTGGTCATTGTATTTTGCAGGATCTGGATTCAAAGAGGACGATTGGGAGTGGTCGTGAAGTGAATGGAATCTACCTCTTAGATGTACTTCCTTCTCATCAAAGTCATCATGTCAGCAGGGATAGTGAGTTAGGGTCTGTGAGTCAAATTATGCTTTGGCATAATCGTTTGGGTCATTTACCGTTTTCTTCTTTAAGTTTTTTGTTTCCAAAACTTTTTGTCGGTTAGTTTGTCAAGTCTGGAGTGTGAAGGTTGTCAACTTGGAAAGCATTGTAGACATTCATTTAAACATAGTAATAAAAGATGTTCTTCTTTTAATGTTATTCATTCGGATGTGTGGGGCCCTTACCATGTTTCTTCTATGAGAGGTTATCGCTATTTTCTCTTATTTGTGGATGATTTCTCATGATACTCTTAGATTTACCTGATGAGATCCCGTGATGAGGTACCATCCTTGGTGAGGCAATTTCATCAGATGATACTAACATAGTTTGGAACAAGAATAAAGGTGTTCAAATCTGACAATGCCAGGGAGTATTTTGAAAGACATCTTGCCTCATATCTGTTGAATATGGTGTTGTCCATTAGAGCAGTTGCCCCTACAATCCACAGCAGAATGGTATTGCAAAAAGGAAGAACAGACACATTGTTGAGACTGCAAGAAGCATGATGATCACATCTACAGTTCCAGTTCGGTTTTGGGGTGATGCAGTTCTCACAGCAGTATATCTGATTAACAGGGTGCCCTCTCGTATACTTGGATTCAGCACCCCATTCAGTCTTCTTTTTCCTCAGGGGGAGATGTTTCATATTCCTCAGGGTGTTTGGGTGTGTCTGCTTTGCATATATCCTTGGTCATCACCGCTCGAAGCTTGATCCCAAGGCAAAGAAGTGTGTCTTCCTTGGATATGTAGAGAATCAGAAATGGTACTGTTACTATGATCCAGTCTCTGGGAGCCGGTATGTTACCATGGATGTCACATTTTTTGAATCCACGTACTTCTTCTCAAAGAATCCTTCTCAGGGGGAGTGTTTTGGGGAAGTGAGTCAGTAATCTATTCCTCTCCCAGTTCCAGTCCCTGTGTCTACTCCTGTGCTTGACCACCACCCTGTGGCACCTACCTTGCCACCTCCTTTGCGTACTGCTTCTCAGCATTACTTACGACAGAAACTTCACAAGGAGGTTGATTCCACTACAGCAGAACTCGCATCACTTCTTGTCGATTCCTTGGAGACTCCAGATTCGACTGCCATGGATTCAGGTATTCCTCTTGGTTCCGCTACTGTTTCAGTTCCCATTAATCCTACTAATTTTGTTACAGATAACCTTGATTTCCCTATTGCTCTAAAAAAAGGGAAGATAAAGTGTACTGCTCACTATATTTCACAGTACTTATCCTACAGTGGACTTTCTCCTTCCTACCGTGCTTTTTTCTCCTCTCTTGATTCAGTGTCTATACCCAAGGGTGTTAGTGAGGCTCTCTCCAAACCTGAGTGGAAGACAACTATGCTGGAAGATATGACAGCTTTGATTAAAAATCAGACATGGGACATTGTGGATCTATCAGAAGGTAAGGAGACAATTGGATGCAGATGGGTTTACACAGTAAAATATAAGGCAGATGGAAGTATAGAAAGGTACAAGGCAAGACTTGTTGCAAAATGGTACACACAAACTTATGGCATTGATTACTTAGAGACCTTTGTGCCAGTTGCAAAGATGACCTTCGTTTGGATACTTCTTTCTCTTGCTGCCTTATACTCTTGGCCCTTGTTTCAACTTGATGTGAAGAATGCTTTCCTAAATGGGGATCTGCAAGAAGAAGTGTATATGGATCTTCCTGCTGGTTTTTACAATGATACTGAAAAGGGAAAGGTATGCAGGCTTAAGAAGTCACTTTATGGCTTGAAACAATCTCCCAGAGCATGGTTTGACAGATTCAGACAAGCCTTGATTGCTTTTGGCTACACTCAGACTCAATCCGATCACACCTTGTTTGTGAAGCGAAGGAGATCTTTGGTGTCAGTCCTAATTGTTTATGTGGATGATATTGTTGTCATCGGGAATGATCTGAGTGAGATTGATGGTCTAAAAAAGAGCCTACATAAAGAATTTGAAATTAAGGATCTTGGAGAACTGAGATACTTCTTAGGCATTGAAGTTGCAAAATCAAAACATGGAATTTTTATCTCACAAAGGAAGTATGTCTTGGATCTTCTTCAAGAGACAGAGAAGCTTGGAACAAAGGCAATCAGCACCCCTATTGATCAGAACCATAAAATCAATGCATCAGAAGGTGAACCAGTAAAGGACATTGGGAGATATCAGAGACTTGTGGGTCGGCTACTATACTTGTGTATGACAAGACCAGGCATCTCCTATGCAGTAAGTGTAGTAAGTCAATACATGCATGCTTCATGAGTCCAGCATTGGGAGGCAATGAGAGAGGGTAACAAATTGTGATGTTGGGCAATGAGAAAGGGAAGAAAACACACTTGGAGTTCCGGTCATGTGATTGGAGGTTCCAGAGTCAATAATCCAGGGATGGGGTGTGCATGCCAGACAAGCCATACCTAAGTGTGCAAGAGTGATTGTGTTCTGTTGAGATGTGTCTTGGACAAACCTCTCATACTCATCATGGGGAACACTTATCATCTCCTTCACGGGAACATCTATGGATGTAGGGAGCATCTAATCAGCTGAACGACTCTCTTGTCTGAAGCTACTGTCATTGGTCATGGCATGATTGGCCCAAGTTGAAGGTGGACCATGCAAATCATAGCAATAATTAATGGTATGTCCATCCATACCACAGTGTGTATATCTCCTCGGACCCGAATTACATCCTCTACCACGGACTCCCCCTGAATCTCGACCTCCAGTGCGACCACCACCATGGTTATATGTAGGTCCATTACCACCACTATGGCCACCATATACCGGTCCACTGCTATCACTACAATCAGACTGAGCTCCCCGAGCTCCACCTCTAACACCACGGCCCCTTGATACTACAAAAGCTGATCTGTCGGAAACACTAGAGTTCTTGGTAGATCCAATAGAAATCCTCCTAAGTCGAGCAAACACCTCTTCTAAGGAAGGGGGAGCTGATCCTCCTAGTATCTGAGCCCTCACTGGTTCATATTCAGACTTCATCCCCACCAAAAATCGAGTCACATCTAGTTGCTCTCTTTGTTGTTGCGAATTTTGACATCAGAGGTGAGGGGGTGATAAACATTCAACTCATTACAAATGTTTCTCATACTAGCATAGTACTCCTCAAGACTCTGATTACCCTGTTGCAAATTAAAGTATTCCTGATACAACCGATATACTCTAGTTGTTCTGTCTTGACCCGAATACAACTTCTTAGCATGGTCCCACACTTCCTTGGCAATATCAAGAAACATGAAATTCACACTAATCTTTGGTTCCATACTGTTCCATAACCATGTGATAATTTGTGCATCTTCTTGTTCCCAGTCATCATACTCATGAGAATCAGTGGAGAGTTTTTCCTCCCTTATGTGTTTCACCTTCTTCATTGCCTTAAGAAAGACTTCTATAGATTTAGCCTAAGGTATATAATTTTCTCCATTCAGTTTAATAGAGGTCATCTAAACATTTAGGTAGTCAGTAGGGACCACCACACTAGTTTTACTGTCACTGTTGTCTCCCATTGCTGAATTCTGTTATTGCTGAATTCGGCACACTGCATACTGAACCACATTGTTTTCAGCACTTATTATTGCTGAAAACTGCACTTTCCACAACAAAACCCTACCACATGACTACCTAAAAACTCACCACACTGTTTTAGGATCACTCCCCCTTCGAATCACACTGAAATTTGCATAAACCCTAACACACTACAACCTGTATTCCCACCATACAATCTAAAACAAACTTATCATCTGATTCACAACAAAAAAACTGCATAGAAACCTCTTACCTAATCACAAGAAAATCAGACCACACTAGGCACCCACTGCATCACACGAATCAGCCCTCTTCTCTTCATCGATTAGGGGAGGGCTTCTTACAAACCACAGCAACCAACCACGAACTGCATGACTGGAGGCATAGAAACCTCCAAGGGAAGAGGGTGATCACTCATTTTCATCCCTTTCCCTTATCTCCAACTGATGGCGAAGAAAACAAGAGAAAACCCTAGACTGGGTGTGCAAAGAACAAAATTCTGGGCAGTTTCGATTTGCTCAGTTTGGCTCTGATACCATATTAGAATTCGGTTTGCCCTTGAATTCTGTTAGAGTGATGACAGCAGAAATAAAAGAAAGAGGAAAAGAGAGAGAGGAGAATAGGAGAGAAAGTTCTGGTTCGAACAAGAGAGGAAAATCAGTCTCTCCCATTCGGCCAGATTTGTTTTTATATTTCTATTAATCTGGACATGACACCTTTGCCCCTACTTAAGTGAGGGACATAAGATCTAATATAACTTTACACATCAGCAACTTAAACATAAGCATAAAGACAAAAATACCCCTACATAGTCGACATTAACAGGTATGATTAAGATAGAAACAGTGAGAAATAAACCCTCTTATCTCTCCCCACAATAGCTTTCCATTATCTTATAGCTGTGCCCAAAAGAGTTGATCTCTCCCCACCCCCTGTTTGGCTAAGTTGTTGGCCATGGAGTTTGCACTTCTTTTTACCCTATGTAGTCTCACTTCCATGTCTTTTGTAAGGCACCTAAATTTCTTCTTTTCATTGTTATAGTTTGGTTCCACCAAATTCCTCTTCTCTCTATGGCCATCCCAAAACCAGCTTTGAATCTCCTTCAGTAATTAGTCTTCTAATGTTCAAGCACCTTGCCTTTTGCACTCCCTCGATCAATCCCATGATTTCAGCCCTTGTGAAACATCTAGATCAATTGGACCTGAATACAAAGCTATTATTTTTCCCTTATCATTTCTCAATGCACCAATCAGACCTGAATACAAAGCTATTATTTTCCGTGGTGCATTCGGGAACCAAAAGAAAGGGTATCTACCAGAATACTAAACACCACCTTACAGTGGAAAAAAAGGGGGGATTAATCAACACAGTGCCCTCGTTTGAAAAGACACCTTGCCTTTTGCACTCCCTCGATCAATCTCATGATTTCAGCCCTTGTGAAACATCTAGATCAATTGGACCTGAATACAAAGCTATTATTTTTCCCTTATCATTTCTCAATGCACCAATCAGACCTGAATACAAAGCTATTATTTTCCGTGGTGCATTCGGGAACCAAAAGAAAGGGTATCTACCAGAATACTAAACACCACCTTACAGTGGAAAAAAAGGGGGGATTAATCAACACAGTGCCCTCGTTTGAAAAGACCGGAACCAAGAAACTGAACAAGTTCCAAAAGAGCATACTGTTGAAGTCCATCACTAAAGCTTCCCAAATTCCAGTAAAAGTTCATCTTCACATGCACACAGAAAGCAAACTAGTTATTCCCTTGAGTCATTGTGCAAGGAAGATCCCAACTTCCAAGCATGAATCATAAACTGAGAAAGGGTGGAATCTGGCCTGGAAGCTCAAGATGAAGATATTCTTGCTTGAACTCATCAGATTGAATATCTGAGAAGATATCCTCCACTGATTTAGATTTGTGAGCAAATCTTCTTGAATTTTGTTCTATGCAGATATGGTAGATCAGACTTCAGAAGGCTAACCTGGGAATCAAAGACAGGATTTGTTTTCCCCTTGAATTTGTTAAATCCATCTTGCCTCCTCTCTATATTTTTATTCGGTATCCAGTCAAAGTGCACTTCTGGAAACCTTTCTCATATATCAGATGAAAGAAGCTATGTTGACAAAAAAGGTGGTTGAAATTTTCATTCTGGCTTTGAAAACACACAACAAGACAATAGAATACAAAGTTTGAGAACTAGTCTTATGTAGGGAGTTTTTTGAGTAAACAACCACTAAGAAATAAATCTCTGTTCCAGGAATATTGTGTTTGAAGCATACCAGATCCACCTAGTTCACCCTATTGCCATGCATTCTGCTTAACTCCCAAGCATCGTGAGATTTAAATTGTCTATTGGAGTAAATCCTCTTCACTAGACACCCTTGGAGAGGTAAGATCTTCCCAAGCTTCTATTAGGTGAGGAGATGAAGTTGGACCTGGATTTCAAACCCCATTTCTTTATGATCCAGAATATCTTTCTAGCCCATCTGACCCTGCATCAGACCTTCTAACCCAAACCTATTGATTAAGACCTTTCACAGGTTACAGTAATTAAGCCATAGCAATATAGAGTCTCCACTCCCAAAGCTACTGTTCTGCTTCTGTATTCAAAATTTTCCTCTAGGACTGGGTCTACAATTGCATTAGATTAGTATCTGGCCCCGAGACACCCTGGAATTTCAATGAAAGAACTCCGGTTATAAAAGCTGGAAGTTACCAACCAAAGTGTATGCTAAAGACAAAACACCTAGGGTGAAGAACAAAGGGCTGTTTTAAGGCTTTACTTCCCATTGAAGTTATCACATAGTTCTGTAATAGGGCCTATCTCTATCCAAAACAAAAGCCAACTATGCATTTAAAACCTACGAAGGAACAAAGGAATGTTTTAAGGCTTTGTCCTAATAGTTATTTTCATGCTCAATCATCTCATTATTTTTCACTGGCAAGCAATGCTCACAAATTTGAAACACCTAACAGATAGAATAAAAATGCTCAGAATATTACAACCACCTTAAATTATCTTTAATGACTGGACAGACTTCCAAAGAGAATTGACCAGCAAAGTTTTTCCTAATGAACCTTTGAAACAGGCATTGGTGAAAGCAATGTCAGAGAAGCAGTAGAAGCTGATTTTGTTAAGACTCAGGAAGCAGACAACAGCCCACACAGACCCAGGCCCATGATCCATCAGCTAGGACCAGTCCAGCTCGAGCAGCAGCTGAGAAATCTCCCTCTAATGGCAAGCCTGGACCACCTGTCAGATTTGTTTATGTTAGAAAGCCACGCCATTAGTTTGTTATAACAGTCCATGTGAGACATGGGCTAATGATTATAAATATTGGAACCGCCAAATAAAATATCAGTGCAGCTTGTGAGGAGGCAGAGCTGCCCTCGAAGCAGTTCCTGAGGAGATGTGAGCTAATGATTTCTCAGAACTATTCTCTCTCTCTCCCTCTCTTTTTCTTAGGAGGCAGAGCTGCTCTCAAAGTAGCTCCTGAGGAGGGCAGTAACTCATCAGATTCCTTATGGAGACTATGGTTTTGGTGTTCTGACTTCTGACTTCTTATCAGACATTTGCTCCAATTCAACTTAAGGCCTCCTGACCACCCACATTTGTCTCATTTTCTGTTGCAAAATATTCAAGTTAAAACTCATAGTTGTAAATCTAGAACTTGACTGAGACAAGTGGATTCAATTAAGTTTCCAATACAATAGTCCAATCAACTTTATAACTTCACAGGTTGTCCCCAATTGAATCTATCTAGATCCCCTTGAAACTCTGAATTCAATCCAAATTGCAGTTCAAGTTCTTTTATCTATTGATTTGTTACACTTGCTGCTGCATGATAAAGATGTTGAATATCCTGTGTCAAGTTCAAAAATGACTTGCAACTATTCTTAACTATTCCTGATGAAAATGGCTAATGCACTTTTTTTTCCAATTTTTTATTAGTTTTATGGATAAATTATAGAATCCTCACAGTTCAGTCTTCCTCATAAAAACTTAGATGGAAGCAATTGGAGAGTAGTTTTCCAAAAAGAAAAGAAATAGAAAAGGAAAAGAAAGAAAAAAGGAAAAAAATAGTTTCCCCTTTCATCCCCTAAAGGTCTCTTTCCCTGCATTTCCTTATTCAAAGGTGGTTGCTACTTCTACTGTTTGGAATTTTATCCCCTTAAAGAAATAGATCATGCATTCTAAGCCATATGAGGCCATGTTTTCAATGTCAGCACTATTTAGTGGACTTTGCTTGCAGAATAGGCCAATAGACCTACTGGGGTTTGTATATTGAATATGAATTCTTCACATTTAGGAGCCGTTACTTGGTGCTATTATAAAACCTTGGGCTGATAAGAATGAGAGTGTGAGCTTGAATCTGAATGTGGCTACTCAGATGCTAAAAATGCTTGTGGTTGGGTTTGTATACAGTCCACCCCTCTTAAGATCCATGGATTTATGACCAGCATTTGGGTAATGGTGTATCTAAGCTCATCATATTTGGTTGGAATTTATCTGTATTTTGCCTTTCTCATTTTTACTATTTATTTGCTTTTTTTATTATCTTTTTTATACTTGTGGTATTAATTTATCCAATCTTGTGTCTCAAAATAAACATGGCCACTTAGATGAGCATGGCCATATTGCCAAAGTGTGGGTTTGTATTTGAACGTAGCCACTTAGATGTTAAAAATGCCAGAGGTTAGGTCTGTATACAGTCCACCCCTCTTAAGATCCATGGGTTGATGACCAGCATTTGGGTAATGGTCTATCTAAGTTCACATATTTGGTAGGAACTTATTTGCTTATTTTTTTTATCTTGCTTATATTTCAATTGTGATTAATAATTTATTTAATCTTGTGTCTCAAAATGAACTCAATTTGATGATATTGAAAGTTGAATTTTGGTGCTTTAAAGCACTGATTCAAATTGTGTGTATGATAAATGCCAAAAAAAAAATGTATATATGACATGAATGATTACAGGAAATGGTAGCTGTCCTTTTATGTGGATTCAAAAGGTAGAGCCATTTCCCAAAACAATTTTACTTTACCATATGTTATCATTTTGAAGTTCAATCTCTTTTAAAGCACACAAGAGTGGCATTATACCAATAGATAACTTTTAGTCTACATGCTATTGAAATCCTTGATCTGATAGATAACAATTTTATATTACAATCATGAGGTTGATTTCCTAGGCCACTTTATTGTGAGAGTAAACATGAATTATACAATGGTGGTTGAATTTGAATGGTAAGTGCGTCCAGATGACTACTTTTGGAAATGCTTCTGGACCCTGTTGCCCTGTTGGAATTTTTCCATGGAGGTTTATTCTCATGGTTATTTCATTCTTTTTTTTAGATTAATTGCAATCACAGAAGCCCCACTTCATTGTATTATTAGTAACACATGACACTAGATGTTGAAAACATGGCAACAGCCTCTTTTGATGGAAGTCATGATACAAAATATAAGCACATAACAAATTCTTCGTTGGTTTGATGACCATTAAGGTTGACTTAATGTTCAGATTGATGATCCATCAATGGCCCATTTTAATGATCTTTCATTGGTTAGATTGTCGACATTCGTTTTTTATGTACCACATTGGAAAGGGCATCATCTTGGAGAAACTGCTATACTTGCATTATATGTATATCCTTTTTTATACTGTGATGCATCATTACATCCCATTCTTTGTTGGTGCTTCAGCTTGTCTTGTAAATTGACAATCATAATTGAAGTACCCTATGTTTCAACTTGTAGGGGTTACAGTTATTTTGAAACCATTTCTCTGTTCCAGCATGTAAATTATGGAGCTTTTTGATCTTCTCACATGTGATATTTGTTCCCACTATCTGTTGTTTGAAGATTGAAAAAGTTATTTAGCATTTTGTGAGGTCATTGTTATAGTGCTGACATCGTAAGCATCTTTATGGGATTCATTAACGTACACACAAAATGTGAGGATGATAGAAAGGATAACAAGTTAAGATGATTTCAATATAACCAGCAGTATGACATAAATATATAGGTCAAACACCAGGGTATGTGAACCCAATGACAATGTTGCATGTATTTTATATTTCAGAACATTAAACCTGGTGCAAATACTATTTTCACTGTTGTTCCTCTTGTTAAGCCTGAGGCTTAGTTGTTAAGGGTTGATGTGTTGTTAGACCCAACAAAAAGGTTTCGAATAGCAGTATGATACCCACAATTTTTCTTTCTTCTTTCTCTGAGTCAGTGGAATGTCTCCATCTATGCTTAATAATGCTGCCGCTAAAGAGTACTAGACAGTAATATCCTTTTCCTTGTGATCTGTAAAAAGTTGTCACATTTCAAACTTGTTGCCCACTCAAAGACGTGGTTTCTAACGAGAAGTTTCCTTTCTCACAGAGAAGAATTAATCCAGCTTGGGGAGAGAAGTTTCTAAAGACTTCACTAGTACCAGTAAACAACATATGGCCCTCCATCAGAACCGAGAGGCATAGTTCTCATTTGCCAAGGTTATTCACTAGTACCTCTATGTCATATTCTGGAAATCTTTCTGAATTTGATGAACCAAGGTGGTATTGGATGCCTGGATGTTGATATTTGCTCCCCAAGGCTTGGTGCCTGTAGCTATTATCTTAAAAAGGTTTATCTGTGATTTAAGCCAATAATGTTGGATGAACAGGGTGGTGTTGTGCAGGATGTTGACACTCAGTCACTGGAGTCAATCCCTGTTATCAGACTTTTGGCACGTCAAAACATTCTAAAGTATGTATTCCTGCATCTAACTAATGGTTTTAAATAAAAGAAAATTAATTCTTGCAAGAAAGATGAAGATCTGTCACTGCATTGGTGTTTGGATTCCAGACAAGGATTAGGCTGTGAGCCAAAATGGTCACCAAGATGCTCAGAATTTGACTGGATGGTGGAGTTATCTACTTGGTATTAAAGATCCATGCTCACGAAATGGATCAGTTCCCAAGGGGGAGAATTTTAAGGTGGAGGGGATAAGACTTGGATTTTTTCAATGGGCGTCAGGCTTAGCTCATCCTTTTTCTTTCTTTCTTTCTCTTCTTTTTTGTTTTCTGAGTAATGCGGGCTTAGCTCATCTTATCATGACTTTTATTTACATAGACAGTATTGGATGTAACATTCACACTGTAGCCCCTGAAGAAGCATTAACCTTTGTACAATGCATATATCAAGTAATTATCAAAGGGAAGAAAATATCAACATAATTTGGCAGTATTGGATGTAACATTCACACTGTAGCCCCTGAAGAAGCATTAACCTTTGTACAATGCATATATCAAGTAATTATCAAAGGGAAGAAAATATCAAGATAATTTGGCATAATGCAACAGTGTAGGTTCAGGGATTCTTCATGAAGACATGCACTGATGCACTTAACCCATTACAAATGTAAATTATTTGCCTACAAAAATTAACAATTGAAAACATTGTTGGGTTTGTTAAAGATGTTCATTAATGTCTAGTTACTCAACATATTGCAAACACAAAAAGAAAAAAAAAAAAAAGGAAACAAAACTGAAGGTAGTTGCAGAGGTATCCAAAGGCCAAAGCACCTGTTTGGGATTCAAAGGACCTATTTGAATCGAATCCGGATCTCCTATAGCTGTACATCTCCTCATAAATGGTAATATGTAAATATGGAAGATGTTTCCAATGTACAGCTATATGTCCTGTGGGTAGGTGATCCGAGCTCATTTGAATCACTTTTGTAGTGTCCTGTGGGTAGGAGATCCGAGCTCATTTGAATCACTTTTGGAAATTTGCAACAATCCTAGTATTAATTACATTCTTAAGTGTTTCATACTCAAGAGTCATAAGATCCAGAGAAGCCCAGCACTGCAATTTTTAATGTTGAGGGATGACTTTCCTGGTGGCATTTTATAATTTTGTAAATGGTGGTGGAATTTTATAATTTTTGGTGTTAAGTGAGCATGGCTTGCAAGAAATTTTAGAATAAAATTGCAAATTGTCTCAGGGGAAAAAAAGAAAGGAAAGAAAAAGAAAAATCACTTCATTTCTAGCCAGCTTTACTTGCAAACAAACATGAAAGGGGTATTTCCTTGCATGATTTGTCAGTAAACAATTTACCACTCTCTTAACAGAACGAACAATTTACAATGCATTCTATAATGTGAGTTGTTTTTGTTGTTGCTGGTTCCAAAAACAAATCAAAATCATCTAATTCGAAAACAGATTGTTTCTCAAAACAAAAACACAAGAAAACATATTTTTTGTTGTGTATATGTATTTACTATTTTCAAAACTGAAACAAAAACATGTTCTTGAATTTCTGATTTTAAAAATATGTTTTCATCTGGTTATTTAATAGCATGTGTTCCATAAATCATATAATTCTTATACTAAATTTGTTTTTGTTTAAAAAAACCATAATTTTGATGGTTCAAAAAACTTGTATTGTTTTTTGAAATACGAGAGAAACAGAAAGTTGAGGGAAAGTTCTTGAGTATTTCGCAAAATATATTAAGAACTTTCCCTCAAATTTCTGTTTCTCTCTTGTTTTCTATCAAACCAAACATAGCCTAAGGGAGTATTTTCCTATGTCTATGGTTATTGCTAAAGGTGCAACTTGGGTGGATCCAATCCGAGTCTGACCCAACCCAACTCAAGTTTTTGCAGGGGTTGGACCTAAGTTTTTGGTCTGTAGGTTGGGCTTGGGTTGAGGCCTCAGGTAGCCCGAGCCTAACCTGAATCCGTCCAATATATATATATATATATATATATATATATATATATATATATATATATATGTGTGTGTGTGTGTGTGTGTATGTATGTATATATATTTTGTATACATGTTAATATGTTAAAGTATGCACATGCACAACCCAAGTTGTGTTGGGTGAAGCTTAGGGTGGGCTTAACCTCGGGTTGGGCCAGGCTTGAATGCAAGGTTTGCAGCTTTGGGGTTGGGCTTGGGTCGACCTTCACCCTGACCCAACCTGCACAAGTAGCACCCCCTAGTTACTGCTACATAAATAAATATGTATTATTTTTTTCTGATGTGGCAGCTTTTTATTTAAAAAAAAACAATATTAAATATTATTTTTTCTCAATATGCATGAATTTGTTTTTGTTATTTATTTTTTAGAAACAAAAACAAAATCATTTATATTGGCGAACAAAACCTAATAAAGGAGACGGGAAACATTTAAAATGCATATCAAGGGAGAGCTCATCAACATGTAAGATTTTGTTTTTCCTAAATGTGTAAAGATATCATCTTGGATTACTATCACATGAAAGGACAATTTACAAAAAGGAGTTCTGTTGGCTATAATTTGAGATACAATTCTCATGTTTTGTCTACTTGTCTAGATGCCAAAATTTTTAACCAAATTAATGGAGAAGGGACACTTGTGGAAATTAAGGTGGGTCATTCTTGTGGAAGGCTTCGAACCCCTCCTACTTATATTTATCTATACCATTTATAAAAATGAGGGTGGTAACAATTTTTAGTCAAAAAGCCTGATTTTACTTTCCCTTTTTACCCTTTATGATTTTTGTTTTTTCAGTAATTTATTTAACTATCATGATTCCTGAGGCCCTATGCTAATTTTTAGTAAAAGAGCCTGATTTTATTTTCCCCTTTTACCCTTTATAATTTTTGTTTTCCAGTAATTTATTTAACTATCATGATTCATGAGGCCATACGTTGTCCATCAAACTTTTTCCAACGATAAAAAATGAGAGTGCAAATTGGTAACATGGTTGTATCTTGATTTTACTTTCCATCTTTACCCTCAATAATTTTTGTTTTCCAATGTTCTCTTTTGATCATTCAAGTATTTGATCTTATCATAAATGGCCATGAGCACTCTCTGGTGCTGACCTTGTTGCTACATACTATTTTCATGTAACTCATTTTAACCATCCATAAATTCTCATCAATTACACACATGAAATATAAGGACTGCTAAATGGTGATTGGAGATCCCATAACCAATAATCTATCGTTATTTATGTTTTTGCTGAAATCATATATCTGTCAATTATTCTATAAATTCACCAAGATATTTAGAATAAAAATTAAAAATTCATGAACCTTACTTAGGATTAACATAGTGCATGTGAAATCATCTAAACACTAAAACTTGAAAAGAATACAAAAGACACCTCTTATTGAATTAATATTAATATTAATTTAGTACTAAAAAAATGAGAATGTTGCAATTGGTTTGGTCAATTGCAAACCAATTGATCGGTTTGAACCGTTCAATGGTTTGGTCGGTTTTTATTTTTTTAAATTTTTTTATTTTTTGTCAGAATGGGTCGTCCATTCGGTTTGAACAATCGGACCGTTCGACCCAGGAACCAGACCCCTGATCGGTTCATTGTCTGATTCGGTTTTAAAAACCTTGGTAAAAAAAACCTTGATTTTATTTTTGAACTTTACCTTCAACTTTCTATTTTTTTCCATTGTATATATTGCCATTGCAAAAGAATTGTGAAAAACATAAAATGAAGAAAATAATATAAATTACAAAAAAACAAAGAAATGCATAGAAAATTTACTAAAAAAATATAGAAATTCATAGAAATTTCTATACCATACTAAAAAAAAGAGAATGTTGCAATTGGTTTGGTCAAAACATCATGATTTTACTTTCCAACTTTATCCTTAACTTTCTATTTTTTTTCCCATTATATATATGTCATTGCAAAATAATTATGAAAAATCACATAAAATGAAGAAATAATATAAATTACAAAAAACAAGAAATACATAGAAAATCATAAAAATTTAAGAAAAATAACATAAATTACAAATCTATACCATACCAAAAAATGAGAATGTTGCAATTGGTTTGATCAAAAAACCCTAATTTTACTTTCAAACTTTACCCTCAACTTTCTATTTTTTTCCGTTGTATATATTGTCATTGCACAATAATTGTGAAAAAACACAAAAAAATGAAGAAAATAATATACATTACATAAAAACAAAGAAACATAAAGAAATTTACAAAAAAAAATAAAAAAACATAAAATTGAAGAAAAAAGCATAAATTACAAAAAGAAAAAGAAAAACCGTAAATTACAGAAAAATGAAAAAAAATAAGAATTTATATCTACTACCATATATAAAAAATGAGAATGATTCAATTAGTGTGGTCGAAAGACCTTGATTTTTCATACCAATTCTACCCCTTAGCTTTTTGGTTTTTCCAACATATCCCAATTTTATATGAGGGCACCAAACCCATCAACTCGTTAATGACCCATTTTGGGTTCAACCCAACCCAACCTGCCCAACCCATTAAATTTTCACATAATACATAAATTCTAGACAAGTATAACTATAAAAAATACATAATATACAAATAAAGATAGAAATTGTAGAAAATAACATAAATTAAAGAAAAAATAAAAAATGAAAATAATTATAAAAAACATAGAAAATGAGAAAAATAATATAAATTACAAAAAACAAAGAAATACACAAAAAATTAGAAAAACATAAAAATTGATGAAAAATAACAAAAAATACAAAAAAATACAAAAAAAAAATCATTCCATGGGCCCTAAACATGTTTGTCAGTTGGGCTCACGTCTTATATGGGCATTTGGCCATTGGTAATGTACGTTATCATGTGTGTGGTTGTTAAGTAGGGCCTGCAACTCATTTCCTCAGTCGTATGTAACATTGTGACACATTATAAATCGTCCAATTGTTTTATTCTTGGACAAATGTGCGGAGGTGATCAACGTGCCTAGAAGGTGTTTGCATACATGTTACTCTAGTGGTTGGTTGATAAATTTTGCTTCCGATTAATTTTTTTATTTCCTTTTTAGATAAAAAGTAAGAAGAAAATGTTTTTAGGCTTAAATGTAAGTTATTTAATAGTCATCTTAGATAATGACTTCTGCTATTCAATAGTTAATTGAATAAATTAACATAATAGCCTAGTTTACTTCTAATCATTAATAGTAATTATTTTCTTAGATTTTAAGTTATTACAAAATAGGAGATCGGTTAAGAGTGGCATCTCCTATTCTCCATAAATTATGTGTTTCATTGGGATGAACTTTATCTATATATAATGTTGTTGAATGTAATTTTATAATTGATTTGGTGCATTAATGTTTCAATTTGATGCATTTGCAACCAACATTTTATAATTATAAAATTCAGATCTTGGCATTTTGTGAGGATAGTCTTTTTTATGTATTATATAATTGTCTTAGGACTTGAATGGTATGTGAACTTTCATCTATGCCCGAGATATAAAAGCATAACCAAACATCACCATCAATATCAAATGCCATGTGCGACACAGGCCATTCCATTGGTATTGATAAAAAGTGAGGGAAGTAAGGAGGGGACAAAGGAAACTTTGCCGTTGTGGAAAGGTGGTTAAATTCATTAGGTATTAAACAAGTAAGCGATTTGGGGTTTTGCCATGTGTCCATAAGAATTTCTTGGGATTGGGAACTCTCATCTTTAGAGTTTACATGTAAGCATGTTTGTAGTTACAGCCATTCTAAAAGCTCGCCCTCTACCACATGGCGTAATGTCTCGTAAGAGCACTTAAGTGTTTGAGGATGGCGCTGCAAGTGGTGCAATGCCTGGGCGTCACGGGGGGTCCAGATGTAGTAGGCATGTTAGGTAAGCACAATGAGTGAGCACGTAATAGCTGTGTGACACATGTCTCAGTTAATGTGCCTTTCATCTAAACGTTTTTGCTCTGTTAGATATAAATTATCCATTATTTTATTATCTTTGTCAAAATAATTAAAAATAAAAACAATGAAAAAGGAAAACCTAAACATATTGGGAATTGGAAATCATTTACGTTTTCCTTTTTATTGTTTTTTATTTTTAATTATTTTGACAAAAATAATTAAATAATGGATAATTTCTATCTAACATAACAAAAACATTTGGATGAAAGACACATTAACTGGGACATATATCACACAGCTATTACGTGCTCACTCATTGTGCTTACCTAACGTGCCTACTACATCGGGACTCGTCACGGGGGTGTTCACAACTTTGACACTTTGTGACACGGCACTCCTGGTACGTTACCGTCATTGCAGCATTACCTTTTGCGAAAATGTGTTTAGAATGATGTTATTACCACCGAAAAGAAGGTATGACATTGCAAGTGATGCCATAGACTTTGCGATGGTAAACCCCATCATGTACTTACACATACGCACCACGAAACTGATGCCTTTTAGATTCATAATAATCATGGATTTCTCTCTGCATGGGTTGTCATTGAGAGATGGAATACATTAAAAGAGCTAGCATTGGCAACGTTTTGGCCTTTTTGTGGTTTTAGAAGCTGCTTTAAGAATTTTTAGTAGAAGTTGGAATGGCTCGGGCAGGTCAAGAAAGTGCCCAATCTTAGCCCAAATAGATAGTCGGGTTTATATTCGATCTGAAATGAAGGTGAAGGCTTTGTGGGTCTGGTTCCAAAATGCCTGAATCAAGTTTATATTAGTCCTGTTAAACCTGTAAAAAAGGATTCTCAAAGAGAAACTAATGAAACTCAAAAGTAATTACTTCATTCAATTCAATGCCAAAGATCTTGTACAAGGGCCTATTTATAGGTAAAATCCAACTTTCCCGAAATAATAAAATTACTAAAAAAAGAAGACTCAAATTTCCTAAAACATCTTATTTTAATGAGTTGGGACTCCTCAACTAAGCTAAAACAGATAAGATGCATGACTTACTAAAAAGACAAGTTTTTGAGAAAAAATGCTTGTTTTGGAGCAATGCGGTGTAACTTGGGTGTTTGAAGCCTCCTAGTTTGTTTTGGCCCCTTTTCTTCTTTTCCTTCCATTCATGGGTTTCTATCAACTGTTCAGCCACTTGTTCTTCCTCACAATGTCCCAATGACCAATTGAAGTGTTCAATCCAAATCTAAATTAGGGTTACAACTTGGGCCTGGTAAACAGTACAACATTACATCAATAGCTCTTTTCCTACAAAGATAATAATAGCGGGATTTGAAACTGCATCACCACTGAGACAATTCATTGAACCGTCAACTGGACTATCCCTCAGTTGGTTTGAGCCAAACTTAATTAGCTTGATATCTGTATGCATAAATATTATATAAATGTTTATTTATATATATATAAGGTTATCTATCTATCTATCTATTATCTATAGTTGGTTTCACATGTTTCCTTATGCAACTGTTGGTGCATGTCTACAAGACGATCATTAAGTTATGTTTGAAACTTTCCCTTAACCTCTTATTTCTTTCTTATTTTCTATCAAATCAAATATAGTCTTAAGAGTCTAGATCATCAAATTAATGATACAAAGCAGTAGAAATAATCCATTAACGCATACAATTATAGGCATTTAGACCTAAGAAAATAACTATAAAGTATAAAGCCACACCGCAGTTGAGAATATTTTACTTTGGCAAGATGAGAATAGCTTTGGTCGCCCATTGGCGTAGTTCATGTTAAGTACTAATTAATGTGCAAAATGGGTACTCCTGGGGTTGTAGCAACACATCCAGAACTGACCCAATTATGGAGAATTTGGGACCATTATGGGTCTAACCCGATGAGACCCGATTATAATTGATAGCTCTACTTTAATCTGTGATTTCACAATAAACTTATAAATGCATTTGAACATCACATATAATACTATATGTATATCATGAAAAGAAAAAAAAAAAAAAAACAGATCTTAGGGATATTATTGTAATATGCTATATATGAATACAATTAATTTTATATTTAATTGGTTTCAGGTCTTAATCGAGACCGAATTCAGTCAGTGCAAAGCCCATTTGAACAGCCATCATAGCCTTGCATTGGGGATATCTCTCCATGAAATAAAGCACAGAAGTATAGAGATATTCCCGATACAAGGCTATAAAGGCTGTTCAAACAACGGGCCTTGCTCTGACTGAAGCCAATCTCGTCTTAATCAGTTCAGTTCAGAACAACCACACCAATCCGAGTCCAGATCTTCTGGTCACTCATACCTAACTGTACATTGAGAACATCGATGACAGCAGATCCAACAATATGTCATGGTCAGCAGATCCAAACTCTACCAATCCAGGTCCAATTATAACCAGAACAATATAGACGAAGACAGTATATAATTGGGATAGTTTGGTTCACTTCTCCCCATTCTATTCAACCCATTAACAGAATGACTCGATGTCTGTTGTGTGGGTGTGTGAGAGAGAGATCCGCTGGCCAATGTTCAATGCTTTTGCTTTACAAGATTCAACCCAATAAATTACAATGCCACTAAATCTCTTTTTTAATAAAAGAATTCAACATTAAGAATTAAAATAAACCCTAAAAAAGATAGATAGAGAGAGAGATCCACTTTGCTATACAAAGATTCAACACAATAGATTACAGTGCCATTAAGTCTTTTTTTTTTTTTTACTTTCTCTTAGGATATGTTTGGTTTGGAGGAAAATGTAGGGAAAGGTAGGCTATGTATAGGTTTCTCTACCTTTTCCTTCCTTTCACTACCTTTTCCTTCAAACCAAACACAGCCTAAAAGAATCAACAGTAAGAATTAAAGTAAACCCTAGAAAAAGATAAATGGAGAAAAGGAAAAAAATAACTAGCTCCCTTAACAAATAGCTTTAGTGGAACATGCATTCAACCTTGTATTTATTTATTAGTAGACAATTGGATGGAAGGTGAAACAAGGAAGGGCTTCCCATTCTTAGTTTTGATACATGGCTCTTTAGGTGCAATGGACATCCATATACAGAGCAAATTAATACGGAACTATCAGAATAATTTTATTACTTAATTCAATCTAGGAGACCAAATTCATTAACTAATTACCAATAGAGTCTGGTGGGGGCTGGGGCCACTAATTTACCAAGTTGAGATCTAGTTTCAAGGGACACCCTTCATGCCCTATCCTAGCCCCCCCCCCCCCCCCCCCTAAACTAAACACAGTCCCATTAACCTAATAAATTTTTGTTCTGTGGGCTTCTTCTAGACTTCTAGTGGGAGGACACATAGTAGGTTTGAGGCCAACATTAAACAATCACTCAATAAAAATGGATTGCTTCCACAACCAGCATCATCAAATTCCAGTCAGACCAAATAGTTTATCCTTTTCACTTAACAATTGTAGGTTCTGCCATCCCCATTTCCTAGTTGCCAACTATGGAAGTTCTGCAAAAGGAATCCATACACTTGCTTGTACACCATTCCTCACTAATAGCAATTAGGCTTTAAATGTATAAAAGTCACAGTCAGGTCCAGATTAGCTGAATGCGATGGCTGTGTTATTGACTGTTTAGTTAATAATAACGTCCCACATCAGTCAAAAAGTGCATATGCCCCACAGTCACTCAATCTCTCCCTTCATGAGTATGGCTGTAATGGTGTTATTATTAGTTATACAGCCCCATAACACAACCATTGCATTCAGCTAATCCAGTCTCATCACATTCATTCAAGATGAAGTGGGTCGCTAATCACAAATCTAAATAGCCTACGTTTTTTAAATCAAATGAAAAAAAAAAACCGATTTAATACAGGGAGTCCCAAACAAAGCCCCATCTTTATTACAGGGTAATCATTAACTAGTAAGATTGAAGGTTGGAAAGTGGGAAGTAGGGCCAGGTTATGTTTAGGGGTGCAACTCGTGTTTGCTCAATTTAACATTTAACACTATTTTAGGCTTGGGCTTCAGGTTGGGTCCATTCAAATTTTGATAAAATCTCAACCCTAACCTGTCCAAATTACACCTCTATTTATGCTAATCATAACCCAACTTGAATTGTAGAACCCCCATCATAACCTTAACCCAACCTGACTTTCATTAGGTTGGGTTTGGGTTTGGTCAATTTCTTCACTCCTTTTCGCTTTAGGAAAAAAGTGTCCTTACTTCTTTGACTTAGATTGGCCATTCAGACTTAATTAAGTTTAGCATCAATATTTAGGTTGCATTTGGCATTCCTTATTTTAAGGACTTATTTCTTTTTGGCAATTAAAAACTGTGTATAGGGGCATTTAAGCAACAAAAGGAGATAAGTCCTTAAAATAAGGAACGCAACCTTATATGGGAATTAATATCACACTTATGTTACACTAAGGGGGCATTCTGTTTTTGGATTTTGAGAGGGGGAAAGTTGGTCAATGGGATTTTGATTCCCATTGACCAAGAAACATGTTTTTTTAGCAGTTCCTAGGTGGATAAATAACTTTCTCACCTGGGGAGAAATTGCCAACACTTGAATGAGACAAAAATACCCCTTTTGATAATGGACTTTTATGGATAAAATGGTCATTGCCTTATTTACATGAAAAATGAAAGAATATAGACAAATACACTTGCTCGAGTAAATAACTTACCGAAGATCGAATAGGGCGTAAAAATAATCTTTCAAATTTTAAGTCCTTGATAGATATCTATATCTATACCTATAGTATTTATAAAAGTATGAATGAGGTGTAATTTTCTAAAATTTTCGTTGAACAAAATCTGTCCATTCAACTTGAGTTATCATATGATGAATAAATTTGTAGTTTATAAAACTTTAAATAAGATGGTTGAGATTGCTGTAATTATTATAACAAAGGTCACATAAATACGCCACCTCATCTTCTTATCAAAGTCCATTCAACAAGACAGGAAAAAAAAGTGTCGCTTCAACTCTGCATATGTTTCTTCTTCCGGTTTCAGTTCTTAATTATGACTCATGCGTAGATAACTATTTGAAACCTGGCACATAAAAATGTAAATGGAAATTTGGGCCAGTTATGTTTAGGGGTGCAACTTGTGTTGATCCAACTTAACATTTTACACTGTTTCGGGCCTGGGCTTCAGGTCCAATTGGAACAAATTCTTCACAATTGAAAAGTTCAGTTCAACATGTCCCTTCGTTATTAATTGTGTTAACTGCAGAGTCCTGTTGCAAACATATCCTCCCATGGCTCAATTCAATATGTCCCGAGATCAGGGAACCTTGTTGCACGTTTGATTGCCCAATTTGCTGTTGAAGGTCTAGAATTATCTCTTGGCCATTGTTTCTAGAGTTCCCGAATTATATAATCTGTAAAGCTATGTACCTTGAGCATTCTTAATATATTGAGGTTTCTTCTAAAAAAAGTTCTTTTGGTTTTCATGTGCAAATAACATGCATAATTACTAATATATGAAAAGGTATAAATCTATGAGGCCGGAAGGAAATGATATTCTTTTTGCTTTAGGAAAAAGTATTCTCATTTCTTAAGACCTGAGATTGGCCATTTATATATATTAATAAGTACGTACATGCTTTGCATGTGGCAATTTTTTATGATGATGATGATATTAAATAATATGTTTCAATTTTTTAATAATTTTTTTGTATTTTTATGTCTACAAAAATTATTTTTATTTGTCACATTATGATAAATATACGATATTAGAGATGCACCTAAATGTTTTCTACATTTTTTTTTTTTGCATTTTTTATACTTTTGTGTGCTTTCATCTTTTTTAATTTTTATTATTATTTAACTATGACATCAAAGGTTGACACAGTTTGGCCCAAAAAGGTTGAATTATATTGTTGACTCCGCTAAATAGTAAAGCATCTCCATTTTTGGGTTGGTATTTAATTTGTATTTTATTTCTATCACAAAAAAGATAATTATTCTTTATCACACTTATTTTTTTAATATAGTTAATTAATATAGGATTCAATGAAATAATGGGAGTTAATACCTTAAATATAAATCTTAATGAAAGAAAATTGAATGAAGAGAAATATAGTAGTTAAAAATTGCACTTTGTGACCTCACAACTATAGAGGTACAAATTCAAAAATAGGGGTATTCTAGTCAAGAAAAGGATTAACAAATGTTAATAGGAGTTAATACCTTACATATAAAACTTAATGAGAGGGATTTGAATAAGAAGAAAAGTGATTGTTAAAATTACATTTCTATCCTTACAATTAGAGAGGGATCAAATTAAAAGATGAGGTATTTTAATCAAACAAAAATTCCACCCTATCATTCACACTTTTAATAGTAGTAGTAGAAATCGGCTGCAGCACTCACAAAACCATGCTCACACTGTCGGCACAGCCTTTTTTACGGGAAAATATTTCCAATGCATGGTGTAAAAGGTTATACAAACAGTGTGAGCACGGTCTTGTGAGCACTGAAACCGATTTCGTAATAGTAATAGCAGCAGTAGATAGATAAATATAAAATATATGGGTATGATACCGAAAAAAAAAAAAAAACATGATACTAGAAGAGCTTTGACCAACTAACCCCCAACCTGATTGGCTACTACCTTTCATTCGTTATAAATTTATCCTATATCATATTATGTCTATTTGGTATCATTGTCGAACCCAACATGTATGTCATTCAACCTGAACTTAACTTTTGCTGTTTTAAACGATCCAAAGTTAAATTGGGGTCATAATTTTAACCTTAAGCCAAAACTGATCCTACAGCTCTACCTATAAAAAGACCCTAATCTAACCTTCAACCCAAATACCCAATACCAACCCAACTTTTTTATATTCAGCTTGGGTTCGGTTCAGCATACCTGGCCCATGCAAGTGTTGCAGTCCTAAACATACAAATTCAATGATTTTAAATCCACCCAAAAATTAAAATTCCAAAAATCTCCTGTTTCACAGTCTACAAATTAAAGATACCCAAATTAGTGGTTGGGTCAAAGATTATTGCCATTCTAGTGAGAACATAATGGGCAAAGAATGGGGGCCATACCTACAGACCATAGGTTTCTTTCTAGAGACGCAGGTGAAGAAAGAGTGATGTGTCTTACCCTAATAAACTATGTGACCATCAAAAGTAACTATAAATAAACTAGCATAAACAAAGTATCAGCAAAAAGAATACTCTCTTCCTAGGGAAAAATACAAAATGAAAAGAATATTCCCCATAAAGAATAATGCAGTAATTGATATAACATTTGGAGTGGGATTTGTAAGCACATACATTATGATAATTTAAGATCATAACGTCATGCCTTCAGTATTGCTCCACTTCACTGCTCACAAGGATTGAATCTGAGCTTTGAGAGAAAAAAAAATATTAAAAAAGAAAATGAAGGAATATAACTTGACCTAATGAGGCAACCATGCAATGTGACATGTGGTGTTCTTTTATATACGACAGTAGTCGTCCCACCCTTGTTATCAGTTAGTACAATCAATGACCATATGTAACTGGTTTTCCTATTTCAAAGTTCATAATTTCTTGTTAAATGGTCTCAGCAGAAATATATAGAAGCTCATCATCACCTTCTAATAAAGAATCCAGACTTGAAACAATTTCTCTGTTTGATTTTGAACTTTGAACATTGACTTTTAAGTTCTCACAGTCAAATATTTTCATGTTGAGAATGCATTCATGTGGAACCCCAGAAGTCCTCTCTCTGGTCTTACAAGCTGCTAAACATTTACTGAACCTCATTGAAATTATAAGCAAAGGCAGGAGATGCACAGCACTGCAATATATGCAGAGGAGAAAACATCTCTTGAAGCAATTTGTCATTGCATAGTCAGAGAAAAGAAGTGTCAAAAAGTAAATGCTAAGGCTGAACTTGCCATTGATATCAAGCCAAGAGGAAAAATTCAAAATGAGTGGAACAGAAAAGTATATTTCAAGATCCTTGAAGTTAAGCTGATGAAACTAAGAAATAGATTATAAAAAGTATTTCCTCCAAAATTTGCAGAAATCCATCTGAAGGAGCCTTCATTGTTACAGATCCAACTGAATTGCTACAAGCACTCAGCAAAACCAAACTTTTATATTTCAAACAACTAAAGACCCTTCTAGTTAAAAAAGAACCCATTAGATCATAGAGGTTCCTTACATCCAAGCTTAAAAAGCACTAACTTCATAATTGCTTCAGCAGTGTCACCTTCCCAAACAAAAGCTAGGTGTGTTGATTAGCCAAAAAGAAAAAACAGATGTGAAATTGGAAGGGAAGACTTCCCTCAACACTCAGCCCAAAATACCTGAATTAAACCCCAAGTTTCTCGGAATTTATTGTCAAATGCAATGAAGCTATAGAAGGTTCCCAATTGAATGCCTGACTTTTTCCAAATGCAAGAAATGCAGGAACCCTTGGTATACACAGACAGTTTAAAGAGGAAAAGAAACAATTCAGTCTCCTAACTGATTAAAAAACAGTATCAACAACTGATCAATTGAAGATTAGCGGTTAACACTTCTAACATCAAGATGTAAAGATTATTACTGAACATAGTAACATCCAAAACATAGATGTAGCCATGGAACTCTTCAAAATATCCATGAAAAAGTGGGATTCAGAAAAGTAACCATGAAAAAGTTGTTCAAATTTTAGAGTGCTGATGTCAACATTCCACCACATCTATGATGGGTGCAGTGGTGGCTGGTGCATTGTAACCATAATAAGGTCACGATTTTTTCTGACCTAAAATACAACAAACATATGGATTTTAAGAAAATAGGTACAGGTTGAATTTTTTATGAAGATGTCAGCAGAAATTTTATCAATACTGAAAATTAATTTGGAATCATTAATGGGAGCCAATAACTTCATGCATGAACAAAGTGAAAACCGATTTTGGCATATGGTTGGTGCAAGTTAAAAGAGAAACCACTATAATGGGTTATTGTTTAGCATTATGTGCATATGGTCAATGCAATAGCAGTACAATCTACAATGGGTTAGTTTTTAGCATTAAACATGATTAGGTTCATCCTGCTATTAGCAAATGCATACATTGCAGGTAGAGATCACATGGTTGAAACAACAATAAGTTAAACATGTTCAAATTATTTAATATGTAAATAGGGTTCGACTATGATATCGAAAAGACATGGTATCCGAAAAAACTTGTGACCAATCCAGTCAGTATCACAAATGTGATAGCTAATCAGGTGGTATTAATCAAAATTCATGGGTGGGTTTCGATTGGTAAAAAATTCCTCTGGTACCATGTCTTTGAGGCATCCTAGATTTTCCCATATAAATAATACAGATTTCAAAAATATAGGTGAAAAGTTTTAGCGCCAAATGCCAATCAAACACAAACCCTCTTACTTTATACAAACTTAAGATTGGCGGTGTAAGACAAGCTCACATTAGCAAAATTAAGAAATGATATAAGCTCCTATAGTTTAAGTTTAATAATGGATATGACATTAAATAGGAAGAAATGACAAAATAGGGTTTATGTAATTGGGACAAGGCTTGGATGATGATGATGATTTTATTTGACTTGCATTTTCATTTATGCTAGGTTGTTCTTATAAATCCAACTATAAGGTTGCATTTGAATTAGGGTGACCTTGTGGCATTTGCAGACATAGAACTTAAATACAATTCCACTCCCACAATACCAATGCAGCCTGAGTAATTAAGGTTTCTCATAGCATATGATTGCTATAAGAATTGCAAATAATTAATGAACCATGAAACAAGAATATATATATATATATATATTGAGGGTTTCAATCCCAACTAGAATAAAGGAAGTTGATAAAGTTGTAGAAAAGTTTTCACTCCATGAGTGGGATATGAGTGGGATAAGTGTCCTTCCAAGCATTCCACTGACAGACATGGTATCATCAGGTTGAAAATCAAGCCCTAGTACATTGCTGTCCTTTCACTTGGGTGCTTGGAAGGACCTTGCATCCTTCATTCAAGGAGTCAAAATAAACTCAAAAACCTTGATGCATTCAAGGATAATGCATGAAGTGGCACACTATTTGTTAAATAGGTGACAATATGTAATAATAGGCTGTGTCAGAATGACTCCTATATATATGGATCGCCACCATCACCAAAGTGTGAAACTAGTGAAGAACTTTTTTTGGGTGGGTGTGGAGGAGAGGGACAAGCCTTGGTGGAATGAATGCTTTGGTCACTGAAAAAAAGATTCAAAGGCATGCTTCGTTTGAGTTATCATAATGCCGGAAGTACCTCTTTGAATCACAACTTCAAAGGTGGAAGCTGAAACCTATTTGATAGATGTGTGACATATGACATATGTAGTCCTTTATGTTCTTTTTTCTTTTTCTTCTCTTCTTTACAACCAAACTTAAAAAAGGAGGTGAGAGGAAAAGGTAGTAATAGATTTTCTTTTAAAAACTCGGGAGAAAAGCACAAAAAGGAGTTAGGTTCCCTCCTATAGTTGATGGGAGATAATTTAACAAAAAGTTATAAATTCAATTGTTTTAATAATTTGCAAGATTAACTATTATCACAAGTTTATTGAGAAATGTCTTTGATCTCCTAATTAAAGCTCTAAAATATGGGAAACAAAAAGAGTGTTTGTCAATATATATGATTTTGTTTTTCAAAACAAAAACAACAATCACATAAACAAAATTATAGGGTTTTTGGCTCTGACAACCTCTGTACTTCGCGAAAAGACCACTTTTGCCCTTTTACAATCTGATAGGTCAATTTAGACCTTATACTTAAAAAAAAAAAAAAAAAAACCACCGTTAACCCCAAAACGCACGATGTTACTAACATGGTGCACAATCTGTTAAATAATGAATAAAATAATAAGAAATGCTGATATAGCACTGTTAAACTCAAAAAACTAAAATATTGCAAGTGGATCCCATTAAATAAAATAAAAAACTATTTAATGTATAATTAATAAATGTTGAAAATAATATATAAGTGGATCCCACTTGAACTTTCCTCTTTTCAAAGAAAATAATAAGTGGATCCCACCTCTCTCTCTCTCTCTCCCCATCCCCCCATCGTCTTCTCCTTCCTTTTAACCTGCCACCATGGCTACAACTCTCAACAGTGGCAATTAACATTCCCCCCCCTAATCCTCTCCTCATCTGGTCCATCTTAGTTCTCTTTACTTTTTGATGGTTGCTCTTTTTTTTTCGTGACATGAAACAAAAATAATTCAAAACTTGACCAACTATAAAACAACAATTAGGCGTGGTTGGAATTCTAATACCTACCAAGGAACAGAAATTTAACAACCATAATTCCTTAATCGAACAAATTGAAGCCCATGTCCACATTAGAATCTTCCTTATCTTCAACTTTCTCTTCCTTCTTCGAGCTTGTTCGTTTCCTCTTAACTCTTATCTCTTAAAAGAAATCTTTTAACTTTACGAGAAAAATGGTTGTTTGTTTCCTCTTATCTCTTATCTCTTAAAGTGTAATCATACAACTTTTTGTTTTCCAATGATACCCCCAAAAAGACAAACAAAAACTCTCATATATGGGATCAAAATAAATATATGACAATTTTCATAATTTAGAATTCAGAATTCAGAACAACATTCTCTGCATTTAGAGTTCAGAGGAAAGAAAAATTCACCAATACCAATATACCTCTTAATGTAATTATTGCACTTTCAGATGTCAGATTTCAGAGCAAACGAACATGCCCTTTGACTCAGCCGCAGCAAGTGCAGCAGCAACATTTCCAATACCAGTGCTTGCAGAAACAACGACAACGTAACAGAAATACCACTGCCAAAAAGAATCAAAGACAATTTTGCCCTAGCAAAGGCAATTAGCTCTATGATGTCCTTCCTCTTTATTTCACTAAAGAGCTCTAATCTATCATCCTCTACTTCAGCCCCAACTTATTCGAGGATGCTATTAGGGTCACCGGTGGAGGGTTAGAGGTTTCTGCCAAGGACAACAAGCAGATACAGGGAAATGACCTTCATCTCATCTTGTTTGCTAGGGGAACTAGCTTTTTTATGATTGCTCTAAGAAAGTTGATGTACATATAAGAGCCGCCCACAAAGAAGATTTATCGCTCATTGACAATTTCAAATATTTAGATTTGTCCTTGAGTCAAGAAAGCAAAATGGTTGTGTCATATGTGATTCCCAAAAAGTTCGTGCCATGTTTGCTCTGCTAGTTGTCCCTTTGTGTCTCTTTCCCTAATGTTAAGGATTGAAAATAAGTTGAATGAATTGAGAGGTCTAGGGAATAGGGGTTTCCTCCTTACCATCACCTCCTGGAAGTAGGGGTGGATCGAGTGGAGTCGCATACTTGGCTATTCGAGCTCGGCTCGTAGGAATAGTATCAAGCTCGAACTCGATTCGAGCTAGAGACTTAAGCTCGAGCTCGGCTCCGCTTGAGTTCGACTATAAGCCAAGTTTTTTTCTTGAAAAATAAAAATTATATGTATAAAATTATTTTTTTATTTTTTAGACAAAAAATTAAGAATTTTAAAAATCATTTACTATTATACATACATACATACATAATTAGTCCCTACCGTATATGTTAAATGTTGATATATTTTATTTGTGTTCTGTTTGAACTTTGAAAAAAATGGTTATTTATGATAAAAACTAAAAAACATAAAGCCAACACAAGTATAATACAGTTCTATATTAAATTTAAAGATATATTGACAAAAAATCAATTTTGCTTAAAAAACTAATCATTTAAATATATATTTTGGTTTTGCATAAAAACTAAAAAGAAATAAACTTAAATATAAATAGATATTTTAGTTTAAAATATATATAAAAACCAACTAAACCGATAAATCAACCCAAACTGACCCTTCATGTTTAGGTCGATTTTGCTTCAGGGTCAGTCGGTTTCGGTTTAGTCAATAAGTAAACAAACTAGGTTGGGTCGGTTGAAAAAAATGACTCAAACCAATCCAACCCAACTTATGAACACCCTTAGTATCTATATATATAATAAAAATGATTTATCTAATACAAGCCTTGCAATCCTCACGAGTCGAACTTCATTAGGCTCAAGCTCGACTCGATTAGAAAATGAGCCTATATATTGTGCTCGAATTCGGCTCGAAATTCAGTTTAAACTGAGTCAAGCGGAGCTCAAATAGCTCGTGAAAGGCTCGACTCATGGCCACCCCTTCTCAAGGGCACCATAGAATCATTGTGTGATGGACTTAGAGGTCTCAAAGATTTGTTAGAAATCGTAGAGGAATTGCTATAATCTCCAATCACCCGCCAAGCCCTAGTCCATGGTCAATAGGATAAATGGGTGGATGAGGTGTTGGATGGATCCCTCACCCTATTAGATGTGAGTGGTACCACGCAAGATGTTTTACTCTAGATGAAAGAATAAGTACAAATAGGGATGACAATTTTCCCCATCCCTGACAGGGACCCGACTTCCCCGACTCCATCGGGTCGGGGATGGGTATTGTTTTGGTGCGGCGGGGAAGGGGACGGGGATTAATAGGTATCCCCAATCGGGGTTAGGGTCGAGGATGGGGACGGGGATTAATAGGAATCCCTAATCGGGGTTAGGGTCGGGGATGGGGATTGAGGTCCCTGCCCCACCCCAACCCCAACCCCGATTATATATATCAAAACATTATTTATAATTTAAAATTTTTATTTATTTTAAGTAAATTTATTTTTCAAAAAAAAAATACTAGGGGGTGTTAACTGCCGTTGTTGAGAGATGTAGCGGCAGTGGCAAGTGGAAAGGAGGGGGAAGACAAGAGAGAGATAGAGGGAGAGAGAGGTGGGTCCCACCTTTTATTTTTCTCTGAAAAGAAGAGAGTTCAAGTGGGACCCACCTATAATTTCAAGTGGGACCCACTTATATATTATTTTTAACATCTATTAATTATACATTAAATAGTTTTTATTTTATTCAATAGGACCCACTTGCAATTTTTCAGTTTTTTGAGTTTAACAATGTTGCATCAGCATTTCCTATTATTTTATTCACTATTTAAAGGATTATGCAAAAAGTAACCTTTTTGCAAAGGACAGAGGTTGTTAGAGCCAAAAATCCCAAAATTATATTGATTTTGCTAATGTGGCTGTTGCTTTTTGTTTCATGATAAAATTCATACATATTGATACACCCCATAAGGGGGTTTTGTCAAATAACAAAACAAAATGAAAACATTCTTGTTTTTTATACCATCAAAAAAAAAGTTTTCAAATTAAGACAAACATGGTTTTATACTTTTATTTCTGTATAAAGGCTAATGTGGGCTACTATTTGATGCATGGTACACACACCAAAAAAATCTTCTAAATGCTAATATAGGCCATATTTGAATTGATTTCGACCCAGTAAATTAACAAAAATTAATTGAAAAAAAAAAGTGTGAGCAAACACCTATTCAATCAGATCTCTATCTGAACATTGTATATTTTATGAAACGCAATACCATACCATTATAAGAAAATGCATTTTTGAACTATAAAGTATAAACTCAAGAACATGCTTTAATTTGTGTTCCAATTTTGAAAAACAAGATCACAACCAAGAATATATGATTTCCCTGTTTTTGTTTCAATAATATATAAATTTATTTTTAACCGGGTGTTGTTTCAAAGTTTTCGAAAATCACAAGAGAAAAAGAAAATATTCACAATGGAGAAAACCCCCTAGATTATTGAAAAAAAAAACACTTATATGGTTAATTATATGCCAAAATATTAAAAGAAAGAAATATCTGGTAAAATTCCAGCGGGCAATTTCCGGCTGAATGATTATGATGTCGTTGGAAATATTTCAGCCAAACTGGATCCCCTTAGGCTATATATTTGGTTCGACAGCAACTAAGAGAGAAACAAATTGTCTTAATAACTTTTCCACGAACTTTATGTTTCTCTCTTATGAATTTCTTTCAAACCAAATATAGCTGAAGCATGGAACATCTTCTATAGAGCCAAATAAATACCATGGATTGGTTCTTAGGAGTAGTATAGGTAATGATTAACAATGATTTAAATGCCCAAACATGTAGTCAATTGAATGTGTTAATTTAAGATATTTGTATGTAAGGGTAAAATCTTGAGAATATAGGTTCAAGTTTGAGCCAGATATTTTAGGAAAAAAAAAAACAAAAGGAGAATGATTGATTAGCCCAGCTCAGAATTCTTTAGCTCCACCATACAGGGGATGAGGGGCTGTAATTCAGAATTCTGCAGTGAGCTGCAGAGGACTTTTCCCAAAAAATTGCCAAAGGTTAGGACCGTAGTTAACCTAACTACACATCCCAAGAGTCCCAGATAGTGGGAACCAACATTGGGTAATGGTCCTTTTTTCAGTACATCATCAGTGAATTTTATTTTGGATGGTGAAACCAGTGAGTCTGAACCTGCTCTTTAGGGAGCGCTCTCCACACCAATCTCATAGCATGTTCCAACCATACATCGGGAACATCTCCCATACACATTTGATATTATTCATGGGAAATGTATGTTCCCAATACACAGTGGGGTGTGGCTGTGAGATTGGTGTAAAGAGCGTTCTGTGAGAAACAGATCCCAATACATGAATCCTATTTTATCATTCCGTTTTTTGAGGACGCTAACAATGTAGTTTGAAATTATTCTTAAATACAAAATGCATTACTGGTTGCGTCTAAAATCTTAATGTGGGATTCCTTTCTTGGCTAAGTTGTTGGGTAGGTTGGAATCGGTATAAATTATATCGAATTGGTAAGTTACAAGTCAGCACCAATTCCTCTTTTGATCAAGTTTGCATTTACATCAATGTATACATTTTTCTGCACTCTCACCAAACATAGCCATAATCCACAAATTAATAAAAGTTGAAACTTGAAAGGAAAAGGTTACAAGAGAGTGTCACGTGCAAGCAAAGGGCACACGTGACATGAACAATGTATGTGCATGATCATGAACTGTTTTGAGTTGTAATCTCGTAGGCGGTTGAGTTAAAATAGGATGACGGTTAGTATTGAATGAATCCCACTTAAGTTGTAGGAGATAAAAAAAAATGGAAAAATTGATAATACCCAAGCCAAGAAAAAATATGGTATCGAAAGAGTTTTGACCAATCAAAATCTAATCATGAATTTTAATAAATAACACCTGATTCATCATATTTATGATTTAATTTATTGGTCCGTCATTTTTTTAATATCATATCTTTTTCATATCATAGCCAAACCCTTTATAAATATTCCCTTTTAAAATCAACCAAAAGTGGAATTGCTTTTCCATCCGGGTCTGTCAGCAATTCAATCATTAAGGTCAAATTGGTCAACATATAATATGATACAGAATATTTGTAGAAAATTGGGCATATCATTGTTATTATATATTTATCTTATTGAGCAAAATAAGAATTATTTTTTTATCAATGATGAAACAATGATTTCTACCCGCCATTGATCCAAACAATCGAACCGTCTGAACCATCACCTAGCCCCTTTTCTAGGTTTTATTTTCCTAAAACCCACAAATTGGTCAAAAAATGTTGACTTGATTAGAGACTCACCAACCAAGGTGGTTGAACCATTGATCCATTCAACCTAGTCACCAAGTCAGGGGTTACAAATTACAACATATTGAAACTTTCTAAGGCCACAACTTTGTACTTGATTGTCCAATTAGAGTTATCTTTTTTCATTTTGGATAATTTTTCGAAAGTTGTGCATTCCAGGACCTTGAAGCCTAGAAACTTTTGCAAAAGAAATGCTATTTTCCCTCAAATCTCAATTTTTATTTTTTTTATTTATAAAAATTAAAAACTAAAATATAAATATAAATCAAACTTAATATAAACAATATATATGTAAAACATATTATACATTATTTAATTGATATAATACATATTTATACCTATACATATACATACTTACATATAGCTATGTGCTTGTACCGAACCCAAGACAAATATGTGTCACAGTCTGACCATCCGTTGACCCATGGCTAAGAAGTAAAAACGGTTCAATTTCTGAGTCATTTATTTTAAAAAAGAAATATGGAGGAAAATAGCTAAAAATACAAAATAAGAAAAATAATTTATATCTACCTTGTGACGCAGTGATAAGATCAAATGGTTTACAGTTGGCTATCACCATGTCATCGGTGAAGCCAAGGTTTTTGTAGACAAGCGGTTCAATGATCAAATAAACCAGAAATTTTGGCCATGGACGAGAATAGCTAAAAATACAAAATAAGAAAAATAATTAATATCTACCTTGTGACACAGTGATAAGGTCAAATGGTTTACAGTTGGCTATCACCATGTCGTCGGTGAAGCCAAGGGTTTTTGTAGACAAGCGGTTCAATGATCAAATGAACCAGAAATTTTGGCCATGTGAGAGTTAACCGGTTCAACCAGTCAATTCAACCAATATTGGCATTCCACAGTTTTCTCTTTTACAAACAAATAATAGAGTGAATATTTGCACTTCGATTCCATGCCATCCATCCTTCCCTGTTCAACCAAAATCTTCTTACAACCCAAAGGGAGTGTAAGAAGAGGTGAGCAAAAAAAAACGGAAAAACTAAATCGACTGAAACTAAACCAAAAAACTGGTTAACTGAATTGGTCGATTTGATTTCGATTCGATGTTTTTAAAAAACTGAAGGTACCGGTTTGGTTTCGATTAATTAATATAAAAAATTGACGATTAACCGAACCGACCGATATATATATATATATTTCTATATATTTATGTATATTATATATATCTTATATTTTATATATTATAAATTAATAAATATATATTATATATAATTATATATATTTATAATATATTATATATTATTTATTTTTATTTTTATTATATATTTATATATATTTTTATAACATACATTGTTAAAACTAAAAAATCGAAAAACCAGCAAACTGAACCGATGGCTAATCGACTAATTTCGGTTCAGTTCTGATTACCGGTTTTCAAAAGACCGGTCCTACCAGTTCGGTCCAAAAAATACCCACGATTCAGTTAACCGAACCGTGAGCACCCCTTGGGTAAGACGGTCTTTTTTTAATTATCAATACCGTTAATGGAAAATATTTTTCCCTATGAGTCTCTCTCTTTCCCTCTCTAAAAGTCTCTCCGTAATCCTCTTAAACTATCTTGGGAGAAATCTGCATTAGACCTGTCAGTGCTTTTCCGAACTATCTTTCAGCCAGGTCGGAATCGATGCCAATTCTTTTTGACATTTTGAATGTTTATTGTAATTCAGAAATCTGCATTAGTCAGTACTTTTCCAAACTATTATCTTTCAGTCAGTGGTGGGTCCAGAAAAGAGAGAAATCTGCATTGTCTCCCTTTATATTGTCTATAGCTATCTCTATGTACAAACCAGAAAAGAGAGAAATCTGCTTCGCCCTCTATTCATCTTCTTCTTTCTTTTCGTTTTTCTTCAAAATTAAAAACAGAATGGTGAAATTTTCGAAGGATCTTGAGGCTCAATTGATTCCCGAGTGGAAAGATGCGTTCGTGAATTACCGGCAACTAAAGAAAAACGTGAAGGAGATTAAGCTTAAGATTTCCAGAAACCCAGAAGAAACCCAATACAAACATGAATTTGGGTCCTCGCTCTTGAACCCCATTCGCAGCATTGCAAATAAAATCACCACCAGGTTTCGCAGTGGTGGTGTCCAAACCGAGATAATTCAGGTAGAAACCACGTAGCCAGGGTAATAGAGTGATGGATTATTCAAAATATATTCTTTTTTTCTTTATGTTTCAGTTTTCAATTTTTCATCTTTCGTTCCTGCTTTTTTTGTAATTCACAGATTTTTTTATTTGAAATTTTTTAGTTCTTTGTTGGGTTTCTGGTGACGTGCTCTAAGTTACTGGTGAAGTTCACTCCTTGAGACCCAGGCATATGGGTCGATAGCTTTTATCAGATTTCCGGTAATGGAGTCAGTTTTCCGGCAAGTTTTTCTTTTTGGAAGTTGCAAACAGAAAAATAACAGAAGTTTATTTCGAGCTTGTTTTCGTTCTTCTGTTTCCTCTTCCTTTTTCCAGTTTTCTGTGAGACATCACGATGACATGGATTTTCCATGTCTGATTTACGTTTCCCATCTTCTTTCTCAGCTGTTTTTAATTTTCTGTCAGGTTCTCTCGATTTCGTTTACGTGTCGACTTAGTGAGTCCAGAAACTCCGTCGCATTCCCCGTTACATATATTTAAGTATATATCTTACAATTCCTTTTTTTTAACATATATATCTTACGATTCAATCCCATCTTTTCGCCGAAAAGGAGAATCTCCGGTGATCATTTTCGGGGAGATTCATTAACTGGTTCAGAATCTAGTCCCCTAGTTTTCAACCTTAAAGTTCCCGGAAAGTAAGAAATGTCGTCGGGTCCCAGCAAAGTTTTCGAAGTAAAGTTTTTCAGTTTTATGATCTCGCTGCTATCTTGCGATATGAAGATTGGAGATAGAGATGTAAGCCGTTGGTATCACGAAATCATTGTAACTGAAAGAACAGAATATGACAATCATCAGTTGGGAATTAAATTCAATTAATTAAAAATATAATATACTATTTTTTTAACTGCATGTAGGTGAGAAGCAGAAACAGCGGAGGTGACGAGGAAGATCTCTACGAAACCGAGCTTGTTCAGTTGTTTTCAGAGGAAGATGAGGTAACTTTTATTTTCTTTTTTTTTTCTGTAATTTCTTTAATTTCTACTCTAATGGATTTCTTGATTTTAGTATGAAAGGAAATAATTAGTTCAAAAGAATCTCCAGAGAGAACAACAAGTATTGATTCTAGAGCCCATCTCAGACTGTTTATTGCTGTTGTTTTCTATTCTGGGGCGTGGAGAACAGGTGAAGGAGTTCTTTAGCAGGTTGGATGAAGAACTTAACAAAGTGAACCAGTTCTACAGAAGCAAAGAGAGTGAATTTGTAGAGAGAGGAGAAATCCTCAACAAACAGCTCCAAATACTTCTTGAGCTGAAACAAATAATTCATGAACGTCGCCGGAAGAATCTTCAGTCGAGGTTGGATGCCGGAGCACTTCCTCGTTCCAACTCTTCGTCCGTCCGAAGCTCCCATCATTCAGGTTTGCTTTCTTGCTCTTGACCATCTTGTTAATCTAATATATCTGGAGAAGGAATTGATGACTAACTAAGCTAATATTTGATATTGCACAGAAATTTATACCGAAACCGACGAGACTCTGCCCGATGAGACGCCTGCAGCAACCAACGACATGCTTGCAGCGTTGGAGAGGAATGGCGTGAATCTTATGGCGGGCTCGCCTGCTCCAACAAAGACAAAGAAAGGGAAGACAAAGATGGCAATAAGGGTCGATATTCCGGCGACAACTCCGACGAGAACAATAACGGCGGTCACGTCGATGCTTTGGGAGGATCTTGTAAATAACCCTAAAAAGGAAAGCGCGGGAGACTCCATTAACAGGAAGAAGATCCAGTGTGCAGAAAAGATTATCAGAGGAGCTTTCGTGGAGCTCTACAAAGGACTGACTCTACTGAAAACTTACAGGTGACGATGGGAGATCCTTAACCGTATAGATGATAATAACTGAAAGCTATATTGTCTTAATTTGGTAATGCAAGCACCATGAGAGGTGGTAGGATTAAGTTGCACGTTAAGGGTAGAATTGTCATTTAAAGTCTGATAGAGTTTCAGGTTCTCTGGTAAACGACTTTTCTGTCCTTTAACTGTAGGGTGTCAATGGGTCGGGTTACATGTAAACCTGGCCTGACCCGGCCCTACAGCATCAGGTTCGGTCGTAGGGTCGGGTTATGCTTTCAATACTTTAACTCGAGTTGGGTTCGGGTTGATGCCATTTTACATTGTCTGTACTTTTATCCATCTAAATTTAGAGGCTTATGAAAGATCTTTTGCTCTGTTTATTGGCAGCTCATTGAATATGGTGGCTTTTACAAAGATACTTAAGAAGTTCGACAAGGTAAGCTGAATTCATCAACACCAAATTACCACACAAGAACAATAATATATAAAAGCTAGACCAACCCAACCCATGGACCGGTTGACCCAGTGTTGCAACTGGGTGAAAACCGGATGATAAGCTATTAAGCTAGTTCTGTTTTAAATTGAAAAATACTAAAACCAGTGATTTAAGCAAATGAACAAGCTATAATAGTCAAACCGGTTGAACCGACCCGGCCACTGGTTGGGATTTATATCTGGGTCAATCTCCTTCTTCTTGATTTTGTTCCAAAAAGGATGATTATGTGAATAGGTGGCAAACCAACAAGCTTCTGAAAGTTATCTGAAAGCGGTGAAGAGATCACATTTCATCAGTTCCGACAAGGTATGGTGTAGTTTAGATGCCTTAGCTAATTAAACTCAGACAGGTGCTTCTATCGGTACGAAAGCAAGGATGCTTATTGTACACCAATACAAAGAACAAAGAATGAATAAAGGATAACTATCAATAAATAAATAAAAAATGAATTAAGGACGGTACAAAATAATCTAAATCGGTTTGTAAAATAAGGAGTTTCACAAAATTCTTTAGGCTCAGTTTGGAAGGAGTATAAATATAAATATATAGAGTACAAAATTTTATATTTTATATTATTTTGTATGTATTTGTATTTGTATTCTTTCCAAACTAAGCATTAGCTTATCAGTTTGGAAGGAGTATAAATATAAATTTGTAGAGTACAAAACTTTATATTTTGTATATATTTGTACTGTATATATTTTTATTTGTACTCCTTCCAAACTGAGCATTAGGCTATATTTGTTTGCAGTGCAAATGTGATTTTGCATCCATTTATTTGTAATTATAATTTGCCCTCTTAATTAATACAACTTTATACTTTTGGTCTCTCATTTGTATTTACTAGATGTGCATATTTTGCATTCAAAAAACTAATAGAAAAATTATACCACTTTCTTCTTACCTCAATTCTCTCTCATATAAAGTGGGAGCCATATCATCTTGCCTCCTAAGTCCTACCTACCAAATAAACAAATTTTCTTCTTCCCATCTCCATTCTCTTTTAGTGGAGACCGCTTCATTTTATTTTCTATTTTATTTCTCACAAGCAAATAGGACAAAGTCAAATCTCTAAAGCAAAAGTAAACTAGAATTTGCACTCTCGAAACTGCAAATTCTTTTCCCTGCTCAGTTTGGAAGAAGTACAAATATAAATATATAGAGTGCAAATTCTTATATTTTGTATTATTTTGTATGTATTTGTATTAATTTCTATTTCTCTCTTATTTTCTGTCAAATCAAGCACATCCTCGTGGTGAATATTCTTCAAAGTTTTGAATTTAAATAAGAGGGTCATGATCCTTAATTTGGTTGAGTTATCGATTATGATACCAAAAATACATGATATCTAAAAAAATTGTGACCAATCAACCAGTATCATAAACATGTTAACCAATCAAATAGAATTTATCAAAATTCACTGATGGGTTTTGATTGGTAAAACCTCTTCCAATATCATGTGTTTTTGGCATCATAAATTTTCCCGGTATAATAGGACATGTTTCTTTTTGGATTTTCAAGCAAAAATAATTTATAACATAGATTCATGGATATACACAAAAGAAATTATACCCTTTTTATCAAATTTATTATGAACATTTGGTAATTACTGATCAATTTGAGTGGATGATTGAAGAGTTTATTGAATTATTTATTTACCTGAGGGTGTGTGTGGGTGAAGGTGGTAAGACTGGCGGATGAAGTGGAGTCCATCTTCACACAGCACTTCGCCAACAACGACAGGAAAAGAGCAATGAAGTTTCTCAAACCCCAACAGAACAAGGATTCTCACATGATCACCTTCTTTGTTGGTAATGAAAAATCTTCCTCCCCACCTTGATAATAGCTGAAATTGCTTAATTGAATGATTTATCATTTTTGTCTTTTTGTATAGTTTTAAAAATTGACTCGAAAATGGAATCCCTTTGACCACTGTGCTGTATCAAACGGTTTGGTTGTCCTTTAGAAGCCCACACACTAATAACTAATAAAAGGGAGAGACAACCCATTTTTGGATACTTCGACGTGGATGGATTCACTGCACTCACTGACTCACATGCTTCCTATTTTCATTCCTTTTCTTTTCTGACAGATGAAGTACTTAGGTGGTGTTTGGTTGTGTGGGGTAAATCTGATTTACTGTGGATTCAACCACATCGTTGTGGACCTGTAGGTGCACTACTGCACTTGAATCCACCTTGATTGATCATTGATCATTGAACCACCCCACAGTCCACACCACACAATGTGTTGTACTGTTATGTACCGTGTTGGAGTGTGGGTTTTGAACTGCACCAGCACCACCAAAAAACATGTGCTCTACAGCCAAGACATATTCCACTTTCCAATGGGGGGTGATAGTTCATTCGGGTCGGGTCGGAACGGGTCGGATTGGCATACTTCAAAAGTCAAATAGACCCAAATTCAGTGCAGTCAGTCGAAATTCTTGAAGTCTGATTGTGGGCCCAACCCTAACCCATTTGCAAGTAAAGCCACCAAAATGGATGGCATTGCTACTTATGTATGGTAGTATAGTGCAAGCATAGAATCCTAATCGATCCGACCCGATCTCTTTAGGCGGATCAGGGTTGATGCATTGGGTTGTTTTTTGCTTACCGTATTGTATGACTACAAGCAAATTCAATTGTGCTTCAGCTTGTCTCTAACAGCTGCTGCTGACTTTTTTTTGTTGGTACTTCTCACTTTAAAAGGCCTTACACCCACCCTGATCATGCGGGCCTAGTCAACCCTGATAGTGATACTTACTACGCTTGCTTAGCGATGTCAAATCGGGTTTTGCATGTTTTAACCCGAACCCGATTGACCTACACCCCGACCCGAACAAATAACCAGACTTTTGTTAACTTTTGACCGCTATTGGCTCTCTCTTCTACGTATTGATGGACGGTTCTGATGCACGAATTGTGGGTCCATCGAGATCGTTGGGAGTTTTCATTTTGTATGATCAAAGGTGAGAAAGAAGAAGAAAAATATGCATTATTGGGTTAGATTATACCAAGCCTGATGATCAGCTGGATGTTGTTACAGGCCTCTTCACGGGTTGTTTTGTTACGCTATTCGGTGTATACGCAATCTTGGCTCACTTGTCCGGTATGTTCTCGGCAAGAACGGAAGCTGGATTCATGGAAACCGTTTACCCGGTTTTCAGGTACCAAAATTTGGGAAATTTCTCAAGATCTTTTGTTTTTTGTAATTTCTCTTTATATTATAGCTTTAATAAAATATTAGATTTTAATTTTAATAGTAATTTTTTCCAAAATTCAATTTAATTAATTAGGGAATAGTGAATTCAAACATAATATATTTATTTAAATTAAATAGACTTTTATTGATTTCAATCTGGGATGTGCAACTTAGGCGGGTTTGAGTTGAGTTTTTGTTAAATTCTAAATGGGCCCGGCCTGAGGCCCAAGCCCGATACATGAAAAATCTTCAACTCAGGTACCCAAACTGTTAGATGGGATCTCCTGAAAGCAAAAGGCGCGTCCGCGTGTAGATACCTTGGGAGCATCACATCCAACCATAGGGAACATGTCTCAATAACATACAAGTATGGGAGAATTCCCAATGTGAGGTTAGATGTCATTCTCTCAGGGCATGTACACGATAGGATGATAGATTACCTCAAGCTCAAACCTAGATGATGATGATGATGATGATGATGATGATGAGCAGGCATACAACATGCAACTTGGACCAGGTTAGTCCAAACCCAAAAAAAAAGTTAAATGGTTGCGTTGGGTTGAAGGTCGAGTTAGGGTTGAAGCATCAAGAAACCAAACCCAAGCTAACCTAAACCCAACATTATATTCATATTTGCATACATGTGTATAGTGTCTATATATAATTTGTACACATACATCCATTTGTATGTATGTGTGTCTATATGCATATGTATGTATATGTATCCACAATTTTAATTTAAGGCTATGCTTGATTTGTAAGGGTTTCCTTACCTTTCCCTTCCTTATCTTTTCCTTCAAACCAAACATAGCCTAAAGGTTAAGACTTTTGTAGTATAATGACTTTCCTGTCTGATAAATTTTTATATTGACCAACTGTTTAAGTAAAAGTGGCAATAATACCAAACAATACCATAATATGGAAAGGTGTGTATGTACCTCTTGACAAACAATTAGGCTACAAATACAAATATGTAGAGTGCAAATCCTTATATTTTATGTTATTTTATATGTATTTGTACTATACATATTTATATTTGTACTCCTTCCAAACTGAGCCTTAGGGGTTTGCACTCTTAATCAAATAGGGGTGTTTTCAAATCCAACAACAACAAATTTACAATAATGTAACTGATTGATTATTGGGGTTATTTTGCTTACTTTTTTTCTCTCTTTTTTTAATACCTCGATCCATGGCATTTGTCAAGTTTAAATGCTGGAAGTCATAAGACCTCAATGCTCACGTGGAGTTCCTTCATTTCACCCTTTTCACACTGGTGGGTTATTTATTTTTAAAATGAAAATATAAAAAAGAAAATCACAAACCTCTCAAGTATTCATTCTCTCTGGAAAGTGGAAACCCCATCATGACTCTCTCTCTCTAACCAATAAAATCCTTTTAACTTCCCCCTCCCTAATATTTGTACCCTTTCCCCTTCCCCATTAGATCCCACTTTCTTTCCTCTTAAATCACTTTGAGCCCCTCTTATCTCTACCTAATAAAGTAGGGGCATAAATTGAATAGGTTGGTTCAGGTAGGGTGAATCCAAGCCTAACACTTTGCATGGGCCTTTAGACCAGACCCAGATTATGGTGAAAGCCCAAGTTTGCCAACCCAAACCTCACATAGGCTAAACCCAACATAAAATGTGATGGGCTCAGATGGGTTTGGATGGGGTTGGTTAGGTTGTTCAAAATCTTCTCACTCGTGTGTTGCACTTTTTTCTTTAATTTTGACTTATGGTAAAACTGGATACCACTATGATTGTAAAGCTATCTATGAGGAAGGTTTGTTTTTTTATTTATTTATTTTTATATAAATATTAGTTATATATCATCATTTATTTCTCATATCTCATACTTATTCAAACATTATGAAATAATCATTGAAATGAAATTTCATGATTTTTTATTAAAAAACTCCCATCGTCCTCAAACACTTGTTTTATTAATTGGTATGCACAAAAATCATTTTCTAAAGCTTAATTCTTACGAAATTTCTATTCAATCTTATAGGCTCACTCACTAAAAATATGAATGAGGAACAATAAAGGGTTCCTTAGAAAAATATAACAAACTAACTAAAGGTGGAAAAGTAGCAACAAATTGTTCTAAAATTGGGTTTAGTACTAACAGATTGCTATTGATTTTGTGTAGCATGTTTGCCCTGCTTAGTTTGCACTTGTTTATGTATGGGTGCAACCTATTCATGTGGAGGAGCACTAGGATCAACTACAATTTCATATTTGAATTTCCACCCAGCACAGCTCTCAAGTACAGAGATGCCTTCTTGATCTGCACCTCCTTTATGACAACAGTTGTGGCAGCCATGGTCATCCACCTCCTTTTGAGATCCAATGGGTTTTTGCCACAACAAGTCGATGCAATCCCCGGGGTTCTCCTTCTGGTGAGATTTAACCACTTGAAAGTTCTTAATGCTTGCTTTCATTTTGTTAAATATCAGTTCTTCAGTTCTAGTTAGATAACTTGAGCAGTCATAGTTTACAGACTTCAATTGCAAGGGAAGTTATTATTACTAGTATACAATTTGCAGCCAGCATATCATATGATAGGGGCAGGTCAATAAGGACATGGATTATAGTAGTTAGAAATGTAGAAATGGTTTGAGCATAATCTAACAATGGATATAGCACTAAACAGTGGAGTGGCAGAACAGGATACATGTAGACAACCCATGTACTTGGGTTAAGGCTTAGTTGAGTTCAGTTCAGTTAAGGAATCCATTATGGTAGTTCAAATTGAATGAGAATTTAAACTATTAACATTTGAGAATTTTCAAATAATGAGTAGAATATAGATTGGATTCCTGCAACAGACATAGAATAGTTGCTGGGACAATGCTTTGCTAAGTTGAATAACACTTGAATCAGTCTAACTCATTAGACTAAGTCCTGTTCTTGTAACCTTTAGAGCCCAGACATGCGTTGAATGGAATTTTGTTGTCTGATCCTGGAAAAATGGAGTCTGTTCATCCTGATGGAATATTACTTCCCAAAACATGTTCCCTCTAACAATACACATCTCACTTACTGTGTCAGAGAGATGTTATTCTTTCTTCATTTTTCTCTGAACTTAAATTCATGACCTTGTGGTTATATGCTCCATTATTGAAGAAACATTTGCATTGGACTTATCTGACTCCTTTAGCTATATTCCACATAAAATGTATAGAGAGAAATACATATCTCTTAGACTTAGGATTGCTTATATTCTACATATAATGTATACAGAGAAACATTTGAGCCTGTGTATAACTTTCCAATTCCATTTTCAGTTTTACATAGGATTGCTTATATGTCCATTCAACATTTTCTACCGCTCAACTCGATACTGCTTTATCCGAGTTATGCGTAACATCATATGCTCTCCATTTTATAAGGTACAGATATTTTTCATTTTCATTTAATCAATTTCCCTTTCTTTCTGGCCAATCATGCCTTTGAATCTACAAAATGCTCTAAGGTCTAGAAACTAAGCATCTTCTGATTCACAACATGCAAATTCCAGGTTGTGATGGTAGACTTCTTCATGGCTGACCAATTAACTAGCCAGGTAATCTTCCACACTATAAGCTCAGAGCTTATTTGAATCTGTAAACTTGTTTAGCCTAACAAATTAATAAATTACAACAAAAAGTGTATCAGTACAAATCATAGAAGTGTGTTTGAAAGATGCTTTTGTTTCCTTATTTTGCTTCTCTAATGGGTAAGCATTTCTTTCTTTTGTCTTCAGATTCCATTGCTAAGACACATGGAGTCTACAGCCTGCTACTTTCTTGCAGGAAGCTTCAAAGCTCACCGGTACCATACCTGCAACTCTAGTAAGCTTTACAAGGAGCTTGCTTATGTTGTCTCATTTCTGCCATACTACTGGCGTGCTATGCAGGTATATTAAGAAGCTGTTATTCACAATTTCACATGTTCCTACATCTATGTATTGCATATTGTAATGTAATATGGCCTCTGGTTTAACAACTTAGTATGGAACCCTAAATTCCTAGTGTTTTAAACTGAAAGCATTACTATTTACTACATGAGGACATAAGTGCATATAAAAGAACTTAATTCTATTTTGATTGTTCTTATAGTAATCTTGTCAAGGAACCTAAATAGGTTTTAATTCTCTAACACACTCCCTCACACAAAAACCCATCAGGCTTGAAGCATTGATAAGCATTGGCCCACTCATTCCTTGTGAAATTTAATTAATTATAAGGCTCTGATACCTTATCAAGGAACCATTCAACCTAAAAGTTTAAGCTGTTAGGTGGGGACTACTTCATTTTACTTCTCTTAAACAAATAAGACACAGTGAAATCTGAATCAAAAGTGATGAAGGGAAATTTGGCCCGCCGGATTGTGGATCATCAAAAAGCAAACCAGAATTTACACTCAACCTATTTGCACTCCTATGCAAATGCAATTCAAACATCAAACAAACTGAGCCTAAACATCAAACATAGAGTGACATTGCGGTTACCAAGATCATCCAAAATTCCAAATTCAATGTAGAAGGGTTAATAAATATTTGAAAATTTAAGAGAAACTGAAAAATTTTCAAGTTGAAAGAATATATATTCTCAATTCTATTGATTCTTTATTACAATAGAAGAAATCTTATTGACTCTCAACTACCATGACTAACATTTGGTAAATTGATGTATTTACAAGTGTTTTAGAAGATGGCTCGATGAAGGAGATGTCAACCATTTGGCTAACTTGGGGAAGTATGTTTCTGCCATGCTGGCAGCTGGTGCCAGGCTAACATTTGCCATGCAGCCTACTCAACTGTGGCTGGTTATGGTCATAATTACTTCTTCAATAGCAACTGTTTATCAGTTATATTGGGATTTCATCAAGGATTGGGGGCTTCTCAACCGAAAATCCAAAAATCCCTGGCTTAGAGATGATCTGATCTTAAAGAATAAGTGCATCTACTATGTTTCCATTGTGAGTTCTCTTTACCTCAGTAAGACTTCAGTGTTTATCTCTTCTCAGGCTGCACTATAATTCCTAAACAACACTTTATTGAACTCTAGGCCTTAAATCTGGTTCTAAGACTTGTTTGGGTGGAGACCGTTATGCACTTTAACTTGCATACTGTTGAGTCTCGGCTGCTAGATTTTTTCTTGGCTTCACTTGAAGTAATACGACGTGGGCATTGGAATTTCTACAGGTACTTTGCCTTTTTTCTTTTGGAATACACAGAACTAATTGTACTTTGCACACTTGGAAGTTAAGCCATATACAGTTGAAACATAAGATTTATATACATTCCTTTTCTAGTAAGAAATATAGGGCCATTCCTGAAACATCAATTTTCCATGACTGAACAGATTGGAGAATGAGCATTTGAACAATGTAGGCAAATTCAGGGCAGTGAAGACAGTTCCATTACCATTTCGTGAGATGGATTCAGATGACTGAAATTGTTTGTGGGGTTGTAAAGTAAGTCTGGAACAAGAAGAAGCAGGTAATCTTGATAAATGTTGGCAACAGGAGCCTAGTCTTTTAATGTGAAATAATGTACTTAAAGGCTGTACAGAAGGACAGGCAAGACTATGTGTAATCTCCTTTGTGCATTTGGTTAGTTCAGATTGGGTGCCAAATTGGATTTAATGCTTAAAATATATCTTGGGTACAAGATTTTGCACTCTACATGAGTCCAGATTTGCTCCTCACAGCATGTCCCAGCCACATAGAATGCATAGGGGATTTATTATTCAGGAACAAATCCCCTATGCATTCTAAATATTTGTATTTTTATTATTTCCAAACTATGCCTTGGGGATGTTTGATAACAGTGGAAATAGCTGAACTGAAATATGACATATTGCTTTGTCTTTTAGCAATATTTTAAATAATAAAATATTTGAGGGTATTAGCAATCAATCCAAGTTCAGCTTCAGCTTTCTTAACAACTTGTTCACTAAAAACAAAGCAATGTCATTCAGTTCAGGCACATGGCTATTAAGAAAAGTTTCGAGGACCAAACTGTTATTTTCTAACAATAGCAGAGCCTTCATCGTAAGAAGTTGCAACTAAACTACTAGGAAAAATGAAAAACAAAAGTATGCTATTATAACAAAATATCTAAAATAGGAATGGGTTGAGGAGCTCAATAAGTTTTTCCCATGTCAGCACTGAGTCGACTGCTTGGTTAGGTTGACATAAGGCAAAAGGAATTTTAGACTGGACGGGGTCAATCCAAAACTGGTCCATTGACACCCTTAGCTGCAACTTGGGCAGGCTCAGGTGGAGCATTTGTTAAGATTTGAATACTTCAAAGTTAGGATACCCAATTTGAACAGCTATCATTGACATGGTTTTAAAAACGAACCGGTCAAGGGTTCGGTTACCGGTTCAAACGGTTTGACCGTTCGATCCGAACGGCCAGCCCATTCTGACAAAAAAATAAGAAAAGTTGGAAAATGGTCAAAACCGTTCGAACGGTTAATCAGCCGGTTCATCGGTTTGCTGACCAAAATCAACGGTTTTGGGGAAACGGAACCAATCAAGTGACCGGTTCCCGATTTTCCGGTCCGACCGTCCGGTCTGGTCCGGTTTTGAAAACCATGATCATTGATCATTTGATAACACTCTTAACATTCTCACCCCAAAATATGGTAGCTTTCTATGTTAAATTTCACTATTTAGACTGTTTAGTATTCATTAATTGTTCTGTGGCATCATCATTAATGTAAGTGTTTACAACTGAAAAAGGGCCATTTTAGACTTAGAAGTTTGAAAAGTTTGACAAAATCCCATCGAGCTTTCGGATTTCAACACTTTTTCAGTTTTTCTGACTCTATTTTAACTTTGAAAAAGGGCCATTTTAGACTTTGAAGTTTGAAAAGGGCTGTTTTCACCCTCAAATTCTAATGGAAAAAGCCATGTTAAGCCAAAAAAGGGCAACATTGGAAACGTCGTCAATGGTTCCATTAGATAATAAATAAAACAATGTGACACTACTCAAGTTAAAAAGTTTTCAAATTTACAAGCCACTTTAGACCCTAAAGTTTGAAAATACTTCAAGGGTCTATAATGGTATAAAGTTAATTGACTAAATTAAATAAATTACACTAATTAAAATAATTAATCCAATTATGTAAATTAAGTCAATTAAGTAACTTAAACTAAGTAAATAGAGTTTTTAAATAAACAAAGTTAATTAAGGTAAATAAGTAAATTAAGTTACTATTAATTAAGTAAAGTAAGAAATAATAAAGTAATTAAAAAATTAAATAAGTTAGTTTAATTTAGCAAATTGGTTTACTAAGTTTACTAAGTTAATTGACTAAATTAAGTGATTGTTAATTCACTATTAGCTAAGATAATTAAGTTAGTGCTTAAATGATAATTTACTCTTAATTATTATTAATTTAACGACTAATTATTTGTTGCCATGCCATCATAGACCCCTTTATCATTATTGTTAATTTACTCTTAATTATTTACTATTATTAATTTAATGACTCTAATTTCTTAAAATTATAATTTACTTAAAAGATCATTACAATCATGATAAAATTAGTAAATTAATTTTTTAATCAATAGATTTTTAATATCTAAAGTGGCAATTTCAAACTTTAGGGTCTAAAGTGGTTTGTAATTTTTCAAATTTTTTGACTTGAGTAGTGCCACATAAGCATGCTTTATTATTTTATTCATTGTCTAATAATTAAGCCAACTATGTAAATTAAACAATTGATTAAGTCAATTAAGTAAAATAAGATAAGTAAATAGAGTTTTTAAATAACCAAAGCTAATTAAGGTAAAAAAGTAAATTAAGTAAAATAAGCGATAAGTAAATAAGGTAATTGATGAAAATAAATTAGTTAATTAAGCAAATTGAGTTCCTAAGTTAACTATGTTAATTTAGTAAATTAAGTAATTGTTAATTTAGTATTAATTAAGCTAATTTAGTGTATTTACTGTTATGCCAACATAGACCCCCTTATCATTGTTGTTAATTTACTCCTATTAATTTATTGACTAATTTAATAAAATTATTGAAGTAATATACTTCAAGAATCATTGCAATCATGATAAAATTAATAAAATTTATTTTTTATTTAATAGATTTTTAACATCTAAAATGGCCTTTTCAAACTTTAGGGTCTAAAGTTATTTGTAATTTTCCAAATTTTTTGACTTGAGTAGTGCCACACAAGCATGCTTTATTGTTCTATTCATTGTCTAATGGAAATGTCAATGATGTCTCCAACTTCATCCCTTTTTGTCTTAATGTGGTTTTTCCATCGAAGTTTGATATTGAAAATGGCCCTTCTTAAACTTTTGAGTCTAAAGTGGCCTATTTTCAAAGTTCAGGGGTTGCTTGATCCAAAAATCTCTTTGCCCCATCCAAACTTTTGTTTGATTAAAATGCTCTAATTTTTGAATTTTTCCCTCTATAATTGTAAGGACATAAAATGTAATTTGAACTACTACTATCCAGGTTATTTATTTTTCTGTCATTAAGTTATATATTTTTGACAAAAAAAGTCTGATATATATTCCTATTCTTAACTAAAATGCCCTGTTTTTAAATTTGATCATTCTCTAATTTTGAGGGGAAAATGTAATTTGAACTAGTAATTTTTACCTCATTCAGTTCATTTTCATTAAGTCTTATATTTAAGGTATTAACTCTCATTCTCTCTCATTAAATCTTATATTTAAGCTAGTTTTTCTCACTGGTAAGTTCTTTACCTAAATCTATATCTAATACTTTTAACAATATAAAATTAGGGATGGCAATTTCTATCCTACCCAACGAGTACCCGTCCCTACTAGCCTCAATAGGGTGGGTGTGGGTTTGGGATTTTTTAATCCATACGTGTGTGGGTAGGGTATGGTATTAGGGTAAACCCGACCCTACCTAACCCACATACTGTTTGAAGGCATGTCGACTTATGCATTAGGTGTTGAATTTAATAATATTTTAAATTTTATGTGAAGAATAATTGATAGCTTATGTATTTTTTTCATGTTTTAATCAAATAATTAGGAATTTTGATGCTTGTTCATGTTATTTTACTTGTTTATTGCTTATATATCATAGGAAATTAGATATGAGTTCTAAAACCAACCAGCCAACCCGACCAACCCACCCTTAAATGCAAGGAGGGTAAGGTCAGGGAGGGTTTTGAAAATCCAACCTGCTACGGATCTAGAGAGGTAGGTTGGATTTAGAATTTACAAAACCCTCAATGAACCCACTGCATTGCCAATCTAATGTTGCTCGATCCGAGGTGTTTCTTGAACCGAGGTTGTAGTTAGATAATCATGCCAATTGGGCAGAGCCAAGGTGGAAGGATGAAGCTGCGCTCCAAGATCTGAAACTAAGAAGGTGGTCAGAGGCCTAAGGAGTTATCCCCTGATTAGGTACTCCGACGCTCAAGTTAATCAAGAATGGTAGGTGGCCGGGCCAAGCAATTAAGAGAACAGTTCTGGTTCAGACAAAGTCACAGTATGGAAGCAGGAAGTCAAAAGTCCCTTACCTCGAGCGGGGGTTACCTACTTATAGCTAAAGATCCATGTCCGATTCGAATGAGGCTTCTAGGATTGTCGGGATGAGGTTGTCTGCCGAGGTCTTCGAATAAGGCCTAATCCCCGACGAAATTGTCATTCTTATCCATACGACACTCTCTTGTCTTGGTTGTGCTTATCCGATGACGTGGTGCCGACGTGGCCAAAGTGATAAGGCTAACGAAATAGAAGGAACAAGCTACTCTAATAAAAAATGAAGTAAAAAAGTATATAAAAGTAAAAAAGAATAAAAAAATTAAAAGATTCAAAAATAAATTATTAGAAAATAGAAAAATAAAAATTGGGATCCATAAGAAAATAACACAAACAAATGATAAAATGAAATTCAAAAAGTAAAAAAAGAAATCAAATAAAATAAAAATTTAATTAGGGGATTTTTATTGTGATGGTTTATTCATGATTTGTTTTTTATTGATTATTAATTGCTATTAGTTAGTAAATGAATTACTCATTTTTATTTATGATTATTTGGAATTTGATGTGGGCCTAGAGGAGTAACTAACTTCTCCCCTTTCTCATCCGAACGTTAACCAAATTGGTTAATCAATGCTTTAGATCTTGAAGTCACTATAAATAAAAATAAATTTTGATACCAGAAAGTCCCATCATCTACCTTTCCATGCATATATAAGTCTATCATAATACATATCAAAAGCGTATCACAATACACATCCCTACTCAAGCTTGTTACATATACAAATACTTTTACTTTGTTATAGGGTGGTAATTTGTAAAACGTCCTAATTTTTAATTAAAAAATGAAATATTAGATAATTTTTTTTTCGAAAAATATTGGAATGCAAACGATTCGTACGCTTTCTCCACGTATTTAGAGAGAGCGGCCATTCGAAGGACGATTCCAATTTCATGCACCAACATGACGAGCCGACGATCCGTCACATTTTCCATTTAGGCAGTCGCTTTCTGTTTCTTTTTCTCTGCTGAACTACATCGTTCTTCCCATCTAAGCTGCAGCATTCCATCAGTTTTTTAGGGCATCGTCTCTTAGAATACCCCGTCCTTCGCTCGAGGATCTAAGGAATGGCGAGAGGATTGCTTGGCAAGCTCGTTTCTCGGTCTCTCTCTGTTGCCGGGAAATGGCAGCAACAGCAGCTCCGGCGTCTCAACATCCACGAATATCAGGTCATCACCCTTCCGTTCTTTCTAGTATAGTTGTTGTTTTCTTCTTTTGGATCTTTGTTGGTTCTTCGATGACATTAGAAAAAACGAAGCTTCAATATTATATGATTGTCTTCTTTAATTCAAGCGTTTGGGTTGTTGTTTTGGTGTTTTGATGATTATTTCTGACTGATGAACATGCGACAGGGGGCCGAATTGATGAGCAAGTATGGGATCAATGTGCCAAGGGGTGTTGCTGTTTCTTCTGTTGAAGAAGTTAAAAAGGCGATTCAGGATGCATTTCCTAAGGAGAACGAGGTAACTGAAGGTTCATGCCCCCCGGGAATTTAATATGGAGATATGTCTATTTCCTTAAGTTTTTGTTGTTCATCATATTTGCAATCTAAGCATTCTCTTTGTTTTATGGAGCATGCTCGAGGTGTTTTATATGTTTGCATTTTGTGGGTGTTTTACATGTTTTCATTTGGTGGGTCAATCTGGGTGGAAATTTAAATAATGTGAATAACTAGCACTTTTTAATGTAGTTGGTGGTTAAAAGCCAAATCCTTGCTGGTGGACGAGGCTTAGGAACCTTCAAGAGTGGTCTTAAGGGTGGAGTTCATATCGTTAAGACTGATCAAGTTGAAGAAATTTCTGGTATGAAAAATTTTCCTTGCATTTTATTATTTATTTTTTTTGAAGAAGGTAATAAAGTATTGTATTGATAAAGCCATGCTAAAGAAAGTATATCAGCCCATGTACAATGAGGACCTGTACATTGGGAATATGCAAACAAAAAAAAAAAAATAAAGAAAAAGTTTCAACCAAAAAAGGTCGGGTTTGCAAAAAAGAACTTAGCAAACCTATAAGGTAACTTTTGATTTCCTCCAAATCCATGATTTTTTTTTTGCCAAAAATGTGGTGATTTCTTGCTTTTCAAATTAACCAGATTATAGTGGCAGTGAAAGTATTCAATTATAGTTTACCCTTCCTATTCATTCCTTTCCAGCCTTGCAGAAGCTATATAACTGATTCTGTGAAACATAAGTGAAAGCCAAAGCAGGAAGTTGTCAATGCCCATAGTTTGTAAGAGTGCTTGCAATAAACGAAAAGATGATTTGGGGACTCTGTGAGTTCATGGAATAAGGAGAAAAGAGCACTGGATCAGGGCAAGCATCTCCTTATCAATCTGTCTGTAGTTTGGTATCTTTCATGAGTGGCTGTCCAAATAAGGTAGGCTATTTTTGATGGAATGTGGGATCACCAAATTTTAACCCAAGGAAAAGCATCTTTCTGCATGAATTGGAGGCTTCCATAGAATGGTGAGGCTGCTTACCACCTCTTAATCTCCTGCCCCATTTCTTTGCTGTATTTGGGTATTGTTTTGCTTTCCTTTTGGTTGCAGGTGGATCCTCTTGTTAGTTTTTGATAGGCTTTTTACCTGGTCTTTTCTGAGGGGCACAAAGAGAAAAGGCAGAATCTTGTGGAAATGTACAAGGGCAAAAGTAATTTGGACAATTTTCTTTTTTTTTTTTTGGGGGGGGGGGGGGGGCGGGAGAATTCAAGAATCTTTGACGATAAAGAAAGGAATAAAGAGGCAGTTATCGAGATTGTTACAGTAAGAGTAGCACACTAGGTGAAGACTGTGAACTGTTTTCAGATTTTACAGTGGAAGACTTCTTTAGAAATTGGGGGTCAATAACTAATTCCTCCTCTAAGAAACAAAAAAACCTTGAGGTATCCCCCCTTTCAATTGAAGACTTCTTTAAAATTAAATTTACGGAAGTAGTTTGGGCGACCTGGGACCTTTTGGAATTGGAGTGATACGGGATGAGGGTGGGAACATTTGTGGACTGTTTTTGGGGTCAATTGAACAGGGTGATTCAGTGAGAGCAGAATTCTTGATTGTGGAAGGGGATTCAAAGATAGTAATTGGGTGGTTGAAGGAAGGAAGGGGTGTTACGGCAATATATAAATGAATTCAGGCGTTTCAAGATGCTGTCAAAACATGTGAACATTCAGGTAAGATGGGTAAGAAGATTTGCTTGGCAGATGGATTAGCTAAGCAAGGAGTACATAGACATCATTTGTATTGGGCTCAGTTATAACAGGGTGGTGGGATTCTTTTGTTGTAGAGGGATTTCTGATCTAACAATCTCTTGTTGTGTAATTCCTCTTTCTTTTTAAATATTTAATAAAATTCTGTCTGATAAAAAATGTTTGTTAAGAAGTAAAATTCCAAGGGAAAATGGTCCTGAGGCTGGAAAGGACCTGGGAAATGAGAGAAACAAAATTATCCAGGAGGCAGGAGCACATCTTTGGCATGGGAGCTTAATCACTCGATGAAAGGAAGAACAAACATGTGGGTTGCCCCTTTGTTAATCTTCTGCAATTTTAATAAGTGGATCATAACCTTTGTTATTTCTGATGAAAGTGGTTCAAATGGTATGGAGGATTCCGATGGGTTTCCAAGGGCTATGGTAGGTGGTTCTAGAGGCATCATTTGGTTCTCAAGTCTTGAGACTCTCAATGGTTCCTAGTAGTGACATATTTGCTACTTATCACCAATAGCTAAGTTCTTCTAGGCTTAAGTGTAGAACTCTGGTAATTGTTTTAATTGGAGAAAATATTCATATTCCTTTTTGGAGATTACTTTTTCTTTGAACTTATTGTTGTAGACATCCTCATGACATCCCAATCTATCAGGATTCATCATTAGTATTGACTGTACATAATTGAAGTTATCAGCATTGAGCACATATTGACAAAATTCTGAAAATATTCTTGTTCTTTATTTTGTATTTACCTGTTTTAGATTTTGATCCCATTGCTTGCAGGAAAGATGCTTGGGCAGATACTTGTCACCAAACAAACTGGACCACAAGGGAAAATTGCGAGCAAGGTTAGGCATCTTTATCTTCCCTATTTCCAATTTATTTTAAATTCTACTAGTCTACCTCATCAGCTAGCTGGCCATTAATGTATTTGCATTATTCATATTTATCTTTACAAAGGATATGGCACAGAAAAGCTAGAAGAGCTAGGGGCAGACTGGAAGGACATGGGTTGAAGTAGTAAGAAATGATTTAAGCACTCATAATTTGACAATGGATATGGCACTGAACAGAACAGAATGGTGAAACAGGATTCATGTTGCTGACCTGATATAGTTGAGACAAAGCTTAGATGATGATTATGATCTTTCACATACCTCTTATAACATTGGAAACTCTTTCAAATTAGAAAAGTATATCTACATAATTTTTGCATTATTTGTTTTTTTTTAATATCTTTATATTTTATTGTAGTGTTTTAAAGCCTGGTCTGGAGGTTTAACTACTTTCAGTGAACCCGTCAGCAGTTCAACTGTTTCAGTCAACCCATGATGTCATCATTGTAAAAATTTAAAAGTTAAAATATACAATAACTGGTGACCTGTTGAACGGATCAGATGGGCCAATGGTTCAACCATTCTGGTCAATGGGTTGTTGACCAAGTCAATAGGTTTTTTTTTTGTAATATAGTTGATTAGCGGTTGACTCAAACTGGGATTGTGAATGGGTCACCAGTCTGATGGCTGGGTTGGCAACAGGTTGAAAACACTGCATTTTCATTGGTAACTGACTAACTTCTAGTTGCTTTTGTTTATTAAGTTTTTATAAACTACCATAACAGCATGATTTAACTACAGTGCCAAAATCAACTTTTCTATGAGGCTTGGTGATTAGGAGAGGGAAGAAATATTGGAAGGATAGAATTAAAGGAGAAAGAAATGCGAGATATCATGTAATAAGCAAGATGACAATCAACAATTACTAAAAATATCATCGTTGATTAAGCTTTTCTTTTCTTATTTTCCTAATACAAGAATAGAGGCTTAACCCAGGAGTTTGTGGTTGGGAGGAGGAATGGAGGAGTTTGTGGGTGTGGCATGATGGAAAAGAACTCTAAAAGTTGAAGTAAAAAAATTTCTATTTGAGGAGATGAAAATCTAGGAGGAATACTGCAGTTTAAATTCTTTTGGACGATTGGAAATTTCTCATTGTGTCTCAAAGCGGTCAGGCCAGACTGGGGGACATGGACCGACTCATCCAACCCAAGCTCATGGGGCTAGGCCTAATTGAGCAGCTAGGATGGGGCTGTCTTGTGACAAGCCTTTGAAGAAAAGTAATACAAGAAGTGGGTTGATGCTAGCAGGCCCAAGGTGAAATCATAAAGTGGCACACGACCTTAAAGTGGCCACGCAATGGGGGGGAGTAAGGAATTGATAGGTGCTAAAAAGGGTCTATCTTCTACCTCGTTGCATTCCTCATCCAAAGCGACTGTTTGCTCAACTTCTGTTAGCACTGGAGCCTCCTTGCAATGGGTTCCTTTGAAATTAGTCCCTTGACTCTCGCTAGAAAGATGGAGGCCTAGGTGTTTAAGGTGAAGCGATTTAGAGGCAACAGAGAAGGCTCTTTAGGCAATGAAGATACAAGTGATTTCGATCTAGAAGATACAACAAGCTTGGGGAATGTGATTTAACTCAACCAATGAATCTAATGGAAGCAAATAATTTTGGAACTGAGATTCTTTGGTTTTTTTTTTTTTTTTTGAGGAAGTGTCAGGAGGTTCTAAGGAAGATGGGGAAGTCGCTGCAGTTGAGAATGTCCATATGATATTTAAGAGTATGACAGAGAATGCTGACAGGGCTCAGGAAACACCTACCCCAACAAGGAAGTCCGCCCTCTTAGTTTAGTCTAAACAAAACTTGAGTTTGAAGATGCAAAACTTGTTTAGGAAGGTTTGCATTGTTACACCCGAAGGGAGTTAGCCAGTCAAGGTTTGCTTGGATGCCTTAGTTGACAAAGAGCGGTTTCCCACCTCTAACCTTCTACAACAGACTCAGGAACAGGGAAGGGATCTAGACTTAAACCTAGCCTTTGAATCTTTGGCTCCAGAGATAGGTCCATCGGCTCCCACCCAAGCAGGTAACTTTGTCCTTTAGGTTTTGGATACTGATGTGTGCACTGTGCCTATAACAGATTATTCAACATCCCAGCTGATCAGACCAGAGCAAGGAGGGAGGTGCGAATTAGGAAATATGAATAGTGAGTTGGGCTTGATCCTAAAAAAGAAGCAAGAGGAGGAATTGGAAGGAATATGGAACCAAACCTGTGCTTTATTGGAGGAGTACAAGAAGGAAGAAGAATTAGAACTTCCAAACAAGAGAGGTGTGGGGGAAGAGGAGAAATTAAATCCTTAGATTAGGGAAGAACAAACAGGTGAAGGAGAGTTAGTAAATGAGAAGGATCAAAAAAAGAAATGCAAAAAGAAGAAGAGATCCGAGGTGGGGAGACTAATTTCCGATATTGAGGGAGACATTGAGTTTAGTGGTAAAGGGGAGAGAAGGAAGGGTCCTTGTTAAGGAATCACCGAACCCAAAGAGGGATCTGTGATTAGTGTGTGGCTGGATGAAGATTATCAGTTGGGATGTGAGAGGCTTGGGGAGTGCAAGGAAAAGAAGGTTGGTTAAGGAACTTTTGTGGAGAGAGAGACCTGACATAGTTTTATTGTAGAAAGTGAAGTTAGCATAGTTGGACAGGAGTTGGGTAAGAAGTGTGTGGAAATCTAGAGGAGTGAGTTGGAGTTCGCCTCCTTCTTGGGGAGCCTCTGGAGGCTTAGTCACTATGTGGAGAGAGGATGTGGTGGAATTAGTAGAGGAGCTTATAGGAAGGTATTCAATATCTTTGAAATTGAAAAACTTGGGTGATGGTTTTACTTGGGTAACTAATGTGTATGAGTCAAATAATCATAGAGAGAGGAATGAATTATGGGAGGAATAGTATGGAATCAATGGATTGTGGGGTGGACTTTGGTGTTTAGGAGGAGATTTTAATGTCATTAGATTTTGTAATGAGTCCAACATCCCTCAGAATGCGGTCACTACGAGCATGAGAAAATTCAATGAATTTATTGATACCAGTGAGCTGAAAGAGATTTCATTGCTGCAAGCTAATTACACATGTTCTTACTTTCAGGAAAACCTCTTTGCTCTAAACTGGATAGATTTCTTTTCAATGAAAGGTGGAAAAACCTTTGGAGGGATTTGGTGGCTAGGGCATTACCTAGATTAACCTCTAATCATTTCCCAATTCAATTAGGTCAGGGGCTCTTGGGAGGACCTCGCCCCTTTAGATTTGAAAATATGTGGTTAACTCACCTTGACTTTGTGTGAAAGGTCGAAGAATGGTGGAATGATGATTTAAGAGGGGTTAAGTGGCAGGGAGTCAAATTTCACAAAAAGCTAAAGAGTCTTAGATCCAAGATAAAAGAGTGGAATAAAGATACTTTTGGGAGGTTAGAAGAACAAAAAACCTTATTACTATCCCAACTGAGGAGCTTGATCCTAAAGAATCCTAAGGGGTCTTAGATGAGCAAGGGAGGGTGTTGAGACGAAAATTCTAGAAAGATTTGGAAGAAGCATTGTTGAGAGAAGAGATATCTAAGTACTTTCATAACCTAGCTAATGGAAGAAAGAGAAAATTTCGTGGCCAAATTGGAATTTGATGGTGAAGAGATCACAGATCAGGAGGAAATGGCAAGGAAATTTGTGGACCACTTCAAGTCTTTGCTGCAAAGGCCTTTGAATAATAGGTCCAGGTTAGGAGTAGAGTGGCCATGTTTAAGTGAGGAAAGTCTGAATTGGCTGGAAAGGGAGTTTGATGAGGAGGAAATTAGACGGGTAGTGTTCATGATGGACAGATCAAAAGCTCCTGGCCTAGATGGGTTTACAATTGCCTTTTATCAAGATTGTTGGGAGGTGGTCAAAGAAGACCTACTTGGGATCTTTAAGGAGTTTGTCAATAGACATCAAGTGAGTCGGGGAGTCAATGCCACTTTTTTAGCCTTAATTCCTAAAAAGTTAGATGTGAGTCACCCTAAGGATTTTAGATCGATTAGTTTGGTGACGAGTATCTACAAAATTTTGGCAAAGGTATTGCCTTTGAGGCTAAAAGCAGTACTACCTCCTCTAATAAGTCAAGCTCAAAGGGCCTTTGTGCAAGCGAGACAAATAGCTGATCAAATACTCATAGCCAATGAATGTGTGGAGGATATGAGGACAGGACAGCAAGGTGTTCTTTGTAAGTTGGACCTTGAAAAGGCTTATGTCTTAGTGGACTGGAGTTTCCTTTTGGAGTTCCTGTTGAATTGTGGTTTTGGGGATAGGTGGTGTAATTGAGTGAAGGGCTGCATTAGCTTTGCTCACTTTTCAGTGTTGGTAAATGGTGTGGTTAAGGACTTCTTTCTAGCTTCCAAAGGATTAAGGCAGGGAGACCCCCTCTCCCCCTTTCTCTTTACCCTTGTAGCAGATGTGTTCAGTAGGCTACTCTCAAAGCCGGATAGGGAAGAGACAATAAGAGGATGGAGAATAGGAAGGAATAGAGTACCAGTGACTCATCTCCAATTTGTAGATGACATTTTTATTTTAAGTTAGGGGGTTGACCTAAGGAAAGTGAGGAATCTTAAAAATTTGCTTGATTACTTTGAGAGGGTCTCAAATCTAAAAATAAATATGGAAAAGAGTAGTGTGGTAGGGATAAACTTGGATGATGGGGCTATTGATTCTGTGGCAGAATGTTTGAGGTGTTAGGTTGCCTCTTGGCGAATTTCTTAACTTTGTCAGGTATGATACTTGCTCTAGCAACTCTGTTTTGTTTTGGGAAGATATTTTGGTGGGTGCCTCAACCCTCAAAGACCTCTTTCCTTCACTCTATTCCATTTCCTTGTTTAAGCATAAGGTTGTCTCCCATTTTCTCCCCTCCCCCTTTTCCCGTTTGTCCTTGACTTGGAACTTTGGTTTCTGTACGGGTTCAAGGGATGCTAAACTTGGTACTGTTATGGAACTTCTTGGTGTCCTGGATAGTGTATTTGTATCCTCTAAATCCGAACAGAAGAATTTGGTCTCCCCACCCTAAAGGTTCCTTCACTTGTGCATCCTTCTTTGTCCAGTTAAGGACCTTTGGACTTGGCCTATTCCCCCTAAAATCAGTTTGTTCTGCCGGGAAGTGTTCCATGGGAAGGTCAATACTTTGGACTGTTTGCAGAAGAAAAAACCTTTCTTGTGTTTGTCCCCTAATTGGTGTATTCTTTGCAAAGCAAATGGTGGGGATTGCTTCCACTTACTAATTTCCTGCACTTTCGCTGTAACTATTTGGGTTTGGATGTTGGTGGAACCAACCTGCAGATATAAGCCTACTCTTTTTTTTGATGAATGAATGATATTTTATTAAATAGAGATAGAAATAGTACAAGCATGAAGCACTCTAAGAGGAGGCAAGAGGTGTTTCCTACCCTTAAAAGTGGTTCCAAACCCAACTCTTTTCAGATTGCCGTTATAAATTAGCCAAAAACAGAGAATCCCTTGAAGCCTCTTGTTTAGCTAAAGAATCTGCCAAAGCATTCGCCGATCTACTAACCCACTGAAAGCTAACTGACATGGTTCTCGTAAGCCATTTGACTTTTTTGATGATGTCCCTATATCCCCAAACAACAGTTTCTGGGTCCGACATCCATCCCACTATCACCTTAGAGTCTCTTTCAACTATCAAATTAGTCACTCCAAGTTGGTTGGAAATCTTTAGTCCTTGTACCAAAGCTAATATCTCAGCCCTTGTAGAGTCTCCATAACCCACTGGACCTGAGAATAAGGACAGAATGTTGCCATCCTTATTCCTCAAGATCCCTCCTATACCCGATATAAGCCTACTAAACCCATCAACTTTTGTGTGGCCCAACAAAAGAGGGAGAATTATGTGAAGATGAATTAGAGCTGCAACACTTTTGACAATTTGGGAAGAGAGGAATGCAAGGATTTTCCAAGAAAAGGAATGGAGACATTTACTTATCAAGGAACATATCCTAACAAGGACAATTCACTGGCTGAAAACTTTGAATTCTTTCCATTTGTTTTCCTTTGATGACCTTAGGAGGAACTGGTTAGTAGTGGCAAATAGCTCCTCTAGGAAGGAAAAGATCATTGCCTCTTGGACCCCACCATCTGACGGTTGGGTAAAGTTGAAAATTTTGATGGAAGCAATCAAGGAAACCCTGGTCCCTTAGGCATAGGAGGAGTATTGAGAGATAAGGAGTTAAAGACAACATCATCTTAGCTTTATACTCTGGTCCAGTGGGAGTAGGAGACTCGGTCAGAGCTGAACTATTGGCAGCTCTACAGGGTATTCAGATAGCAAACCATTTAGGAGTTGAGCGTCTTCTAATTGAAGGAGACTCTAAGATTGTTGTGGGCTGGTTAGCAGATCTGGAGTCAGTCATTTGGTGCTACAAGGATTACCTAAAAAAATGCAAGCTGGCTAACAAATAACATGTCTGTTAGCTCACTTTGGGTGAGCAGGTCAGCGAATGCTTTGGCTGATCATTTTGCTAAACAGGGGGTATTGAGGGAACATCTGTACTGGGAAACATTGTAATGTCTTTGGCGTAGTTTTTACACTCAAACTCAAGGGAGGTTGCACCTCGTGCCCCTCCTTGGGGTTTTTGTAACGTTTCTGATGTATCATTAATAAATCGTTTCTTATTCATAAAAAAATATCATCGCTGATTTTTCTTTCTAGATGTTCGAAGTTGTGAACTGTTTACAGTTAATACATAGTACCTTTTCTTCTAGCTAAAAGCTTTACTAAACAACATGAGGTATGAAGTTCTGGGTGAAATGCTAAGCAGGGGGAATTCACATCTGCGCCCTACAGAGGTCATCCCAAAGTGCCCCACAACACATCCCAACCATGTATTGGGAGCATCTCCAGTGGCAAGTATGGAAGGTGTTTCAAATACACGGTTGGGATGTGCTGTGGGGCACTTGTGGGGCACAGATGTGTACTCAAGCTGGGGACGTTGACCTGAACTGAACTTCCCTGAATCCCAGGACATTATTTGAATTTAGTTTCCCTAACCAGTTGCTATATAGTTTGTTCCAAAAGATGCTAAAGTGAAGGTGCATTCTTTTTCACTGGCTAGTGGTGCTTTAATATTGAATGTGTCCGAATCACCATCCTTTCTTGTATTTTTGATTGATGGAAGTCCTACCTGTTTAATACAATATTTCCATTTACCTTTCAAAAAAAAGTTACTAAGTGACTTTGAAGCACAGACCTAGTAAGTAGAAGTGAATGAAGATAAATTTTAAGCGACTTATTGGCAAAATTTTAAATAAAAGAAAAAAGCAGAAGTATAACTGGATCTAATTGCATATATGGTTCAAAAGCTGTTTTTTTTAATCAGCATAAGGAGGTTTTATTAAGGAAATTACAAGGATACATCAATGTGGAAAAACTCCACCTTGCGCAAACAAAAATTACAATTTTGCCCAACACAATTGATGCCTAAAAGATCCTTGTTTAGCTAGAGTATCCACCATCCAATTAGTAGTTCTGTTCACCTATTCAAAATTGACAGTTAACTCCCTTGTTATACTTTCAATCTCCCGATTGGTGTGTTTATAGATCCAAGGGATTTGGGTCTTACTTTTTTGTCCATGAAATGACCACCTGGAGTCAATTATCAAAAAAAAAAAAGGCCACCTGGAGTCCTCTTTCACCTCCAAATGTTCGAATCCAAGCTGCTTTGCAAGCTTTACACCTTGGAGTGAGGCCATCATCTCTGCTGTCATTGGGTCACCATGCTCAACAGGTCCTGAAAATAAAGCTAGTATCTTGCCCTTTTAATCATGGAAGACCCCTCATAACCGGACACACCTTGGTTGCCTATAAAGCTTCCATCAAAATTGAGTCTTTTAGAGATGGTTGCCAGAGGTCTTCATTCCATGATTATTCTTTCCTTGTCTTGAGCTGAAAGTGCTACTTCCTCTACTTCCAATTTCTAAGAATGACAATCAATGAGAAGAATTGAAAATCTCTCGAAGTCATCACCCAATGTGTCGCTTTTACTTTTATTGTGTCTAAGACTTTCAATTTGGATTGACTTTTCTTCCATTCCATTCTTCCCATATGGTCCAAATCAAAGCTGCCCTTACTTCTCTCCACAAAATCCTTTTCCTTTAGCTATCAAGGTATCAGAAACGCCAAGTGTATTAGAAAGGTAATTTTAAGAAATGTATTGGGATATGCCTTGAATATGCATGTGTATCGGAGAAAAATTAAAATACACATGGAAACACTACAATTACTTCAATAAATCATAAAAATACATCAATACCACTAAATATAAAGCCTCAATGAGGTATACATACATTACATTAATATATTTTAATGGGTTTTGTGTAGAAATACATCGTAGTCAATTATAATTTTCATTAAAAACCCCTATTCTTAACTATAATTTATAAATTATAATTCTTAAGTTTTAAGGGATGGGGAAAATCCAACTATTCTATCCAACCATAAAACATGCATTGGCACAACTTCTATGTGAAAATATAATTAATAATTATTTCTTATTTAAATAATTACTATCTATTTTTTAATTCCAAAAAAATACAAAAAAATCAAGAATAAATAAACATTGTACAATGTATTCAAAAAAATAATTATTGAAGAAGAAATTTTAATTATTCTATGGATACAATAGATCATCCATAAATCTACAATATATTCAATCCTTATGGCTAGATCATAAAAATATAATTAATTATTATTTATTTTTTAATTCTGAAGTATAAAAAAATAAAAAGTAATTTTTGAAGAAGAAATTTCAATTGCACTGTGGATGTGAAAGATCAAAGATCATTCATAGATCTACAACATATGTAGTCTTTATGGGCAAATTATAAGAAAATATAAATAAATAAAATTCATTATTTATTTTCAAAAAATACAAAAAATGAAAAAATATTGTACAAGAAATTTCAGTTGCTCTATGGATCCATAGGTCTAAAACATATTAAGTCTTTATAGGCAGATAAAAAATACATTTTTCATTTTTTTGTTTTGTTATTTTATAATTTTCCCAAATTTCTTCATAAAATTTTCCATAGATCTACTCATAACACCAAAAAAACTGTGGCTTTCAATACAAGAAATGTAGATCAACATAGATTTAAACATTTTCAAGAATTCAAGCAGAAAATAAAAAAAATAAGAGGTCATAAGATATTATGAGAAAAATTGAAAAAACTATCTATTTTTGCAGTATTTTCCAAAACTTGAAAAACTTTCAAAAACCTTAATGATTCACACTTGTTTCTTGTATTTTGTTGCAGATTTAGCACTGTGGCGATGAGGTTTGGAATTTCAGTCGTTTGGGGGTGAAAGAAGGCTTATTTTTTTGGGGGGGGGGGAGAAACCTTCTTTCCTCCTTTACTTTTTAACAAAATTCCCCCTTTATTATTTTTTCTTATTTTCTATTTGTATCTTTTTCCAGCATATCAATCGATGTGCTACCATAGGCCCGATATGCCACTGATACACCACTGGTATGGGTATGATAAGGTGGAAAAAAGATGATACCACCTATTTCCCACCATATCCTGTATTGAGCCTTCAAAGATATGATACTATATGCCCATACGGGTATTTCATATCAAAAATTTAAACCTTGGTCTCAAGAAGTTAGGATCAAAGTGACCTACCACATCCTGAGGTGGAAACAACCTGCACCTAAAGAGAGAAATGCTCCCAAATACAAAGCACAAAAGGGCAGGAAATAGTGGTTCGAAACCTGTTGCTTTCCCTCATGGACGTTTTAAGCTATTTCAAAAAATTGCAGTCAAACCCATCGGAGTAAATCTTAACAGTTCTTGCAGTTCAACCATGATTTGTTTTCCAAAACATTGGTTTGGATTTCATACAAAAGTTTTAAAAAATTCTAATGTCTGGTTGGGTGAATTAATTTAATGTGTACTTATATGTTGATTTTTATTGTCTATTTCCATTTGAAACCTAAAGTGGTCCATACTTAATGTGGTCCATGTGTGTATGGATAATGAGCACAGAAAACATGAAAATTGTGCTTCGACTGATGGATGAGCCTGTGGTTATCATGCTTGTGGACCTGTATACGGAATTATGTATCTTTTTAAAATATTGTCACCTCTATGCATTTTGGTATCTTCTGCTTGTGTTTTCTTCTAATGAATTATTCACTGCAGATTAGTGTTTTTTCATGAATGTTCCATTTGATATTTGTTTGTCTAGAATAGTTCTGAGTACACTGTCAACTATCTTCTTGCAGGTTTACTTGTGTGAAAAGTTGTCACTTGTCAATGAGATGTACTTTGCCATCACTCTGGACCGTAAATCTGCTGGACCAGTATGTTCCCAACTCCACTACTATATGTCTGTCTACTTTCGTATATAAATTACTGAATTTCCTTAACAAATCCATATCCTCATCTTCATAATGATGGTACTGGATGCTTTGCAAGTATGTGTGAAATAATTTTCTCGTAAGAGTATGCTATAGGCTCTGATTTGGGTTACAATATTGCACTTAAAGTTTATTTTAATATCTGTAATGCATGTACTTTACGTCTGTATATAGACATGATTTCAAGGTTTCCATTAACCTTTCCAATTAACACGGAAGGGAAACAACTGTTTAGGGTTCTCTTGGAAGTACATATTCATTTTCATTTGGCTGATTAATTATTATTGGAAAGAACAACCATGTATTCAATGAATAGGAGTATGTTTGTTCATTGTCTTTTTCTTCTTTTTTTTTGGGGGGGGGGGTAATACTGTGTTTTTCCTGTTTGCTTCTTTTTCTTTTTCCCCTTCTCTTTGTTCTTTTTCTCCTCCCCATCTCCAGCATTAGAAGAAGGGAGGAACGATTGGTTGGGGGAAAAAGGAATTGAGCTTTTGAAAGGGTTCTGAAAGCTCTTGTGGTTTTGAGGAGGACAATGAACTCTTTTCAAATGTTTTTATTGGAAAGTTGGAGGTGGAATTAGGAAGGAAAAAAGATGTTTGTGTGGGTGAAGAGGTCAAAAAAGGTGAGGATTCTTTGTTAAACTTGAAAAAAATCCAAGGAATCTAATGCTGGTTAGTTGTTTCATATCACAGAAGTGTTTCATCATTTGAAGGAAGGGTTAATTGGGGATGGCCCATGCAGCAAGTATAAGAGAGTTTACAAGAGGAAGAGGATGAAGGATAGAATTTGAGCACAGATCAGTGCAAGAAGCAGTTTTATTGTGAAGTTGTTGGAGAAAGGGGTGGATAAGAAAAAAATGGCTCCATGTTCAGATGCTCAAAAGGAAAAGAGAAAAATGGATCGAGGAGGAAAACGGAGTCCAAGAGAAAAATGGTTCAGGGTGTGGATGAATTTTTAGAGGAAGAGAAAAATGGAGAGGAGGAAAACGGGGAGGTGGTTATGGATCGAGCGAGAGAAACAGCTCGAAAGGTTGACTTGGAAAAGATAGTGGAAACTGGAGTCCAAGTAAGCAAGATGTTAGAGCTATCGTTTTTAGGAGGGGAAGAATTTGTGGGAAAAAAAGTTGGGAACTGGAACAGAGTTGTATTGAAAATAGAGAAAACTTTTAAGGGAATTTGGTGGGGTTGGTTTTGGTTTAGAGATATTAGGGGGTGTTGTTTTTTGGGCTATTTTCTCTTTGTAAGGTTTAGAGATGTTTTATTTGGGTTGGTGGGTTTGTGGTTTAAGTTTGGGTTATTGGCTTTTTGTGGGTGATAGCTTATCACCATGTTGTACTCTCTTTTTTTTAATAAATATTTTTTTCTTTTTATTTACTTTTTTTAAAAAGTAGCTACTGTTGTTCAGTTAGACAAATTAGAGCATGGAATGCTAAAATGTAGGTGCCATTTGGGAAATTGATCTAAGTACGGATTAATAATTTTTTTATTACATCTTTGGGTGGCACTATCCATGCCATAGAAACTAGGATGACATACATATCAATAATGTGAATCGTGCTATATTGGAACCAAAAACAGAGTCATGGTCTAGAAATGTATGATTATTTGGCATATTGGTGAAAAAGGTATGATGTACCTTGAGGTTTGAGGAACTAACTTATATATACCTTGTGGTTTCAAGAACTACTTACATATACCTTTTATGATGGTCCCACATGGTTAGGCACTCACCCGTCTACTAATGGAGTGTTTAGGGCTGTTTTTATCTATAACTAATATTTTTGTTATCCCAAATTTATGCTTCTATTTTGAACTGAATAAGGAGATATCGCTCCCTAAAAGCCACCCCTCCTCTCTTTCTCTTTCTCTCCGCTATTGCAACATAAAGCCTGCAACCACCCCAACCTCTGTTCAAGCACTGAAGAGATCTCACTGCCGCTCCTCATCTCTCCCTTTCTACTTTCTCTTCTCCCACCATTCTTGGTTCATTGCAACACAAGATGGAAGAGGCGAAGCATATTGCCTTATTTCAGCACCAACCGGTTTCTCCAAAATATAAGTTAGGGAGGGTGTGTTTGCTTTTTGGTTGCTATCTTCGACCATTGAGAATGCAACTTACATCTGGTAGCAACAGAAAACGATCATGTGGCTACTCTCCAGGATCTTTGGTGAGTCCTTGTTATCTAAAACCGCTAAACCTTATCTTTTTCTCTCCTCTCTAATCTGATTTCTCTCATTTGTTGTGCACTGAATAGGGAGGGGTTCCTTCATTCTGAACTACTAATAGCAGAATGGTAGCTTTATTAGCTATTTCTACATGTTTGGCTTCATGGGATCATGCTAAAGCACACATTCTGTTTTATTATCCACTCAAAGATGATCCTCATTTCAAAAGTCAACAATTTAATTCAGAGTTCCTAGAAGCCATTCAACAAGTAGTGATATCTTGGGAGTTGGGATGCCATTGTGAAATCAGAAAATCCCATGACCCCTCAAGCTGTTCTAGTGCAATGACTTTGATAGGACCAAGAGTTACAGCAAACCAATGCCTGTGCATGGGAATAGCCAGCCTGCCTACCAAGTTTACAAAAAAAGGGAGAAGCCACGTCAGCAAGAATGTAGTCCAAGTGGCTGACTGTTAGAACAGAATAACAGTCCTACAACAAGCTGTAACCATCTTGTAACAGACTGCAACTGTAAACAACTTACCTGTCTATAAAAACCCGAAGAAGAAATAAAGAGCCACGGAATTTCAACTGAACAAAGCTCTCTCTCTCTCTCTCTTTCTCTCTCTTTCTCTCTCTCCCTCTGAATCCCCTTTTCTTCCCCTCTCTCTGTTTCCCTTCAGTTCCTCTTCCCTCACGAGTTTGGTTCACTCTATGAACCCTGAGTTAGGCAGCACCTAACAGATTGGTATCAGAGCATGACCAATAAGCGATCTACAGCAATGGAGGCCTGAGTTGATCAGGTGGAAGTCGATCTCCACCGAGTTTCAGGCGAGATGTGAGGTCTCAAGGATACCTTAACAGATCTTGCAAAGATTGGAGCAAAGCCCGCCGGCTGAAGACAGGGAAATCGACCAAGATCGAGTTAGCCAAGGAAGCAATCGAAGAAGCAGCTCTACCTTGGAGAGAAACACCAAACTGAGCTTCCCAATTTTCTCAGGCGGAGACCCCATCCCATGGATATATAGGGCGGAAAGATTTTTTGAATATAACGAGACATCCAGACCAGACATGGTGGCATTGGCAGCAATGCATTTGTACGGAGATGCCATCCCTTGGTATCAATGGTACCGCCGAGGACACCCCCATATTTTATGGCTCGATTTCACGGATGCTCTGTGTGTCCGATTCGGGGCTTCTGGTTATGAAGATTTTGATGAGAGTCTTGCGAAGATAAAACAAGTAGGAAGTGTTTGTGACTACCAATTGGAGTTTGAACGTCTATAGTTGAGAGTCCAAGGGTGGCTGGAGAAGGCTCTGGTCGGAGCTTTTGTGGGAGGACTCAAGGAAGAGATCCGGTTAGAGGTCAAGGCGATGCACCCAGCAACGGTAATGGCCGCGACAGCCCTAGCCCGCACCCAAGAAGAAAAGATAGCTCGAGCCCGACATCTAAACAGGCCCTGGCAGCAAATGAACAAATCATTTACTGCATCAAGACCGGAAGGGATGGGGTTCGGTAAAGATGGCAGCATATTAGGCAAATCACCAGGTAACTTAGGCCCGAGTCCCGTAATTCCATTCAAGAAATTAACATGGGCAGAAATGCAAAATCACCGAGACAAAGGTCTCTTCTACAACTGCGAAGAAAAGTTTGTCCCCGGTCATAGATGCAAAACTCAACAAGCCTTCCTGTTACAGACTGAGGAGGAAGAGGAGGATCAGCAACCAGAAGAAGGATCGTCAACTGAAGAACACTGGGTCGAGACCATACAACCAGAAATATCGCTACAGGCCTTAGCAGGGTTCTCATCACCCCAAACCATGAGGGTGACGGGTTTAGTTCGGGGTTGCCAGGTGTCTATCCTAATCGACAGTGGTAGCACTCTAAACTTTGTAATCACTGTGCTAGTCAGACAATTAGGATTGCCAGTTCAGCCCACAGCCTCATTTAAGGTCCAAGTGGCAAATGGGACCTCACTCCAATGCATGGAATTTGCACAAGCATTGGGTTACGCATCCAAGATCAACAATTTCAGGTTGACTTGTATTGGGAATTCAATGGTTGCAGCAACTTGGGCCTGTTCTATGTGACTGGGCCCGTTTGTCTATGGATTTCATGATAGAAGGGACAAGATACATTTGCAAGGCCACTTAGCTAACCGAGCCAGCCCAATAAGCTTGGCAGCCATGTTGAAAGAAGCACGAGACCCAAAGCAGCTCATCATCTGGGGATCAAATCATACAGGCCCAATGCTATCTCAGGCCCAGGATACAACAACTCAAGCTGAATACAAACAGCAGCTTCGCAACATCCTCCAGCAATATGCTGCAGTTTTCAAGGAGCCAACGGACCTACCTCCAACAAGGGATCATGACCACAGAATCCCACTATTGCCGGATGCGCCTCCTACCAATGCAAGGCCCTACCGTTACCCTTATTTTCAAAAACAAGAAATTGAAAGGCAGGTTCAAGAACTGTTGGATAAAAATTTTATTCAACCCAGCCACAGCTCATTTTGTGTGGATTATAGGGCACTTAATAATATTGCGGTTAAGGACCACTTTCCAATTCCAATAATAGATGAGCTACTGGATTAACTCAAGACTGCAAAAATTTTTTCAAAGTTGGATTTACAGGCTGGATACCATCAGATTAGAGTCCATGAAAGTGACATTTCAAAAACGGCCTTCCGGACTCATGATGGCCACTATGAGTTCCGGGTTATGCCATTTGGCCTTACAAATGCCCCAACTACCTTCCAAGCCTTAATGAACGACTTGTTTGGGCCACATTTATGTCGTTTCATATTAGTCTTTTTTGATGACATTTTGGTGTACAGCCCCACATGGGCCCAACATTTAGTGGATTTGCAGATCACCCTAGACATTCTGTTACAAAATCAACTGTATGCCAAAGAATCGAAGTGTGCCTTTGGGCAGGGCCGTGTACATTATTTGGGCCATGTGGTGGAAGACAGAAGGGTCTCAGCAGAGCCAGACAAGATAGCTGCCGTCCAACAGTGGCCAACGCCATGTAACACCAAGGAACTCCGGGCATTCCTAGGACTCACAGGGTACTACCGACACTTCGTTAAAAGCTATGGGATAATTGCAGCTCCACTGACAGCCCTTCTAAAGAAGGACTCATTCAGCTGGGACAACAAAGCCCAAGTGGCATTTGAAGCCTTAAGAGCAGCGGTGTCATCCCCACCAGCTCTAGTCTTACCGGATTTTAACAAACCATTTGTGGTTGAGTGCGACGCATCGGGACTGGGCGTGGGAGCGGTGCTGATGCAAGATGGTCAGCCCCTTGCCTTCTTCAGTAAAGCATCATCTGTCACACAAAACCACTCTTCAGTCTACAACCGGGAATTGATGGCAGTTGTATTAGCAGTTCAGCATTGGCGCTCCTACCTGCTAGGCCGTAAGTTTGTAATTAAGACTGATCACCAAAGTCTGAAATTCCTATTGGAACAACGGGTCCTTTCTCCAGATCAGCAGTGGTGGGTCTCAAAGTTAATGGGCTTTGATTACACTATTGAATACAAACCGGGAGCAACAAATAGGGTTGCGGATGCATTGTCACGTCAACCCAAACATAGAGTGGGGAGCATACTCCAATTGGAGGTGTTCCAACAACCCACAACCGCACTATGGGCCCAACTAGGGGAGGCAACCGATAGTGATAAGGAACTCCAAGCATAAAGACACAGTTGTTGCAGCGAACAGGGGACAAACCGGGGTATTCTATCCAAGGGTTGGTGCTGTACTATAAAGGGAAAATGGTGTTACCAGCGGACTCAGCACTTTTGGACCAACTCATAAATTACTTCCATGCGACACCGATGGGTGGACACTCAGGAGTCCTACGTACATATAAGAGAGTGTCGTCCCAATTTTATTGGAAGGGTATGCTAAAATCCATAAGGAAATACATATCTACATGCCAAGTATGTCAACAATGCAAGTATGAGGCCCAATCCCCAGTTGGCCTGCTAAAACCATTACCCATACCCAACCAAGTTTGGGAAGATATCTCTATGGATTTTATAACAGGCCTACCGACCTCTGCCGGTAAATCAGTTATATTAGTAGTGGTTGATTGCCTTACAAAATACGGCAACTTCTTAGCACTGTCACATCCATTTACTGCAGTTACAGTAGCTAACACTTTTATACGGGAAATAGCTCGGCTCCATGGGTTCCCAAAGTCTATTGTATCTGACAGAGGCCCAGTCTTCATCAGCCTCTTTTGGAAAGAACTTTTTCGCCTCCAAGGTGTACAGCTCAGCAAATTTACAAGCCCATCCACAGTCAGATGGGCAAACGGAGGTGGTCAATCGTTGCTTAGAAACATATCTACGATGTTTCACCGGAACAAAGCCAACACAATGGGTTCAGCTGGCTGCATTGGGCTGAATGGTGGTACAACACTACCTATCAAATATTGGCTGGGATGACCCCTTTTAGGGCATTATATGGTCGTGATCCACCCGCACTGATTCCCTATGAAAGGGGCTCCACAGCAGTAGCTTCACTAGAAGAACATCTGCTAAATCGAGACAGCCTTCTACAGGAACTTAAACAGAACCTACTCCGGGCCCAACAATGGATGAAACAATCATATGATAAACACCATAGGGAAGAACACTATCAAGTTGGTGATATGGTTTACTTGAAATTGCTTTCTGTACAAAAACAGAGATGGAACAAACTGGCACCTCGCTACTTTGGACCCTTCAAGATCTTGGAGAAAATTGGACCTCTTGCATACAGATTGGATCTCCCACCAGATTCAAGAGTGCACCCAGTCTTCCATGTCTCAGTTCTCAAAAAATGCCTGAAACCAGAGGCTATAACTCAACCACATCTTCCAAATTTCTCAAGTGACATGAACCTAGAAACAGAGCCGGTGCGTATCACTAATTTCAGATGGGTCAAAAAAGGCTCCCACATTGTTCCAGAAGCCTTAGTTGTGTGGTCACAACTACCGGAAGAGGATGCCACATGGGAACCCTATCTACAACTACAACACCAGTTCCCCCATATTGACCTTGAGGGCAAGGTCCAGCTTAACCAGGGGGGTATTGATAAGACCAAGAGCTGCAGCAAACCAATGCCTGTGCACGGGAATAGCCAGCCTGCCTACCAAGTTTACAAAAAAAGGGAGAAGCCACGTCAGCAAGAATGTAGTCCAAGCGGCTGACTGTTAGAACAGAATAACAGTCCTACAACAAGCTGTAACCATCTTGTAACAGACTGCAACTGTAAACAACTTACCTGTATAAAAACCCGAAGAAGAAATAAAGAGCCACGTTATTCCATCTGAACAAATCTCTCTCTCTCTCTCTCTCCCTCTGAATCCCCTTTTCTTCCCCTCTCTCTGTTTCCCTTCAGTTCCTCTTCCCTCACAAGCTTGGTTCACTCTACAAACCCTGAGTTAGGCAGCACCTAACAGACTTCTTGACAGATCTAGTCTAGTTTTTTATGCAATTCTTCAAGCATTCACCTATATATTACATTCAAGGTTGGGTTCAAGTGAGGACTTCACTCCTCATCCTAGTCCCCGCTAGAGCAATCTCCATATTCCACCCGATTAGGTTGGGGAGGCTGAATGCCTAGTAGGACAAGGAAAATTGGCATCCCTAAACACCCCAAAGATTTCAGACTGATTAGTTTGGTGACTAGCATCTATAAGATTGTGGAAAGGTGCTATCTTTGAGGATTAAAGCATAGCTTTCAAGTCACCAAGGCAACCCTAGGCGATTGGGGGGGCGCTTATTAGGCATCACCTAGTGTGTCAAATGTAACCTTGCTTTTCCTAGCGTTTCAAGGCAGTGTCTAAGAAATATCATTGCCTTGGAAAAGAAGGGGCAAAGCCTTTGTTTTTGTCATAGAAAAAAGAATAAAAAAATCAGAAAAATAAGGAAAAGGAAAGCTGATGATGATGGGGCAAAGCCCTTGTTCTTGTTTTAGAAAAAAGATAAGAAAAAAAGCATCAAATGAAGAAGGAGAAGGGGTGTAACCTGTATTTTTGTTCCAGAAAAGGAAGGAAAAGAATAAAAAATTTAAGAAGACAAGGTTATTTCCCATATGGCTATCTCAGAAAAAGGTGCTGACGGCAAGAAGAAATCCCACCTAGGCGTTGCCTTGACAACTATGGATTAAAGCTGTACTTCCCTCATTAGTCAAGCTCAAGGAGCCTCTATACAGGGTAGACAAAGTACATATCAGATTCTTATAGCAAATGAATGTACGAAGGAGATGAAGAGGTTAGGCAATCAAGGCTTTGTCTGCAAGTTGGATATTGAGAAGGTCTATGAGTTGGTGGATTGGAGCTTCTTAATAGAAAAGGAGGTGTGGGTTTGGGGATAGGTGGTCAATTGGCTGAGTGGATGTCCATCTTCTTGTCATATATTCACTTTTAGTTAATGGAGTGGTCAAGCATTTTTTCTCAGCTTGTAATCCACTCTCACCTTTCCTGTCTATAATTGTGGCGGATGTGTTCAATAGACTGATTTGTAAAGCGGATATGGAAGATTTAACAAGTAGTTGGAGGATAGGTAGGAAGTGTTCTGGTGACCCATCTTCAGTTCGTTGATGATATTATTATTTTCTGTGAGGGTAGTGACCTGAGGAGGGTGAGAAATGCTAAGAATATTATAAACTCCTTTGAGTGTGCCTCCAATCTGACAATTAATTTTGAAAAAAAGTGTGTGGTTGGAATCAATTTGTAGGATCAGGAGGTAGAGGCTAGCAGATTGCTTAGATTGTTCCACGTCCTCTTGGCCCTTGACCTACCCAGGTCTTCCTTTAGGTGCTAACCCAAAAGAGTCACTTTTGGTATCCAATTGTGGAAAAATTTGAAAAGAAATTGGTGACTTGGAAAAAGAGTTACATATCCCTATGGGGTAAAGTGACCTTGATTAAGGCTACACTTGCCAATCTTCCAATTTTTTCCTCTTGGTGTTTAGGATACCTCCACTAAAAAGTTAGAAAAGGTGATGGGAGACTTTTTGCGGGAACCAAGAGAAATGAAGAAGGATTATTTGGTTAGGTGGGAGATAGTTAGCAAAAGTAAGGAAGATGGGGGCCTAGGATCAGGAAATGTAGTTCATAAGAAGGAAGCTTTTACTAGGGAAGTGGTTATGGAGATGGCCTTTGGAGAGAGAGAGAGAGGTTATGGCACAACTGCACAAGTTGGTGACTAGAATTCATCGCTATCTGGAGAATGGTTGGGATGCTGGGATATCTCAATGGGCAACTCTTACAACATCTTGGAAGGCTATACATGGGGTCCTCCCCCAATTCCTCAGATTTGTACGTTATAATGTCTGCTTTGGAAATAATGTTATTTTTTTGGGAAGATATTTGGGTGGGCAACCAACCTCTTGAAGACCTTTTTCATTCTCTTTACTTTCTTTCCCTTTATAAAAAAGAGTCAATTTCTAAGTTTCTTTATTCTCTGGTTCTTCCTTTGGGATTTTGGTTTCCATAGAGGCTTATGGGATGATGAATCTGCTTGTGTTTTTGAACTGTTATTGTCACTTGAGTCTGTTTGCTTGGATCCCCTCAAACCTGACTTGAGAATTTGGAACCCTGTTCCGAAAGGTACCTTTACTTGTTCCTCTTTTTCCAAATCCCTCTGTTCTACCTCTGCTCCTCGGGTTTCCCATATATAGAAGCCTGAAACCTTTCCCCCCAAGATTGTTGTTTGCCGCTGGGAAGTTTACTATGGTAAGATTAATACTTTGGAAAACTTGCAAAAGAAGAGACCTATTGCAGACTGTATGGTCTGATTTTCGGTGTCTTGTGTGGTTTGATTTTCGGTGATCAGGTAAGAGGTTTTATGCATTTTTTTGTTGGTGTGAATCAAATGAGAAGTCTATTTCAGACTGTATGGTGGGATTTCAGATTGTAGTGTGCTAGGGTTTGTGCACCCTTCAGTGTGATTCGAAGGGAGGGGTGTTCCTTAAACAGTGTTGGGAAGTTTCAGGCAGTCGTGGAGTTGGGTTTGTGGTGTAAAGAGTGCAATTTGCAGCAGTAGTAAGTGTGCTGAAATCAGGGTGTAGTGTGATCTAGTGTGCAGTTTGCCGAATTCAGCAATATCAGAATTCAACAATGGGAGACAACAATGATAGCAAGACTAGTGTGATGGTCCCTACTGATTACCTGAATGTTCAAATGACCTCCATTAAGCTGAATGGAGAAAATTATGTACCTTGGGCCAAATCTGTAGAAGTCTTTATTAAGGCAAAGAAGAAGGTGAAGCACATAAGGGATGAAAAACCTTCCACCGATTCTCCTGAGTATGATGATTGGGAGTAGGCAGATGCACAGATCATCACATGGTTATGGAATAGTATGGAACCCAAGGTTAGTGTAAATCTCATGTTCCTTGATACTGCCAAAGAAGTGTGGGATCATGCTAAGAAGCTGTATTTGGGTCAAGATAACACAACCAGAGTATATTAGTTGTACCAGGAATACTTAAATCTACAACAGGGTAATCAGAGTCTTGAGGAGTACTATGCTAGTATGAGAAACATTCGTATCGAATTGAATGTTTATCACCCCCTCACTTTTGATGTCAAAATTTAGCAACAACAGAGAGAACAACTTGATGTGACTCGGTTTTTGGTGGGGCTGAAATCTGAATATGAACCAGTGCGGGCTTAGATACTAGGAGGGTCAGCTCTCCCTTCCTTAGAAGAGGTGTTTGCTCGACTCAGGAGGATTTCCATTGGATCTATTGAGAACCCTAATATTTCCGATAGATCAGCCCTAGCAGTATCTAGAGGCCATGGTGTTAGAGGTGGAGCTCGGGAAGCTCAGTTTGGCCGTAGTGGACCTACATATAACCGTGGTGGTGGTCGTACTAGAGGTCGAGATTCAGGGGGAGCCCGTGGCAGAGGACGTAGTTTGGGTCCAAGGAGGTGTACACACTGTGGTATGGATGGACATACCATCAATTATTGCAATGACTTGCATGGTCCACCTTCAACTTGGGCCAATCATGCCGTGACCAGTGATAGTAGCTTCGGACAGGAGAGCCATTTAGCCGATCATGTACCTTCTACATCCACAAATGTTGCTGGGAAGGAGATGATGAGTATTCCCCGTGATGAGTATGAGAGGTTAGTACATGCCACATTTCAGCAGAACACGACCACTCTCGCACATTCAGGTATGGCTTGTCTGGCATCCACACCCCATCCTTGGATTATTGATTCTAAAGCCTCCGATCACATGATTGGAACTCCAAGTGTGTTTTCTTCCCTCTCATTCTTCAACATCACAATCTGTTACCCTTGCTAATGGTTCCACATCCTCCATTTGTGGTGTTGGTAATGTTGACCTGGACCCTGTATCCCTATCCTCAGTTTTGTATGTCCCTAAATTTCCTTTTAATCTTATGTCTACTAGTAAGTTGACCAAGTTTCTTAATTGCTCCATTACCTTTTACCCCTCTTCGTGTGTTTTTCAGGATCTCAAGACAGGGGTGAAGATTGGTGGAGGGCATGAAGCTGGTGGATTGTATTATCTTGATGGTGGTGGAAGTACGTCAATAGCTCTCAAATCGTCTCTCTCTCCTCTCTAGTGGCACTGCCGATTTGGTCATCCTTCATTGAAAGTTTTGATGTCTTTGGTTCCTTCATTGTGTCATCTTTCTATTTTGGATTGTGAGTCGTGTCAGTTAGGGAAACATCATCGTGTTCCCTTTAGTCCTAGAGTTGATAATCGTGTATTGAGTCCTTTTTCTTTGGTTCATTCAGATGTTTGGGGTCCTTATAAAGTGGACATACAATGGATATAAATATTGTCATTTTTGTTTATGATTATTCAAGGATGACGTGGCTCTATTTAATGAAAGAAAGAAGTGAATTGTTTACCATTTTCCAAAAGTTTTATGCTGAGATTAGCAACCAATTTGGTGTTCACATTAAAATTTTTCATTCTGATAAGGGCTGTGAATATCTCTCTTCATCATTTCAGGACTACCTAGACCAACATGGCATTATCCATCAGACTTCATGTACCTACACCCCACATGCATCACATGAATGTTCCCAAATCCTTTTGGAGTGATGTAGTGCTTACTTCCTGCTTCTTGGTTAATTGGATGCCCACGTCTATCCTTGATGGTCATTTCCCATTCACCACATTATTTCCTACCTTGTCTCCGTTTCCTCTCTCTCCTCGAGTTTTTGGATGTGTTTGTTTTATTCATAATTTGGGGCCAGGAATGGACAAGTTAGATGCACAGTGTATTAAGTGCATCTTCCTTTATCTATTCCCGGACTCAGAAAGGGTATAAGTGTTATCACCCTAGCTCTCGACATTCCCATGTATGTGCTGATGTTACTTTCTTTGAGTCTACTCCATTCTTCTTGGGGTCCGGTGATGTTTCTTCCTCCTCATCACCTCCTCCCCTTCCTCTTCCAGTTGTGGACTCCCTTCCTCTTGTTCCCGTAGTGACCAAGTTTTTGCCTCCGGTGCCACCACCTGTTGAACGACCACCGATCCATCATGTGTATACACATCGCTCACATGTACTGGCACCTCCTCCAGCTTCATCATCGTCAACAGATCTGGCAGCTATTACCACACCAGCCCCGACCCCAGTATCTGATCTTGATCTTCCCATTGCCTTGCGGAAAGGTAAGCACAGTTGTACCCTTCATCCTATTTCTAATTATGTTTCACTGACTCATTTTTCCACTTCCCATCGCCAGTTTATCTCTTTGTTATCCTCTGTTGTTATACCTAAGGATGTCCATGAAGCCCTTGCCTTTCCAGGATGGTGCCGTGCGATGGAAGAATAATTCTCAGCTCTGGCTCAAAATCATACATGGGAACTCACCACTCTTCCTCCTAATAAGTAGGTTGTTGGCTGTAAGTGGGTTTATACGGTTAAGTACTTACCTGATGGTAGTGTAGAGCGGTTGAAAGCTAGATTGGTTGCCAAAGGGTATTCCCAAACCTATGGTATTGATTACACAAAGTCTTTCTCCCCGGTTGCTAAGATTGGTTCAGTCCATGTTGTGGTTTCTCTTGTTGCGATGTATAATTGGGCCCTCTATCAACTTGATATCAAGAATGCCTTCTTGCATGGTGATCTACTCGAGGAGGTCTATATGGAGCAACCACTGGGGTTTATTGCTAAGGGGGAGGATGGTAAGGTGTGTCGGCTACCAAAGGCCATTTATGGGCTTAAATAGACTCCTCGAGCATGGTTTGGCAGATTTAGTGAGGTAGTAAAGAAGTTGGTATGAAACAGTTCCAAGTTGACCATTCCGTCTTCAGTCATGACTCTTAGGTAGGGAATATCCTATTAGTGGTGTATGTAGATGATATTGTCATTATCGGGAATGATAAAATGGGCATTGATAGGTTGAAGATCTTTCTGCAGGATCATTTTCAGACAAAGGACTTTGGTAAATTGAAGTGTTTCTTGGGGATAGAAGTAGCAAGGTCCAAGCATGGTATTAACTTGTGTAAGAGAAAATATGCCTTTGATTTGCTTGAAGAAACATGTTTTTTAGGTGCTAAACCAGCTAGAACTCCTATGGAAACAAACACTAAGCTGAGCAGTGATATGGGTGCAGTGTTTGAAGACTCTGGCAGATACCGGCGGCTGGTAGGTAAACTGAATTACCTAACCATCACTCGGCCAGACATTTCATTCGCAGTTAGTGTGGTAAGTCAGTTCATGCAGAAACCTTTGGTTCCACATTGGAATGCGGTTATAAGGATTGTGAGGTATTTAAAGGGGGCTCCTGGTCGCGGTATGATGTACAAAAGTGGTGGAAAACTTGAAATATAAGGATATACTGATGTTGACTGGGCTGGTTTTGTATCTGATAGGAGATCTACCACAGGCTATTACACTTTTCTTGGGTGTAATCTGGTGACATGGAAAAGCAAGAAGTAGACAGTTGTGGCAAGAAGCAGTGCAGAGGCAGAATATAGAGCTATGGCACATACTACTTGTGAATTAGTGTGGCTAAGGAACCTTTTACAGGAGATGGGATACACTGTTGATGCTCCAATGAAGCTCTACTGTGACAATCAGACTGTAATTCACATTTCCTCTAATCCGTTGTTTCATGAGAGAACCAAACACATAGAGGTTGACTGTCACTTTGTTAGAGAGAAGGTGCTGAGTGGAGTGATAGACACTGCATATGTCAACACAGGGAACCAGTGGGCATATTTGTTTACTAAAGGGTTGAGTCGGGGGAGAGTGGATTACATATGTAACAAGCTGGGATTATATGATATATACTCTCCAGCTTGAGGGGGAGTGTTAGTGTCGAGTATGTAGGGGTAATTTTGTCTTTGTGCTTGTGTTTAGGTGCTGATGTGTAAGTTTATGTTAGATTTAATGTCCCTAACTTAAGTAGGGGCATATGTGACTTTTCCACATACATCTAGCCGAATGGGAGAGTGAACTTTTTCTCTCATTCGAACCAGAATCTTTTCTCCTTGTTTCTCTTCTGCTCTTCTCCTTTCTCTCTTTCTCTCCTTTTCTCTTCTCTCTCTCTTCCTTGACTGTTATCAGTCTAACAGGCAGACCGAACACTAACACTAGATAATGGGTACACCCTAAAAAAAGAAAAAAAGGTAAGAAAATGCACATATGGCATAGAGTCCACATTTTCATTAAAAAAAAGATCCGAATGCATAGTTTCTGCCTTTTTGATACTCATAAATTGGACCATTGAATTGTGGAGACCATGCTTTCTCATCCTTTAGCTCATGAGATCATATTTTGTTGCATTATATTGCTGAATTTGTCTGCTCTTGGCACCTTTTGTTAATAATAACCACTTTTATTTATCAAAAATGATTTTCTGACCCTTTATTATATATTTATATTTATTAGTAATGAAATGACTGATATTGATAATAATAGTGGTGGTCTATGATATTTGACTGGTGCTTATCTTCATGTCCATTCTCCAGCTCATAATTGCCTGTAGGAAGGGAGGAACCAGTATTGAAGATCTTGCAGAGAAATTCCCTGACATGATTCTTAAGGTTATGTATCTCATCTTCGTATAATGATTGACAATACCTTTTCCAAATTTATGTTGCTGAATTTACCTTATGTTTTCAACCAGGTGCCTATTGATGTTTTTAAAGGAATCACAGATGAAGATGCTGCTAAAGTTGTAGATGGTTTGGCTACTAAAGTGGCAGATAGAAATGCATCAATAGAACAAGTGAAAAAGCTCTACAAACTTTTCTGTGAGTGTGACTGCACATTGTTGGAGGTGGGAAAAAAGAATGTTTTGTTTGTCCATACCTTTTCCAAATTTATTCCCTTTCAACTCACAGCATCTTTTGTGCCTTTTTTTCAATAATTGATCCATTTCTGTGTAATATTTGCTTAACAGATCAATCCCATTGCGGAAACATCTGATAACCAATTGGTGGCTGCTGATGCAAAGTTGAACTTTGATGATAATGCTGCTTACCGCCAGAAGGAGATATTTTCTCTCCGTGATTCATCCCAGGAGGACCCTCGGGAGGTTCTTACTTTTCTTTATTTATAGTTTCTGTTAATCTATGTCTGTGAAGCTCATCATTCGTGTCCATTGTGATGCCATGGATATGCAAAAGAGGACCCTTGGAAATTCTTACTTTTTCTTTATTTATTAGCTATTTATTTTTTTTTTCTGATCATGATGTTTAGTGGCATTCATGGCTACCTCTATTATCATGACCATGCAACATTGTTGCATAGACATGGACAGGGGGGTTGGAATCTGATGCATATATCCACTAGTCTGACTTGGCAAGATAAGAAAACATGGATTTGCAGACACGTCTGTGGAAAAGTATATACATTAGGATTTTTTGAATTCTGACATTAGATTACCTGTATGAAGGGGTCTAAAATGTCGCCTTGATTACCAAGTAACATTTGATATGAAACATGACTTTCATCTTCTACATTAGTTATTCATTTTTATCAATTAAGCATGGAGATAAAAAGGAAATGTCATGTAGAAGTGTCCTCATGAATCTATGGATTGTTAGACTCCAATTTGTGTCCCACACAGACACATCCATTTAGGAGAGTCCATGCAACATGGTATGCAAAGGAGCAATAAATAACCCCATGGGCTTGGTAAAATATATATCTGCAACTTTTATCAAGTCAAATGCTGTATATAATTAATTATTTGTCTGTATCCAGTTTACCCCTCCTTAGACCCTGGATAAGGAGAAAGAACCAAAGAGATAGAGATGATAGTAGAGAAGAGAGAAAGAATTGGGTTTTATGGAGCCAAGAATTGATTAAACTGACGCAGGTACCTCTGAGTCATAATAATATCAACACTCTCCCTTGAGCATATCTATCCTGCATAGATTATTCACAAGCTTTGGCTATTAAGAAGGTAACTGATTTTTAGTCTTTATAGAAGATAAAAAAACTTTTCCATCACTGACTTTCTAATAAAATGCTAACCCGCTTTGCAATGTGGACTGTCAAACAATATTTGTAAAACTCACAGGGGTGTTTTCAGCTACAGTAATAAACTCCTTGCTCCACAGCCTTGTTCTTATCTTTAGCACTTGACCTAGCTACCATGATGGCACTGAATAGTTGGGGCAAGGCTTAGATGATGATGATAGTGACTTTTCTAGTTAATCTAGAGAGAGAGAATAGGACAAAAAAAGAATTGACTCCATATCTTGCTTTGAATCTGAGAATACAATGGGTTGGGATAGAGGCTAATGTAATGGCTGATTATTTAGCTAAGCCAGGGGTAAATAGGGTTCAACAGTACAGTCTGTACTGGGCTCAGTTGTAATGTATTTCTTCATAGTTCATATGTACATTAAAATAGCCCCATTTGTGGTTATTTCAACCATAAATTTAGCATTATTAATGTATTTGTGGGATTTATAGGAGTTTTCCTAATGTATCCAAGTGTATCCACATCTTTCCACTGTATCCATGCATTTCCAAAGTGTATCCATATCTATTTCTATATGCAAGTTTACCAATGCAATACTCAATACCGATATTTTGAACCTTCCTTAGAATAAGAGGGATCCTTAAGACTTATGCTACTTATCAAACCTAAATTCCCTTTAACACCAATGTAGAGACTACCAAATTGAGACCACTCTAAGAAAATGGCTTCTTCTATATCTATTGTGGTGATCTAAATATTTGGGCTATTTCCATAACCCTGAGATCTGAAATCTTGATCAGTTGACATCTCTCAGATATAAATTAACCTAACACAGGCTTTTACAAGAAATCTTTCCTCAACAGTCAACTTGTACATTGTTAGGAAGGGGACAGCATGTCTGACAGAAGAGAAATACATCCAAACTATCAACAACAATCAAGCAAGATAATCACAACCTTTCTGAACTGCTCAGCTCATACTCTTATGGTGTTCCTAAGGTTTGGTCATTACGAAACAGCTAGAAAGCTGAAAAACAGCGGCAGCAGAAGTGGCATAGAAGAAATTTCACCTGAAAACCTGACCTCCACAAAAATTTAAGACTTGATTCATTGATCAACAAATGTCATACAGTACTGTAACTGTGTAAGTGGTCCTATTCACCAACTACTTCATGTTACATCATATGAATCAAACAACCACACATGAATTTTTCTGAATTTCTGCCAATCTTTTTTTTTTTCCGAAAAAGAACCTTAAACTTCAATCAACATGAGTCAAATGATCAGAAAAAGACAACAAAAAACAATTCCTACCAGATTTAGGGTTTTTACTTGCAGTTGTGGTCATTGTCTGCTGATGTCATATGTACGTCCAGGATGTCAGAAGGGCATCCTGGAGAGCATGTTCAGCAGAAGAGGCTTTTTGTTTATGAAACTGAAAGGGAGAACATAGAGGGAGGGAGGGTCATTAGCTCTCTTTATTTACTAAATGTAAATCAAGATGAAGAAAATAGTTATTATGCATAGTTAAAGTTTTAATATGTATGTGCATGCGTTTGCACATGTATGCATGTGTGTGTATTATATGGTTTTGTTTCTGTATATTGTATGATGAGTCTTGAGCTTGGTTCTTTTCTCTTATGTTGAGCCATTTGCACAAAGGAAGTCAGGAAGACCTTTACTCTGACACCTAGAGAAAAATCTAAAGACAATAGAAACGAATCTAGATTATTTATACAGTTTTCTCCTTTTGTTTCTTACACTAGTGTTAAATTTATTGACAGGTTGCTGCATCTAAAGCAGGTCTGAATTATATTGGTTTAGATGGGGAAATTGGTTGTATGGTGAATGGTGCAGGATTAGCAATGGCTACAATGGATATAATTAAATTGCATGGTGGAACACCTGCCAATTTCTTAGATGTTGGTGGGAATGCCTCAGAAGGCCAGGTAATGGGTTGCATTTTGGCTTGCTAATTGTACATTATAGTCTTGCTTTACCATGATTTTCATTTGGCCTCTGTTCTTATTGTAGCAGTCAAATTTGCTCTTTCCTGCTAACAACTCTACAACACCAGCAGATGAGCTGTAAAGCACCTCTTTTGGAACCTTTTTAATCAAAAGAATATATTTTTTTTTGTGACATCACATAGCAGACATAATAGGGGACTTGAGGGGTCATGTGAGACCCTCTGGCCAAACCACGGAAAGTTTGCAGTTCTGCAACAGTACGTCCATTTTTTGGAGTCATTCTGTGTGACCAACCAAAAATTATTGTTTGGTTCCCTTCATTATTGGGTTAGAACTGTATTTGTTCTTTCATTTTTTCTTCTTTTATATAAACATTATTGATGCTGATTAGAAGAGTAAAACAAAAAGGAAAGCCTTGCCTTAACAGCTTAATTTAAACCGGAGGGGGGATTTCTGCAGTAAACAGTGTGCATATAAAACTTAGTATACATGTAATCATGTATTATCTATTTGAAAGCTAGTGTAAATGAGGCATTTATGTGTACTTTTAAGTCTATACTCTACCACAGTATATAGAAAAAGCAAGGTGAATGAAAGAAAGCAGTTGGCTTTTCACTTTAAGTGATTGCTGCAATAATTTTTCAGTCCCCTGAATGGTTCATCAGTATCTTTTAATTACATGTTAGCACCAAGAAACACAATGCAACATCCTAAAGAAAAAGTGGCTTTGTATCTTCCATATTGATCTTGTAGAATTATGTCAGGTTTCATTTTTCATATTAATCTTCTCTAATATTCTGTGCAGGTGGTGGAAGCATTTAAGATATTAACATCTGATGAGAAAGTGAAAGCAATCTTGGTTAACATTTTTGGAGGAATCATGAAATGTGATGTAATAGCAAGTGGAATTGTCAATGCTGCTAAACAGGTGATTTACTGCACCTGTATTCTATGTATTCATGTCAAGTGTTTCTAAAAATAGTTAGCACCTTCAAATTATAATCTAGTTGGAAGAGTACCAAATTTTGCTGCCATTTTCCATATTGGTGTGAACTTGTATCAGGAAAAGCTGAAAAATATACATGAAATTCTGTCAGTTCGAGTTTTGGCCAAAACCCATTGAGCATCTTTTTGGTGTAATCACAAATATGTTTGTTCAACTGTCATTTATTGACTTGCTGCAGATGTAATAAACATTTGTTTGGTTTTGTTTGGAAGGTTGCTCTAAAAGTACCAGTGGTCGTTCGTCTTGAAGGCACAAATGTGGACCAGGGGAAGAGAATTCTGAAGGTAAATGTGAAACGTTGCACCACTAGGCATCAAATTTATTTGATCATCACTAGAAATTTAGCAAGTTAGCATTTATTTCTAACATTAGAAGATGAAAAAGAACCATCAGAGTAATGTTTCTTTTATTGCTGTTGACCACAAATGGATGCTATAGGAGAGTGGGATGACATTGATTACTGCGGAAGATCTAGATGATGCAGCTGAGAAAGCAGTTAAAGCAGCCGCAAGTTAACTTCAATCCACATATTGTAGCATACACTTGATTCTTTTCTTGTAAATGTAATTTCATGTATGGGTGAGTGAACATACGAATTTGGGTTTGGGCAAAAGGGAAGAGTGGTAAGAAGATTCAACGGAGGTTCCAATGGAGGTTCAAGTAAGAGATCTTGAATAGTGCTGTGGCAAACACGGACAAATTGTCAAATTAATGAATCATTGTGTTCACCCCCTCCCCCCTGCGGGAATTTCAGAGTATCAATACATACGATACTCAATTGCATATTGTACGATTCAAGGTGTTGATACTCTTAGATGATGATGGTGATTATTATTATTATTATTAGGGTAAAATACAAAAACCTTCTCTCTATTTTTTAAAAAATTAACAAGTACCTCCCTTCCAGATCAAGACGGAAAACGTTAAAGAGATTATCAATTTTTTAAATACCTATTTTACCCTTTTTAAATACTGTTCATCTTTTTTCCCGTTTAAACCCAGAAGCAGAGGCAGCGGTGGGTCAGAGAGAACATTCAAACTGTAATACAGGGATTGAAACCGTGTATTTTACTATTAATTAAACAAAGGTTAAGAATATTTTGTTTTACTATTTATAAGAAATTGAGAACAGTTTTCTTGAAGGAAGAGGAACAATTGTCAAGAATAGATTTTCCGAGTTTAATGAATGAATTCGTTTGATACCCAAAAAAGAATTTTGAATCTCGTGTAAATTTACAGAATGCACAGCAAGACTGCTTATTTATTTATTGAATTTAAATTTCATAATATTAACGAACGCCCAAAATCCCTCGGTGACCTATCGACAGCCCTATAAAGAAGTGGGATATTTCAGCATCTGTGATTGGTTTTTATCGGCCTCCGCAGTCGTAGATCTAATTATTCGACTTGATGTTAGGTCTCATTTTCAGTTTTGAAATGATTAAATTTTTGGCTTTCTTCAACTTTTATGAGAATTTCAAGTTTTATCTAAAGAAGGATGGTTTGAATGCCAGCAGCTTGGGAGGAAAACTTTTTAGTTCTGGAAACCTAATGTCTCCACCATTGCTCGGTGTTAGGGAGAGACAGCAATGTCTCAGTTGTTTCATCGCACTCTATTGATGGTAGCTGCCAGAATGGCTCAGGATTGAAAGAGTGTAATTACATGGGATTATCTGACTGTTGTTCAGGATTGAAAGAGTGTAATTACATGGGATCATCTGACTGTTTTTCGGTGGACAGTTGTGCAATTTCTGGCTTAGCTGGAAGAAAATAAAAACAGTCTGAATTTGAAAGCCACAGAGCTTAGGCTTGGGCTTCCTGGATCTCAAATCTCCTGAAGGGGGTCCTCAACTGTGCCTTCTGGGCATTCGAAAGGTCGTTGGGGGGTTCTGGGCGGTCGTGAATATTATGAATTTTAAATTCAACAAATAAATGAACAGCCTTGCTGTACATTCTGTAAATATACACGAGATTCGAAATTCTTTTTTGGGTACCAAAGGAAAATCTGTTCTTGACGATTGTTCCTCTTCCTTCAAGAAAACTGTTCCGCCGCTGCCTCTGCTTCTGGGTTCGAACCCCGGAAGAAGATGAACAATTTTGAAAAAATGATAATTAATTTTGTGAAAAAAATAAAGGGGAGGTTTTTGTATTTTACCATTATTATTATTATTAAGTTTCAATAGTTGAGTCAGGGCATCGCTAAGATGTGATGTCGTAACTGGTAGTATTAAAATCAATATATAATTATGTATTGTAATGTATGATACACACCAATATGTATCGATCCTTGGAACCTTGCTTGAAACCCAAAGCAAGTAAAACTATACTATGGTTCTGGTTTTTGAGAAAAAAATAATGATTAGAATGAAAAAGTTAATTTTTTATGGCTGAGACCTTTAAGGATCCGCTGACCAGGTTATATTGTTGGAAGGTAATAAAAGAGATCATAATGAATGTTTCTTTCAGTCGGTGGCTGATTTGCTTCTGCCTCCAAACTCCAAGTACATAGAGCTGGAATGTCATTCTCATGACTTCACTTGGCCACTGCCTTGTTGATTTTTTTGTTAGGTACATCTTAATATCCTTACCAGGTCTTAGCATCCTCAACTTGAGGCGTTGAATATGGACACATGACCTCTTTTAATAACTAACTGCCTCAAGTGGGTAGGAATGTCTTATTAGTTATAATAAATGGGGCTGAGCTTTCAGTCTATACAATTAATATACCCTTCTCTATCACAATCAATAAGCTAAATGGGTTAGAAGCTTCTTGATCCAACTGGGTAAACCAATCTTAGATCATGCATCCTGTTTCAATTAACTTGGTTTATCCGTGTTAAACATCAATGGCCTAGGTTGTGCCAACAACAGAGTTTTTTCCAGCATGACATTCACAGTGACACATTAGTTCACCCAGCAACTGGTACAAAGAATTTGAGAGAACTTTGGCTGTCCACGTTCGACAGCCTCTGCTCTCTACAGAGCTCTATCCACATGATACATTAGTCCATACAATCACCCCTTTGACAGTATCATTGTTACATGAATTTCATATACTAACATGTCTGCACAAATGAAGTCCTATGGACTGAACACTTTGCCAAAATTTTCCCAAGCAAGGTTCCAAATACATAACCCACTAAAACCCTATATTACAGGAATTTAGGGATTTCTTTCATATCTAAACCCCCATAACATGTTTATTGTTGAAATACCAGACAAAAAAAAGAGTATCGGCCCTTTGAACTGCTTGATTGCGCATGTTGATACTTTGAACCATGGCGTGGAGAGCCATGTTGACAGCCCAACCTTTTTTTCCCACTAGAATTTTATTTCATTTTAGTCCTTCTCACTACAACGATTGTCTACACAAAGGTCAACATAATTACTGGAACCTTTTAACTTATAGCTGATTATTTAATGAACTCTTTTTTGGTGATTATTCAAACATTCTTCCACGATTCAAAAGAGTGCAGCGTGAAACATGGTATGAGATCATCATGTTCAACTTTACTTTCGGCCCATTTTGGCTGGACACCCTTTTTTCTTTCGATTGATGTAATCTTACCCAGTTAGTTACCCATTGATTTGTAGCTGGCGGTGTTACTGGGCTGAATTTCGATTCATGGACAGAGGGTGAATAGAGGAACAGGGAATCAAAAAAGATATACCAGAAATCTTTTCGATTCATCTTTTCACAAATATTTTAGTCGAGTCATCTACAAATGCATTTTACAGACTTACAACCATAAAGATAAACCAGAAAACTTTTAAAATGAAAAAGTTGGATTTTGTTTTGAAGAAAATACGACTTTGACTCTTTCAGCCGATATCGACCTTTGCTAAGAAAACCAGTTCAGATTGACAGTAGACGTTTTGTATTAAACTAAATACCCAAAATTTCCTTTTCTTTGCTCTTTATTTAGTATTATCTTAGCACTTTAAGCACCTAACTTTGGACAAACTCACATCTCTCTCTCTCTTTTTATTTTTGTCTCAGCATGTCGTTTTCTCCTTGTAGTACCTGGAATTTTTATTAGTATTCTATGGCCTTTCCTTTCAATCTTCAAGTGATATTTTCAAGTTGGGGGGGGGGCTGCTTCTTTTTCCAATTAAATTCCCTCACAGTTGAAGAATCAACAAATGAAGGTTATGAAATCACCCCTCTCTCCTGCTCTCCTCTGGTGCCATTTAATTCCAAGAATAATGTGAGAACCGGGCCAATTTATTCACACTAAACTCAATTCCATTTTACAATTAATTAGGTAGGCAGTCATTAGTCTGTAGTTAGTTACTACATTCGATTTTGAAGAAAATGGAGGAAAAGAATAGAAAAAAAAAGAACAGAGAAAATAGATAAAGACAACAAAATAATATGATGATTTTCTTTTAGGAGCGAGTGGCCAATTTTGCTTTGCCTAACTTTACACTGTTTTCCTCTACTTTCTATTTCTCTTGTGAGAAAATAAAGGAGATGAAAAAGGAAAATTTACCTCCCAGTTTTTATTTTAACTTTTCCTCAATTTTGGTTTCTTTTGTGAAGCAAGCTAAGGAAAGTTACTTTTTTTAAAGGTTATCTTTTCTTGCATTGGCTGAAGAGGGAAATTCATTCCATTTCTGGGATACAAGCCCCCTAGACTTGAAAGTTGAAAATTATGTTCACATTTCTATAGAACATCACATTGCATCAATAAGCAAAGCAATCAGCATGAATCATATGACCTCTTAATTATTCAATTACATTTGTAATAGTAAGTAATGACAACCAAAGGTTTTTATATATAAAAGATATATTGGAAGTAACAGATAGAAAGCAGTGGAGATTATGTGCCCTCAGAGAATTTGCCCTTGTTCAATGATTTAGCAATCTTCTTTGACAGGCAGTAAGCGATGGACTGGATTGTGATCATGGGATTAACCCCAACTGCATTTGGCAAAACACTTCCATCACATACATATAGGCCTTCTGCTTCCCAACTTTCTCCATTCTCATCAACTGCACCTTCTTTCTCAGTAGAACTCATCCTACAACTCCCCATCTGATGAGCAGAGGAATATAAGGTCCAGTTCTCTTCCCCTGACAGAAAACCTCCTGCTGTAGTAACTGTTTCCAAGAATTCCTCCAAATCTTCCTCCTTAATCCCTTTGCATTTTATTCTCTGCCCATCATTTCGATGAGTGCCCACTTCAACAGCTCCTGCTGCAATCAAAATCCTCAAGGCTTGCTGTAATCCTGCCTTAAGGTTCTCCTTGTCTGACTTGCTAAATTCATATGTTATCATTCCCCGGGATTTCACTTCTCCTGAACCCTGATCCCTGATCAGTGCAAACAAGTGAGCAGTCCTTGCATATTTTACCATCCTCTTCTTCATGTCAAGCCCTGACACCCAAGGGACCAATGAGCCAAATGCAGCAGGCCCAAGTGCAGGAGTTTCAATGATGGCCTGAACATCAGATTTTTCTGTGACCACCTTATGTATTGATGTGATTATTCCCCCCTCAAATGCTTTCCCTTTAAGCTTTGGCATCGACTCGGGGAAATATCCCCATGCCATTGTAACAGGATGGAGACGCAGGTTCTTGCCAATGTTTGGATTTTTCAACCCACTAGATATCATTAAAGGAGGTGTCAAGAGAGACCCACATGCTGAGATTGTTACCTTTGCCTCAATTTGCAATTCCTTTGTGATATTCTTACTGTAAGCTCTTGCCATCACTCCCAAGCATTTCTTCTTTTTAGTTCTACCATGGTTATTCTTTTCCAACATGAACCTCTTGGCTAAGCATCCTGTTAAGATCACAGCACCATGATCTACAGCATCTACCAGCCAAGTAGTATCAGTCCCTCGTTTATCTCCTCTCCTACAACCAAAACCACAAGATCCACAGTAATGGTTCTCCGAGGAATTCCGTGGCACAGACTCAACTTTCAGACCGAGATTTTCACACCCTTTTTGAAGGACTTGATTCTGTAGTCCTTCCTTGACACAGTTTTCTGTGACACCATTCCTTTTAAACACAACATCCATGGCAGAGAGATAATCAGAGCTACCAAAAAGTGGAATCTTGTGACCAACAAACCACTCCCTGAGCACAGAACTGGGTGTTTTGATGGATGCAGACCAGTTCACAGCAGAACCACCACCGACTGTAGATCCAGCCATTATCATCACTTTCCCATCAAAAGTTGATAGCATTCCTCCTGATTCGTATAGTTGGTTCAAGGAGGGGCCCTCCACAGAAGAATAATCTTCAGGCGCGAAGTAATTGCCTTTCTCAAGGACAATGACTTTTTGTCCAGAACTCGCAAGGACTGAAGCTGCTACTCCCCCACCACAACCAGAGCCAACAACCACAACATCACACTCAATTTTGTGGAGGTTCCTCTTTGGATCTTCAGTGACTTTGAAGCCTTTTTGGGTGAGGGATTGGACAAGAGTTGAATCAGATTCATTCATTGTTTCTATGATTCCTTTCTGGAGGGGCCTCTTCTTGTCTGTTTTGTGTGAGCTCTCATATGTGTCTACATGATACCCAATCGCATCCCATGCTGGGTTTGTTGAATTTTCATCAGTCTGGTACAGAAAGGGAACAAAAGGAATCCAACTTTTGAGATCATGAAATTCACTCTCTATAGTTCCAAAAATAAATAAAAGGATCTGCCAGTTCAACATCCATTTACATTGCTCCTAGTTATAAGTTTTAAAAACAAATATGCACATGTATGCATTTGATTTGTTTTTAGAGAGAGATCTGAGTCTTTTTCAGGGCTTTGAAAAAAACCTACAGGTTTTGTAGAAAAACTGATACATCTACAGCTTTTCTAGGAAAAATAAAACATTGTCTATGGGTGAAGGAATAAATAAATAATTAAATAAACATAGAAAGAAAGAAACGTGATCTAAATCATCTTTTGAAATTCAAATGGGGCATTTATTTTACTGGATTTCTGGGTCACCTCCAAAAGCCTGAACCAGCCCAATAAGAATAAAAAAATAAAAGAAACTGAATGAACAATCTCTATGCTTCTCTGAGAATAAGACTCAACATAACTGGAAATAGCAAAGAAATTTTGGATGGAAGAGAGATTTAATGGTGAGGAGCTTTACCAGGCTGAAAAATGCGAAGCAACAGAAGATTTTGAACATGGCAAACATTAGTCTCAGGTGTATCTGATACCTCGCCCTTGACCATTTCTTCAGAACCTCTTCTCTTTTCTCCAAGGATAGTTCTGAGAACTTGCAAAGGAATGGCCATCGGGAACCAAAGCTTAGAGTACCACAAATCAGTAGTGTTCCCAATCTGGTTGAGAGCATCCACAGAAGCAGTCGCACTACGAGAACGCCATGCCATAATGCCTTCGTGACAATAAGCTCTGCAACCTGTAATCACCAAGTAATATTTCAGAACTGGAACACTGCAAAAGTCAATATAATATATATTTAAAATATAAAATAAGAAGAATTACAGAAAAATTAAGAAGGAAAGAACAGATAACATTTAAAGCAGATTGTTATAGCAGTGCAGTCTATTAATAAGAACCCACCAGGCACCAGCCCAGAGAGCGTGGTTTAATTAATTGGTTAGTTAATCCATTTAAGTTGGAATTGCAAATCACTAAGAAGACCCGCAAAACTAAGAACCAAACGCTTTTCAACAATCAAAACCCAACTTTTATCAGGCAAAATAATATGAAGAAAACTCACAAAAGAAGCTTATCAGTAATCACTTCCAGTAATGAACCAAGCGAAGAGAAAATAGAGAGACCCACAAGTTCAACAACCGTCACCTCATCAGGGATAGGCTTCTGAGAGCCAGAAGCAAGGTAGAAGGACTGAATACTTTTGCTGGGTGGGCTTTCTTTGCCGTTGACATGGAGAGAACCTAGTGGGATAGGCGGTATGAGAGCCTCACAGATGGCAGTGACTACTTGCATCTCAGATAAAGAAAACCCATGACTGTAGCTGCCTTGTCTCCTTCCTCCTCTGAGTAGAGGATGACACTCTCTTCTCTTCATTGTCTGCTCTTCCCCGTCCATTCTCTTCTTTGTACTCTTCTCTATATTCTCTGTATGTATATGCTGCTTTTCTCAATGTTGTGTCTCTTCTGGGTCGATTCTGGATGTATATATATAGACTTCAGACATCTCTACGTGGAACACGAATCTCAGGAAAGGGAGGGAGAGAGACCCAGTTTTAGTTGGAGTCCGGATTTACTAAAACTTACAGCTTTGTGTTAAATTGTACAGAAACAAACCGATGAGAATTCATTCAAAATTCAGGGGTGGTTTTGATTGATCAAAGACTATCAGAAGTGAGAGTGGGTGATTATGATTGAATAATCAAACCCACCCCCTGAATTTTGTTGAATTCTCATTGGTTTGTGTACAATTTAACACATAACACAGCGTTAAGTTTAGGAGATCATCAGGACTCTTTTAGTTGAGCGTCGGTCAGCATTTAATGTAAGAGGGAAACCCAACAACCCGCTCATGACTTCTGTCCCTTTTTACGGTTATACATATTTATTGCTTTGCTTGGATGATTTTATTAGATGGAGTGATGAAATAGCAAATATGTTTCCTTCTTTCTTTTCTTCGTCGCTTTCCTCCATACGGGTCTTCTTAGTTCTTAAGGAAAAAATTAACTGACCCGTTGACCCGTTTAGATCTCAGAGGGATTTCTGGTACATTCCCGGGTCGTGGCTGTAAGTGTCCAGATCCGATACCACAGCCTAGAACCCGGGTTGGATCATGTTGGAGGGATGGGATGGATCATATGGGTTGTTTGTTTAATTAGAAGATTGAGACGGGGCCTGTGGTGGCTAAGTTGGAAACGTGTTGAAATGGGGCAGGTAGGAGTCATGTCAACAATTTGCCACATGTAGATCTATGAATGAAGTCCACGAAGGAAGGAAAAGGAAATGTAGAAACAATAGGTATAAAAGAATAAATACCTATACATACAAATGCAATAAATAAAATATTTAGATAATGGAGAGATCCATACCATGTATATATCATGTATATATGATATCATGTAAACCTATAGACCATTTGTTTGGAATAGGGAAAGAAAAAGCTATAAAATCAACAAATTTGTAGGTTTTGTAGGTTCTAACATTTAAGAGCATTGATTCTTAATATCAATACTAGCGGAGGAGGCCCTACGTTGTAGGGGTTCGTTCATAAATTATCGGGTTCGAGCTTAATTCGAATTAGAGATTTGAGTTCGAGCTCGAGCTCGGCTCAAGTAAAAAAGTTGAAAGTTTGAATTCGACTACCTTTGATTGTAGGTCTTTTAAGCAACCAAGGTGCCAAGCTGAGGTCTTTCTCAATTGCCGAGGTGCCAAATCGAGGTCTCCCTCAGCTGTTAAAGTGTCGAGTTGAGGTTTCCCTAACAGGCGAGGTCTCAAGCTAAGGTCTCCCTTAGTTGACAAGGTGCCAAGCTAAGGTCTCACTCAGTTGTCAAGGTGCTGAGCCGAGATCTCCCTCAATGACCGAGGTGCCGAGGCAAGGTCTCCCTCAATGGTTGAGGTGTTGTCTAGCTCGAGCTCGATTTGAATTAAAGACTTGAGCTTGAGCTCAGAAATTCAAGCTTGACTACCTTTGATTGTAGGCCCCTAGCAGCTGAGATGCCGAGCTGAGGTCTCCCTCAATTGGAGAGAGAGTGACATTCTTGTAATTTATAAGGAGAGAGAGAGTGTGTGACACTCTTGTAAATTTGAAAGGAAAAAAGCAAGAGAGAGAGAGAGGGAGAATTGGTAGGAGAGAGTGGCATTCTTGTAATTTCTATGAAAAAAAGGCAAAAAATACTGTTAGATTCCATTTCCCTCATCCTCAGGCCTTCTTACGTACACATTTCAGCTTAATATATTTATATAGATTGATGTGGGTACAATCACCTCGACCTTGGCTTTTTTGGACTCCACCCAGAACTGGCTCCTTGAAGCTGAATACTAATAATGGTGGTTTTGTATATCCAAATAAGGCATCTTTCAGGTTTTTTGGCCAAGGAGTAGGGACTTAAGGTATTTTCGGTGGGCTGGATGTGGCTCTTGCACTTCTACATCCCATCTTGTAGCTGAAGTGTTGGCTATTTTTTAAGCTCTCAAAAATCAAAATAGTGATGTATAAAGGTATCAGGATTGTCACTGTGGAGTCGAACTGTTTTGCAGTTGATTGATCAATTGAGATATTGTACAATTGGTACAAAATTCAAAAGAGGGAGATCATGACAAAAACAAACGAATTGAGAATTGTCTCATTAGATGATTGACTCGTCGAATGACGACATGTATTTATATATATGCGATGAGGTTAGTGCAGTTGCGATGAGTCAATACAAATATCATGTGGTGGACGTCTTTGGGTTGCCAGTCTGGCTTTTTGGAAATTTCACAACAGAATCTTGTTTTGTTAACACCTCCCATCAAGTTGGGCATGAAGGGAACGAATACCCAACTTGCCAAGTAGATAATGAAATCCAGCTCCTAAGGCTTTGGTGAACAAGTCAGCTGGTTGTTCCTCTGTTGGAAGGTGAGAGGTCTTGATTGTCTTGGCTTAAACATGCTCATGTAGGAAGTGACAATCAATTGCTATATGCTTCGTCCATTTGTGAAAAAACTGGATTTGCTGCTATATGAAGGGCCACTTAATTATCACAGTGAAGCAATAATGGTTGAGTGATAGAAATGTTGAGACGATGGAAATGGTTAAATACACTAGTCGGCGTGAATAGAGTAACAAAGCTTTAGTCGTGTAATGGTTAAATACACTAGTCGGCCAATGAGACGATGGAAATGACTAGGGTATGGAAGGGAGTTTGTTCATCAAACCGTAGTTGTTGTTCCATTGGAAATGATGCTGGGTGACAACTAGTCATATCGGCTTCATGTGGTATGTCAAGTAGGTACTTTCGTTGATGTAAAAAAATCCCAGATGAAGAGTGATGAACCTAAATCTCCAAGAAATAAGTAAGTGGTTCCGAATCTTTGAGACGGAAAAACTTGTTTAGGTATTGTTTTAGATCATTAATTTGATCAAGATTGCTACCAGTGATGACCAAATCATCGACGTAAACAAGGACGACAATGTATGAACCTGAATTGGAGGAGAAGAGAAGCGAGTAGCCATTTAATGACTGAGTGGGGCCTTATTGCTTGAGGGTGTCTGAAAATTTCTTAAACCACTATCGAGAGGCTTGCCATAGACCATAAAGGGATTTGTTTAGTTTACACACTCGGTTGTCACCAGGATTAGAAAGTCCTGGTAGAATTTCCATGTAGACTTCGTCATGGAGATCTCCATTCAGAAAAGCATTGTTAGCATCGAGTTGGTGAAGAGTCCATCCTTGAATGGCAACAACTGACAAAAGGCACCTGACTGTAACTAGTTTGGCCACCAATGTGTATGTGTCATGGAAGTTCAAGCCCTCGACCCGAGTGTACCCCTTAGCCACAAGTCTCACCTTATAACGTTCAACTATTCGATCAACTCGATACTTAATTTTGTACACCCATCATACACCAATGACTCATTTTCCTAATGAAAGTTCAACGAGAGTCCATGTGTTATTTTGTTTTAATGCTGAAAGTTCATCTTCCATAGCTTTCCACCACCGTGGATCAAGAACTGCTTGATTGTGTGTGCGTGGCTCAGTTAGGGTGCCCGCATGATGAAGAAAGTTAGTTGAGTATCCAGAGAACTAACAATCATAATTCCTTAATTATTCCAGAGTTTTTCATTGTCCATGAGGTTAAGTTATGTTAGTTATGCTAGAGTTACATTAGTTAGGGCAAACTAGATCAGGCTGAACCGAGTTAGTCTGAGTCGGGCTGGGCTGAATGGTTTGCTCATCATGTAGAAGGCAATTAATGTTGTCAGAAGTGGGTAATGGTATAACCGAGCCCCGATTTGTGACATGTGTTGACTCATTCAGCATGAAAGGGAAATGATTTTCATAGAAGACAACATCATGTCAGGTGAAGATTTGTCAGGAATCCAGATCAAAGATTTTGTAAGCCTTTTGCCCAAATGGATATCTAACAAACACTCCTCTAATTGCTCAAGCAATAAACTTGTCGCGAGTACAACTGTGGTTTCTATCATAGACCAGGCAGCTAAGTACGCGAATATAATCGTATGGCGGTGGTTGATTAAACAACAATTGGAAATGAGTCTTCCCACCGAGTACTTGAGTTGGAAGATAAATTGATCAAATATTCTGTTATGGTTACACACTCTCCCCAAAAGGAAAGAGTAAGTCCTACCTAAAAGTGAAGTGCTCGGGCTATCTCAAGCAAGTGTCTGTGCTTGCGTTCGACCACACCATTTTGTTGCGGTGTATCAACGCAAGAATGTTGATGAACAATTTCTTGTTGTAACAAAAAACTCTTCATGGGATATGAAAAAAACTCCAATCCATTATCTGTCCACGTGACTCGTACAGAACATTAAAACTGTGTTTCGACCATATTGCAGAACTGAGAAAGATAATAAAGAACTTGAGTTTTACTGTGCATCAAATACAACCAAGTGCTACGGGAAAAGTCATCCACTATGGTGAGAAAGTATTGTGCACCACTATGAGAAGGAGTAGAATAACCGCCCCAGATGTCAACATGGACTAGATGAAATAGTCCCGTTGCTTGAAAGCTACTTATAGGAAATGAAATGCATGATTGCTTTGCACGATGACAAGTTTCACATGGCAATCCTGCAGGAAGAGTGAAGATGCCAGGAACTAATGAAAGAGAGTGCTAAGAAGCATGACCTAGGCGTTTGTGCCATATGTCAGCAGTGACTTCACCGTGGGCAGCCAAAGCAGAGGAATATGGACTATCGTCAACAGTGAAGTGGTAGATTCGTTTCAATGCTTCACATGTGCCAATCACTTTCTTTGACACTAGGTCCTGAATCACACAAGTAGTTGGCAAAAAAGGGCGGTGCATTGCAATTGATCAGTTAATTTGTTAATAGAGATCAAATTGCAATGGAAACCAGGTATATGGAGAACCTCATGAAGAGTAATATCGGGGGTCAGCATAACCGGCCCTTGATGTGTTGCTTGCAAAACCACTCCATTGGGCAAGCGAACTGGCTTAGGTTGGAACAACACTTTATGAATAGTAAGGAATTTCAGATCAGAGATCATATGATCTAAAACTCCGCTATCCAAGATCCAAGAAGGTTGGTGGGGAGATTTATCAAGAACCTTACCATAGGCATTGGCTGTGATGTTATTTGTTGTTACGAGTGTCATAAACCAATTATATTGCTCCAGGCTTAATCCCTGTATGGGAGATGCTTCAATATTCTGTGTACTGACTGAAGCAAATGCAGCTTTTGTTCCTTTGCCATTTGCTTGTGTTTACCTTTGTTTCAGTTCAATGGATATCTAGGAAGCTCAAAACAGCAGTCTCGTGTATGCCCAGGTTTCTTGCAGTGCTCACATTTCATCTTAGGCTTGGTCTGGGTATTAGACACCGAACGGTTCTTGGAAAAATTTGCAAAGAGTGCTGCTCTGACATAAAGATCTACATTGATCGGTGTATTGACAATGGCAAGGTGTTTCTCTTCCTGGACTGTTAGAGCGTATGCCCTATTGATGTTTGAAAAAGGATCCAATCTAAGAATATCGGATCTAACATTGTTGAAGACATCACCAAATCTCATGAGAAACTGATGCAGTTTCTTGTCTTCTCGCATGGTCACAAATTGTTTAGCCACTCTACAAGTGCACTCGGGTACATGAATCAGTGGTTGGAGCTCGTTCCATAGGGCTTTCAATTTGGTGAAGTAGGCTACTACCGAAAGATTTCCTTGCTGCGATGTTGTAAGGTTCTTTTTGAGTTGGTAGGTTATTGGTGCATTCTTCTGCAAGAACCTCTCTTCAAGATCTTTCCATATTTCACTGGTTGTGTCTGCGTAGACAACACTATCATGGAGTTCACATGCCAAAGTCACCATTGAATTGCATTTGATCCAAAGTGATTCTTGCGGTGACCTTGCATCTGGTTTTGGCAGTGAACCATCAACAAAGCAATACTTGTTCTTGGCTCTCAAGGCATTTCTCATCGCACACTGTCAGGTCGGGTAGTTGTCTCCATTGAAAAGGCAAGATACCAACAAAGTTTCTAGATTATCTGAGGTATGCAGGAAATAGGGTGAATCATGATTCAATTCCATCGCAAGAAAGCTAGATGGAAGAACGAAATACAGAATCTCAGAATGACTCTGATACCATGTAAAATTGGTACAAAATTCAAAAAAGGGAGATCACAGCCGAAATAAAGATTTTCACGATTACCAGGAAAAAAAACATTGAATGAGCGTTTATTCTCTCCTTTTTCTTTTTTTTTTGGGGGGGGACATTGGTGCTTTAAAAAGAATCACCATTCTTAGACAATAAATAAAGCAAACGATTGCTACCTAATAGAACCTCCCCCCAACCCCCATCCCACAAAAAAAAAAAGAAAAGAAAATCCATGCAAATTTGCTTTTTCAGAAAAGAAAACGATTGCTACCTAATATAAAAGCAGTATTCTCTAGGGACATACTCTATTTTTTGTATAGAAAATGCTTTTACTTTCCTTGACAAATTGCTTTTTCTTTAATTTCTCTTCCATTTATCCGTGCATTTCTTCTCTCCAGTTTTTTAATGTCTTTTGTCTGTGTTTATTCATGAAGAATTAAAATTTTGTAAAACGGAAAACTAATTAAATAATAATAATTAGAAGAAAGTAAGGGGTGAAAAAAATTAATTAATGGAAATAAATATTTACTGTTTAAGTGATGCATGCTTTCCAATTTCTTTTGTTAAACTTCATTTTGGATCACGGCTTTTGTCAAATTTTCAATAAAACTTTCACTCCAGGTCAGAAACTAAATTCTTGAGCTAATTTGGTGTGTCCGGATATGGTAGCACACTTAATTGTCTTTGGTAACATTGCTGTTTCTACTTTAAAAGTAATGAATTAATCAAATACAAATTGACACTGCTGTTTCTACTTTCAAAGTAATGAATTAATCAAATACAAATTGAGAGTGCTGTTTCTACTCTAAATCAAACTAAATTCTTGAGTTAATTTGGTGAATCAGTGTGTTTGGTATTGATGATGTGCGATCTGAAATCTCCTAGTTAGAAGATGACCTGGACCTTAGTCGTGTAGCGAGTTGGACCAAACTGCAAGACAGAGGATTAGAGCACCTGGGGCGGTTAACTCGGCGAAGTCACTCCGATGCTTAAGTCAGTATTGTGTCGTGATTGCGAGCTAGAATTTGAGTGCTAGAGAGCTTGGATGCAAGTAATCACACGTACTTGGACTGGGATTGATGCCTTTATATAGTTGAGTTATGTGGGTTTCCCGAAACAGTTCCGAGATCTACGGCCTGAATGGACGAGATCCATTTCCGCTTTAGTCGGGGAATAACGTATCAGTCAATGAACCTCATTAACGCCACCCAATTCGGACGGGGAGAAGATAAGGCTTGCCGTTATGCGGTATGATCCCGTAATATTCGAAGTTTGCTGGGAAGCTATTAGGATTTATTACGCGTCACTTCAGTTCCCAGGCCCCGAACTTGATTAGCTGCCGAGGTGGTATTACGCCAAGGCGACCTTATGCCGAAGTGACTTTATGCCGAGCTCCGCATATTGCTGACTAGGCTCATCTTTCTGAGTTGTCATTCTACAGGTAGATCGCATCCACATGACTTATTTACTAGGTCGTGCCAAATTATACCTCATCAGGTACCATTGTTGTTTCTACTTTAAAAGTAATGGGTTAATTGATCAAATACAAATTGACATACAACTGTTGTTTGATTCTATTTATAGTTGAAACAGTTTTATATATAATTCTAAGCAAGGTTCAAAGTATCGACACGTATTGGCCCATAGCGGCTGATACGTATCGTTCTGGCACCCCTCCGATATGCCCCTACAATGGGTGTATCGGGGATCTGACTGGTCCAGGGGATAGAGGAGACCTAAACCGGTTGCAATATAGGGTATTGATTCACTCAATACGCCCAAGAGAACCTTCCAGACTAGTAATAATACCTTTGCCTCATTCACTTTTACAAACAGGAACTTAAAAAAAAAGAACAAATTAATTAAAAGAAAAGAAAGAAACAAACTACGATTCCAAATGAAAAAAGACTGTTTAGAATGATAGATAGAGGAAAATGATGCATATCAGGTGAAACCTTTTGCTCCCTATACTATTCTTTCACTAATGTGTTTGGTTGTAATGCAAATAAATTTTAATTGATGTAAAATCATGGCAGTGCAAACGATTTGAGTGTAAATTCTGACCTATTTTTATTTCAAATTTTAGTTTATTTTGTTTGATTTTAATACAAATGAAGTAAATTAAAACATGAAGCAGAATAAAATAAAATCCAAAACAAAATTAAACAAAAATTTGCATTTTTTACATTTGCACTCCCATGCATTTATGCTACTGCAAATAAATTTGCACTGCAACCAAACACAGCCTAAGGAATTGCCTCCCCATGATTAACAGCCACACATTATTATTATTATTATTATAGATTAATTTTTAATGGAATATTTGCAGAATTGTATCAATATCTAGATTTTTCTTGTTTAAGTAAAGTAATTATAATTAATTTGCCGATCTACTGCTTAAGATGCTTTTCTTCTTTTAGTTATGCATGTTTAGGCATCTCTATCTAGTTTCTTATTTTTGTGATTTGTCCACCCAAATAGTGAAATAAGATGTATGTTCATCATAGGGAACATTTGATAATGGTTGAAGTGGCTGAACTGAATGATTTATAATTTTGTCTTTCAGTATATTAATTAAATAATAACAAATATTTGAAAGAGTCCTATTCAACTAACTTCTACTTCAAACACCAAGCTCACTATTGGTAATAATTAAGAATAGTAACTCAGCTTAATTAAATAATAAAAATACGAAATCCAATAGTTCTAAATAATCAAAATGAAACCAAATAAAAAAAAGCTTATAAGATGTATTAATACCAACCCAACAAGAGAATATCGATTATAAGAAATTACAGTGATCTAATACCAACGCAAACATACATGATATCTAAAACAAAGAGAAATAGAATAAAACTATTGATTTGAATATTGAGACATGTTTCGCCAACATTGTCCTTGAATTTGATAAAAATGAATAATTTAAGGAGGTATTCAACATGAGCATTTTTTTTTTCATTTGTATCAGCAAAAAATAAAAAATAAAAACAAAAAACATGTTTTTGAACTCTGTTTTTGTTTTCAAATGAAAAAAATAGGTTGGTTTTGTTTCAAAAAGCAATATATGCTTTTAGAACCAACAAAATAATAGTTTTAAAAATAAAAACAAACTTTCTAGTATAAAAGTATATGATTTATGGAATACGATATTAAATAATTAGATGGAAACATGTTTTTAAAACCAGATTCAAGAACATATTTGTTTTTATTTCAATTTTGAAACACACACAACCAAGAACATGTTTTTTCATGTTTTTGCTTTAAAAAACAATCTATTTTCAAAACAGATAATTGTGATTTGTGCTTGGAACCGACAAGAAAAACAATTCGTATTATAAAACACCTACTAAAATTATATATGAATAATAATGGGGGAGACAATATTGCAATATATGTTTTGGCACAAATTCAACTCAAACCACAATATTTCAGTAGTGAACTTAGCACCACTAGGTCTACATAGGACAAGTGAAGCAGTGATATATGTTTTTAATTTTCATATTAGTCTGTTAGTCATACATGTAACAATTGGTATCAGAGCCTACCACCACATCTCAGGTTTGAATTATAGAAAAGCCTACCTAAAGTTTAGTGCAGAAATGATTACTTAGAGCAGTGTAAAAACTATTATGAAAATGGCTATTTAGAGCAAAGCAAATAACCTAAAGCTTAGTGAGAGCTTTTACAGAAAGGACTACTTAGAGCGGTGTGAAAATCATAGTTTCTAAAACTGGATTGGATTGGACGGTCAGATCGGAAAAACCGGAAATCGGTCAGGTGATCAGTTCCGTTTTATCCCAGAACTATTATTTCCTCCAAAACCGTTGATTTGATCAGAAAACCGTTAATTCGGGTGATCAAACTATTTAACAGTTTGACCATTTTTTATTTTTTTATTTTTTTAAGAATGGACTATTTGTTCGATTCAAACGGTCGGACCGTTTGACCCAAGAACTAGACCTCTGACTGATTCATTGTCCGGTTTAATTTTAAAAACCTTGATGAAAAGAGCAAATTACAGCTATGGAAAAGGAAAAGGTTATCTGCCACAAGAGTATAGAGCTGTCATGAAAAGGGCCATACGCTTTAGTAAGACTGCCTGTAAATACCAGAGATTGCATTCAGCTTTTATTGCATATCTATTATAGTTAGACCATTGAAAAGGGCCATCCTTACCTACTTTCTACATGCCTAACTGTACTAAATCATTTTATCCCAAAAAATGAAAGAAAAGGAAAGACAATGAAAATTTGGAAATAGGGTTTCTTGAAAACAAAAAATTATGCAAACATTCTGAGAGCATGGCATCCATTTGTATAGCTAAAACATCTCCCCATGAATTTAATACATATGTACATAAGATACTCCCAATGTGCAGATGGATGCCATGCTCTCCGGGTGACTTATCACGATGACCCCATGCATCATTAATTGATGATGTGGTCAGTACTTAGTAGTATTTGGATAGGAATGATAGCACCATCTTATGATGACCAAATATGTATAGGGCTATCAATGGCCTGGGTCAACACCTGATGGACCCAAATGGATTCGAACCCATTACACTTCTTTGAGTTCCAATTAATCCGGCCCTATTTATTTAGGGTTTTTCAGATTTTAAATTTATTGGGACTGCAGGTTTACTTCTTTTAACCCTGATTCAATTAAAATTAAGTATGCATTGTTCCTAATGTGTGTGTATATGTATACTATTACAAAGTTGATATTTGCTTTGCTTTTTGTATAGGTCATAAAAATTAAATTTGATTATATAATGTTGATTTATATCTTTACCTTTTTACACATAACACTTGTTATTTTATAAGGGATCAATGTACAAAAAATTTAATTTGATCAGAAGAAAAACTAAGAGAATATATAGATCCACTGTCAAAATACCATATACAAGGGTAAAGGCATGTCAAGTATAATTAGGTTACGACAACTACTAAGTTTTCATTTTGCAACTACTAGACTAAATCCAACCCATTGACAGCTCTAGACAAAGACATCTTGTAGATATTACTTAAATGAATTAGTTGGATGTGTAAGCAATATCTCACACATGGCACATGGCATGAATTGCCTCAATGAAGTTTGTGTAGCAAGATATCTCCACATGGGTTAGGACTTTGCGACTTTGCCTGACAAAGACGATATCTCTCTCTCCACACACACACAGTGCCATGCAGGGATGTGTTAGGCAAGAATAAATCCACAACAAATCAAATGAGGAATTTGAGAGTTTTTTTTTTTTTTTTTTTGTATTTTTGGTTGATGTGTTCGGGAGTTAACATCTCCACCCCACAACGGGTCGCCCCACAACACCTTACAGCACATCCCCTCCGTGTATTGTGAACATCTCCCGAATAAATCCACAACAAATCAAATGAGGAATTTGAGAGTTTTTTTTTTTTTTTTTTTGTATTTTTGGTTGATGTGTTCGGGAGTTAACATCTCCACCCCACAACGGGTCGCCCCACAACACCTTACAGCACATCCCCTCCGTGTATTGTGAACATCTCCCGATGTTAAAATCATCGGGAGATATTTCTAATACACAGCGGGAATGTACTATGGGGGCGAAAATGTGATTTCTATGCTCTGGATCCCCTCCCCATAGTTGTGGTTGTGGGAATCGAACCCGTGCCTCTGCAGGAACAAACCAGCCAATGTACGAACTGAACCACCCTTTCAGTTGGCAATTTGGGAGAATGTTTCTCATAGAAATAGATCAAGATAAATGAATCAGATAGTATGTAATATATTATGAACCATAGAATATCAATTTATCGTTGTCATCATCATTATCATCTTTTTTTTTTCAATGGTACTACACAATGGGGGTATGGCCCATCAAGCATCCCCTTAACCTCCCCAATCCTGGTGGCAGTGGGATTTTTATCCCAAGTTCCATGACGACTTGTGGTTGGTGTGGTTACATGAACCTTGTTTCATCAATCATTTATGTAGGGTCATATCTATCATCAAATTATGTGTGTTTAAATCATTTATTACTCTTTCCACCTAAGTCTTTTTCCATTTACCATTGTTCTAATCCCTTCAACTTGTAAAAGATCACTTCTAATATGTGTTATATATATATATATATATATATATATGGTTTTCAATGCATGTGATCAAATCATATTGGTATACTTTCTCTTATTTTGTTACCTATTAAAATACTCCTAGATTCCTTTGAATGACTTTATTTTTGTCCCTATCCTTTCTATTTGAGAGGAAAACAATATTATAAAAATAAAGACCATTTACTAAAACATCCCTATAGTTTTAGAGATTTACTAAAACCTACCCTACTGTTTGTATTTTGCTAAAACATCTCTTAGAGTTCGCAACTGATTTACTTAAATGACATTCTGTTAGACGAAAGTGAAAAATGATGGTTTTGACCCTAATGCCTGTTCGGACAAACTTAATTAAAAGAAAGCCATTTTTGCCCTTAGTAAAACATAGGCACGTTCCTAAATCTTGAAGCTTCAACCACACATACTCAACATCGATCTTCTCTAGCCAAGTTCTATTGTAGGGGTATTTTCTTTCTAAAAGCTTGATATGAAGTGTTAGGGGTATTTTCGAAATAAATAACCATGGCCCATGCCCTTAAACATTTTCCTCTTGGTTTAGTTATGGTCAAATGACCATAAAAAATCAGTTGCAAATTATTGAATGTTTTAGTAAAATGCAAAATTAGGAGTAGGTTTTACTATATCTAGGGGTGGGTGTTTTAGTAGATGACCCAAAATAACTATATAAGGCTCAATTTGTTTGCAACGCATATATGAAAGTGCAAAACTATCTTTGTTTGGGAGGAGCTAGCAAGGTGTGAAACAAAATTATATGGTCTCAACTTTATAAGAGACGGAAGAAAATTGTGGGGAAGAAAATTAAGGTAAAAGGTAGGTTATTTGTTTGAGAAGAGTAAAATGGAAAATACAATTATGTGATCTCCACTTTGTGTGAGAGACAATAGAGGTTGGTGCAAATTTTGTATCAGACCACTGAGAACAGATGAGACAAAAAAAGTGCATATTTTGCATCAGGTAGGGTGCAAATCATAGTTATTACAAGGAAATGCAAGTAAATCTAAATCAGGTGCAAGCTTTGCACTCAGTTTAGATTTGCACTGCAGACAAACAAAGCTCGAAATGAGCCACTGTCGAAAGGGAAGTTACACATTTAAGAAAACATTTGATATGAATGTGGTAAATATTAATGCAATATAATAAAGAAAATTGAGTCTTGTCATGGCACTCAAATGGTATGGTACCTAACAAATTCTTAAACAATCATAATGGATGTTGCATTTAATTCTAACCCGATACCACCCCCCCTGCCCCACACCTAAATGGGGTAGGTTAGGGTACAGTATTTAAATCCGATTCTTTCCAATCCGTATATTGTTCGAAGGCATGTGAATTTATGTATTAGGTGTTGAATTTAATAATATATTAAATTTATGTAAAGAATGATTGATAGTTTATGTGTTTTTTATATATTTTAATCAAATAATTAGAACTTTTGATGCTTGTTCATGTTATTTTACTTGTTTATTGCTTATATATAAAAAAAAAATAATAATAAATTAGATACAATTCCCACTAATCTGACACACCCCACCCTCAAATGCGAAAAGAATAGGATCAGGGAGGATTTTGCATTTTTCATATAAAGAGAGGGTTTGGATTTTAAAAATCCAGCCCATTACTGATTTTGGGAAACTAATGCTCGCCTTTCATTTTTAAGGAATGCGAGTTACCATCTCAACTAATGGGAAACTAAACTTAATTGACACTGTAAGCTGATTTTAGTCCAGTTGGGAAACCACCTCCATCCATGAAATATAGGATAAGTGAGAAGTTGTAACTGTCACAAACCAACCAGTCCTTTGTCCCAGACCCAACATCGATCTTGCTTATACTCATCAGACACAGAATTGTATAGGTCCAAACTACCAGACTGAAACCAGATTTGTTTTTAAAATTATCTAAATATGGTTTATTAGGCTCAGTTTTGAAAGAGTACAAATACAAATATACAGAGTGCAAAACCTTGTATTTAGTATATATTTGCACGGTACATATTTGTATTTGTACTCCTTCCAAACTAAGCCTTAATGAAAATGTGAGAAATTTCATCTTGAAGGTGCAAACATGATACATGAGGTCTAATTAATGAAATTGTGGTACTCCAGTTGAAATTAATCACACCATGTATGATAATAACTAGTTTACACAATTGGTACTTCACAGCAAAATCTCAAATTGGGAAATTGATCAATTTGTATTTTTATCTACATTTTTCTTGTTTTGGTAAAATGATTATAATTATAACTCCAAAGGAGTAGAACTTAAAAAAAAAATTATTCACTAAACTAGAGTCCAAAGGGCCAGTGATTCTTGATAGTTTTCTGTCTCTATTCTATGCTTGGTCTAGCCTGAGACCGGCTCTTGTTATCTCAAGTCAGGCTGGGTTTCTGCTATTCAGCACCTCGGGTCAATTTTGTGTCTTAATCTGGCCCAAGCCAAAATTTTTGGGTCAAGATGGACCTGGGTCTTCCTCGGTCCAGCCCAATCCGATGGTCACCCCTAGCCCCATTCAACTGGCTACTACAACTCTAGAGAAGCCAATGGGTATTGGGTATGGAAGTATTTCCTTGGATGTAGATAACCACAGTTTGTGAGTGTTCTTAAGCCATCCCTTATCCTTTTGATAGCAAGACAACTCTCCATTTTGCAGGATGAGGGTAGCTTTAATGGATTTAACCAACATCAGTTCACTGAGCTTTTTCTCATGCTGGATTCTAGGTCATTGTGATGAGTGAATTTCTTTTAATAAAGACTGATCCTTGGCCCAGTTGTCAACCCCAAAAAGAGGGCTTTTATCTCCTTTCCCTGTAGTTCATCTATCAAAAAAATTAAATGATCTTCCATATGTAATGATGTAAAGAAGGGAAGAAAGTAATAAAGACATCACAGAAACTCCAAACTGTTTTGGATAGGGAATTAGAAGAATGTGCTAAACTTATTGAGCAATTTGTAAGCTGTCAAAATGGTTCCTTCTTGATTGATAAAAAGCGATGGAAACAGTCTTATTTATTGGGAAGCTTAAACTTAAAGTGGAATCCTTTTTTATAATGCATTCTTCAAAAGTGGTTGAGCAGTAGTATCATATTAGTGGTTGTGGAGAAATCTTGTTCCACTGAGAGTGGAAAGTTTTGTGTGGTTGGGGCGGCCATCAATTTGGACAGGGTTTAAGAAAAATCGAGTTGAGTTGGTTTGGGTTGAAGGGTTGAAAAGTATGGACCTAACTTGACTTTGGGCCTCTAGCAACCTGAACAAATTAAAAGATATCTAAATTTACACTAAAGTTAGACTTCACCGAGTTATTTGAGCAAATCAATTTATGGGAAGGGTTGTGGTTGGACGTATTGTATCAGTATCGGTAGTCATGAAGACACATGGATACACCAATACATAGGGTTAGGGGTTTTGAAACTATGAGGTGATAGAAAGCATCCCTCACATGCAATAGAATAAAAATATAAAAGAAAGCAAGATTATTGGTCTAATTAATATGCACTGATACCCAATTGTAGGTATCGAGTATATCGATATTTTGATCCTTGGGCAAGGCATTCGTTATTTTTTTTTTGGTGTGTGTGGGGGGGGGGGGGGGGAGAGGGTTAATTGAAAATGCAATGCTTAGATTATTCCAAGGGGGTTATTACAAGGAAAAAAGTGTTCTTGGACCTCCATAAATGTATGCCGTGGAGTATTATTAGAAACATCTAAGGTAGAGGCTTGTGCCCTTGCTGAAAGAGTTGAATTCTCCATGAATGAGAACATGAGTTGATTCTCAATTTGAGCTTTTGATTTTGAAGGTTATGCTAAAATTTGTTTGGAAGTGGAAAAAGGGTTTCTCTTGTAAGGAAGAGAATAGGCTGTAACTTGTAAGACTTTTTGATTTGTGTTTTTAATTGTAATATCCCTTTGCTTTGCTTTCTAGTGGATTGTTGCATTCATCTTCGCCCGGTATGTGAATGTCACTACAGTTTGTCTAACCACATAAATCTTAAATCTTATATTCTTAATTTTTATATTTTCTCTATATACTTGTGGTGTCATTCTATCCAAGTTTCCCCATTATTACTGATAATAATGGAGGTCCATCGTTTAGATATTCCTTCTATTGTTTTTGTTGTTGAGATTACTTCTCAGCATGTTGACTCATTGCCAATGATTTAGTAGTAGGGGTGTAATTGAGTCAAGTCGAGCTAAGTATCAGGCTTCTCAAGTTCGAATTCAACTCAAAAGCACAACTCAAGTTTAGTCGAGTTTCATGTATTTTGTTCGAATTCGACTTGAGTCGATACTCACAAATTGTTCGAGATCAGCTCGATTCAACCCAATTATAAATAAATTAGTATTAAAATTTATAAACAAATTAATATTGTAAATAATATAAATAAAAACATATTATGAAAATCAATTATAAATGTATTATTTATATTATAAATAAGTTAACATAAAAATATAATGCTTATTTATATTATAAATACAAATATATTAAAAAAATAGTATTTTATTATTAATTCAATTAGGCTCTCAAGCCACTTGAGCCGGCTATTGTGGAGCTCGAACTTGACCCAAGTCAAACTCGACTCGAATTTGATTACTTCAAGCCGAATTCAAGTATTCAGCAAGTCTAGCCCAAATAACATACAAATAGGCTCGACTCACTTATAGCCCTACCTTATGGTTAGGGATGGCAATTTCTACCCTACCGGTACCGGGTAATTTCTTAAAATCTCCACCATCATTTACCTAGATTTCCCGAGAAAAAGGCTTTCCAAGCTTTTCTCTCCGAGATGTCACTATTAATATGTAAGAACTTGGATGTATATAGTATATTTAGGAAAAGCTACTATTGTGCTACGCTCCAAAAGGCTCTTGGTTTCCCACTCTGTCAAGCTGCCAATGAATGGGCTTTATCAGTTTCTATCCTTGTATTCTGTTTGAAATGTGAGAGGTCCACTTCTTTCCGTAAGCTTTTGTTCTTTTGTGGACCTGATGAGCTCCACTTCCTCCATTGACTGTGTAAGCCTTTGGGCCAGATTTTATTATTACTAGGAATTTGACTCTTTGATAATATTTGTGGAGAATCCAAATTTAGGCCGAAGGATCACACCCTCACCCAAAGTTAGACACCGTGATTTGAAATCTGATCTTTGTCTAAATTTCTATTAAGTTCAGCACAACTTAACAGGTAAGTAGAGCCTTCCAGTGCTCACAATTTATCTTAGCAATCATAGCCCCTAAAGAAACCAGACCAGAAATATAATACAGGAGGCCATTACACAGTTCCGGTTCCGGTAGTCTGAGGTCTTGGGAAAATTTTGGCTCTGGATCAGCTAGAATTACATTTGACTACAAAAGAATCCAAACAACAGGAGTTAAAATTAGATAATCATGGGCATAGACACATAGATCAGTTTGGGAAGAATTGGAGCAAAAAACAAATTATAAGGAACAAAAAAGGAACAAGGAGATTTTGTTCATCTCCAATTTCACATGGCAATATGGATCACATACAACAGTGGGAATAAGAAGCTGAAGCTCTTCCTACTCTATTACAGACACCCAAACAACTCTCTTAATATTTCCTTTAACCACCTCCAAAGGAGGGAAAAACAGAATTTGATCTTCATATGAACAGGCCCCATTCCTTCCTCTTGTGAAGAATTCTAAGAGGCAAACAACTAACAGAGACATCTTTTCTTAATATTCTTCCATATTATCACCCAACCGGTTTCCTGCATCCCCATTTTTGGCTGCAGACTGCTTCTTACTCTTCTTGCTCTTGGCCTTCTTGGCCTTCATCCTCCGCTTCTTCTCATTGGCATCAACCCAAGAGTAGTCTGATGGTATGTGGAAAGGGTCAATCTCATCCCTAAAGCAGCGGCCTTCGCTGTCACTTGATTGCCCACCACGACTTCCTCTCATCCATGAAATCCATGATGTTGACCCCTCTGATTCTTTGGATTTGGCATCCTGGAAATGTGCCGGACTGGAGGGAGGAGTTGAGAATTCCTCTGTTGGCTGGAGCTCTTCAAATTTTGTGAATGTCACAAGGACCCGAATGGTTGGAACTATAGGGATGGCAACCTGAGATTAAACCAAAGAGATAAATGACTCACCATGTATATGAAAATATGTGAGTTCCATACTATTTTTCTCAGTAGCAAGATCAAAGAAATCTCATTATATAAGAATAAAAACAGAGAAACCTCTACATCCAAAAGAACTTGATGAGAATGCAGAGTACAACATACACCAGAAAACAACAAAGAACAGTACAAGAATATAACCATTGCCCCTAATATAAGTCAACCCTCACCAAAAGAACTTGAATGAGCTGTTCATTCTGGATGCCAAAGATCATGCTTCTATGGTATAGTGACAGAAGATCCAACATCATCAAGTTTAGAGAGTATCCACCCAACCGGTGCCTTGATGAGTTGCCTTTGACCTATAATGAATCTAATATTTTTCTTGCTCAACAAGGACAGTTGACACAATTTGAGATAGCTCATGACCTTTGACTCACATCAGATACCAGTTTGATGACAATTATTTGAATGGGCTTAAGTCTCAAACTCACATTTCATGTAAACACTCGATGTCAAATTCTCAATATGTCATTCCCCAAAAAATCACATTATGGTATTTATTGTGCCTCACATATTGGCTCCTGTTAAAAAGTTTCTCTGTCATTATAAACCTTCAAAGTTGTCCACATGGACTGTGGCAAACACAACTGTTACATGAGTTGGAGCTTCAAACAAAGTAGTTGCTAGACGCTTTGAGACAAACCAACAGCATGAGAGTTTACAGATGAACTGTTAGGAGGAAAATTGGATCAGTACCACAGGTAGGCCAATGGAGCCAGTTGAGAGGGTCAACTAATCATGCTTACTGTCCAAATGTGGTACTAAAAGAAACCAAGGATTGAAGTCTGATAAAACTAATGTTCATAGTTCATACAAACAATTTGATAAACTAATGGGAGCAACATGATAGAGGGGCAAGATCAGTAAATTCCCAAGAGAGAAAAAGAGTACTGACAAATATGAAAGCCATCACCCTTCTTCCTGAAAGGGACATCAAAAGACCCATACAACTATAACTAATTCTACAACTAAAAATAGATTTCTACTCCACGACACTAATGGATTTTCTTTGTGAAAAATCCTTCCAGTTTCTGCACTGCCCTTCTCATATTCCTTGCTAGTTGCTAATTGGTATAAGGTCTTTGGAGAAAGGCAAGGTACACTTCATTGATAAAAAAGATATAATGAACAACAGGCCATACAGATTCTTGTTGCATAACTTCAAGTCACACAATTCACCCAACCCAGATTCTTGCACTTAAACTGGACCAATTTAACGTGTAGGCCACAATGCTTTGACATTGCTTGAAGTAATGCAAATTACCTTTCCCTAGATTCTTTTACCTAATCACAAGACGAACATATAGGTAGGCTGCATTAGTTCAAGTAACAACCAGCCTAGTCATTACTTCAAATTACATGATTCTACCTGCTCCAGATTCTCTTAGCTAGTGACAAGATTGGACCTGCAGGTTGGCTGCATGACTTCAAGTATGATTTTTTATCACCAACTGCCTAATTTTATTGATTAATGTGTCAATAACAGCTAATTACATCAAGTATGTTACATTACAGGACCACAAAATTGCTCTCCCCAGAAGCTCCAAACATAAATATTGGTACAAGCACTCAAGCAATACCTCATTTCAGTCAACAGGATATGTGCCACCAATCAATTCCTGTCTATGAACTCCCTCCGTGGCTAGTAAATGAGCATGATTATTTGCTGGCCATGGTGCCCAAAGCTTGTATTTAAGGAATTGGATAAAAAATTAGCTTCTCTGATCTAATATCATAGACACCGTGGACTATCTGCTTCTTTCTTCAACCAGATGATTACTGCCCTTCAGTCTTCTTCCACAACTAGATTTCCATATGCCATTGAATTAGATTGTTTCAAGTAACAATTGGCTTAATCATTATTTGAAATAATGTGATTTTACTTTCCCAAAATTTCATTTATTTACCCTATACCTAATCCTCATTATTCATATTATCTTGTTGAATTGCTTTTTCCTTTACAAGTTTATCCTTCCCACCTTAAGTATTATACTATGTATCCAGTATCCAGTAGGGTACACCTTCTAAGTAAGTTCCCCCCTTAGAAGAGGTTATTGTATTGAGATGATAATTATGAAGGAGAGGAGGCATACCACTTAGTAGCAGGAAAAAGTTGGTTTTAGCACAATCCCCTTCTGCAACAAAGCTTAAAATCAACCTTTTGTAGCCAAAACCCTTTCTCTAGTGGACTCACTTTTGGGCAGACTTTCAAAACAGTTTCAAATTTTTGCTCATGCTAATTTTAAAAAGATTTTCTTAAAATATAGGTGACCATTTTCCCAAAGGGAAGTTTGACAAGCAAGAAGTAACAGCGGCTATTTGTAAGTTGTTAGACCAAACATCTAACTATAATGGATTTCTAATTGCTACCTTCCAAGTATTATACATTATATTACAAAAAGAACTGACTGAATTCTTGTTCATCACCCTCATTCCTCAGAATGGCAACTCAAGCCCAAGCAATATCAGGCTGATTAGTTTGGCAATGAGCATAGGATAAAACTCCAAGGAGCAAGTCAATGGATTAGGTACTTTTGGGAAAAAAAAAATCTCTATCAGGCTGATTAGTTTGGCAATGAGCATAGGATAAAACTCCAAGGTGCAAGTCAATGGATTAGGTACTTTTGGGAAAAAAAAATTGACAAAAGCCTAATTTTTGATATATGTATGCAAAAGTATTTGGCTTCTGGATTTAGTATATTTTATATAAAAAGGCATTCCATTTCTTTTAGAAAGATATTCTATTCAAATATGAAAATATGACATGGTAATATGAATCTATCATCACATATAACTAATGTAAGGGCACTATGACATAGCTGTCAAATGTCAAATGTCAAAGTGTAGGGCCTAAAAGATCAAAAGCAATGATACACAGACAAGTAGAATCCTTATGTTTGTGGTTGTCCTGATTCATCTTTTTATTTTATTTTGATCAACAAGCTGCTTTGGTTCATCTTATACATGCTAAAGAATAAAAACCTATTCAGGGACCTCATCTAACAGCTTAAGCTTTTAGGTTGAATGGTTCCTTGACATGGTATCAGAGCCTCTTCGACCAAGTGGTCTAGTTTTCAATCCTCACCACCCCTATTATAATTATTTAAATTTCAGCACAAGGTATGGGTAGGCCTGTGCTTGTCCACACTTCAAGCTTGATGGGCTTTCATGTGAGGGAGTGTAAAATAAAAACCCATTCAGGGACCTCATTAACAACTTAAGCTTTTAGGTTAAATGGTTCCTTGAGAATACAAACAATTAAAATAGGATAAGATGAGAACATTGGAAATCTAGGATAACCCTTTAGGAAAGGATGAAAAATACAACGCTGATAAAAAAAAAAAAAAGATGAAAAATACAACAATCTGTAGTTAAAAGGACACAGTATACATACAAAACAACCATGTAGCATGGTTAAATGTTAGAATCATGGTTCGCAATATTGACAATATTTGGCAATATATCCCCAAAATATCTCCATTTTCTAGGTGGCGATAGGAAATCTTCCAAGAATCTTTTTTTCAAATATCCCTGACATTTTGCCAATATGCTGGTGATATTTCAGGTTTCATTGATAGACTAGGGCAGCCCAGTACACAAGGCTCCCATCAATGCAATTTCATTGATAGACCATATATTTTAACATTTAAAATTTTGGAATATTATTAAAAGCTTTTCTATTTCATTAAAATAATCATAATTTTTGAAAAACATTTTCCTAAAAGAACCAGTAGGGAATTGGTGAACGGATAATTGGCTTACTACTTTGATATGATCCACTTACTAAGTCACTATAATTCAAAAGAAAAAGAAAACTGCATATGACTACAAAAGAGTATTCTCAGTCTAATCAAAATATATAGTAATAATAAAGACAAAAGTTTAAATGGAAAATAATTGGCATATATAAAGAAGAAAAGATGGCCAAAGACCAAATGGGAGACAAAGAGAAACAAACCTATTACAATCTCTTAAGTTTTCCTATTTGATTTATATAGTTCTTTGTTATGGTTTTGAGTGCAATTATATTTCTTCTAATGATCTCTTGAAGGTTTATTAACTAATTCCATGTTTCTAGAAAACTTTTTTGACTTTCTAGATTTCCAAATATCTTAGCAAAAGTAGCGAAATATCTCCAAAACATCTCCAACTCTACATGGCGAAATGTTGATCGATATCAAAAGTATCAACCATGGTTAAAATGATAAAACATGAATGGTTTTCCAGCAAATTCAGAAATATAAGTATCAAAGCTTATTAGCTAAATGACAATAAGCTTACAAAAAAGAAAATTCAAGGCATCACAATTGACAATGATGGAAATGCAGAACAGGTCAAGAAAAAAAGGAAATGAGGGGATTTGAATCAAGAGCTGAATGTGATGAGGGAAAACAGTTTGAACTACAGTACGTCCTTTAACTGGCATCACAACAAAGTTATTTTTTTTCCTTTTTCTCTATTCCTAGAATCAGAGAACAGCTTGAAGACAATGTCATGAAGCAAAATCAAAACAGAAATGGCAAAACTGAAAGACTGACCAACTTACTATAAAACAATGACTTGATGACGAGATTCTATTTGGTAAATAAGGGAAGCATTGAAAATTAGTAATTAATAACCCAAAAAAAAATTATCAAACAATAAAGATTTTATAGTTTGTAATGCAAAATAAATAAAATTGATAAACATAGAAAATGATAACAAGAAAAAGCATGTCACATTACACTTGTAAGATAAAATGCAAGTGTTTCTGATGGAAATATGATAAACTGGGTTTTCCAAGGAAAAACCAGTTAAGGTAAGTGAAGCTGAAAAGGAGAGATAAAACAGACAGCATGATTTGGATGAATGCATATCAAATAACAGTAAATCAATCAAGCAGAAGATGTCTGACAAGTTTGGATAACAGGATCATAACCACAGATAAATCACAAAATATCAAATACTGGTTGGCAAAAATGGTAATTGGAAAACATCAAAGGTGAAAGAGAAAATATCCAAGTACCTTAACAGGAAATGTGCCAGGAGGTAGTTTAGTAGTTAAAAGCTCCCTGAGTCTCCTAACAGCCTTAACTTTGTTTGCTAAAATGTCAAGTAGGGGCAAAAACTCATCTGTTTTCAAAGGGAAGTCTGGAGTCAACCACAAGACAGGTCTCAGACCCTTTTTGTACTCACTCTCATGTTTAGACTCACTTGTCGATCCGCTTTTCTTCTTCTTCTTACAACTTTTCTCTTTACTCTTTTTACCATCACCCAAATCATCCTTTGGCAACTCTGATGATGACTTCTGACAATCAACCGATTTCTGGTTGCTCCCTTCTGGAGCCAACTTGGAGAACTTCTTCAGTATCTTTGAATCTTCAGGATCATTGCCTCCATTTTTTGACCCTTTCTTGTTCCAACCAAGCCAACTCTTCTTTTCTTTGGTAACACCATTGGATTCAGAATTTTCACGAGTACCTCCTACTACACCATTTTCTTGGTAGTCATAGATCCCATGTTCCTCATCGTCAGCAAAACTATCTGAATTTCCCATGCGGAGAGCAGAATCTAGTTGCATTCGCTCCTCAGCTGTCAATATATCATCATACTCATCATGATCCCCACCATTCACCAATCTCTCATCATCCTCTGCAGCAAATAGCTCCTCATCAGTCATTGCACCAGGAACACGCCTGGACTTTACACTCACCATCACATGAAGCATATCATAAACCTTGGCTTTCCAACTTCCAACCATTTCAGTCCTCTCTTGCCGCCTCCAATTCAAATGTGGAACAAGCTCAGCCTGTGTAACATCAATTCCTGGTCTATACATGTTAGTCTGACACATCAGGGCCACCTCATGAGCAACCTCAGTCTCTGTAGGTTGAGCCCCAGCTCCTTCCAGAGCACTGGTAATTTCCTTCTCTTTGTGAGCAAGGACAATCAGAGAACCAGGAGGTAAAGATACACTACTATCATCTGATGAATAGCCTTCTCCAAGGAACAGAAAGGTCTGATCTGACCGCTGTATGCGAAATCCATCAAAACCAGCAAGGGTCATATCGGCACGAAGATTCGAACCACGCTTCCAAATGCGATAGGTATCAGATGGGGCAATGCGACCAATAAAGGGGATGACTGAGCTCTCAAAGTGGAAAGTTATCTCCATATAGAAATCACGAATACGTGCAGCCGAGGAGATAATACGTGGTAGCCGGCGGCACCATTTGGCCCAGGCAAGGGGCTGATAGTGCCGGGCAATGATCATGGCAATGGAATCTTCGCGGGTGCATATAGCTTCTTGAAGAGCACTCCATCCGTTTTCATTCTGGAGGCTCCAGTCAGCACCAGCAGCCATGAGGATCTCAGCAGAGATGGGATCACGGAGGCGGACAGCAAGGTGGAGTGGGGTCTCGCGGCCAGGGACATCACGGCGATCAATGGCAGCAGAGACAACATCTGCCTGGAGCTCAGCAGCAAGGGACTCGGCTTCGGTGGTGACCTCACCAGCCTTTGGGAGACGTGGGAGGGTAGAGACAATACGTTTGAGAGAGGCGTAGTCACGACGAGCAACTGCCAAATGAACCAGACTGTGTGCATATTTGGACAAATCCTCCATGATTTTTTCCCCACTGTTTCTAAGCAATGATTCCTTTCATTTCTGCTGGGTTTCCATCTAAGAAGCTGATGAAACTTCGAATCAATTCAAAAGGCCAAAATCAGATCAATTTTTTCTTCCTCTAGAGTCTACTAAGCATCTTAGGTTTCTGCCCACTACAAATAAACCTAAATCACCCAACAAAACGAAAAAAACTGAAATGACTCTATTTCTAAATCAATGTTCTTATAGCCCACCTTCTACAATCACCCTTAACTTCTCTTTAGATTGCTTCCAATGGCAACCAGTCCAAAGTGGAGAGCCTGAACCCCTAGACAAACACTAAAGACCGAGAAGAGAACAAACCCACCTGAAATTGGAATTCAAGATACTACACATTCGGTTTCTCCATTGCACCTTCCCCATTAAACAAAATCTGAAACAAGTCGAAAAAATCCGATTTTGCAAAGCTCCAAACCCCTGCAGTACCTTAAACACGCTACAAGTCACCTGAGACACCTCAACTAAACTTTCTTAGCTTAGATTCCACTATGTTAAAATACTCCAACGAATTCTCGGAGTTCAAATCTCAAAGCACCTTCCTCTGAACTTAAGACTGCTGGATCTGCTACCAGAAATTTCAGCAATTTTTCCGAAACTCGTCCTCTGAAACATCAAACGAAAACCTAAAAAGCCAAACTTCCGAACAGTACCTGAAATCCAAGCCCGATCGATCGTGTCAGCTGTTTCCGCTCATTCCTTTAGATGAGTTTCAGAGCGACTCGCAAAGAAATCGTCCCTTCACGGCTTCACCTGCTCAACCAGGTTGGAATCGGCTCTCGATCTACGATCGGATTCCACCATCAATGCTGACAGACCGGAAATGACCGGACTCGATCCCCGACGGACCACAGCTCTCCCTCTCTCTCTCTCTCAGAGTCTCAGCTCTCTATTCTCCTCTCTTCTCTCTACTGCTTTTCCGTACTTTTTTTTCCTAAAGTGAGAATACGTAAATAACCCTCCAGAAAACAAAAATTACATAAGTGCCATCATTAAACATCAAGTGATCAAACGTCGAGGATTTAATGCAACGAGCCCCTGGACGGCTGGACCAGGAGTTAAAAACTGTAAAAGAGAAGGGGGAACTGCCGACATGTTGTTACCTTCCCCAGCAACACGGGCGTTACGGCCTCGTGCGGGCCCACTGACCTTCCACCCCCAACGTACATTTCTCAGATAGGGTTCCAGTGGGCCCACAGCCCAAAATTCAAAAAAAATCATGAGATGCGATGATCCTAGCCATCCGAATTTCTGATGCCAATCAACTCTGATCCATGCTCTTTGCCCTTTGGGCTCCGACTTCCGACCCGATTAATGGGGGCCCACGCCCACAGAGTAACAAGTAATAATGATAGTGAAACTAATCAAGATTTACTAGTCAACTTGAACTAGAACGCATTATCCAGCCCGTGAGCCCACTTCAAATGCTGGAGATTTTGGGCTCCCATTGAATTCAATCCACCCATGTGAAATTTATTACCCTAACCCATGTTTGTTTCTTCAGAAAGTTGGAAAATACTTCAATCTATATCAGGGGATTTTCCTTCTTATCCTTTTGGGGGAAAACCATGATTAAGAGGAAAATTCCTTCAGTTTCTGTTTGGTTGCACAGAAAATGAAGGAAAACAAACAATTTCCTGAAATTGTTATTTCAATGTAAATTATTTTCGAAGTTAAGAGAAACCCCTAAGAAGATCAGGGATATGATATGTTTTTCCACTGGAAATGATTTTCCGAGGAAATTATTCATTTTCCTTGTAATTTCCCAAACTGAATGTTCCTCACCACCCTTACATCAATCTATTTAATTATAACAATCTGCCAACTTTCCTCTTGTTGGATTTCTCTCATTGTTAGCTTTAGTTCTCTTTACCCTTTTTTCCTCAAAAGCTTCCCTTTTCCTTTACTTGCTTTATATTCCATTTGGCTTTTCACTTTTGGGCTATTGAGTGCAGACCCTTTTATGGGGTTCATTTGGTAGCAACACTGTGGTAATGTGTCTGCCCTTTTCCCTACTCAACCACCAGACCCCCTTGGTGCCCATTTTGCTTGACTCACATGTCCTGCCCTCTAACTGTCCCATGGTCCCCCATCCCCCATGTGCCCATTCCTCACAAAGTTGCAGTCTTTTGTTGCTTTCAGTGGGGTCAAAAAGCCACCAGAGCTAGCAGGGAAAATAACTGAGAGCCAGCCTTTTGACTCCTTTCTGTTAACTTGGTTGGACAGACAGGGGCCTGGTCTTTCTCTCAGTGTTTTGGGTCAGTTGAATGCTGGGTTCCTGGATCTGGCCCACTAGCATCTGGGCCCCAATGAATTCTTCACCACCCACAGCTCAAAGCTCAGATGCATGTTTTCCTTCCTTACAGTTATCTTTGTGTAGTTAAGCCAACTGATTAGGGTTAAACCAGACCAGACCAGACCATGCTTAACCTGGCTAATGTCCTTCCTTACAGTTGGTATTATATTAACATGGAAGGAAGCTAAACGCTGAACCTCTGAAGCTGGAAGCATGTCTCCATGAGATGAGAGATGTCAATGTGGTCTGATGTAAGCATAGCGGAAGACCCAATTACATGGTAGTACCATTCTGGTTCAACATTGATATCTTCTCCACATGAATGGGCTTTGAAATCAAGCTATTCGAAAGGTAGTATCCAACACCCAATTTGTCTTGGTATGAACTTTAAAGAGTTGTCTAATCACCCTAGGGTTCCATTAGCTATGTGACAAGGATGAAAATATCCAATCAGATGGGATCATTCTCAAAATCCTCATATGTGGGGCAACCCTATAAATGAGGCTTTTCATAGTACTCTGGTTTGGATGATTCTCAAGCTATTATGCATTGTACATCTTTTTTTTCCTTGATATTAAGGCCAAGAAGTAGATTTAGATTTGATGTGGCATTGCTAGGATGAGATTTGTGGTGGGTTGAAGGATGTGACTTGCCCTACCAAGAATGAGACTAAGGAAGAAAGATACAGGATGCAGCTTGAAAACCAATCTTTCTAACTTGGGGTTTGGAACTTAGTCTAAGATCTGTTAGGCTTGACAAGACATACTATGTTTTTTTTGGTAGGTTACACTTCATTTTCTATATCACCAATCATTGACTTTATTTCAACCAACTCCTTTATTGGGGGTTATATGTTGAATATATGGTTGGATATGACTTTGATAAAGTAATATTAGCAGTGAGAATGTACATGAATAGAGAAGTGAATTGTATTGTCAGAGAGAGATAAAGAGAGAGAGGTTCCAATTACTGAAACAAGGTAATATTTTCTTTGTTTTTGGATCTGACTTTTGTGATGGGTAAACTAAATATTTGAATATCTTAAGTTCTATATATAATCAGGGTCACTCAAACACTAAAGCCTCGTTTGCTTTTTGGTAAGTTATTTATCCGGGTAAATTCAGTTATTTGGGTTAGTTTTTCCTGGGAAACACTTACTCGGGCAAGTACATTTACCCATGTTCTTTTATTTCTCATGTAAATAAGGCAATGACCATTTTAGTCATAAAAATCCATTATTAAAAAGGGCATTTTTGTCCCATTCAAGTGTTGACAACTTTCCTCCTAGGTGGAAAAGTTATTTACCCACCTAGGAGATGGGTACCACTTACCTGGGTAAGTGATAACCAGAAAAATAAACTTTTCCTAGTCCCCACATAAATTTGAAAAAAGAACATGGGATTCTTGGTCAATGGAAACCAAAATCCCATCGACCAACGTTTCCCCCCTCTTAAAATCCGAAAAAAGAACGCCCCCTAAATACTGAGAGTTAGGGTCTTTTAATACCTTAAACATTAATTACCCATACCGAAATATATAGTTATAAACTTATCAAACTCAAAAAAAAAAGAGTATCAATTGTTGAAAGCTCTGATTACACTATTTAACTAAGGTTCAGTTTGGAAGGAGTAGATATACAAATATATAGAGTGCATAGTTAAACCTTGTACTTTGTATTATTTTGTATATATTTGTATTTATATTCCTTTCAAACTAAGCCTAAAGAATTTATGACAGTAAAACATTGAATTTGGGTCCATTGTGTCCATGTATCTCTTTGTTAGAGGATCAGGATGCCATCAAACTATGTCAGCCAAAAACAAGTTGAGTGCAGGATCCAAGTGTGAAACCATTTATTTGAAATGAGATCTATTTGGGTTGCTTAGAAAAGCAAAAGCTGTCCTAGTGAAGTTTAAATTCCAGAGAATGTGCACATGTTACTTTCAAAAGGGAGTGAAGTAGCGAAGTGTGAGGAGAATCCAGACCATCTTATCAATTCAAATCAATCTTTATAAGAGAAAGTTCCTTTTATCCTTGTCAGGAGAATTTGTGGCCATGGTTTAGGGCTAGCTACCCCCTTGGTACTTTTAGCCCCATATTTTACTTGAAATTGTCCTAAATGCTGTGGGCAATGTCCTTCAGTGGACCCATCACTGGGTGAATTCCAAATCTTAGAATGGAATACATAGTAAATATTGAGGGGCCCAAAGCCCATTTATGAGTCATGTAGCCCTATCCTGAGACTCTCTTTCCTAAGTGCTCTTTTCATTATATATATATATTTTTACCTTCTGGCCTTGTGGGTTGGGGGAGGGGAAGAATGGAGGGGTACAAAATATTGTTCACTTCCCATGTGGTTTATTTAATATACTCTCTTGCAGGTTTATGTATATATAGAGAGAGAGAAAATAATAACAAAATAAATTTTTGTCTTTTTTTCAAAGATTTTTTTTTATTCTTTTAATTCTTCCTTTTTTACTAAGTAGGGAAAATGTTCGGAATGGGCACTGAGATGTGCTATGAGGGCATGTGTGGGATGCGCCCAGTGGGGAGCGAATCTGAGCTCCCTTGATAATACCTTAACATCTTCAACAACTACAATGGCCCCAATACATGATTTTCCTTTAAAACAATTAAAATCACAAAGGAGGGCTTCATGCCAATATGTCAATAAAAGATTAGGTTATTTATTACAAGCATTAGAACCCAAATGTTTCGAAAAGGAGATATTGTAATGGCACTATCTTCATTGAATCAATTGCTAAAGATATAATTTCAATTTGAATTATTACATTTTTTGGGTGTGTGAATTATTACTCTCTCTCTCTCTCTCATGGATTGGTGATTGGGATGTTAGAAAAAGCACTGTACCCATTAATGATTTTGTTATAAGATAATTATCACAATAAATAACTTCGGAAATGTTGTCAAGATAGAAGAAAATATATTTAAAAAGGAATAAATGGCAATGCCCATAATTGTTTGTTAGAAAATCAAATTTTTAGTTTTGAAAGAAAAGGATTAAATTAGTATTAAGTATTATCATTATAAATAGGGCATTGTTTTGTCTTTGGATTGAATATGTGCCTTAATTATCTAATGGAGATGTGCCATTGTGCCCTAGTGATGTCAAACCCATAATAAAGTAGAGAGTTCACTAGGCCACAATTCACCAATTTAAGGGGGCGTTTGCCAATATATATGAGTTTGCCTTTTAAGAAAAAAAATTGCCATTATAAACAAAACCATATTATTTTTACTGAGGTGCATGTTTCCTTTTTCGAGAACAAAACCATTCGTATTGGTCAAAATCCCCTTAATTGGCAATTTGATAATTCAACTTGAAAATCAAATAAAAAAATAAATTAAGACCCATAAATTGTGTAATGGGTTCTCTGTTTGACCATATGATCAATCAGGTATGATAATACTAAGCTGTGTCCAAATCATCCCTAAAAATAGTTGTAGTATGTTAGACATTTTTGATATTACAATAATAACTGTTTCTATTGTTTTTTGTTAATGTTTTTTTGTTAATGTCTATTTACACTTATCATAATTAAAAATATTAAATATTAAACTATTTAAAAAGTTGAAAAGCCAACCATCATAATAACTGTACCTCATAACCATTGTTATGGTGGGTAATGAATAGTGAATACTGATGGTTCAAGTTACTATCTTTTTTGATTTAGGGCCTGTTTGGGAGAGCTCAAGTATTCCCAAACAGGCCCTAAATCAAAAAAAAAAAATATATATATATATATAGATTATTACAGTAATTTAATAAATATATAATTAGTGATTATAATTAATAATTACTGTTATTATAAATATTGTTAATAAATAGATATTTACTTAAATTTTACTTTAATTACTAATTACTGTAATAATAATTACTGATTATTACAGTAATTTAATTAATATATAATTAGTTATTATAATTAATAATTACTGTTATTATAAATAGATATTTACTTAAATCTTACTTTAAATTAAAATTATAAATATAGTAATTATTGTTATGTTCAAAATAATTAAGAATGTTATTAAAAGTATTGTTATTGATTATTTAATAAAATATTATAATTATTGACTATTACTAATAAATACTGTTAATTTAATTTAATTTTGGTAATTATTAATTTAATGAATATTGTTAATAAATCCTATTCATAAATTTAATAATTACTGTTATATTAAAAATAACAAAAATTACAAGTAAAAAATTATGAAACCATTATGGCCACCGGTTTTTGGGTCGACGGTTCAATCATTCGGTTCGAATGTACAGTCCGTTCTAACAACAAAAATTAGAGACAAAAAATTGAGTTTGAGAGGTCCATTAAATAGTATCATATGTGTTATGTCATTTGAGCGTGTGACTCATACGACCCGAAATGGAACCGTTCTGGCCACCGGTTTTTGGATTGATAGTTCGGCCATTTAATTCGAACAGGTCTGATAATAAAAATTTTAAAAATAAAAAAAACAACCAAACACCATTGAACAGATCAACGGTTCAACCACTCGGATCAATGGGTCGTTGTCCGATTCAACAATTTTTGGCTATGAACCAAGATTAGGATAAAATGGAATTGGTTGCTTGGATGGCCGATTAAAAAATAAAAAATAGCCAAAAACCATTGAACAGGTCAACGGGTCAATGATTTGACTATTTAGATCAATGGGCCATTGACCGATTCAATAATTTTTAACTAAAGACCGAGTCAACGGGTCGACAGATCTATGGTTCCATTCCAACCCCTACGAAGGAGGACCCGTCCGCTAGTTTGATATTAAGAAAAGATGCTGTTGTAATTTAGTATAAAAGGAATGAAATTGAAATTAAAAGGGAATTTTCATCTTATAGTAGAAGCCAAGGAATAGTATCTGCTGAAAAGAGTTAAGCAACATTTGATGAGCAGTATTTAATATTAGAATAGATGCTGTTGGCATTTGGCATAGGAAATGAAATTGGATGAAAAAAAAGGAAAATTTAATTTTACACGAAAAGTTTTAAAAGGAAACAAACATAAAGATGGACTTAAACTACAAAAATAAGCTTGAGGTGACATCAATCAAGTGACCGAACAACAACCTTTAAGGTGTGTGTTCTGACTTCACTAAGCAATTCATTAAGCTAATTCAGCAGTTACCAAACAACCCTTAAGTGTGTATTGCGACTTTTGAAACTTGAGGGTATGATTTATCTTCAGTATCAATAATGTCAATTGCTAATAACCACAATTGAGCCAGTTTTGTAGATCCAAAGTAACTGAATGATATAACCCTATGTCCCTGATTGAACCACCTCAGAGAGAAAACCAGAACCCTATATTTTGAAGACCACATACCTTAAACATGAATGGTTTATTTATAATTGGCCTATTCAACCAGAAGGTTTCAGGGCTGTAATTAGGTAAGATCGAATTGGATGTACCTGCATTCAAATTTGAATGTTAATATTCATATTTGAATCTAATCTTATCCATCGGATTTGGATATTGAATGAAAACTGATTATATTATTATATATTTTTTATAGATTTTCGTTTTAACTCTTATTTTGCCAATAAATACAGTTAATATAAATTTTATGTAAGCTTAGATATTAGGGGGGATCAATATACTCAATCCAGAATCACCTAAACTGTTTCAAATTTGAATTCAAATTCAGACAAATGGATATCTTTTGTAACCTTAAGCTGGTGGAACCATGAGACAACCTGTGGTTAATCTAAATTACATCACAGAGTTGATTTCAGACCCCACAATGACATTATGTACTTTTTGAGTTATAAATGTTTGTACATGCATGTTTGTTACCTCTGCACCAACGTTACCATGTAAGGTTGCTTTCATATTGATTTCTGACCCAAGAGCTCCCCCAAGTCCTAAGTCTTAAATGTGGATCATCATGTGTGGGTCTCTTTCTCCATAAGCAAGCTTTTAGTGCAATCAAAATCACTTGGTTACAAGATTGTAGACTTGGACGATGATGTTAATTATTGATCTCTTCACAGTAATGGTGATGTCCTGGTGGCCACAAGACTTCAATAATCCTCTCTTCACCAAATACCCCCTCCCCCCAAAAAGAAAGAAAGAAAAGAAAAAGCAAAAAAAAAAAAATATTTCTGCTATTAGGTTCTTTTCATATCCACTTTTTGAAGGATCTATTCGTTTTTTTCTTTTCTTTTTTTTTTTTGAGAGGGGAAAAATTTGGTCAATAGGTTTTTGGTTTCTATTGATCAAGATACTCATATTCTTTTTTCAGATTTATGTAGGGTCACTACAAGAAAAACCAACTAAGCCGACGATTTAAAAAAACATCGGCTTAGATGTGTCTAGGCCGGCGTTTTTAACAATATTGTCGTCTATTAGTTAAATAAAGCAAAAGGCCAATTTGGATTGGCGGTTTTATAAATTAAATCGGCAGTTTTTATTCTAAACCAGTCATAACCCAATGCGGAATCTGCAGTACTACATGCCTTAGATTTGGAGTTCCCCCTTCGAGCTGAGTATCCTATTCCTATTCTTGGAGTTTCCTAATCGATTTGGATTTACACATTCCGAGTTCGTCTCTTCCCTTCTTCTTCCCCTCCTCTTCTAGTTTCTTAATAAGCACAAACTTTGAGTTCCCCTTAATCCCAAAGCTTCAGGGTTTTGAATTCTTCGATAATAAATAGTGATGTGGCGTAATCCGGCTACTTCCTACTGGAGGTGACTTGGCTTCCAACGACGACGAGAATGGGTTCCTGAAAGAGAGAAGTTCAGAGATCCCGGGGTGGCTCACTCGGCGTGGATACTCCGATGGCTAACTTAGAATACAGTGATAGTGGAGAACTTGAAGATGATAACAGTGAGAGCTCAGAGAGAAGAGATTTCACACAACAATAATAGTGCGGGGTCTTTTATACACTGAATCAGGTGGGTAGGTGGAACGGTCATTGAACCCCTGTTACGATGGGACCTGTCGTGTGTTAGGTGGTTGAAGCTTCGTCAAGCGGTAATACTGTCACTTCCCGCCAGAACGGGGAGTTGGTGAACTAATGTTACCGTTATAAGTACGGTCCTGCGGGGTTCAGGGATGGGGGTGTATTCCTCGAGGTGACCATGCGGAAATTTGTACGGTAGATAAGCTACTTGCAGGATACTGGGCTGCTCTGTAGCGAGCTAATGAGTAGCGAGCTTCTTGAGCTCACGCATTGGTCTGCCCTTTGCAAACGCTGAAGTGTCTTTGGGCCGAGGTGATCCCAATTCGGAGTACTAGCATACCCGAGCTCATTTTATACCAAGTTGGCTTGTGCCAAGTTGTCACTTGCGTCGAGTCACGTACACGCGTCGTCTGTCTATGAGGTCGGGCCAAATCACCCTTCATCAATTGTCCCTCACTCCTCGAGCTAGGGGTCCTGACCTGGTGCGGGGAGTTCATGATGTGACAAGTGGATTTGGCTCAGAGTTTAGAATGATGTGGGATAGGCCGCGTGCGATTCACGTGCAGACGTCAGGTGATCTTATAGGCTCTACAGATGCCAAAAAACGCACTAAATTGATTTCGGTCTCGAGGGTCGTGTAGCTGGTTTTCTTAGGAGCCGTCGGATCGCTTTAATCTTGATCGCTGCTTTCTCGACACAGTGGCTATAAATAGTGTCACTTGAGACCCATTTTCCTTTGCCACAAATCCATCAGCTCTTGTCTTGAAGTCGTGCTTGCTTCTTCAGGTTGGGTTTTCCCAGTTCGTCGTTCCTTCAACCATGACTTTGGACCGACTTCAGGCTCTAGTTCACCAGTACCACCTCCCGAGGGAGTTCTCCTACAACCTTCCTCGTGGTAACTTCCCTTGGGAGCACGATCATAACGAGATCGTGGTTTTTGAAGAACAGCTCGCGGCTGGTCTTCGTCTTCCATTACACCCATTGATCACCGAGGTCCTAAAGTCCTTTAATATAACCATAGATCAGTTACACCCGAACTCTGTTCGTAATGTGGTAGGGACCATTTCTCTCTTTTACGAGTACTGTCTTCCCCTTGACCTCGATACCTTTTCCAATATCCTGTCTATCAAGAAAAACTCCTCCTACATTCTTCCCGAGCACAGGAGAACCTACTACCTGTCCCCTCGCCCGGGGTACAAGCTATTGCACAAACTTCCTAACAAGATTCCAGCCTGGAAACGGGGTTACTTTGTAGTTCGTAACCCCGAGGGGTGGCCCTTTTCGACCCAATGGAGGCCGGCAGTCTAGGTACCCGGTGTTAGGCTGGACCTGAAGACAAGAGAGACACTTAAGTCTTGGGCGGAGCTTGGCTTCCTTTGCTCGGACTACCTTTTTGAAGATAAGCTTGTGCAGGCAGACTTGAGTCTTGGTAGGTCGTATTGGGTTTTTACTTTCTTAAGATCTTGATTAGTTCGTGACTAATCTTACCTTTTATTTTTGGCAGCTACCATGCCGGTCAATGCTGAAAGTCTTTTGAGGAGCTCCCATAAGGGGAGAAAGAAGGGCGCCAAGAGACCACGTCCGGAGGCCGAACAATCACCCGAGGTCATAATCGTGGAACCGTCTTCCGTACCTCGGGAGGAGGCCTAGTCTGCTACACCTGAGAGAACTTCAGTTGAGGTCCAACACGAGGAAGTTCGGTCCCAAGAGCCAGGGAGTTTGTCCATACTTGTGGATGGACCAGAAGGCTACCTTCCAGCTATGAAGGATAGCATCATGGATCATGCCAAAGCCATGTGTAAAAGTTGGGAAGCTATCTTCGAAGATGAAGTCTCGAAGTGGGCCGAGCTGGCTCCGGGCGCTCTCTTGGGATTAGTTGCCAGCCACTGTATGGTGGTGAAACTTCTACCTTTCCTCTCTCCCTTTTTTTTTTGATTTCGGCTTTCTTATTTGCAGGTTAACTCTGCTGGTTAGGTGTTGGCTTGCCAAGCGGCAATCCGTACGAAGGAAGCTATCGACGCCAGGACGCAGATGTAGAGTCTCCACCGTGACCTGAACCATGCTCGGGGTGAGGCGCTCAGAGTCAAGATGGGGGTTGAGGCCCAGAAGGAGCTTATCCTAACTCAGGAGAGGCAGATTTCCTCACTGAACGAGGAGAAAGCGCGTCTGGAGCAGAAGATCGCAGACCTCAAGGCTTTTATCCCGCAGGAGAGGGTCAAGGTCGTTGAGAGCTTCAAGGAGTCCGCGGAATTCGAGGCTTTGCAAGTTGAATACAGATCGGACTCCCATCGTGTAGGGTTTAAGTTGTGTCGTTATTTAGTTCGTCAGAAGTTTCCCGACCTTGATTTTGATGGGATCACAATGGCGGACTTGGACCCTGAAGTAGCTAGGGCGGCGGATGCAGAGCCCGACTCTTCGGGGGAGGATGGCGACAATGAGGTCGAGGTGGTGGACCCTTCTAAGTGATGGCTCCTTTCTTTCTTTCTGAACTGTGGATGTACTGTCCTGAGCCTTTGAGCTTGGGTAAAAATTCTTGTATCTGAACCCTCTTTTGTTAATGAAATATAGTTTCTTTTGAGTATTTATGAGTGCAAAAAATACTTCTAAGTGTGAGTGGACTCCGAGCTGGACAATTTAACGTATAGGTTGTCTGAGCCATTGAGCTACCGAGCCAGTAATGAGTAAGGATAACCGAAAGTGAAGTTGTGTCTCTTCGGGCTGTGTGGGTTACCCCGGACTATCGGGCTACCAAGCTGAGTAAGAGAAACAGGGGTGGAATAGACACCGTAAGGTTCATACCCGAGCTGTCTTTTTCTTGGGTTAGAGATAACCAAGTTTTTTGTAGCGCCCATGTCCTTGTCAGTTTGGCATTTTGTGGCCCTTAGGCTTGGAGAGGGACCCATAGTTCGCTCCTGGATTTCACTTAGGCCGAGGTGGCGATTGGGGTCTTCTTGTGGCCCTTAGGCTTAGGGAGGGACCCGTAGTCCACTCCTGGATTTAGTTGCTCCTTGGAGACTTGTCAAGAACTAAATGTCAGAGGACCCGGGATACTAACCTGGCGGGGTCGCTCCGATGGCTAAGTTAGTACTCTCATATTAGATTCTGGGCTTAGAAATCACAATCTGAGAGTTAGAGCATGCTTACTTGTTTTTGGGGCTGATGCTTTCTTGATTCGCAATCAGAGATAGTACCGCCTTAGGTTGTCGATGTTCCATGCGCGGGGCACTTTCTTTTCTTCTAGGGTTTTGATTTCGTACGTGCCTTCTCCTAGTATCCGCTTCACTCAGTAAGGACCTTCCTAGTTTGGCCCGAGCTTGCCTACACCGGACTCGGGCACCATAACCTTCTAGAGGACTAGGTCTCCAACGCAGAAGTATCGCTTTCTGACTCGAGTGTTATAATATCAGGCTACTTTTTGCTGGTAAGCTGCGGTCCGAATGTATGCAAGGTCTCGTACTTCTTTTATTAGGTTGAGGTTGGTGCGGAGCTCGTCATTATTTCCTTCTTCGTCATAGGCTTCTAGACGTAGTGTGGGTACCTCGATTTCAGATGGAATTACTGCTTTCGTGCCATAGGTGAGGTTGAAGGGGGTTTCTCCTGTGGCGGTCTTGGCGGTAGTTCGGTAGGCCCATAGTACGTTGGGCAATTCTTCTATCCATAGCCCCTTAGCTCGAGATAAACGAGCTTTCAGTCCGTGGAGTATAGCTCTGTTCGTGATTTCTGTCTGCCCGTTCGCTTGGGGGTGTGCTACCGAAGTGAAGTTCTGTTGTATCCCCATTTCCGTACACCAGTTCTGGAACTTGATATCTTCAAACTGCTTACCATTGTCAGAAATGAGCACTCCTGGCAGTCCAAAGCGGCATACTATGTTCTTCCAAAATAAGTTCTGCACGGTTCGAGTCGTGATTGCTACTAGGGGTTCCGCTTCTACCCACTTTGTGAAGTAATCTACTGCTACTACTAAGAATTTCCTCTGTCCTGTCACTGGCAGGAATGGTCCAAGGATGTCGATTCCCCACTGTGCGAAGGGTCATGGGCTGGTGAGGTACTTCAGGTCGGCAGCAGGTCGATGATGGATATTGGCGTACCTCTGACATTTGTCGCATTTCTTGACGAGCTCGAGTGCGTCTGCCTTCACTGTGGGCCAGTAGTATCCTTCCCGTAGTGTTTTTTGTGCGAGAGCCCTGCCCCCCAAGTGTCCGCCGCATAGGCCTTCATGGGTGTCATGGAGAATGAGCTCAACTTCTAATGGTCGCAAACAGCGCAAGTAGGGGAGTGTGTAGGATCTTCAGTACAATCGTTTGTCTATCATGACATACTTGGCCGCCTATCGTTCTATCCTTTTGGCTGCGTTGCGATCTGCAGGTCGGGTTCCATGAAGTAGGTAGCCCGTTTGTGGGTCGGTCCAGCTTGGTTCAACTTGTGTAACAGGAGCGACCTCTTCTGCCTCCCTGAGAATGCTGGGTCGAGGCAAGTTCTCTATGTGCATGGTCCTCATAGTGTTATTCCTTGTGCCGGCTAACCGGGATAGTGCATCGGCCTCAGCATTCTCAGACCTTGGAATTTGCCTGATAAAATAAGACTGCAAGCCTTGTAGGATTTCTTTGGCTTTGGTAAATAGGCGGCCATGGCAGGATCGCGGGCTTCGTAGTCTCTGGTGACCTGATTGACCTCGAGCTGGGAGTCACTGCAGATGATGATGTGCTTTTCTTGCACTTCTTTCGCTAATGTGAGTCCAGCTAGTAGTGCCTTGTACTCAGCTTCGTTGTTGGATGCCGCAAACTCGAACCGAAGTGCATACTCTAGTTTTACCCCGCTTGGTCCATTCAGTATGGCACCGGCTCCGCTTCCTTGTTGGTTGGACGAGCCGTCCACATGAAGGATCCAGGGTTCTTCGTCCCATGTTGGCTTTGCTTTAACCAAGATCGGTGCCGTGCTGGTTGAAGCCTCTTCCCCGTGTCTGATGTTTGTTAGTTCGGGGATTGCGGTGCTGAAGGTACACTTTGCTATGAAGTCGGCCAAGATTTGGGCCTTAATTGCCGTTCGAGGCTCGTATTGGAGGTCATACTCACTAAGTTCGATGGCCCACTTCGTCAGTCTGTCAGATACCTCGGGCTTGAGTAAGACTTGTCTTAGAGGCTTGTTTGTGAGGACTACGATAGTGTGGGCTTGGAAATACGGGCAAAGCTTCCGAGCTGTTGTGACCAGTGCATACACCAGCTTCTCAATCTCTAGGTACCTGGTTTCCGTGTCCTGCAAAACTTTACTCACATAGTAGATAGGTCATTGGACCCGATCTACTTCTTTTATTAGTACCGAGCTGACTACCTCATCCCTCGTGGAGAGGTACAACTTTAAAATATCGCCCTCTTTGGGTCGGGTCAGAACCAGGATACTAACTAGGTATTTCTTTAGCTTGTCGAAGGCGAGCTGGCACTCTTTAGTCCACTCGAAGTCTTTACTTTTCTTGATTGCCTTAAAAAAGGGAAGGCAGCGATCTGCCGACTTGGACATGAAGCGGCTTAAGGCAGCCATGCGGCCATTCAGCCTTTGAACCTCTTTCAACTTGCGAGGTGGCTTCATTTCTAGGATAACCTTGACTTTTTCGGGGTTCGCCTCGATTCCACGTTGGTTAACTATGTAACCCAGGAATTTACCCGAGGTGACACCAAAGATACACTTACTAGGACTCAACCTCATATTATACTTATGCAGGATTTTAAAAACACATTGCAAGTCACTTATTAAACAGTCTGAAAATCGGGTTTTGACGACCATGTCGTCTACATAGCACTCAACCTTCTCCGATCAACGACTCAAAAAGTTTGTTAACAAGTCTTTGAAAGGTTGCCCCGACATTTTCAAACCGAAGGGCATAACCTTATAACAGTACAGGCCTAGCTTGGTTATAAACATTGTCTTTTCCTCGTCAGAGGGGTCCATCTTGATCTGATTGTAGCCCGAGTATGCATCCAGAAAACTTAGCAATTCGTGCCTTGAGGTCGCATCCACTAGATGGTCAATCTTAGGGAGAGGGAAACAATCCTTTGGGCATGCTCGATTCAGGTCGGTGTAATCGATGCACACGCGCCATTTACCATTGGCCTTTTTTACCAGAACGGGGATAGCCACCCAACTCGGGTAGTGGGGCTCCCTGATGAAATCGGCCGCGAGGAGTTTCCCAACCTCCTCATCGACTATCTTCCAGCGCTCCGGGGCTAGGTTGCGTTTTTTTCTGTCTAACTGCCCTGACTAAAGGATCAGTGTTCAACTTATGAGTTATAACCTTAGCATCTATGTCGGGAATTTCTGCCGCGGACCAGGCAAATACATCTAAATTTTCAAGTAGAAAGCTTACTAGCCGAGAGCGAAGGGGCTCTTCGATCGTGGTTCCAATTTGGAGAGTTATGGCTGGATCTTCCGCTGAGGTCAGAACGTGGATCGTCCCTTCAGTGGTTGTGGCTCGTTCCTCGAAGTATTCTGTAGGTTGCTCTAATTCGAGGACATCCGCCAGTTTGCCTTTTCCTTTGAGAGCAGCGACGTAACACTTTCGGGACTCGAGCTGATCACCTCGTGCCACTCCTACCCCGAAGTCTGTGGGGAACTTCATGGCTAGGTAGTAAGTAGATACCACCACGTGAAGCGTGTGAGTGACGGGCCGCCCTATAATGGTGTTGTACGGGGAGGGCGTCGCGACTACTAGGAAGGCATGCTCGAACCTCACGATGTTGGGCCACGTACCGATCTCCACAGGTAGGGAAACTCATCCGAGGGGTCTGACCTCTTCTCCACTGAAACTCACTAAAGGAGTACGGGCGGGCTGGAGGTCACTTTCCCGGAGCCGTAGCTTGTCGAAGGTGCTTTTGAACAGGATATTGGCCGAACTTCCCGAATCTACCAAGATGCGCCTGACTTCGAAGTCGTTGATCTTCATTCTTATGACCAACGCGTCGTCGTAGGGGTACTGAATCCCTCGTGCGTTGTCCTCGGTAAAGAATTTAGGGTCCCTAGTTCACGACCGCTTTGGTGGGTTCTGCTCTTCATGCTCTAGCTCGCGAGCCGAAGTCTTTCCTGCTGCCGTAGAACAGCCCGCAACAATCGACCTGCCGGTGATGGTATTGATTACCCCGCGAACGGGCCTATTGCTGGACTCAGGAGCATCTTTCTTTTGCTCCCCTCGCTGATCTGTCTGGCCTTTATTACTTCTTTGTACAAAGTTTCTCAGGTACCCGCGACGGATGAGCTCCTCAATCTCGTTGTGGAGGTTTTTATAGTTTTCAGTGCTATGACTGTGGTCTTTGTGGAAATGACAATATACATTTTTATTTCTATGGGTCAGGTCGCTTCTCAACCTGGGTGGCCACTTTACAAAGGAAGAGTCCTTTATGGCCATGAGAATTTCCCCACGCTTCGCGTTGAGGGGCGTGAAGCTCGTTCTTTCAACTGAGGGAGCTAGGCGGTGGAAATCTGACATGTTCCCCCTGACAGGGGACCTACTTTTCTTTCTCTTGCCGACTCCGTTGTTCGAGATGTGGTCTTCCCTCTTCCTCTTCTTTGATGGGGCTTCAGTCCGCTGGTTCATCTCTTCCTCAGTTCCGATGAACTGATCTGCGAGCTTAAGGAACTCTGTAATGTCCCTGGGCTTATTCTCCACCACATGCCATTTAAACTCTCTATGTGTAATCCCCTTTTTGGCTACCGCAAGTCTCACGGCTGGGTCTAAGTCTGGGATCAGCAGGCAAGTGTCGTTGAAGCATTTGATGTAGCTTCTGATTGACTTCCCTTCCTTCTGGACTATATTGAGAATGCTTTCTTGTGACCTCGGGCACTTCTTACTGGTGATGAAGTGTAATGTGAATAATTGTACGAGTTGCGCCCAACTTTTAATTGTTCCATGTGCGATGTTTCTATACCAAGTGCGGGCTACTCCTTTGAAAGTCATGGGGAAGGCAACGCACATGCAGGTCTCGTCAGCCCCGACGAGATGCATGTGGGATTGGAATGAATCTACGTGGTCATTGGGGTCAAAAGACCCGTCGTACTTGTCCAGGGGAGGGACCTTGAAGTTTGTTGGCATCAGGGAGGCCAGAAGCTCGGGGGATAGCGAAGAGGGTACAGAAAGGAGGGGAGCGGTTTTGGTGACCCTCGAGCTTACCCGTGCTTTACCTTTAGGCTGCTCAGGTCGGGTGAACGCTTCGGTGGGCTTTTGGCATTGCTCGAATGGTTCCGCAGCGGTGCTGCTGACCTTCGTACCGTCGGATGGTGCTTTGGTTGGGTGTGACTCGTATTGCCGGCTGTTGCAGGCCGAGAAGCCCTGCCTGGAGTCCTCGGCTAGGACTTCGAACCAATTTTTATCAAGAATGCCTTCAGGTTGCGAAGGTCGAGGTGGACTGATTCTGGTGGGTCGAGTATCTTTCGACCCGCTTACTTGGAGTGAGGTGGGAAGGACTTGTTTTTCTTTTCTGCCGTGAGATGAGGTCTGGGAGGTTTCCTCCCGGTCAGAGCGGCTGCTTTGGAGGCGAGGCTTGCTCGGGGTGATTGGGCACTGAGGTGGGGTAGGTTGTTGGTTCTACTGCAGCGGTGGAAACTACTGCTGGTACATGTGATGCAGAACTTGTTGTTGGTACTGCTGGAACTGTTGGACCTGCTGCATTTGGGCTTGCATAGTCGTACGCAGTATACTAGGTCATTTAGTTGGTTTTGTCCTGCTCCCAGGGGAACTACGAACGGTTCAACGGAGGTTGGGCCTACTACAAGAGGGAATGGGGCACTCACTGGCCCAAATGATTGAGGCATGGTAGGTGCTGGGATCCCATCCGCAGGAAGCGGTATGGTGAACTGGCCTACATAGACAGTTGGGGGCTGAAGTTTCCCCCCAGAGGTGTTCGTTTCCCTGAGTTGTCCGGCATTGCTGGAAGAAGCCATAGGTTTGGTTTCTGAGTTTTTCTAGGTGTTTAGAATGGGGATAAGAGGGCTTTTTGTAAGAGTTCCCACAGAAGACGCCAATTGATGTGGTGTAATCTGGCTACTCCCTATTGTAGGTGACCTGGCTTCCATCGATGACGAGAATGGGTTCTTGAAAGAGAAGAGTTCAGAGATCCTGGGGTGGCTCACCCGGTGTGGATACTCCGATGGCTAAGTTAGATCACAGTGATAGTGTAGAACTTGAAGATGATAACAGTGAGAGCTCAAAGAGTAGAGATTTCGCATAACAAAAATAGTAAAAAAAGAACATACCTCCACCCCAGGTGAGTGCGGGGTCTTTTATACACTAGCTCAGGTGGGTAGGTGGAACAGTCACTGAACCCCTATTACGATGGGACCTGTCGTGTGTTAGGTGGTTGAAGCGCCGTTAAGCGGTAATACTGTCACTTCCCGCTAGAACGGGGAGTTGGTGAACTAATGTTACCGTTATAAGTACGGTCCTGCGGGGTTCAGGGATGGGGGTGTATTCCTCAAGGTGGCCATGCAGAGATCTGTATGGTAGATAAGCTACTTGCAGGATACCGGGCTGCTCTGTAGCGGGCTAATGAGTAGCGAGCTTCTCGAGCTCGCGCTTTGGTCTGCCCTTGCGAACGCCGAAGTGTCTTTGGACCGAGGTGATGCCAGTTCGGAGTACTAGCATACCCGAGCTCGTTTTATACCGAGTTGGCTTGTGCCAAGTTGTCACTTGCATCTAGTCACATACACGCATCGTCTGTCTATGAGGTCGGGCCAAATCACCCTTCATCAAATAGAATTCTTATCGAAGAAAGAGAAGGGGTTAGCATCATCTTGAGTTGGAACAACCGATTGATATATTTCAATTGATTGGAAGATAAGTTTATTGAAGGAAAAAGCTACTCCATTCATTCCACTTCAACGGCACAACAAGGTATGGTGCATTCGTTACTTTTATGTTGATGGTATTTTATTAGCTAATAAGTCTAAAAGAGTTAAGGGAAATTTAATTTTTCTTTTGAGTTGTATGATGATTCTTTCAACCGTTCCTGATGATGCGCAATCCAGCCGATCTTAACTGTCAACGACCTTGCCTCTGACTGGAGCTACAGGGGCCTGAAACGGAGAAGATGAGGAAACTCCGGGGGGAACCTGGTGAGGTTCCTCCGAAGCTCAAGTTAGTATTCTCTCAAAGGCAAGATAAAACCAGATGGCGCAAAGTTCACATACCTTGTTCTTGGGGGGAAGGGAGCCTTTTATAACCACCTCATGCACTCACTCCTAAGCTTCTGTCAGGTCGGGTATGATTATCTCTGTGCTCATGCCAGTTCGGGTGTCATCACCTCTGCTGGACAGAACCGCCACTGCTCTCTTTGTCGGAGCTGTCTCTACAACTGGCGATGGCGGTGGCAGGTGGCGGTGGCAGGTGGCCGTTGAAGTGCAGCTATCAAGCGTCAGATCCCAAGTCAGTCAGGTGTGTCGCCCTTGGATACGGACCTCCTCGGTGTGGTATGGTACGATTGTTCAGTTCGGCGTCCTGGAGGCGAAGTGCTGGAGTGGTGAGCGAGGTGAAGTCTCGAGTGCGGATAGAGGAGTGTCTCGAACTGCCATGGGGCAGGCCAGTTCGGGTCGTTGCCTTGTGTGAGGCCCGGGCTCCTTGCAGGGACTTCAGGCTCCTTGTAGGGAGTTCGGGTTCCTAGTAGGGAGTTCGGACTGCTGGTTCCTCCTTTCGGTGCTCGCGCCTTGGGTGCGCTGTTGTGCCGAGCTTTTGCCTTTGCCACGTTGAGTGATTACGAGGTCGGGCCAAATCTTCCTTCATCAATTGCCCCCCACTCCTCGCGCTAAGGGACTTGGCCTGGCGCGGGGAGTTTGTGAGGTGGCAGGTGGATTTGTCCCGTACTTCGAACTGGTTTGACTGGTGGTGTGAAGTGCGCATTTCGTCAGGGTTTTTCTAGGTTTTCTCGAGCGCCAAAAAGATGGGAAATGCGCTAATCTGTCTATGAATGCTGACGGACGAGATGGCGCACATTTATTTCAAAATTCAAAAAAAGCACGCCGCTAGGAGTCGTGTCAGCGGGCAGCTTTTGCCGTTGCCACCTTTTAGTTTCAGAAAGATGTGCGGCCAATCACGTCTCGGTCTCAGGAGACGTGCGGCCAGTCACGTCTCGGTCATTGGAGATGTGCGGTCAGCGTGACTACAGGCCGTTGGATTGTCTTTGATTTGAGCCGTTGATTCTAGGTTACTGCGGGTATAAATAGTGGGGGACCCCAGTCACTGTCACTATCCTGCGTTTTGCTTCTTGAGCTCGCGTCTCAATTTCAGTTCGCGTCCCAACTTCTAGCTCGCGTTCACGTTCCCGTAGTCCGTTTGCTTCTTTCCGGGTGCGTACTTTCCTGTAATCCTTACTCCTTCCAATGTCTAGCTCGGATAGCTCAAACAGTTCTTCAAGGGGGTTAGATGCAGGTTCTACGAACCGAGCTACATCCCTCGATAGTCCTAGTGACCTTGAGGTAGAACTCAAGGAAGAATTCAAACCCGTAGGTCGAGTTGCCTCGGGTAGTTTGGCGTCCTCCTCTCGTTGAGGTCGGACGTTGGATAAGTTTGGGCCTTCGACCATGACTCTCGAGGGGATTCATTCCCTTATCACCCAGTTCAACTTGCCTAGGGAGTACACCTACTTCATACCTTTGGGCAGTTTTCCTTGGGAACACGGTCCTGATGAGATCGTGATATTCCAGGAGCAGCTCGCTGCTGGGTTGCGCCTTCCTTTCCACCCCCTCATTGTCGAGGTAATGAACCACTTCGGTGTTACAGTTGGCCAGCTTCACCCAAACTCTATTCGTAACTTGGTGGGGACAATCTCCCTATTTTGCGAACATGTCTTGCCTTTAGACTTGGAGATCTTCTCCTCCATTTTAGTGCTTAGGAAACAAGCGGGTCCCCTTCCCGGGCGTAGGCGGGCGTATTATTTGTCTCCTCGCCCGGGTTTTAAGCTTCTACACGAACTTCCCAACAAGGTCCCGACGTGGAAACGGGACTACTTCGGGGTGTGAAGTGAATTGAGGTGGTCGTTCCAAACCAGGTGGGGAATGGCTGCCCCTGACGCCGGTATTACGCTTGATAAGGAGACGATGAAGGGTCTCCGGCAATGGGCACGGCTTGGGCTAAAATGCCATCAGCATCTGACGGAGGCCAAGCTCATTGCGGCCGGTTTGAGTTCGGGTAGGTTCCTTACTCGGAGGTATTTTGTTTTGCTCTATTCTTTCATTTTTTCTTATGCCGAACTCTTTTTGCAGGTGTGGTGGACTCAGAAAGGACTCATGGTGGGCACCTGTTTCACGACATGAAGAGGAGGAAGCGAGTTGCCAAACGAACTCGTGTCGAGCTGCCTCGAGATGTGGAGCCCGAGGTACCAGACTACCTGTCAGAGGATCCACCCAGGGAGCCCGAGATGGCTCCTCCAATGCAAGAAGCGGCAGGGGCCCCTTATCCCGAGACTACTTACACGAGGGCTCCCGCTTACTCTGGTGCTCTCGCTTACTCTGGGTCTGCTTATACGCGAGCTGGGCCCTCAGGCTCGGGAGCCCAAGGGGAATTCAGGAGCGTGTTGTCACCAAACCACGCTCTTCAGAAGAGTAGGGAGGCCATTTACCTAGAGGAGGTCGCGGCGTGGACCGATCTTCCTTTGAACCAGGTGGCCTGTCGTGCTGCCACTCATGCCATGGTGGTAAGTCAGATTTCTTGTCGGGCTTTTTGCTTTTATCCCTCTTGTTGTCGTTCTTTTAATCACTTGTTCTTTCCTTTTGGTAAGTGAACTTTTCTATCCATGCCTTGGCGACCCAGGTGGAAAGGAGCTCGAGGCAGGCGCGAGCTGCTGAAGAGGCTTTCTGTGCTGCCAAGGCGACTTCCCGAGCTGTTGAGGTGGCTGCTCGCACTGCTGAGGCGGCTGCTCGCGCTGCACAGACCAGGCAGGCGAGGTCTCAGAGAGATGCCGAGGCCATGGGAGTTGTGGTGAAGCACATGGCGGACCTGAGGCTGGATTTGCAGCATCAGGTTTAATACCTTCAGGAGGATATTAAGGAGAGGACGCAGATCTTTTCTCAAGGCATCGAAGATGCCAAGAAGAAGGCCGTCGATGAGTACATCGCCTCGCCGCGCTTCGATGACCTGATGGTGGACTCATACAGAAGGGGTTTTAAACTAAGCCGGTGGATGATCCGGAATACGTACCCCGAGCTCGACATTAGTGCCATATCCCCTTCGCGCATTACTCAGGAGATGGCCAGCGTCGCTGATGGTGAGCCGGATTCCGAGGGTGAAGCAGGACCTTCGGGTATCGTTGAAGTGCTTTATGATGATGAAGAAGTAGCCCTAGGCTTGTAAAATGTAATTCCTTTTTTTTTTAAATGTACACAAAGTATTTTGCAATGGAATGATTTTCTTTTGATCAAGTGTTGGTCTTTCTCTCCTCCGAACTGGCCGTATTGTCGAACTGACCATATGCCGATGACCCTACTAGTTCGTTTGTTGGTACTTTGCCTGGGCTTTTAGTTTGCATCTTTTGCCTTTGCTTGCCCATGTCGGGGTCCTTGTTAGTTTGGCATCCTAGCCCTTTGGCTCTGGTAGTGACTTAGTCCACTTCACTTGGTGATCTATAGGTAGTATCGTCTCAAGTTAACAATGTTCCAAGCTCGGGGTACTTGTTTTCCCTCTAAAGTTTTGAGCTCGTATGCCCCCCCCGAGCGCTCTCTTTACTCGGTAGGGCCCTTCCCAATTCGGTCCAAGTTTGCCCACGCCGGGCTCGGGTGCCATGATCTTTCGGAGAACCAAGTCGCCGACGCGGAAGTTCCGCTTTTTTACTCTAGCGTTGTAGTACCAAGCTACCTTTTGCTGGTAAGCTGCGGTTCAGATGTATGCGAGGTCTCTTACCTCATCCAGTAGGTCAAGGTTGGTACGCAACTCATCTCCGTTTGTTTGATCGTCGTATGCTTCTAGTCATAGTGTAGGTATTTTGATCTCCGCCGGGATTACTGCTTCAATGCCATAGGTGAGGTTAAAGGGGGTTTCTCGTGTGGCGGTTTTTTCTGTGGTTCGGTGAGCCCATAGAACACTTGGTAGCTCGTCCGCCCACAACCCTTTAGCTCGATCTAGTCATGCTTTCAGTCCGCGGAGGATAGCTCTGTTCATTACTTATGTCTGACCGTTTGCCTGTGGATGTGCGACCGATGTGAAGTTCTGCCGAATTCCCATATCTTGGCACCATTCCTGAAACTTGATATCCTTGAATTGCTTGCCATTGTCGGAGATTAGTACCCGAGGTAACCCAAATCGACATACTATGTTCAACTTCTATCCACTTTGTGAAATAATCTACCTCCACCACTAGGAATTTCCTCCCACTTGTTGTTGGCGGGAATGGCCCCAGGGGGTCGATGCCCCATTGCGTGAAGGGCCATGGACTGGTGAGGTACTTGAGGTTGGCGGCAGGCTGATGGTGGATATTGGCATGTTTCTGACACTTGTCGCATTTTTTGACGAGCTCGACGGCCTCAGCCTTCATCGTTGGCCAGTAGTATCCTTGTTGAAGTGCCTTTTGGGCGAGGGCTCTGCCCCCCAAGTGTCCACCGCACAGACCTTCATGAGTGTCGCGGAGTACGAGCTTGGCTTCGGCAGGTCGCAAGCAACGCAGGTAGGGGAGCGTGTAGGACCGCCGGTACAACCGTTCGTCTATTATGATGTATTTAGCTGTCTGGTGCTGCACTCTCCTAGCTGCATTGCTGTCCGCAGGGAGGGTTCCGTCTAGCAAGAAGCTCGCGAGTGGGTCAATCCAGCTCGGCTCTACTTCAAGGACGGGAGCGACCTCCTCTGCCCCACTGAGAATGCTAGGCCGAGGTAAGTCCTCTATGTACACGGTTCTCATGGTGTTGTGACTCGTGCTGGCTAACCGGGACAAGGCGTCGGCCTCAGTGTTCTCTGACCTCGGGATTTGCCTGATGAAGTGTGACTGGAAGTTGAGTAGAGCCTCCTTTACTTTTGCCAAGTATGCGATCATAGTGAGCTCGCGTGCTTCGTATTCGCCCGTAACCTGGTTGATCACGAGCTGGGAATCGCTGCAGATAACTATGTGTTTTGCTTTTACCTTTTGCACTAGGTTCAGCCCGGCTATCAGTGCCTCATACTCCGCCTCGTTGTTAGATGCCGCGAACTCAAAGCGTAGTGCGTATTCCAATTTCGTGCCACCCGGGCCGCACAACACTATTCCAGCCCCGCTGCCTTGCTGGTTCGAGGAGCCATCTACATGAAGGATCCAAGTCTCCTCATCCCAGTTCGCGTTTGTTCTAACCAAGAGAGATGCCACATTGGCTGCTACTTCACGGGGTTCAGACTCTATTGGCTTGGGAGCTCCGGCCTCACTCAAACTGGGGATCTCGGGCTCAACTGGCATGGGGACCTCGAGGCTGAACGTGCACTCGGCGATAAAATCTGCTAAGGCTTGGGCCTTAATAGTAGTTCGCGGCTTATACTGGAGGTCGTACTCCCTGAGCTCGATGGCCCACTTCGTTAGCCGATCGGAAACCTCGGGCTTGAGTAAGACTTGCCTCAGAGGTTTGTCAGTCAAGACGATGACGGTGTGGGCTTGGAAATATGGGCATAGTTTCCGAGCTGCAATTACCAGTGCGTATGCTAGCTTTTCTATCTTCGGGTATCTCGTCTCTGCTCCCTGCAGAATTTTACTGACGTAATAGACGGGCCACTGGACCCGATCTACTTCTTTTATTAGTACCGAACCGACCACCTCGTCGCTTGCCGAGAGGTACAGTTCTAAGACCTCGCCCTCCTCGGGTCTGGCTAAGACTGACACACTAGCGAGGTAGCTTTTTAGCTCGTCAAACGCGAGCTGACAGTCTCAGGTCCATTCGAACCCTTTGCCTTTGATCGCCTTAAAGAACGGTAGACAGCTGTCTGCCGATTTGGACATGAAGCGGCTTAGAGCAGCTATGCGGCCGTTTAGCCTTTGAACATCTTTTACTTTTCAGGGTGGTCTCATATCTAGGATGACCTTTATCTTGTCTGGGTTGGCCTCAATGCCGCGCCAGTTGACAATGTACCCTAGGAATACCCGAGGTGACACCGAAGACACATTTGTTTGGCTTCAGTTTCATGCTAAATTGACGCAGAATTTGGAAGACAGAATCTAAGTCTTGTATTGATTCCTGTGAAAACTGCATCTTGACGACCATGTCGTCTACATAACATTCTACTTTCGTGCCAATTAAGGGCCGAAACAACTTATTCACAAGTCTTTGGAAGGTCGCCCTAGCGTTCTTCAATCCAAAGGGCATGACCTTGTAGCAGTACAGGCCGAACTCGGCAATGAAGCTGGTTTTTTCCTCATTGGACTGGTCCATCCTGATTTGGTTGTAACCTGGGTAGGCGTCCAAGAAGCTTAGCAGCTCATGTCCCGAGGTCGCGTCCACTAGGCGGTCAATTCTGGGGAGGGGGAAGCAGTCTTTTGGGCAAGCTCGGTTCACGTCGGTGTAGTCGACGCACATGCGCCACTTGTCGTTTGCCTTTTTAACCAGCACTGGGTTGGCTACCCAGCTCGGGTAATGAACCTCCCTTATGAAGTCCGTTGCGAGGAGCTTTTCGACCTCCTCGTCGACCACCCTCTAGCATTCCGGGGCTAAGTTGCGTTTCTTCTATCTAATGGGTCTGACTACAAGGTCAGTATTGAGTTTGTGAGTTATAAGGTTGTGGTCAATACCAGGCATATCGGCCGCAGACCATGCAAAATTGTCTAAATTTTGAAGTAAGAAACTCACCAGTTCGGTTCGTAGAGGCTCCTTGACGGAAGCACCGATCTGTAGCGTTCGAGCCGGGTCTATAGCCGAAGTCGGGATTGTGACCGTTTCCTCTATGGGCGAAGCTCGTTCCTTGCCCTGTTCTGTAGGCCGCTCCAGCTCGAGGTCATCGATCGCCTTGGTCTTTCCTTTCAGGGCGGCAACATAACACTTGCGGGACTCAAGCTGGTCGCCCCGCGCTACCCCCACACCGAAGTCTGTAGGGAACTTCATTGCCAAATAGTAGGTGGAGACCACTGCCCGTAGGACATGCGTAATTGGCTGCCCTATTATGGCATTGTATGGGGAGGGGGTCGCGACCACCAGGAAATCGTGGTTGAGTCTCACCGCACAAGGCCATGTGCCAACTTCCACAGGCATTATTATTTTCCCAAGGGGTCTGACTTCCTCTCCGCTGAAGCCCACCAGAGGAGTGTTCGCGGGCTTCAACTCGCTTCTCTGCAACTGAAGTTGGTCAAATGCCGACTTGAAGATGATGTCCACCGAGCTATCTGAATCCACAAGTACGTGCCTGACTTCGAAGTCGTTGATCCGTAGTTTTATGACAAGCGCGTCATCGTGGGGGTAGTGGACACCTTGCGCGTCGTCTTCCGTGAAGAAGATTGGTTCTTCCATCTTCGGTCTCTTTGGAGGGTTCTGCTCTTCTCGGGTTGCCTCGCGAACTGACGTCTGGGCCACCGCCGAAGTACAACCTGCTACCACCGAACCTCCCACTATTACGTGGATGGTTCCCCGAACTGGCCTCTCTTCTAGAGGCTGTCTTTGCGATGGTTCGGCTGGCCTGTTGCTGGATTCTGGAGCATCCTTACTGTGCTCCCCTTGCCGGCATGTCTTATTATTATTATTATTATTATTATTGTTGTTGTTGTTGTTATTATTATTATTATTATTATTATTATTATTATTATTATTATTATTATTATTATGCTGTACAAAATTTCTCAAGTATCCACAACGAATGAGTCCCTCTATCTCGTCCCGGAGATTATTACACTGCTCGGTACTATGACCATGATCTCTATGGAAACTACAGTATAAAGTTTTATTTCTCTCGTTTGGGTTCCCCTTTAGGCGAGGTGGCCATTTGACGTATGGGGCATCTTTGATCGTCATCAAGATCTCAGTCCACCTTGTGTTTAAGGGTGTGTAGTTCGTCCGAGCTGCTAAGGGAGCTCGGGACGGCTGGCTTGGCTTCGCCTCCCGAGCCGGGTTTCTTCTGTCACCTGGGTTGGAGGGTTCACCTTCTCTTTTCCTTTTCTTGACCCCGCCTTCAGTCCTTTGGTTGATGTCTTCCTTTGTTCTCATGAACTTGTCCGCGAGCTTGAGGAATTCGGCCACGGTCGCGGGCTGGCTGGCTACCATGTGCCATTTGAACTCCTTGTGCATTACTCCTCTCTTGGCCGCCGCGAGCTGTACCGCGAGGTCCAGTCGCGGTATCTGCAAGCACGCGTCATTGAACCGCTTGATGTAGCCCCGGATGGACTCTCCTTCCCTCTGAACCACTTTGAAGATGCTTTCCTCGGTTCTGGGGCACTGCTTGCTGGTAACGAAGTGTGCGGTGAAGACCAGCACGAACTGGGTCCAGCAACTTATTGACTTGGGGGCTAGGTTCCTGTACCAGGTGCGGGCCACCCCCCCAAAAGTGGTAGTGAAGGCCACGCACATGCACGACTCACTGGCCCTTACCGGGTGCATTTGGGATTGGAAGGCATCGATGTGGTCGCTGGGGTCGAAGGACCCATCATACTTGTCTAAAGGGGGGAGTTTGAAGTCTCTAGGCATGGGGACTGCAAGAAGTTCTGATGAGAGAGGGGAAGGAACTGAGAGAATAGGGACAGCTTTTACCTCGTCCGAGCTTGTCTCTTCTTTACCTCTGAGCTCGGGCAGGACACGTGTGGCAGTTCGACGACTTCGCCGGCACCTTCGTTATTGAGTGGGCCTGGTATTGGAGCTACTGGCCTCTGTCTTGCTAAGCTCGATGGGCCCGGAATGTTGGTAGTCTGCTGCTAGGGCGTTGAATCGGTTCTCTGTGAGCGGGAACTCAGGCTTGGAGTGCCGAGGTGCTGACTTTGCGGGCGAGGTTCCTGACCCGCCTGCGAGCTGCGAGGCGGAGGTGATTTTTCTTTCCCTTCGACCTGGGCATGAGGCCTGGCTGTTAGGGAGGTTCTGAAGTTGGGAGGCTTCTCCTCGGTGAGGGTGTCCACCCTGAGGGAAAGCCTTAACCGGCTTCGGAACAGGGTGCCGAGGTGGAAGCAGTAATTGGTTCAGGGGCAGTTGGGGGAACTGTTGCTGATAGTGATGTTGAGAGAGGTGGTGCAGTACTTGGTGCTGTTGGAGTTGATGCTGTTGGAATTGTTTCATTTGGGCTTGCATTGCTCGCATGCATTGCATCAGCTCATCAAACTAGTTTTGGCTGGTCGCCAGGGGGACAGCAGTTGGTTCAGTAAAGGTTGTTTCGATAGGGAGTGGAAGGGGGACGTTCATGGCGGGAAGGTTTATGGGAGCCACTATTTGCGGCACGTTCAGGCTGGGGGTCCCATCCACCGGAAGGGGGATGGTGAACTGTCTGATGCACACTACGGGGACTTGAAGTTGTTCCCCAGCGGTGTTCATCTCCACGCCACGTCCGGCGTTGCTGGAAGAAGCCATGAGTGTTGGGGTTTTCTGGAAAAAGGTGGTTATGAGAGTTTTAGAGGGAGGCTTTTAGAAGCGTTCCCACAGACGGCGCCAATTGATGATACCCGGGGGTATTGGCGCCGTCTGTGGGAACACGCTACAAAAAACTAAGTTCTCATCCTACAAAAGCTAAGTTCTCATCTTACCAAAGCTAAGTCCTCACTTTTTTAGAAATTGAAGCTATTGCTTTATAGTTTACATTTTTTATGAACTCAAAGACTATGCAGGGAGCTAACAGACTAAGTAGCTCTACCAACCTTACTTTCAATTCAGATAATGCCTCATCAGTCCTCTCCGCAAGGTCCCCCCTACCAAGATGAGCTCTTCGTGGCTTCCGCGGGAGTTGGCGGCCAACAGACTAAATAGGCGCCCTTATCGGTCGAGCCTTCCAAGGCTCCCGTGTGAGCTGGCGACCTAAAGTTAGTAGTGCTGCCCCCGAAGGTCGAGCTCCTAGTAGCTTCTTGTAGGAGTGGGTGACCGGCATTACGAAGCTGATGCAGCACAATCATAGCTCGACACGTCACAGGCAAAGCCTACGGGCCACATTACTACTTAAAACCCGGTCGCCTCTCCAGCACGGGCAAAAGTCAAAAAAGCGTAGACTACGAGTCACTCCCAAAGCCTACGGGCCACACTATTGCTAAATATCCAGTCGCTTCCTCAACAGGATCAAAATCAGCAAAAGTGAACTATAAATCTTCCCAAAGTCTAAGGGCTACACTATTGAACTGGCGGAGACCCCCTCGCCTTACTGGCAGCTCCCGAAGCCTAAGGAATTGGATCAGCACTTACTAGCTCGTCGACTTACGGGCCCAAAGAAATCTACTCCCTTCGCTGAGTTACTCTCAGCTCGGGAGTGGGGGGCAATTGATGAGGGCAGATTTGGCCGTCCAGTGAAATTGCGACATGTGGCACTTCGTGACAACTAGGCAAACACCCAGGCAACAACTTACCAAGTTGGTGTCCCACCCGGGCACCGGCCTGGCACGCGACCTGGCGCGGCCTGCGCGCGACCTGGCCGACCTGGATTGGCCTGGCACATGACCCGACCTGGCCGACCTAGCCGCCCATAAGACGCCCACCGATAAACTCGGCATGCATACCCCACGAGCTCGGTATCTCACCAAGGAGGTCGGTAGCTCACCAAAGAGCTCACCAAGGAGCCAGGCAGCCAGGCAGCTCGGCAGAGCTCGCCACAAGCAGCTCGGCATAGCTCCCCCGGGAAGCTCGCCACTTGTAGGGTAGCTCGGTACAGGAGTAGTTTGGCGTATCGCAGGAAGATCTCTTGCCTGACAACCTGGCCTAGACACCGACCCGCCGACTGACACAGGCGCCGACTTGACAACCTGGCCTAGACACCGACCCGCCGACTGACACAGGCGTCGACCTATCAACCTGACCCAGACATCGACCCGCCGACTAACGCAGGCCCCGCCCTGACAATCTGGCCCAGGCGCCGACCTGGCCGCTTGACACAAGCGCCAACCTGATGACCTTGAGAAGTTCACCACCGTACCCCGATTCTGACAGGATGTGACGAGTCTTACTGTTTGGAGGCTTTTTCACCCACCTAACCCACGAGGACTCTGGTATATAAAGACCTCACCCCCCAAAGGAGAGAGGGAGGGGAAAAAAGGATGGTAACCCCTGCTCTCTAGCTCTCTCATTTCTCTCCACGCTCTCTGTAATCAGAATGCTAACTTAGGCATCGGAGAGTCCCCGCCGGGAAAATACCCCCGGGTCCTCTGATTCAGTTCTCGTAGGTCCCTCAGCTCCCGCCGCGTACAAAGGAGAGGAAATCACCTCATGCAGAGGGTAGTCGGGTTGCGTTGCACCAGGGAGCTCCACCATCCTCTGAGTTGCAGGCCGCCTAGGAGCATGTCAAATGACGAGTCCATCAGGGAGTTCGCCACCAGGCAGTTCGCCACCAGGCAATTCACCACCAGGGAGCTCGCCACCAGGCAGTTCGCCACCAGGCAGTTCGCCATCAGGGAGCTCGCCACCAGAGAGCTCGCCACCAGGCAGTTCACCACCAGGCAGTTCGCTACCAAGAAGCTCGCCACCAAGCAGTTCGCCACCAGGCAGTTCGCCACCAGGCAGTTCTCCACCAGGGAGTTCGCCACCAAGTAGCTCATCACAAAAAATGGTACGTGACCAGAAACAGTTACATCAGTTCCAGTTCTATCAGACGATTTATTCCATCTTCATCATTGATGAACTTGGGTGCTAATCCGAGTAGGATAGAGTTTTCATTACCATTTAACTTGAACTACTCTGAGGAATTGTTCGGTTATCATTGATTGAAAACTGTTAGCGTGACAAGTTTTGTTTTGCTCCCCAACATAGAGAGGTAGCTTTTCATTGTTGGACGTTTTAGATTTTGGAACTTGATTAGCGCTAAGAATAAGAACTGAACTCAGGTTGGACTGATTATAATAGGATCCTTGAAGAAGAATCTGAATTTGATTACCTTGCTGAAATCATATTATAAAACAGGGTAGAGAAGGTTAGTGCAAGCCGGTTATTTATTTGTCAAAAGAAAAGAAAAAAAAATTCTAACCTATTGCTACTGCTTTAATTTTTCATGTTCATTGGGTGAGTGTAAACAATAGGATAAGTGTATGAGTCTCAAATTCTGGAATCTCACTCTTTGGAAAGATAAGCTTGCAATGGAGCATTTGAATTTGAATTTCCTAGGATAAAACCACGATAACATGATAAAAGAGGGAGCCTCTTGGTGGACTTACTGCTGAAATCTTCTTTGGTCACATGTTATTCCTGAAATTTCTGATTAGTTTGGGTCTTAAGTTGTTTGTTTTTTAGTTGGTTTTCGTAAGAATGTTTTCATTCTAGAATTTATTTTGACATTGAGGATTCTAGAAGTGGTTAGTTCTTTTTTGATACATGTTCAAGTCTGCATCTTTTTCCTAATTCCATTAGTTTCTTGTTGTTAAATCCCAGAATTGGTGTACAGGTCAGCCACTTCTGTGATAATTTCAGTTAGCTGTTTGACGAGGAAAAGGTTTTTGTCATCTCAAAGCAGGTTTCAGTGTTGACTAGGGAAGGATTGTAGTCTGAAATGGTCCAGTTTGAGTGTAGATTCAAGTATGTGAGTTTTTTGAAGTATAGACGATTCCAGGTTAGCTTTAATTTAGCATTTAGCTTGTTTATGTATGATAACTAGGTAGCCTTAATTCGGTGTTGCTGGATTGCCCAAATAGAAATATTCTCTTTTGGTTTCAGTTTTATCATTTATGGGTTGTTCATGGTGAATTTGCATTGATCTACTTCATACTAGCTAAGTAGGATAGAGTTTTCATTATCATTTAACTTGAACTACTCTAAGGAATTGTTTGGTTATCATTGATTGAAAACTATTAGCGTGACAAGTTTTGTTTTGTTGCCAACATAGAGAGGTAGCTTTGCATTGTTGGACGTTTTAGTTTTTGGAACTTGATTAGCGCTGAGAATAAGACTTGAACTCAGGTTGGACTGATTATAATAGGATCCCTTAAGAAAAATTTGAATCTGATTACCTTGTTGAAATCATATTATAAAATAGGGTAGAGAAGGCTAGTGCAAGCTGGTTAATTATTTGTCAAAAGAAAAAAAAAACTTTTTTTTTCTTGAAAAAAATATCCTGAAATATCATATCACAACAATGTGACAATATAAGATGTTTGACAGATCAACTTAAACTCGGGCGAGCTTGAAACAGTCAAGAATAAGATGTTTGTCTTGAAATATCCTGTCATAACAATGTTAGACAAATCCACTTATAGAATGTTGTAACCGATATGCTTGTAGGCAAAGCAATAACCAGAATGAAAAGGTTTTCATCAAATAAAAGAATTAAAAACAAAAAGAAAAAGGGTCATGGCATATCAGACCAAGTGCATGAACAAGTGAATGAAGAAACTGAGGGACCAGATGCATATGTAGGGGTGGGGTCTAATATAGTAGCTGAAGAATATTACAATTTGTTAGGTGATGCTGAACAAGATTTGTACCTGGGCTGTAAAAAATTCACAAAATTATCATTTATAGTGAGGTTATTTCAGATTAAGTGCCTTTATGGTGGTCTGACAAATTATTTACAATGTTACTTGAATTATTGAAAGAGGTTCTACCAGAAGGTGAGGCGTTGTCGAGTTCGTACTATGAAACAAGGAAGATCATAATGTTAGACAGTTTTGTATGCCCTTAGCTTCAATCAGAATGATGTACTTCATGAGTTTATTGTAAATGAATAAAAGTGCATATTTGATTCATGTTCCCTTGGTATGTTTCTGTGTAATACCCTTAAACTGGACACTTAATGAGACTCATGTTAGTTTAGAATGTTCACAGCCAGTGAGTCGGTCTGGGGAGACCTATCCTGACAAGGCTGACACTGTGGTGCCACCAAGTCGGTTGGGGTGGCCTGTTTCAGCTGCTAGGGTGAGACCCTAGGCACATACAGTATAGGATTAATTGAATCTATGAACTGGACCAGATTTCTAGTATTGCCCTGGACCTTGGAGATTGATGGGCAAAACTAGAAAGTTACACCCGACCCCTAGACTCGATTATGATACTGCACTAGGTGTCGGATTGGGCTGTCTTTGATTTACCAATCAGTGAGATCCTTAGTGGGAGTCAAAACCTGGGTATGTTGGGACAGTCCGAGAATTCATCTGAGTGGGTGATCATAGTGACAGGATCAGCCCCTTTGTCGGACAAAGGTAATGATCGGAGATGCACTCTCACTAATGGAAACCAAGACTGTTGGTAGCCGATTTCAACTATATATATGGTTTCTAAAATGTTTGCAAGAAGGTTTTAATTCCCGGGATCCATATAAGTAGAGAGTGCAACACTGTTCCTTGTAGCCAAGGGAGAGGTTCTCTCTTGTCGGGCAGTGTATGATCATTATGGGCTGAGAGGTTAAGTGTAAGACCATTGAGGATAATACCTGATGGGCTAATCTTGCATCTGCCCACAGTCCCTGGGTGTTACAAGGTGGCTTGGCCCAGGGACCACTTAAGGTAAGTGTTGGGGCCATAGAGCCCATTTGATGGGTTTTCAGGGGGTGCACTGTCCTTAACAGTGTATTCGGCCAGGCCTTGTAACAAAGGCTGGGTCGAACCCATGTGGCTGATGTGTAGATCAATGTTTGGGTCCCACGCCATATAAGGAAGCTCAACTGGGCAGCAGTTAGGAAGGTTAAGTGAGCACATAAGCTTAATGGGCCTAAAGCCCATTTCGAACTGGACTATTTAATTAGTTAATAATGGGGCGAATTCTGAGATGGATCAGCAGATAGGATAGGGTCTTGACCCTATCTACTCAGAGAGTCTAGATCTGAATATGATTCAGATCTAAAAACCTCCTAATGAGATTAGGAGAAAGCTAAACTAATCTGTAGATAAGATAAGGGTTTATCCTTATCACCTGAAGAGAAGGCTGATCCAAATATGATTTAGATAAGCAGCTCCTAATGGGATTAGGAGCTGATCTTTTAGGTTAACAAAAGAAGAAGGGGGCGGCAGCCTTTAGAACATACATCAGATTTTCTTCAGTGCTGAAATCAAGAAGAGAGAATTCTGCACCCTGTGAATACTCTCTTGCCGCCTCCCTGTTCTTGCTGCCCTGTTTGCCAGTTTGATCTCCAGTTGTGGGAAAAACAAGATTCGATCTTGACATCAGTTCTTTGTGAAAAGATTGAAAGGAAGCTGTGCTCACATACCATCCTACTGTTTCTTGCGAAGGACAGAGTTCTTGGAGAAGAACACTATTGATTCTGCTCCATCCTGCATTGCACCATCTTCAGTGGGAGCAGTCTTTGGATCCTTCCTTGGGCGTGAACACCTTCGTTGGGGGATATTATTTCTCCGTATTAGGTATAATTCTCCCCTACTCCTTTTGGTTCAGATTTGGTTCAGTTTATGGTTCAAGAATGATCATTGAAAATATGATTTTCTAAATAGGGAATGCGATTCCCAATTGAAGGGAGAGAAAAATTTTTGAAATTCGCCCCCTTATTCTGCAATCTTTGGGCGTCCATGGGATGGATCTCTCATCCCTTTACATAAGACAACTGAGTTTTGACTATAATTCATGCATGCCCTAATGATTGCATGTTATATTGGAAGGAAGATGAGCATGGGGACACTTGTAAGGTTTGTGGTACTTTTCGATGGGATCCTTCTCACAACACAAATAATGGCAATGAGACATCTTCATCTAAACATAAGGGCAAGATTCCAATCAAGGTTTTATGCTATTTTCCTTTGCAACAAAGGCTATAGAGGTTATTTATGTCATCCAAAACTTCTTCATCCATGAAATGGCACAAAGAAGAATGTACGAAAGATGGGGTATTACGGCATCCTGATGATTCTCCAACTTGAAAAACTTTTGACAAAAAGCACCCATCATTTGCATTAGATCCATGTAATGTAAGACTTGGGTTGGAAAGTGATGGTTTTTGTCAATTTGAAATAATGTATAGTTCTTATAGCATTTGGCCTGTTGTGCTTGTCATTTATAATCTACCCCCTTGAATGTACATGAAACAACCATATATGTTGTTGTCTTTATTGATTCTTGAGCCGCATGCACCAAGTAATGATATTGATATATACTTGTAGCCATTGGTTGAAGATTTCATTGATTTATGGGAAAATGGTGTACTGACATATGATGCATCAAAGAAAGAGTTATTTCCATTGCAAACAACTGTCATTTGAACAATCAACGACTTCCCTGCTTACGCTAATTTGTCAGGGTGGTTTACCAAAGGTAAATTGACATGCCTAGTGTATTAAAGGGATACTTGTTCACTAAAGTTAAAGAATTGCCACATGTTTTGTTATATGGGTCATCGTAGATTCTTAGATGCAAATCATATGTTTCAACATGATAAATCATCACTTGATGGTAATGAGAAGTGAAGATTAGCACCTATAAGATTAATAGAGAAGCAAGTGATAGATGATGTGCAAGGATTAGAGTACACACTTGGGAAGGGAAATGAATCTAACGATATAAGAAAGAAAAAATGTGGGGACAACTCTAATAATAATAATCATAATGGTGATAAGCACAATCGGAAAAAATAAACATGTCTTTTTAATTTGCTTTACTAGGAAGATCTCCTATTATGACACAATTTGGACGTGATGCACATAGAGAAGAATATATGTGATAGTTTATTGGGGACACTATTGAACATTGAAGGGAAGACAAAAGACAACTTAAAAACTCGTCAGGACTTACAACATGTGGCCATAAGAGAAGAACTTCACCCTAAGCCTGGTTTTTGACCTGATAGAACTTATCTACCTATAGCATGCTACACAATAAATAAGAAAGAGAAGAGTAATTTTTGTCAAGTGCTTGTAATGTAAAGGTTCCAAATGCGTATGCATCCAACATTTCGCACTTAGTGCAAGTGAATAATAATTACAAGCTTAAGGGACTGAAGAGTCATGAATGTCATATATTGATGCAACAATTGCTTCCCACAATTATACGGAGGGTGTTATTGAAAAATGTGAGTTCTATTTTGGTTGAACTATGCAAGTTCTTTAGGGACTTATGTTTAACGATTGTGAAGGGTTATGACTTTGCTAGTCTAGAATCCAATATTGCAATAGTACTTTGTTAGTTAGAGATGATTTGCCCACCTTCATTTTTTGACATTATGGTACATTTGCCCATCCACCTAGCAGAAGAGGCTAAGCTAGCCAGACCAGTTTGGTATCGTTGGATGTACCCAATAAAGAGGTATGCCAATTATATTCAATTTGAACATTTTTCTATTTTATTGATCTATTGATTAAACTTTTTCTGCTCATTCTTTTTTCATGGATAGGTATCTTCGTACACTAAAGTCATATGTACGAAATAAAAGTAGGCCAGAAGGATGTATAGTCGAGGGGTACATAGTGGATGAGTGCATGACTTTCTGTTCTACATACCTTCAAGGTGTTGAAACTAGGCTAAATAGGCCAATAAAAAATAAAGAGGATAGACTTCGTGCACTTGACGAAGGATTTGAAATTTTCTCGGGCATATGCCATGGCATTGGAAGTCCCTCTAATGTTCAACTAGATAAGGAAACACCGATGAAAACACACCTATATGTGTTAGGCAATTGTGATGTTGTTGGCCCAAATATTGAGTAAGTTGACTAGGTTGTTGTATGTTTGAGGTTTCTAATGAATAATTCTCCATTATAACCACGGCTCATGTTTACAATTCTATGCAATTGTAGAGAACACCTTGAAAAGATTCGTGGAGAGAACCCTAGATCACGGCCACATGTTGTGTAGAGAATTAACAATAAGGAATTTCCTAATTGATTTATGAACCATGTTAGTAATGCATACTTTTAGTTTCCTTTTGAAAAATATTTGATGTTAATCAAATATCTTGTTTCTGATAAAATACATTTAAATTTTATATAGATAATGAAATTGTGTATTAAGGGAAATGAACAAATTTTGAACAATTTAAAATGGTTGGCCTGCGGCCCATACATAGCTGCAAAGAGATATAAAGGAGTTAGCATAAATGGGTTCAGGTTTCATACAAAGGAACATGAAGCGAACAGAAACACCCAAAATAGTGGCATTGTTGTGACTGCATATCTGATATCATGGTGTGCTCACCGATATCATAGAATTGAATTATTATGAGCATTTGAAATTAATGTTATTCAAATGTGACTGGGTTGATGTTGCTCAAGGCAAGGGGATGAAGGTTGACGAATTTGGATTTACTCTTGTCAACTTCAATCACCTGTTGCATACAGATGAACCATTTGTTTTAGCTTCTCAGGCAAAACATGTATTCAATGTCTAAGATCTCATTAAATCAAATTGGCATGTTGTTGTTAAGACAAAGCCTAGAGACTTATATGATATGCATGGGGATGTTGATGCGAATGAAGATGATGGTGATATACTAGATAAGCCTCATAGTGTGCAAAACTTGGCAGACAATATCTCATTAAGTGATGATGATGTTAGTTGGGATAGAACAGATGCACCCGGTATAGAGATTGAGCAAGCATATGATTCCATACAATCAATTGGAGTGGGTGAAGAAGATGAATATTATATTGAGTCCAATAATGCTAACAATAATGATGGGGACATTGACAATAATGCCATTAATTTTGAAGATAATGGTGAAGATGATTTTGACTAAAGTTAGAGTCAATCTAAATTTTATTGTATCATTGAAAAATAATTAAATAGTATTTTAGTTTATATAATGCCTTACAAATTCTAAGTATGCCGTTTTTTTCTTTGTGCATGGTCGATCAATAGTTGTTTTGATATTTAGATGTTAGAGTTATCTTTTTGGATGTGTAGTTCTGTTTCTTTTTTCTTGAGTGACCGGTGGTCAACTTCCTTTGAATTTATTTCTTTATAAACTAATCATATTGAAAATAGGTGAACATGATTTTGTGTTGGCTAACTAGAAGAAAGAGAACGAGGTCACAAGCAAGTCAACCAATACCCCAGCCAACCGCTAGACCAAGACATGAGACTGAGGATGATTCAACCCAACCCCGACACCTGACTTAGACATGCAAGAAGAATCCAATATAGGCCAACTTGCTGGAGAGTCATCTTCTACTAACACACATAGGCTTAGAGGCCCAACCATGGCATTAGATGTTTGGAACATGCCAGAAGTGCAACATATTAAGGTTGAGATAAATGAACATAACCAACCAGACGGTGAAGGAGCAAAGCAATTGGTTAAGTTTTTGGGTTCTATTGCACGAATGCCATATAAATTGCCCATAGACATTGTCAACTAGAGAAAAGTCCCAAGTGAATTAAAGAAAGACATATGGGACATCGTTGAGGTAATCAATACATTGTTTTTTTAATATTATTATTTATCTTGTGCAGACATAATGATTTGTGTTTTATTTTGGTTTTATAAAAAATTTGATGTTGATGAGCGGTTGAAAGATTTTTCTATGAAGTCATTGGGTAAGAAGTGAAAAGACTGAAAATGTGATTTGAAGACCAAGTACTTTGACCCAAATTTAGATATTGTAGAATAAATACAAATTGGCAAACGGGTTGATCCAAAGCAATGGAAAAACTTGTTTAACTTTTGGAAGTCTGAGAAAGGGATTGTAAGTCTGGTAGATATATACTAAAACAAATTTCATATTGAACATATTGAATATCTAACAAGAAGAATTGGTAATTGTGTTATTCGACATATGAAGCTTGTTGTTTTATTTATCTTTTATGTGTTAAGAATGACAATATATATAATTTTTTTGATAATAGCGAAATGAAAGAAATAAAGAAATATCACGTAGAAAGGTATTTTTTGCGACTCATATGAAGAAAGATGGGGCACCTATTGATCCACAATCTGCTGATATAATGGTAACCATATTTTAAATATCAACTCTTATAATTTATTAATGACAGGTTAAACCATTATTATTATTAACATATTAATGGGTTGTCTTTTAATGCTTTCAATTTTTATGTTCTATTTAAGGAACAAATGGAAAATTATATGTGTGTGTGTGCGTTATTATGGACTAATTTGATATTTGTGTTCATCGTTTATAAATAAGGGTTCCCAAGGAAAATCATCTCAGTTTCTAAACCACTATTCAGCTCATGCTTTTCAAAGCCCCTTTTACCATCAATTTAGTGCCAACCATAATAATGATTTACAGAATTTAAATGTAAGTGTTATTTTTTATATCATGCATTAGTTTTAAAAATAATACAAAGGCATTTGGTAATGATTGAATTGCATTTATAGGAAAACACAAAATGTTATTTGTTGATTAGCGATGTTTGCATGGGTAGCGGAAGTAACTATTATAAATACCAACCCATCAAAAACTGTGGGCAGTATCCAACTTGGTCTAGGATGGGTTGAAGTTGTGATTGACATTTCTATCATCAATGATGCACTTCTAGTACGTCCACATGGCCGTAACAGGACAATTGGAAGTGTTGTTGGTGTACCCATTGCTTGGTTTTATGGATTTGTAAGATTCTTTTACTAATCGTATCCTTTGAATCAAACATTTCAACATTAATTCTAATATCTATCTTTCTTCTATTGCAGATTGAAACAATTTCTTAATTGGTTTTGCAGTAGGAGCATGGGATGTCATTGGATCACTTTTTTTCTTTTGAATCACCTCTTATCTTACAAGAGAACAATTTGATTTTTTTATTCAATATTTAATTTAAGATGCTTATAATAAATAATTTTTATTTTTAAGTTAAATGAGTTTGTTCAAATTTTCTATCTTTCGTTTTGGTTGGTAAAGTGCCTATTGCCTTTGAATACCATATATCCTACTGATTATGAGAAAAAAAAGTTTGATATGACCTTCAATGTATAATCATGTAGAAAGGTTAAATCTTGCATCTATTGGGTCCTCTTAGACATGCTTGAGTATTACCCTAGGCGCACCTTCGGGTACTTCAAACCTTGCACTCCCTATTCCTAGTGCAATTGTTGAAGGAAGGGAGCAAAGCAAAACACCATCTCCCTTTCAACAAGGGCCAAGATCCCGCCAACTTTTGCCAAAGTCCCCAAAAGCAAGTCTGAGTGGAGTCTGGAGGCCAATAAGGACATGCTTCCACAGATATGTGTTGCAAGGCCACCTGCTGAGGAACGGGGGCGGAACCAATTGCTTCCCCGTTATTGGCCAAGAATAACAGACCAAGAAATGCAGTAGATATCTGGAGAGTGTCCATAAACATGTTAATTTACCTTTTATTTCTAATAGTTTATTGTTTGAATTTACTCTGCTTTCTAAAATAATTCATCATTGAATCCATCCACTATGATTCCCTTGACCATGCTATCTTAAGTTCAGGTTCCACCATTGTGCCATTGTTCAAGAAGGTTCTGAGTTCCAGTGATGTAGGTAGAATTGGTCATTTAGTTCTCCCAAAAGCATGTGTTGAGGTAAGATCCAAAAATGACCTTAATGCTGGTTTCTGCCATGAATTCCATACCCATAATTACCTTCTTTGTTGAGAAGAACTTGTTTAACATTAAATTGTATGTAGGTATATTTTCCCCCTATCTCTCAACCAGCAGGCCTTCCATTAAAGATTCAGGATTCTAAAGGGAAAGATTGGGTGTTTCAGTTCAGATTTTGGCCTAATAACAATTGTAGGATGTATGGCTTACAGGGTCTAACCCCTTGCGTCCAGTTTAGGAAATTACAAGCTGGTGATACTAGTAAGTTGCATTATTTATTTGGATAGTGAGATATGAACACTGTTTAGGAATTAGGTAATTTAGTTTTCAGTGCTGGTTTACATGTGCTTGGTTTGTAAACATGCTTGTAGTAGAATCCTTTTTCTTTTTGATTTGAATCCCACTTCTTGCAGTAACATTCAGCTGGATAGATCCTGAAGGAAAACTTGTGATGGGATTTCGAAAGGCATCAAATTCTGCCCCCATGCAAGTAGGAAGCTTAGATTTTTATGGGCATCTTTACTACTAACAGAATCTGACGTGAACCACAACCAAGTTTCATGCCTTTTGGTAATTGTCCACCATTGATCCTATTCAGTCTCTTAGGATCTCAGATCAATTATCACTTTTAGTGGGTTATGCATGATGTTGTGTCTGAGGCCTAAAATTTAGCGGATAATGATTTCTGGTCAGTTCTGCATTTCTACTTCTAGTTGTTTTATATCTTTCATATGTTGTTGTTGGTTTGGACATTTGATGACCATGCCTTACCAGAGTTATACAAATTATCTGGCCCATCATCCAGAGACAACCAAAGCTCATGAATCATGTTATATTATTACCATAGTACATTATTTTTTTTTTCTCTATTTTCTCAAAAGGTACCAGCTGGCTCAGCTTATTAAATCAGTGAATGTAGATGTACTTACCACTGAATTGGGATTCAATCCTATCTCCATCTTCCCCATCCCCACCCAAAAGTTTGGCTAGCAAAAGTAAAGAGAAGACAAAGTCCATAACATTATACACAGACTGTTTTGTTCCATATATTTGTCAAGCAAGGATCTTAATGTGAATATAGTTTTGAAATTAAACAAGGACCTCTTGAAGTCCTTTCTGTCCATATTGTCCAGATCACTAAAGCTGGGCCTACTCTCCAAATTACCTTGCCTTCTTTCGAAATCCCCTTCAAATTCCAAAGATCCCTCATTAATTATTTACCATATCATCACTCCACCTGGTGATCCAGGGTATATTTTTGTGATATATATGGAAATACCTTTCTCCTTGCTTCTATTATGCCATTTAGTTAGCTCTTGCATTTTAGATTAACCTATACCTTCCCTCAGTGTGAAATGACAGGAGTTGTGGTGGACATTGAAGATAGAGCTACTCATTGTGTGCCTGTTGCAGATGGTTATGTTATTGGGAGCAGCACCAAATCTATTCCTATTTGTGGGAAGGATGTTACTCTCTTCATTCAGCAGATCATGAGGGTACAAGGATTTGGCTTCCACAATGAACATTCTTTTCCAAGGTCAACCAACTATTTTGCTAATAGTCTTGCAAATGGCAAGGCGAGCTGAGTTGATTTGTGTGGGAGTTATTCTCTCATTAATGGAACTATAGTTCAGTAAAAGATGGATGAGATCCCTCCATGGGGTTTTTTAGCCCATACTTCAGTATAATCTATCATGAGCATGAAATAGGGAAGTATATACTTCCCTTCCCCAAAAATGTTGGTTTAACAAAGCTTTCGCTGTTGTCATTCTTCTTGCAGGTATGTTGGTCTTAAAGCATGCATAACCCGACTATCTGAGGATGGGTATGGAGCTAATATTACTACATGGCGTGCTCGCCTGCATAATCCCCTAGATAGGCTCCGGGGCATAGAAATTGATGCCTATATATCCAGAAAGGAGCTCTTTAAGGCTGAATCAAGATATTGGTATGAAGTAATAGAAAGCTATATCCGTGTTTTCCATTGGAAGAAGTTAAAGATGCGGAATGAGATGGATATGTGGGCTGGGTTTGGAGGGTATGGACTAGTGTATTTGTATTCTTTCAACATTTCCCCAGTTTATGATCCCATGTTGGTTGGAGATAGTTTGAATTCTTTTTATGTTTCGGATACTTCTTTTAAAGAAAGATGCAAAATCAATTATGATTATTCTTTTTTAGTGATTGGTTGAATAGTGATCATTTTAGGTTTGCAGCAGCATTACATGATCTAGAGATTGATTGTTGGGTGATGAAAAGCTTTTTTTATTAAAAAATCAATATGCACCATGCATTTGTTTTATTAATTTTATGCTTTAGGTTTCAACAGGTGTCAACTGAAATTCTTATTTAAAATAAAAATTAAAAACCTAAGCCGGTAGTTAAACCAACCGCCACCTTTGGTAAAGCATTACACTTAAACCGACGGTTTATATAACATCTACACCGGCAGTCCAAACCGCCACCTTTGACGAAATAAAACATTAATGGCGGTGGTTTAATTAGATGAAAATTTAGTCTAAGTTGGCGGTTAAAACTGTTGGAAGTGACAAATTAATCTAAGCCGGTGGCCAAGGGTGTCGGCTCAATAACTAAACTGGCGGTCAAGGTCGCCTGCCGACTCAATAACTAAGCTGACGGTTCTCTAAAAACTGCCACCAAATGTATGGTTGGACCAGGTCCCTATGACGGCGGTCTTTGTATTTTAGATTGGTGTCCATGACCTAGGGTGACATAACTATAGATGACGACCACTGAACCGTCACTGCAAATCTATGCTGGCAGTTTAAATGGCTAAACTAGCGGTTTAACAAGCGCCGCCTTAGCCCATTTTTCTTGTAGTGGGTTCATGAAAAGTTTATTTTCCGTGGGTACTTCTTGCCCAAGGTAGTAAGTGATACCCATCTCCGAAGTGGGTAAGTAATTTTTCCACCTGATGGAAAAGTTGTCAACACTTGAATGGAAAAATTACCCCTTTTAATAATGAATTTTTATGGTTAAAACAGTCATTATCTTATTTACCTGGAAAATACTTACTTAGGTAAGTAACTTCCTAAAAAGCGAATGGAGCTAGAAAAAGAAAACTATTTGTACCACTAGGTTCTCTTCATATCCACTTCTTCTTCTTCTTTTCTTTTGGTATTAAACAAAGCAGAATGAACATGAGACCCACTCACTGGCCATACCATGAAGAGCTTGTAATTCCACGTCTTTGATCCCATGCTTCCTATCTTTTAGGGATGTTGAATGAATTTCAATTACTAAGTCATCAGTTCTTTATATCCAACCTCTCCCTAATTATTGAAACTTTCCTTAAATACCACTGTGGTATTGATGAGAAAACTTCAGCAAAGATGAATTGGTATTTTGTTTTTCATTTGTTTTTATGTGTTTTATGCACTGCCAAAATATATTTCCTTTTTCTCTTTTATTTTTATGTTTGTATTTGTTCTATTTAATTAATCATTCATCCATTTGGATTTTTCACAAAATAATTTTAATGGGTTAAATTGCAAATTTGATTAATAAAATATTAAAATAACACAAAATGGGGCTTGTACTAGATTTACCATTTGGTAGGTGAAGCTTCAGAAATAAAGGAAATGCACTATCCCTAGTTAGCATAGGGAATTAAAATCACATGTATTTGTAATTTTCCTATTCATTTTTTATAGAAACTAGAAAGATTTCAATTTCCTAATAACATTTTTAGGCATATAAAGGGGCTATGTAACAAATCAAGAGTGAACATTCACGGGGCTAGAGTGCTGAAAATAAGCAATAAGAGATCTGGGATTTTCAATTTTGTTAGTGGTGCAGAACCACACTTAGCCCAGTGGTGCAGAACCACACTTAGCCCCCTCCCCAAATTTGGTAGTAGCGGGATTCGAATTCCTGTTTCTGATGTAACGAACCAGTTAATATACCAACTGAGTCACCCCTCGAATTTAACAAAAACACCTGAATCATCGTCAAAAATTGTTAGGGGTGTTCAACAATGAGAGTACATTTGTTGCGATCATGGTCGCAATACTCCCTTGTGACTCCCCATTGAAACATGAACAAGTTAGCAACATAAAGAAATTCAAAACATCACATGAACAAAAAAACTTTGACTGTTTGGAAAAATACAAGCCAAGGCTGTTTAAGAGCTTCCTATGCATGACACATTACCACATGGGTCTGGAGTAAAAGCAAGGTTCAAAGTATTGATATTCTTAATATTGAAACATACAATACTTTTCCATACATTCTTGCAAGTCTGATGTTTCAAAGAGTAATTATATTATGAGGGTTTCTCAAGCTCAATTTGAAAAGAGTACAAATACAAATATATACAATATAAATACATACAAAATAATATAAAATGCAAGGTTTTGACTCCTTCCAAACTGAGCCTAAAATTTAAACCCATAGAAATCCCTTAACTTTCTAAACGTAGCCCTTCGGTGACTTTGAAAACCAATAGGTATCATTTGATATGCTCCAATATGTCACAGTATTTTGAACCTTGGTTGTAGTGCAAATTTCATTTGCTAATATTAGCACAAGTCCATAAGAATGCAAATTTTGGTCTATTTTTGTTTCATATTCTATGCACCTTGTCTTATTTGTTTGAGAGAATTAAAGTAAGATGATATGCTAGCCACTAGCCACATTATATATGAGAGAACTAAAATAGGTGGGAGGTGATGCTTCCAGTTTTTGAGATGCAAAATTTGCACAGTCAATTAAAGCATATGAGATAAAAACTACAAATTTTGTAAATGCAAATTATGATTACAAATAAATAGATGAAAAATTGAATCATATGCAAAATTTGTATCTAGTTCAGATTTGCATTGCAAACAAGTAGTGCTTTAAAGAACTAATAATCTTTTAGCCAAAAAGACAAGCAAGGAAGGTTGTGTTTGTTTTCAGTGCAAATATGGACCGGTGTAAAACTTCAATCACAGTCCTTATTTTCATGCATTTGTCTTCAGTGTAAGTTTTACATCAAAAATCAATGTAAACCTCATGCATAGTTAAGTTTTACATCGACTATCACATTTTAAAAAGTTCCAACAGTTCACTCTTTTTAAACCCATCAGTGTTGAACTCCATCAACCACCAATATACTTTTAAGAGTCACAAGGGAGTGATGCAATCATGGTCACAGCAAATGTGAATTCTTCAGTAATTGACCTTGTCCTTGTTTATCTTTAATAACCTCTCCTACTACCCCTAAATCAGCATTCATAGAGTTGTCAATATTCAATATACACCACTCCAGAGGTGGGGGTTCCGAAGCCAGCCATATGGTTTTACACATAGATTTGTCTTACCTGTTTTATATAAATTCCTTCGGCTAAAGAAAGTGAATATTTGAGCCCAGCCCATTTAGGACTACCCACCCAATTCTGAGTTCTTGTACTAATGTCCCAAGTCCTACTCAAGGGTACCCACTACAAGAAAACCCAATTCCAAACCCATGACTCGTTAGTAGTTAATGTTGTGTTTGGTTGTAGTGCAATTTTATTTGCACTAGTACAAATGCATGTGAGTTCTTGTACCGATGATGATGCCTTGGTAATCTCTATGATGATTGCCCATTACAAGGTGAAAATGATACTAATTGACAATGGCTCTTCGATAGACATCTTCTTCTAAGACACCTTCAATAGAATGAGATTGATCTTAGATCTACTTAAAATCCTAGTGATGTACCCTTGGTTGATTCTCCAGGGTAGTCATCAAGCTAAAGAGCAAGATTACCCTCTCGGTCACTATTGGTTTAGAACCTTGGCAAACCACCTTGATGACCAAGTTCTTGGTCGTAAAAATCGGGCTTCCCTATAATGGTATCGTTGGCTGACCCACACTGCATGCAATGAAGGCAGTAATTTCCTCCTACCAACTTGTCCTGAAGTTCCCAACCGACCACAACATCAAAGAAGTCAGGGGTGAGTAGCACATTATGTAGTAGTTCTACATAGTAGCACTCACGAGGAAGACCAAGGAAGCACTCCTCGTTGAGAGGCTTGACCTTTGAGATGAATTGAACACTAGTCGAGGTTAACCTTTAAAAGACCCCATTGTTGTGTCCTTGAATGAGGCTAAGCAAGAGAAGACAATTCAAATAAGGTCCCTACTTTCAGACAAGGTTGTCAAAACCTAAAATTCCCTCTTTTTGACACAATCTTCACGTCAAACGCTCAACTAAACTATGCCAATAAACTTGCATATAATTAACGAGAACATTGAGATAAACATCTGGCACTACATATAGGTTACAGTATCTCAATCAAACACAAATCCACCATTCATCATACCAACATGATTTTTAGCGATCCCAATCTATGCAGTGTTTGACCCTTGACTCCACAAAATCAAATTCGACACATCCATTGCTTCAAGGATTCTAATATACAATCAACCCCTAAATTTCACCTTAAATCTATAAGGATTAACCATAAAAATGTCAAGATTCCATTTCGATGACCTTGGATGAATAAAAATAGACAGTCAAGATAAACAAGTTATTTCTCAAATCTGAACCTTCCATCTGACTCCCCATCTTAATTCATGTTTGTACGCCAAATTTCAGCTCAAAATTCCCTTGCTTAACTGTCCGACCAATAAAGTTTCCAATTTTATATTTATGATTAAATCACATAAAAATTATAAACTAAGCAACCAAATCCCTCTCATTAACCCCAAAATCCTCAAAATAATCCACCCGTCCAATTTCAGCCCTAAATTACTTCATTTTCTTCCAAAATAAGCAATATTTTATTTTACACTTTTTGATCACTCATTGAGTTAAAACCTTATCTAAACCGAATATTTCAATTTACATCTATAATCATTGATTCATGTCTTCCATCAGATAAGGATGTTCAAAAAAGCCTAGCCACCAAATTACATCCCAAGGTTCCTTCATTTGACCCATTGTCAAACTGAGATTCCATTTCAATAAATAGAGTTTATTAGCTATAGACCTCCATTATCCAAACCTCATTTGACCAATTAGACTTCACTACCATATTCAAAGTCCTAGAAAACATCAATACATCAAATTTTATGACCTAATTTCTCCATTTAACCATTAAACAAGTAAGATTATGTTTTAAGCCTTCTCACTGGTTAATGATTAACAAGCTTAAACCTTTATTTAAACCAAATCTTTCAATCCACACCTCCTATCAAAGATTCATCTCTTCCATCAGATTTGGAACATTAAAAAATGCCCATCCACTAACTTTCATCCCAAGATTCCTTCATTTGACCCATTATTAAGCCAAGATTTTATTTTAACAAATCGCATTAATTAGAGTTTATTATCCATAAATCTTTACCATCAAGATCTCATTTGACCAATCATATATCATCACCATGTTCAAAGACCCAAAAAAACCCTAGTACATCAAATTTTGTGACCTAATTCACTCATTTAATTGTTAAACTAAAAAGATTTTATTTTGATGCACTAGATTAAAACACTTGGACCAATAAAATTAAGCCTTGTAAACTTAAAAAAAAAACCCAAAAACCTAAAGATACCTCCACTATAGGTATATGTTGATTGCCACGACTGCGGGGGCACAAAAGGTGCTAAACCGATACCACAAGAACACCCGCGGTGAGTTCATGACTCGGCTCACATCTGCGATGATCTCAGAACCCACAAAGACTTTCGACGAGCTTAACAAACCATCATAGATTTGCAATGAGCATAAAACACCACTCAAGACCCACGGTGAACAATGGGCGTTGCTTGAGACTTGTGATAACATCATCGATCTTGTCCTTTAACACGTGATCACTGGAAAACCCGTAAGGGGACGTAGCCTACACGTACCATGTGAGAATCCTTAAGAAAAATGAAACTTTGTCTTCAAAGGATCTCGCTTGACACGTGGCGAAACCTATATGGCGTTCACTTAATAGCTAATATAGAAATAAAGATCCCCTTTCCTAATAGTAAATGTCTCCTTATAGCCTTGGGGTCATTTCTATATAAAGGGGAATAACTCTTCTCATAGAAGACAAGATGATATAACCTTGACCTAGGGCTTCTCAAAAAGAGGACTCTCCCTTCTATCATCTCTTCCCCACGTTCTCTCTCTTTTATGTTGCCTTTTCCAGACCTTCGGAGACTTGACCAACCTCCATAGACTTACCACGGCACCAACACCCACTTAAAGCTAAGAAAAGACAAAATGACATTTATGGTTGAGTCAATTTTACATTTTACACCATTGAAAGCCCCTAATACAAACCTGTTGTGACAAACACTCTTAAGACTCTCATTGGATGCACAAAACCCCTTGAAATCAACCCCAAGTCGAAGAAAAATGTTACACCAAGAATGAGATAAAGAAGTGAGGGATTGGGGACATTAATTTCATGGAAATCAACCCAAAATCAACAAATCTCATTAACATACACACCTAAGACTAATTTCATTTAGGCTTGAAAATGAGGTAAAGAAACGAAGGATTTGGGGAAACTAGTACCTATCTCCCGATAATATCACCTCAAACAAAGTTGAAAGGAAGTTAGTGATTCTTTCTTAAGGATTTAGTGTTTTACTCCTTGATTGAAATTGTTTCTTGTGAAATTAAGTCTAAACAACTCCCGTATTGAGTTATCATAGTAGCTTAGTGAGAGGGGTGCTTAACACATTCCCTCTCTCCAAGCCATCCAAATTCAAAATCTCTTGGTTGAATGCATTTCTTATGAAAAATGGAATCACTATTTAAAAAAAAAAGAAAAGAAAATCGAAATTTTGTAATTGAAGCAAGGTTCCATTTCCACAGATGAAACAATTGGGTGCTTCTTAAATTCTTCAGAGATGAAATTCATCTTTGACATTAATGGTGCAACTAAAATTCTTCAGAGAGTGAGCATTGAAACCACACATATTTTATCACTTCTCAGCTTGACAACCATCTCATTCTTTACTAAATGATGCTCTAATATAAATATTCTTGCGAAGGAAATCCAAACAGTTGTTGTTGGAGGGTCGGGAGGTGCTTCTAGATGATGGTTTGAAGAAGTCGTCTCCACTAGAGAAGCTTCTTTATTTGCTTGAATATGTTGGACTAGATTTGAAGTTCGTGAGGATGGTCATTCATTTAAGAGATGGAAAATGAGGATTTGTTGGATTACTTGGATGTATGCTTGGATTTCATGAGTTGTTACTCTCCAAGAGAATGTTGTGGTCCACACTCCAATTGAAAGTGAGACCTGTTTTGAATGGAAAAAAATGAAGGGCATTTTGATAATTTTATAACCCACTTCAACATTTGTTAGTGGTGTTAGACTGAAATGACACTTTTTGGAAGTTCAAGTATTGCAATGACACATTTCAAAGTTCAAGTACTAAAGTGAAACTACACCCAAAGTACAAGATACTAATCTTTAGAGGTGCCAATTGGACTGGATTTGGTCCAACCTGATTCAGTCCAATTTGAGTCCACTTACAAATGGGTTGGGCCCAATCCAGTCCAAATCCAATCCAATCCAATCCAAACCAAATGAAATATAAAAAAACATTACATAAAAAAGTACAAAAATATATTAAAATGAAGAAAATCTGAAAATTAAAAAAATATACCCTTTTGGCATTGAAAAAGCACTTTTGTAAAAGTGCTTTCATGAAAGTACTTTGAAAATGCTTTCATAAAAGTGCTTTTTATAAAAGTACTTTTGTATAATTGCTTTTACAAAAGTACTTTCATAGAAGTGCTTTTGTAAAAATGTTTTCATAAAAGTGCTTTTATAAAAATACTTTCGTAAAAGCACTTTTATAAAAGTGCTTTTGTAAAAATGCTTTTATGAAAATGCTTTCATAAAAGTTCTTTCACAAAAGTGCTTTTGTAAAAGTACTTCTATAAAAGTGCTTTTATAAAAGTACACCCATAAAAGTACTATCGTAAAAGTACTTCCGTAAAAGTGCTTTTATAAAAGTACTTTTGTAAAAGTGCTTTCGTGAAAAATTACTTTTATAAAAGTACTTTTGTAAAAGTACTTTTGTGAAAGTGTTTTTATCAAAGTACTTTTATAAAATTGCTTCTATAAAAGTGCTTTCATAAAAGTATTTTTGTAAAAGTGTTTTCATAAAAATATTATAAAAGTGCTTTCATAAAAATGATTTTTTGTCGACTTCAGTTCTGATTGATTTCAAATTGGACAAGGTTTAGCCTCATGATCGGATTATCAGAAATTTGGTTTAGGTCCAATTTAGATAAAGAAGAATATGGACCAATTAATTTTGGATTTGCCCAATCCAGTAATTATAGCGGACCATCCAAATCCAATTTGATAAGATTTTCGGTCTATTGACACCCCTACTAATCTGCAATTTTTGTTTTACCTTAAAAAGAATTTATATAAAACATAACAACTTCAATATAAATATAGTCTTCACTAAGAATATGGTATTGTTCATATGTCAAATTGGATTGGAATTGATTGGGACTCCATAAGGTTCGGTCGTGCTGGTTTTAGTGGGAACCCGGTTGAATTAAACTCATACCAAACCCAATCCATTGACATCTCTTCCTCAACTAGAAAAATATATAATATATGCAAATACAACAAGAAAACAAAATGTTACAACCGAGCCGGTTGCTATGACAGTTGGGAGATCCACTTAAAATGATAAAAATCATATCAAATATGTGGCGTTTGGTGTTTGTGGAAGGCATGCCACAAAAACAATTTTGTATTGTTGGAAAGTCAGATTGTTGTGGAAGAAACACAAGATATTTATTCAGTGTATGCTGTCCACGTCAGCTTTTCTATCTCCCCCTCACATTGCTTTCCCCAACTCCCTTACAGTTTTGTGATTTATTTAAAAAAAAAAAAAAAGTTGGGCATGGGGTTATTTCAACTCACCCACAACCAATAAAATATCGTTTTTATTAATAAATTAAACGTAAGCAGCCCCCTGTAAAATATGAGCATCTTTTAACACACAAGATTCTATTCAATATAAAAATCTAATACCACCTATCAAGGATCAAAATATTGATATTTTATTTTTTATTTTTATTTTTATAAACATTTACATTAAAGGGATGCAAAAGATTATCTCAAAGTCTTAAAAACTTTTAAAACTTATATGTATCGGTGTATCCATGTGTATTTTGATGCACTGATACGAATACAGTATGTTTCAATATATTTGATATGAAATGAGGAAACAGAATTCGTCTAATCCACCCCACATGAAGTGGTTAAACCAAACAGCCCCTTGAACATGGGTGTTATAATTCAATTAATAAACGGTGGGTATATTTTTAAGGGAAAATTCCACTTTAGTACCCTAAACATTGGAGGTAGTGTCAAGTACCGAATTTTCAAATGTGTCATTGCAGTACATAAACTTTCAAAAAGTGTTTAATTGGTCCATACCGTTAATCGACCGTTAGTTACCTGTTGAAAATATCAAAATTACCCTTCAAAAAAAGATACTGTTCATTGCCTTCTACCTTGAGATTGAACTGCTTATCTTCAAAGAAAAAGAGAGAAAAAAAAAACATAAAATATGATAGAAGAGACTAATTTGACACTTTTTTAAAAGTTTAGGTATTGCAGTGACACATTTAAATGAAAGTTCGGATAATAACTTGACACTAGCCCTAAAGTTCAGGTATAAAGTGAAATTTTCCCTATTTTTAAAAGCAAACCCATTCTTTTTTCATTTAACCAAAACAAAATAGAATCAATCGATTAATCAATTAATCGGTTCAATTCTTCAATTTTTTTTGTTTTTTATATTTTTAATATATTAATACTGTAAATATATATATATAATTTATTATAAATATATTATTATTAGAAATATAATATATAATATATAAATTTATACCGATCGGTTTGATTAACGGTTTTTCTTATAGTTTAATCGAACCGAATAAGTCCGCTTTTCGGTTACCATTCAGTTCACTAGTTCAGCAACTTGTTGAACGGTGAAGTTTACTTGCCTGAGGTTAGTCTCGGCTCTTGTCAATCATCCTCAGCACTTACCAAATCAAGCAAATGCTCCTTTAAACCGACGTTCCCTCCCGAGTCTTGACAGAAAGGGAAGGTACAGAAAGCTATGGCTTCTCTTCTGCAATCTTCGACTCTTCTTTCCAACTCTTCATCTTCATCTCTTACATTTGTTCTCCCCTACACCATTCACAAAATTAGAAATTCAAGTCTCCAACCTCTGAAACTCATTCCTTCTCAACCACACACTTTAACAACTTCCCCACTTAAGAGGTCGGACCATTCGAAGGGAACTCTGATTCGGAGTACGATCCTCTGCGAAGGACCGGTGCTTGACCCTCCACCGACGGAGCCTGACCTAGTAGCTTCTCTGAAGCTCAAATTACTGGTGAGTAATTTCGGATCTGGGTTCAATTCATTTGGTCGTTCTAACATTTTCAGGTTGCTCCATTTTTGAAAATTCTCCAAATCCTTAATTGGGCGCTTCTTAAATTTTCGTTGCTCGGTTTGTGTTATTCAAATTTCAGATTGTTGCTATGCTTATTTTATTTAGAATTACACTGTTGTTGATCAATCTGAAAATGGGTGTCATTTGAATTTTTGCGAATTGTTGACTTGCGTAGTGTTTTACTGTCACTTAGTAAATTCAGAGCCATGCTGATGAATCCTAGAACTTTTATCAAATATTTGGTGCGCAAACCCAATTAAGTACCAGGAAGTTCGATTCTTTTGGCTTTGGAAGGATCAGTTTTCTCGTGAGTGGTGAATCTAATAGACTTATTCTGGTTTGTTTCTCCATAAAATGGACGACTTTTTTTTTATCAAACTAAAGTGTTTCAGCTATTATTATGCCTGCCTGTTCTTGCTGCAAGAACCTTGTTTTTGCACCCCTTTTAATTTGCTTTTAAATTGCAAGGAAAACAAAGGTTTCATTGTAAAAGAAGGAAAAATATAGCTCAAACATTTCAGCATGGGAAATTTTTGACAATTTTACATTGAAAGAAATGGGGAAGGAAAATTTTTGTCAATTTTACTTTGAAACAAATGAGGCTTTCATTAGCATGTTGAAGGTATATGGTAGTGTAGTGCAATCAGAATATAAATGTCAAAAATATGGATTTAGGAATTCATCTACCAATACTTGTAGGAGATACTAAGGAATTTACATAAGTAGGATCAATTATAGATGGAATTGTATATTATTATGGGTTTTCTTTTTTATATTATCTTATTTCCAAGGACATTGTTGCCGTTCATGTTTAGCAAGTTGACGAGGTCTAAAGCTGTATACCTAGTAGGGGAATATGTATTTCTAAGATATCGGCGGTGTTTGGAACCATGGGCGTTTATTGAATAAACACTGCCACATAGGTGCCACTTCAGCATTTCCCTCATTATGCGGATCGGTACACATAGAGACTTGTAAAAGCAAGCATTGATTTATGTGCATGCCTACCATTGGGGGAAGCTTCATTTTAGCACTTCCCCCAATGAGTAGGCGTTTATTCACTGTTTTGCTGATGTGGTGCCTAATGGCGCCTAAGTGTCAATAAATGGGTTCATTATTGCTTTTATCGGTTTTGCAAACAAATCAAGTACAAACGTTTAGTGAATAAACACCCATGGTTCCAAACACATACATCACCATTGTTAGTAGTGGGCCTGGGAGGTCCAAGTTATAATTTCAAGTGTCAGGCTTGGGAAAATTCTCATGCATGATTGAATCATCAAAAAAAGGCTTATCCTGCACAAGTGGGCAGTGGCATGAAGAATTTGGAGCTCACAACTTTGATATTTGCAATCAGCCATATATCCCCATGTTAAGAATGGAGTTAGGTCAATTTGAATGCTGAGGGGAAAAGGAACTCTAGTCATCAACTCATCACCACAAAAAGACAAAAAAAATATTATGGCTTTGTGTAAGGGCTGTTGTGCTATGGACACTTTGGAATGAGAGAAATTCCAGAATTTTTGAGAAGGCAAGCAGGTGGGGGATTTGGTTGAGCTTACTGTGATAAGGGTAGCTCATTGGGCTTTGGTGTCTGATGAATTTAAAGGTGTCACCCTAGATGACCTGTTACAGGGATGGAAAATCATTGCAAATTTCGAGGAACGTGAGAAGCGTAGTCAGTTGGTATGCACCAGCATACCAGCATACCAACTGATAAGGGCAGCCCATTGGGCTTTGGGGTGTGATGAATTTAAAGGTGTCACCCTAGATGACCTGTTATAGGGATGGAAAATCATTGCTGATTTCTAGGAAAGGAACATGGAAAGCATAGTCAGTTGGTATGCACCAGCAGTGGGTAATGTTAAATTCAATTTTGATGGTTACAGCCTTGGAAACCGAGAAGATTCAGGTATTGGAGGTGTAGTCAGGGATCGTACTGGAAATGTTCCACTCAGCTACTCTGGTCCTATAGGATATTGTTAAGGGGCCGCGAATAGGATCTCGTCACGGGTCAGTCCACAGGGAAAATCTCCTGTTTTCCCTTGTTCCTCCCTTTTCTTGAAGAACCTATCTTGCCGCCCTAAAGGTGATTTGTTCAAGATATCACAAACTCTCCTTTGCTCTCTTTCTTGACTGAAATTTTCGATGATTTTATTCAATATTCTCAGCTCCTTAAATAGGAGATTACAAGAGATAAGAGTCCTCCTTGTAGGAAGACTCCCTGCTAATCTATACCACTTACAAATAAGATAGATAAGACTCCCTAAGATAGATCAGACTTCCTACTAATCCTTACTGAAAACAGATAAGATAAGATGGACTGAAAACAGATAAGATAAGATGGATTGTAACTAGCTAGAATCCGATGAGAACACCAAATCACTGCTGCTGCCGGCGGCGATATTTCTTCCCAATAAACGCGTCCATATCATTACTCCCCTCCTGGACTAAGAGCTTGCCCTCAAGCTCGAAACCCGGATACGTGTCTTGGAACTCAGTCAAGGGGAGCCAAGTGGCCTCGGCTGATGGCAAGCCGTCCCATTCCACCAGGACTTCGAGAACACCCCGATTGATTTTGGAGAGAACAAGGGCCCGAGGTTGGGGGATGAGTTTTCCGTCTTTCAAGGGTGGTAAGGGGGGAACTCGGTCAGGAGGAATACCCGTAAACGGCTTGAGCAAGGAAATGTGGAAAACATCATGGATTCTGCTGTGCTCTGGCAGTTCCAGCTAGTATGCAACCGTACCGATCCGTTGCAAAACCTTGAAGGGTCCATAAAATTTAGGAGCTAATTTAGGAGCAGCCCTGTGTCGCAAGGAGCGTTGCCGATAGGGCTGAAGCTTCAACCACACAAACTATCCTGGGTCAAATGACAATTCCCGATGATGCTGGTCATAGGCATGCTTCATGCGTAGTTGTGCCTGTTGCAAGCGAAGAGAAACTTCAGCTAGAAGGGCATCGCGCACTTGTAGGGAACGATCAATCTCCTCCAAACGAGTAGAACCGGGCTCATAGGATAACAAACGAGGAGAGTCACGGCCATAGACGACCCGGAAAGGTGTCATTCCGAGGGAAGAATGATAGGCAGTGTTATAACAATACTCGGCCCAAGGAAGCCAATCAACCCACTGTCGCGGTTGATCTCCAACAAAACAACGGAGATACATTTCGATTGTACGGTTCACCACCTCCGTTTGGCCGTCTGTCTGAGGATGATACGCGGAGGAAAAAGCTAAGGCGGTACCATGTAACCGAAACAATTCCTTCCAGAAGGCACTAGTAAAAACTGGGTCCCTATCGCTGACAATAGATTCCGGCAACCCATGTAAACGGAAAACATGCATAAAGAAAATGTGGGCGACTGATGTAGCACTGTACGGATGTGACAGAGGGATGAAATGGGCGTACTTAAAGAAGCGATCCACAACCACGTAAAGAACCAATTTTCCGCCAACCTTGGGTAGGCCCTCAATGAAATCCATGGAGATATCTGCCCAGATTTGTGCTGGAATCGAGAGAGGCTGAAGAAGGCCAGCCGGGTGTAGATTCTCCCATTTGTGTTGTTGACACGTGGAGCAATTATGGATAAAGTCCCGAATAGAAGTTTTCATACCTTGCCAATGGAAATCAGCTTGGACGCGATGCAGTGTCTTCTGAATGCCTTCATGGGTGGAGTTATGAATACTGGAGATGATGGAAGGAATGAAAGAGGAATCTGTTGGAAGATGTACCCGACCTTTGTACAGCATCAGCCCGTCATGAAGGAACCAAGTGGAGTCGGCAGCTCCAGACTGAATTTTCTGAACAAGGGCCGTCCACTCTGGTGATTGTGGCAGCGCCTTCTTGATGTCGTTTAACAAGGTGATTCGGGGATGGGAAATCCCACAAAGGAGCATAGTGTAAAGCATCCGCGGCGTGATTTAAGGATCCCGCCTTGTAGTCTACCCAGAAATCAAAACCAAGCAGCTTGCTAACCCAATGTTGTTGAGGAGAAGTAGTGAGTCGCTGCCCCAACAAGTACTTGAGGCTATAGTGATCAGTTTTGACGATGAATGACCTTCCCCACAAGTACAGTCTCCAGTGTTGGACTGCTCTAGCTATCCCAATCAGTTCGCGTTCGTAGGCGGGTAATTTTAAATGTCGATCATAAAGTTTGTGGCTAAAGAAGGCAATTGGGTGCCCTTGTTGCTGTAATACGGCTCCAATACCTATTCCGGATGCATCGCACTTGATTGTAAATTCGAGGTCAAAGTTTGGCAATTGCAGAACTAGGGTGGAGGAGAGGGCATCCCTTAAATTTGCAAAAGCTGTATCGGCTGCGTCGTCCCAATGAAAGGCATTCTTCTTTAGCAGGTTGGTTAATGGGGCAGCCAACAGGCCATAATTTTGTACAAATTTGCAGTAGTATCCTGTCAGACCCAGGAACCCGCGGAGAACCTTGGCGGATTGGCGTTGGTATTCAGCCACCGTTCCCATCTGTTTGAGGTTGATCAGTTCACCTAACGGGTTGCTCGTCAATGGGGGCCCAAACCTGAGGAGGCAGTAGGATTTGAATTGGGTCCAACTGAGCCTGGGTTCCTCCTGTTCCAATCGATAGAACCAGAGCTGCGCCTCTTCCGTCAAGTGGAATGCAGCTAGGCTTACCTTGTCTCTGTCCTCCGTCCGCTGGTTGCGAAAGAACTACTCACATCGGTATAGCCACCCCAAAGGGTCTTCGGTGCCATTGTAAGAAGGGAACTCTAGTCTGCTGTACTTGGGAACGACCGCGGCTACCAGGGCGACGACCTGCTGTTCGTCGGACGACTCCGTCAAGTCTGGTCGGCGGCTGTTTGTGGTTGCAGCCCCTTCTGGATTCCTTTCCTTGTTAGAGAAATACAACTCCATCAAGCGCCGTAACTCTCGAACGTCGTCCTTGATTTCGCATACCTCCGTGCTGTTCTCCACGAGCCTGTGCTCCAGTTCATGGACCCTGGACGTCAACTGCTCCAGATCGCCCATGACGTTTGGCTCTGATACCAAATTGTTAAGGGGCCGCGAGTAGGATCTCGTCACGGGTCGGTCCACGGGGAAAACCTCCTGTTTTCCCTTGTTCCTCCATTTTCTTGAAGAACCTATCTTGCCGCCCCAAAGGTGATTTGTTCAAGAGATCACCAACTCTCCTTTGCTCTCTTTCTTGACTGAAATTTTCGATGATTTTATTCAATATTCTCAGCTCCTTAAATAGGAGATTACAAGAGATAAGAGTCCTCCTTGTAGGAAGACTCCCTGCTAATCTATACCACTTACAGATACGATAGATAAGACTCCCTACTTAAGATAGATAAGACTCCCTAAGATAGATCAGACTTCCTACTAATCCTTACTGAAAACAGATAAGATAAGATGGACTGTAACTAGCTAGAATCCGATGAGAACACCAAATCACTGCTGCTGCCGGCGGCGATATTTCTTCCCAATAAACGCGTCCATATCAGATATGGAAACTCCATAAGTGCTGAGCTATATGCTTTGATCCAAGGGTTGGAATTGATGAGTAAGAAAGAAATGAAAAATATGGAGGTTGAAGGTGATTGTTAGTCTAACTATCTCCTGGATGAGAAAATAGGACAGGGTACCCATGGAAGTTTAGGCCATAGATGAGACAGGCACAATCGGGTTCCTCATTGACTGGCACATTCAACTGGGTTAATTGTGTGCCTAGGACTGCTAGTGGACTAGCTGACTCCCTAGCTAGGACAGGGGTGGTCAAAAACCAGCTTGAATGGGGTTGTCCAGGGCCTAGTTGTAATTTGTAACTTCATTGTATTACTGTTTTTGACTCTCCTCATGATAGAGCTGCTTTTTGTTATTCTTGAAAGCCTGGTTGTACTATCTCAAGACTGATGCTACCTTTTGAGCAGTGGATCAACTCATTTCTACAAAACAAGGTCTTCCAACTAGGACTGCAAAGGGTTTCCAATTGTATAAATTTGAATTTGATCCCATCAAGGGTGATCTGAATTTGATCTGTTTATAAGTGGATCAAATATGAATCCAATCCCACTCCTATCCAATCCAATAAAATCTGATTCGATTGGATTTAAATGTATGTACTCATATATGCTTAAAATGTATATTATATCTATTAGCAATAGCTTGAATGTTGGGTTTTTACTAAATTGTCTTCAGGTTTCATACAAGTAATTTTCAATCCATTTTTTCATGAACTACAATATCAAAGTCATTTTAGTTCATTTTATTAATAATGTATAATATTTTGATCATTTTTAGTTTAATTTACTTACACTATTCAATATCCAATTACAATCTGAATTTGATTCAAATCTGATATAAGTCCAATAGATAAGATCTGATTTGAATTTGAATATAAATAAATCAAATTTGGATCTACCTATATCCAATTCGATCAGTTTGCAGCCCTATCTAATTCGTTTCTAGGTGTTATATAAGTTTAACCCAAATCAGCAGATATTTATATTGACAATGTATAGTTGAATACAGAAAAAGCCTGTTAATGGGTATTCTACATTTCAATTATCTTATGCTTTTTCAGAGGTAATCAACTGCAGAATGTTGTTTCTGGGCTGAACAGAGGTCTTGCTGCAAGTGAAGAAGATCTTAGAAAAGCAGATGCCGCTGCCAAGGAGCTTGAATCTGTAGGGGGGCTTGTTGATCTATCAACTGATCTTGATAAACTCCAAGGAAGATGGAAGTTAATCTATAGTAGTGCCTTTTCATCGCGTACTCTAGGTGGGAGCCGTCCCGGGCCCCCTGTAGGGAGGCTTCCTGTCACTCTTGGCCAGGTACATTTGATTTAACCTCCGGTTAGTCCCTTGACTATCTTTATCGCCAAATAATTTCTGTTGAGCTTTGCACTCATACATTGTACTCTGGTGACTGCATACCAAATGGATAAAAGAAATTAGCATGGAACTGTACAGAATTTCCTTTGTCAGCTAAGGTTGACTTACTATTGTTCTACCAGGTTTTTCAGCGGATAGATATCTTAAGCAAAGATTTTGACAATATAGTGGAGCTTCAGTTAGGTGCTCCATGGCCTCTTCCGCCAGTGGAAGTGACAGCTACATTGGCACACAAATTCGAACTCATAGGTTGGTACCTCTGCACTTATTCCACTGGATCATTTGTTTGGTTCAATAGTTACCTGAAACTCTCAGTGTCTATGGTAGTCCAGAACTCTAGATTGATATATCAACTGATGTAACATATCTGTAAGAGTCACAAAGAAAAAAATGGAAGCTCCAAATCATTCTAGAAACAACTACTTTAAGAAACAGTCTAGGAAAAAATGTTTTATTTGCTTCCATTTCTTAATTCTAAAGGAACTGAAAAGTCATATCTACTATGTATAGGATCTGCAAAGGTGAAAATTATATTTGAGAAAACAACTGTCAAGACAACTGGTAACTTATCACAGCTGCCGCCATTTGAGGTGCCTCGGATTCCAGATTCTTTAAGGCCTTCATCCAATACAGGCATAACAAGAGGAGATAGAGATGAACTAAGGGTTTTTGTGATCTCCTAGCAAAATGCAAATACTGTTCTATAGCTCTTTCTTTGGCATCCCAAACTTGTTTTTAAATTTATGTAAATGCAGTACTAGAGTTTGCACAGCTTTTGTGACTTTTGTCATTGAATAATGTTTTGGGGGGCTCACTTGTAAATGCAATAGCAAGTACATTCTTTTTTTTCCATCCTCATATGGAGTGACTGAAGGTTAGCTTTTCAAGAGAAGCTCATGTCTGAATTGTCCAGTTTCACCTCAAGTGGGTTTCCAGCTTCAAATATCTCCTCTACGTGGAAGCACCTTTTTCCATTTCCCGGTAGCTGGTTCAAGCTGACAATCCTCTCTATTACTTTGTCTAGTTGACATCCCAATACCCCCAAGGAACTCTGAAACTTGGCCCGTCCCCCAAACCCATAACTATAAACCCCTCAACCCTGGTGGCTGCGGGGTTTGATCCCACCTCTCCACCACGCACGGCCTGAGAACCTACCAACTGAGCCAACATCAGTTGGTTATCCGAATTCTTGTTAATTACCTGACTTGTCCAGTCCCATTAAGTGGTGTATCCCTATATAAGTTTTAGGATGATTGGCCCGTCCGGTCCGGCTCCAGTCAGGGGTAAACTCGGTCCTGAGCCAATAAGAAAATGTGAAGACCCAGTCTAAACCCAGACCCTTGTTTTTTTGGGTATTACATACTACACGGTATAAGGTATCAGGGATAGGACTAGGGATGGCAATTAAAAAATTTTGGGGATTGGGGTCTCCACGGGGAACCCGTCTCTGTCGGGGATTGGACTAAGGATGGCAATTAAAAAATTTTATCCCCAGCAGAGATCAGGGTTGGAGATGGGGATTTATTTCAAAATCGGGGTCAGGGATGGGAAATATGACCCCTCCCGTCCCATTGCTATTCCTAGATAGGGCAGAGTAGGATGCACATGAGGCCCACGGGCTATCGCCAATACCATGCAGTTCTATGGATTTTAATACCTAGCCTCGCATTTAGATGGGTGCCAACTAGAGGTGATTATTTTCAGCCTGGCCCGGCCTAGAAATTCTGGGCTTGGGCCTAGGTTTTGTGTTCTGACCCAGTCCAGCATGCATGTATTTATATTTACATTATTTATACATTAAGCATATTTATATATTATTTTATGTTATATTTTATATATAAATTTTATAAAATGGCACCTATAATACATATTATATATGACATTTTATATTACAAAGTGTATAAAATAATTTTTGTAGGCATATTATATGACATATAAAATGTTATATGCATTCAATACACATATATGTAAAAATAATTTTTATACACATTTTATGTTATATGTCTAAAATAATAATAATTTTTATACATAAGATTCATAGGCCCAGCGGGGCTGGGCCAGGGCTATATCCCTTGTCACAGGTACCAAGCCCGGCCCGAGCTGGCCCATGATCACTCTTGACTACTGGGTCATCGGCAGACCCAGACCCTATATGTATCAATCGGATTTATCGAGTGTGACCCGACAGAATCTGAGTAAAATTGATACAACTTCAGCCTGTTAATACGACAACAAATTTGCTAATTCTCTTGCCTTTCTTCTCAAAGTATCTATGTGATCCAGACCATGCGGTTTGACCGGTTCTGGTCTGTCAGTCCACCAGCTTGACTGATATACTTGGGCCCAATTAATAGAATTTGTGTCCATTTGGCCCTTTTCACTATTGGGTTGGGTTTTGGCCTTTTGGGTCATGAAACTAGACCCGTAAAAATTGTTGAGACCCAAAATTGTTTTCTCTCTCTTGGACGGCAGTGATTGTGTCACACGTACACGTGTACGATAGAAAATAATTGAAGGGGCAAATCTATAATACCGGAAAGACATGGTACCGGCCCCGTGAATTGAAGAGGCGTCGTTTGAGCTCTCAGGTCCGCCTCGCCGTGGTCGCCTGGTCGGTGGTCCGTGAGACGTGAAGCCATCTCTTTACTCGTTGCCAAAATATAGACGTTAGAATCATAACGGCTACATTTCATTTTAAAATTCAAACCGATATTTTCTTCACTATTCTTCCGAATTCTTCCAACCCTCCTGTCGTTTCAGCTTTCTTCGCTTAGAGCCTCCAAATCAGCTCCTTTTCTAACGTTGTCCAGCAACCCAGGATCAGATTCGGGGACATCCTTCGGAATCCTAAGTCATCTTACAATCTTTTCTTTTCTTCTGTAAATTAGAAGAAGATTTCCGAAAATCTCTTCTGGGTTTTCTTCAATGGCTCCTACTCCTTCATCAAAATCTTCTCAAAGCCAAACAACCCCATTAAAAACACCGCAGTCGAAACATCGTCCCCATTTCAATCTTGTAAGAAATGCTCACCCGTCTCCGAATCCAACCACTGCGGCTAAGGAAAACCCACCAGCAGAGCATCCTGTCGAGGTTATTGGCCGTATACGTGATTACCCAGATCGAAAAGACAAACCTGTTTCAGTGTTACATATCTCTTCCGACCGCCGGAGTGTTCGAGTACGCACGGATATTGGCTACAGGGACTTCAGTCTTGATGGAGTTTCAGTCTCAGAAGAAGAGGATCTTGACGGGTTCTACAAGAAATTTGTGGAGTCAAGGATCAATGGCGTCAAATTGGGGAATAAGTGCACCATTATGATGTATGGTCCCACTGGGTCGGGTAAGAGCCATACGATGTTTGGGAGTTCCAAGCAGCCGGGTATAGTGTACAGAGCCCTGAGAGATATTCTAGGAGAAGGGGAAGAAGAAAACATCTCGGAGAATCGTTTGGGTATCGGATCCTTCGTGCAAGTCACAGTCTTGGAAATATACAACGAGGAAATTTATGATCTGCTGTCAAACAATAATGGCGGGGGACTAAGCTTTGGACTGCCCAAAGGGATTGCTTCAAAGGTAACTTGTTAACTTTACAGATACTTGTGTTGTTATTTTCTTGTTGAATGACTTCGAATTTGGTTCTTCTTCTTACTTCTTACTCTATATATCATTTACTTGAACTAATGAGTCGGTATCTGTCTTAGGAATCATTTTACGTTTATTGCATTTTCTAAGTTCTGCAATTTGCATCCTAATTGGGTTAACTTCAAAGGGAAAATGTAAGCTCAGTTAAAGCTGTTCTCAGATTCTTCTGAACAAAACTCCAACGAAAATCTCTCTCTCTCTCTCTCATGAATTGACACGTTGAATATTCAGATTTTAACAACTATTCAGAATATATGTTAAAAGCAATGATACTATACTAAACCTTGTTTAATTTGGCTATAAAGGAAACCTGATTTTTTTTCCTTGTAATGAAAGAGTAAATAGTCGAACTTTAAGATATTGCTCAATTTGAATATATGTTATATGTTAAAAGCAATGCCTAGTTTAGTTTGGCTGTAAAGGAAACCCATTTTTTTATCTTGTGTTGATCTATCAAGTCGGCAACATTTTTTGAAACATCAGAGGAAACTTGAAAACGACTTCATATTTGACTATTAATGATTTTTCTGTTCATTCACTGTCTTGTACTTTGAGTGTACAGGTGAGGCTTGAAGTGATGGGGAAGAAGGCAAAGAATGCAACTTTTATCTCTGGAAATGAAGCTGGGAAAATTACTAAAGAAGTTGCCAAAGTGGAGAAACGAAGGATTGTTAAAAGCACGAATTGCAATGATAGAAGTTCAAGAAGCCACTGCATGGTTTGTTATTTGTACTTTGTTTCCTGTTACTGTCTTTTTTACAACTTTTCTGTTTTATGAACTTCATCTCTTCTAGGATTTTTTTTTTTTTTTATGAGAATCTTTTCTTGGATTTTGAGTAGATAATTCTGGATGTCCCTTCAGTGGGAGGGAGATTGATGCTTGTTGACATGGCTGGTTCTGAAAACATTGACCAAGCTGGCCAAGTTGGATTTGAGGCAAAAATGCAGGTAGAATTGTTATTCTCTCTTAAAAGTGTACTTATGGTCTGTTATATGTACAATGTATTGCACATAGGCCTAACTTTCCAGTTCTTGGTTGGGTTGATGTCTTTTTACTGTAATTGGGCACATAGGCCTAACTTTCCAGTTCTTTGTTGGGTTGATGTCATTTTACTGTAATTGAATCTGAATACCTACTCTATTCTACTACTGGATTGCAGACAGCAAAAATCAACCAAGGAAATATTGCACTGAAGAGGGTTGTGGAGTCCATTGCAAATGGGGATTCTCATGTCCCTTTCAGAGACAGTAAACTGACCATGCTTCTTCAGGTGGTTCTCACTCTTCTTTACAACATCCAATATATGGTTCCTGATTATTTAAATAATTTGTCTTCCTTTTGTCTAGGATTCTTTTGAGGATGACAAGTCAAAAATCTTGATGATACTGTGTGCTAGTCCCGACCCCAAGGAGATTCACAAAACAATCTCAACACTTGAGTATGGGGCAAAGGCTAAGTGCATTGTCCGTGGTTCTAGCACACCAACAAAGGATAAAGTTGGTGAGGATTCCTCATCTGCAGTAGTGTTGGGATCACGAATAGCAGCAATGGATCAGTTCATATTGAAGCTACAGATGGAAAACAAGCAAAGAGAGAAAGAGAGAAATGAAGCTCACAAAGAGCTCCTGAGAAAAGAAGAAGAAATTGCAGCTCTGAAGGCTAAGCTCAAGGTGATGGAAGGCAGGGAATTGGGGGCTAGTGAAGAAGAAATCAACTTGAAGGTCAATGAGAGGACCCGGCATTTGAAACTTGAATTGGAAAGAAAGTTGCAGGAATGCCAAAAGATGGCCAATGAGATTGTTGAGTTGGGGAAGAGGCGAATGGAAGAGAAGATATTGCAACAGCAGGAGGAGGTTGAGATGCTGAGGCAGCGGTTGGAGGAAATTGAAAGTGAACTGTGCCAGCCAAGGGACATTGATGAAGACAGAATACAAGACATGGATGGAAGTAATTTTGCCAAAAGGATACTGGAAATGTGTGCTGATGGGGACCGAGGAATGGAGAAATCAATGGACTTGGATATGGGTGACAAGCAACCAGTTATTGTTCATGAGGTGAAAGAGATGGATTTTGGTCTTCATCCAACTGAAAATTTTGGACATCACAATCTCTTGAATCCCCATTCTTTTATTAGAACGGCGGAAGAGGATGATGGTGATGATGTTGTGTTTGCTGCACCAAAATTCCCTGAGAAAGTATATCTGAGTACAGTTTTTGAGGAGGATGAGGAGGAAGGAGACGACAGAGAGAATGATGTGGATGATGAAGAGGTGGAAAAGGAAGTAGTGGAAGAAACAGCAGTACATACTAGCCAGTATGATGCTGCCATTTCTCAGAATATTGTACCTGCATCTAGTTTCTATAGCAGAGATTTGGAAAAGATGACAAGTGAACTTGAAAATGCAAAAGATGCAGCTTCTACTAGAAGAACAAGAATCCAAAACATTTTCTTGCTTTGTGGGAACCACAGGGAGCTTTCTCAGCATGTCAGAACCCCAACACCTGCCAAGAAAACATCTGAACATGGTGATATTCAATCATCTCCAGTGATGACAGCTGATAAGTCTGTTGCTAAGTCACTTTCAAAGGAAATTTCACAGCTTGAAACTGTTCATGTACCAGAGTATGGAATAGGTAATGAAGTTCTGTCTGTTGTGCTGTCAAAAGATGTCACAGAGTTCCCAAATTCAGCTCTTACAATGGAGTCATTTGCATCACTTAAAGTTGCTAATGATCCTGTACAGTCCCTACTAAGTAGAAACCTCTCTGAGGAAAAGAATGGACCAGTAGATGAGAGCATTAATGATCTGATTGAAGTATATGTGAAATGGGAAGCCTCAAAAGAGAATGCTGGAAGGTTTATTACAAAGTTGAAGGTGGTAAAGGATTCAAGCCTTGCTGATCTGCGGAAGCGGATTGAGACCCATCTTGGGAATGACAATGACAAACAAGGATTCACCTTTCTCATGCTTGGGGTAATCTCTTCTAAATATTTATTTGTTACTGATTCTTTTGCAGTGACTATTGTTTTGATAGCTGTTTTCATATTAGATGTCTAATATTGCTTTTATTAAAGAGAACTACACTACACCATTGGAAGAATTCTAATGAAACAACAATATATGGAGTTCAAAATGTATTAATTTGACATTTTACTTGTACATGGCACACACTAATGAAACAAAAGTATATGGAGATTCAGAATGTATTAATTTGACATCATTACTTTGTGATTCTTTTGATAAATGCTTGATTTTTTTTTCTCTACAGGATCCTACTGGAGCTCCAGTTGTGAAGGAGAAGGAAGCAACAATTCAATCAAGCAAACTTCCCATTTGCAACAACCCATTAAGTGGCCATCTCGCTTGTTTGCGTCCTGTCAAGGCAATCCAACAGCTCAATCATATCCCATTTAGCTCACTGGAGAATAAACTTCCAATCGCTTCAAACCCTCCATCAGCTTTCAAACACCAAGTTGAAGGATTCTCACCCAGACTAGGTGAAAACTTCAGCCCTGCTCCATATGTCACCACGGCGCTTCATTAGTACCTTCTTGTAAAAGTGCTGCAGCACATCAAAAGCCAACTCAACTGTTGAGTTCAAGTCATGGCAAGTACAGAGTTTTTATTAGGCAAGAGTACAAAAGTTTTTTGTGCTCATTCTTTTGTGGTTAGATATGAAACGTACACACTAAAGTGTTGGATTTGTGCCATATGAAATCTTTACTGTCTTGTTGGTCCTTTTGTACACCAGTAACAATGAAGTTTTCACTTTTCAGTACTCTAGTTAGATATGCAATCAGTACAATTTTGTAGGTGTTTTGTAACTCTCATGTCATAGAGCCAGAGAGAGAGAGAGAGAGACCATATTTCCATATTTGGTTTGCTGGTTGGGTTGCTTGGTGAAGAAAGTCCAAAATGCCAATGTGGGGTGAGGTACAGGAATGACATGGACTGAGAACTGAAGAAATGGAGAGCCTATTAATTATCTATCTAAAAAGCTCCTCGAAAGAATCTCTCTCTTTATGTTTTCTGTTTCACTGCATGGTTCCTTTTAAAGATTTTATTTCAAATGGAATGTAGTTCTTCATGATGCAAAATGGTTAAAGTGCCTTAAAAACAACAAAGTCTATTGGAATTAGTTCAGGCTCAATTCCTATCACTACAACAAACCTTCAATGAATCTATTGGAATTAGTTCTGTAACAACAAAGTCTCGCCATCTATGAGTTAGGCACTGTAACATAGCAACAGTACTCCATAAAAACATTTTGTAGTGGTGATACAAAGGGTTCCAACAGGTCGGATACACAACTCTATACACAATAGACTGTGGGTCATTTTAGGTCCATATCATGGGTAATCTTTGGTTCTATTTCAGCCGTAATAATTACAACAAGATTTCCTCTTAAGCATACAGTAGTCAGTAGATACCAGTATGGTTATAAAATTATTTAAGACTTATAGTGTGATTCTTAGGCTCCGTTCGTTTTTCGGTAAGTTACTTACCCAGGTAAGTGCATTTACCCATGTTCTTTTATTTTTCATGTAAATAAGGCAATGACCATTTTAGCCATAAAAATCCATTATTAAAAAGGGCATTTTTGTCCCATTCAAGTGTTGGCAACTTTCCCCCTAGGTGGGACAGGTATCACCCCCCTAGGTGGGACAGCCCAGATTGTGTTGGGATTGAGTTGCTAAACTTGGGATTGAACCTGGGTTGGGCCAGGCCCATGCCCGAGGTAAAAGCATTTCAGCCAAATCTTCAGCCCTTCCAAACAGGCCCTAAATAGTTCTTTTAACATCAGTATCATCACACGGGTCCCTTCACCATTCCTTTATTGGTCCAAGGTGAGCAAATAACTATGTGTAAGAAATGAGAAACCTTGGTTCTGGTTTCATAGCTAGGATGGTTTAATTGAGATTTCTTCTAAACTTGGTATTTTGCTCAAGATCTTTGACCTGTTGACATTAAGGGGGTGTTCTTTTTTGCTCAAGAATCCCATGTTCTTTTTTCAGATTTATGTGGGGACTTTTCTTTCAGATTTATTTTAAGTATGATAAACAAAAAATTGATAGAAATACTTCTTGTTTATCATACTTATTTTTTAATATGATAACACATAATATTAGAATTGTCCAAAATTTTCCACAATTTTTTGTATCTTTTATATTTTATTTACTTTTAAAATATTTATTATTTAACTGTGAGACGACTGATTGTCTCATTTGATTAAGATGGTTGAACTACTTCACCCACCACTCAAATGAAAGGAAGGTTCCGTTTTCATGTTAGTTTTAAACACAGATTTGTATTATGAAAATCATTTAATATAGATTTGATTAGTAGAATTTATTGATGAAAAAGAAAAATACCTCAAAAAATGATCTAATGAGAGAGAATGGGAGTTAACAATCAAATATAGGACTTAATGATATAGAACCCAATGAATTTAATAAAAGTAGCAATTCAAATTATGTTTCAAGTAAGGGTGTTTTAGTAAAAAAAAGTCCACAAAGCTCATTTATTTATTTGAACTAAAATATAGGATTTAATGAGAAGGATTAGGAGTAAATACATTGAATATAGTATTTTTAAATTACACTTTTTTACCCTCATAATAAAGAGAAATCAAATTAAAAATACAGATATTTTAGTCAAGAAAAATTCTGGAATCTAGACATCATTCCCACTTTTAATAGTAGTATAAATATAAATCTTACATAGCCATCTTTTATTGGGCTTTATAGCCTAACTTAGGAGTAGAATTGTAACCAGTCAAGTGGATTTTCATCAATATTCACAAGGGGGGTTTGGTTGGTCAAAGCCTTTTCCATATAATGTCTTTTCAGCATTGGTGGCTAAGATGGTTATTTTGTGTTCCTCTAAATATGGAGGCATGGATCAAACCTGTAAAATTGCAAGCTCTCTATGATAAAGTCAGTGGTGCTCATGTGCACCCTCTAACCCCACCCCGAAAGGGTGATTATTCTTTGCCCGGCCCGGAAACCCGACCTAGCCTAGCTTGTAAGTTTTCCGACCCGGGCCCAGGTTTTTGTGTGCAGGCCCAGACAGGGACCTAGGTCCACTTCAAGTCTGGAAAATTCCAAGCCAGGATTGAGCTCAATACTTCAAGCTCTGCTTGGCCCGCAATATAATATAATATATAATATATAATATAAATATTTTTATATATTACAATATATGCATTATATTTTATATATTATATATACACATATTTTATTTTATACTATGATACACATGCTTTATTTATAAGCAAAATTGAGGACTGAGCTCTATAACATTTCCAATTAAACGATGTCCATCTATCCAATTCAAGTATTATTTTTTGAGTTATGTCTAGTTCATGTGATCATAATCTTTTTTTTTTTTTTGGTATTTGGTGCTATGCACCATTAATAACTCCCCCTGCTCCCTTTTTTCCCCAAAGTGTTGGTTGCGGGATTTGATTCCGCGTCAACATTGGAACAAACCAGCTAATACATCAAAGAGCCAGCCCTCGGTTAGTTCATTTGATCATAATCTAAGTTGCGCTTTAGTGAGTGACCAATTTCCTATACTTTAGATAAATTTATAGTATTTTTATATCTTAATTCTGTTTTTATTGGTTTGTTATTATTTTCAAATTATTTTTAAGTAAATTTATAAAATACCTCCTTTTATAACAATTCTATAAACCACCTTTGTACTTTGACCCTAACAAAAGCCTCCTCTATGTTTTGAAAAAAAAAGTGTAAATACCTCATTTCCCTTGGATTTTCATTTATAAAGACATTGAAATTATCAGAATACCTTTATCATTGTTAAGGCATTATCATACACAATTTAAAGTTTCGACTTTACCCTCCACTAATTTACTTTGCCATACAACTTTCAAAGAGTAATTCTCCCTATTCTTTTCTTGGACAAAGTAAGGTAAAAAGATTGAAGTGAAGTAAAAGGAAGCAAATATTTTTAGTAAATTGGTTAAGGGTAAATTTGATATTTTAAAAATTAATGCATTACATCAACATCTTTTATTTGGACCTTTTTTAAGAACAAAAAAGGAGCTTTTTGTTAAGGTCAAAACACAGGGGAATTTTATAGGATTGTTAGAAAACCCAAGGAAGTTATTGTAATTTCCTTATTTCTAAATGGAATTTAAATTAATTAAACTATATCAATAATTAATAAATTTTTAAGAATTTTTTATTAATCCTTATTAAATTTAATTAACTATATTAAGTTTTTATTTTTCAGTAAAACTTAAGTTGGTTTTAAATTAATAAAAAGTAATTATAAAACTAATAATTGTTAGATAGTTTTGTATTAATTTTAATTGATATTAGTTTTTAATTTATCTTATTCCTTTTTATTAATTAAATTACTTTTATTATATGAGTAAAAATATTTTTATCAATAATAATTAATATTTTTTATTTTATTTAAGTAGCTTGCTAAATTATTTTTACTATGGTTGGTTAATTTTGTTATTTTCAAATGAAACATAAATGGATTATAATTTTTTATGATGTTTTATTTAATGTTTTCAAACTGTGGTTGGCTTGGATAGTTGAACCATTCAAACCATCACTTGACCCTATTTCTAATTCCAGGTTTCCTAAAACCCACCTTGTTCAACCTAGGCGGTTGAACCATTTACCCTTTTGACCCAATCATTGGGTCACAAGTTACAGTATACAATGTATTGAAAATTTATAGGTGATTAAATTTTGTGCTTGGTTGTTTGATTGGGGATGACCTCTTTTTTTTTATTTTATTTTGGATAACTTTCCACAATCTTTGCAGCCCCACTATACCAAAAATAAATAAATTGTTGGCCTCAAATTTCAGTTTTTTGCTCTTATATTTATAAAAAAAAATAAAAATAAATAGACCTTATATTCTACATGTATCGATGGATGATGTGTCATTGTTTCAATTCATCCAACCCAGATAGTTAAACTGTTGACTTGTGACCTATAGGCAAAAACTATCCTCTAAGTTAGTTTTCAAAACATCGATTTTATTTTTTGGGTGAAGTAAATAATATTTATTTTTAAATACATATTACTTGACTAATTAACTTAAAAATTAACTATATTTTAAACGAGCATAAATTGTTTAACCGAATAATATATCATTGAATATCTCCCTTTCAATATAAATAATCTTTATTAATAATTACAATTTAATGTAAACATATCTAATGTATATAAAATTATAGATAAAGTTAATGACTTTTAAGCAATGTAATGGAATAATGGAGAGGAGAGAGAATTAGTGGCATGAATTAAGGAGAGATAATTAAAAGAGTTAATGGGAAAGAGGAGAGAGAGAGAGAGAATGGTGAGTTAATGAGGAGAGCTAAAAGTCTTAAAGGTGATTGCCCACTTAGGTTATTTTGTTCAATTTTAAATTAAAAAAACCATAAAAAAATAAGTATCTTTAAGAAGAAACCAGAAAGTAGGGAAAGTGTCAGCTTGACACATTCCATTTTAATATATAGACATAGATATTTATTATTTTATATAAAGTTTTAAGTTTTATTTTAACATATAAATATATATGTATGAATTTACACGTGTTGACATGTGTCAACACTTAAATCAATGTAAATATAAGATTTGTTCTCTTAAGCAAGGCCTTGTATAGAAGAAGAAGGCAAGGCTTTTATTCTTGTTCCCTAAGCAATGTGGGACCTAGGGAAAACACTCAGTGGTTGCACTAACTAAAAGAAAGGAAATAAAGGCATTGCCTTCATCTAAAAATGATAGGTAAGCCAAGCAATTAAATAAGGCCCATGCCTTATTTTTCGTGCAATAGGCCTAAAGCCTGCTTGTGTATTTTTTTCTTATTTTTTGTATGTGTTACATATTATTTAATTAAAAAATTAAACAATTAAATTTTTATTATACAATGTCATGGGCCTAAAGTCATTACTCATTAGGCCCAGAAAAGCCCATAAGCCTAACATAGGCTGTGTTGGGTCAGGCTTGGCCTTGCAATCTAGGCCCAATGTGTGGGCCGAGCCAGGCTTGGACCTAGCTTAAAGCCTTTATCGTTGATGCTAAACCCGACATGGGCCTAGCTGAGTCCGACCCATGATCACCCCATAATCCCCCTATAAAGTGTAATATACCATAGCAAAATACATTATACGTGTATATTTCTTTGGGAGGCTAGGCCTAAGTTTCTTTTGGCTCTTGGGGGTTGTGTTGGTTTGGGTCCACCCAAATTATAACCTTATTGGTAACACAATGTATGATTCTGCGTTGGGTCTAACAATCACTCTATCATAACCAAACCAACACCCCTACAAGACCCGAACCAAAATAAGACCAGAATAAAAAATATAATAGGGTTTGGCTCTGGGTATATGTAACTTTGGGTAGACAAGATAGGACTCCAACTTGAACAGCCCAACCCAAACCCTACTTGACCCAACCTATGTTTTTGCATGAAGGGGCCTAGGTTTTCGAGGTGTATTCTGAACATGGGCCAGAAAACTCAGGCCTGACTTAAATTTGAGTAGGGCTTGGGTTGAGGCCTTGAGTACATTGATCCTGGGCTCAGGCCCGAGGTCATCCCAACCTGAGCCCACGTAAACAAACCCAATTAACCAGCCCAAGCCAAACTTAATCCAACCTGAACACAAGTCCAATCCAAGCTGTATCGGGTTTAGTTCAAGTTGGGTCTCGGTTGATAAAACTTGGACCTCACATGGGGTTGGGTAAAGCCCAAATGCAAGGTTTGCACCTTTAGGTTGGGCCTGGGTTGACCTTCAACCGACCCAACTTGCCCAAGATGCAGCGCTACAAGATTTTGCACTTCTTTTCTTTGCACCAGTTCAAATGATAATGCACCACAAAGAAACGAAATCAGATGGCTAGAAGTCTTCCAATCAAATCAATTTTTGGTTTAGCTGGTTAATCCTCTTTAGGATGGGACCCATTCAAGCAAAGAGTGAAGGGGCTGATGGCTAGTAGTCTTCTATGTTTGTTTGTAACGTTGAGCTTCGGATCTGCTGCAAAATATTTCAGACAAAAATCAAATAAAAAAGGGAAAATTCCCGATTGGCATCCTGTATTTTGGGTTTATTGTCACTTTGGTCCCCGAACTTTAAAATGCGATAATTTAGTATCCAAACTTTCAAAATATGACAATCCAGTACCTGCTGTTAATCAGCCATTAAGTGGCATTTGAAAAAGACACAAATGTTCTTCGAGTGTCATCTAATTTTCTTTATTAACCATTCAAACATTAACAAAAAATTAACAGTCTTAAATCCTTACCTCTTCTGTTCAAGAAAGTTGGGGTCATCAGAATGCCCACTCAAACATAACCCTAACTTTTTTGAATGAAAAATGCAAAGTTTTGGGACTGTTAATTTTTTATCAATGTTTAGATGGTTGATAAAGAAAATTAAATAACACTTGAAGGGCATTTGTGTCTTTTTCAAATGCCACTTAATGGCTGGTTAAGAGCTAGTTAATGGCAGGTATTGGATTGTCATGTTAAAGTTTGGATACTAAATTGTCGCATTTTAAAGTTCCGAGAGCAAAATGAAACTAGACCCAAAGTACAAGGAACTAATTGAGAATTTTCCCAATAAAAAACAACTGCACCCCCACAGATACATGAATCCTGTTTGTCATTCCATTTGATTATGTGTGCAAGAAGGTATTTATTGAAAGTGTAGAATGGGCTTTTTTACATGCATGCAGGGGCAGAGTTAAAATTTTTTTATGAAGAGGGCCAAAATCTAAATTGAATTGGGAGGTAGGGGGTATAAATATGAATGGGCTCATAGGGGCCCAACCATTGAGGTGGGGAGTGAGGAGAGGGGGGAAACTCAAAATTATCCTTTGCCCCTAATATAGATGGTGAGTAGGTTACGTTTTAAGCCTTATTCCCGAATGGTAGATTCGCCTGTAATTATGTACAAAGACCTGGCGTCAAAAAAAAGAAAAAAAATGTAAGGACCAGTTTGGTATCATTCCATAGGAATGTTTCTTGTGTTCTCGACATTCGTGCATAACAGAGTGATGCTTGGACATGTTTTATAAGGAGAGCTTAATTTTTGGGGACATCCTACCTCAGAGTTGTATAGCCCCTTTGTTATTATCTCGTTTTATCAAAATAATAATAATAATAACAACAACAAGAATAAGCTGTCAAGAGCTTTTTATGAGAGTGACAAAATCGTAACTCCAAAATCACACGCCCCATGGAACGAGCCCATATTTCCTAAGAGATGTGTGATTCTAATTCAGAGCGGATAGAGAGTGGATAGGAAAAAATAAGAGATGTGTGACTCTAATTCAGAGTGGGTAGAGAGTGGATAGAAAAAAATGAGTAAGAAATCCCGACTGCCATGGAACTACGTATTCCACAATGTTAGATTAAGCGCTTGTTCTATTCTGTGGTTGAAAAAAATGTAGTTCATCTTAGAACACATTACACTAGCACTGCATGGTGTGTTCCACAACCATAGTTTTAGAACACACCCTGCATTACGTAGGCTGTAGTGTGGCGTGTTTTAGGATGAAGCACAAGAAATGATATGTTGTTCATTATGGTGTGTTATGCTAATGTGTGATAATATAAATTGATATCAATACCATTGATCATGTATCAATACATATTTTCAATGTGTATGTTATATGAGTCACATTTTACAATTAATAAAAGAATTTTCAAAGTTAGTTTATACAACTAAAGTATCATAAAATCAATGTTTTAAAAACTGGCTAAAAGGCCAAATCATTTTTCCGGGTCACTAGTTCAATAATCCGAGTCGAATGGGTCAGATTGTGCCATGTCATCATTATATATATAATCATGTAATATATGTATTATTTTATATTTATTTATATTTTAATTCATTTTTAAATTTTTATTTGTAAAAATATTAGAATTTTAATTTAAGATCAAAAAAGGTTTTTTTCACAAAAATAATGGGGCAAGGTGCACTGGGATGCATAGGTCTCGAAAAGTTGCCCAAAATAAAAAAACCTAATCGAACATCAAAGCACAAAATTATAGCCTTTAAAAGTTTTTGCATACACATTTAGTGTGCAACTCGTGACCTGATCACCAGGTTGAACGGGTCAATGATCCAATAGCCTGGGTTGAACGATTTTTGACCAATTCCTGGGTTTTAGTAGAATTAGACCTAGAGTCATGGTGGGGTGATGGTTTGAACTAGGGCTATAAACGAATCAAATTCGGATCGAGTTCAACAAAATCCAAATATGATTCAATTATTGAAAACTTGCATCTGAATCCAATCCAAAACACAACCGGACTTGAAGACCTCAGATTCGAATTCAAACCCTAACGAACTTGGATAGATTTGAATTTAATCTGACTTCACTTTAATTTTTTTAAATACAAAAATAAGAAGTTAATTACTTTTCAACTTTTATATATAATAAATTAATGTATTATAATATACTGGATTTATTATATATACAGATTCATATAATAATATAATATATAAAAATATATTTTATGCTTTTAAATATAATTTTATAAGTTTTATATATTAAAATCAATAAATATTATAATATAATTGGATTCGGATTTTAATCGAATCAGATGGAGTCAAATCTAAATCCGATTTGATTATTAATCGGATGCAAATTGCAAAATTCAAGTCCGATTTGATTACATAAATACAACATTTGAACCCAAGCTAATCGGATCGGGCTATAGAGATTTTAGGTATCATTGACAAGCCTAATTCAAAATGGTTCAAATGGTTGGGCCAATGATAGGTTAAAAACATTGCATAATTAATTAAACATAATAAAAAATAATATAAGTATAATGCTATAAAAATAATTATTAAAAAATTATTAAGGAGAATAAAAATAATATATAATGAGTAAATCTAATATATAAAAATATTAATTAATTATTAATAGTTATAAAATTTTAATTTTAATACATTTAATAAAAAATGATCAAATAAAAAACTTTACAAAGGTAAACAAAAAGTAGAAAAAATAATAAGGGCGAGAATCAAAGAATCAAAAAAAAAAATAGAGGAGGGGTGTGACATTTTAGAATGATGTTTGTCCATGGGCCCGATCTGATATCCGATCCAATTATCTCGGATTTGGATAATGTATTTAATGTATTTATGTAATTAGATCGGATTCAGATTTGACTCCATCCGATTTGACTAAAATTTGAATCTGATAGTATTATAACATTTATTGATTTAATATAAAAATTTTATATAATTATATTTTTATATATTATATAAAAAATTAAAACAGAATCGAATTAAATTTGAATCCGTCCGAGTCCATTAGGATTCGAATTCAGATGAAAGCTTTCTTTAATCGGATCGGAATAGGATATCCGGTCACAGCTAGGGCTGCAAGTCGGGTCGGGTTGAGGCCAACCCTAGCCTAACCCTAAGGTCTAAACCCCAACCCTAACCCTAACCCAACCCAACCTTCAACCCGACTAACCCAACCCTAACCCTAAACTTAACTAAATTCCTTCAACCTACCAACCTTCTTCCCATCCCTTAAAACCTCATAGAATTTCTTGATTTTAGATCTTAACTCAGCTTTCACTACATATATTAATCCTATGTTTCATTAGTATTTGTTTGTTGACGTTTTTTTATTCTTTTTGTATAAAATTCAAAAAAAAAAAAGTGTTGGAAATGGTTATAGTTTATTATGATGGCTTACGATAGAACTTTCGTGGGTGGCAAACAACATAGAGGAGATGAAGGATAAATTTTTCAAAAAACATAACATTGTTATTAAGGTTTTAATCTTTCTCATTAGTATCAAGTGAAGTGATCATCTTAAAAGAAATACATGATACTATGTGGTAGGGGGTATACAAATATCATGCATCTAAACAAATCAATGTATGTTATATATTACATATAACGTATATTTATATATAACATGTACTATAAAGTCGGGTTTGGATTGAATTGGGTTGGCTAAGGGGTCAACCCTAATCCAACTTGAAGTAAAGTCGGGTTCATAAATTTCAACCCTAACTAAGGGGTCAACCCTAACCCAACCCGAAGCAAGTCGGCTTCATGAATTTCAACCCTAATCCTAACCCGAACATCAACCCGACCCAACACAACCCAACTTTTTTCGGGTTGGGTTCGGGCTAACCCGGCCCAAGTTGCAGCATTAATCACAGCCCTTCTTGAGTGCCGAACACCTCCTAAAAAATGAATACGTGTTTTTCTTTTACACGTGTGAAGAGAGGCATGATTGTCCTTTTCCCAGAGAAAAATAGATGTTGGGCACAAAAACCCTGGTCTTTCCGATCCTCCTCCTACCGCCGCATAGTCCACAGACGACTGACCAGGGAACGCCTCTACTCTACTCCGGCACTCCGTTTTCTTCCCCTTCCTCCTACCGACCCCCAAATTTAGCTTTGCGTCCTCCCATGATCACGAAGGTTCTCGGATTTTCGTCCATTTCCTTGCATTGAATTTGTTTTTGTGTTTTTTCCTTTTTCTTTTGAAGCATTTGTTTGTTTTTCATTTGACAAGGTTGCGATAAATTTTGTTATCTTTGATTTTCGAAAAAAAAGGTATTAATAAGAGATTAAAGAGGAACATCACTTCCAGAAATTGATGTGTATTGTGAGAAATGAAAGCATTCGTTTAGAGAAATTCAAAATAAAATCAAATGTAATAAAGACGATGTTAGGTTCATTCTTTTGTAGGGTTGGTTTAGGTATCTCTGACAGGTTTCATCGCAATGTTTTTCAATTAATTTGGTTGATTGCCTTCACAATCTCAACTGCCCAATGTGACATTTCAGCTAAAGTTTTGCATCTATCTCCTACGTTAGTGATCAACAGATTACATATATGAATTAATAGTTGTATTTTTGTTTATGCCCAGCATTTTTAATTCATTGATGTACAAGCACTCTTAACCTGGACTTGCGGATAGTTGCATAAATACTATACTTTGGATGGTTACAGCTCTCATTGAGGTTTATTGACACTGAACAGTTTCGGAGGTAAGCATGATTATTTTTTAATGATTTGTGATTTCTTTCCTTTTTGATTATTCTCCCAAATTTTTGGGTTATTTTATTAATTTTGTAAACCATGCAAAGACTTTGAAGGTATGTGGTCTTTTTTTTTGGGTTAAGCTTGAGGACTTGTAACAATCAATTTTTATGTGTATTGATCTAAAGGAAAAATCTTAAGAATTAGTAGGGCTATTCAAACATCGGTTCTATCTCTATAGAATAGAAATATGTTCCTCAGAAACAATTTGCCAAACAGGTCAGTTATTTTTCAGGAATAAGAAATAGGTTTCCTGTTCCAGAACAAGAATTTCCTTAGAAACAGAAATATGCAGGAACGATGCCAAAGGGGGCCTAAATATACTTTTAATTCTTTTATTGTATTTGTTATTAATGACTCTCAAGTGAACTCCACTCCTAGGTTTACTAAGCTTGGTAAAAAATCCGAGTTGGCAAGTATTGCTGCAATCCTGAAAGGACACTTTATGGTGTTTACCCAATTGACATCACTATCACTAAACTTGATGAAAAAACTAATTGCTTCAAGGTCTCTTAATTTGTGCTCATGTTCCTTTCTATTGGGAGACCAACAACCCATTGCCAACCTCTAAAAAATGTCATCCATGGAGAAATGGGCAAACATGTCCATGTTCTTCACCCAATGCACCATTTTGACTGCAATACTCTCGATAATATCTTCCTTACTACGATTTTTTTTTTTTTTTTTTTTTTTTCTGATTTCTACCTTACTACGTTTTTTCCCTTCAACTATTCTTGTATTTCTTTCTTCCCACACCATCCAAATAAATACTGCCCTTGTTCACTGCGGCATTATTTTTTTTTTTTGCTTCCATTTTACCCATGCTTTCATTCTGTTCTTGTTTTTCTTTCCCTTACTTTTTTTATACTGTATTCTATGGTGGGTTTCCTTCAGAGTCACCATCTAATCTGGAAGCTCTTCTGTCAGTCATGCTCCTGTGATCATCTTCTGCTTATGTTTTGATCAGTAATAGTAAGTTAGTAACTTTATTAAATAAAAAGTATTAAAGATGTACAAAGAAATGTTAGTAAGTCTTCCATAAATCCTCACGTCTTTGTATTTGCTTGCATACAAGGGCGGAGCTAGGGGGACCCAGGGGGGCTATGCCCCCCCCCCCTCCCCACCCTATAACCTGTATTACTAATTACTATTACCTATTATTTTGCAAAATAAAAGCATAACTAAACCAAGATTCAATCAAAGAACCCAGTACCCACTGCCTAGAACCACTTGAAATCAGTTTGAACACTGCCCAGAAGAAAAATCTGGAACTGTGGAACCAGAGACTTGCATAGGTTACAAGTTTGAACAACCAGATTTATTTATTTTTGTTCTTGTCCACTGTTCAAGTTTTTCTTGGAAGATTGAACACTGCCCAACAACCAATAGTGCCTAGAAGAATCAGATTCCAGAATGTCCAGCACTGACAAATTGTTGAATACTTGAATTTAATGAATTTGATTATTCGTTAATTTGCACAGTTGAAGTTGAGCTTATGATATTTTAAGGAGTTCGACTATGATGCCGGAAAGATATGATACTGAAAAAACTTATAACCAATCAACCGGGGTCATAAAAGTGGTAAGAAATCATGTGGGTTTTCCGCTATGGGGGCTTTGATTGGTTTCTATTATCATATATTTTCCCTTTTTAAATTCTTGAATTGGATACAAAGACTAGTAGTCTACACAAGTCAAGTGCATAGCAAGTAAATTGTAAAAGTTTTTTTTTTTTTTTTTACCTTGAATCTCTTCCATTTTTTAAGTTATTTTTACCATGTAACTGATTAATTAGAGGAGTCTAAGACTGATTTTGAATTTTTTTTTCTAATTTTTTATTGTTAGTTTGTCATTGTGTGCACATTGGAATTCCTCCATTCAACACGCTGGAAGATGGAATACCAAAAAAAATAAAAAGATTTTACATTACAGATTTGAGATACAACTTAATAAATTATTTGGATTTTTTATTTTATTTATTGGTGTATTTTTTTATTAGTTTTCCTCTATGAAGAACCTAAAGGTTAATGAATGAGAATGAAGAATCAATTTTGAAATACACAAGCATTAGCCCACTTGCCTGGGCTAATGGGACTTTTGCATAGGCACATGCCATGACCTGCCCAATGCATGCAAGCACTTGCATGACTGAACTTGCATCCCCTGCCCACTGCCTGGGCTTGCCTAGTGCCCAGCCCACCCACCTGCACTTGGCTACCTGCCTTGTGCCCTACCCAATCCACACCCACCCACCTGCCTAGCGCCCTAGCCCACCTGCCATGGCCTAGCCACCAGGCCCCCTTGTAATTAAAAATGCGAAAAACAAGGAAATCCAATTTAAAAAAAGAAAAATATATAAAAGATTAAAAACAATTGAAAAACAATAGAAAACCACTCAATAAATGTTTTTCTTCTTAATCAAGTAGTCAATGACAATAGGAAAACACTCAATCAAAACCGTAAAACCACTTAACAGTTTGATGAGTGAAACAATTTTATTATTTTCAATATATCATCTCGAAAACAACAGAACAGAAAATATCTAACGAAAATAAATGTGTAAACATAATTAAAAAAATAGAATTTAGTTACAAGATTCAAATTGGAACTATTGAACTAATAAGCAACAAAACCTCAACATCTTGAATTAGGAGCTAAGGAGATCTTGAAAGTACAAGAAAAAGATTTGCATATTAAATTTAAAAATTTGTAGAAAAGAATCTTGTATATTAACTTTAGAATTTTGGTATTTAGAATCATGTATTAGATTTTATTTTATTTGTTAGCATTTTTATTATGAAAATTAGGATCCATGTTTAAGTAAGCATTATTAGCTTTTGGCCCCCCTAAGAAAAAATCCTGGCTCCGACCCTGTTTGGATATGCATGTGTGCATGTATTGGGGGTCATAACATGATTAATTTAACTAGAAAGTAATAATTAAAGTTTGAAGGAGGTCTTACACTGTATGAGATGGTGATTCTCAGAGTACTGATGGAGAAAGCACTTGGTCTCTTTAAGCATTCACTCACTCTTATTAGAAGTTTCAGTACTTCTGTTCCTTCAACAACTGCTGCAGCAACAGGTGCATCAAAAAAATTGAAACGCAGGAAGAAGAAAAACCTCTTCGAAGTAGCTCAGTTTCTTCCTAATTGGGGAATTGGGTATCAGATGGCAAAGACTCATTGGACTGGAGTATCTTATCAGATCACCAAGATCAATCTTTATAAGGTTTATCTTTCTGGGCCTTTTCAGTTGAATTTATATTTCTTTTTGTAGATTGTTTATCTTATTAGGTTTGTTGATTTCCTTGTAGGATGGTAGACATGGTAAGGCATGGGGAATTGTCCACAAAAATGGTGAGCTCTTGCATCCCTCAGCATTTCCCCTTTTTCTTTGTAGCTATAAAATAGCTTTTCTAAGGCTTAAAAAGAGCTTGTTTTACCTCCAAAGGACCATTAGGCATGGATATCTTGTTATATAAAGTATTGTTTTTAGGATGAAACAGTGAGGATGACTTGACCACTTACAACTATGCAAAGGATATGGCTGCTGATAGTGTGGAATGGCAGGAAAAAAAAAGATTATTGTAACCAACCCAAATAGGTGGGCTATGTCTTTATTGAGTCTTTTGTGTGGGTTTGTGTGTGTGTGTGGGGGGGGGGGGGGGGGGCTAAATCAAATTCAAGTAATCCCATGGCTTTTCTGTGGTGGGTCATCTTCACCTTTCTGATGTTTTGTACAACCTCTTGGTTGAGGTCTGACATTCCCACAAAATTTGAATTTGGGCTGTTAGACCTTGGGTTAATAAAAGCAGAAAAGTAAATAAGATCTATAAAGCTCAGGTTGGGACACCATCATGAGGACTTCCTTGGAGGTTACTCATCGTTGTGCTCCATTAGCCCATTTATTTTGACTGTGGAGTCCTAAGGACATCTGTAGACATCCCAATGAACTTCAAGGTTTTCTCAAAGGCCATATTTAATGTTTTACATATGTTAGTTATTTTGGTGGTTTAGCAGTTGGGAGACCACAAAATCTTAGTAGCTTCCTTTGTGACTAAAAGTGTGGATTGTGACTACTAATCAAGGCAGAAGTATATTTTACAGCTTCCAGTTGGACCAACGGACCCAACAATGAGCCTGGATTGAGTGTACTCAAAGTGTCAAGTGTGGCAACTAAGTTCCTTAGCATCTGTCATCAAAATTGGTGACACCTAATCAAGTGGGAAACTGTAGGTAAAATGAATAAAGCTGGTGGATTAGGGTTAGGCACTGAATTTTCATTGTGTAGATAAAACTTGCCAAGCAATGAAAAGAGAAATCCCACCATGAATTGCTCATTCATGGTCCATTTTGATTAGGACATTGATCAGAGAGGCTAAGCAACTAATGACCAACGTGAACTGCTTATTCAAGTGGGTCCTTAGAGCTGCTAATAGTCTGGCAGATGCCCTAGCTTGAGCTGGGGCAGCTAGAGATGGTTTGGTGTGGTGCTACCTGGTCCAGGGAGAGAAATGTAACTCTGTTGGTGGAATCTTTATAGCTACTTTGGATGTACCTCCTGCCCTCAAGCTGTCCCGATTGAAAGGAAGAAGCATCAATTTCAATTGCAAGGACATGGGCTCATGATACTTTTGACAGTATTTGAGTTGAATTGGGCCTCATGAGCTCCTCAAAGAATCAAGCTGGATCTTGACGGGAGTTCTTATGGTAATCCAGGACCTTCTGGTATTGGAGGGATGGGGAGTAGGCGGAGAGCTTCTAGAGATGGTAATGGAAGTGTTGGCATTATACTCTAGGCAAATAGGGGAGTGTGACTCTTTGAGGGTAGAAATTTTAGCCATCCTTCTATGGTTGAGGCTAGCAAAGCAACTGGGCTTCTGGCAAATTGAGGTGGTAGGGGACTCCAGTCCAAACTGGTAGTAGAATGGATAACAAAGAAACAATTTGGGGCTTTGGACCCATAGACAAGCCATGAAGGAGGTGAGATGTTTATTAAGGGAGATTGGGGTGAACTTGAGATGGACTAGAAGATCTGGAAATGGTTTAACTGACACTTTAGCCAAACAAAGGATTAATAGGGTGCAATTATTTTGGGTGGCACTGTAATAGTATCTTCTTTTTATTGGGGTCATCACTCCCTTTGTCGTAGGATGCTTGGCATACTGTACTCACCTTTAATTATTGAATACAAATTACTGTTTCCAATAAAAAAATGTTATAGTTTAGTCTCCTGAAGAAGCAGATTTTCAGTTGCCACTTCTTTAGGTTCTTAAGCTTAATTTAACAGTAAAGAAGAAAAGGAGAGAAGATGTTGAGAAAATGTTTGAGAGAATTGAAATTAGTTTATAAGATGACTAATACCGAGTGTAGATAGACCCGACTACCTTCATACACATAACACATCTGTACAAAATAAAATTAACTGAAAAGACAAAAAAAACACCCCTCACTAAATGCCTGTAACTTCTAACAAGGTAGCCACTGCATTTCTTCTTCAGGCCTCAAGCCTCTAATATTCCAGGAGGTTATTTTTGAACTTATTATTTCTGATTGATTAATTAAATTCTATCTCTTTTTCTGTTCCCACCAATTAGACCTGAACCATTGGTTGGACCTTGAACTACCTGACTAGTTTACTCATCCTCATGTTTTACATGTTTATGTATTTATTTATAGGCCCACAGTGATGTTTAGATAAAACATAGCTTCAATCCTATTTATACATATTTTCCACATATAGCTCAGTTGTTCTCTCCAAGTGGTTCAATTTCTTTTGTCATGTTTTTTCCTTGGGTGTTAAACTAGAGTACCCTTGTTGCATAGGGATTGGCTTTCCTCATTCCAGTGTATGCTTATTTTAGTGATCTGACTGTCGTGATATGCCTAATTTAATGTTCCTCTCAAAGTAACACTTATCATTTGAGATTCTAATGCAGGCATCCCAGCTGCGGACGCTCCAAAGAAAATAAGTGGGGTTCACAAGCGCTGTTGGAGGTACATTCCAGAATCAAAGAAATCAATAGAAAGCCGTCCAGAACCAGAAGCTCAAGTAGCTTAACGTCCCATACTTGATGTTCTGATGGAATGGGTTGTCTTTATTGCGTGGGTTTAATTGTTAAATATGGTGGTGGATGGTGATCAGTTTGAATCAGTGTGGTCAACGGGGTTAAGACTAAAGACTTGCCCACATCTGATCGAATTTTGTAATGATTATTTCTAAGTTCAGAACTAAGCATGTAGGCTTGCAGATTGTGTTGTCTAAATAGGGTGATCAGAAGTGTGGAATTTATTCCTAACATTTCTCGTGCACATACCTTGCAAGAGCAGATTTTTTATTGGTAATAAATTAACAACTAACTTTCAGGTCGCAAGAGCAGATTTAATCCGATCTTTTTTCTTTGTGTCTTTCACCCCACCTGGAGGGAAAAAAGAAAAAAAAAACAAATAGAAAGGAAAAAGTTCACAGATCTTTGGGCATAACAGCATCCCTTGGGCCATGTTTAGTTTGGTAGAAAAATGGAAAATAAGAGAGAAACAGAGTTCAGAAGTTCTTAACAAAATTTATGGAATTCAAGAACTTTACTAAACTTTTTACAACTCTCTATTTCTATTTTTTTATCAAACCAAACATAACCTTGGTGATCTACTTTTGCCTCAAAATGTGAACCCTGAATGTTTTTTGCCAGGATAAGCTAGACCAGGGCATCAGTGCATCATATATCGAGCTTGCATTTTAGGCATTATATCAACTGAATTTTTATTAAGACTATTCGTGCTATTTCACTGGGGATCACATGCCAGACGGTTGCACAAAATCAAAATGTTCTCCGCCCATGTATCTACCAATTTCTAGGGCCCGTTAGTCTTGTGCACCATATCCCTGACAAATGACAATTTTTTCTTTCCAAATTGAATTGAGTGTTGGTTCGTTTGTTTTGTCTGGGACCTGGATTTCTATGACAGGTTATTCATGATTCAGTGGTTTGTCCCATGGTTTTCAAAACCGGACTGGACGGTCAGATCAAAAAAACCGGTAACTGTTCAGCCCCCTGGGTTCAGTTATACTGTAAACTGTTATTTATCAAAAAAATTAAAAAAAGTCAAAAAACCTCTAAGCCGGGCGGTCGAATTGTTAAACTGTTGAAAAAGTCAAAAAATCACTGACTCGGGCAGCAGTTTGCGGGTAGAAAAATTCATTTTCGCTCATTTAAAAAAATGCCATTCATGTCCCTAGTCCCCCCGATTCCAGCCTGGATTAGAACAAAAATGAACTCACCCTCGCTACTACTCGCTGAATCCCTGCATCATCCCTGTTCGGCATCACATAAAGTCCCCGTCTACGAACGTCATCTCTATTCCTATTTGCTTCGTGTCGGAGGAGAAACGACCGGCTGCTGCTTTGAAGATTCAGAGCTGTTTATGGGGATTCGTGGTTAGAAAGAGTGTGAAGAAAATTGTTAAGATTAAGAAAGAGGTAGATGAATTTGAACAGCGGATTTTTAGGAGGGAGATGGTGGATTTGGTTCGTACGGATGTGAAGGAGCGGTTGAGAGAGAATGAAACTCTAGTGGCTTTGCTTTTTCGTTGGATTCAGTTTGAGGCATTGATTCTGAGGTTAGGGAGTATTGGAAGAAGGTTATCAAGAAGGCTATCGCCTTGCAGGAGAAGGTGGATCAATATAAACAAGTCCCCCTTCCTCCCTCTGTTTGTCTCCTTCTCGCCGCTTTTCTTATCCATCCTGCCCTGCACCGCTTACAGGTGATCAGATTCTAGGAGGGGACGACGGCATCAATTGTTCTTCAGGTACATTCGAAACTTTTGCTGGCAATGGTGATCGATCCTTGGACCTTAGAGAATCAACCGATTCTTTTGACCGATGTGAAGCCCCTATTTCTCAATTATTTTTCATTTGTAGATTTTCATTTATAAATATATATATTATTTTTAATTTATTTATGATGTCATGGGTTGAACTATTCGACCCGGATGGTTTGAAGACTATATAAAGAGTAGCTAGGGCAAAGATAGGGGAGTTTTTGGTTGATTTTCTCTTAAGTATTCAGCGAAGAGTTGTTTTTCTTGTTTATTTCGACTTTGGCTTTTTTCATTGAAGTTTCTTTGAACGTAGTTTGTTTTTCTGAACTGCACCATTTGGTACCAGAGATTAAATTTGATCTTTCTTTGGATTATGGTTCATAAAAAGACACAAGTGGCTCACATCATGGAGCAGAAATTTAACAACAAAACACAAAAAGAGGTGATAGAGTTGAGAAGACAAGTCGATATGCACTTGTTCAAGAATTGAGATCGCTATATTCTCATTTCAAAACGGGGGACAACGGTTCCAATGCAAGTGCCTCCACTTGTTTCTTTTTACCATCATGGCAAGTAACTAGATTGGGTGTAGTTGCGGATGGTGACTAGAAATAGTGGGAAACGGGTTTCAATATTGAGATCGCAGAGTTTCATAGAGGTTTTTCTACTAGAAAAGCAACCAAACTGGTTGTAGTTGCGGGTGGTGAATAGAAGTGATGGGAAATAGATATCAAGTTTGAATTCCTGGAGTTCCATGGATGAATTATCAATTTCAGAGTCTAAAGGTAAAATCAAATCTTATGACTTATTTTTATTGCTTTAATATTGTCGAGGATTGTAACAAAAATCTTGCGTGGCCATTCTCCTCAACAATATCTATTGAAGAGGAACTTGTTGATTGTAACAAACCTCTAGTCTATGATGAAGAACCCATTGTTTAGGAGGAATATGTCATCATTCATAATATTTTTCAAGAGGATGGAGACAACATTTATCATATTAGAGGCTTTGATAGCATCATCTTCATACAAGTCTACGAGGATCCATATTGGCAAGCATTTTTGCAAAGTTCAGAATGGTTAGTGAATGGAGAATTAAATTATTTGAAGATCGAGAAATGTGTTTCAAAAGTTAAGAGATGTAATGAAGACATTCCAATTCGTATTGGAGCTTTACACCACTAGTTATTTATTAGAAAGTTGGAAACAGAGAAGCACAACACGATATGTTGGAGGACTTTCACATGGTAGCATGAATCTGAGGTCGGATTCTCTCCATCTCAGAGAGGATGATGTAGTACAGGATTTGGAAAAACTGAGTAAACATTTACTAAATTGGTTTTCGAAGCCCCATCTTAGTTTGTACTTACCAAAATAGTATTATCATGGAATTTCTATCTTAGTTTGTAATTACCAAGTTAACGTTACAGCGAGATTTCCAAATTTATATTCAATTAAGACTTTCTTGTTTTAAGAGATTTAGGCCACGTTTGGGAGTGCTTAAAAATAAGTGCTTATTGGACCAATACCACACCATTAAGTGCTTATTGGTTTTTGGGGCAGTGCTTATTTTAAAAATACGGGCTTATTTTTTAAGCCCAAATTTTTAGCTTTTTTTTAAGTGCTTATACAATAAGCACTTATTCAAAATTTTTCTTTCAACATTATCCCAAGTTGAATTTTAAAATACCACTTATAAAATTATCCCTAGTTGACTTTTATAAAAGTACTTTCATAAAGTGCATTTATAAAAGTACTCCCGTAAAAGTGCTTTTATTAAAATTCTTTCATAAAAGTGCTTTTGCAAGTACTTTTATAAAATTGCTTTTGTACTTTCATAAAAGTTCTATCGTTAAAGTGCTTTCATAAAAGTACTTTCATAAAAGTGCTTTTATAAAAGTGTTTTTGTAGAAGTTCTATTATTAAAGTGCTTTCATAAAAGTACTTTTCATAAAATTATTTTTATAAATTATATTTATAAAAGTGCTTTCATAAAAGTTCTTTCATAAAAGTGTTTTTATAAAAGTAATTTAATAAAAGTACTTTCATAAGGATATATTTTGAAAATTTGAAAGCAAATGAAGGACAAAATAGTCACAAATGCTTATTTAAGTGCTTATTGGAGAAAAAGACTACCAAATGCCCAATATGAGACAAATGCTTATTTTTTAAAATAAGCATTTGAAAAGTTGGGTGCCAAATACAAATTAGTGCTTATTGGAATAAACACTTACGCTCTGGCCTGAGCTCAAGCTTGGCTTGACCATCGGGCCTAGGTCTTGAGCTCGAGCCCGACACAAAATTTGAAAAAAAGATGTTTTCCTTTTTTATTCAATTAAAAACTATTTGATTTATATTAAAAGACCTTAAAACCTAAATAAATAATGAAAGATCTCAATATTACTTGAAAAAAGAGAAGAAAAATAAAGAAAAAAATATTATATATATTTTTTGAGAAAGCTCAAGCCTGGTATGAAAAATGGTTAGGCCTGATATTTTAGGCCTAAGCCCAAGCTCGTGGGCCTGAAATCCTATCCAAGCCCGACTTAAATCGAGCTGGGCCGAGCCGACCTACCGGGCTACCTGGTCCATAAATAGGTCTAATGGTGTAAAGAAGTATATATAAAGAGTAGATAGGGCAAGTAGAGAAAAGAAGGAAAATGTAGGAAAACTTTTACAGTTCTTGTATAGGTTTCCTTACATTTCTCTTCCTTTCCCTACATTTTCCTTCAAACCAAACATAATACAAACAAACTAAGCAACTACCAAACCAACACCAATTACGGAGGAGTGGAGCATCCATTATCAAAATCTCCGCCACTGTAAACAAGAAGACCTTCCAGCCAAATAGGTGGATGCCTCCAAAGATACTGGATCTAATCCCAAGGGTCCCAACAGTCAATGCAGCTATAAGGTTGTTGGGACCTGATCTAAACTCGTCTGCAAGTAAATACTTGTACATCATGAGATGCAAGTTAACGGGCAACCTTATTGCTCTCTCATCAACAAACTGAAAAATAGAATCATCCCCAACTAATTTGAAGATGCCATTCAAGATTGGCCATTGGCATCTATCACAGCTTCAAAAGATAACTTTGAAGATAGTTGTCTTGGAGTCGCTCTTAATGGCTAGATTTTCGAAACCACATTCTCTACCCTAAATACAACATTCTCTGATAGCATACAATAAAAGAAGCTTTACAGCTACCCATTCTACCAAGAAAAAAGAACCCATATATTATTTCTAAACAAAAAACCGAATCCACCAATGCCAGTCTTTAAGAAACTACCATTACCATTCACATTTGCTTTAACAACACCCAAACTAGGATTTTCCCACAAAACCTTTTATGATTTTTGACTGTTATTGCACCATGAATCTGCTGATTTTTGTTGGAAAGCTTTCTTCACTGTCAACATCATCCTATCAACCATGAAAATAGTTAAGCATGGGTTAGGCATTTTTTGATTAAACCCAAAATCATTTCTGATTTTCCAAATATACTAAGTCAAAACAACAATGTGACGTAACATGGGATCACACATGTCTTTAGCAGATTCAACTTGCTCTAAACATCAAGGTTCAAAATTTTGGCACGTATCAGCCGATACTTATCGTATCTCAGGGTTTCTGGTATGGGGAATGCACCCAAATCAATGGTACGGTTCCTTTTCGTTGTGCCAAATGTGTATTGACACCATATCGGTACTGTATCGGTGAGTTTTGGTCATGTATCAGCCGATATACAACGACTTTACTGTTGCGGAAATCGCAAATAGAAGTGGTTTCAAAAGAGGGCTTCTAAACCCATTTCAGAATCCCTCTTTCTTCCCTAAACCCTCAAGAAAGCTTCTTAACCTTCCTAACTCAAATCTTGCAAAAATCCGCTAAAACATCTATAAATTTGTAAGGTTCAACAAGTTTTTCAAAGTTGTGAAAAAGGAGCGAAAATAAATCTGTTTTTTCAATTTTTTTTTACATTTCAGCCAATGTTTTTGGTTTTTTTTAGTTTGGATGTTTAATAACATCTTTGTGTATATTAATCTGCTATTCTTGTGCAAAAATCTCACTTATTTTGCTGCTATATGTAGATCTTTGTGAATATATGAAAAAATTCCAGAATAGTAAAACATCTGAAAAAATGAAAATTTTAGGTTTTTCTTGTGATCTACCTCTAGAAATTGATTATGTTATAGATCTATGGATGATCTACCATGTCCATAGATGGTCAATTGAAAATTTTCAAAATAATTGATTTTTTTATTTTTTTAATTTTCAGAATAATATATATATGTGTATATATATGTATATATATTATATATACACACACATACACATACACACACACACACACACACATATATATATATATATATTCTTCAACTTTATATGATATAATTGATAGGTTGAGTATGTTGTAGAGCTAAGACAAATCTAACATAGTCCATAATTCCATACATCAATATATTAAAATATCATGTGGCTAAAATTTGAAATGGCCAACCGTCGGCGACAAAGATTTGCAGCGGTAGCCGGCGACCACAGTGGAGTAACTGGTTCTAGGTAAAAATCCACAACAGTACAGCGCAACATGTGTTTTGACCGAAGAAGAGAATGGCAACACATACGTTTCCGATCGAAGAAGATTTGAAGCGGTCAACAACCTTCGTGAGCTTGAAGACGACAACCAAGATTTGCAATGGCCAACAGCCGGCGACCAAGATTTGTAGCGGCAGCTAGTGACCACGGTGGAGTGATTGGTTTTGGGTAAAAATCCACAATAGTACAATATAATATCTCCTTTGACCGAATACAAATATGCACAGTATAAATACATACAAAATAATACAAAATACAAGATTTTGCACTGTGTGTACTCAGTTTGTACAGTGCAAATACATATAAGGCTTAATTTGGAAGGAGCACAAATACAAATATATATAATAGAAATATATACAAAATAATATAAAATATAAGGTTTTGCGCTCTACATATTTGTATTTGTACTCCTTCCAAATGGAGCCTAAATAACCATATGAATAATGGTTTTAACAAAAAAAAAAGTTTGGGGAGGCCCAAAACCCCACCAATATACTTGGCTCCTCCCCTGGTTATGGCAACATTTTCAGATGAAGTTTTTAGTTATCTTACAATGTTTTTTAAACAAAATAGATCCCCTTCCATCCTCTTCATCTAGAAATAGCTGATGGTGAGCAACAATATAAGCTGATCTAACAAAAAACTGGCCCTTGGGATCAAGGGTCCACATTAATCTATCAATTATATATTATATTCCAACCATTTGGGGAAGCTTGGTATATATTGCATACCTTATCAAACACTTGGTAAAAAAAAGAAAGCCTCAACTTTTTTCCTATCCTATTGATCCCTGAACTATCAATTAAATCTTTAACCCATATTAACTGATTTGGGTGAACCTAGGGACCACTAGCTTTAAAGTTAAGCAAGGAATCAATCCGTGGATCATCCCATATACTAATGGACTTTCCATTTGCAACTTTTCAACAGACGCCCTTTTTTAGAATGCCCCTACCACCCAGAAGGCTTTTAAAACCTAAAGAGCATCTCTTTGGAGTGTAAAGTCCATATGCTTCTACCCTTTAAATACTTCCCCTCCATCAGCCTAGCCCATAGACTCTCCTTATTAACACAAAACTTCCAAAGCTAGCTTCGCTAACAAGGCATGATTAAATGCTTGGGGGTCTCTAATCCCTAACTTCCATTAATTTTGTTCCTGAACACATTTTTCCAGTTAACCACTTTATCTTTCTCTTATTATCATCCTCAGCGCAAAGAAACTTTCTTTGAATTAATCACACAATCCCTTTGGGAAAAGGAAATAGGACATGACATAAGCAGGCATTTCCATTATAACTAATTTGATCATCATTTCTTTGCGAGCAGATGACAAAGATGCTTCCTTCCAACTTTTAGCCTTGTCCTCAACTCTTTCACTAATATATTTGTTTTTTTTTTTTTTTAATTTTTGAATTACCTAAAAAAGAGGGAATTCCAAGATAGGTAGAGGGCTTATTGACCTTTTTAATTTTTAATTTTTTTGGGAACTATCTTTTGTAATTTAGGATGGAGGTTTTGACTAAAATAGACTTCAGATTTTGAGAGATTCAGCTCTTGTCTAGAAGCCTTCCCATACTCCTCCAAGGCCTCCATAATCCTTTTTCCTTATGAGATGTTTGCTATAGAGTAGGGCCGGCAATCTTGACCCCAACCCATTTGACCCACCCAACCCACCCACCTTGTAACCCACCCATTCTATTGGTGGGTCAATATGTGTCAAGCAACCCATTAGAGTTAGTGAAAAAGGGTTAGGGTGGGTTGGGTCGAGGTTACCATTAGGGTCAGGATGGGTTGGGTCGACGATTTTGACAATTCTCAAAAATGCATTTAAGGAGACTTGAACTCAAGTACACCTAGCACATTAACATTCTCCTTCAATTTCAAACCAACAAACAAAATGCAATTTTTTGATTAAAAGTGATATACAAATGATTTTATTAGCCTTTGTATTTACATGCAATTTAAACAAAAAACAAATATTTATATTTAAAAACTCTAACTAAAATTTTAAAAATATTATTTTATAAACTAATAGAATAAATAATCTATCAAATCTACATTTATTTAAAAAGATAATTTATAATATCAAAAAATTTATACAAATAGATTATTAATAATAGAATAATTATTTTAATACTTAAAATTTATAAATTTGCACATGATATAAATCTTAATATATATATATATATATAAATTATTAACTAATATCTTAATTTACATTAATAATTAATAACAAAATATTTATTATTTACAAAAAATAAAAATATTAATAATGGAATAATTATTTTAGTAATTAAAAACTATTAATTTTTATATGATATGTATCGTAGAAATTTTAACAAAATTGATACACTCTAAGTTAAGATTATATTTTTATAAATTTTTAATTCATATTTTAATTTGATTTGATTTTTTGTTAATTTTAAAAAATTAAAAGAGTAAAATAAAATAATAATTGATATAATAATTAAAATATAATAGTTACATATATTTAGTGTCTTGGAATCTTGATTGGTCCATTATAAATAAAATTATATGATAGCTACGCATCCCAATATACTAATTGCAATATATTTCTTCTTATATATCATTAAAATTTACATTTTCCATGTATTTATATATTATTTTGTGATTATTTTGATCTTAAATCTAGTGTTATTAATGTATTTATAAAATATGTATGTATTTCCCTAGCATATCCATACGTTTCCATATTTTCGAAAGTGTCTGTTCAGGTCGAATGTTTCTGAGTTTGAGCCTTCCTCCTACCATTTTTTTGCCATGTTTCTATGGTATGTTTTCATGTTTTTTGGTGTTTTCATGTATTTTCTACAATTTTTTTGGTTTTTTTGCAATTTTCTGATTTTGAATTTTTGCAATGGTTTGCTATTTTTTGCATTTTTTATAATTTTTTGGTATTTTCTGCATTTTTTTGCAAATTTCTAGTATTTTTCTGCATTTTCTGAAATTTTCTGGTATTTTTCTGAAACTTTATTGTATTTTCTACAATTTTCTAGTATTTTTCTGCATTTTTGTAAATTTCTGGTATTTTCTGCATTTTTTGATGGTTTCATGCATTATCTGGTATTTTCTACATTTTTACAAATTTTCTGTTATTTTTCTTTATTTTTTTTTTCTGAATTTCATGGAGTTTTTCTACATAATTTCTACATTTTCTAGTGTTTTCATGCATTTCTGCAATTTTCTAGCATTTTCTGCATATATATATATATTTTATTTTTTCTACAAAATTTTTGTAATTTTTGGTATTCTTTTCTATAATTTTGCAAATTTTCTGATATTTTTTTCTAAATTTTTTACAATATTTCTACTGTTTTTGTAGTTTCTACAATTTCTCTAGTATTTTTGCATTTTCTACAATTTTTTTGGTATTTTTCTACATATTTTTTGCATTTTCGGGTATACAGGTTGACTCGACCCATTTTTGCCATGTGGTAGCCTTGGTAGTGATTATTCTCTAAAAAATATTATTTTCGGGTATACGGGTTGGCCGACTTATTTCTATCACGTGGCAGCCTTGAGAGATGATTGTCTAAAAAATGTTATTTTTAGGTATACGGGTTGACATGGCCCATTTATAGCACGTGGTAGCATCCAAAGAGTTTGTTCTCTCAAAAGTTTTTTTTTTTTTTTTTGGTATATAGGTTGACCCAACCTGTTTTTGTATTTATAGGTGAGGTTGTGGATCATGGTGGGTTGGTGGGTCAATATGGGTGGATTGGTATTCAACCCTTACTCAACCCAACCCAACCCACCCATTTGCCAACTCTACGTATAGAGAAAATGTAGGAATCATTTGCAAAACATAATAAATGAATAGTAGCAGAGCAATTGTTATTTATTTTGATGCCAAAAATGTCACCCTCTAAATGTAGCCTATTCAAAGTAATTGATAGAACCCTAAAGCATATGAGAAAGAGATAAGGGGATAATGGTTCTCCTTGTCTTAGACCTCTAGAAGGGAGTAATTTGTTCACTAGGACTGCCACCGATTAGAATTTTATATGTTATAGTTCCAATACATTGCATGACCCAACAAATAAACCTTTCACCAAACTTTGTTATTTTTTTCCATTGATTTTTTAAAAAACCTCACTCTACCCTATCATAAGCTTTATTCAATTTCGGTTTGATTGCCATAAACCCTTGTTTCTGTATTGTATTCTTTATAAAGTGCAAAATTTTATGAGAGATTAGGATGTTGTCAAGAATCATTTTATTTGAAAGGAAGGCACTCTGGTTGCTACTTATGATATTGTTTTGGGACAACCTCCAATCTGTTAACAAGTACTCTTGCAATGGTTTTATATATGTGTTACACACACTAATCGACATGAATTGAGTAGTTGTCTTAGGGTTTTTGCATTCAAATCTCTATTCATATACCCTGAACTAAAAAAAAATCCTTTACGGCCATAACCACATCCCTTCCAACCACTCCCTAATATTTTTGGAAGAAGGAAATAGGAAACCCATCTGGTCCAGGTACTTTCTAAGGGTGCATTTGGAACAAGGCTTCCCTAATCTCATCCTCCTCATTTTTTTGGAGCCTACAACTCTCCTCCAACCCAACCACTCTATCCACATTCTCTACTAATCCACCAACATCACTAGGATTTGAAGTATCCCTTTAAAATATTCTTCCATCAACTCTAATATCTTCTCTTGGCTTGTTATTTATTGATTGTTGTCATTTCTAAGAGAAACTATTTGATTCTAGATCTTCTTTTCATGGTTACCAAGTGGAAATATCTAGTATCTCTATCTCCCAACCTCAACTAATTCTGCCTGGACTTTTTTGTGCCCATAGATTTTTCTCTCTTTTTAGCTCATCATCTAGTTTATGTTCTAACTCTTGGACTTTTTTGTGTTCCATTTTCTCCTCACTAAGCTCTAATTGCATGCACTTTACTCTGTCTTGTACCTTTTCCAAAACCTGTTTGTTCCATTTTAGCAATCTAACTTTCACCTCTTTACACTTTCAAGACACTTTAGACTTATTGTTCCCTTTAGCTTTTGATTCCAAGACTGAAGAACATGATCCTAGCACTCATCATAGGTAAACCAAGGTTTTTAAAACCACAATGAACCGGTCAGGGGTCCAGTTCCCGGGTTGAATAGTCCGACCATTCGAACCAAATGGATGATTCATTTTGACAAAAAATAAAAAAGGCCAAAATCACTGAACAGAACGGTTCGACCACCCAGGTCAGCAGTTTGTTGACCAAATCAATATTTTTGGGCAAATTAACAGTTTTGGGGTAAAATAGAACCAGTCCCGATTTTTCCAGTCCAACCGTCCGGGCCGGTCTGGTTTTGAAAACCATGAGGTAAACCATATATTCTTAAATCTGAATAGCTTTCTGCATTTTCATTCCTTAGGATATATCCAAAAGTATTGTAATGTGATAAGATCCACTATAGTCATGATTGAAGATATTGACTTCTTCATGCAAATCTAGCCACTCCCTATTTGCTAGAGCCATATCAATTTTTTTCTTTAATATTCTCTTGACTATCTTTGTTATTGGACCAAGTAAATCTAGGACCTTAACTTTTCACAATATCCAAACCTAGCATCCTATGAAAACTTTTATTGTTTGTAATAGATTATCCTACCAATTTTACCCTCTCTTAAAGATCATGTGTAAATCATCAATGCAAACCCAAGGATCTTGTATCCCCTCGCCATTGATCTCATATTTAGGCTATGTTTGGTTTGAAGGAAAAGGTAGGGAAAGGAAGGGAAAAGTAAGGAAATCTATATAAGGTTTGTAAAAATTTTCCTTCCTTTCCCTACTTTTTCCTTCAAATCAAATACAACCTTATTAGAATTATTTTTCTTTTTCTCCTATTTGGTTCACCACAGATAAATGAACACAACCAAGGCTGCTTCTTCACCTCATTAATTGAAGTAGAAATAATTCTTTCATTGGTACCAACATTAATATCTAGATTCCAAAAAGCTCCTGAAAGACCAACTGCATCTACCCCCAACATCCCCATCTTTTGAGGATTTTTAATCTTGTTTGACAACTCTAGAAGTGAACATTTTGTTTCCATCAAAAATATAATATCCGATTTTAATTCTCAAATTACTCTTTCTAAGGCTTGAGCTGTCAAGGGGGAGCCCAACATTGTGGCTGTAGGGGCTGAGAAGGGCAGCCACTAACACTCTATTATTCCCAAGGCTATAAAAAAAATTAAATACCCCATCCAAACCAAAATATCACCCCCACCATTGACAATTCTTGGTCATAAACTATCAGATGTATTCACTTCCTATTGGATGTTGCAAGAAAATCTTGTGACCGCGGTTGCAGGATATGTGGGGGCATCCCACTACTTACTACAAAGTACACTCACCCACTCCTATAGAGTAGGCCCGTTAATGATACTAGAAAATTTGAGGTCCGATCCAACATTAATCCAATTATATCAGATTTGAATGATATATTTATATAATTGGATTGAATTCGGATGCTACAATCTACATTTGATTAATAATCGGATCGGATTTGGATTTGACCCCATCCAATCTGATTAAAATCCAAATATGATTATATTATACTATTTATTAATTTTAATATATAAATTTTATATAATTATATTTAAAATTATAAAAATCTATTCTATATATAAATTTAGTATGCTATATTTATATTAATTTATTATATATAAAAGTTGAAAAATAAATAAAATTTTAAATTTTTTGGTATTTTAGAAAATTTAGAATGAAAATTGTGAACTAATAGGTCCAAATTCATTCTCATTCTTACTATAAAAAGAAGATTCCAATTATAGTACAAAAAATGAATATTTGCAATATAAATCTCGATATCGACCAATTACATTAGAGACATCACATGGTCTACACACTTTTCATTGGTTCTTGTTTCACAAGGTATACTTATCAATCATGTTAAAGAGTTTTACAACGTTAAAAATGTCAACCGAGACATCTCACTTTATTACTAATTCATATTTTTGCTTCACAGTGCAGCTTTGCACCATAGCATTCTCCCATGAAGGATTCAATGTTTTTTTGAAAAAAAAAAAGGCTTAGTCCAAAACAACTTTTTCTTATTCTACTCATTCTTGATCAATCTTGATAATTCTAGAATCTCATTCAGTTCAAGAATGAAGAAAAACCATAGCTGAATCAAACATGACTTTACTCTCATCTATCCAACAAAATACAATAAACCTGATGAGCATTGTCTTTGTTCACGCTGGGGTTTTCACTCAGCTGATCTAGTAGGGGTAGAACCTTTGTATTGGTGAGTCCCATATCTAATATATATACATTAAGGAAAGCCCTCATACTAGAGAGCTTCCCCTAAAACAAGTGAAATCATACTTTTGGTTATTCCTACTTTCAAATAAAAACTTCCTTCGTTAGACACGTGTCAAAAAAGATCTTTAAATGGAAGTTACCTTTAATAAAAAGAAAAAAAAAACAAAACTTATTTTAAATAATGTAGGATCCATAAAGTGGATTATTATTTAGAATAAACCTTGATTTAATCTCTTAAATTAAATAACAAATTTATATAGAAAAAATATCAAATAAAATAATAACTTAAAAATTTCAACATAAAAAAATAAAAATGGGCATCAAACAAAATTTATAAGAACAAGTTATTGGGGCTCTAGTCCCCATATTTATACATGGGTCCCTTTGTCCAAAGAAAAAAAACAATATTATGAACATATTGTTAACAAAAGAACATTATATGGATTCTTTCCCCTAAAAAAAAATTCTCTTAATATACCTACTTTGCTCTTAGCCTGTTGGCTAATAGTTTGAGCTAAAGATAGATCTGTTGGCTAAAGTTTGACCAATAACATTTTTATTGGCCAAGGAAATAGCCCATGAGCCGCCTTGTGGCCTAGCCTCTTGATAGGGCTGTAAACGGTATCTAATTGTCTAAATTCAATTTTTTTGGTAAAAAATTAGAATTTGATCCTATTAAGGATGATTCAAATTTGATCCATTTACTAATAAAATTGGTCTGAATGTTGTTTTTAATTCATTTTATTAATAATATATTATAGGGTAAATTACAAAGACCCCCATGGGGTCTGTGACAAAGACCCCTTGTACTTTGTTTTGTGACAAAGACCCCCCTATACTATGACCGTGAGACAAAGACCCCTTTCCTTAGCCTTTCGTCCAAAAAAGCTATTATAATATTTTTTAATCCCCATACTACCCTTGTAACAACTAGACGAGAAAAACACTATTCATCTTCCCTGACCTTCCGATACTATCCTTCTGTTCCTTCACATTTCTCTCTCTCCCTCTCTCTCCTCTCTCTCCCCCGATCTTATACGGTTCGAGTTGCAGACACAATCGAGTCTATATCAATTGGTTATGGTGGGCTGGCCAGTGCAGAGCAGATCAGAAGCGTTAATGGGGTTGATGGCCAGGGACGATTGTGGAGTGGTCAGAGCCTTGTAATTCTTTTGCCGTGCACATGCTTCAATAACACTAGTAATGGCATTACGGCGGTTTATTTGTTGTATTTAGTGCACGCAGGGGAGAACTTAAGCAACATCGGAGCAACGCATGGTATGACTGTAGCAGAGTTGGTGGCCGTTAATGGGTTAACACATCCATCCTTTAAACTTCAAAGCTTCAACACACCCATTATTGAATTTAAGACGACAAATGAGCAGTAGCACAGAACATCAACAGTTTGGTCGGATCGGAGGATCTGGAAGTGGTGGAGCATTACTTCCTAATGATAAGTGCATCGTTATGCAACTAGAGAGTGAATTCATTAAGATAAGTACCCTGTCACCATCATTTCCAATACATAGACATGCTTTGGTGCTTTAGTTTGAGATAAATTTTTGTTGTTATTTGGTTCATGAAAAGGCAAAAAAAATCAACTCTTTGTATTCTTGCTTTTTTTTTGAAATTATATTGTTTTTGCTATTCCAAATCCAAAACCCAAAATGAGTTTGTTGAAAATCTTGGTAACTCCCCTTATGGAAGTGGTAAAGTGCGTACTAATCTCTGTCGGGAGCCTAGAAGAACCAGGCAGGTCTCACCGCACCATGGGTTGCTCCTCTTCCCTTCCAGAAAGCACGTCTTTTGGACGGTTGGATGGTTTCAGTTCTGAGAATGTTGAAGCAACTGACTCAAAAAATTTACGAGTGAAACTAGTGCTTTTAGGGGACTCTGGTGTTGGTAAAAGTTGTATTGTTCTTCATTTTGTTCGTGGGCAGTTTGATCCATCACCCAAAGTGGCTGTTGGAGCTTCATTTTTATCACAGACAGTAGCATTGCAAGATTCTACAACAGTCAAGTTTGAAATATGGGACACTACAGGGCAAGAGAGATATGCTGCACTGGCCCCCCTTTACTACCGAAGAGCTGTAGTTGCAGTAGTTGTGTATGACATAACAAATCCACAGTCATTCGACAAAGCTTAGTACTGGGTTAAGGAGCTACAAAAACATGGGAGCCTCGATATTGTCTTGGCTTTGTTAGGGAACAAATCTGATCTCCAGGAAAAACGAGAAGTATCCATTGAAGATGGTATGAACCATGCGAAGAAGAATGGGATGTTCTTTATTGAGACATCTACAAAGATGACATATAATATTAATCAGCTATTTGAGGAAATTGCTAAAAGGTTGCCTCGTGCTCCCTCTTCATGATTGCAGAAAGGACACCAATTGCACTATAGATTATAGAATTCCAATACCTATCTTTCTTCTGCACTGTACTTCTGAATTTGTTTATATCGTGAATTACCCAGTTATCTTTGATTTATTTATAATGGGTTTTCGGTATGATTCAAAAAAAAAAGTCTGTTGGGAAGTAGATTGGTTATATTTTTCATTATAGAAGGAACAACAACAACCTTAATGAACTTACAAAATTCTTAATTTCGAGGAGAGATCATACACAACAACTATTGAGTGCAGCTCAAACGAGAGGAGAGGAAGCCAATCGGTTGGTAATGCAAACCTAGGTAGAAAGAGCGGATGCCATATTAACACAAGTTCATAGTTGGTTTCCTAACCCTGAAAATGCAGAGAGAAATAACAGTGAATGTTTTGTTGGATATTGTCCTACTCGTTACATTTTGAATAAAAGAGCATAGTTGAAGATAGTGGAGATCAATTCTCTAATTGGCAAAGCAAAACTGTTTATGAATGAGAGTTGAAGATAGTGGAGATCAATTCCTCCGTCCTTTCATTTCGGAGAGTTGGGAGAGAGAAAGAATGAGAGAGGACTGTAGGGAGGGGAAAAGAAGATAAGAAAGGAAAAACCATAGGTTAAATAGGTTTTAAGAGAAAAAGGGTAAAAAAAGAAAATAGAAAAAGTTTAGTGAGGTATTTTGGTAATTTACGCATTCTGTCATTGACTTAACGGTCAAGGGGAGTCTTTGTCTCCTGGTCACAATATAAGGGGGTCTTTGTCACATAACAAATTACAGGGGGTCTTTGTAATTTACCCTATATTATATTTTGATGAATTTTAGTTTAATTTATTTATACCATTCTATCGGGTTCGGTATCCTCTTTTTTAATAACCGGTTCGGGTCGAGGCAAACCGTGTCAAACCCGACCCATTGAATCCCATGAAGGGCATGCATGATGCATGATCCACCCTCCTCTCACATTAGAATATGCCAAAACCAATTTGGCAATTTGGGATTTATTCGACTTCGTACCGGAGAAGGCAAGTTTCGGACTTTCGGTATTATCCGTAAACACGGTATCGTAGTCATAGAAAGCTGTAAATTTGTCTGGCTTGGAATTGGAGGTCACCGACTCACAACTCTTCCTATAAAAGGGCTTTCCTTTCTCCTCGCCTTTCGTGCTCGTCTTCTCTAATTCCCTTCTCATTTTCTCAATCCGATCTCTCTTTTTCTTCCCAAGGTATGCCTCTCTCATCGCTTCAAATTCTTTCTTTTCTTTGTCCTCTGTTCTCTTTCGATGATTTTTTTCCTGTTTATTTGATTGTTTCCCTGTAATTACTGTCATATGTTCTTATTTTGTTAAGTGGGTTTTGTCTTTAGATGGCGATTGGTTTGCCGATGTCTTCTTGTTCTTTTTTTTATTCCTTTTTATTTTGATTGATGGTCGTTGTGGATTCATGCCTTGTTCTTTCAGATTTTATTGTTCTGGCTTAATTTAGATGTTTAGGTTTTGATGAATGAATTATTGTAGGCATTTGAGTTATTCAGAAATGTTTTGTCTCGTCAAGTTCTTTTTCTCCTCTGATAGATATGTGATTCGTAAGGGTTTGTGATCTTGTTGGTTATCCTCCTTACTCGAGATTTCAATCGCTTCTATGTGTTTTTGAGATTGCCGATCTTCTGGGATGAAATTCGAAGTTAGGGTTTTGATCTTTTAATGACGCATAGCAATATGGGTTTCCTTCCGGAAGGGATCTGTTTATGTGATGGATATAATCCTCATGATCCTTTATGTTATTGATTTGTCGTGGTCTTAGGGATTACTGTGGGTACGGCTATATTTTTATGAAATTATTGGACATTCAATTTTTCTTTCCTTAGCCTCCCTATCTGTATACTTTTAGAATTATGATAAATTTCTTTACTTTAAATGGTGTTTTATTCTAGAAAATTAATCTTATTCATTTAGTTTTTATTAAGTCGGTTGATTAGTGGAGATCATGAATGTTCAGATCTACGTTTTCATATCGTTTTCATGGGGGTTCTGGCATTGATTCTTCAGTTCTGGTTTTTATTTGATTTGTAGTTGTGGGAGGGTGAATTAAAAAAAAAGTATGTTATTTTCTATGAATGGTTTGGCAATTGGTTGAAAGATTGGGAGGTTTTTTTAGCCTTTACCTTATTATTTTTAATGTTGGGTTTTGGTTATCTTCCATTTTTTGTCTGGATTGAATTTTGGTTTTCCTTTGCTACAGATGCAAATCTTCGTTAAGACCCTCACAGGAAAGACCATCACTCTCGAGGTCGAGAGCTCTGATACCATTGATAATGTTAAGGCAAAGATCCAAGACAAGGAGGGAATCCCCCCAGACCAGCAGAGGTTGATCTTTGCTGGAAAGCAGCTTGAGGATGGCAGGACATTGGCCGATTACAATATCCAGAAGGAGTCTACTCTCCACCTTGTTCTTCGTTTGAGGGGAGGAATGCAAATTTTTGTCAAGACTCTCACCGGAAAGACAATCACTCTTGAAGTTGAGAGCTCCGACACGATTGACAATGTCAAGGCAAAGATTCAGGACAAGGAGGGCATTCCCCCAGACCAACAAAGGTTGATTTTTGCTGGGAAGCAGCTTGAGGATGGAAGGACCCTGGCAGATTACAACATCCAGAAGGAGTCTACCTTGCACCTGGTCCTCCGTCTCCGTGGGGGTATGCAGATCTTTGTCAAGACTCTCACCGGAAAAACCATTACCCTTGAAGTTGAGAGCTCTGATACAATTGATAATGTGAAGGCGAAAATTCAGGACAAGGAAGGCATCCCACCAGACCAGCAGAGGCTAATCTTTGCCGGGAAACAGCTCGAGGATGGTCGGACACTTGCTGATTACAATATCCAGAAGGAGTCTACCCTGCATCTGGTTCTTAGACTTCGTGGGGGCATGCAGATTTTTGTTAAGACCCTCACAGGGAAAACCATCACACTCGAAGTTGAGAGCTCGGACACAATTGACAATGTCAAGGCTAAGATTCAGGACAAGGAGGGCATTCCACCAGACCAGCAAAGGCTTATTTTTGCTGGAAAGCAGCTGGAGGATGGACGGACTCTTGCAGACTACAACATTCAGAAGGAGTCCACTCTTCACCTCGTCCTCCGTCTTCGAGGTGGTATGCAGATTTTTGTGAAGACCCTGACCGGGAAAACCATCACTCTAGAGGTTGAGAGCTCAGATACCATTGACAACGTGAAGGCAAAGATTCAGGACAAAGAGGGGATCCCACCAGACCAGCAGAGGCTGATATTTGCTGGGAAGCAGCTGGAGGATGGTCGCACCTTGGCTGACTACAACATACAAAAGGAATCCACATTGCATCTGGTGCTCCGTCTTCGTGGTGGGATGCAGATCTTCGTGAAGACCTTGACAGGGAAGACGATCACACTGGAGGTGGAGAGCTCTGATACCATAGACAATGTTAAGGCTAAGATTCAGGACAAAGAGGGGATCCCACCTGATCAGCAGAGGCTCATCTTTGCCGGCAAGCAACTTGAGGATGGTCGCACCCTTGCGGACTACAACATTCAGAAAGAGTCCACCCTTCATCTTGTCCTCCGTCTTCGTGGCGGTCTTGACGATTTGGCCTGAGTAGTGCCTTCGTGTCTCCTCCAGTCCAGTCTTATATGAATCTCTGTTTGTTAATGTTTTGATTGTTCAACTTTGAACTTCGTAGCATCCATTAGCTTTGGCTTACTATTATAATATTCTATTACTCGAAAGTCGAAGCTGTGCCTTATTTCTATCCTATGTTCAAGTTTGTTTGTTGATGGGTGATCAAGGAATTCACATTTAAGTATCAATTGTAGTAATTTATGGTCATGGTTATTAGTATCTTGTTACTAACATCTTTTCTATGTGATGATGCTTAAAAACAAAGTATTAGTTAAAATTCTGCTTCTGCTAAATGGCTTAAAGACGAGCACAATGAGTAGTAGGTTTGTACTTTTTTAGGTGAAAGAAACAGAGAAACAGTTTTGGGGAACGGATATTTTGGTAGTCGGTGAACGAGCTTAGGACGATGATCTTCTTTGTCTCGTCAGTTTTTAGATAATGTTCTATTGGTATTTCCGACTCAACGTTTCACCCATTTTTCTTGGTTATGTAAAATGTTATGAATTACTTTGATTAGGTAAATAACTGAATCAATTATTTGTAGCGTACATTTGTATGATATGATGTACTCAATTTACTTATGCATGGTATTCCTTACTAAACCAAAGACGTTGGGATATGTCATTAAGCATAGATATGGTGAAAAGAATTAGGATGCAGTGATGCACATTGATGTTAATAACTCAACTTCAATAATACTTGGATAGTTAGTTAGTTAGTTTATGTGAAGTGTAAACTATTAGGACTCACTTGAAAAATGTCGACAAATTATGGAACATTTATTTTAAGAAAATAAAAAGGATAATATGTTAATTCTTGGGGGATTAATATTGTTCTTACTAGTATTTGTATATTTTAAATGAATATGCACAAACAAAAATGGATTAAATGTTAATACGTAAAACAAATTTACGCATGTTTTCACATTTATACTAGACTTATAGTGGTGTACTTTGTCTTGCCAGCCTATTTATCGCATGTTTAAGTCTTTTGCTTCTTTGTAGCCTTTTTATTAGACGTGCCAACAAGTGAGTGTTAATAAAGGATACATAAAAAAGAGTTGCATGATATGGAACATTTTATTTCACCCTTCACATAAAAAGATTTCAAATGGACCATCATTGTCACTTGATACTCTCCAAATTCTAGAAATCTGTTGTCACACATCATCCAACACCTTCAAACCCCATCAAAACCCCCTGATCAGACAATTGATCAGATTTCAGACCCTAAATGACCATTTTATCCTTTACAAAAAAAGATTCTAAATGGACCATCTTCCTCGCCCAATACTCTTTAAATTTAAGATATCCGCCACCATCCTACATATCCAAACCCCATAAAAACCTCATGATCGACAACTCAACAAATTTCATATCCTAAAATGACCATTTTATCCCTCATCCAGAAAGATTCCAAATCAAAGGCACTTATTGGCTATAATTATCCAAATTCAAGATCTGCATTACAGTACGCCCTCCGATATGCCTAGACCATACTGTCACCTTCCTATAGATTTTGATCGACCATCTTCATTTTTTAGACCCAAAATTGACCATTTTACCCCTCTATCAAGAAAGATCTCGATTTGACACCCCCATTGATTGATACACTCTAAATCATGATTTCTCACTTTAACACACTCCCTGAGGTTGTCAAATCCGATCACTGCCCTTTTCAAACACCTTAGAACTCCCATGGAAATTTTTGTTACAAAATTCTCCATTTTACCCATCCATCCATGAATTTCCAATTCATGCGATCTCGTTGGTTGAGACAAACCCTAACATCTTGAGGTTTAACCTAAGCCCTTGAATCCTGCACATTACACCCCTTAGACTTATCCCTTCATGGCAAAAAACCCCCTTGCACTTTTTCATTTAGGTCCCTGCACATTCTTAGAAATCATCCAAAGTCCTCATCTAAGCGTAGAATCAATCCTAGCTCTTAGCTCTAAATTTGAGCCCACACTTTCTCCACCCTAGGGTTGGCTCAACCTCTAGCAAACACTCCCCAAAACTCTAAAACTCAAAACCCTAGCCACCTTTCTCCATATTTACCTCTCAGTTTTGAATTTTGAATTTTAAACTTTAAAGCTCAATAATGGAAGAGACAAGGGGGAGCCTTTTAAGGAAGGTTGTTTCCTAGTGTTAATTGTGGTCAAAAGGGAGAATCAATAGAAAAAAAAGGAAAGAATAAAAATTCAAAAATCTAGAAGCCTCTCACCCCTTGGATTGGAACCAATAAATCCTAACCTTCTATCTTTTGGGCATTTCACACTAAAAGCCTAAAACCTAACCATACACTAACCAAACTCCCCCCATTCAGTTCAAACTCAACCAACTCATCCCAAACCAATCCAAATCAAACCAGCTCCTCATCCATTTGGTTTGAAGAAAAAGGCCAATAAAAAATCAAAACAAAAAAAAAACAAAAAACCTAGAACTAAACCAACCCAACTGAACACTAATTCATACACACACCTTCTCTCACACTCACCTCCCACCAGCGAACCAAGCTCTCTCCATCTTTCCCATTATCTTCGTCAACCTCCCTCTGCCCTCCATGAAACTTCTCACCATGACCTGAACCAAACCTCCATCCCATCAACCTTCATCTGCTTTCTCTCCATCCACTATTTTCTTCCAAAAAGAACAAAAAGAAAAGAAGAAAACCCTAAGAGAGATCGGCCATGGGAAGAAGAAAACAAGAAGGGTGAAGAAGAAAGCAAAAAGGGAGGAAGAAGAAAAAAGAAAAGGTAATGGAGCAAGCTCCTTCACCATTTTTCGACCAAGGTAAATCTTCTCTCTCTCTCTCTCTATCTATCTCTATCTCTCTCTCTCATGAAACTAATCTCTCCAACACCCAACCAAACCCCACTCTCAGACTCTCATCTCCTTCCCCCTCTCCTCTCCTAAAACACCATGACCGAATCCCTCTAGCCTCCATCTTTCCCTCCAAACACCTTCTTTCTCTCCATTATCCTTCCATCATAACAGAACCCCCAAACCCTTCATCTTCTTTCTTCTCTTCCCTTCAAATAAATCTGAACCCAAACCCTAGAGACATGCCCCATTCAACCATGTAAATCAAACCAAAAAGAAAGAGGACAAGCCTTGGTAGAGTTCGGCCAAGAGAGAAGAAGAAGAAGAAAAGGGAAAGAAAAATGAAGAAATCCGACCCAGGAACCCTAGGGCCAAATCAGTCCAAGGTAGAATACAAAAAAGAAGATAGGGAATAATCAATAAGCAAGGGGAATTCGAGCCAGCTCCCTTTCCTAGTTGATTCAAACAAGACCTCACTCAAAGAGGACTGAGAACATTTCAACACCATCTTCTCTAACAATTTTCGTCAATGCCCTTAACACATTTGCTCAAAATCCACAGAGAGTACTTTTATTTCCTTGAATCTCATTAGTGTTCTAGGCAGTCCTTTATTTTTAGCATTAAATTATCTCATTGCTGGATGGTGAATGTCTTCTTTTGAAATCAATTTCATTATGATTATGTGTAGGGAATATGTGGAATAACTTACTAGAAGAATCAAATGAATATTGTATGTCTTCATCAATGTCTCTTTAATCTAATTTAGATCATTATCATGCTCAAATTGTGTAACATATATTGGAATCACTTGTCTAGGTGTTAGAATTATGCTAGGCCAATTTAGTTTCATTTACCATCTTCTTAGCATGTCTTAATTGCATAGAAAAGTGTAGGAGTGCATTTGATTTTGGTTTTGGCATAGTATGTTTCTTTCTATTTACGTGTTTGCTTCTTTATCTTTCTTGTGGAGTCAATTGTGTAAAGTCTTCTCATGATGGTAGTGAGTTCCTTTCATATCTAATTCACTTTACTCACTAGTAGAAAGTCTAGGAGTGGATAAAAAGGGGTTGAGAGGAGATCTCTCCACCATCTTGCTTCAATCCAAAAATGTTCAAAAGGAGCTAGCCCTTGTAGAAGATTTATTGAATAAAAAAGAGAAGGAGACCTCAATCTTTCTTTGCTCCAATGAACTCTTCGAAATGGTTTTAGAGGATTGGAATGTTCAATGTGTTCATCATTCTTTTGATATGAGAAAATTTCAGCATAGAGTGAGTAAAAGTCTTTGGTTGCTTTAATTTTTCTCCTTGCTTTATTTCTAGGGGAATTGGTACTACATATTAAGTATGGGATTTGGTTTGAAGAAAAAGACCAATAAAAAAATCAAAAGAAAAAAAAAACAAAAAACTCTTGACGATAAATCTGATTGAAATATGAGAAAATAGAGAAGAGAAGGAAAGAAGAGAGAAAGGAGAAGGAAGAAAGGAAGAAGAAAAAAGTGTGGAGCAATAGAACAGTGCTAGCGGCACCAACTTTTATTATATTATATAGGGCAGCAGAAATAAGAAGGGAAAAGATTCTTGTGCCCCTGCTGTAAGTGAGTACAATAACAGACATAACAGAAATAAAAAAAATAGAAATAAAAAATGCTTTAACTAGCCAAACAGACCCTAACAACTAAATTATTTCAACACTCCCCCTCAAGTTGGAGAATAATGTCAATCATGCCCAAATTGTCACACAAATCATTGTGCCGCACATGATGAAAACCTTTGGTGAAGATATTTGCAAGTTCTTCTGAGCCGACATATGGATTACATATTTCTCCATTTATAAGTTTTTCTCTAATAAAATGCTTGTCCACTTCAATGTGTTTCGTCATATCATGTAGGACTGGATTAGCAGCAATATTGATGGCAACTTTATTGTCATAGTAGATTGACATAGGATTGCTCACTGCAAAACCCAGTTCACCTAACAAATTTCTTATCCACATGATTTCAGCAACCCCATGAGACATCGCTCTATATTCTGCTTTAGCACTAGATCTAGCCACCAACTTTGTTTTTTACTTCTCCATGTGACTAGGTTTCCTCCTACAAAGGCACAATACCCACTGGTAGACTTTCGGTCATTAACTACTCCTGCCCAATCAGCATCAGTATATACTTCCACCTTTAAGATGTTTCTGGAACAACAAACCAGCTCCGGGAAACTTCTTGAGGTATCTAAGTATCCTCTCTGCAGCTTCAAAGTGAGTTGTCCTAGGATTGTGCATGAACTGACTAAGGACACCCACTATATAAGCAATATTAGGCCTGGTCATAGACAAATACAAGAGTCTCCCTACGAGTCTCTGGAACTTCTTCAAATCTTTCAAAAACTCTCATTGACTGTCTCCCAGATGATGATTATATTCAATTGGCGAGTCAATTGGTTTTACCCCCAATTTGCCTGTATCTTCTAGTAGATCTAGTACATATTTCCGTTGGAAAATAAAGATGCCCTTGTGGGAGCGGGCAACTTCAATTCCAATGAAATAACGTAAGGGGCCTAGATCTTTCACCTCAAATTGAGTGGCTAAGAATTTTTTTAGTCTCCGTATTTTAGCCTCCCAATCTCCTGTGGTCACTATGTCATCCACATACACAATAAGAGCTGCAATTTTCCCTTCACCTCTTATCACAAATAGAGTGTGATATGACTAGCATTGTTTGAACCCCATCTGTTGAACTGCTAAATGGAACTTACTAAACCAAGCCCGAGGTGATTGTTTCAACCCATATAAAGATTTTTTTAATCTGCTCACCTTTTGTTCACTACCTTTGGTATAGAAACCTGGAGGTTGGGTCATGTACATTTCCTCTTCCAAGTCACCATTCAAGAAAGCATTTTTGATGTCCAGTTGGGGAAGTTCCCAGTCAAGATTTGCTGCCAATGTAAGAAAGATCCTGATAGAGTTCATCTTGGCTACTAGAGCAAAGGTCTCTATATAGTCCACTCCATATACCTGTGTAAAACCTCTTGCTACTAGTCTAGCCTTGTACCTTTCAACAGTTTCATCAGCCTTGTGTTTCACTGTGAACACCCACTTGCAACCCACTGGTTCCTTCCCTTCAGGAAGGTCCACCAACTCCCAAGTGCCATTTTTGTGTAATGCATCAATTTCTTCCTGCATTGCATCTATTCATTCAGGTTTAGATAAAGCTTCTGCCACATTCTTAGGAACGGAGACACTGTCCACAGAAGAGAAGAATGCACAGAATGAAGGTGAAACGTGATCATAGGACACAAAATTAGAGATATGATGATTAGTGGTACAAGATCTAACACCCTTTCTCTTAGCAATAGGAATATCAAGATCATTGATGATAGGTGAATCAACATTTAGAGGAACAGATATATCAATAGGAGCAAGTGTACCTGGCTGATGAGGCAGATCTACCTTTGGTGAATCCGATGATGTTGGTTGCATAGTGTCAGGTTCCACGGCTCTTGAACGCTGCTGGCTTTTATAGCGATGATGAAAAACCCAAAATGGAGGAGGATTGGGTAAAGGAGGTAGTTGAGTTTGAGTCGCCTATTTCTCCTCAACCCTACTATCCCCCTGAGGAGAAACCGAGAAGAAAGGTTGATTCTCAAAGAATGATACATCAATGGAGACATAGTATTTGCGAGATGTAAGATCATAGCAGCGATACCCCTTTTGAGATAAAGGGTAACCAAGGAAAACACAAGGAATAGCCCGAGGATCAAGCTTACCTCGAGTAGGGGACAAGATATGGACAAAGCAACAACACCCAAAAGCACGCATCGGAATGGTGGACAACGGAGCTGTAGGAAACAAAAGCTTATGTGGGGCCTTATACTTTAGTAACCGAGATGGCATACGGTTGATGATGTATGTAGCACACAAAACTGCATCCATCCAAAAATGTTTTGGCACATTCATATGAATTAATAAGCCACGAGCTACTTCGAGAAGGTGACGGTTCTTTCGTTCAACAACACCATTTTGTTGGGGTGTCCTGGCACAAGAGCTTCACTGAAGTGACCCACTTGAAGCAAAAAACTCTATGAGATCACTATGGAAGTATTCATTTGCATTGTCCGACTGGAAGATATGGATTTTAGTTTGGAACTGAGTGAACACCATGCGTTGAAAGTCTTTCATAATTTTAGGCACTTCATCTCGATATCGCATAGGGTAAACCCAAGTGTATCTAGAGTAATCATCAATCAAGGTAATGAAGTACTTATATCCAGCCTCAGTGGGTAGAGTAACAGAGCCCCAAACATCAGAATAAACAATATGAAATGGAAATTCAGATCTTTTATTTTTCAAAAGTAAAGAACTTCTACAATGTTTACTCAATTGACATGTCTGACACTGTAATTGATTCACTGACAATGACTCAAACAATTTTGGGAACATAACTTTTATTGACTCAAAAGAAAGATGACCTAGACAACTATGCCATGAATAGGCTTGACTCTCACTTGACAAACTCATGGACTCTATAGCCACAAGACCAGCTTTATTCTCCAACACGTAGAGGCCATCCACCATGCTTCCTCTACCAATCGTCTTCCCCGAGGCTAAATCCTGAAAGACACATGAAGACGGAAAAAAAGTGACTGAACAGTTCAAGGAGTGAGTTATACTACTAATGGACAACAAATTAATAGGTAATTTCGGAACATGCAATACATTAGAAAAGGTAAGGCCGAGTGGGAGAGGTATGGTACCTTGGCCAGCTATGGTAGAGAAAGAACCATCAACTAGTCTCACCTTATCTCTCCCAGAGAGAAGGTTATATGTCTGAAATAAATTTGACTTACCGGTCATGTGGTTTAAGGCTTTGGTGTCAATAACCCAAGGAGAATCAGTGGTATGAGATGACACATGGAAGGCAGTGGCAGCGTTACCTGATGTAGATGCGAAAAAGGTAGAGGGAGTAGGACCAAAATCCATTTGGCGGAGAGTCCTACCATACAATTCCAAATGGTCATGAAAGGAGTTGATAATTTCTTCCTTAGGGTCAGAATTGGGATGCCTCTCCTGAGTTACCAATGGATAATCTCTGCCGACACCATATTAGCTGAGTTATACTTTTTCTGATTCTACTGGCTTGGTTTTTCGCCCTGATCAGGTGTTGACTTCTTACCTAAATCCTGTGCCCATTTAGGTTTACCATGGAGATCCCAACATGTATCTCTCGTGTGTCGTGTCTTCTGGTAGTGAGTGCACCAAAGTTTACTCTTATCATCTGTTCTTTTCTAAGAGTCACCTTTCTTAAAAGCACCTCCGACATTTGTATCTGAATTTCCCCGGACAGCTAGGGCAACTGACTCCCCCTCTACACAATTCATCACACTTCTTCTACTCTCTTCTGACTGTACTAAGGCATACACCTCCTGAACTGATGGCAAGTATTTACTACCTAAGATCTGCACCCTGATGTACTCATATGAAGGATTCAGCCTTGGGAGAAAGGCAAAGACCCATTGCTAAGATACAAGTGATTTATACGCCTTTGCATCTTCATCACACTTCTAATTCGCATTTTGGTAGTGATCAAGTTCTTTCCACATCGATGTCAAATCAGAATAGTACATCGAGAGATTCCTCTCCCCCTACTTGCAAGTAGAGGATTCAACTTGCAGTTGATATATCTAGGCATAGTGTCTCTGCTCTGAATAGGTGGACTTTGCTTGTTCCCATATCTCACAAGCAGTTTCAGCCCACATAAAAGTCTTCCTTACCTGTGGTAGCATGGAAACCAAGAGCCATGACATCACCATACTATTCTCTTGGTTCCACCTATCATATTCAGCACTTCCGTACTTCAGTTCCTTCACTCTCCCATTGATGTATCATATTTTCCCCCTAGCAGTGATGTAGAGTTTTATTCCCCTAGACCACTCAAGGTAGTTCAGACCATCAAAGGGAATAACAGCCATGGGGAAACTCATATCCATTCCCCCACTCACTCCATTGTGACTCCCTAGAATCTTTGAAGTAGCAGAATTCTCAGACGACATGGTAAGCACAAGTTTTTTTTTATCTAAACTTTCAACTTAGGATCCCTCCTTATATCGACAAAAAACTCCACACACAACAATTCAGTTCTGGACTTAATCTGAGCACAAAAAACAAACAGCACCAACTTCCAAAGAAGAACTATGACGAGACTGATTTTCACCACAACATTAATCAATAACGTGTAAGTTCCACCACAACATTAATCAATAAGAGAGATCCTAACACACATGAAATCAGACTAACGAGCAGAGGAAACAGGTCATCTATGACCTACAGTCACCTCTTCATAGGTACAGGATCACACGATCCAACGAATAACAGATATAACCCTCACAAAAGTCTGCCGACATTTACAGGATCACACGATCCAACAAATAAAAGATATAACCCTCACAAAAGTCTGCTGACATTCAGTGGTTTAGATTCATTCGCTCTCCACTTGGTACACGACCAAAGAAAGAAATAAAGGAAGAAAGAAAACTTTAGGGTTGTACCAGTTGCTGATTTGATTTGATTAGCCCAGATTCAGTCCTCTGTTCCACCCAGATTCAGCAACTTGAAGAGAGAAAACTTGGTTGCCCAGATTCAACAGCCTTGCTCTGATACCATCTTGACAATAAATCTGATTGAAATATGAGAAAGTAGAGAAGAGAAGGAAAGAAAAGAGAAAGGAGAAGGAAGAAAAGAAGAAGAAAAAAGTTTGGAGCAATAGAACAGTGCTGGCGGCGCCAGACTTTATTATATTAAGAAGGGAAAAGACTCTTGTGCCCCTGTTGTAAGTGAGTACAATAACAGACATAACAGAAATAAAAAATGCTTTAACTAGCCAAACAGACCCTAACACAAATAACTAAATTATGTCAACAAAAACCTAGAACTAAACCAACCCAACTGAACACTAATTCATGCACACACCTTCTCTCACACTCACCTCCCACCAGCGAACCAAGCTCTCTCCATCTTTCCCATTATCTTCGTCAACCTCCCTCTACCCTCCATGAAACTTCTCACCATGACCTGAACCAAACCTCCATCCCATCAACCTTCCTCCATCTACTTTCTCTCCATCCACTATTTTCTTCCAAAAAAGGACAAAAAGAAAAGAAGAAAACCCTAAGAGAGATCGGCCATGGGAAGAAGAAAACAAGAAGGGTGGAGAAGAAAGCAAAAAGGGAGGAAGAAGAAAAAAGAAAGGGTAATGGAGCAAGCTCCTTCACCATTTTTCGACCAAGGTAAATCTTTCTCTCTCTCTCTCTCATGAAACTCATCTCTCCAACACCGAACCAAACCCCACTCTCAGACTCTCATCTCCTTCCTCTCTCCTCCCATAAAACACCATGATTGAATCCCTCTAGCCTCCATCTTTCCCTCCAAACACCACCTTCTTTCTCTCCATTAGCCTTCCATCATAACAGAACCCCCAAGCCCTTCATCTTCTTTCTTCTCTTCCCTTCAAATAAATCTGAACCCAAACCCTAGAGACGTACCCCATTCAACCATGTAAATCAAACCAAAAAGAAAGAAGACAAGCCTTGGTAGAGTTCGACCAAGAGAGAAAAAGAAGAAGAAGAAAAGGGAAGGAAAAATGAAGAAATCCGACCCAGGAACCCTAGGATCAAATCAGTCCAAGGAAGAATACAAAAAAGAAGATTGGGAATAATCAATAAACAAGGGGAATTCGAGCTTGCTCCCTTGCCTAGTTGATTCAAATAAGACCTCACTCAAAGAGAACTGAGAACATTTCAGCACCATCTTCTCTAACAATTTTTGTCATTGCCCTCAACACATTTGCTCAAAGGCCACAAAGATTACTTTTATTTCCTTGAATCTCATTAGTGTTTTAGGCAGTCCTTTATTTTCAGCATTAAATTATCTCATTGCTGGATGGTGTATGTCTTCTTTTGAAATCAATTTCATTATGCTTATGTGTAGGGAATATGTGGAATAACTTACTAGAAGAATCAAATGAATATTGTATGTCTTCATCAATGTCTCTTTAATCTAATTTAGATCATTATCATGCTCAAATTGTGTAACATATATTGGAATCACTTGTCTAGGTGTTAGAATTATGCTAGGCCAATTTAGTTTCATTTACCATCTTCTTAGCATGTCTTAGTTGCACAGAAAAGTGTAGGAGTACATTTGATTTTGGTTTTGGCATAGTATGTTTCTTTCTATTTATGTGTTTGCTTCTTTATCTTTTTTGTGGAGTCAATTGTGTAAAGTCTTCTCATGATGGTAGTGAGTTCCTTTCATATCTAATTCACTTTACTCACTAGTAGAAAGTCTAGGAGCGGATAAAAAGGGGTTGAGAGGAGATCTCTTCACCACCTTGCTTCTATCCGAGAATGTTCAAAAGGAGCTAACCCTTGTAGAAGATTTATTGCCTAAAAAAGAGTAGGGAGGAGACCTCAATCTTTCTTTGGTCCAATGAACTCTTTGAAATGGTTTTAGAGGATTGGAATGTTCAATGTATTCATCATTCTTTTGATATGAGAAAATTTCATCATAGAGTGAGTAAAAGTCTTTGGTTGTTTTAATTTTTCTCCTTGTTTTATTTTTAGGGGAATTGGTACTACATATTGAGTATGGGAGTGGGGTGCCTAACACCTTCCCTCTTTCCCCTAAAAGGTACCTACAATAACTTTATTTTGCGCATATAAGAGTCATGTTTGCTTTCTTGAACATGGGAGGCTCATCACTCCCATGTTTCTATTCTAGGTGGGTGGTGGGTCCATACATTTCAGCCATGGAGTGAGCTTCAAACTAATTGGGATGTCCACAACAAGAAGACAAATTGTTGGTCAAATCTTAATAGCCAATGAAAGTTTAGAGGATTTTAAGAAGTCATGAAAGAAAACGAGTGGTTTATAATCCTGATCTAGAGAAAACTTATGACTTGGTGGGTTGGTCTTTCTTGGTTAAGGTGTTGATGAGCTTCAGGTCTGGAGATAGGTGGTGCAAGTGGGTGATAGGGTGTATTAGACATTGTCATTATTTTGTGTTGGTTAATGGGACTAGCGGATTTCTTTTCAGCCTTGAGGGGTATCAGGTAAGGAGACCCCCTCTCTCCTTTTTTGTTTACCTTGGTGGCTAATGTTTTAGGTAGATTGATCTCAAGGAAAGACTCAATGATTTTAGTAAGAGGTTGGAGAGTGGGTAGGGAAGGGGTTCCAATTACTCACTTGCAATTTGCATATGACATGATACTCTTCTGTGAATGGGGGATTTGAGTTGGATTAGGAACTTGAAGCTTACTATCAAGGGCGGAGCCATGAATTTTTTATGAGGGGGTCCAAAACTTATAGATGGGCCATATGGTGAGAAGTGAGGGGAGGGAGGAAACTTACATAGAAAAATGTATTTAATGTGTAGATTTCTGGACCATATGGGGGCCATGGCTCCCTTGGGTCCCCCCCTAGAACCGTCCCTACATACTATACAACTTTTTGAATAGTTATCTAATTTGAAGGTGAATGTTGAGAAAAAATGTATAGTCAATGAGGTAACTGAATATATAGTTATTTTGGGGTTTGCAATGTCCAATTGGCGGCTTTTGATTTACTTAGGATTGCACCTAGGAGATAACCCAAGGAAAGGAAATTTTTGAAATCCGGTTGTGAAAAGGTTTGAAAAGAAACTTGCATCTTAGAAGATGAATTATTTATCCTTTAGGGGAAGAGTTACTTTGATCAAATCCACTTTAGTTAACATGCTTGTCTATTTTTTGTTAATTTCTAAGATTCCAGAATGGGTGGGAAGAAGATTGGAGAAGTTAATAAGGGATTTTCTTTGGGAGTTAGGGAAGAGAAACACACCCATAGGGTGAAATGGGAGTTGGTTTGTAGAAACAAGCCTAGAGGTCTTGGACTTGGAAATATTTAGAAGATGAATTTGGCTCTACTGGAGAAGTGGTTATGGAGATTTTCTCTAGAGAAGAAAAAGTTATGGGATAAGATTGTAAAGAGCATAGTTGTTAAGGCAATTAAGCATAAAAAACTTAATCTTTGAGTTTTACTTTGGCAAAAGAATCGAATTGAGGAAGAGGATAGAACAACAACACTCAATTTCCACATAGTCCTCTAAGTGAAGGTGAGTTAATCGTTTTCTTCTTCTTCTTCTTCTTCTTCTTCTTCTTCTTCTTCGTTTTGTTCTTTATTTCCTTTCTTTTTGTTGGTCTAAAATAGTGGTTACACCCCATTTTTATCCTCTTCCTTTTTGTATCTTTTCCCCAAGCTTTTTGAATCATTTTATTAGACTAAGATAGGGGCTTTGCCCCCTTTTTTTGTTCTTAAAATTCTTGCATTTTCAGATTTTTTCCCATTATTGGTGTCAAAAATAGGGGTAGAATAGGGGCTCTGCCCCACTTTTCTTCTTCATTTTCTTCTTTTATTTTAGTATTTGTTACTTCGATTTTTCTTGATCTAAAACTTCTCCTTTTCTTAAATTTCTTGCATCTCCAACTTTTTTTTCTCATCATTGGTGTCTGAAATAGAGGCTCCACCCCTTCTTTTCTTCTTCATATTTATTCTTTTATTTTAATATTTATTCACCAACTTTTTTGGGTTTAGAACAGGGGTCCGCCCCATACTTTTCTTCTTCATATTCTTCTTTCATTTTAATATTTGTTCACTAGCTTTTCTAGGTTTAGAACAAGGGCTCCGCCCCCTTCTTCTTCGTAGGTTCTTTTCCTTTCTTGGCTAAAATAGGGGCTACAAACCCCATCAATTCTTTTTAAGTTTAAATTGTAAGTTGTAATTCTAATATTTTTTGTTTTGCCTACTTAAAGCAACACTCCAAGAAACACAAGCACAAAAGCAAGTGTAGAAGCATAAAACCAAAAAAAGTAGTTCAGAAGGGGAAAAAATCCATTGGCTTATTATTTTTAAATTCGACCGCCTAGGCGAAGGCTAGGCGCCTAGGCACCCCATGGTCACTTAGTCTCGCCTTGCCACCTTGAAAACTATGGTAAAAAGTATTCATGGGCTTGCGGATAATGGTTGGGATGTTGGAATTTTGGTTAGGACTACAAAAACTTCACCTTGGAAAGCCATTCAAGCTATCCTGCCTTGGATCAGGTATGATTCGCACTTTCTTAACCTCATTAAATTTTGGGAACAAGTTTGGATTGGAGACTCCCCTTTGAAGGACTAATTTCCTACTTTATTTGCCTTATCTAACTTAAAGATGAGCCTATTGCCATTCCATTCAAATTTGGTCTCGGGGTTTGGTCTCCTAATTGGTGTATTCTGTGCAAAGCTAATGGTGAGAATGGCTATCACTCATAAATCTCTTGTCATTTTGCAAATTGTATTTAGGAATGGATCTTTTCATTGTTTGGTTGTAGTTGGATCTCCTACGCATGTGCAAAGTTTGCTTGCTTCTTTTTTTTTTCCCAGGTGGCTAGTGCAAAGGGAAAGAATTATCTGAAGTATATCAGATTCATGGAAAGAAAGAACTTCTAAATGGTCCAATTCAAGACTCACTGGCCGATTATCCCTAAGGATGCCGAATGATTGATGGAGGATGGTCAATGCTTGACCAGTGACCAGTGACCATCCTCTGTCAACCATCACCCCAGTAATTAGTTACATAGAAAAATGATAGAAACAAAATAGCAAAAAAAAAAAAAAGCTTGTTTGTCTTCTCCGACGATAGCAACTAGCGTTCGTCTTCTCTGGCGCTAGCAATGGCGGCAAATGATCTCCATCTATGTTTTCACGTTGATTTCAGATTTTCCAGTGTCGTGGGGAGAACTGATCTGTTTGGAACATTAGAGCAATGAACAATGGTTCCCACTCGTAAGGAAAAAAGTTAATATAATAGAGGTCATTTTCATCATTTCGAAAAATCATCCCAATCAGTTATTGAAAATGCAATGGGTAATTATGCCTGTTTACATCCTGGTTGACAGTTTATTAACGACAAGTACCAGATTGTCACATTTCGAAAGTTCGAGTACTAGATTGTCACATTTTAAAGTTCAAGAACTAAATTGTCACTAAAGCCAAAGTATAAGGTACTGATCAGAAATTTTCCCTAAAAAAACGAGGTTAACCTATATATATATAGTGCAATTATTAAAAAATAAATTTAAAAGTTAGATTTATGATATAAAACATTTCAGACTAAGAAAGATGGGGAATTTCCCACTTTTTCATATTCAAAATTATATTTAAAATATAAAATATTGACATATATCTATGGTTAAGTCATTCGATTTTGGTCGGTTTACAAATGACCAAAGTGAAAACTAATCCAACTTGGTTGAATTGGGAAATTTTTTAACCAAAGTCGACTTAAAATACTTGAAAACCGACCAACTCAGGTCGAGTTGATCGGGTTGGTTGGTTTCATCAGTTTAATGAATAAACCTAATTGAAATTAATTATTGTTATTTCTATATTATAAAAATTATTAAAAATGGTATATAAAACATGAATAATTATTAATTATTTAAAAAGTTAAAAAATATAAAACAATTGTATACTCTTATGTGTTTCTATTAGGGTCATTTACTAGAACACACCTTATGGTTTCACATTTACTTAGACCTACCTTATAGTTTTCATTTTACTAAAACCCATATACTTTACAACTTATTTACTTAATCAACATTTCATTAAGGAGTGTTTGTTTTGCCATTAAACCCATGACTTTTATTCAAAAAATACCCTTAACACATAACAAAATCGACCAAGTATATCCACTGTCTTATTAAGAGCAAAAATGATATTTTTATTTTTATTTTATTTCAATTAAATTTATTTAAATGAACATTAAGATCAACACTGTCATTTCCACTATCATCTAATGGAAGATTGATTAAATCCATTGCAAATTATAAGTGGTGTTTTAGTAAAATGCTAACTAATAGGGTAGATTTTAGTCATAAAACTATAATGTGTATTTTGGTAAATGACCATTTTTATTATTTAGCTTACGCTTAATAAATCCCATGCATCACACGGGTCCCCACTAGTAATAGAATATAGAAAGGATAATCGATTTTGCTAAAATTAAATGGGATGAAAATCAGGACGCAAGCTTGTTTTTGTCTTTTTAAGATGGCTAATTACACACACTTTGATTTAAATAGATCAGCTTTAGGTTTAATACAAGGTTCTCTCTTTTTTCCATGTTGGGCACTAAGATTTCTTATAAAGGGGGCATAGCCCTATATCACTCGAAGAGTACATGTCTAAACACAAAATCGTCTCCATGCTTTACCAGAAAAAAAGAAAAAAAAATCATCCCCATGCTTTGGCTTCTGTGATAACAAACAGTGGGTTCTGTCTTTTCACTAGGGATGTGCAAGTTCAAAAATGGATATCAGTAATCTCTCCATTTCCTTGGGTACATTCATCATTGCTTCAACTCCAGAACCTGGTGGCGAAGTGACGTAAACTCTGGTTTTGTTGGTCATTGCAAACTCCTCTGATACATAGAAGACGACTACTTTGCACTTTGAACCATGCCAAATTTCAGACATGGCCTTGCTTTTGAACAAATAAAGTGATATGCTCTTCACATGATCATATCTACTTAGTTTGCTCAAAGTTTCTAGTTCATGGATTACAATCTCATAGATGATAACAATAGTACTCAATGAAGAGAAGATAATTGGTTAGTAAAGAAACTTAACCATAAACAAATGCTAAGAGACTGAAGGTGTGCTGAGGTCATCAATTACCTCTTTGTCTTGGCATCTCCTGAGGAATTTAAGTTGCTGTCGCAAGTGCAGCACCTGTCACAACCATAAACGACAATGAGAATTCTACAATACACCATCTCGTCTGATTCAAAAGCAAGCAAGCCAACATGAAATTCTCTTCTTTGCATATTTCTTTTCTGGGTTTGGGTGGGCAATGCAGTTTCTGTTATTTCTTTTCTGGGGTTTCATTTTCTTTTACATTCAATACAGAACACATGAACACCTAGAGAAAGCAAAAAATGTTGCTTCAAGAACATCTTAACACCAATAAAAGGTCATGCTTAAAAATAAAAAATTAAATAAAGTTTATTTTTTAATCTGCAAAAGTGGACCAGTCTTTTTGGCAAGTGATTTAAGTTTTGAAATCCAAGTTATCTGTATGATATTGATACAACCAAGTTGCCAAAGAACAAAGATGAGTGCCTTGCCATCAAAACAGAGGAAAATCCCTTCTCTTGATGCATACTAATTTGCAGAGTGCCCCTCTGTACACTCTATTAATTTAATAAATCAGTTACTGTTATTCACCAAAAAAAAAAACTAAATTGTAGAGTGAAAGGCCTTCAATACCTATTATTTCAATAAAGATGAGAAAGTGTGTATATGGCTTTCATAGGAAAAAAAGAGGGGAGTGATTTTAGCACATCCCTTTTTATGAGGGAGGCTACCCCTTACGATTAGTCAAAAGACACTTTTATTAGATAAAAACAATCCCGTGTTTTGACTTTTGTTATATTTCTTTCTCTTTTTACCATGGTGTGCATGGCTTTCAAAAATGGGATGTTTAACAAACTCCCCAAAAATAAAGGTGTAGCAAGAAACCCTAGTTTGTTCAACAAGCAATCTCTTTAAGAAAACTAGTAATTTGCAAGAATAAAAAGGATAAAATATCTTGAAAATGGAGTCAATAGACACTGCATGGTTCATCCCTTTTCTTGATGAAAGAACTCTGCATCCACTTAATTGTGAGTATTGGATGAATATTCATGTAGAGATCTTGAATCAACATAATTAGAAGTCTGCACAAGTGATATGGTGTCAAACAACCACTCATGTTCCAAAAGCTGTATCTAAGTTGGGCATTGAGAAAATTTGCCTGATCTATTCCATCAAAGATAGGATCAAGTCAGAGGGTTCCCAAATGGCCAGATCTTGACCAAGCATAGTACAATAGTTGTCAAAGTTCCCCTATTTCAAGTTTCAATACAACCAGACAAGAAGGAATAATAGAAGCCATCTTTCAAGCTCTGAGGAAAAAAAAATCTGGGGCAGCCTCTATTCTGTTCTAACGGATGAAAGACAGATAAAAACTAAAGGTCTCCATAGTGAGAATGGGCCGACTGGGTCTTAGTGTTTTTATTTCTTTTAAGTCTTTAAGTTTATGTTCTTTCAGTTATGGACCTCTTGTTTTGTTTTATTAACTCTTTAGTGCTGGCCTCCCTATTAAGGGCATCCAGGGAATTGTACTCATTTTAGAATTAAGAGAATAAAAGATGTCTTGGGGGTGGGGCTAGAGAGAGGATCAAACTCTTCTCTTCTTCTTCCTTCTTTCACAAGCTTACACTGAAACTTTTTTTCCTTCTTTCTTTTCTTCTCTTTTCTATATTTTCTAAATTATTGCAGGTGTTTTTTACAGCTTAGTTAGGGAGATTTTTGGAGAGTTTTTGTGGAGATTTTCATCCTTAGTTGAAGCCCAAGGCAGGTTCTAGGAGATTTTTAACCCTAGATAACTGAAGAAATCTTGCTACAGGTCTCCTAGAGACACTTTGAAGCTGGTGCTTTGGGATCAAAGGGGAGATCTCTGATTTTTATCAAGGGTGGTTTGTGTTGGATAGAGTTCTGGAACCTCTAAAAGGAGCAATTGAAGTTTCTCTCCTCCCATTCTATGAGGTCCTATGAAACCCTAGTTTTGGCCTTTTGGGTGGTTGAAGAATAGTTCTTTGCTTGGAATAACAAATCTAGTTTAGTAAAACCCTAATTTGATTCTTGTTTGCATCTATTCATTCAATGGAGCAAACTGGAGGAGAAACCAAATATCCCACAGATTCCAGGTTTGAATATGGGAGGCCAGTGGAGACTCTGTTAGGGGCAGTAACCACTATGAAGCTGGATGGAACCAATTATTTAGCTTGGTCTCGGTCAATTAAAATACATGTATGTAGTAGAGGGAATTGGGGTTACATTACCGGGAGAAAGAAGAAATGGGCGGAGGATGACCCCAGATATGAAAGGAGGATGCAGGAAAACTACACAGTAGTGGATTGGTTAGTGAACTCTATGCAACCACATACTAGTCAGCATTAAATGTGGATCAAAACTGCAAAGGAAGTGTGGGATAGTGTCACGAAGACCTATTCCCAAAAGCTGAATGTTGCCCAAGCCTACAAATTGAAGAATGATGTGAATAATCTAAGACAAGGGGGAGAAGACCTTAGCTGCCTACTTCTCCATGCTGAAATCTCTTTGGCAGGAGGTTGATTTAAGGAGACTGTTGTTTGGGGTTATACAAAGGATGTAGACACACATAGGAAGTTGGTGGAAAGAAATTGGGTCTTTAAGTTCCTCACCGAACTCAACCTAGAGTATGATATTGTGAGGCAAAATGTTTTGGCGGAGGATGAGGTGACTTTGTCTCAGGCTTATGCCATGGTGAGTAGTACGGAGAGCAAAAGATAGGTTCAATTTGTAGAGCCATAGGTTGATCACTATGCGAATGCCGGGATGAAGCCAAAGGTCAACACTGGGAAGAAAGATGCTATCTGTGAATACTGCAAGAAGCCTAAACATAGTAAAGACACCTGTTGAAAGCTATACCCAGAGCTTATTCTTGCCAGACTAAAGAATGGAAATAGTGGAAAAAGGATTGAGAATGAAAAGGTGGAAATGCAAATGTAGCCACCTCCTCATAGAATGAAAAGGGGCAAGGTGGTGAGAATCAGTGAGAGAGCAACTTTCAGTCCTTAGGACTAAGTATGAGAAGTATGGCCGAATGATCAATCATTTGGAGTCTACTACTACAACATCTACTTCATCAGAGAAATTCCTTCCTCTACGTATGCACACTCAAGTATTTGTGCCACTGCAAATCGTGCTACTATTTCAGGTACTTATAAATTCCCTTGGGTAATTGATTCTGGTGCCTCTGACCATATGACCAATGTTTCACATTTATTCACCTTTTACCAACTCCTTTTTGGCGAGACAAGATATCCCTTGCTCTATCATGGGAAAGAGAGACATCAAGGTCTTACATGCCTTGACCTTATCATCTGTTCTTCATGTACCTAAACTTAATACCAATTTGCTCTTGGTAATTTGACTAAATCCCTAAAATGCAATATGACTTATTTTCCCTTCATATTGTGTTTTTCAGGACATGAAATACAGTAGGTGATTGGAAGTGGCCATGAGGCGAATGGGATATATCTAGACATGTCTGAACAAAGCCAAGTACAACCTCAGAGAACTATGTTTGTTTCAAAGTCCACTAGTCGTATCATGTTATGTCATAGTCGTTTGGGTCATTTGTCTTTCTCTTCATTGAGCTATTTGTTTCCAGAACTATTTAAAGGAATAAGTCAGTCGAGTCTACATTGTGAGTCTTATGAGTTCTCAAAGCATTGTAAGAATACTTATTGTTCAAGTAATAAAAGATTGACTATTCCTTTTAATATTGTTCACTCTGATGTGTGGAGGCCTTACCATTTACCTTGGCTATAGATATTTCGTCCTATTTATCGATGACATTTCACAATATGCCTATATTTACCTTATGCGCTCTCATGCTGAAGTGCCTAAATTTGTGTTCAATAATTCCATAAATATATACTCACTCAGTTTGATACCTACATCAAAATATTCCGATTGGACAATGCTAAGGAATACTTTGATAAGGATCTTATCTCCTACCTTGAAAAATTTGGGGTTGTTCATTAGAGTTCTTGTGCCTGTACTCCAAAACAAAATGGAGTAGCAAAGAGGAAAAATAAATATATTGTGGAAGTTGCAAGGAGTAATCGTTTTGCTATCCATGTTCTTGTGAAATTTTGGGGTGAAGTAGTTTTAACAACTACTTATCTTATTAACCATATGCCTTCCTGAGTCTTGGGGTTAAAGACTCCTTTTGGAGTTCTCTTTCTTGGTGTTGAGGTTTTCGTCATTCCTCTGCCTATCTTTGATTGCACTTGCTATTTCCACAACCCCAGTTCCAAGAGACATAAGTTTGAACCCAAGGCTCAGAAGTGTATCTTTCTTGGTTATGCCTCCACACAAAAAGGGTATTGTTGTTTTTATCCCATAAGTGGCACCCGGTTTGTTTCCATGGATGCCACCTTTGCAGAGTCAGTCCTTTTTCATAGTCATCCTTCTAAGGGGGAGAGTTCTCTTGAATTGTTCTCTTCATCCCTACTTTTGCTAGCTCTAATTGAGTCTTGTGCTGAGCCCTCCACAATTACCTCCACGTCATCTCCTTCGAGGTCTTCCATTCCTGCTCCTCCCCCTCCTCCTATTGGTCCTCTAGTTTTTACCACTCATCTTATTGTCTAGAGGTGGTATCAATGGCAAAAGCTAAGGAAAACACAGGTTGATCCCACATCTCTAGTTGAGTCTCAAGTGCTTCCAATCACCAAAGAGAGGGCAGGTCTGAGATCTCCACCACTAGCACCCTCGTTTCCAAACCTTGACCTACCCATTGCTTTAAGAAAGGGTAAGAGGAAATGTACAACTCATTGCATTTCCAAACACCTTTCTTATACCTTATTGTCTCCATCCTACTATTCCTTTCTAGATTTCATTTCCTCTTAACCCATCCCAAAGTCAGTGACTAATGCCTTAGCCAAACCAAAGTGGAGGGATGCTATGAGGACTGAAATAAAAACACTTCATAAAAATATACTTGGAATATTGTTGACTTTCCAACTAGGAAGGAACCTGTTGAGGGCAAGTGGATTTGCACTATCAAGTATCATGTAGATGGGTCAATTGAGAGATATAAGGCACGTCTTATTGCCAAGAGATATACCAAGGTGTATGGGATAGATTACATAGAGACCTTTTCTCCAGTTGCTAAAATGACTTCTGCGAGGGTTCTTTTATCTTTAGTAGTGGATTGTAATTGGCCTCTTTATTAGTTTGATGTTAAGAATGCATTTCCGAATGGTGATCTCATTGAAGAAGTATATATGTTCATCCCTCCTAATATATATGGTAAGGAGATGCATGGTAAGGTGTACAAATTGAAGAAGTCACTTTATGGATTGAAACAATCTCCACATGCTTGGTTTGACAGGTTTAGGGCTGTTATGGTTCAATTCAGCTACACTTAGACTCGATCAGATCATACCCTCTTTGTTAAGAGGAGAAATACTCGAATCACATTTCTTATCATTTATGTGGATGATATTATTGTTACTAGCAGTGATACACAAGAAGTTAATGATCTCAAGAAGTTCCTCAATTATGAATTTGAGATTAAAGACTTAGGGGAGTTGCGGTATTTTCTGGGCATTGAGGTTGCTAGGTCCAAAGAAGGTATCTTTATTTCTCTGTTGGATCTTCTTACTAAGACTGGAAAACTTAGTGCTAAACTTGCCTCTACCCCTATTGATGTGAATCATAAACTCACAACTAATAATGGAGAACTTTTAGCTGATAGGAGAGTGTTTTAGAAATTACTGGGAAACTTCTTTACCCATGTATGACTCGTCTAGACATTTCATATGCTATAAGTATAGTCGGTCAGTTCATACATGCTCCCAGAGACACACATATAGCTACTGCAGAAAGGGTATATACTATTTGCTAAACATGGTCATATGAAGGTAGAAGCATATACAAATGTTTGATTAGGTAGGTAATGTTGATGATATGATCATAGGAGGTCTGCATCAAGCTATTGTGCAATGGTAGCTGGGAATATTGTTTCCTGGAGGAATAAAAAGCAGACAATGGTTGCTAGATCTTTAGCTGAAGTAGAGTAAAAGGCTATGGCCCATGGGGTTTCTGTGTTGTTATGGCTTAAATATCTCCTTGATGAGATGGGTCTCTCATGTTACAAGTCATTGATGTTATATTGTCATAATCAGGTTGCTATTAACAATGCCTACAACCTAGTTCAATATGATAGCACTAAGCAAATTGAGGTAGACAAACACTATATACGGGAGAGAGTGGCTTCAAGAGAGGTGTGCCTTCCTTTTATTGCATCAAAAGAGTAGCTAGCAGATTTTCTGACTAAGGGAGTTCTAAAAGCAAAGCTTTAACATTATGTAAGCAAACTGGGCATCATTGACATCTATGCACAACCACTGATTTGAAAGGTGCACCTAGGCGCATAGGAGAGGTGTATTTTAGGGTAGATGCCTCACCCAGGTCCTAGGCGCAATCCTTTCAAAAGGCGCATGCCTGGTGTGCCTAGGCATGCACTTGATGTCCTTTCAAAAGGCATACACCTGGTGGATGTGTTTCGACTTGTCTCGAGGGGTGTGACACATAGGTGGCTCATAGAATCAGGAATGTAATATGTTTTACATCACATTAGTTACTTGAAGTAATGCAATTGAGGAAAAAACCAGATTGTGGATTTGACATGCTTGAAAATTTTTTATATGTTTGCTTTTGATTTTAAATTCTCATTTGAATATGCTTTACATGTTATGTTTATGTATTTTAATTTTAGATAATAGGTTTTTTAAAACATTTATTTTAAAATTTAAATTTATATTTTTTATTAATATTGTGTTTAATATTTTTTTATATTTTTTGGCTTTTTTTATTTTCTAACATTTTTTTTTTATATTTTAGCATTTTTTTTTTAATTTTTGCGCCATGCTTCAAAAAGGTACGTGCCTCGCCTTGCACCTCGTGCACAAATTGACCCCTATGCCTTTTTTGCGCCTTGCCCTTTTAAAACATTGTGCTCAACTTAAGGGGGAGTATAGTGAGAATGGGCCTTAGTGTTTTTATTTCTTTTAAGTTTATGTTCTTTCAATTATGGGCCTCTTTTGTTTTGTTTTATTAACGCTTTAGTGTTGGACACCCTATTAAGGGCATCCGGGGAATTGTACTCAATTTAGAATTAAGAGAATAAAAGATATCTTAGGGAGGCTAAATGAGAAATGAGTTCTTAGAAAATGAGAAAAAGTGCAACTAAATGGCATAAGAGAAATAAAACTATCGTGAATAGTGAATAGTAAATAGTGAACAGTGCGGATGAAGGCTCTGTCATAACTGTTGGCCCAGTATTGGGGTTCCTCAAATAATAAGTCTACAGGGGTATGTATGCCTAGGGTAATAAGGCTTTTGTTTAGGTCGATGGTTTTGGTGAATCTTATTTAATTGGAGGGATTCTACATCTGTTTCTATAGAATCTTTATCTTGGTTGTCTTCACTTTCTTTATTTAGGAAGTTAATTGATTTTACTGAGTCAGTCTTCTCTTCTCTGGAATGACCTAGGGTAATAAGGCTTTTGTTTAGGTCGATGGTTTTGGTGAATCTTATTTAATTGGAGGGATTCTACACCTGTTTCTATAGAATCTTTATCTTGGTTGTCTTCACTTTCTTCATTTAGGAAGTTAATTGATTTTACTGAGCCGGTCTTCTCTTCTCTGGATGATTCTCCCTTTTCCCTTGGCCTTTCTTTTATATTTAAATCTGCTAGTCTGCAAGTAAGTTTGGTCCACAGATGTTTTATTTGAGAGTTCAAATGGCTTCTTTTGAAAATTTTACATCTGGGGGTATAGAATGTAGGACTATTTGAGGTTTCTCTTCTCGCTTCACTATTACAATTTCCCTTTTCCATTCCCTTTTATTATCAGTCTTTGGACTGGTAAGTAGGGCTTTTATTCTACTTGCTTACTTTCCAATGGTTTGAAGACAGACATTTGTATAATTATTTTGCTCAATCACTTGGGAAATGTGTTTTGTCTTTATTTTTTTGAAAAAAGTTAACTGATTTCATTAAAGGAAAGAGAGGTACACAAGAGGGTGTACAAATACAAAGCAGGGGCCAGACCCCTGAGAATTACACAGGAGGAAAAATATCACAGTACAAGGACTCCAGAATGACTCCTAATTTTGCTAGACCATCTGCAATGGCATTTAGCTCCCTTGGGATCCAGTATAGAGAAACATTCGTATGAGACAATAGGTCCCTTGCCTCTGTTAATAAGTGACTGAGTCTCATCTTATAGTATTGCTGAGTCACCTTCAATGGAGAAGTTCTGAATACCCAGTTTACTGACTAGGCGAATCCCTGTGAAAGCTGCTAACACTTCTGCCTTTGTGGAGTCAGCTATCCCAATCGGTCCACTGTATACCCAGCAAGAGAGTCCATTCTCATCTCTTAGGATTCCCCCTATACCGGAAGCTCCAGGGTTACTGTGGTGATTCGTGGGGATTGGGAGAGAGAGAGAGAGAGAGAGAGAGAGAGGAAGAGAGGTACGGTTGAGAGGAAAAAAGTAACTACTGGATGCCGCCATTTTTCTATTTATATTAACTTCATAAAAGAATCAGAAATTACAAGTATGCCCCTGGTGGCATATCCTAGACTCAGAATAATAGGAAAAAAGAAACAAGAAAAAAGAAACAAGTAACTGTAACTGTCCAACAGCCTACTAACAACAGCTATAAAGTAACAATTAAGTAAGCCTTACAACACTCCCCCTCAAGTTGGGCTGAAGATGTCTATCATGCCCAGCTTGTCACATAACTCGTTGTGCCGTGAGCACGAAAGACCCTTTGTAAGGACATCAGCAAGTTGTTCCTTGGAGTTGACATAAGGGATGCAAATTTCCCTTTTTTCCAGTTTCTCCCTTATGAAGTGTTTATCCACCTCAATATGCTTGGTCCTCTCATGTAGGACTGGGTTGCTGGTGATGTTTATTGCAGCCTTGTTGTCACAGTAAAGGGACATAGGACTATGAACAACAACTCCAAGCTCCCCTAGAAGGTTCTTTAACCAAAGGACTTCAGCCACCCCATGTGCCATAGCTCTATATTCAGTTTCAGCACTTGACCTTGCTACCACACTTTGCTTCTTGCTCTTCTAGGTCACCAGATTTCCTCCCACAAATGTGCAATACCCACTAGTGGACTTTCTATCATCCACAACTCCTGCCCAATCAGCATCTGTAAAGACTTCCACCTTTAGGTGATTGTGTTTACTGAATAGTAGGCTTGTTCCTGGATATTTCAAGTATCTAAGGACTCTCTCTGCTGCCTCCATGTGTGGCTTCTTAGGAGAGTGTATAAACTGGCTCAGGACCTCAACGGAATAGGCAATGTCTGGACGGGTCATGGACAAATAAATCAGCTTTCCCACTAACTTTTGGAACTGCTTCACATCTTTCAAAGGTTCACCAACACAGTCACCTAGCTTGTGGTCCACATCCATAGGAGTATCTGCCGGCCTTGCACCTAATTTACCTATATCCCGAAATAGATCAAGGGTGTATTTCCTTTGAGAGACAAAGATACCCTTTTCTGAGCGGGCAACTTCAATCCCAAGGAAATACTTCAGGAGTCCTAGATCTTTCACTTCAAATTTAGATGCAAGGAATTGTTTCAAGTTCTGTATCTCTGAGCTCCAACTTCCTATAATGATGATATCGTCTACATACACTATCAATACAATAACCTGTTCCTGACATCTCTTCACAAAGAGTGTATGATCAGACTAACATTGTTTGAATCCCATCTCTTGAACTGCCATGTGAAACTTACTGAACCAGGCTCTGGGAGACTGTTTTAAGCCATAGAGAGACTTTCGTAGCTTGCACACCTTATTTTCACTCCCCTTGGCACAAAATCCAGGAGGTTGAACCATGTATACCTCTTCTTCTAAGTCACCATTCAGGAAAGCATTCTTTATGTCCAGTTGATGCAATTCCCAGTCAAGATTAGCAGCTAAGGACAAGAGAACCCTAATTGAGTTCATCTTAGCCACCGGGGCAAAAGTCTCATCATAGTCAACCCCATATACTTGTGTGTACCCTTTGGCCACTAGTCTTGCTTTGTACCTTTCAACTGTTCCATCTGCCTTGTGCTTAACTGTGAACACCCATTTGCACCCCACGGGGTCTTTCCCCTTTGGAGGATCCACCAATTCCCAAGTCTGATTTTTGTGGAGGGCATTAATCTCCTCCTTCATGGCATCTACCCATTCAGGGCATTTTAAGGCTTCTGCAACATTGTTGGGAACAAGGATGCAATCAACAACCGATAGGAAGCCTCGGTACGAGGGGGAAATGTGGTCATAGGAGACAAAGTGGGTAATGGGGTGTTTGGTAGTGCAGGACCTGACTCCCTTTCGTTGGGCAATAGGAATGTCAAGGTCATCCACAGTAGGAATAGGGTTAGGGGGTGGACTTACCTCCTGAGAGTCTGATGATGTCAGTTGCTCAGTGTTTGGCTGCTCCACATCTCTATCACACCGCTGATCTCTCCGACGTGTACGTTGGAAGACACGGAAGGGAGTAAGGTCCATAATAGAAGGAAGAGAAACCTGAACCTGCTTCTCCTCTACCACACTACGACTCTCCCCCTGAGGAGGAAGGAAGAATGGCTCGGACTCAAAGAATGACACATCCATAGACACAAAAAATTTACGACTAACTGGGTCAAAGCACCGATACCCTTTTTGAGAGGAGGGGTACCCCAAAAAGACACAAGGAATGGACTGAGGGTCTAACTTACCTCGGGATGGAGACAAATTATGGACAAAGGCCCGACAACCAAAGACTCTCATGGGGATGGAAAATAAAGGAGACTGAGGGTACAATAACTGATGAGGGGCCATGTAGTTCAGTACTTTGGAGGGCATGCGGTTGATGACATACGTAGCTGCAAGTATAGCATCCACCCAAAACCTTTTTGGGACATTCATGTGTAACATCATCCCGCGGGCTACCTCAAGAGGTGTCTGTTTTTCCTTTCTGCAACACCATTTTGTTGTGGTGTTCTGGCGTATGAGCTCCTATGAATAGATCCGTGGGAGGCGAAGAACTCATTGAGCTCCCCATGGAAGTATTCCTTCGCATTATCAGATTGGAAGATCTGTATTTTAACATGGAACTGTGTAAACACCATCCTCTGGAAGTCTTTCACTATCTTTGGAACTTCGTCTCTGCTACGCATAGGAATTACCCATGTATAGCGAGAGTAATCATCGATCAATGTAACAAAGTACTTATATCCGCCCTCAGAGATTACATTGGTAGGCCCCCATACATCAGAATACACAACATGAAAAGGAACATTTGATCTTTTATTACTTGAGTGAAAAGTTGTTCTACATTGTTTGCTCAACTGACACGTTTGACACATGAACTCTAACACTGAACATGACTTAAATAAAACTGGAAACAAAGATTTTATTATTTCGAAAGAAATATGACATAAATGACTATGCCACAAGAAAATTTGACTGACTATGCGACTCTGAGGATGACACCGAGAGACCAGCTTTGTTGTCGAGAATGTAGAGACCATCTACTAGGCTTCCTCTACCAATCATCCTCCCAGAAGTTAGATCCCGAAAAACACACGAGTCAGCAAAAAATGTCACACTACAATTCAAGGAGCTTGTAATGCTACTAATTGAAAGCAAGTTTATGGGAAGCCGAGGGACATGCAATACACAATTCAGGTTAAGGCCATGGGGAAGGGATATTGATCATTGGCCTGCAATGGAAGAAAAAGAGCCATTTGCAAGTCTCACTCTATCCCTCCCTAACAAAAGGCTATAAGACTAGAATAAGTTAGGCTTACCGGTCATGTGGTTGGAGGCCCCTGAGTCAATGATCCAAGGGGAATCTGTGGGAGTGACATGGAATGCAGAAGCCATATTACCTGAAGTAGATGCAAATGAATTAGAGGGAGTACCAGTGACTGAGCTGTCCATTTGCCGCAAGGCCCTACCATAAGATTCCAAGTGCTCTCTGAAGGAATTCATTATATCCTCCTTGGGGTCAGACTTATTAGGGTGGTCCCAGGTACTACCGGCAACTTGAGTATCTTGGGTTGCCACATGTGCTGTGCTCATTTTCTTCAAATGACCTATACCCTGTTCTTGATTCTTTGCTGCCCACTTGGGTTTCCCGTGGATGTCCCAACAAGTGTCACGTGTATGTCGTGAACGCCTACAGTGGGTACAAAACAACTTATCTTTATCATCCGCCTTCTTAGGGTCACTTTTCTTTCCCGTGGAGCTATTATTCATTGCAGCCGAGGCAACTTGTTGCTCCCCCTCAGCTGTAACCATCACATTCCGCCTGCTTTCTTCGGATTGGACAAGGGAGTATACCTCGTGAACCGTAGGCAACTCTTTGCTTCTTAGGATCTGCACCCTCAACGGTTCATATGCAAGGTTCAGTCCCGACAAGAAAGCAAACACCCGTTGCTGAGAGACCAGCTTCCTGTAGGCCTTAGCATCATCATCGTGCTTCCACTCTATGGCCTGATAATGGTCCAATTCCTTCCATATGGAGGTAAGGGCCGAATAGTATGAAGACAAGCTACGGTTTCCCTGTTTACATGTTGAGGATTCAACTTGCAACTGGTAAACCTTGGCGTAATGCCTTTGCTCAGAATAGGTAGTTCTGGCTTGTTCCCAGATCTCACTGGCGGTGTCTGCCCACATAAAATTCTTTTTCACATCAGGTTCCATGGCTGCGAGGAGCCAAGACATCACCATACTGTTTTCTTGGTCCCACCTATCATGTTCAGCCGTCTCACCCTTGGGTTATTTCACCCTTCCATTGATGTAACCAGCTTTACCCCTTGTCGTTACATAGAGTTTTACACTCTTAACCCACTCCAAGTAGTTCAGACCGTTTAAAGGGGTAATTGGCATGGGAAAAACCCTGTTTTCACCTCCCATACCCGCTGTGCTGCGGGTTGGTGTAGCCCCCGATGAAGTTAATTCATGACTTGCCATCGAATACTACTGAAAACCAGTCCAAATACCACCCAACAACACAGCCGCCACAATCAGAATGTGAGCAACTCAGGGTTTACTCCTAGAATGTGAGCAAAAGAACATTAAATACTGCTGAGAACAAGGGGTTCAGTCAACACAACATCCAAACAGAACAATAAACCAGTCCGGTAATCGGTTCAGCACCACCAATACAGACATTACAATCAGTTTGACTGTAGTTCACACACTCTAACCATCCAACGTCCAAACAAATAACTATATAATCAAGGCATGAGCCCTACGCACCATCGCCAAAGAAGGCTGAGACAAACTGAAACAAAAAAACACACCTGTTCAACACTTGTACGAAGGTGCTAATCTGAACTTGACTTCACAGCATCGAACAGAGGAGTCTGCACCAGCATCACCCTTCTCCGACTAGGGTTTTCTTGCTATTACGGCCAAGAAAAAGAAATCACAAAAGCTACCACCAGAAACTGCTAGGGTTTCCAAAAAAAAACTGCCGCCAGAAACTGCTAGGGTTTCTGTAAAAACAACCACCAGAAACCTGTTAGGGTTTCTGCAGAAACAGCCACATCCAAACACTTTTTAAGAATAGGGCAGGAGGGATCGTAGGTCTTTTTCAACCTAGAAAACCTGCTCTGATACCATGTGGTGATTCGTGGGGATTGGGAGAGAGAGAGAGAGAGAGGTACGGTTGAGAGGAAAAAAGTAACTACTGGCTGCCGCCAGTTTTCTATATATATTAACTTCATAAAATAATCAGAAATTACAAGTATGCCCCTGGCGGCATATCCTAGAATCAGAAGAATAAGAAAAAAGAAACAAGTAACTGTAACTGTCCAACAGCCTACTAACAGCAGCTATAAAGTAACAATTAAGTAAGCCTTACAACAGTTACCAAAAGCACTTCCGTCAAAGCTAAGAGTCCAAGTTCCTTCCCTTCTTACTGAGGGAACTCTGGGGAGAGGTGGGATAGGAGGGGAGGAGACCAGGAAGTTAAACACATTTCTGTTAAGGTCATTAACACTGATTCCTGTGAACTCCTCTGAGCTGGAAGGCCACAAATTTCAGTAATGAGTGATGCGGTTGATCAGCTCACCCTTAGAAAGACTTGGACGAGAACTCACCTCCAGGGTGGGGTTTCCAGACTCAGGAATCTTGGGAGTTTGGGGAAATGTAGACTTCACTAACAGAGAGAAGGAGGTCAGTAAGCTCACTGTCTCCGGTTCCTTTAAGGGTCTTCTGAGGTTTGAGTTTATGTTGCTTTCATTGGGAGAATTGGGGAGGCACTGGGAGATGGTTGCACCTTTGTTTAGGGTAAGGTTGTAGAGCCTAGGATAAGATTCTGGTAATGTGGAGTTGCTCCACCACAGATCCATCCAGAACTTTTTCTTGTACCATTACCCACCCTATATCTAATGAAAGAAAGAAAGAGGTTGTGAATGGAAGAAATACCTTTCCAGGGATTTGAGGAAGCTGATCGGTTTGAGCGGGGATTTCAGTCCCAACCGTTTACATTTATTCCTTACTTGCTGGTGATGGTAGCTGCCCAAAGGGAGTTTCATTCAATGGGGAGTCTCCACAGCCATTTTCCAAGGAGGGCATTATTCTTCTCCTTTAGGTGCCCGATTCCCAGTCCTCCAGCCTCTTTTGGTTTACAGACTTGACTCCAATTTACTAGATGTCCTTTTCTAACACCTCCGCCTTCCCAAAGGAAATCTCTTTCAAGTTTTTTGATCTGTGATATGATTTTAGCAGGGATCTAAAACACTGAAAGGAAATAGACGGGCATGTTTGCAAGGGAAGCCTTAATGAGGGTAATTCTACCCCCTTTTGAGAGATAGCAGCTTTTCCAATAGCTAACTTCTTTTCACATTTTTCCATCACTGGCTCCCAAAAACTTGGATTTTTTGGATTCCCTCCTAGTGGCATACCCAAATAAGAAAGGGGGAGATTTTCCACTCGGCAGTTCAGAGTTTCGATTGAGTTGGGCCGATTTCTAGTTATTGGGCCCAGTTGTTTTGTTCTTATTTTAAGTTGTTAAGTTAGGAAGTTGTTGGGCTTTAGGCCCATTGGCTTATGTTTTTTAAGTTGTGACTATTCAGCTACTTTAGTAGCCGCCCTACTAAGGGCATTCTTGTAATCTTTCATTCTTTTAAGTTGAGTATAAAATATAATGAGGGGTTGGCGGCCAGAACTAATTCAATTCTGGTTAACATCCCACTCTTTCTTTCTTCTCTTTTCTTCTCTATTGCTGAAACTCTTCATCTTCTTCTTTCTCTTCACAAGGAATTCATCCTGATTTACAAACACTGATTTCTACTTGGTATCAGAGCAAGGCTAAAGGTTCCTTGAGCTGTTTTCTCATGCAGCCCTAGATTGGCCGACTGCATGGTGATTTAAGAGACTGATCAAAGATCTCAAGTAAGCCCAGTTTTTGGATTTTTTGGTGAATCTATTTTGCCCTGTAGCTGGTGTAGGGTTTCTCATCAAAATCAGGAAAAACCGGAGAAAGGGGAAGAGTCCTGTTTCTGTTGGACTCTTCAATTTTGACCTAGGAAGTGGCACCCTAATTTTTTAGGGTTCCTTGGAGTTTTCTGTAGGGGGCGGTTCAAGTCCTGCCTGATTTGGAGGTTTCTGTAGAGAGTAGCTGCCTCTTCTCTCTCTTCTCCCGTCCCACAGAAAAGGAATCTTTTGTGGGAGGACCATATAGGGCACCAGAAAGGTGTCATTGGTTCCAAAAGTGTTTCATTTGATCTTCTTGCATATTATAGTAATTTTCTTTGCATCTTTTGAGAAGTATGGATGGTCATAGAGTTGAAAACAAGCCCGGGAGTGAAATAGGTCCAGTGAGAGGAGGTGCAGGAGACCTTTTCGGGGTTGGGATCATTACTACAGTTAAGTTGGATGGTTCGAATTACTTAGAATGGTCACAATCTGCAAAGACGACCATTGGTGCTTGTGGGAAATTAGGGTATATCACTGGTGAAGAAGTGAAACCCGAAACTAACAGCTCCCGGTGGGTATAAGAGAACTATATGGTGATGACTTGGCTGTGTAATTCCATGCTGCCCCATATAAGTAAAAACTTTTTATGGGAAAATACAGCTAAGGAAATATGGGACGGGTTTGCAGAAACCTATTCACAGAGGGTTAATGTTGCTAGGACTTATCAATTGAGAAATCAGATTATTGCTACAAGGCAAGGAGATAGACCTATTGACAAAGCTCTATCAAAGCTACGACAAGAAGGCACGATACGGGTACACCAGGTTGCATTTGAGCGATTGACAATGAGAGTGTATGGCTGGCAGGAGAATGCGCTCGTAGGATGTTTCATTGGCGGTCTCCGAGACGAAATACGAGTAGAGGTGAAGGTCATGCAACCTACCACCATGTCCGCAGCTGTTGGACTGGCTAGACTCCACGAGGACAAGCTAAATAGCTTGAGGAAAATAAACCGAGGCGCAGGACCGATCTTGAAGACTCCACTCAATCCTCTTGAAGGTTCAACTGCCAAGGCAACGACAGTACCAATTCAAACAATTCATCTGAAGAAGCTCTCATGGTCAGAAATGCAGGCTCGTAGGGAACGAGGCCTCTGCTACAACTGTACGAGAAATTCTCCCCTAGAGATAAGTGTAAGCGACATCAGGGTGTAAGTTTTTTTTTTTTTTTATCAGCAATCAGGGTGTAAGAAAATAGAACCAATCTACCCTAATTGTGTAGGATTTGTACATAAGAGTTTACAGGGAATTCAACCAAATATTAGTATTACTCAGGTTCAAAAAGATGGACCAAACCCAATTGGTTGGTTGCCAATTGACACCTTAAAATAAAACAAGGTATAACAAATACCTCTTCTTGAAGCAACAAGGGAAGACTTTCAGTTGAAACAAGGCTAGAAATTTCTTGTTTTAACTTCTCTTCTTTGATACCAGACCATGTACGTGGAGGCAAGGCCAGTAACAGAACAGTTACAACATCATTGCTCACTGGATGCATCCCAAAATAGTTACTTGAACTTGAACCACAGCATGCCCTGCGCCTTGTTGGAGATGAAGGAACCAGCAATTCAACCCCTTGCTCACTGCAACCTGATAAAACTGTCCCTGAGACAACTGTAACAGGCATGTCACCATTAGCTTTCAGGCATTTCACACATGTTTCCTTACAGCAGAACTCATTAGAAGTGCTAGAATTTCCTGTCAAAAGTTCTGCTCCTTGGCAACAAACACTTGCCGCAATTTGAGACAAAGTGTCATCACCATCCAAAGAAGGGATATTTTGGCAACATGAATTTGCAGAAGAGAACCATTCTGTCACATGCTTATATAGTCCAGCTTCACGTACTTGTTTCAACACCTCTTCCTGAAACCAAAAGGATTGGTGTTTCAAGCTTGAATGTATTACAAATATGACAAACATATGATTCACCAAAAATAGATGAGGAAACTGAGAAGGGATTAAAAGTGAAACTAGACCTTGACTGCAAGTCTCTCTTTCTCCTCTGTACTTAAACTTGAATTCCCATCTTCTTGTCTCCTAACTTCTGCAACCCACTTGATGAACTCCCCAAAGTTGTTAGGAAGTGATGCAAATACAACAGAGAGAACCTGCTGAACATTTTTTACATCCTCTGATTCCAGGAGGAGGGGAACATCATCCATTAAGTACTTTGAAGTACTGACCCAACTCTCATGCTTACAGCTCTGGAAAAAAAAAACAACAAAAAAAGAGGTAAATATGTTGCTATTATCATTTACAACCACATTAGCAGTTTCAGATAACTACAAGTATCCAGCAATGCTCAACCAAACAAGGTTAAAGTAATGGCATAAACTGTATCTTGTACTTCACAATATGAAAACTGTGATGCAAGGCAAACAAAAGAAGGAATGGGTAGTTTCCACTTTTCTACCATAGTTGGGGCACCTTAATGTAGGTAACTAAGTATTCCACACATCTCTCGAACTTAAACCTAATCTGATCCCTATGGCCAGTGTCTTACCAAGTACCAACCAAGAGGAGTGAGGCAACAAAATCTCACCATTGTAGTGGAAGGGTTATACCTTTATAATACAATTATATCCTTTATTTTTGAAAAAGTAAGGTTTTGTATTGTATTAATATCAAAAAGGAAGTCCGTGTATATCCAGTGGTTAGCAAAGTTATACAATTTGTTAGCTAGACATTAACAAAGAAACAAAATGTCCTTGTCAAAAAATCTGTGATAGGCCAGCAGACAGAATTCCCTATGAGGTGACAACCATGAGCAAAGCATCCCTTTGATGTTGGACAGCAGGGTTTGATAACTTTGATCATCCGAACTCATATTCTTAAAGATCTGAGCATTCTTTTCCCTCCAAATATGCCAAAAAGCAGCCATTGGACTCAGAATCTATTAGATTTTACCTCCCACTCAAGCCTTTCAAAAACCAGCTTTCAAGGAAGGAGGATAGATGATGAAAAGCAGCCTGACCAATCAAAAGTCCCCAGAACTACACTCCACACCCTATATGCATGCTGACAATGAAGAAAGATGTGATTAGCTGCTTCTTAATCAGCAGAACAGAAAATACAGCCTGCCTGGTCCAGTGTCAGCCCCGTTCAGGAGCTTATCCCATGTTAAGCATTTTCGCAAAGCAGGAGCTTGTAGAAAGACTTCACGGAGAAGAAACCATTATCCTCACCCATCCATATTTTGGAATCTTGTGAGTCCAAATAGGGAGAGTGGTGTTGCAGCAGATGGAGCATTTCCATCAGTTGATCGACTCCCAATTATTCAAATTCCTTCTGAAAATTAGAAACCAGTTGACTACACCATTGGAGATAGAGTAGCAGTCCCTAACCAGAACCCCCTATCCTGAGCAGCCAAGAACAAAGCCAGAAAGACCTCCACAAAAAGTTGCTGTTCACACCATTATCCAACTGGAATTTGATTCACTCTAACCCCATGAGAAAAGGCTGTGTAGAGCTTTTCCATGCCTTTCCAAACTGAGGTACCATATATTCATTCTTATTGCAGTACATTTTATAAAACGATCTCTGATTTATTGATATAATAGTAATCTCAAACTACACATTACATTGAAAAATAAAAGGATTTTTTACTCTGACAACCCTTGAACTTTATAAAAAAGCCATTTTAGACCCTAAACATTGAAAATAGCCATTTTCACCCTCAATCTATGATGGAAAATCCATGTTAAGCCAAAAATGGACGACGTTAGAGACGTCGTTGACAGTTCCGTTAAACAATTTATAAAATAATAAAGCATTGAATCTCACACATGACCAAGAATAAAAACAAAAATTGTTTAATGTATAAATTAAACACCTGTTTGAATTCAGAGCTATCTAAATTCTAAACTACCTTTGCAGCTTAGCCTCCATTTTATTAAATACTTACACGGGTTCTCTATTATATTTACAATTGATTAAATTTTAAAGAATTTGTGTGAGACAACTGTCTTTTCCCACAAACAAACCAAAGCAGGACCTTTACACCACCCCAAGCTATTCAAGCTGGTTCACCTAGGGAGAAACTGGCACTGAAGGAGTTCTTTGATGGCAGCTCCATCTCAAGAACACCCAAGATATACGAGTACAGGGGTTTGATTCACATGGTGGTACACAAGTACTTGATCGGTAATGTATGTTTGATTCACATGGTGTTTTGGTTATTGGAAAAATGACGATTGATTAATTTTGGAGTTCCAATGGAGGATTTGTTTGGTCTGGTGATGAGAAGTTCAAGGGTAGAATGGAGGAAGGACACCCAATGGAATTCTAATGGTCTCTGTTCCCAATCCCAACAAAGAAGGTTGTGCTTCCAAACATTATATGTGTCTACTATTGGGAGATTTGTAATGTCTAAGATGCTTCAAAAATGAAAATTATGGGGAAAGAATGACAACAGATGATTCCTCCCTACCTTTTCAAGATTATCTGGCACCCATTAACAGTAAATTCCCTATGCAGCTGTAGGCTGTGTTTGGTCACCTATCCCTAAAGAAAGGTCTTGCTCCTTGCAGAACTTGGGTTATGGTCCGCATTGTAGTGGGGTTTACATGTTGACCAAACATGCCCTCTGCATATGTGGTGGATTATAGTATTAATTTTGTTCAATTAGATCTTATGCTCTTGTTTTTCTGTTGACTGTGGATCTACCAAAAAGATACATAGATCCAGATTTCAGGACCCACCAACCCCACCATTTTCTTTCTTCATTGTTTCAACACTATTGGTATGCCTTACAAACAAACATCTCTTGAATCCCTAGTTATATTCTTCCTCTGAGATGGGGAGGATCTCTGGCTCTTATCCTCCAAATCATTCTAGCAAAAACTGCTTTTACTATTGGTGGTGGTTTCAGAATTGCGGAGGTAGCGGTGGGGGTGGGGGTGGAACTGTTTGGATTGGTGGAGGAATCAACCCTCACACCCCATCTGGGTCTTCAAATTCAAGGCTAAGCAACACTTACAAAGCCCTTCAAGCCTGGAAATCTGCAATAACAGATGATCCACTTGGAATTCTACACGGTTGGGTAGGAAATAATGTCTGTTCTTATAAAGGGGTTTTTTATGTGGATCCTAAAGAAGAAATGTCCAGAGCACCAGGGCTTGTTGGTGCAGGAACAGATCTCAACCATGCCAACCTCCAAGGCACACTAGTCAAGGAATTCTCTCCTCTCAGATGTAAATCTCCTTCACCTTAATTTTTGTTTTACTCTTAGTCACGTGTGAGATTCAATGGTGGGAGTTTTAAGTGCGATCCACCTGTAATTTCTCAGATTTCTTGACTTGAGTAGTGCCAATATACATTTTTTTATCAGCAACAAAGATTGATTTATTAAGGAAAAACATATGGGATTAGTATAAAAAGATGATCAAACTGTCATCCCCAAGAAACAAACCCAGAACTACAAAGAGGCCCAATATAGATGCTGCCTTGCAGATCCTTGTTTGGCTAAAGTATCTGCTAGCCCATTCACACTCCTTCCAGATTTTAGCAGCAGGTATATCAGCTCAAGTTCCATCTGCTAGATTTCTGGCAAAAGAACTCACTGAAAAAAGCCCATCTGCACTCCAGTTCCAGGTCCATGTGTCTTCTTCCAACAGATTCATAGACTGATTGGACAGCAACTCAAACAGCTCAACCACTTGATCAATTTCCCAGTCTCGAAAGTGTCTTCTGAAAGAAGGGCTCCAGGAGATGCTATTGTCTCTTACTTCACAGCAATCAGCCACCATTGCTTCCTGATTCTCTGAAAGTTGGAATAACTGGGGGAACAACTCTGCTAATGGCCTACTATTACACCAATTATCCTTCCAGAAATTCAGTCTTTGTCCATTTCCCAACTTTGGAGATAAGCCTCTACTGAGAAGTGATTTTTCATAATTTTCTTCCATAGGGAGCACCCAAAAGAGGTGACATTAGTAGTTACCCAATCACCTCTGTCTGTATCATATTTGGCTGCTAATAATTTCCTCCAGCAGCTCTCCCTTTCTTTTCCAAATCTCCAGATCCACTTCCCCAAGAGGGCCTTGTTAAAAATTTTCAATTTCCTGACCCCCAATCTTCCTTTCTCTTTTGGAGCACAGACTTGATCCCAGCTGACCAAATGGATCTTCTTTTGCTCCTACCCATTCCATAAAACATCCCTCTATAACTTTTCCACTCTTTGAGCCACTTTTGTTAGAATTGGGAATAGAGAGAGATAGTAAGAGGGTAGGTTAGATAGGAACCTCTTAAGGAGAGTGATCCTACCACCCAAGGAAAGATATCTGGCTTTCCAAGAGGCCAGCTTCCTTTCCACAAGATCCCACACTAAAGAGGAAGTGCACTTAGCCCCCAGAGGAAGCCCTAGATATATAGTAGGCAGATTGCAGAAAGTCAATCTGACAAGCTAGCACCTCTGCTTGAGCTTCTAAATTCTATATCCTTCCTACTGGAATTAATCTACTTTTTGACCAGTTAACTCTCAAACCCGGCACTACTTCGAACCAACTCAGAACCCCTAAAATAACTCCCAACTGATCCACATCCACATTAATGAAGCAGAGAGTATCATTTTCAAATTGGAGCATTTGTACCTTCTCCCCCTGGACTGGACTCAAATCCTTTCCACAAACCCTCTTCCCCTACTCGGTTAACAAAGGCAGCTAGGATGGAGAGAATGACCAAGGATTGGATAACTTGAAAATGATGATTAAGCTTTTAGAAAGACTCAAATTTGAAGGTAAATTTGGAGAAAAGTGTGGTAGTGGGACAAAACGCAGAGAAGGAAGAAATAGACTTAATTGTTGAATCCATGGGGGGGGTTACAATATCACAGCCAATAAATTATTCATGTCTCCCTTTAGGTGCCAATCCTTGGTCTAATACGTTTTGGGGGCCATTGTTAAAAAGGATTGCTAAAAGGCTGGTAGTGTGGAGGAGAAATTATATCTCCTTGGATGAAAGGGTAACTCCTATAAAGGTGATGCTACCTAATCTTCCAATTTACTACATGTCGGGGTTTAGAATGCCTCAATTTATGGTGAAGAGAGTAGAAAAGGTAATGAGAGATTTCCTATGGGGCACGAGGGAGAGTAAAAGAAACCATCTAATAAAGTGGAAAAAGGTGTGCACTAGGAAGGAACTGGGTGGATTGGGGAATGGGAATGTAAATAACAAGAATGTGGCTTTACCAAGGAAATGGCCATGGAGACTGCCAATTGTGAAAGAAAAATTGTGGCACAAGGTGGTGGTAAGAATTTATGGGCTGAATAAAAATGGATGGGATGATGGACCCTCACTTAGAGCTACTCTTGCCACTCCTTCGAAATCTATTCATTGTATCCTTCCTATATTTTCTAATCTTGTAATATTGATGTTTGTTCTGGAGATAAATAAAATTTTGGGAGGATTTATGAGTAGGGGAGTAAACTCTGAAGGATCTTTTCTGCTCTACAAGAGACAGACAAGTTTGAGATCTGGTCATTCAGACATTCTGCCCATCCAATTATGTGGTCCTTTCTCACTTCTTTGTAACTAGGTGCTAGGTGCATGACCATGCCATCAAGAGAAATTTCAGTCAAAAGACCTATGCAATACATTAATCAATCATAAAAATTTTGCATAAACACATATTGTCTTGTAATCTTTTGGAGTTTTCCATGTGCTGTGTACATCTTCTCATGTACCTCCTTGTTATCTAATGGAAGTTTGTTACTCTTTCTCAAAAAAAAAAGGTATTAAGTTTGACTAATAGCATGGCTGATGCTTTAGCCAAACAAGGGGTGGGGCAATAGTTTTGGGCTCAACTGTAAAGGGATAATACGGGCTTGGGAGTGGTTATTTTTTACCCTCCTTAAAGATCTCTTGTAATCTATGGACGTTATGTTCATAATTAATACAAGTAGTTACTTATAAAAAAAAAACATATTGTCTTGTCCTGCATTTATGGGTGGCAATTTCTCACCGAACCCATTGAACCCACCCAACCCGCCCATTTACTTGAAGTTGGAAATGGGTTGATCACCCATTGGGTCAACATAAATGGGTTGGGCTGGGTCATGGATAACCATTGGGTTAACCACTAATGGTACAGGTGAGAATTCCTTAGCCATTTTCCTTTAATTTTCTTCATTTGAGTGAAATAATTTATAATTAATGCATTAATTTTCTATTAATTATTAACTAAAATTATTTTTTACTTGAATCAACATAGTTCACCCAAATTGACATAAATCCAAATCAACCCGACCGAATCCGGACTGGTCCACCTCAATTCAGCTTGGTTCGAATATGAACAGACCCGGTCACCTCGGTTTGATCCGTTTGGGTCGATCGGCCGAGTCCAAACCTAATCCAATCTAGGTCGGTCCAGTCCAAATACCCAACCCGAATCCGGGCTGCATGGGTTGATTACCTTGACCCGGTGCGGACCGACTGGTTCATACCCGAATCTTGCAAGACCCCATATAAACCGGTCTAACTCAACCCCGAATCCAAACCAACCTGGGCTAGTTACCTTGACTTGGTTCGGACTAGCCGACTCCATCCAGAACCCTGCGCAACCCAATATAGGTCGAACTAGTCTGGACTGCCCACCTTGACCCAGTTCGGATCGGCTAGCTCAGTTACAAACCTTTTGCACAACCCGATATGGACTGTTCGAGTCAACTCGTCATATAGTGAACCTGTCTGATTTGGTCTAACCGGACTGATCCGAATCCAAATGGTTCAACCACTCTTGATGTAATTAGCTCAAAGATAAATCCAGTTAGATAATTCAAGTTGGTCTGACCAATTTGAACCTAAGTGGTTCGGTCAAACCCGAAACCCGAACATAATCAAATGGCTTCAAGTGATTATTTTCTTTTTGTTCTCCTTGTAAAAAGGATATGCATATAATATGATTTGAACCTTCACCACTTGTGTAAACAATAGCTTCCATGACCACCAAGCTATGACCAACTTATTTGTGAAAAGGGAGTTAGCTTTTACTTTTAAGTACATAAATATAAGATTAATGGGTTTGGGTGGGTTGGATTGGGTCAAGGTGGGTTTGGGTTGAACCTAACCCATTTAATTTTATATAACTGGGTCATTAATGGGTTGCTGGGTTAGATGGGAGCCCAACCTGCCCAATTGCCACCACTACCTGCATTGTCCACACAAGGATAAGAGAAGGTGTCAGTATCAGTTTGGTAACCAGCATAACCTATTGTGGGAGTGGTTATTTTTTACCCTCCTTAAAGATCTCTTGTAATCTATGGGCGTTTATGTTCATAATTAATACAAGCTGTAGTTATAAAAAAACATATTGTCTTGTCCTACATTGCCCATATCCACACAAGGATAAGAGAAGGTGTCAGTATTAGTTTGGCAACCAGCATAAACCATTGTATACATGTTTAAGAGAGTTATTTCTCCTTTTTTTCTCTTTACTTTTTCTTGGTGGGGGTGACTAGAGAAAATTAGAACCATACCAGAGTATAAAGCAACGATGGTGCTCTGTGCAGCCTTGAAATGAGCATGAACCTGAGAAAAAATGAAAAATGTTAGGCATATAGGTAAGTGGAAGATCACTGGAAACATGAACAGTTGAGAATTATACCCATACTAAAATTAGAATTAACATATAATAAGTACAAAGCAGTGTCATAGCATAGCCAAACTTAAGTAGTGTTTAAGTTTATGTTTGTTAGTTACTAGCCTTAGTTATGGGCCCTTTTTGTTCTCTTTAATTATTTCTTTAGTGTTGGCCGCCTCATTAAGGGCATCCTAGTAATTGTACTTAGTTTTAGAATTAAGTTAATAAAAGGTGATCAAGAGGGCTAGAGAGGAGAGATCAAACTCTTCTTTTCTCTCTTCCCTTCTCTTCTTCTTCCACAACCTATTGCTGAAACCTCTTTCTTCTTCTTTCTCTTCCTCTCTTCCTTTTTCTTTCTTGCATTTTCTGAATTACTACAGGTGTATTTCTCAACTCGAACATTTACAAAACACAGGTTTTCTAGCAGTCATTTGGAGAAGAGTCTAAACAACCCATGGACTTTTTTTTATCAAAGGTAAAGTGTAGTTGATTTTTTTTTTTGACAAATGAGTGATATTTTATTCAAAGGAAAAAATATGATGTTACAATACAGACTGCCCGAGGAGAGGCACGAGCTGGTACCTCTCCTCAACAACAACAATGTACTACATCAGACTCGGAAATGAAAGTTTACAGAGCCGCCCAGAATAAATGTTCCCTTTTTGCTTAGCTAACCCATCCGCTATGGTATTAGCTGTTCTACCCACCCACTGAGAATTAACAGTCATGTTCCTTGAAAACCAATTAACTTTCCTCATAATGTCCCTGTAGTACCAAATAACTGAATCTGGATTTTTTAACCAACTCACAACTTTGGAGTCTCCTTCAATAAGCAAATTCTGAACTCCTAACTGATCTGCAATCTGAATACCTTGTACCGCCACTAGAAGCTCAGCTCTAATAGTCTCCTATACCCACGGAGCCTGAGAATAAAGCTAAGATATTGCTGTCTTTATCTCTCAGCACCCCTCCTATCCCTGAAGGACCTGGATTTCCTTGGCTGCTACCATCAAAATTCAGCTGTGTCCAGCCTTCAGAAGGAGGCACCCACACAGCTGGTACCCTGTTCTTCCTAGTACTGCTACTAGCCACAACTATCCAATTCCTCCAAATGTCATCAAAGGAGTATATTTTAAAGGAATCCAATGATCTCACTCAATGGGTTGCCCTAGTCAAAATACAATCCTTTACAGTCTGAATATTTCTCTCATTCTCTTGGAAAATCCTCACATTTCTTTCTTCCCAAATTGTCCACAGAGCAGAAGCTCTAATGCACCTCCACATTGTTTTACCATTTTTTGTGGGCCACACAAAGAAGGAAGGGTCAAAGAGCTGATCTACAGTTGTAGTCAAATTCCACCTACACCCAAACAAGGCAAAGATCCAACCCCAAATAGCATCAGAAAAAGAACAAGTTAAAAGTAAGTGACAGCAATCCTCACCATTAGCCCTGCAAATTACACACCAGTTAGGAGACAAACACATGGAAGGCCTTCTCTTCTGCAATAAGTCTGAAGTGTTGATTTACCTATAGAACACCTCCCAGCAGAAAATAATGATTTTAGGAGGTACAGGTCTAGACCAGATCTCCTTAGCTGGAAAACCCAATTGTCCCAAGGAAGAGGAAAGGGACACTTAAAGAAGGAGGCACACATGAAATAACCTTTTAGATTAGGGGACCAAAGTCTCACATCAATCTTAAAGGGTCCAGAAAAACACTTTCAAGTAGTGACAAAAGGTCTGAAACACAAGAGAGTTCATGATCCCTCAAGCCCCTACGAAACCCAAAGTCCCAACTCAGAGAGGAAGGAGAAAGAGATGTTGGAAGAAAGTGTGAGATTGCTTTATTCTTGTAGCAAGAAAGGGAATAAAGAGAAGGGAAACTATCCTTAAGGGCAGAATTGCCCACCCAGATGTCTTCCCAAAATAAAACAGAAGTACCAGAATTGACATCATACCTGATAAAGTTGAGGAAAAACGGGAGGATACTCTGAATTGCTTCCGAAGGAGTTGCCAACGTGGCTCGACGCGATACACCAGCATCCCATCCATTTCCCGAACTGCCATGTATACTATCTATAACCTCATGCCACAGCCTCTCCTGTTCTAAGGGCCACCTCCACAACCATTTACCTAAGAGAGATTTATTCTTCAAAACTAAGTTCCCTAGTCCCAGCCCACCCTCCTCTTTCCTTCTACACACTATTTCCCAGTTTATTAAATGATCCTTTTTTTCCTCCCCTGGCTCCCAAAGAAATTTTCTCATTAACCTCTCCAACTTCTTGGCCTCCCTAACAGGAAACTTGAACACAGAGAAGTAATATATCAGTAGATTTGCTAAGGAAGCTTTCAGTAAAGTTACTCTACCCCCTAAAGAAATATAGTTCCTTTTCCACGAAGCTAACCTTTTCTCAAACTTTTCCAAAACCGGGGCCCAAAAGGTGCTCTCCTTAGGGTTGGCTCCAAGAGTTAGACCTAAATATTGTAAGGGCCAAGAGGAAATGGGACAACCTAGACACTTAGCCACAGACTCAATAGCCCTCTCATCCAAATTCACACCCACCACGCAAATCTTATCCATGTTTATTTTCAGATTTGATACTCTCTCAAAGGGCTTTATCAGAGAATTAAGGTTCCTTACTATTCTCCTATCATCACCCCCTTCACAAAAGATTATTAGGTCATCAGCAAACTGTAAGTGGGTCACCTTGATTCCGTTCCTTCATATCTTCCAACCTCTCACTAGTCCTTCCATGTCTGCCTTAGAGATCAAACCGTTGAAAACATCTGCGACTAGGGTGAAAAGGAAAGGGGAAAGGGGGTCACCTTGCCTTAATCCACTAAAAGCTGGGAAAAAATTGTTGACTACCCCATTAACCAAGACCGGAAAATGGCAAGAACTTATGCAGCCCTTTATCCAATTACAACATCTAACTCCAAACCCACAACACCCTAGGACCTCTAATAAAAAACTCCAATTCACAAAATCATAGGCCTTTTCTAAATCCAGCTTACAAACAAAACCTTGATTTCCAGACTTTCTCATATCCTCCACACACTCATTAGCTATTAGGATCTGATTTGTTATTTGTCTCCCTTGCACAAATGCTCCTTGGGCTTGACTAATGATGGAGGGTAGCACTACTTTAATCCTCAAAGATAGCACTTTAGCCAGGATTTTGTAAGTGCTAGTCACCAAGCTGATTGGCCTAAAATCTTTAGGATTTTTTGTTTCTTTCTTCTTAGGGATTAAAGCTATGAAAGTAGCATTAACTCCAAGACTTACTTTGTTATTGTCCTCAAATTCCTTAAACACAGCACAAAGGTCTTCTCTTACCAAATTCCAACAGTCCTAATAAAAAGCCAGGTGAAGCCATCTGGCCCAGGAGCTTTGGATCTGTCCATTAAAAACACTGCTTGCCTAATTTCCTCTTCTTCAAAACTTCTCTCTAACCAGATTGCTTGCTCTTCAGACAACCTGGGCCAATCTAGACCTTCTAGCCTTAGTCTATTATTCAATGGCTTCCCTACAATTGATTTAAAGTGATCCACCAACACTTTGGCTATCTCATCTTGGTTTGTTACTTCCTCTCCATCCACTTCTAATTTGGCCACACAGTTTTTTCTTCTCCTCCCATTAGCCAACGCATGGAAAAATTCTGTATTGCCGTTCCCTTCTTTGATCCATTTATGTCTTGACTTTTGCCTCCAGGAAATCTCCTCTCTAAGAAGAACTTCTTCCAATTCCTTTTTTAAGCTTCTTCTCAAATTCCTTTCTTGCTCATTCATGATTCGTTGGGATTCTTTGGAATCTAGATCATCAATCCTGGACAACAAATTATTTTTTGATCCTCTATCCTTCCAAAATGCTCCCGATTCCACTCTTTTAAGCCTGGCTCTCAATCTCTTCAACTTTTTATGGAACCTTACACCTTTCCACTTTACCCCTTTCAAGTCTTCATTCCACCATTCACCCACCAATTGTTCAAAGTTTGAATGAGTCAGCCACATATTCTCAAATCTAAAGGGTTGTGGTCCAAAGCCTGAGTTTCTTGACCTAATAGGATAGGGCAGTGATCAGACGTAACTCTAGGAAGAGTTCTAGCCACCAAATTCCTCCAATGATCCTCCCACTCTACATTAAAAAGGAACCTATCAAGTTTGGAGCACAGGGGGTTTTCTTGGAAATTAGACCATGTAAAATTAGCTTGTAGAAGGGGTAATTCCTTTAGACCATAGGTGTTAATTAAGTAACTGAAATTTCTCATGCTTCTAGTAATCGTTCTTTGGGGATTATTTGATTCATTACAAAACCTGATTACATTGGAATCCCCCCAAGCACCACGGGCCATCCCACAAGCCTTGTATTCCATACAACTCCTCCCACATTTCCTTCCTTTCTCTATAACTATTTGGCCAGTAGACATTAGTTAACACCCAAGTGAATCTGTCTTCTACATTTCTGAATTTTAAAGACACAGAGAATCTCCCTATAAGTTCTTCCACTGATTCTACAACATCCACCCTTCACAAGGTAACTATCCCTCCTGAGGCTCCCCAAGAAGGAGCTAAAGTCCAGCAAACTCCTCTTGATTTCCACACACTTCGGACCCATCTTCTATCAAAATCAGCCAACTTGGTTTCCTGTAACATGACTATATCAGGTTTCTCTCTTCTCAGCAAGTCTTTAATTGCCCTTCTTTTTCTTGCACTCCCAAACCCTCTCACATTCCAACTAATGATTTTCGTTGTAAGACTCCTTCCTGACGCCCCTTACTAACCCGGTTCCATCTCACAAAGAACCCTTCCTTCTCTCTCCCCTTCCACTAAACTCAATATCACCCTCTATATCTGAGATTAGCCTCTCCACTTCTGATCTCTTTTTCTTTTTCCTTTGCACATCCCCCTGTCTTTTTAGCTGACCCACTGACTTCACCCACCTCCCCCCCAACCTAGAGCTTCTGTAACACTCCTTGTTTTGAGGATTTGCTTCATGTTCCCTGCCATCTAATCCCTCCTCCTTTGCCTTATATTCCTCCAATAATGCACAGATCTGCTCACATTCTTTCTAACTCTTCCTCCCCGCCTAATAATTCCTCTCGGGACGCTGGAGTATCTGTTTCAACCACAGGAAGAGCATCAGTAACTAAAACCGAATGAACAAAAGTACCTATGTTGTTGGGGACCAGGTGATCTTCTTCCAAGAGAGAGGGACCGGCATAGGGAAGCAAGTCTAATCCTGTTTCCTGTGGTCTGATCTGCATAGGAGGTTTTTCGTAGGAGATCAACACCTTGTCACCTTCCACTGCTGTCTGGCTTCAAGCGATACATTACAGACCATTCCGGTAGAGTCTCTCCTTTCCAAACCAAAAAACTGTTCTTCCTGGGATAAAGGGCTGATCTCCCTTGCAAGTATAGACAAAACCTGAGTCCCAGCCATAGTAGCCTTCTGTCGTTCCATCGTAAACTTCAGGTCTCCCTCAAAACTTTGAGAACCAGCTCCCTCCTCCTCCTGAAATAATACTTCCGTTCCGAAGTTGTCTTCCCCAGTGATGTCCTTCGATCTGCATAGGTCGATGCTACCCAGGCTGACAGAATTGTCCGATTCTGAATTGCTAAAGTCTTCATTCTCAGAGAAGTCCTTCCTTCTTTCCTCTAGATCACTTCGTCTAACACATCTTGGGTTACGCTTTTCTGGCGACGGTTCTTTTAATCTTGTCGTCGCAATCCACTTTTTTGAACCTCCAACATGTGTAGAGGTCAAACTTCCTACTATTCGGTCTGTTGAACTCAAAGAGGAAGAAGACAGATGGTAATAATCATCTATCGAAGGCACACCCTTAGTCACGTGCCTCTTTAAAAATCTCTTTTAGGTTGGGCCCCTGAAATGGGCTCCTTGTGTCCACCTGACCCACCTTATATGGGCGTAAAGTTTGCGGCCCATTGAAGACTTCCGCCCCTGATCTTTTATATGGGCCTCCTTTAGAAAGCCTAGTGCCCACCACCCCCGGTTTAGCCAGCCCAATTTTTAGACTTCTGGGGCCCCCCAAATCTAGAAGACCAGAAAGGGTTAGGAAAATATGTTGAAGCTTAGTTGATTTAATCACAAGGTCCTTTGTACAATGAGAAGCTTTGCAAAAAAAACTATCGAGAAGGACCTCAAAAAAGTACAATCAGATGTATCATCTTTAAAATCTGTATGAATAGACAACCAACTCCTAACAAACCCTATTGCCATATTGATGACGTTGGCTTCAGAGAAGGCTTTGTGATAAAAAAATCCTACTGTTCCTTTCTAGCCACACAGCCCAAAGAATTGCCAAATGAATGGAGGACTAGCAGACTCTTCCTTTCTTTTTCATCCGGGGTATGTGCCATGCCTCCAAGCAAGCTTTCATTAAGGCAAGCATGCACCAACTTAACTTCAAGGTCTTCAAAAAGTAGCCCCAAATTTCGGGGCCAAACCTGCAGTGTAAAAACAGATGATTAACTGATTCCATCTCAACACTTCAAAGGCTGCATCTCAGGTCATTACAGTTAAAGCCTCTTTTCAGCAACATATCTTTTGAAGGAATTTCTCTAAAGCTGCAACCCAGACAAAAAACTTGACTTTTGAGGGTGCCACTGTCCCCCAAATGGCCCAGCTAGGAAAAGGGGCTCCATTCTCTCCTAAAAAGCTGTAAAAGGATTTGACTGGGAATTCTACTGACTTGTTCCACTTCCACACTCTTGTATCCTGAGTTTGTAAATTTAAAACCTACTTTTGGAGGAGAGCTAAAAGATTTCCTACCTGATGAATCTCCCCAATCATTAGCATTCCTTCTAAAAGGAGTCCAGCAAATGCTATTATCCCTCCGCACAAAAGAGTCAGCTACCAGCACCTCTTTATCACTTGCCAATTTGAACAGAGCAGGGAACTACTCCTTGAGAGTGCTCTTCCCTGTCCAAGGATCTAACCAGAATCTGATCCTTCTGCTATATCCTATTTTAAATTTGATGCAACTTCTGAAAAGGGTGGAAGTCCTACAAATTCCTTTCCACAAGCTGCACCCATATGTTGAAGGGGGAGAAGAACCACTGTCCCAACCATTATTGTCTAGCCCATATTTCTCAGCTATTACCTTCCTTCATAGGTTAGCTGGCTCAGTAGCAAACCTCCAATACCAACTACCTAATAAGGCTAGGTTAAAGGACTTTAATTTCCTTATCCTTAGACCCCCTTGTGATTGGGGTTTGCAGATCTGCCCCCCAATTCACAAGGTGATACTTGTGAGAGTCTTTCCAACCCAGCCAAAGAAAATCTCTCATTTTTTCCAACTTTTCCACTACCTCCAAGGGTAAAGGAAAGAGAGCCATAAAATAAGTTGGCAGGCTTGCTAAAACACTTTTAATAAGAGTCACGTTCCCACCTTTTGAGAGATACCTTGCTTTCCAAGAGGCCAGTTTTTAATCCATCCTCTCTAAGATTGGATTCCAGATGGCTTTGGATGTACATTTGGCACCTAGTGGCAGCCCCAAGAACTTTTGATATTTTTAAGGGCCAAAAAGTGCCGTATTTGATTTCTTTCTCCATCTGTTATTCATGGGCAAACGTTTTAAGTTCAAAGAACCTACCAGGTTCCTAGAAAAGAAAGCTGTTATCGAACAACTTTTGGAACAAAAAACATGAACTTAGTCAATGAAAGCCCCAATGCATCTAGTGTGATGTTGACTGGAGAAGTAACACATGTTCCTCTATCTGATGGCCAATAAGGATTTGCCACATTGTCCCACAACATCACAGAAATATGGTATGTTTTGCAGAAAAGAAGTTTCATCAACCCTATTTGAATATATTCTTCCCATGTATTTACAATTTTTAACCTTGAAAGACGACAGAATAAGGGTAAAGTGCTAAACATGCCTACATAATTGAATGAAATGTCACTCTTCAAAAAAGAACTCAATGAAATATCAAGTCTTCCCTTAATGCAGAAGAGTCCCCAAATGGGTTACAAAAAGGATGGCAGGAAGCAAATGATAACCAAGACCACTTCCAATCAAATTTAAAGAAACACTTAGACTACTAGAGTGAAATGCTACAGACTTCTCAAGTGGATTGTCTAGAACGTAGCTTCCATTAGCCTCACAACCACTCCCAATCGTAGTGACACCTAGGCGACAAAATGAGCTTAGTGGGGATACCTAGCCTAAACATCATGACTTGGATCAAAATAGGCCCCATCTAAGTGACTAGGCAGATGCCCTGCTTCCCAGGTGATAAGGTGCTTTCCGGAGAACAAAACACACATACACACACATAAGGATACATGTTATTAATATGGTTGCATGTTATTAGTATGTTTGTTAATACATCCTATCATATAACACTCTCTTATATCCAGAGTTTGAAGCATCATTAACATCCTATTTTTTTCACCTTGAATAAGAGAATATGCCAGAGGTGGTGGTGGGCTGGCTAAAAGATCCAGATTCAGTGATGTGGTGCTATCAAGACGAAATTAAGAAATTCAGATGGTTAACACATCAGATGAGCTTGATTAAACAATGTGTGGGTGGGGAGGCTAATGCAATGGCTGATTCATTGTATAAACAAGGGGTAACTAGGGATCAATTGTAATTCTTGTGCTGTTTTTTCTTTATTAGTGATGCTGCATCTCGTGCCTCATCAGGGAAGCTTGTAATAGTTAAATATCTTTACTGATTTAATGAAATATTAGAATTTTTACTTATCAAAAAAAAAAAAAAGGAGAATGTCAGAGGAAGACTAGTAACCAAATGACTCAAATATGATGTCATGTAAAATTACACTCAAAATTTAGACCAGTAAGGTATCCAAACACCTGATTCTTCTCAGCTGGATTCTTATATTACTTGGGCATCATTAACGTCTTTCCACCCCATCACCTCATGGTGATCAATTTCCTCCCACAAAGCCTATGGAGAAAACAATAACAGGGATACGGACTCCACCTGCCATATATTACTAGCTTCCCTTCTTGACTGATAGACCCCTCACGATGTTTTGCACTTGGGAGTAGGCTTCAGCCATCCTATCCTAAACCTCCTTCATTATAGAGAAGAAATATATAACTCCTAGCAATTTATGGCTGCATAAAAACAAATTAACCATAATATCACCATTAAAGTTTCTTGTTCCCATTTAGAATGTAATTCTTCTAACTTAGGTCGGTTCTCCTTTCCAGTGAGGCAACCTAGCTTTTGATCTACCACCCACATAAAACCCAGTTGATTGAGACCATTACAAAAGAAATATTGTCATTAAGCTAAACTAAAATAATCTGGATATTAGGCCTGCTACTGTAGCCCATTGAAAGTTCCAGAGTCCAGACCTGCCCCGTACTCTATTCAGCAATAAACAAAAATCAGCAAGTATCCACCCACTGACAAAAGGCAACTTAACATCAGAATTCTCTCAAACTGTAGACTTATATAAAGTCTAGAGGAGGCAAACAATAGGTTGAACCCATATTAACAGATAAGCAACAAAATAGGACCAATGCAAACATCCAAAGAACATTATCTCAGGCCAACATAGAGACCATGGAATACCAGAACCTCAACTACCAGATCAGCACCATCAGAAATAAAACAAAAAAAGGATGACCTATAAGAAGTTGTTACTTGCCAAGCACTAAAAACAACTCCAAACTATATGAAACTTGCTCCTATGCTTGTATAAAAGGCAGAAAAACCAGATATTTCAAGCTCCAAGGACTCAAAGCTTACACAGATCAAGCACCAATCTGACTTATCAAAACCTCAAAACTGAACTTTTCCAAATATCAAATCAATTGAAATCTGCTACTCCTAAAATAACACACCAGGAGAATCTAGGGCTTTTCATCAAAACTAGCAACCTGACCACAAGACCATATGCCTGCTAATGCCTATGACCTGCTGATGTCAGTAGGTTCTTCCATTCACTCAATCAGCAACAGTAGAAGAATAATCCTCCTCTAATACCAAACTGTAGGATTGAGAAAGTGAGAAAGGAAGAGAAGGTAAGGAGGAAAGTTCAAAAAAGCATATGGCTCTCAGTCCATAGCTACTTTTTATAGAATCAATTGGACAAAAATACCCACCTATGGTACAACATACTAAACAAGAAAAGCAATGCTTGAAATTGTTGAGCAAAAAGGTGATGTTTATTCGCATGGTAGTGATCTAGTACTAAAAGCACTAGTTTTAATTGTCAACTGTCAAACCTCTATTTTTTTTTACTTTCTATGGTCGTATATGTGTGAAGATTAATGTTCATTACTTACAAAAAAAAGGCATCACTAGGTTGTCAATAGGAAATATAATATTGTCCGTGTTCAGTAGATAATTTCCGGTAAGCACAATAGTATATCTGATCTGATAAAATACTGAGATTCAGTTACAAGGAGAGCACCCTCTATAGTTTCCTGTTGTCTCATCAACAGTATTCATGGCTTCCCAAAGAAGCGGAAGTGGAACCCAATGTGGAGGATACTTAAAACGTGCAACATCTAGAATCAGAACCATATCCCTTCCAGCATGATAACCACCAATAGGCGAAAAGTGGCCACTCCCAGTCTGCACAAAAGAGTGAGACAGTTTGATCTACAAGAAATAATATGGCCACAAATGAAAGCCATTTAAAATTGCACAAGACAAAACAATGCATTGATGATAAAATAAAAAATCAGATATATGTACTGTAATCCATAATTAGTTATAACAGATGTTTCTGATAATATTCCATTTATAAACTTAACATCTAGGCACAACCGCACAACTTCCAGTATCCCACAAAAAGGCCTGACAGTAATAAATAGTCCAACCATCAAATGCCAAAGTGGTGATCAAACTATTAGTTGACTGAAAGATCCAAATAAAAATGCCAACATGCTGAAAAAGAATTTCAACATAAACCTAGATACAAGATTAATAGAAAAGGAGGGAAAAGTCTAATGGCACATATCACAAAGATGATTTCAGTTATCTGTATTGGTAGCAGCAGCTAGTCAACTTCCAAACATATCCACAACTCAGCCAACCAGCTTGACCCCTACAATACCCAGATCTAAACATATTGGTTCTTTTTATTCTTCATGAGTAATGAATTCCATCAATGAACTCATTTTCTTTTATCAGTAGCAATCAAAAATTTTATTAAAGATATAAAACCATGGTTTCAAATGTCGCTAATGTCGCCCGACATATGTCGATGTCAAGGCTCATCGACATGAAAATGGATGGTAATATAAAAGTTACATTATTTTGGTCGACATTTCCGAAATATAGGAAATGTCGACCAAACCGGTCCAAATAACCAAAAAAAAAGACAGTTTTTCCTATTATGTCAACAGGATGTCGACTAATATACATTAATAATATAATATATTAGTATATTATGTTAATATAAATTATTCCATTAATAATTTCTATTTAATATTTCAAATAAAATATTTATAAAAAAGAATTAACAAAATATAAAAACAAAAGAATAAATTAATTACTTTATAATATAAAACATAAAATATTTTTCAACTAATAAAATATTAACTAGTTAGTATTTTTTTAAAATATTTATTAAAATCCGAAAATGTTTATTAAATTTTATAACAAATCATATTCTACATTTAATATAAAAAATCAGAATAAATTTATTAAATTTTATACTAAACCATAATTTATTATAAACTTCGTATTAAAAATCATAATAAATTCACTAAGTTTTATAAGAAATCAGAATTTACCATAATCTTAATACTACAAAAAGGAGAATCAGTTTATTAAATTTATAATAAAACATAATGTATTATAACTTTAATATTTAAAAAATCAGAATAAATGTATTTCTACTTACTAGTGTGAAATAAATATATTAGAATTTATAATAAATCAGAATAAAAAATAAGAAAAGAAAATATCAGATAACCTTGTAAAAACATCAAAATGCAATAAACCAGTAAATCATCATTTACTAATTTGTTATTGAGCTTAGTTTCTTAGCTTTATATAATGGTTGGGAATAAGATAATAGTCTAGAAATATGTATTAATGCTTCTTTTATCATTTTACAAAATATCATTGCATATTTCCACATATTTCATAATATTTCCACAATGTCTCTAATTTTTACAATATTTCCCCTCGGCATTTCCAACATATGTCCTATATTTTGGTAAGTGACATTTCCATCGACATTGACATTTTAAACCTTGTATAAAACAGAATATACAAATGTACAAGAGAAGGTAGACTAGCATGTGTTATCTACTCTATTATCTCTTACATTAGGTTCACCTCGGCACCCACTTCTATCAATGAAGACTTAGGACACACTAAGGGGCCATTTGATAATAGTTGAAAACGCAGAATATGTAATAGTGTTCATCATCGTACAAAACCACTCTACAGATAACCTTGCTAAGTTCACCCAAAATAAAATGTGTAAGAAAAAGAATTGAAGTCTTTATTCCGTGCAGATATTTATTCATGTGGGGTGGAATTGGGGAAGGAAGAAATATCATTTAGTGAAGTGGAATTGGATTTGTACTTCGTAGACAAGATTTAAGAATAATTAGAATTATAAACAAGCACTTTCCAGAAAATAGCTTTGGAGGTTTAGTTTGGAAAGAGAGGCATTATGGAAAATAGTGGTAGCATGTAACTTGAAGTGGTCAGTTACTCAGATTTGAGTGGGGTCCTAGAGAAGTGTACTTCATTGAAGATGTATGTATGGATGGAGATTGTGCATTTAAAACTTTTTTTTTGTGGGATTTACAAAATTCAAGGTGGGCAAGGGGTCCAGGGTGAGATTTTGGGAGGACGACTGATGTGAGATTGGCAAGCTGTGTGAGTTATGTCTAAGATCACACAGCAGAATGGAATGCTATGGACCTATGGTATTTGGAACACAAAAAGCTTTTGAAATAGGAGTCAATAAACTGATAGTTGAAGGATATTCAAAAGTAGTCATCAGTTGGCGGAAACAGTCTGCAAAAGCCCCATGGTACTTTCAATATGAGATCAAAAAGGTCAGAAGACTGTCAAGAAACATGCAGGTGGATTTCCATTGGGTACCAAGGTCAGCTAATAGTCTTGCAGATCAACTAGCAAAGTAAGGGGTTAACAGGGACAGTGTTTTTGGGCTCCATTGTAATGATTAAGATCATACTTATTGGTTTGCCTTTCTTGTAATGCCTATCTCGTAATGGGGTAGCCAAGGCTACCCAAATTTGTATCTTTTCCTCCCATTAATTAAATCTTTGCTTGGTACTGATCAGAAAAAAAAAAGAAAAGAAAAGAAAAGATTATACAGATTGTGCTCTAAAGACCTTTGAAGTAAGAGGCGATAAGGTGATTTCACGTCCCAAGTTTAGAAGACCTTTGTTGGACAGGGAATATGAAGAATATATCTTTTTTCTAAGGTTAAAGCACAACAAGCTGCACCTTCAGAACTCGATTCTAGATGGTGGAAGGAATGTAGTAAGGGATGTTTTATTGTTAGATCCTACTACAATGCAATTGTTCAGAAGTGCAGAGTCTGGATATTAGAGGGATTTGGGGATATCCTATTCCTCCAAGGATGGAAGCATTTGCATGGTTGGTTGCTCTGGATAATATTCTTACAATAGATCATTTGAAAAGAGAGGCTTCAAATGGGCTAGTCTAAGTTACATGTGCAGTGACAGTGAGAATGAAGAGGTTATCAGGCATCTGGCTATCCATTGTGGAATGACAGCTTTTATTTGTGGTTTCTTCTTTTCATTGTTCAAGGTTCAACTAAACAATCCTTGGGAATTCTTTTGATTGGCCAGATCTAAAAGGAAGCAAAAAGGCAACTCTTTCCCTGGATGTTCCTTCTTCCATTTGTTGGAGAATTTCGAAAGAAAGAAATAGAAAACTGCTTGATGGAAAGGAGAGATGCTGAAAAAATATATGCTGATATTGGCAACATGATTGTGGACTGGATTTTGGCTTTTACCAGAATTTGTAGTGGCTTCTAAAGACTCTTTTGTCCTACACTTCTGGTCTACCCTTGAATTGGATTAGTTTGTACTCGGATATTTAGTAATGTCTGCAGTTGATGTCTGCTCCTTTTTCCTTGATATTCTGGTTGTAATTTTGTTCTGTTTCTTTGTGGTTCTCATTGTACTTTTTGTTTGTGGTGTTATCTCATCACCCTATCACCTGTTCTACACTTTTTTTTTTAATTTCAATAAAATCCTCTTTTGAATTACTACCATTAAAAGAAACTTGTTATTCAAGAGTAAATGCAATGTAACATTGCAAGCATAGCAATTTAACCATTTGCATTGTGAATACAGATTATGACAGGGTAATTATTTGGAGTTCTGCATGGGTAGAGACTGTTGCTGAGATTCCCACTAAAGAAATCATAAATTCATCAAGGCTACAATTGTTTCCAAGTCATGTATATATGCTATAAATAGCCAATACATTTCTAGGCAAGGAAGACAAGATTCCCTTCTGCACACAACAATATTATTTTGATTTTGCAAAGCATAACAGAGTCAAAATGTTTTTATTAACATTTAGACAGCTAAAAAGGCATCTGGATCATAAAGAACAACTCTGAGAAATAACAGAGGCAGCTAAATTATCCTTTGTAAGGCTAATGGTGAGAGCTGCTATTACTTATTAATCTCCTGCCCATTTGTTTTTTTTTTTTTTTTTGGTATTCGCCCTTTTGTTTTAGTTATTTGAAATTGGTTTCTCTCTTTGTTTGGTTGCAGAAGGATACCCCCACCAAGTGTACAAGGTCTGTTTGCTTCTTCCTTTCTTAGGTGGCCAAAGGAAAGGGGCAGAATAATGTCGAGGTGTGTTAGAGCTGTCATCTGCCAGACAATTTAGGAAGAAAGGAACTCACACATATTTTCTGAAAAGAAGAGGAGTAAAGAGGACATCATTGAAACAGTCAGTATTTGGGTTGCACATTGGCTAAAGTCTTTGGAGGTATTTGAAGGGGTAACTACAGATATGTTGTCAAGGAGCTGGAAGGAAATGGCTAATTCAGCCCCATTTCAAATGAAGATTACTCCCTTATAGTCTCCGCCAGCATCTAGTTCTTTGATGGAAGTAGTAAGGGCAATCTGGGACCCTCAGGCATTGGAGGAACATTCAAAGATGAGGAAGGGAAAGTTATTGCTATGTTTTCAGGCCCAATCGGTGTAGGGGATTCACTTAGAGCTGAGGCTATGGCAGTAATGGAAGGGTTAAAGAAGGCTAAAGAATTAAATATCAGAAAGTTAATTGTAGAAGGAGATTCAAAATTGGTTATAGGCTGGTTGAACAAGGAGGAAAAATAATTATGAAAGTTCGCAAACAAAAAAAAGAAAGTTCAATTCACTAACTCAGAATGTAGAGATTCAGCTACAATGGATTAAGAGAAATGCTAACTCTTCTGTGGATGCTCTTGCTAAACAAGGGGTGGGAAGGGATCAAATGTTCTGGGCTGTATTGTAATTCTGTTTTCTGTATTTCTCAGGGAGGGTTAAGAGATTTTATCTCTCTCCTTCCTTCTTCTGTATCTTTCTATTAATTCTTTAATACAAGTTTCTGTTATTGATCAAAAAAAAAAAAACAGAGGCTGATAAATTGGAGAATTTGCCAACTAAAAGTAGAGCAGATCATCAAGAAAGTATAGAAGAACAAATAACAAAGAAAGAGGTCCCAAATTCACAGAAGATAACCAAAAAATAAGTGGCTTAACTACTAAACACAACATCAAACATGTTCAGTATCATCTGAGGTTTTTTCTTTTTATTTATTTTTTTGTTGAAGTATCATCCAAGGTTAGTTCCTCTTAGTCATACAAATATCAACTAGAGAAAGTTAATTGTATTGAACCACTAACTGACCTCATAATTGCTTAAAAGAATCAAATTTGCAACACATTCTAACTAAAAAATAAATCAATGACAAATTAGAGGAATTGAGACTAAAGCACCTTCAGGGATTGAAATATAATCTCAGGTTAAGTTATCCCTGTATTGTAAATTCAAGCAAAAAAAAAAAACTAAAAATTGGAAATAGATTTGCTAGTAATGCATCTCATTAAATTAAGACTCTAACTCCGTCAATATGGATGCAGAACACCATTGATTATGCCAATCAAAACAAAATTTGCTAAAGGTTTATCCCATTAACAAAATTAGAGACTCGAGAAACTGGTAGAAAGGATCATAGACTTCTGCATGATCCTCCACCTCAATGTATCAAGAAGTTAAAGCATCACCAGTAAGTATGCCTAAAAATTTAAAAAAAAAAAAAATTGAAAAACATAAGAGAAGAGAACAACTAAATGTTAAACCGAAGAAGAAGATATAAATTATCTAAAGCCAAAATTAATTGAGATAAGTAAAAACCTGCTTAAAAGATGCTCTGTGGTAGGACGTGATTACGTGATTATCTTCAGAAGAAGTACACGTTATGACATGTTGACGGAAATCATTTAAAGTGCTCTGGTTTGTGCGAAAAGCTTCAACTTTAGCACCAGCACAGTGAGCCAGACATACAACCTTTCCAAATGCGATGCCTTTAGCTTTAATCTTTTCCAAAGGTTCACAGCAATCCAACATAGATTCATCAAACCATCTCCAAGGACCTAGAGAGAAATCTCATTGATTATGGGGCTATGAAAGTGGCATCCCAAAATAAAATTCACTGTGTGGGAGTTTGATATAGCATTTAGAAATGGGGATTCATGGATGATTGAAATAGGCCTTTCATGGAACTTTTTGCATTTTCTAACATTATATATAGCTATTGGTACTTTAGCCATAGAAGTTCATACATGTGCAGTATTATGATTTGCAGATATTCTTGAATGTCCTAGATTCTCCTACAGAAGCATCATTAAATTAAGCATTCAGCTTTTGTATGATCTTCAATATAATTAGAAGACATAGGGTCACTTCACCATTACAATGTCTTTAGGTCTTTCAGAATGCCATTTACAGAAGATGGGTCATTTCTGAATTTAGAATTATCTTTACTGGATTAAGTTCAAGAGATCACATCACCATTCTCTGAAGATGGCTCAACAAAATTTTACTAACTGATGTATTTCAGCTTTCTAAACCAATAAAAGATGCAACAAATCAATTTCTAAATAGATTTGACCATCCCAAAGTTACAAAAACATAGTTTCTACTTTAAAAAAACAAAAAAAATAGCTGTTATTTTCTTTAGGGAGTTCCTGTTTTTTGTTAGAAGGTATACAATTAGTTGTTTCCTATTTTGTCTAGTAAACTATTAATTTAAATCAACTCTATTTTGCTGAGTTTCTAATTTTAGGAGTTTCTAGGACTAGCTGCACTTTTGGTAATAGCCAAATTTCTATTTCAGTCAATGCTTTGAGGAGTTCTATTTATAATGTATATCTGTCCAGGACAACAGAAGTTGATTTCTTCTTTTTTCTGTTTTATCTTTTAGTAGTTCTGTGCTACTAGTCTAGAAGAACGCCAGCAACCATTATCTAGATTTCCCCCAGATTTAGAGCATACTTTGCTAGATTTTGAAGCAAGGCTTCCCATCAACCTTACTTTCTATTTACCAGACCCTACATTATTAACGAACAAAAGGGAAGAGGGAAGAACAAAAGAAAAGCAAATCCCAGTCAACAAACCAACAAAAGCTGGGATAAGAAAGCAACAGTTAAAAACTTTATAAGCAAGCCTGCAATATAGAACTCCCAAGAAAAAAAAAAATTACTACTTCCAACTTCACCCCCAATGAAGTGGTGATAAGTAAGTTAACTAACCTAGTAAAGTAGGAACAAGTCAGCAAAACAAAGGAAAAGGGAGGTCTAGGATTGGGGAACTTAGTTCACAGAAATGCTTCTCTGTTAAGAAAGTAGCTTGGAGGTTTCCATTGCAAAGAAACAGGTTGTGGCACTGGCACAAGGTTATAGAAAGCATTCACGGGCTGATGAACAATGGTTGGGATGCAAGGGTAACCCCCACATCATCCTCGAGCTCTCCGTGGAAAGCAATACAAGACGTATATCCAATCTTTATTAATCTCATTAGATTTGATGCGGATTGTAGTTCTAGGGTCTTTTTTGGGAAGACCTTTGGTTGGATGATACTCTTTTTTGTGCTCTTTTCTCTGAACTTTATTCAGTTTCTGACTACAAGTTACAACCTATATCAAACTCACTTTTTCTCACTTTGGACCGAGTTGGGATTTTGCTTTCAAAAGGGGTTTGAGAGATAATGAGTGTGAGTCCCTTATTTGTTTGCTTGACAAGTGTTAACAGATGTTATTTTATATATGTATGGTACCGCAGGGGTACTTTTGTAATTTCTTCTTACTTTTAAGTTGTACGGTCGCCCTAGTATAAATAATAACATACTGCACGCCTGCAGTATTCTTTTGGGCTCTCAGTCCTCTCGTCTCTCCTCTTCTCTCTCCCTTTTCTCTTGTACAACATGGTATCAGAGCAGGTCGTCCAGGCTTGAAAGGTGAAGTCGAGCAGTCTGTCCCTTCATCTTCCAGTTGTGTCCATCTGCTGTTCAGCTTCCAGCATGTAAAAGTCTGTCTGTTTTTTTTATCTTCATCTGCTGTTCGGCTTCCAGCATGTAGAAGGTTTTGTTTCGAGGGTGACAAGTTCTCAGAAATTATCATCTGCTGTCCATCTGCTGTTTGGCTTCCCTGATGTTCGACTGAAACTTTCAGAAGTTATCATCTGATGTTCATCTGCTGTTCGGCTGCCCTGGTGTTCGACTGAAGTAACCTCCTTTTTTTTTACTTTGTTCTCATTGACTGTTCGGCTGCCCTGATGTTTGACTGAAGTAACCCTTTTTTTTTACTTTGTTCTCATTGACTGTTCGGCTGCCCTGATGTTGGACCTGTTCCAGGTCTACTGATTAGATGTGTGGTGAGCTTCACCTCTTCCTTTCCTTTCTGTTGTGGGGTTGTTTGATCCCTGTGCAACCGTAGGTCATAAGGACCTGTTTATGTGCTGCAACAGCAGTTTTGTTTTTGGAAACCTGTGAAACCGTAGGTCATAAGGACCTTGTTTGTGTGCTGCAACAGCAGCTTTTTTTGGTGAACTGAAGGTCTGGAAGTGGCTGGTACCTTCTGTAATAACTCTTTGAGGCTGTGTTCCTTTTTTTGGGTGTTGTTTTTAAATCTGAAATCATGAGTGGTGAAGATTCTGCTACATCTGGAGTTTCCTCAATGCTGAATGGAATGAGTGGGGGTGTAGACCTATCCTTTCCCATGGCTGTTGTCCCTCTTGATGGTTTAAATTACTTAGAGTGGTCAAGAGGGATCAAGCTGTACATCACTGCAAGGGGGAAGACAGGTTATATTAATGGGAGAATTAAAGAACCACACTCTGGGAGTGCTGAATATGATAGATGGAATCAGGAAAACAACATGGTTATGTCTTGGCTCTTAGTCTCTATGCAACCTCAAATAATGAAGAATTTCATGTGGGCTGAAACGGCAAATGAGATCTGGGAACAAGCAAAATCTACATACTCAGAACTGCGACACTATGCAAAGATCTATCAACTACAGGCAGAGTCGTCTACTTGTAAAAAGGAGGAGAGGTGTCTATCGGTATATTACTCTGACTTGACTTCTGTCTAGAAGGAGTTGGACCATTATCAAAGTGTGGACTGGAAATGTGACGAGAATGCAAAACTGTACAAGAAACTTGTCTCCCAGCAGAGAGTATTTGCCTTCTTACATGGTTTGAACCCTATGTATGAATCTATCAGAGTCAAGATTCTCAGTTCTAAGGATCTTCCATCAGTTCAGGAAGTTTATGCTCTTGTACAATCAGAAGAGAGCAGAAGGAATTTGATGAATAGCCCTGGTGGAGATGCAGTTGTGTTGGCAGCAAAAGGGGGTGTCTCTACCAGTGTGGGAAATTCTTCCAGGAAAGGAGATCTCCAGAAAAAAAACGGAAGATAAAGAAAAATTGTGGTGTACTCGTTGCCAGAAACCCCGACACACCAGAGATACATGTTGGGATCTTCATGGGAAACCGAAATGGGCTCAAGATCTGAATAAGAAGCAAAGTTCAGATGTGAATAAAAGGTCAGGACAGCAAGGTACAAAGAAACACACTATGGCCAACATGGCTACTCGAGAGAATCAGCCCCCCATCCATACAGTGACTCAGACACATTCCTCTGGATCTGACCCAAGGGAGGATATTATGAATTCCTTCTGTGACCATTTAGAGCTCAGGTAACTCTGCCACAGCTTTCCATGTTGCTTCTCATACCCTTGACTCTCCCCCGATCATTGATTCTGGAGCGTCAAAACACATGACTGGTATGTCCTCTTACTTTCAAACCTATCACCTTCTTTCTGGAAGAGACAAGGTGAGACTAGCTGATGGATCATACGCTTCCATAGCTGGTCAAGGAACCATCTCTCTTCCCATTAGGCTTACCCTCTCTGATGTTCTACATGTTCCAAAATTTCCCATTAATTTGTTCTCTTTAGTATAGTGTTACTAATTCCTTAAACTGCTCAGTGACCTTTTTCCCTTCTTACTGTGTGATCCAGGATCTGGCCTCGGGGAGGACGATTGGTAGAGGACGTATGGTTGATGGACTTTACATGCTGGAGAATAAGGCTGGTCTTCATGTTATTGAGTCTATGAGTCAGTCCTGTAAGAGTCAAGTTTATTTATGGCATTGTCGGCTTGGTCACTTGTCTTTTGAGTCTTTAAAAGTTGTGTTTCCAGAACTGTTTAAGTCAGTGTCCGTTTCAGATTTCTCTTGTCAAACGTGTCAATTGAGTAAACATTGTAGAACTCATTTTCTTCCAAAAAATAGTAAATCTGAATTTCCATTTCACATTGTTCATTCTGATGTGTGGGGCCCTGTTACTTTACCATCTGAGAGTGGTTACAAGTATTTTATTACCCTCATTGATGATTATTCTAGATATACTCGGGTATATCCCATGCGAACCAGGAAGTACCAAAAATTATCCAAGATTTTCAGTGGATGGTCTTCACTCAATTTCAAACTGAAATCCAAATCTTTCGGTCAGATAATGCGAAAAAGTATTTTCATAGTGATCTCACGGTGTTCTTTGCTTCGCGTGGTTCACTTTACCGTAGCTCTTGTGCCCGAACACCACAACAAAATGGTGTTGCTAAATGAAAGAACCGACATCTCCTTGAAGTGGCTCGAGGTTTACTACTCCATATGAATGTCCCCAAACGTTTTTGGCTTGAGGTTGTTCTTTGTTCTACCTACCTAATTAACCGTATGCCCTCTCGGTGGTTAGAGTACAAAGCCCCACATCAGCTTCTCTTCCCTAAGGCCCCCCTTCTTCCCATTCCTCCTCGTGTATTTGGTTGTCGGTGCTTTGTCCAAAATCTGTCTCCCACTCATGGGAAATTGGATTCTTGTGCTACTCCTTGCATATTCCTGGGGTACTCCTTCACTCAGAAGGGATACCATTGTTTTGATCTTGTTTCTCGGAAATTTTATGTTTCCATGGATGTCTCTTTCTTTGAGGATGAGCCTTTCTTTTCTGTTTCTCCTCGGGGGGAGTGTAGACATGAGGAGAAACTGGTTCAGCACCCTCCTCTTCCTGATCCTCCGCCTTTTCGTGTCTTCTTCCGTCGTCGCAAAGGCCAACCAAATTCAAGAGCTGTGGAGAATCTAGAAGTTGTACCTCCAGTGCCATCAAACCCCTCGGGGGCGGATCATACTCACTCGGGTAACTTGGCTCCCAATGATGTCCCTGATTCTATTGCAATCGATACCTCTGTTACTAATGACCTTGACCTTCCTATTGCTCACAGGAAAGGTGTTAGATTGTGCACCACTAAACACCCCATTTCCAACTTTGTTTCCTATGAGAACATTTCACCCTCTTTTCGTGCTTTTCTTACTTCTATTGACAGTGTCCCTATCCCCAAGAATGTGGCAGAAGCTCTTTCAGTACTTGAATGGACAGATGCCATGAAGGAAGAAATTAATGCCCTTCATAAAAATGGCACATGGGAACTTGTAGATCTTCCTAAGGGAAAGGATCCAGTTGGATGTAAATGGGTGTTCACTGTCAAACATAGGGCTGATGGCACGGTGGAGAGGTATAAAGCTCGTTTAGTGGCAAAGGGGTTTACACGTGTACGGAGTTGATTATGCAGAAACTTTTGCTCCTGTTGCCAAGATGAACTCCATTAGAGTTCTATTCTCTCTTGCTGCTAACCTGGATTGGGATCTACATCAGCTTGATATCAAGAATGCATTCTTGAATGGTGATCTTGAAGAGGAAATTTACATGATACAACCCCCTGGTTTCCAAGCTCAAGGCAATGAACAGGAGGTGTGCAAATTGAAGAAGTCTTCATACGGACTAAAACAATCACCAAGAGCTTGGTTCAACAGATTCCATGTTGCAGTTCAGCAGAAAGGATACAAGCAATGTCAATCAGATCACACACTATTTGTGAAAAGAGGAGAAGGTAAAATTGTTGCTTTAATAGTATATGTTGATGATATAATTGTTACTGGTGACTGGAAGGATGAAATCCAGAGGTTGAAGTTGAAATAAAGGATCTAGGGCCTCCCAGATACTTCCTTGGAATTGAAGTTGCCCGCTCAAAAAGGGGTATCTTCATTTCCCAAAGGAAATATGTCATAGATTTACTTCAGGACACTGGAAGGATGGGAGTGAAGCCAGTTGACTCTCCCATTGATCCCAACCATAAATTAGGTGACAGTCAAGGCGAACCTATCAAGGATGTGAAACAGTTTCAGAGACTTGTAGGGAGATTGTTATATCTCTCTATGACCTGCCCAGACATTGTGTATGTTGTTGGTGTCCTTAGCCAGTTCATGCATGCACCTAGGTCCACTCATCTTGAAGCAGCAGAGAGAATCCTCCAATATCTTAAAAGGTTTCTTGGTGCTGGCTTGTTATTTCAAAGACACGGGCATTTGAAAGTTGAAGTGTATACTGATGCAGATTGGGCTGGATCTCAAAATGACAGAAAGTCTACTAGTGGCTACTGCACCTTTATCGGAGGAAACCTTGTTACCTGGAGAAGTAAAAAGCAAAGTGTGGTGGCTAGATCCAGTGCTGAAGCTGAATATCGTGCAATGGCTCACAGAGTGGCTGAAAGTATGTGGATAAAGAATCTGTTGGGTGAGTTGGGTTTCCTAGTGGACAAGCCTATGACGCTATTCTATGATAACAAAGCAGCCATAAACATTGCTGCTAACCAGTGCTACATGATAGAACAAAACACATCAAAGTTGACAAGCATTTTATCAGAGAGAAAGTCATCACAGGCGAAGTGTGTACTCCCTATGTCAGCTCTGAGAACCAACTTGCAGACATTTTTAAAAAAGGACTACACCACTGAAGACATCATGATCTTTGTGACAAGTTGGGCATGATTGATATCTATGCTCCAACTTGAGGGGGAGTGTTAACAGATATTTTATATATGTATGGTACCGCAGGGGTACTTTTGTAATTTCTTTCTTATTTTTAAGTTGTACGGTTGCCCTAGTATAAATAATAACATACTGCACGCCTGCAGTATTCTTTTGGGCTCTCAGTCCTCTTGTCTCTCCTCTTCTCTCTCCCTTTTCTCTTGTACAACAACAAGCTTAAGTCGGCCTTTTTGGTTCAATATTTGGAGGACACTAGAGTTTGGTCTACTTCATTTGATGGCACCTTTACATGTGCTTCCTTTTTTAATACTCTTGTACAAACTCCAGATGGGGGAGAGAATTTCCTAGTGAAAGAGATTTGGAGCAATCCCATTCTACCAAAAATCCAAGCTCTGTGATGGGAGGTTTTTCTTGGGAAGGTGAACACCTATGGCATGCTTCAAAAAAGGAGTCCAAACAAATGCCTCTCCCCTCATATGTGCATTCTTTGCTCTACAGATGGTAAATCCCTACCCCATTTACTGATCCATTGCCCTTTTGTGCTCTTTGTTTGGGAGTCTTTTGTTCTCTATTTGGTTGCAAGTGGAGTACTCCCCATGATGTAGTAAGCCTCTTCAACCCAAACTTTTTAAGGCAGCCAACAAAAAGAGGAAGAGTTATGTAGAAATCAGTTAGGGCAGTGGTGGTGTGGACTGTATGGGAGGAAAGGAATGCAAGAATTTTCAACAAGTACAGGTCAAGTGAAGATCTAGTGGAGGCCATTAAGATAAATGTTGCACACTATGTGATAACACTTGAGCTCTTTCAAAGCTTCTCGATTATTGATATAGTAAGAGCATGGAAAGAAGTGGCACACTCTTCTGAGAAGAAAGAAAGAAAGAAAGGTGGTGTGGAATCCATCAGGTCTCAACAAATTCAAGCTGAATTTTGATGGGAGCTCTAAAGCAAACCTGGGATTGGAAGGCACTGGTGGTGTGATTAGAGATTCCTCAAGCAAAGTTTTGGCTATGTATTTAGGACCTTTAGGGAAAGATGATTCTTTAAAGGCTGAACTGTTAGCTCTGCTATAGGGGTTAAAACTGGCCAAGCAAGCAGATCTTAAGAATTTGGAGGTAGAAGGGGACTAAAAAATAGTGATATCTTGGACTAATTCAAGGATAATGCTCCTTGGATTTATAGACATCTCCTCCTAAGGGAGATTGAAAGTCCAGCAAGGGAACTCACGCCTTGTTCAGATGGATCAGGAGAACTGCAAATGGGATGCCTGATTCATTAGCCAAGCAGGGAGTCCATAGGCAGCAGCTTTTCTAGGCTTTATTGGAACACTTGTTGGTGCAATGTCTGCTTTCTATTTGCAGTAATGTCTGCTTTCTACTTGCAGTAATGTTTGCTTTCTATTTGCTGTAATCTTGTAACTGTTTCTTTTATTTGAATAAAAGTCTTCTTTGCTGATCAAAAAAAAAACAAAAATGCATGATAAATAAGTTATTTTTATTAATGATGGAAATAGATTAAAAAATTATGATAACTCAAAAATAAAACTGCTTTTCCATCTAACCAGTGGTAAATAGTCCATAGGGATGCAAATTGGGCAGACTCAACTTGACCCTGGACTGATCCATCCCGCAATGTTAACCGGATGGCTTGGATTTTCGGTCCTTAGGTTAGGCCTTGGCCCAAAAGTTTGGACTTTTCTATCTTTCAAGCTAGGATTATGTCTAGCTCTTAGGTAGCTCAAGCTTGGCTTGACCATACACATATATAAACATAATTACTTAATTACACGCATACATGCATACATGCATACATGCATACATATACAAATACATTTGTGTCATTTTTAAGTGTGGTCTGATTGACCAACTTGAGCTTGAGCCCAACCCGAGTGCATGAAATTTTAGTGTGGGTTGGGCCCAGGTTGGACAGATCAAGCTTGACTTTAGTCTCAATCCTTAGGCCCAGTGCATAGGGTTGGGCCTAGGTTGAGCTTAAACCCAACCCAAGCTTACCAACTTACACTCTAACAGTCCAATCATTTGAGTAAAACGGGTCAAGAAATGATTTCATAATCAATAAAAATTAAAAAATAGATAGAAATTAGAAATACAAAAATTATACAAATAGAGATTTAATAGAAACTTTTGGCATATTTCTAGTATTATTAATTTATCATACTAAACTTAGATAAGTGTGATAAACAAGAATTATTTCTATAATTATTCATAAAATGGAAAAAAAAATTAAAGTTGCCCAAAAAATGAGATCCGTCTTTCTTGCAAGTCAAATAGGTCAAAAAATAAATACAAAATTTTATCAAAAAGATTGTGCACATTTTTAATATTATATATTTATCATATTAAACAAAAATAAATATGATAAGTGTGAAGTATTGAACAAAATGGTAGATGTTAAGGAAGTCTTTGTGGAGTCAAGCGACGGAGTCCTAGAGAGGGTTTGTTGGCTTGAGAAGTGCCTAGTCGGATGTTTTGCTAACACTGATCTTGACAAAGTGGAGGTTCTAAGATGGGTTAGCTCGTGGTGGAACGTGAAAGAGAAAGTCCAAATGAAGAAGATGAATGCAGGTTTGCAAATCTACTAAAGTCAAGCAGGTGGACCTTAGGCTGGGAAAATGGAATCCGTTAGTGGCGGCAATCAAAGATTGGGTGCAAAGAGCCTCGTGTGGATCAATGCTTATGGGATTCCTCTAAATGCTTGCAACCTACAAACCTTCAATGCAGTGGGAAACGCTTGTAATTCGTTTAAAAAAGTTGATGCTCAAACGTATTGGTTGAAGAACCTGGTTTCAACAAGATTATTGATTGGTATGCTGGCCTTTATGGGAAGAAAGAAACTCCAGGATCTTCTCTGAAGTAGAGAGAGGTGCTGAAGAACTGAAAGAAATGATCCATATAAGGGTTGTACCATGGCTGAAATCCTCAGAGCTGTTCACAGATTACACAGTGGATGACATGTTGAGGAAGTGGGGTGAGATTGCAAGTTGCACCCAGACCAAAACAGTAATAAGTGTGTCTTGGACCCCTCCGTCAGCTGGTTTCTTAAAACTAAACTTTAACGGGAGTAGTAGAGGGAATTTTGGACACTTGGGGATTAGAGGTGTGTTTAGGGATGAGAATGGGATTGTTTCATCCCTGTTCTCAGGCCCAATTGGAGTGGGTGACTTTCTCAGAGCTGAGATCTATGCAGTTATGGAAGGAGTCCAAAGAGCTAAGGAGATGAATATAAGAAAACTTATAATTGAGGGGGACTCGGAGGTGGTTGTAGGGTGGCTCAATAAAGACAACAGTGAGTTATGGAATTACAGCAATGAGAGGAGGAAATTTAGGTGGCTGGTTCAAGAGATGGAAATCAAGATCAGTTGGGTGAAAAGATCAGCTAACTCTTTTTCTGATGGGTTAGCTAAACAAGGGGTGGAGAGGGAGTCTATGCTTTGGGCTTAGGTGTAATTCTTTTATTTTCCTTTCTTGGGGGCTCAAGCCTCAGCTGGAAGATAAGAAAGTTTATCTTCCCCTTTGTAATTATTTCTATGGTTAATTAATGAAATGTGTTATTGATAAAAAAAAAAAAAAAAAAAAAGATTATTGATTGAAGTTGAAGATGTGCATTTGGTTCCTTCTTACTTAGCTTTGAATTTTGTAGGGGAGTGGTACAATCTAAGGATGGTGGTTGAAGGTTGCATTTCATCTTGTTGGGTGGAGGAGAACCCCAACGCTCTTGCCTTGTTACACTCAGATGCACAAATGCCTATCAGAGGAAGGAGGGGAGATGCTGGTGTAGAAGTTCAATGGGCTGGAGGAGGAAGATAATCGAAGTCGAATAGTCAATAGTGGGGTAATGTTAGCAAAGTATATAAGAGAAAATAAGAAAAGTGCAAGGGGTAAAATAGTAAAGTTGGGAGGAAAAGTGAAGAGCTTTTTAAATAGGGAGGAACACATGGCGGACAAATTTAGAAAGGAGGAGATTCACGAAGGAAATGAAGAGGCTTGGGTGAGTTTAGGTGGGAAACTTTTAAGCGGTGGGGCCCATTGCGAGTGGAGTTTGATTAGGCCATTAGGTCACTGATGCCATTAAGATAGGGGGGTTTAGGGTGATGATCTTAAGTAAATTTAAGAGGGGTGGGCCCGAGGTAAAGTTAAAACAAAGTTTGGCCGTAGAAGGAAAAAGGATAAGGATTTGCGGCGGTCAACTCAGAGTTCAAAGTGCACCTCTGACCGTTCAATTATTGCAATCATTGGTCTGTCGAAGGATGCTTTTATTGGCTCGTCGGCAGGGTGTGATAGAGAAGTAGCTCGTGAGTCACCCTCAATGCTTGATTATCTTCTGCAAGCTAAATGGATTACATGTCGCTCTTCTGACTCTCTCGATGGTGAGCCAGGTACGATATCTGCTAATTTCTCAGGAGTTCTGATGTAAGAATAAGGTGTAGACTCTGGTTCGAATAGGGAAGGTTAGGCAGCTATGGAGTTGGGAGTGGAGGAGAGTGGCTCTGATTCTTCAGCTCACGAAGTTGTCATTGGAAGATTAGGGATTGGTTTGGGTCGTAGAAGGAAAGAGAATGATGGGGCTATTAAAGGCGATGTTTTGGAGATTCCATGAAAATTCAAAGTTTCAAGTTAGTCTAGCATGGTTCATGTTACAAAAGTTTTCTCATGATTGAAAGATGATCTGGTAGGTAAAAGACCAACCAGCAAATACAAAAGAATATATAAACGAAGAGAAGCAAAAGCTAGAATTTCTTGTGTTGAGAACCCCCAAAAGGAGAAGCGATCTTTCGATCTTTGCAATTTGACGACGGGAACAAGATTCATCTGGAAAATCTTGAATTGACAAAACAGGAGGATTCAGGAGTGGGACTAAAGGAAGGGGATGATGTGGTATTGGGTATGGAAAGGAGGAATATTCAAGAAGGAAGGTTAGGGGAGAAGAGGGTGGAAATCAAGAAGTTAGTGGAGAGATAGGTGGTTGTGGGCAAATCTCTCGGTTTATTCTTTTGGGAGGGGAGAGTGTGGTCAGGCGAGCAATAGAACAATTATAAAAAAAAAAAAACAGAAGAAAAAAAATAAAAAGAAAATAGTTGGGGAGGGAGGTGAGAAATGGGCCGAAGGGGAGGGAAGGGAAGACGATTGGATTGAAGAAGAATGAAGGGGGATTCGGAAGTTTAAGTTAGTAGTTAGGGGAGGGGGTATCTTGAAATGTGGGGGTCAAAAAAAAAAGTTTAAGGGAAGAGGGGAGGAAGAATCGTTGTGGCTATCTTGAAATGTGAAGGTCCCTAGAGCTGGTAGAAGTTGGGGGCGGCTCTGGGCAAATCCATTGCAGTTGGTCTTATTTCTGCCAGTGCTTCTCTCAGCACTAAGAGAAGTTTGAAGTGTTTGTCTCTAGGAGATGGTGGAAGTTGAAGTGTTTTAAAAGCGCAAGGCACAAAAAAGGTGCAAGTGCCAATTTGCGCCCGAGGCGAAAGGTGCAAAGCGAGGTGCGCATCTTTTTAAAAAAGGCGCAAAACTACAAAAAAAAAAATCTAAAAATAAAAAATTAAGTCAGAAAATTCAAAAAAAATGCCAAAAATATTTAAAAATGTAAAAAAATTCAAAAATATTAAACATAATGTTAATAAAAAATATAAACATAAATTTTAAAATAAATGTTTTAAAAAACAATTATCTAAAATTAAAATACATAAACATAGCAAGTAAAGCGTATTCAAACGAAAATTTAAAAATAAAAGCAAACATATAAAGCATTTTCAAGCACGTAAAACCCACAATCTCTTTTTTCCCTTAATTGCATTGCTTCAAGCAGCTAATGTGATGTAAAACATATTGCATTCTTGATCCTATGAGTCGAGGCAAGCCCGAACAAGTCTATGTTAGGGTTTGAAATTCTTATTTCTCACATGAAAAATAATGATTTTATAACTTTAATTGCCTTTTGAAAGGGGTGTGCCTAGGACCTAGGCGAGGTGCATACCCCAAAATGCGCCTCACCTGTGCACCTAGGCACGCCTCTTAAATCACTCAAATTGTAATCTGGAATTTAATATTCTTCCTAGTCTCGGTGGTTTAGGTGCTACCTTATCACCTGTCTAGACTACACTCTTTTTCTTTTAATGAAATTTTCATTTTACTTATCAAAAAAAGTACTTTTATTAACAATGCAAATTAAATAAAATTTTAAATCCACCAGCACACCCTACTTTGATAACTTATGTTTTTCAATGGGTTCTAATAAGGAAACTGAAATTATTAATGTTATCTAAAACTGCGGCATGTAATGCATGTCCACATTTACTAGTATCTAAAAGGTATCATTAAAGTTCAAATACTACACTAGGTTTTTTTAATTTTTTTCCACCATTCCATGAAAAAAAATGCAGTTCTCAACAATTTGACCCATAATCCTTCTAACCCCTCTTAACCAAGAAGGGCTTTAGTCTTGAAGCCATTCCAGTCCTACATCAATTGGTACTAAGCCAACTAATATAACCCATCCAAAATAAAACTACATATGAAACATGAAATGTCAAGTATAAAAGAAATAAATGAAGAGTTAAAAAAAATAGTGCAAATAATAAGGAAGCTTATGTAGTCATAAGAAAAAAAAATCATTGATTAAGTAAATAACATAAAGAGAAATCATGTACAAAACCTGAAATCCAATGGATTCTACCAAAAGATTATGATATTTCAATTTCCAATTCTTCAAGTCTTTTTAAACTTACAATACATAGCCATGCACTTAAATATATTAAAGGCTTACCTTTCCATTTTCTTCCAGGATCAATTGCAAGAGCATTTAAGACCATGGAAAGACTGGCCAATCCACAGTATGCAGGTTCTGATTGTGTTTGGAAGGAAGAAATTAAGTTGAAGAATCCTTCCATGTGTCCACTTCGAAGAGCTTCAGAAAAGAGTTGCTGCAAGTCACAAGGCAGGAACAGGAAAGGTAAATGACAAAAAAGCAAGGTTCAAAGTATCGACACGTATCGGCCCATATCGACCAATACATATCATTCCGGCACCCCACCGGTATGCCCCTACAGTGGGTGTATTGGTGGTCTGACTGGTTCAGGGTGTGGCAAAGACCTAAACCAGCTCCCCTGAACCAGTTGACGAAAAAAAATTTTAAAAAAAAAACCACGAAAATAAGTATCGATTCGCCCGATTCGCCCATACCGGCGTATCAGGCATATCGATATTTTGAACCTTGCAAAAAAGAACATATTATTCCAAGCTGCAAAAGAGCATGTGCATATATGGTGACATGTGCATATAATTTTGAATACAAGATAAATACATAGATTCATGGGGAAAAGAATAATTTTTTCACCATATGAGATACAGATTTTTTTTTATTTTTTGTACTATAGCAATAATATGATTGAAACCACAAACCAACTCTAAAACTTGAATGTCTTTTACTATCAAAATGAACCAGATGAATTTATTCCATTGTAGGTTTGGTTGCCAGAATACAAGGGAACCTTTCAACTTTGTTTGGCTCTACTTTCAACTGACCAATTTCTTTTAAGCATGGTGAATAGGACTACCTCCTATCACCCCAACTTATATTAAGGGTGTTTGACCACCTCTAATCACAACCCAAATAACATCTTAAAATAACCTGTCAGACCAATAGTATAAAGCAAAAACAATACCACTAAAGTCGCATCATTCATAATGCAGAATACATAGAAAGTGATCAATTTAATTAACAATTTTCCTTTGATTTATTTAAAAAAAAAAAGTCCTAAAACATTTAGGTAAACAGGAAAAATACTGTCCTCAAGGTGCTATTTGTAAAATTAAAATGCAAAAGTGAAGTGAAAAGTGTTCATCCCTCAAAGAAAAAATACCAGTTACTCTCATTAAAATCATTAACAGTATGTAATTATATATGAGAAATGTGCAGCTACAATCCAAAAGGCAACACCCTAAAACATCCCACAAGGGATGACAATTTCTAAGCCAACCCACCTGACCGGCTAACCCATCCAAATCCAACCATTTAAGGTGTGGGTTAAATGTGGATTAGACACCCATTGGGTCAAATAAAAAGGATTGGATTGGGTTAGGTTATGGCCATCCACTTAGGTCAACCATACAAAAGAAGATATGTACATCACTCTTTCCTCAATTCTTACTCACTCTCTCTTCCACAATTTTTTTTTCAATAAGTAAATAGAAAAAAAATATTAAAAGAAAAGAAGTTACAAATGAGGGTGATAAGTCATCACCCGAGTACAAAAACTATTTTTCAAACTAGATAACAGGCTATGCATTACATATCTGATATCCCAGGACCTCTCCTAACCTACTCCCAAAATCCTCCTTTTTTCGTTGACTAAATTCAGGAAGAATCAGCACCCATTCTACCACTGTCTGCCCACAGCCGCAACCACCTTCTCCATGTTACAAGCCTTGTCTTTGAAAGTCCTATTTCTCTCCTTCCAGATGTTCCAACATATTGCAAATAGGATACAACTCCATAACATTTTCACCTTCTTACTCCCAGTCAGCCTGGGCCATGTAGAGAAAATCTCTGCTGTTGGAGTTGGATGAAAGCCAAAGACCCTGAACATGGATGTAAACACTTTCCACAGAAAGCTTGAAAATTTGCATAAGATGAATAAATGAATAGTGTTCTCCTCCTCCTCCTCACAAAGGCAGCATCTGGTAGCCATATAAAACCTCTGGATTTCAAGTGATCACCTGTCAAAATGTTGTCCATTGCTATCAGCCAGGCCAGAGCCTCAACTCTTGGAGGAACTGGGTTTCCCCAGATGCCCTTGATATGACTTAAATCTGAGTTACACCTTCTGAGAGCCAAATAACATGACTTTACTATGAACTTGTCATTCTTGCACTCTTTCCACCAGAGCTTATCTCTGAACTGAATTGTAGGTTTTACACCCTCCAGTTTTTCTAAGAGAGAGATGCACTCTTCAACTTCTTTATTCAACAAAGGCCTCCTAAATTTCGGACTCCAAATCAACTGATCTCCCCTTCTCTCATAACAGTCATTGATAGCACTTTCAGCCTCAGATAACCTATACAGCCTTGGACATAAGTCACAAAGCCTGCCCACCCCACACTACTCATCCTCCCAGGACCTGATTTTAGATCCATACCCTACAAAGCTGGTTACGTCTCTGAATTTTTTGTTAAAGGTCATGATCCCCTTCTACACACTCACCCCATAGGAAGCCCTCACCTTCTTTGATTCCCAACCGTATCTTACCACTCCATATTTCCCCACCACAGCCCTCCTCCACAATGAACTCTCCTCCCTTCCTAAGCTGAACCTCCAAAGCCACTTCCCCAACAAGGCCCTATTAAAAATTCCCACTCTCCTTATCCCTAGCGCTCCCCTCTCCTTCGGCCTGCACACGTTGTCCCAGCTCACCAAATGAAATTTTTTGCCCCCTCCTCCCCCTCTCACTCCCTCCCAAAGAAAATCCCGTTGGAAATTCTCAATCCTTTCTGCCACCTTAGGTGGAATTTTCAACAAAGATAGGTAGTATGTTGGAAGACTTGATAGAACACTTCTAATTAGTATCACCCTCCCCCCCACCCAGAGATAAATACTTAGCTTTCCACCCATCTAACCTCCTTTGAATTCTTTCCAAGAGTGGCTTCCATAAGTTTACTGACTTCACTGTACCACCAATCGGCATTCCCAAATATGTGAAAGGGAGCTCACCAATTCTGCACTCCACTCCATCAGCACTTCCCTCCCAACTTCCCCAACTGCAATTATTGTGCTTTTAGATAGATTTACCTTCAGCCCTGGTAACAGCTCAAAACTTGCCAAGATTTCCCTCAAATTCAGAATTTGCTCTACCTTTGCATCCAGGAAGATTAGAGTATCATCTGCATACTGCAAGTGAGAGATGTGAGGTCCATCTCTACCTACCTTAAAACCTTCAATTAAGCCCACTTGTCCACTTATTTCTAATAGCAGGTTCAAAATCTCCATCACCAAAACAAACAGCCAAAGGAGACACAGGGTCCCCTTGCCTCAAACCCCTAGAAGCCTGAAAGGTTTCTGATGAGATCCCATTCAGCAGAATTGAGAAAGAGACAGTAGACATGCATGCAAACATCCAAGCCCTCCACTTTTCCCCAAACCCTACCAGGTTTTGAATTTCTTCTAGGAATCCCCACTCCACATGGTCATAGGCCTTCTCAAAACCAATTTTACAAATCAGACCTGGTCTACCACTCCTTAGATGGCAATCAATGCATTCACTAGCCACTAAGACCCCATCCAGTATTTGTCTCCCTTCTACAAAAGCCATTTGAGATTCCCCAACCACCTCGTGCAACACATATCTCAGTCTTTTGGATAGGACCTTAGCCAATAACTTATAAGGGCTGCTGATTAAGCTTACAGGCCTAAAGTCCTTCAGTTCTACTTCTCCTTCCTTCTTAGGGATTAAGGAAATGAAGGTGGCATTTACCATCTTCTCTACATTTTTTTCTCTATGAAACTCCTTGAGCATATTCTCGAAGTCTTTCTCAAGCCACTCCCAACCAGCCTTGATGAAAGTAAAGTTAAATCCGTCCGGGCCAGGTGCTTTGCCCCCAATGATGCCTTTTAGAGATTCTTTGATTTCCTCCAAACCAAACTCTCTCTGAATCCAGTTTTCTGAGTTTTCACATAACTTTTTTGGTACTAGCTCTCCAAGTGACGGCTCTTTCCTGAAATCTTCAAACCAAGACTTCAAATGAAGCTTATGGGGAGTGGAGAGGTCAACAACGCCAGAAAAAAACAAATCCGATGTACTTTAGACAGATCCATGAGGAGTCTGATGGTAAGGCGGATTGGGAGGATCTCATAGACATTGATAAAGAGGAAGACGACCAGCCTTCAAGTATAGGAAGTGTCAGTTTTACAAGGGCTTGCAAGAAAGAAAACTCTGACTATTTGGGAACCAAACTGTTATTTGGAGAAGAAGAAGACACTGTAGCTCTGGAGTTAAAAGAAACGAGTGAGGAAGAGCCTACTGCGGATTATGGGGATTCTACAGAAGCACCAAAAGGAGTTGGGTAGGTAGGAACAGGTCAAGTTCAGGAACAAGGTGTCAATGTTGGGGATGTGGGCCTCCGAAGGAACCCAAATCGAGGTTCAACTGAGGAACAAATCCAGTTAGTGGTCCAGGCTGATGCTGAAGAGGAACACAACCCTTCACAGCTTGCCTTTGGGCAGGGATCCCCTCTTCCATTTCAGGGAGTTTCTTCATCTATTTTTGCCTCCCCTTGTTCTCCTTTGCTTGTTGTTCCTCTTGTTCCTGTGCTAAATCTGCTGATCTTGTTTGTTCAGGTCCAATCATGGAAGCTACACCTGATGCGGAATTGGGCCCGAGTGTGCCAGGAAAACCAGCAGAAAGCGAAAGTGTGGATATAGGAGAAAATGAGATTATGGATCTAATCTTGGGGAAATTAAAGGCCTTAATTGAGATGGAAAATTCTGCTGAAAATAGAATGGAAAAACAGGAATTAGCAGAGGGTGAAGCAGAGGGGGAACTAATATTGATAGAGCAAGAGCCCCGAGGGAGCAGCCAAAGGGGAAAGGAAGGAGACCAAAAAACCCTGGGAAAGAGTAGACAAAATTCAAAGTCTACCTTAGGAAGGAAGAGTGTGTAGATAAAAAAAGGAAGAGAAAACTGAGTGAAGTGGAAAAGTTAGTGCGTGGGGTGTCTTATGAAAAGGCTAAAAGCAAGAAGAGGGAGAAGAAAGAAGGCAACTAGAAGCGGGAAGTAGAAGGGGCTTACAAAGAGAACTGAAATGAAGATTGTGTGCTGGAATTTGAGGGGATTAGGTAGTGCTAAAAAGAGGAGAGTTATACGAAGTGTATTAAGGAAAGAGAAAGTGGAGATTGTAGTCAAACTTAGATAGAAGGTGGATAAGAAGCATTTGGAATAGCAAAGGATTGAGTTAGTCTTTTGCCCCTTCTTGGGGTGCTTCTGGTGGCATTCTCACAATGTGGAGGAATGAGGAAGTGGAATGTGTAGAAGAATTAATTGGGTTGTATTCAATATCAATAAAAGCCAAGACAGTAAGGGATGTAAGTGAATGGGTATTAACAAATGTGTATGGCCCTAACTCATATAGAGAAAGGGACTTGTTCTGTGAGGAACTTGCAGCAATTAAGGAACTGTGGGAGGGCCCTTGGTGTTTGGGGGGAGATTTCAATGTCATAAGATATACAAATGAAACAAATAACCCAAACCAGACCATAACCACTAGTATGAGGAGGTTTAATGCCCTGGTAGAGTCTCTAGAGCTAAAAGACCCCGCCTTTTGCAAGCCTCTTTTACCTGGTCCAACTTTTAGGAAAACCAAGTTTGTCCAAAGCTGGATAGGTTCCCGTCCTCTGTAGAGTGGGAGGAACTTTGGGGAAGCCTAGTCTTGAGAACACTTCCTAGGGTAACCTTTGACCATTGTCCCCTAAGCCTTAGCCAAGAGCACTCTTTTGGGGGTTCCGCTCCTTTTAGATTTGAAAACATGTGGTTGGAAGTCCCAAAGTTCATTGAAAAAATAAAGGAATTGTGGATGGAAGATGGGATCAATGCCAACAACAGAGGGGTGAGTTTCATGAAAAAATTAAAGAGGTTGAAAGAAAGGATTAAGGATTGGAATAAGGAAGAATTTGGAAGAAATGAAGAAAAAAAAGGAATTAATTGCTAAAAGGATAGAGGAGTTAGATTGAAAGGAAGCCCAGAGAGTGTGTACTAAGAAGGAAAGATCGGAAAGATGGTCCCTAAAGGTGGAATTAGAGGAGATTTTGAGAAATGAGGAAATTTCCTAGAGACAAAAATCAAGATGTAAATGACTCTTAGAGGGTGATGGGAACACAAATTTTTTTCACTTGGTGGCAAATGGAAGAAGGAAAAATCAAATTTCTAGTGTTGAATCTTAAGGCCGGATGATAACTTCAGAGGAAGAAATTACAAAGACCTTTGTGGATCATTTTAAATCACTATTTGCCACAACACTAGCCCTCCCAGAAAGGCACTTCAATGTGGAAGAGGTTCACGAGGCAATTTTCTCAATGGATAGATCCAAACCCCTTGGACCTGATGGTTTCTCAATGGATTTTTTTTAGGATTGCTAGGAAATAATAAAATCTAATTTGATGGAAGTCTTCACTAAGTTCCACATCAAAGGGAAGATTTCACCAGGAGCAAATGCAACCTTCATAACCCTAGTGCCCAAGAAAAAAGATGCCAAATCTCCAAAGGATTATAAGCCAATAAGCCTGGTGGGCAGCTTGTACAAAATCATTGCTAAAGTCCTAGCAGGATGTTTTAAGAGCATCTTGCCCCAGGTAATCTCTCAAAATCAGGGAGCCTTTGTGGAAGGGAGACAAATAATTGATCAAAATCTTGTGCAAATGAATGTGTACCAGAAAGGAAAAAACAAGGAGGCAAAGGCTTAATTTGTAAATTAGATCTTGAGAAAGCCTATGACATGGTGGATTGGTCATTTCGCCTACGTTTACTAGAAAAGGTTGGATTGGGTGGAAGATGGAAAAAATGGATCAAAGGTTGTATCAGTTCAGGTCATTTCTCAATTCTAATCAATGGTGTGGGAAAAGATTTTTTTTCCCAGCAAAAAAAGGGCTAAGGCAAGGAGATCCCATTTCCCCCTTCCTTTTCACCCTGGTTGTGGAGGTGCTAAGTAGGCTGATTATAAAGGTTGACCTAGAAAGCCAATTTAGAGGGTGGAGGGTAGGAAGAAATCAAGTTATGGTAACCCACTTACAATTTGGGGATGACATAACCATATTTTGTAAGGACTACTCAGAATCCAGCTTAAGAAACTTGAAGATCCTAGTAGAACATTTTCAGTAAGTCTCAAGCCTAAAAGTCAATTGGGAAAAGAGTTGCGTGGCAGAAGTAAACTTGGGAGAGGAAGAAACTGACTTGTTAGTGCAAGTACTAGGTTGTGAAGTAAAAGACTTGCCCCAAGACTATCTCGAGATAGAAAGATTTTGGAAACCCATAATAGAAAGATTTTCTAGGAAGCTAGCCATGTGGAAGAGGAACTACATTTCCATGGGGGGAAGAATCACTTCGATTAGATCCACTCTAGCCAACCTATCCACCTTTAGAATCCCGGTAAAAATTGCAAAGCAATTGGAAAAAATAATGAGAGATTTCTTGTGGGAGCCAGGAGATGAAAAGAAAGACCATCGGGTAAAGTGGGAACAGGTATGTAAAGGCAAGGACCAAGGAGGACTTGGCGTAGGAAATCTAGTTAAAAGGAATACAGCTCTCTTGGGAAAATGGCTTTGGATATTTCCCCTAGAAAGCGAAAGATCGTGGCACAAAGTCATTGAAAGCATACATGGTGTAGCGAACAATGGCTGGGATGCAAAACTAGTACCTCAAGCAGCTTCTTTTTCCCCTTGGAAAGCAATTTTTGAGGTACTTCCTTCTTTCCTTAATTGTATTCGATATGATGTGGGGTGTGGAAACAAAGTCCTTTTTTGGGAAGACTTCTGGCTGGGGGAATCACCCCTTAAACAGCAATTCCCTTCTCTCTATATTTTGCAGACTATAAGACTAAGCCTGTTGCTAGGTTTGGATTACTCTCAGAGATTGGTTTAAACTGGGACTTTGGCTTTAGAAGGGGTTTGAGGGACAACTAATGTGACGCCCTAGTTCTTCTTTCAAATTTGGAACAAGTCTTCTTGGATCAAAATTCTATGGATAGGAGAGTCTGGTCTCCATCCCCAAATGGTCACTTCTCTTGTGCCTCCTTTTTCAACACCCTTACCCATTCAGATCCCTTGGGGGAAACTTTTCTATTAAGAGAAATTTGGTGTAATCCAATCACTTCCAAAGTGCAAACCCTATGTAGGGAAGTGTTTCTTGGAAAGGTTAATACCTGTGACTTGCTTCAGAAAAGAAAGCCAGTTAAATGCCTCTCTCCTCATGTTTGTATCCTCTATTTGGCTAGTGGTGAGACCCTACCTCATCTACTAATCTCTTGCTCTTTTGTATCTTGCATTTGAACTTTTCCTCACTCTTTGGCTGCAGATGGGAACCCCCACAAGATGTGGTTAGCTTATTCAACTCTAATTCTATGTGGTTTCAGGAAAAAAAAAAGGTGAAATGCTTATGGAAGGTAACAAGAGCAGTTGTAGTTTGGACCATCTGGGAAGAAAGAAATCAAAGGTATTTCAATGAGAAGAGATTGTCAAGAGAGGAAGTAATTGAAACAATCAAAATCAGATCTGCACACTGGGTAAAAACTATTGGCATATTCAAAGATATCTCAATAAATGATATAATGAGAAAATGGAAGGAAGTGATACAGATGGGAACACACAAAGAGATTACCAAGATGGATTGGAAACCTCCAGAACCACATAAATTGAAGCTGAACTTTGATAGCAGCTCCCTTAGAAACCTTGGGAGAGCAGGAATAAGGGGAGTATTCCGTAATCACTAATCACAATGGGGAAATTGTGGCCTTTTTCTCAAGACCAATTGGGTATGGAGACTCGATTCAGGCAGAGACAATGGCACTCCTACAAGGCCTGAAATTAGCAGAACAATTTGAAGCCAGAGAATTGAAGATGGTGGGGGACTCACTTCTGGTCATTGCTTGGGCTAAGCAAGTAAACTCAGCACCATGGAAGTACAGATTTGCATTCAGGGAGATTGACTCTCTTGCTAAGAGATTTAACTCTACTTTTGGATGGGTTAAAAGGACATGGAATGGACTGGCAGATACTCTAGCAAAACAAGGAGTTGATAGACCTACTTTATTTTGGGCTAAATTGTAGCTGGCTGTATCACAACAGTGGGATGTTGATCTACATAATCTGGGTTTATTTGTATATTGTAGTACTCTGGAGTGCAGAGTAGATAAAGAAACTGTAATCTGTTTTTCAATTTAATAAAAAGCTAAATTTTATTTTTTAAATAAAAAAAAAAAAGCTTCTTCTAACATCCGGTGGGTGTGGGGAGGACTCAGGAGTCACAGAAAATAAATCTCAACAGGATATCTGCTGTTTTCAGTTCAGTAACAGCTTCAACAGGTTTTAAACTTTGTCTTTCTCCTTGAGATTACAGTTGTAGGTTGCTGTTAGGAGTAGAACATGTCCACAATATCAGGGAAAGTGTCCTCTAAGGACAATAGGACTGGTGGGAGATCCTCAAACCAGGAAAATCCAAATCTGCATAGTCTGCAAATCACCAGTGCGTTGTTGGATGAATATAACTTCAGAGAATGGTCTGTTTCAGCCAAACTTTTCATTACTTCTCGGGAGCTTATGGGTTATATAGATGGAAAGAAGGAACCTAAAGAGGATGATGCTGAATACTCAACCTAGTGTAAGGAGAATGCTATTGTTATGTCCTAGCTGCTTGGTTCAATGACTCCAAGGGTAGCAAGGACTGTTCAGCACTTCCCTACAGCCTTTAAGATTTGGGAGAAGGTGTTTAAAACCTATGGACAGCGGAAGAACAATGCAAGAATTTATAGACTAACACAAGATATTGTTGCATTAAGGCAAGGGGATTGTCTGTTACAACTTATTTTGCAATCTTGGGGATTATGGGAAGAGTTGGACCACCATCTTGTACTTGACTAGGAGAATGCAAGAGATAAGGAAAGGATGATAAACAGATAGAAGAAGACAGAGCCTTTAAGTTCTTGGTTGGCCTAGACCCGATATATGAAAGTATAAAATCTCAAATTTTGGGAAGGGATGAGCTTCCAAATTTACAGCATGTTTACTATCTTGTAAGGAACGAAAAGGCTAGAAGGCAAGAGATGCAAGTACACACCCAAGTGCAGCCTATTCAGCCTTGATTTCTTCAAACCAAAAAAGAGGCAAGGGTTCAGACAAGAGGCACCTCAAGTGCTCCCATTGTGGAGGAGATAGACATTTGAACGAGACTTGCCGGATTCTTTACCCTCATCTGAAACCAGATGCATTAAGAAAGGACAAGAAGCCTCAGAAGAATCAAACAACACATGGAAATGTTGTCATAAGTAACAAAGCTGAAAGCCAAAAGAACACACCCACAGTTGCTCCTCTTCCAATGGGACAGACCACTAGTTCCCACACATCAAGGTCTTTTTTGGATCTCACAGCTGATCAGGTAGAAATCTTTAACTTATGGCTCGGTTGAGGAACAATCCACTTGCATCCACCTCTCTTGCCTAATCAGGTACTATCTCTGCTCACAATGTGATTGGTCCTATAGTAACTCTTGGATTATTGATTTCGGTGCTACCAACCATATGACACACATGTCTTCTTTATCTTCTTCTTATCGTTTGATGTCTGGCCAAGATAAAATGAGAGTAGTTGATGGTTTCTTCTCCACCATCTCTAGAAAGGGGGAGGTTAACCTAGGCAAGGATCTCTCCCTTAAATTTGTTCGGCATGTTCCCAATCTTGCTTCAAACCTAGTATTTATTTCTAAGCTTACAAAAAACTTCAACTGTAGCATAACATTCTTTCCTACTCATTGTGTTTTAGGACAAATTGACGAAGAGAACAATTGGGAGCGGTCATGAGCCTGGAGGTCTCTATTATTTTGATGCAAACATCAGTTCAGCCTTACAGTCATCTACTTTCAGTGGTCAGGATAATGAGGAGTCCGTAACTAGGTTACATTTGTGGCATGCTAAGCTAGGTCATTTGTCTTTTTCTTTGATGCAATGATTGTTTTATGAGTTGTTTAAGTGTGTTTCAAGTTAGAGTTTGGTTTGTGAAGTGTGTCAGTTGTCAAAACAATGTAGAACTCTTTATCCAATTTCTAGTAATGAAATTCAAGCTTCTTTTGATTTAGTCTATTCTAATGTGTGGGGCTCTTCACCCCTTGTTTCTATAGACGGCTTTCGTTATTTTATTAGCTTTATTGATCGCTATTCACGATGCACATGGATCTACTTGTTAAAAGGGCATGAGGTTCCACGGATAACCATAGTATTTTATAAAATGATTGAAACTCAGTTTGGCAAAAAGATTAAGCAATTTCGCTCAGACAATGCTGCTAAATATTTTGAAAGCTCCTTGAATCTATTCATGGAAGATGTGGGTATCTTGCATCAATCATCTTGTGCTAGTAACCCTCAACAGAATGGGGTTGTTGAGCGCAAGAATAGACACTTATTGGAGATAGCTCGAGCACTACTATTTCAACACAAGGTTCCCAAGAACTATTGGTCTCAAGCAATCCTTACCGCATTGTATCTAATAAATCGAATGCCATCTAGGGTGTTGGGTATGAGAACTCCTTTTTTGTCCTTTGTCCTGACCTTTAAGATTTTCCTCTTCCTCCTAGAGTCTTTGGTTGTGTGTGCTTCATCCATGTCAAGGATCCTAAAAAGACAAAGTTGGACCCTAGGGCAATACAGGGTGTCTTCCTAGGGTACTCTCCCACATAAAAAGGTTATAAGTGCTATGATCCAATTACCAAGAGAAAGTACGTCACCAAGGATATAGTGTTTTTGAGTCTCAACCCTATTTTCAGTCCTCTAGGAATCCTTTTCAAGGAGAGACTAGTAGGATGGAAGAGGATCCTTCCTTTCCTTTTTTGTGCAACTTTCAGCTTTGAGTCTTCCACCTTCGCCTCCTAATCCTCCTAATTCTAGCTGTCTAGGTGAATCTGGTGAGACTCCTATTGAACCTGTTACTACTCCAAATGTTGAGAAAGGGACTGATGTGGCTAATAGACAATAGAGAGATATGAGAATTGTCTACAGGAAAAGGAAGTGAGATCCTCCAACTTGTGGCAGCAACCAACTGGACTCGGATCAAACTGTTTCAACGGATCCAGGCAACCCAATCACAGCTGCTATCATTCCTACTTCTGACTTGGATCTTCTCATTGCTCTTCATAAGCTTGTCCGTTCTTGTACTACTCGACATCCCATTGCTAAATATGTCTCTTATTCTTGTGTATCTCCTCGTTACTACTCCTTTGTGCCTGCTCTTTCTTCTGTCCATGTTCCTACAGGTACTCAGAGGTTTTGTCTGATCCAAGATGGAGAGAGGCAATGAATGAGGAAATGAAGCCTTAATGAAAGCCAAGACTTAGGACTTAGTGGATCTACCAAAAGGGAAGAGCACAGTGGGGTGTAAGTGGGTGTTCACTGTAGAGCACAAGGAGGATGGCTCCATTGAAAGATACAAAGCCAGGTTGGTGGAAAAAGGGTTTACTCAGGAGGGGATTGACTACAAGGAGACTTTTGCTCTTGTTGCAAAGCTTAATACAATTTGGGTTCTATTATCATTAGCTGCAATTTTTTCTTACGAGCTACATCAATTGAATGTGAAGAATGCTTTCCTGAATGGGGATCTACATAAGGAGGTATTTATGAATCCTCCACCTGGCTATGACTTTCATGGGAAGGTATGCAAGCTAAGGAAAGCATTATATGGGTTTAAGCAAGTTTGAGAAGCTTTGTAGGGCCATGAAGAAAGCGGGATACACTCAGAGTGGTGCAGATCACACCTTGTTCATAAGGAAACAAGGTAATATGCTTATAGCTCTCATAGTCTCATGTGGATGATATGGTAATTACAGAGAATGATCTAGAAGAGATAAAAAGATTGAAAGAGTTCTTGGCATCTGAATTTGATATTAAAGATCTAGGCCATATAAGGTACTTCCTTGGGATTAAAGTTGTAAGGTCACAGGAATAGAGCAAAAAAAGGTACACCAATAGATGGGGAGTAGACCAACAAATACACCAATAGAGCAAAACCATTGTCTCCAGGAGTCAATTGGTGAGGACTACTCATCCAGTTCATGCATTTTCCCAAGATTCCTCACATGAAAGCAATTGAAAGGATCCTTAGGTATTTGAAGACATGTCCAAGGAAAGGAATTCTATTCAAGTGGCACAATAAACTTGAAATTGAAGCATATACTAATGCCGATTGGGCTTGATCAATTGGAGATAGGAAGTCTACTTCCAGATATTGCACATTTGTTGGAGAGGAACTTGGTTACTTGGAGAAGTAAAAAAGCAAAATGTGGTTGCAAGAACAAGTGCAAAAGCTGAATATAGGGCTATGGCACATGGTGTTGCAACAAAATGTGGTTGCACTATTGTGGCTTAGGATTCTCCTAGTCCTAGGCAAGCTAGGAATGAAAGTTGATGGTCCCCTTAAGCTATATTGTGACAACAAGGCCTAGTACAGCATGATAGGACTAAGCATATTGAGATTGTCTCAGGTGAACTTTGCATTCCTTACACACCCTCAGAGATGAGATGCAGATTGCTGATGTTTTGACAAAAGGCATGTCTTCAATAAAGTTCCTAAGCTTACTTGGCAAGCTAAACATGACTGGCATCCATGCTTAGCTTGAGGGGGAGTGTTTGTGGGCTTATTTATCATTCTATATTCTAGTTTTGTGTTCTGTTATGGGCCTTTAGTTATTGGGCCTAAACTTGTTTTATTTTGTACTGAGGGCTAACTAAGAACTTATATATATATATAAGTTTCTAGTTTCTAGGGCTGGCTTAGAAGTTATTGCTGCCCATACATTGCTCTCTTCTCTCTTCTCTTCTCTTCTTACTCTTCTACTTCACCACTTCAGCAAACAGTTTTCATCTAGGAGGGGCTAGTTGTATTTTCTTTTTCCTCTTTTTGAATGGTAACTTGTAACTTTATTAAACTTTAAGAAAGAATAATGATTATGTTCATACTTGTAGGCTTTACATTTCACGAGATTTTAGGTCAGCTATCATTGCCTAACACCATGTTCACGTTATGTCTTGCCTATAACACTTCCATTTCATTTACCTTTTGAAAGCCCTAAACAGTATACCCAACCCTTGTCTCTTTCCTGGTTTAGAGCTCTTGCCCCTTTGGCAATAAGACACTGATACTGTACCATCAAAGAGACAACTAAGATGATCTGCCACCAAGAACAATATTCCACAAACAAACCATCTCAAGGCCAGTTCAGTCTAGACTATGGTCAATCTCCATGAATGTGATCATGTGAAGAGGGCTATTAAAGCTGGCTATAGGAGAGCGATAGGGAAAGAGTGTTCAGTGAAGTCAGGTTCTCATATGATTAGTGCCAAGTAGTGTTCTTGAGTAAGAGTGGATGGAAGGCATCTAAATTCACATGTGGTGTTGGATATAAGAATGAGTGTGTGGTCAAGTTCACCCATCGGTGCCTACTGCTTTTTAAGAACGTAAAGATGACTTGATAGAATGAAGAATGTGTTCCAACTGAGTGATGGATTTGGCTGGTTGAAAAAATAAACTAGCACTAATCAATATCCAAAACCCAACAGTATCACCGTATGCTCTCTCCCTGTTGCTTTCCATAAGAATAACTCATGATTCAAATAGACGATGGGTTTGGCTGGTTGAAAATAATCTAGCACTAATCAATTTCCAAAACCCAACAGTATCACCGTATGCTCTTTCCCTGTTGCTTTATCCAGAAGAACCACTCATGATTCAAATAGACGATGGATTTGACTGGTTGAAAATAAGCCAGCACTAATCAGTTTCCAAACTCAATAACAATATCTAAGATCTTCCAAAAACCACCAAAGTCACTGATTTGGCAATTGGCGCATGACCTCCGTTGCAAGCTATGGATTCTGGATCTAAGACAGTACAGATTCCATAAGCAAACCCATCTTTGAGTAACTCCACATAAATAACCCCCCCCCGAGGATAAGGGTTGCCAATGCCTCTCTTTTACTTTGTCCACCGACATCCTCGCACGAACTCTCGGTTTACGTGGAATTGTATACCATCCGAGGGTACAATGTGAATTCCAGCAGATGCAGATTCATTGCTCGAATATGTCAAATTCACATTATTGAAGTATATAGCCATGTATTGTCATAGGAAGTTTGGAACCCATACAAAAGCAATTCCGCTTTTTTGCCTTTCCCTCCTATGAACTTTTTACCTACTCACCGATTGAATCTAATACCAATTAACAATTCAATCAAAACCAAGAGGTATAACCATTACCACGATATTCAGAAAATTTCCCTAATTGTAGAAAACCTGAAACACAAGTCATCACTCAGTCTCCGAAACCAAGTGAAATATAAGTAAAATAAGAATTGTAATTTACATGTTTGGTTAACAAAAATACGGTCAATGTGCTTCTGTGAACATGGATTCTTTTCGTAATGAAACGAAATGTAACAAAGATATGGTAATCATACGACGAAAGACAGATAGTAGGAACCGAAGGAACTATAACTAACCTTTCCTTCCGACGATGAGAATTCGATCGCAGGAGGAGACGGAAGCACTCGCCTGTATAGACCTGCCATCGCCATTTCTCTCTCTCTCCACCACCGACCGAAATAGTGTAGGGTTTCACAGAAGTAGAAGGTGGAACAGTGAAGTGGACGAGAGCGCACTTACTTTTTAGCTTCAGTGGAAGAGAGCGCACATGAATCCCGATGTTTTCTGAGTTGTTTTCTGTGTCCAAAATATGATGACAAAGCTTTCACGTAGTTTATACCGTGGTTGCCGTTGTTCCCGATGTGCGGCTGATACATCCAGATACGAAGTTAATAGCCCGGGTTTGGCTGAGTTCAAATCTGCGCCCCACCCAGTTTTTCCCCACAAACGCCCCACACTCTCACCATCCGCCACCTGTCCTTTCACACGAGAGACGCGAAACAGCGCGTGCGAGGCTAACGGACGTTCCGTTATCCCTCAAAAGTCCCATTTTACTCGTTCAAACCTTTCATTCGACAGCTTCGCCTGACCCCTACTTCTCACTCGCCAGAGCATCTTCTTTTTTCCGGCACCGGCACCTACAACGGCAACCGACGGTACTATCAAGCCCATCTTTTCACCTCATTTTTTATTTTTCTTTTTTTTCTGATATTTTCGTTTTCCAGATATCAGAGAAACCGGCGGCAGAGTCATCTTCTCCTCTGGCATCGGCACCTACAACGGCAACCAGCGGTACCCTCCATCCCACCTTTCACCTCATTGTTTATTTTTTTTCTTTTTTTCTGATGTTTTCGTTTTCCAAACATCAGAAAAACCGGTCTCCTTCTCCCGGCACCAAGATTCCCAGTACGAAACCAACCCCCTTTGAGGAGGGAAAATGTCGAAGGCGATCTGGGAGACGATGGGTTGGAGCCCTGAAATAGTCGGGGGCTTTTTGTTGTCACTGTAGTCTTGCATTGGAGCTTGGGACTGTTGTCATGCGAAGATGGTGGTGGCACAGTAGACGCTGCGGTCGTTCGGCACCGCAAGCTGGGGCTTGAAACTGGTTCTGATTGCAAGCGCGGGGTGGAGGGATTGGACTTCAAGCGCGGCGTTGAGGGATTGCTACCGCCGGACAGAAAAAGGGCTAACTTTGTACAGCTTTGGGACTGGGGCTGGGGCTGGTTGATGGGCCGCGAAGGTCGAAGAGGGTATCCACGCGTAACCCAAATACGTGGACTGAAATTGGGTCCATACATACCCAGCCCATCACGTATGGCCCATGCAAGCCCATGGAGCGGCCCAGCAGAGCAGGATTCGGCCAACCACAAAAAGCGATCAAGCAGTTAGTTGTTGAGGGTAGCTAGTATCAAGCATGTTGTTAGCAGTTAGCTGGTCTTAAGCATAAGATTGAATCAAATAAGTTATCTATTATTTCTGTTAGGTTGTTGTTATTTCTGTTAAGTTGTTAGTATGAGAAGGCCTTGAGATCGGCTAGGTAGTTAGAGAGCTAATCCCTTACTTTGAGGCTATCTCAATGGTAGGAAATTAAGAAGTTCTGTATTTAAAGACCACCTCACCACATGGTGAAGGGAGTTGAAAATTAATAGTCTTATTCTCACCTTAAGAAGAATACCCTTTTAGCTTCTAGCTTTGATTGAGACCTAACATTGGTATCAAAGCTAGGCTCCATGGCAACCAACAAAAAACGAATTGAGAGTTTGGAAGTTGGGCTTGGAGGACTCCAAGCAAGTTTGAGTAGGTTCGAGTTAGGTGTTAATGACAAGTTACACCAGCTTGAGGCTGCTATTAGTAAGATGTCTGAAGTCTTGTTGGCACGGCAGGAACCATCTACGAGCCACGCTAATGAACGCAGTGGATAGTCCTCCTACGGACAGTCCCGTGACAATACAGAAGGAGGATGACCCACGTTTTCCTCAAAGTTAGCCAAGCTTGAGTTTCCCAAGTATGCAGGTGATGACCCAACCGAATGATTTGCCCGTGTTGATCAGTTCTTCGAATACCAACACATCGAGGATCCACAGAAAGTGTCACTAGCTTCCTTCCATTTGGAAGGAGAAGCAAACCAATGGTGGCAATGGCTTCGCTGGACCTATATCGAAGACAGAAAGGAGGTAACATGGAAGATTTTTGTAGAAGAACTCTGGGCCCGTTTCGGCCCAACCAACTGTGAAGACTTCGATGAGTCGTTATCCAAAATACGACAAACGGGGTCTCTACGTGACTATCAGAAAGAGTTCGAACGACTGGGCAATAGGGTGCACGGATGGACCTAGAAGGCGCTAGTCGGTACATTCATGGGAGGGCTCAAAACTGACATAGCCAACGGGATTCGGATGTTCAAACCGAAATCCTTGAAGGAGGCCATCAGCTTGGCCAGAATGAAGGATGAGCAGCTGCGTCGTCAGGAGAGGACTCTACATGCAGCTACCAGGACCGCTGGTGACTCTTTCCTGACAAAGACGAAGACCCCCCCATCATTGAAACGTCTTTCTTGGACAGAGATGCAGCGGAGGCGTGCTCAAGGTTTGTGTTTTAACTGCGACGAGAGGTTTGGGCCCGGGCATAAATGCAAGGGACCGCAACTGTTACTGCTCAATGGGAATTGCAGCGACGACGAACCAGAAGATGCCAAACAAAGCTTCACCGCATTGCGCAGGGAGCCGGAAATATCTCTACATGCTCTCACGGGTTGGTCAGTAGCTAGAACCATGCGCGTCACGGCCAAGGTAGGATCACACGAATTGATTGTTCTCATTGACAGTGGATCCACCCATAACTTCATCAACAATAAGATAGCCGAACTGTTGCACCTACCAGTAATACCTACCGAGCCGTTCAACGTCAAGGTAGCCAATGGCAAACCCCTTAAGTGCCGAGGAAGATTTGAGAACGTGCATGTCCTTCTACAAGGTATTCCATTCACCTTGACACTTTATTCTTTACCACTAATTGGGTTGGATATGGTACTAGGAATCCATTGGCTAGAGCAATTGGGAACTATGGCATGTGATTGGAAGCGAATGACGATGGAGTTTTCTTGGGCCAACCAACACCGGCTGTTGAAGGGGATCGACCACCAAACAATTCAGCCTGCCTCCTTCAGACAGATTACGAAGGGGATCAAACAAGAACACTCGTTATTTGTCGTCTGCCTCCAAGCAATCACAAAAGAAGTGTCTCCATAACTAAGCCCGGATATGCAGCAACTGTTGGCGGAATTCAGCGATCTCTACCAAGAACCAACACAACTGCCACCACGAAGAGAGATAGACCACCGCATCACTCTCAAAGGAGGAACGGAACCTGTCAACGTCCGGCCGTACAGGTATGCCTATTTCCAAAAAGCTGAGATCGAAAAACAAGTACAAGATATGTTACGGTTGGGACTCATCCGATCTAGCACAAGTCCATTTTCTTCCCCTGTCTTGCTAGTTAAGAAAAAAGATGGGACTTGGCGTTTTTGTACCGATTATCGGGCACTCAACGCCATGACCATTAAGGATAGATTTCCTATCCCCACTGTTGACGATATGCTAGATGAACTGTATGGAGCTTCTTTTTTTACCAAACTTGATTTACAATCCGGATATCACCAGGTACGGATCCACCCACTGGACATTCATAAAACGGCATTTCGCACACACAATGGTCACTATGAGTATTTGGTTATGCCTTTTGGCTTGTGTAATGCACCTTCCACATTTCAGGCTATTATGAATTTTGTCTTTCGACCCTATCTCCGTAAATTTGTGCTAGTTTTCTTTGATGATATTCTTATCTACAGTCCCAACTGGAACATGCATCTTGAACATGTTCGAACAGCTTTTGAGGTTTTAAGGCATCACCAATTTTTTATCAAATTTAGTAAATGCATATTCGGTCAGCCAGAGGTGGAGTATCTGGGACACATTGTCACTTCCCACGGGGTCAAGGTAGACCAAGGGAAAATTGAGGCTATGCTTAAGTGGCCTCAACCCACTCATATTACTGACTTGCGAAGCTTCTTAGGCCTTACAGGGTATTACAGGAAGTTCGTCCGTAACTATGGGATCATAGCTCGAGCCCTCACGAATCTTCTCAAGAAGGGTGAATTCAAATGGACCACCGAAGCCCAAGAAGCATTCACAGCCTTAAAAAAGGCAATGACCACGACTCCCACATTGGCAATGCCAAATTTTGAGGAGCCTTTTACCATTGAGTTGGATGCTTCCGGAGCAGGTATTGGAGCGGTATTAACGCAACAGGGATGACCCATTGCATTCATGAGCCGAGCTCTAGGCGTCAACAAACAGAGTTGGTCCACATATGCCAAAGAAATGCTCGCCATTGTTTAGGCAATACGAACATGGCGACCTTACCTATTGGGCCGCAAGTTTTACGTCCAGACCGATCAGCACAGCCTCAAGTATCTACTAGAGCAACGCATTGGAACACCCGAATAACAAAAATGGGTATCCAAACTGCTCGGGTACGACTATGAAATCATCTACAAGCCTGGACGAGAAAACTCTGTTGCAGATGCACTTTCGAGAGTCTTGGGGAGTCCTAGCCTTAACACTCTTTATATGCCTCAAACATCTCTGTGGGACACCATCAAGAAAGATGTCAGCAACCACCCATACATGATCCACATCAGCAAGCAAGCAATGGAGAATCCTGGAGCTCTCTACACATGGAAAAATGGACTGGCATGTTATAAAAACCGGGTCGTGATTCCTCCTCAGTCCCCCCTCGCTTCTATAATCTTACAAGAGTTCCATGACTCCCCCTATGGTGGACATTCTGGGGTCCTACGCACATACAAACGTATTGCACAACAGTTCTATTGGCCCTCTATGTACAAAGATATTCAACAATATGTAGTTTCTTGCGCCATTTGCCAAAAGAATAAAGCATACACTCTACCCCCGGCAGGACTGCTATAGCCACTACCCGTTCCCTGCCAAGTATGGGATGACATTACCATGGATTTTATAGAGGGACTACCACCCTCCAAAGGCAAAACCACTATTTTTGTGGTAGTAGACCGCCTCACTAAATCAGCTCATTTCTTGACCTTGCCACATCCCTATACGGCGAAGGTAGTAGCTGAAAGGTTTGTAGAAGGAATTGTGAAGTTGCATGGGATGCCAAAGACGATAGTTAGTGACAGAGATCCTATATTCATCAACCACTTTTGGAGGGAATTCTTCAAGATGTCTGGTACCAAATTGCATATGAGCTCCGCCTACCATCCCCATACTGATGGACAGTCAAAAGTGGTCAACCGTTGTCTAGAGCAGTATCTTCATTGCTTTGTTTTTCAGCAACCTCGGAAGTGGAGCTCCTTCCTGCCATGGGCAGAATTCTAGTATAACACCACCTATCATTCATTTATCGGAATGACGCCCTTTCAAGCACTATATGGAAGACCACCACCTCGTATTCCAAATTACCAAGGTGGAACATCCCCAGTAGAAGAGGTAGATCAAGCCATGCTCTCTCGCGATGCCATTTTGCAACAACTCAAAGTAAACCCGCATGCGGCCATTAACCACATGATCCAAATGGCCAACGCTAAAAGAAGAGACATTGAATTCCAAGTGGGCGATCTGGTTTTCCTCAAGCTCCACCCATACCGACAGTAGACGGTTCATAAGCGGGGCCTATCACAAACTGGCCAGTCGCTATTATGGGTCGTACAAAGTGGAGAAACGAATAGGCAAAGTGGCCTATAGACTGCAACTTCCTGAGGGCTCGCGCATCCATCCAGTTTTCCACGTTTTCCTACTCAAAAGACAGGTGGGCGACACCACTGCCACAAGCACGGAATTACCACCCATAAATGAGGAAGGGGAACTCATCACTAAACCGGCCGCTATTTTGGATAATCGTTGGGTGAAGAAAGGATCCACCTTCGTGGAGGAGAGCCTCGTCCAATGGAAGAACCTTCCTAGTGAAGATGCCACATGGGAGAATTCCCAAGAGTTGCGCGAGAAGTACATAAATCTGGACCTTGAGGACAAGGTCCATCTTCAAGATGGGGGCAATGATGGGCCGCGAAGGTCGAAGAGGGTACCCACGCGTAACCCAAAGTACGTGGACTGACATTGGGTCCATACATACCCAGCCCATCACGTATGGCCCATGCAAGCCCATGGAGCGGCCCAGCAGAGCAGGAACCCAGAGAGCAGGATTCGGCCAACCACAAGAAGCGGCCAAGCAGTTAGTTGTTAAGGGTAGCTAGTCTCAAACATGTTGTTAACAGTTAGCTGGTCTTAAGCATAAGATTGAGTCAAATAAGTTATCTATTATTTCTGTTAAGTTGTTAGTATGAGAAGGCCTTAGAATCAGCTAGGTAGTTAGAGAGCTAATCCCTTACTTTGAGGCTATCTCAATGGTAGGAAGTTAAGAAGTTCTATATTTAAAGACCACCTCACCACATGGTGAAGGGAGTCGAAAATCAATAAACTTTATGGTCTTATTCTCACCTTAACAAGAATGCCCTTTTTATCCTTCTAGTTTTGACTGGGACCTAACACTCGTAGTGCGGGCTTGTTGCTGCTTGTCTGTGTTTTCTTTGTCTCGAGGGATGGAAGTACAGAAGGCTCTCAGCCAACCAGTACCCATTTTGAGAGGTACAGGCCAAAGAAAGAAACAACGACTGGAGGGGAGATGGTGCTATTCTTCTTCCTCTGTAATGTTTGTGTATGCCGCCCTCTGTTTTTGGGGATTTGTAATTCTAAAGAACAGTTTTGTTGTATTGGCACTGCAGTTGCAGAAGGCAAAAGGGTAGGATTGGGTAGAGACAAAGGAACATAGATGGACAGAGAATGGAGACAAGAAGGGGATGATTGGAGAGATTGCAGCCTTGCAGGGAGACGTTTATCATGTTTTGCGCGGTGTTTTTTATTCTTTCTTTGCTAATGCTCCCTAAAAGTATCACTGCAGCAGAAGCTTTCCCCGTTCTACCAAAAATATTTAAAAGATGGATGGTATGGAAGCCTGCATGCATGTATACCTGAATTATTAATTGGATGGCATGAAGCCTGCATGCCGGTGCCGGAGAAGGAGACCGGTTTCTCTGATATCTGGAAAGCGAAAACATCAGAGAAAAAGAAGAAAAATAAACAATGAGGTGAAAGGTGGGATGGAGAGAGTACCTCCAGTTGCCGTTGTAGGTGCCGGTACCGGAAAAGGAGAAGATGACTGCCGCCGGTTTCTCTAATATCTGAAAAACGAAAATATCAGAAAAAAAAAGAAAAAAAATTGAGATGAAAAGATGAATTAGAGAGTACCGCCGGTTGCCGGTGCCGGTGCCGGTGCCGGAGAAGAAGAAGATGCTCTGGCGTGGGAGAAGTAGTCAGGGTCAGGGTCAGGCACTCGAGAGGGAGGAGAGGGAGAAGAGGGTTTTGAGAAGTGGGAAAAACCAATGGGTTGGTTGGGGGTAACGGAAGCCCTGCACGCGCTGTTTAGCGTCTCTCGTATGAAGGGACAGGTGGCGGATGGTGAGCGTGTGGGGCGTTTGTGGGGGAAAAACTGGGTAGGGCGCAGATTTGAACTCGGTTTGGCTACGGTGGTCAGTGGACAGTGGACTCATATCCAGTTACCCACCTCATATGTAGTGTAACTATGACGTCTAAATTTCGGTTAAGTACGGATAGGCCTAATGTGTAACTATAAACATTTAGAAGGTCCATTCTTCCAATTTTTTTTGTATTTTTGTCATTTTTAATTCTTTTAACGTGAATGATTTATAGTATATTTAGTGAATAAAAGGTTGTTAAAAATGGTATTTGTTGTATAACTACATGTGCTTTTTTAATAATCACAGGCTGTTTGATGACTCACTTGCCAAATCATTTATTGAGTTTTTTAAACACTTATTGGATGGAGATGTTTAGTGAGGTACTTTCCTTACAAGTGTTTATATTGGCATAAATAACACTTTTAGCCCTCACTTCACTCATACAAAAAAAAATGCAATGTGAATTTAACATCACCAAATAATATTTACCAACAAATGAAATGTTGGATTATTCAAAAAAACATTAAATAGGATAAAATTTATCATACAAATTAATAATAATGCAATAATTGAAAATTCGAATTATTCAAGAAAAATAAAATAAGATGATTAAATTTGGATTATTCAAGAAAAATGAAAATTTGGGTCATTCAAAAAATATTAAAAACATCACCAACAAAAATTCATGAAAAATGCAATGTGAATTTAACATCACCAAATAATATTTACTAGCAAAGCTTCACCATTACATTTAACAAATAAAAATTGCAATGTAAATTTAATAAATATTCATATAAAAATTCATGAAAAAAATGCAATCACAATTTTGAAAAAATTCAAACATTACACTAATTATTAATCACAACAACATACATAAAACATAACAAATAAAGAAAAAAATGTAATTACAATTCAAGAATACATGTAAACATTAATCAGAATTTAAAAAATAAAATATCACAAATATTCACACATCAAAATGCAATGTGAATTTAAATCACCAAATATTCATCCAACTTCAGCAAATTTTTTGCATGATTTTTAACAAAAAAATGCCCAAAAAATCCTACTTATGCATAGGAACCAATTCATAGACAATGCAAAAAATAAAAGCAAAAAATATTTGGATTTCCTATATGGAACCAAAAAAAAAAAAAATTGAATCAGACAAATAATCATCCAAAAAAAATCAAAAAGAACACCAAACATGGAGGGGAAGAGTTTGGGAGAACTAACCTTCTTGTCACCGGTGGTTGGACGGTGGGATTGTTGTCATTAAACTCGCCCAAAAGCATATTTGTGAACACAAAGAAGATGGGAGTTTCAAACTTACAAAAAAAAACCAAGAAAATAGCTTCAAATCAAAGAAAAACTTCACAAAAAAACACAAAAAAAAGGGCAAAACGACAAGTCTACCGACTGTTTTTCCTCACTATCAATTGTCACCGGTGGACCTGCAACTAAAGGCACCACTCCCTAGTTTGCTGTGTTTGAATGAGAGGAGAGGGAAGAAAACACTCACATTGAGGTATTTTGGGTATTAAAAAAATTAATAGGGACAAGTTCATCTCATTTGATTAGAAGAAGCAATTCTCCAAGAAGTGTTGGGAAAAAAAAAAAGCAACCTTAAGGTCACTTTTTTAAGAAATGCTTCTTTTTTTAAAAAAAAAAAAAGTATCACTTCCTCACCTTTTTACCAAACACATATTAGCACTTAATAACCACTTAATGTGTGGCCCCGCTCTTGAAAAAAGTACTTGTTAAAAGAAGTATTTTTTATAAGTGAAATCAAATAGAGTACGTCTTAATTATTAACTTGCCACCCAAATGGAAAAATGGTTTTATTTTATTTTAATTTTTCAAATTTTGTATTCTTGTTTACATTATTAATTAGAAATTTTTTGTTTATCACACTTTTTTTGTTTACTATGATGAATATAAAATATTGGAGATTTGCAAAACAATGGATCAATTTTCTATATACATTTATAACATCGTGGGTATATCTATTGGGCATGGATGATGTAACTTCTCTCCACCCTAATAGGAAAATGGTTTCATTATTAGATTAGTTTTAATTTTTTATTCCATTTTCATCACTAATAAGATACTTCTTATTTATCATACTTGTTTTTTTTAATATGATATATATATATATATATAAGATGTGCTCAAATTTTTTATATACTTTTATATGTTTTTATTTCTATCTATTGTTCAGATATGTTAAATTTTTGTAATTCTGTATTTTTTACATTTATTACATTCAAATCTAATATTAAAGATGTGCTCAAATTTTTTGGTTAATATGACAAATATAAAATATCAAAGATGTGGATATCTTTATTATTAGCAAAATCTCTCTATATTTTTTTTCGTAAACTTTTTATATTTCCATCTAATTTTAAATTTGTATTATTTATTGGCGTCGTGGACTAGCCCATTTAACCTATAGTGAAAAATGGTGTCTTAAATTGATAATTTAGATTTTCTATTCCATTTTCATCGTCAATACAAATAATTATGTAATACAAAATACAAAAGTCTGGTCATACTAGAAATGATAACCCTTAGAGCATATTAAAAGGAGCAAAAGTTTCTCCCACTGTTTTTTAGGGTGCAAGTTGGGTACCCCAATTTGAAGAATTTACACTATGCCAGGTCATTAGGTGTGGTCTTTTTTGCCAAACCCAGTCAAATTTTTGACATTTTTTTACCTCGAGTGATCTTATTGATGGAGGATGATTTGACCCGACCTACTAAGATGATGACACGTGGACTTGATTCAGCACAAGCAACAATTCAGCAACATGGCCTGACCGCGACCAAGTAACGAGTCTGTAGAACAGCCCACCGCGTCATTGCTCTCTATAGAAGGAGCTCGCTACAACGCGAGCTCCAGGTCCCCCGAGCTACTGAGAAGGGAATACTCCAAGATTATTTCAACTCGCAAGCTAGGGAAACCAGCTCGCTCCAGCACCTGGGCAGAAGAACTGCCCCAAAGACCGACCTTGATAAGGGTCACCTCGAAGTACCCCTAAGAGCTTGCTACAAAGTAGCTCGCGGCAAGGATAGCTCACTACGAAGTAACTTGCGACTGCGATGTGATGCTCTCAAGAACATCTGGCAAGACCGTACTCGTCAGACTGTGCCACGTCTCTCAACTGACGACGTAGTCCCTGCCCGATTGATAGTCTGCCCCACGTCTCTCGACAGATGGTGGCGTGCCTGTCCCTTCGAAGACGTGTCACTCAGCCAAGCGGGTAGTACACTGTAACGATCACCTGCGCAGCTTTGGCAGGTAACAACTGCGACAGGAGCCTAGTGGCGGTTACACCTGATTTGACAGTAATGCCCCTATAAAAGCCCTTTAAGCAGAGAGACAGACTCTCTCTCGAATTGGATCTGAACTTGCATTCTTACTTGCTCACGAGCTAATCTCGAGACATAGTGATCCAGCGCGATCTACAGTGTAATCTCGACACATAATACAAATTTATTAGTTTTGAAATTTGGACAGTTTACCATCCCCCTCACCGTGGATGGAGTCCCCAGTCTGAATGTGCCTTTTACAGTGGCACCCGCTGTTACTCCGCTCCCTTCTACAGTAGGAGCGACCTTTGCTGAACCCTCGGTTGTGCCCCCAACGGCCAACCCAAACCAACTGGAGGACTTGGTGCAATGCATGCGGGCCATGTAGGCTCAAATGCAACAGTTCCAACAATTCCAACCCTACCAACAACAAGTGTTGCACTAGGTTTCCCAGTACCAGTACTAGCAACAGTTTCCCTCTTTGCCTCAGGCCCAGCCGTCGCTTCCCCCTCGGCACCCGGCCACGAAGCAGGCCAAGCCAACCCGCCGGAGTGAGTGGCCTCGTCGGGGAGAAGCTTCCCAGGTCTAGGATCCAGCCAAGAGCCACGCTTCTTCCCGTAGCAAGAAGGAGAGGCCGGCTACCCCCTCGGCTCCCGCCTCGCAACCTGTGGGCGGGTCAGGGGCCTCTCACCCAACAAAGCCCGTGTCACCATAGCCTTCGCAGTTCGAGCTCCCGTTAGCAGACAACCCGTTCGAGGTCCTGGCAACGGGCTACAGACAAGGCCCTTTGGTCCAGAGTCATCACCAGCGGTCTGAGCCTATCGAGCTCGGCAACACCAAAGCGTCAAGCACCAACGCCGAGCCAACAAAGCAGCAGCGAAGACGCCGTCGAGCTCGCCGAACTGCTTCTAGAGCCTCTCCCAAGCTCAAAGGAAAAGAGGAGGTATGCTCAACTGAAGTGAAAGCTACCCCCCTCCTCTCGGTTTCTTCCCCGCTATCTCCAAAACTCCTTGTTGTCTCCATGCCAAAGGATTTCAAGCTCGCTCCTCTAGACAAGTATGATGGGTCTTTCGATCCAAATGACCATGTGGACGCCTTCCAATTCCAGATGCACCTGGCATGAGCCAGCGTGTCCTGCATGTGCGTGGCCTTTTCCACTACCTTCAAAGGAGTGGCCCGCACCTGGTACCGAAACCTCGCGCTCGACTCGATAAGAAGTTGGGCGCAGTTCGTGCAGGTTTTCACCTCCCACTTCGTCACCAGCAAGAGATGCCCGCAAACTCAAGAGAGCCTCCTCGACATAGTGCAAAAGGAAGGGCAGTCCATCCGGAGCTACATCAAGTGGTTCAATGACGCTTGTTTGCAGATACCCAACCCGGATCCCGCAGTTCGCCTCACAACAGCCAAGCGAGGTATCACCCATAAGGAGTTCAAGTGGCACGTAGTTGTCAACCAACCCAAAACTATAATTGAGTTCCTTAAGCTCGCAGATTGGTTTATTGGGACTGAGAAGGAGATCAACCAAAAGGGCGAGCAGGCCCCAGAAAAAAGAAAGAGGGAGCCAGAACCCCCGTCTCAAGGCGACGGCAAGAAGAAGAAGGACATAGCTCGGGGGGTGAGGCCAATTCAGCCCTCCCGAGCTCCAGCAGCAGAAAGGGACTACACGCCCCTCAACACAAAATGGGTTGAGATCCTCATGGCGATCAAGGACACTCCATATGTGAAGTGGCCACCTCGGCTGAAGGCCGACCCTAGCACCCGGAATAAAAATTTGTATTGTAGTTTTCATAAAGATCACAGTCATAGTACCGAAAGTTGTAAAAACCTCTGTGATGAAATAGAAGAGCTCGTCCGTCGTGGATATTTACGAAATTTTGTACAAAATAATAATAATAATAATAATAATAATAATAAAGCAGGTCGACAAGGGAAGCAAAGTAGAGACGCTCCCGAGTCCAGCAAGCAAGCAGAGCAACCGCAGGAGTAGCCCCCCGAGGAGAGACCGATTCGGGGGATCATCCATGTTATAGTCGGAGGCTCGATCATGGCAGGCTGCACCTCAACAGCAGCTCGCGCGTCAGCTCACGAGATCGACTGGGAGGGGCAGAACCCTCTGAAGCGACCAAGGACAGAAGACCCCATATTCTTCACAGAGGATGATGCATATGGGGTCCACTACCCCCATGACGACGCGCTCGTCATAAAGGTGAAGATCAATGACTTCGAAGTCAAGCGAGTCCTCGTCGATTCAGGCAGCTCAGTAGACATCCTCTTCAAAGCGGCCTTCGACAAACTTCAGCTTCAGGAGAGCGACTTAAAGCCCGCGAACACTCCCCTGGTGGGCTTCAGCGGAGAGGAAGTTCGGCCCCTAGGAAGGGTGACAGTACCTGTGGAAGTCGGCATCTGGCCTAGCATTGTGAGGCTCAACCACGACTTCTTGGTGGCCGCAACCCCCTCCCCGTACAACGCCATAGTAGGTCGGCCGATTACCCATGCTTTACGGGTTGTGGTGTCCACCTACTACTTGGCCATGAAGTTTCCCACGGACTTTGGTATCGGGGTAGCGCGAGGTGACCAGCTTGAGTCTCGCAAATACTACCTCGCCGCCCTCAAGGGAAAAGCCAAGGTGGCCGACAACCTCGAGCTAGAGCGACCTACGGAGCAGAGTGAGGAGCGAGCTACGCCTACGGAGGAGACCGTCTCTATCCCAACCTCGGCAGAGGACCCTGCCCGAACACTTCAGATCGGTGCTTCCATCGAGAGCCCCTGTGATCCGAACCGGTACGCTTTTTACTAAAGAATTTAGATGTTTTTGCTTGGTCCGCGGTGGAAATGCCTAGCATAGACCCCAGCATCATAACTCATAAGCTTAATACTGATCCTGTAGTTAGACCCGTTAGACAGAAGAAACGCAACCTAGCCCCGGAGCGGTGGAGGGCAGTCGACGAGGAGGTCAGGAAGCTCCTTGCAGCCAAATTTATCAGGGAAGTCCATTACCGGAGCGGGGTGGCCAACCCCGTTCTAGTGAAAAAGGCCAACAGTAAATGGCACATGTGCGTCGACTACACCGACTTGAACCGAGCTTGCCCAAAGGACTGCTTCCCACTCCCCAGGATTGATCGCCTAGTGGACGCGACCTCGGGGCATGAGTTGCTGAGCTTTCTAGATGCCTACTCGGGCTACAATCAGATCAGGATGGACCCAGCCGATGAAGAGAAAATTGCCTTCATAACCGAGCTTGACCTGTACTGTTACAAGGTCATGCCCTTCGGATTAAAAAATGTCGAGGCAACCTTCCAAAGACTTGTAAATAAACTGTTTGAGGCATTGAATGGCCAAAAGGCGGAATGTTATGTAGACGTCATGGTCGTCAAAACCCAGCTTTCTTGCAACTTAATACAAGACTTGAACTTAGTTTTTGAAATTCTGCGTAAATTCAATATGAAAGTAAACCCGAAAAAGTGTGCCTTTGGGGTCACCTCTGGTAAATTTCTGGGGTACATTGTGAACCGGCGCGACATTGAGGCCAACCCGGACAAAATAAAAGCCATCTTAGACATGCAACCACCCCGGAAAATGAAGGAGGTTCAGAGGCTGAATGGCCGAATAGGCGCCCTGAGCCACTTCATGTTCAAGTCGGCAGATCGCTGCCTACCTTTCTTTAAAGCAATTAAAAGCAAAGGGTTCGAATGGACCCAAGACTGTCAGCTCGCGTTTGACGAGCTTAAAAAATACCTCGCTAGTATACCGGTCTTAACCCGTCCCGAAGAGGGCGATGTTTTAGAGCTGTACCTCTCGGCAAGTGATGAAGTGGTCAGCTCGGTACTAATAAAAGAAGTAGATCGGGTCCAACGACCTATCTACTATGTTAGTAAAGTGTTGCAGGGAGCAGAGACAAGATATCCGAAGATAGAAAAACTGGCCTATGCACTGGTTATCCCAGCCCGAAAGCTCCGCTCGTACTTCCAAGCTCACACTGTTGTCGTCCTCACCAACAAACCTCTGAGGCAAGTCTTACTCAAGCCCGAGGTCTCTGGTCGACTGACAAAGTGGTCCATTGAGCTCAACGAGTACGATCTCCGATATAAGCCACTGACTGCTATTAAAGCCCAAGCCTTAGCAGATTTCGTTGCCGAATGCACTTTCAGCTCCGAAGTCCCCAGGCTGGTTGAGCACGAGGGCCCAAGTTCGGGCAAGCCCGAAGCTCCTAGGCCAGTTGAGTTCGAGCACCGTGAGGTTGCAGCCAGTGCGGCATCTCTTCTATTTAGGCCAAGCGCAAACTGGGATGAGGAGCCCTGGATCCTTCACGTAGATGGCTCCTCGAACCAGCAGGGCAGCGGAGCCGGAACAGTCCTGAACGGCCCAAGCGACACAAAGTTGGAGTTCGCACTGCACTTCAAGTTCGTGGCATCCAACAATGAAGCGGAGTACGAAGCGTTGATAGCCGGGCTAGCTCTAGCCAAACAAATGAAAGCCAAGCACATTATCATCTGCAGCAACTCCAAGCTCGTGGTCAATCAGGTCACAAGAGAATACGAAGCTCACGAACTGACTATGATTGCCTACTTAGCCAAAGTGCAGGAGGCCCTGCTCCACTTCCAGTCATACTTCATCAAGCAAATCCCAAGGTCGAAGAACACTGAGGCCTACGCCCTGTCCCGGCTACCCAGCACTAGTGATAACACCATGAGAACCGTGTACATAGAGAACTTGCCTCGGTCTAGCATTCTCGGAGGGGTAGAGGGGGTCGGTCCTGTCGTTCAAGCAGACCCGAGCTGGATTGACCTGCTCGCGGGCTTCCTGCTACATGGGACCCTCCCTGCATATCGCAACGCAGCCAGAAGGGTAGAGCGTCAGGCGGTCAAATATGTCATAATAGACAAACGGTTGTACCGAAGATCCTACACACTCCCCTACCTGCGCTGCTTGCGACATACCGAAGCCGAGCTCGTACTCCGCGACACTCATGAAGGTATGTGCAGCGGACACTTGGGGGGCAGGGCCCTCGCCCAAAAAGCACTACGATAGGGATACTACTGGCCAACAATGAAAGCAAACGCCATTAAGCTCGTTAGAAAGTGTGACAAGTGCCAGAGGCAGGCCAACATCCACCATCAGTCTGCTGCCGATTTCAAGTATCTCACTAGCCCGTGGCCTTTTGCGCAATGGGGCATCGATATACTTGGACCGTTTTCACCAGCAACAAGCCAGAGGAAGTTCCTAGTGGTCATAGTGGATTATTTCACCAAGTGGGTAGAAGTCGAACCCCTTGTAACAATTACCGCCTTAAACGTCCAGAACTTCTTTTAGAAGAACATAGTGTGCCGCTTCGGGTTACCTCGAGTATTGATTTCTGATAATGGTAAGCAGTTCGAGGACATCAAGTTCCAAAACTGGTGCCAAGACATGGGGATCCGACAGAACTTCACTTCGGTCGCACATCCTCAAGCAAACGGTCAAGCAGAGGTTACGAACAGAGCTATTCTTCTTGGACTCAAAGCGCGCCTAGACCGAGCTAAAGGACTGTGGGCAGATGAGCTTACCGAACCACAGGGAAGACCGCCACAGGAGAAACCCCCTTCAACCTCACCTATGGCACCGAAGCAGTCATCCTAGCTGAGATTGAGGTTCCCTCGCTACAACTGGAAGCATACGACGACAAGGCAAATGAAGATGAGCTACGTACCAACCTCGACCTACTCGACAAAGTAAGGGACCTTGCATATATTAGGACCACAACTTATCAACAAAGAGTAACTCGGTACTATAACGCCAGGATCAAGAAGCGGAACCTCCGCATTGGCGACCTGGTCCTTCGAAAAGTTATGGTACCTGAGCCCGACGTTGGTAAGCTCGGACCAAATTGGGAAGGACCTTCCCGGGTGAAACGAGTTCTCGGGGAAGGAACATACGAGCTCGAAACCCTTGAAGGGAAACAAGTACCTCGAGCATGGAATATTGTCAACTTAATGCAATATTACCTATAACTACTGAGTGGACCATGAGTCACTACCAGAGCCTAAGGGCTAAAATGCCAAGTTAACATGACCTCGGCACAACAAGACCCAGTCGCCTCCATGGCATGGGCAAACTTCAAGGGTAGACTATAAGTTACCCTCTTGGCCTAAGGGCTAAAATACTGAGCTAACTGAGACCTCGGCATCAAGAAAGACTTCCGCTTCAGCGGTGAAGGCAAAATATGAAGTATCAGAGGCGTAAGCAGCTCAGGTCTAAACCCACGAAGCATAACTCGTCTCAGTACGTTGGTTGAATTAAGGAATAACCAACGAACGCATAGTTCGGGCACACACGGTAATCACTTCGCAGTACACCATAGAGATGCCTTAAACGTTAAAGGACAGCTCGGGCATGTAGCCCTGAAAGCTCAAGTGACGAAATTGCTTTAGTAAAAATAAAGGGAGCACACCGTAATTCAAAGGAAAAAGAAGGAATTTCAGTACTATTTCAAAAAAAAAAATCGAGCAAAACAGCTCGAGAAAGTTCAGTAGAAGGTAAAAAGGGCACAACTGCCCAACAATGATCTTTTCAAGACCGGGTTTATGGCACCCGGGAGCCACCAGAAATCAGAGCAGAAAATCGACGCCGCTAGCCTTAGGGGTCCACCTCCTCCACCTCGTCTTTGTCCTCCGAGGAGTTAGGCTCTTCCTCCTCCGCCTGGTCCGCCGTCTCGGGAGACAGGCCCTTCATAGTGATGCCGTCAAGGTTGAACCCGGAAAATTTCTTTCGGACCAATCAGCGGCAGAGCTTGAATCCGGAGTGGTACGAGTTCGAGCCATACTCCACCTGGAGGTCGCGATACTCCTGGGAGTCCTTGAAGTCCCAGACCGCTCTCTCCCGCTTGGCCTTCACCATGTTGTCGAAGTTCCGAGTTTGGTCCAGAAGAGTGGACTCCAAGTCCCGAACCTGTTGGCGAAGGAGCTCTCTCTCCCCTGCCACCCTAGACGACTCCTCCCTGTAGCGCGTGCTCTCTTCAGAAAGCCTGGCAATCTGCGCCTCCTGGTCTCGGACGAGAAGCTCCTAGGACTCGCTCCCCTTGCGAGTGTGGAGGAGCTTGCCCTAGAGCTTTTGAACGATGACCTTCTGGTTACTAGCGTCGCAGAAGTGGACGTGCGTCTGGAGGGCCATGGTGTGTATGGTGGTGTTCACCTGCCAACTAGAGACTGGAGTCAAAGGACAACAAAAGGAAGCGAAAGACGAGAATAAGAGAATGACCACTTACCACCATACAGTGAGAGGCGGCGAGCGCGGCAAGATCCCCAGGCTCCACCACCCCCACTTAGCGACCTCTTCGTTGCAGATCACTCTTCGGCTCCTCCGACGAGCCACAACGAAGTCATTCACACCCTCCCAGTTCCCCACTGGGAACCGCAGGTAGGGAAATGGTTGAGAAGGACCTGGAAAGACCACCCCTTGCTGCGGGAGCTCGTCCTCCTCGAGGCTGGCCCCGCCAGCACCTCCTTCAGATGGAGGCGGCAGAACTTCGGGCGGTGGAGAGGTGAAGTCTGGCTCAGCAAACCTGAACTCGGTACCCCCAGAGGTGGAAGTCCGGTCGGGGTGCGATCTCTTCGCTTTGCGCTTCTGGTTGCTCGAAAGAAGGTGGCGTGAATCAACACCAGACATGATGGCTGCCAAAAAAGAAACCACAAGATATTAGTTCGGTAAAGAACATAGTACATGTATATACGCAATATTACTACAAGACACTACGCGACCTAAAAAGACAACCTACCCGGACTCAGGCCGGCCTGCACGAGCTTCTCCTCGGTCAAGTAGTTCGAACAGAGGAAGCCTACCGATGCCCAGGACAACATCGTTTTCCGAGTTTCGGGGTCCAGCTCGGTCCCGAGGTCCTGGATGACACCCCTCTAAGAAGTGGGGAAGGTTCACCCCTCGGGGTTACAGACCACAAAATAATCCCGCTTCCAGGCGGGAATCTTATTCGGTAGCTCGTACAAGAGCTTATAGTCGCGGCAGGGAGAGAGGTAGTAAAAGCACCTCTCCGGTGGAACCCCAAGAGTGGCATTTTTTATACAAAGAATAGAGGCAAAAATGTCAAGGTTCAAGGGAAGACAATACTCATAACACAAAGATATAGTCCCAATCATGTTCCGAATAGCGTTGGGGGATGAAGCTGATCGATGGTGACGTTAAAATGGTTTAGCACCTCCACTATTAAGGGGTGCAGGGGGAGACGCAGGACACCCTCGAGCTGTTCCTGGAAGAAAACTATATCATTGGGACCATGCTCCCAAGGGAAGTTGCTAGTGGGGAGGCTGTAGACCAGGTCCCCAGGGAGGTGAAAATAGCGGATTAGAGACTCGAGTCTCTCTGCCGTCATGGAGGAAGGGCCGAAAGTGTCAGGCTCCTTCCCCTGGGAAGTAGATGCTACATCACCGGTGGTTTCCCGAGTCTCCGGGACCTGCTCCCAAGCTCCCCCCGAGCTTGAGGGAGCATCGTCGTCCTGGTTATCGCCCCGGTGGTAGGTGTGGTATGGGTACCCAAACATGGTTGACAGTGATTGGGACTCACCGGAAAAACTAGATGAATGCGCGACCTCAGAATCCGAAGGCAACAAGATGGCATGAAAGGAAATGAGGCCCAGGGGGTCCTCCTATTTATAGTCACTGTACCCCCGAATCAACGGCCCAGATCGAAGCAGATCTGATGGTTCACAGTCAAATTGACCGCACACCTTCTGAAACCGAAATGTGAATGGCTGCACGTATCCCATGATTGGGGTAATGACGACTACACGACATCTGGAGTTAAGAGCCGCTTCAGCACGTTTTCGGTATTCAAAAAGTCAGAAATCCCTTGATTCCCGCACAGGCATTTAATATGAGCAGTCAATCAAGTTTGAATTTCGGTCAAATCAATCCGTCACACTCCATGAACTCCTCGTGCTAAGGAAACACTCCTAGCTCGAGGAGTGGGGGGCAATTGATGAAGGATGATTTGACCTGACCTACTGAGATGATGACACGTGGACCTGATTCAGCACGAGCAACAACTCAGCTGCATGGCTTGACCGCAACCAAGTAACAAGTCTGTAGAACAGCTCGCCGCGTCATAGCTCTCTATAGAAGGAGCTCGCTACAACACGAGCTCCAGGTCCCCCGAGGTACTATGCCCCAAAGACCGACCTTGATAAGGGTCACCTCGAAGTACCCCTAAGAGCTTGCTACAAAGTAGCTCGCGGCAAGGATAGCTCGCTACGAAGTAACTTGCAACTGTGATGCGACGCTCTCAGGAAGCTTTCATCTGACAAGACTGTACTCGTCAGACTGCGCCATGTCTCTTGACTGACGTCGTAGTCCCTGCCCGATTAACAGTCTGCCCCACGTCTCTCGACAGATGGTGGCATGCTTGTCCCTTCGAAGACGTGTCACTCAGCCAAGCGGGTAGTACACTGTAACGATCACCTGCGCAGCTCTGGCAGGTAACGGCTGCGACAGAAGCCCAGTGGCAGTTACGCCTGATTTGACAAGAACACCCCTATAAAAGCCCTTTAAGCAGAGAGACAGACTCTCTCTCGAATTGGATCTGAACTTGCACTCTTATTTGCTCACGAGCTAATCTCGAGACATAGTGATCCAACACGATCTACACTCTTAGCCTTTTATACTTTCTCCCCAGCATTCTAACTTAAGCTTCGGAGTATTCCCGCGCAGGCAAATCCCCGGGAATCCTTCTTCTTCATCTTCTTAGGTGTTGTTCGTTGTTAACAAGGAGCCAGTCAGCAGCCAGCTAGGAGTGCCCGGATCGTGCCGCATCACTTATCATTTCATATCAATAAATGATAAACGATCTTGTTGTAAATACGTGTGGTTTGACATTACCGCACTTACACCCAAAACAACAGAGGGCTCATGCACCTACGATGAGCATGGAAAGTCCCCCAAAGCATGCAGTGGGCATAAAAATGGGTTTGCATCCACCCCCCACAGAGTTGCCCCCCAAATACATCCCACGCGTTGTGGGCGCGCCATGTGCCCGTCCACACGCAGACTAAAGAAACTCGTGCAGAGCTAATGGGACAGCTGTTAGCTTCGCCCCGTTAGCTCCTTCTCGCCCCAAAAGACATCATCCCCTTATTCTAGGTTCAAAAACACCCTCTGGGACGGATGCGAACCCCATAACAACACCCTCTGGGACTTGTGATGTGCGAAAACAGAGCTTGTAATGAGTAATAAACGTCAACACAGAGCAGCGATGAATGCGAGTTGATGCCACTATCTTTAACAAATCCAAGCACGCAACTAAACCAAAACCTTGTCATTAACACGTGGCCGCAATAAAACCTCTAAGGGGATATAGGTAGCACGTGCCATGTGAGAATTCTAGAAAGAAAGGAAACTTTATTATAGAGAATCTCACTGAATACGTGGAAAAACCCCGTGGCATGGCAGTCCTATGGTACAAACGGAAATATCTATTTTATAGGAAATATCTATTTTATAGATCTATTTTATAGTAGGAAATATCTATTTTATAGATCCTTCCTTTAATAATAGCCTTGGGATCTTCCCTATAAAGGGAGGAGAGAGGTACAAACGGAAGAGACTTTCATTTTCTTTTGAGACCCCCATGACTCCCAAGCAACCAATAGCATACTTTCATTTCAAACTTTAAAATAATTAATATTTGAACTTTAAATTTACATTGAATTATAATTATAGCCCATATAAATTTCATTTCAAACTTTAAAATATAATTTAAAATCCACTTAATATACTTCCATTTAATTATAATTATGAATAAAAATGTATAATTATTAGAAAATTTTTGAACGATGATATATTCATTAACATAGAAAAATAATTTAGCGAATTACTGAAATAAAAGAAAATAATTATTTGTTGTTATTATAGATAAAGTTAAATGTTTTATTTATAGAATAAGAATAAACGAGTTAACAAAAAGTAGTAAGATCAATAAATTAATAAAATATATTTTTTACTAATATAATTTATTAAAAGCTACATCTTGTATTAGTAAAATTTGTTTATCTTAATAAATTATTAAAAACTAATATCCATTAAAAAATTATTTAAAGTTAATAAAATAATACAAATTTATTAGTTTTAAAATTTGTTTTATTTAAATTAAATTCCATAGATGTTGGTAAATCTAAACATTAATAAAATTATTATTGGGTTGGGTTTGGATTGACTCGGCCTACTAGTATTCTTAGAATGGATATATGACTCGAATTTAAGTGATAAATTAACAAAATTGGAGGAGAACTAAAGGACAAAGGAGTTTGTGGACGGTTGGGGAGAGATAGGGGTGCAATTTGGGAGGGCTTAACCCGAGCCTAAATCGACCCAACTTGTGATTTTACATAGGTTGGGCTTAGATTTTATGTCCTCAAATTGGGATTGGGCCAAAAGTTTGGGCTTTCTTAAAATTTTAGCCTTGCTTGAGCCTAGCCCTTGGACATCCTGAGCCTGGCCCATTTTATCCCAACCCAAGCTCAGCTCAACTATATACATTCCAATCCCAATCCATCGGTTTAACGTTTTTCGTCTGATTCATTAACGGAAGGGAGGTTTTTATCGATTTATTTGAAAATAGAAGGGAGGATTTTGCTAAAGTTAAACTAGAGGGGAGGTTTTTATTATTGTCAGAAACTTCAGGGGAGGTTTTTGTATTTTACCCTTAATAAATATATGTGCACATATTTGCATAAATACATATATATGTGCAAGTTGTGCGGTTTGGACCGGGTTTATGATCAACCCGAGCCCAGACCGTTCTCGAAGTCAAGCTCGATCTTTCCAATTCGAGTCTAGCCTGCACTGTAATTTGATGCATTGGGGTTGGGCTCTGGCCTGGGCCCAGGCCGGATTGGACAATGGCCCAGGCCAGAGCCCAACCTCAATGCATCAAATTATAGTGCAGGCTGGACTCAAATTGAAAAGATCAAGCTTGACCTCGAGAACGGTCTGAGCTCGGGTTGACCATAAACCCGGCCCAAACCGCATGACTTGCACCCATAAAGTAGTCGTAATTTTGGGTTCATTATATCATAGCTTTTCCATGGAACATCCATTGAAAACCTAGATCCTTGTTTTTGCTGAGATAGGTTTGTGCCATGCTGCGGTTATCCATTGCTATCAAGAAAGGTCCGAAAGAGAGAGTAGTTCAGTACTTCAGTTTGTCTTAGCCTCGTCCTAACGTTGGCAATTTGATTCACTTCTTTCAGGAATCCAATCTGACAAGAGTTCTAATCCCGGTGAAGAACCACGGACTAGTAGAGCTGTTTCTTACCAAACACGTATCTGGATTCTCCTTCTTTACCTTGCAAAATGTCGATCCAACCCATAAATTCAATTACAAAAAGCGGGTTTGGGTCCCTATCCAGTGACTCGGAGCAGAAGATGACCAGACCTGACCCTGAGTGACGGATCATCACTGGATCATCTATTTTTAAACCAACTTTTTCGAATTGGTGTTCATCAAAATAGAGGTGTAATTTGGGGCGTACTTTGCGCGGGTTTGGGTCGGAGGGACTGTAGGTCGTGCTGTGGGTTTGGGCCATGCCAGTTTGGGCCATAGGCCGGGTTTTGGGCATGGGCCGAATTTGGCCATATTGTTTTTTTTTTGTTTTTGTTTTGTTTTTGTTTTTTTTTTTTATATCTTTACTAAGTAAAACTAAAATATTTAATTTTTATTTGGGAATTATTTGAAAAAAAATAAAAAAATCTAACAAAGAAATGAAAAAAAATATTTAACCAAAAAAGAAGTCAAAGAGACAAATACTCAAAGTGAATAAAAAATTGGAAGAAAAATAGGAATTTTATTTCATTTAAATTTGAATGATACAAAGCATACAATGGTTGGATGAATGAAATATGAAAATTGGAATAAATTAATAAAATATAAAAATACAATATAGTTACAAATTTAAAATAAAAAATTATATTATTAAAAATATCAAATAAATTAAATAAAATTAAAACAAAATTTACAATAATTTGAAAAAAATACTATACAACTATTGAGTATACAAAAAATATTGACTTCATCATTTTCTCCTATTGTTCTTGACTTTGATCATTATAGGAATTGAAAATGGTGGAGGATAGGGCTATTTATAGGAATTGTTGAATTGGTGTGATGAGAATGGTGGAGGATAGGACTATTTATAGGAATTGAAAATAATTCAATTGCCCAAAATACCCTAAAAATTAGCCATTTTTTAGTTGTTGGGAGGGGTATTTTGGTCATTGTAAAGTTATTTATCACTTTATCCAAAATACCCCTCAAATTAGCTGTTGGGGGGCATTTGTGTCTTTCTTTCTCCCTCAAAACCAAAATACATAAATACCCCTATATAGCTATTGGGGGGTATTTATGTAAAAAAGCCCCTCTATATAACTACGGGCCATGTTGTGCCAACCTATGGACTGGAACCCCAATCCCAACACGGCTCAGACCATCGTGCCAGGCTAGGCACGACCCACGTGCTGTGTCACGCCGGGTTGATCCAAATTTGAGCCACAGACGACACGGCCCAATTTACACCTATAATCAAAATAGTTGAACCATTCAAATCATTTGAACCAAAGAATTAATCTTGTATTGTTTGATTAAAAATCATTGACTTGGTTAAAAAGCAACTGTCTTAGGAGTTAAACCATTGACCCATCTAACCCGTGGGTCAATCCTAAGTCTTAACCTGAGTAGCTTTTGCTTGGATCAACCTAAAAGGTGACTCGACTCGAAAAAAGTTTGACCCAAATCGGAAAAGGCTGACCCACTTTGTGTGAAGCGTGCAAAAAAGTCGACCCAACCCGAAAAAAGCTGGTTAGGGACCCTATCTAGTGACCTGATACTGAAGGTGGTCTGATCCGACCCGACCTGATTCAGGTTGGGTCGAGTCACAGGTCACCACTGGATCACCTGTTTCCAGACCAACGCTTCCGAATTGGTGTTGATCAAAGCAGTTGAACCATTCAAATCATTTGAACCAGAGAACTAAAACTTGTATTTTTAGTAAAAAATCGTTAACTTCATAAAAAACCAGCTGACTCCGGCAGTTGAACCATTGACCCACCTGTCCCGTGGGCCAACTTTACCTGAGCCTACCCTTTGTCGGGTCAAAGGCAAATCGACCCGACCAGATTGCCAGGTCTAAATATTCCTTTAAAAAAACATAAAAGAACCGAGAAAATGTCGATCGATTCAGTACTTGAGCACACAATATGAATGAGTCCAATGAGTTAGTTCAGTACTTTTATTTTTGTGGGTAGGTGACGCATGCATTTCGTGTTCGTCCCTAATTGGCCAGAAAAACTTGAAGAAACTTTGGTTAATGGCTGACGAATACAATAGGCCTCACTGCTCTCGCATGATCATTTCCCCAAGTGTTTTAAATTTCGTCTGTCATCCACTGGAAATGATCTTTTCCTTCCCCACACTGGACTAAGCTTTATAAGATTATTCAAAATACTTGATAATTTGGTTGCAGATCAACTTAGTGACAGAGTTTGTTATGGCCCAGTACCGTAATGCCTCAATGGAGCAGCAGGAAGCCGTAGTTGTCAGTCATGAGGACACAGGCCTCCATCAGCAGCCTCCAATGCTTGGCCAAGAGCTCCACGGTTTGGTGATGGCCGACGGCTTCACGGCCGATGACAATACAGATACAGTCGTGGATCAACAAGTGAAGTCATTCTCGACCAATGGGTTTTCTCCCAAGGACTCGAATTATCACTACCAGCAACCATGGCTGCTGCCTCCGACGGCCGTGGGAGATAATTTGAACTTGCCGTGGGATCTGAGCGCCGAACAGGTTAGCCTCTGCAGCTCTGCCAAGAACTTGTTTGGTGGGTCGGCGCGTCAACTTGCTTTGTCGTCGGAGAACAGACCCAGGAGCGATATCTTCTTCGAAGGTCCGACACCGGCCCACCCAGTTGTGTCAGATAAACATGAAGCAGTTGAACATGGGTTCCAAGAGATGGTTGCACTCCAGCAGTGTTTACTGGCTAATGGGGATAGCTTATTACATCCGTCAATGTTGCCGGAGTCTACCCCAAATAAGGAGGAGCTCGGGCATGACAGAGATTCCGTCAAACTGGAGTCAGGTAAAGCAGATACTGTCTCAGATTGCAGTGATCAGATTGAAGATGAAGATGATCAGAAGGTCGTCGGAAGAACATCTGGGAGGAAGCACCAATCAAAGAATCTGGTCGCTGAGAGGAAGAGAAGGAAGAAGCTGAATGAAAGGCTCTATTCCCTAAGATCCCTGGTTCCCAAGATTAGTAAGGTAAATCCATTATCATAGTTAGTGTTAGAGAATAAAAAAACCATTAAATAGTTAGCCAACAATTTAATTTCTTTGTATATCGATTTTGCATTGATTTCTAATAACCCCTCTCTCTTGATGATCCTAATTAACAATTAAGATGGATAGAGCTTCGATTCTGGGAGACGCAATTGAATTTGTAAAGGAGTTGCAGAAGAAAGTGAAGGATCTCCAGGACGAGCTTGAGGAGCCATCAGATGATGAAAGAGCCAAGGGAGCTACTGGAATTGGATATCATGGTAACGACAACAGAAATAACAGCTCGAACACCGCAGCAACTGATCAAAATGGATCAGTTTACAACAACCTGACTAACCCAGAGAACGACAAATTAGTAATGGGAATGTCGACGTTGGGAATGATCGATCATGGAACAGGCCGCTCATCATCAGTTAGCAAGACAACTGAAGCCTCCACACAGAATCCTGATTCAGTTATCACAGATGATAAGACGACCCAGCAAATGGAGGTAGTGAAAATGGTATATATGTATTCTGCTCAAACTTTGTTTTCTGTTGTTGTTATGAGATGACTGACACGCCCGTACGTAGGTTCAAGTGGAAGTGACCCAAGTAGATGGAAACGAGTTCTTCCTCAAAGTGTTCTGCGAGCACAGGACTGGTGGGTTTGCGAGGTTGATGGAGGCCATGAATTCTCTAGGACTTGAAGTAACAAACGCCAATGTAACCACTTTCAGAGGCCTGGTTTTAAATGTTTTCAAGGTTGAGGTGAGCTTATATATACTTCTCCTCAATCACCATAAATAAGACCAGAGAGAGAGAGAGAGAGAACTAATACATGGTCTGTGCGTTTGTGTAGCAGAAGAGGGACAATGAAGTGGTTCAAGCAGACCATGTGAAAGAGTCGTTGCTCGAGCTAACACGCAATTCAGAACCGGTTGCATCATCGGAAAATGGGCTAATGGCGGATTATCACCACCACCACCACCGCCGCCATCTCCACTTCCATCATCTACAAAATCAGGCATAACAGCTCTAAAGTTCAAGTAGACCGTTTCCTATTGAAATCTATGAGTCGATCGATCTTTTATATCTTCACAAAACTAGGCTTATCTCTGGCATCAAAGCCATTTTAGCTACCTACCAGTAAACTTTTATTTGTTGAATTTATAATTAATAATTCCATCTTTCTCGTTTTGTGCATGTATTAACACTTTTGGCCTAAAGCCTCAATAGAATTGCTCCTTTCCTGAAGACATCTTAAGCAAATTTCTGAAAAACAGGGGAAACTTCAAATCATTCTACAAAGTATAGGGAAGATTAAGGTCAAGTTTGGGAGTGATTACAAAATAAGTTCTTATTTGAATTTGGGCTGCGACCACGGACCACACTAATAAATAGCACTTATTTGTGTTTGGGAAATAAGAATAAACACTTATTTGAGTGCTTATTAAATTAGCACTTTCAAACTTATCCCAAGTAATTTTTCCTAAAATTATTTACTGTTTTATTTGTAAGTGTCAAGCTAACTAGATGTTTAAAGGAGAAGCTCTCTTGCTTGAGTTGAAGATTAAGAATTAACAAAATATAAATGCCTTGGATCTGCCACAAATCTTGTGATTGTTATTTATTTTCAGCCACTTTAGTGTTATTAGATGGCCCCTAAGCCTTCTAGCAACTATATGGGATCTACATAAATCCTGTTTTGTTTAATACTTTTAAGTAAATTATGAATACTTAAATTATTATTATTATTATTATTATCAACTTGTAATCTTCAGATAGATATATAATGTTGTATTTGAAATTATAAGAATAAGGCATCCTACAAACCATTTGGACTGTTGGTTTTCAATTCTAGTAGAGGGAAATTTTTGGTCAAGGTTGTCCGATCCAGCTCATGACTGAATTAGTCATCCAAAATGGGTAAAAGCCGATCAACTGGTCATCTATCTATTCCTCTATTGGATATATTTGGGTTTTGGTATCATATATATAGTTAATACTTAATTGCATTCTATAAAGTATAAACGAAGGAGAAATGGACATTAGACATAAACGAAGCTCTTTATTGGCCTGATAGAGTCCTAGAAATTAAGACAATGAGAAATAGGCAAATTTATCTTGTAGAAATTCTAGATCAACAAGGATTATCTTGAGAGGTTCTATCTCGTGTAAATCTAGACTCTTCAAGAGCCATGCTTGAGCAGTGTGAGTCTGTCTGACTTAGAGTGATTTATCATATAACTTATGACACCCCCTCAAACATAATGTGCATGGACCTGCATTAAGTTGTCTACGAAGCTGAGCAAGTGGACTGATGGATAGACATCCCTTGGTAAATATATCCACCAGCTGGTCATTAGTATGAGCATTAAGGACAGGATTCGCAGCAAGGTATGTAGCTCTCAGATTATCGCACCATAATGTTGGTGGTGGTAAGGATTGTAGCCGCACTACGGCCCTGTTCGGTGTCTCTTGATTTCCTAACGCTGACGTGATTTACCACTTTCAGTGATATTGTACTAAAGAGGCGTTCCGTGCCTTGTAACTCTAAAGACCCATGATGTGTAAAATATAAGGTAGGGCTGTCAATGGTATTCGAAAATTTAATTTTGAATTCGATATCGACATTTGATATAATTGAATTAAATTTGGATAATTTGAATATCTAATCATTCGAATTTAGATATCCTATTCATACTGAATAGTTAATTGGATTCAAATTCAAATATGACCTGATTCAATTCGATAAATATTTGAATTCAACCGATTATTTAATTCTTATATATAATATATAAAGTATTTTATATAATTTATATATAATAATTAAATTATATAAATATAAGGAGTGCACCGCCATTCTGCCGTTGTGCGTCATGAGGAAGAAGATGAACAGTGTTTGAGCAGATTATGGAGTTGTTGAGATAAGGTTATTTTAGTAAAAACAGATGCACATTAATTCATAAAAGGGTAAAATGGGTATTTTGAAAAAAATTGATCATTTCTTCAACATTTTCCGTCTTGGTCATTGACAGGAAGGAGACATTTGTTGAATTTTTCAAATATATATAGAGGGGAGGTTTTTGCTAAAATAAAACTGTAGGAGAGGTTTTTATGATTATCAGTAACTTCAGGAAAAGTTTTTGTATTTTACTCTCTTATTGAGAAGACAAAAAATATAATTAAAATAATACTATTAAGTACATTCAATTTGATTTTAATAATATATAATTATTTTATATATTATTTATTAAATTTACTTTTTTAGGTATAAAATATAATAAAAATTACATAATAAAGAAATTTTGGTGGGGCCATGGCACTAGATCCAAGGGCATGATTTTCTGTTTTAGCGATGCGCTTAGTAGCAAAAGTGAACTCAGAAGTTTAAACTTGTTTTGCATTATTGGCTCAACATAGATAACACAGCTTTTTATGTTTTGATAATTAAAAACTCTTGTTTAAACTTTTCGATCCTCAGTAGTTTTAATCAATTACATTAGTGGCAACCAATTACGTTGGTCATATTTAATTTTTCTTTTCTGGTATTTGATTTGAGTATTCCTACGACAGCATATCTTTTACCCATGCAACGGTGCATTTGCAGCCAAGCCAACCCGTCCACAGCCCAACTTGTGCCCACGGCCAAATAATTTAGCCTGCCCTCTCCTACCATGCTTGCGCCCCTACTCCCTAGCCGTCGGTCCCTATCGTGGCCCCGTCTACACTTCGACCTACAATTTAGCCCTTCTACGGATCCCCAGCCCGTGCTCACAACCTAACCCACATTGGCCAGCTTAATCCTTCTATGGCTGCAGCCGAGGCTGCCCTACCAAGCCTATCATAAACACACACATACAACTGATCCTACCCTGACCATGCTCGAGGTCACCTAAGACCGTGCCGACCCATAGTACCTTAGCTCACCACGATTGCTCTCCATCCTTGTTTGTTCGTAGCAATGTCGTCTAGCTTAGTCCATGGCCTAATCCTAGCCCCGACCACACTCCATTTTAGCCTGTTTGTGGCACTACTGCCCAAGGTTCAAAATATTGATATGTCCAATATGTTGGTAGAGGCGTATCGGGCGAATCAATACCTTTTTTTTTATTTTTTTTGAAACTGGTTCAGGGGGCCGGTTTAGGACTCTTCCACCCCCTGAACCAGTCAGACCCCCGATACACCCATTATAGAGATGTATCGGAGGGGGCCTGGAACGATATGTATTGACCGATATGGGTTGAAATGTGTTGATACTTGGAACCTTGCTACCACCTAGCCCTACCCACAACCTAGCCCTAGCCTCGGCCACACTCCATCCTAACTTGCTTGCAGAACTACTGCCCAGCCCAGCCCAGCTTGTGGCATAGTCCATGCCTTGACCATGCCTTAGCCTATTCCACCCATGGAAATGTTGATCAGATTGTGCCCATGGCTAAAACCACTTCCCAACACCCTTAGCCCAAGACTATGCCCTGCCCTCAACCAATACTCAATCAACTTGTCCCAGTCAGCTAGCCTGCAGCTTTGTCCGTCCACAGCAGCCCATGCCTACCTGTGTTTATAGGTGTCAATGGACCAGATTTGGGTTGAGACCAATCTAAATCAAAACAAATTTGAACAAATTGAGTGGTCTAGACATTGAATTGGACCGATCCAAAATGGTCCAAAACATTCATTAGATTGGACTGAACCTGATCCATTTATAATGGATTCATATTGGACTGAATTGGAATGGACCAAATCCAGTCCAATTGACACCCCTACGCTTTGCTAACAATCCTTCATCATGCTCCCTACTTTGTCATGTCCAAAACCTTTATCCACAGCCTAAACCACACTCCACACCTAGTCCCACCTTAGCATGTCCTCGCTTCTACTAAGCCCCGACCTAGCCTTGGCCCTAGATCATCCTGTCCTGAGACCAACCCGACCTTGACCAGCTCAGCTCAACCCATGGCCTAAACCAGCCTTGGTCTCAGCCAGCCCAACTCAGTGCATGATCGCCTACGCTCTACTCAAACTGAGGCTTTTTCTCTTGTATAAACCTATAACTTTACAAGGAACTCCATACCCACCTTAGGGGTCAACCACATTGGAACAAGTCATGATTTGTGAAGTGAAATGTTATAGTTAAAGTAACAATGTACAACGAAAAAACAAATTTTAAATGTACGTCGCTTTTTTCTTTTAAATGTAGTTTCTCATTTTATACAGATCGAGTAGATGCCTCGTAATGTGTAATAGTTTTTTTTTACAAAATTTAATTAAGAATCTTCCTTTGTTGTTTTGTGGTATTTCATTTGCTTGTCTTGAATTTCGTTACCATCTCACTCTTCTTCAAAGCATATAACTTTAGGTTGTGTTGGGTATCATTATCATTTCTACTTGCAACATTTTGTATAATTCAATATTGGATTAGATATTGGCATTTATAGTAGAAACGTCAAATTTGATGTTTTCAAGAAATAATAATGGTATCCAATGTTGTATTAATAAGTCAAAGCATTTGTCGTAGAAAAAAATATATTTTTATAAAATTTGTATTAATCAATCTAAAATATTGCAAGTAAAAGTGACAATAGTATCAAAAACAACCTTAATCGATTGCATAAAGTATCAGTTAATTCTAACAATGCAATACATCTCTTTCAAACAAATTTTCTCCAAGCATACAATTTCATCTCATTGCACCATTCCAACATTATCTCTATAACTTGTTGATGAATCAATTTTTGGTGAAGTACCGATTTTTTGTGCTAAGTACCTCGTCATTTGGTCTGCTTCCAAGTGGCCGATGACTCAGCCGAAGTGCCGAGCTGACCAGAGTGTCGAGCTGCATATTAGGTGCCGAGCTGATTGGTGGCGAGTTGGATTGATTGTTGAGCTTCGTAGTTCTTTAGAGACCTACAAGGAATCAATGTCAGAGGACCCGGGGTGGCTAACCCGACGAGGTCGCTCCAATGCTTAAGTCAGTACTCTCATAGTAGACTGCGAGCTAAAGATCATAAAGTATGAGAACTAGAACATGCTTACTTGCCCCCCCCCCCATGTCATTGGGGTTGGTGCCTTTATATAAGCATTGTTTGGCGTGGGCTTCACGCACCGCATCCGAGATTTCCGAGAGATCGCCTAAGTGGTCCGAGATTCCCGGAGGCAACCTCCATGCACGTTGACCACCCTCCGGAACGTTTGGTACGTGGGTCAACTTCCAAGGATCGTGGGAGTGTTGGGATAGGCATGTTGAATTTGTCGGCGAGCACGTCTCGCAGGTCGCCATCTAGACCTCAATCTAGCCAGCACACCCTCGAGGGAGGTCGCTCCTTGCGTCGAGGTCACTTCGACTAGTGATGAGGTGTTGTAGGTCGGCCCTGGACGAGGTGCTTCTTGCTAACCTGAATTGTGGTCGAGGTCGCCAGTTCGGTGCCTGTGCCAGGTTGCCAGTTCGGCGCCTGTGCCAAGTCGCCAGTTCGGCGCCTGTGCCAGGCCACCAGTTTGGTGCCAATGCCAGGTCGCCAGCTCGACGCCTGTGCCAGGTCGCCAGGTCGCCGCCTGTGCCAGGTTGCCATCATCTTGGCTAAGGCAAGTTGTTGCTTAAGTGGTTCCGGGTGTCTCCTAGTTGTTTCGAGATGCCATGTGTCACAATGTCATTGGTGGGCCAAATTTGCCCTCATCATTTGCCCCTCCACTCCCGAGTTGAAAGTAACTTGGCGAAGGGAGTAGATTGCTCCTTTTGGCCTGGAATGACAAATTCGATGAGCTCGTAAGCGTCGATCCAATTTCTTCTCAGGTCGGAAGAGTCCAAGTGTTTGCAGCCTTGTTTAAGACCTCGCCATCTTTATTTTCGGGGCCCGAGAGCGAATTCATATGCTCGAGGAGAGGTGGAGCAGGTACCCCGAGGACATCTACCTTATTAGGGATGTGACCATCAAGAGGTTCAACGATCCGACTAAGTACCTCAAGAGTGAAGCTCATCATGCCGTCCTTAAGAGGGGGTTCTGTGTGACTGCTTTATCAGGTCGCTCCACCTAGGTAGACTTCGACGCAACGTTCTTCGAGCTGGCCCTAGCTAGTGAGTTTGATGCGGAGCCTACTACCGATGTGGAGGTCATCTATGAAGAAATCAAGTTTGCATCCATCATGGTGCTGAGAGCGAACTAGTCTTTCTTTTATTTTCTCGTGCTGAATACGAACTGCTTTAGCCTTTAGGCTCTGGGAGCGACTTGCAATCCACTCTCCTTACCCTTGGTTTTGCCCATGCCGAAGAGGCGACTGGGTCTTATGTGGTGCCGAAGTCTTTTATCAGTTCGGCACTTTAGCCCTTAGGCTCTGGGAGCGACTCGTAGTCCACTCTCCTTGATTTTGCCCATGCCAAATAGGCGACAGGGTCTTATGTGGTGCCGAGGTCTTTTATCAATTCGACACTTTTAGAGCTACGGCTGCACTGTATTAGCCTTGTTAGTGACGCCGATCACTCACTCCTACAAGAAGTTACTGGGAGCTCGACCTAAGGGGGCAGCACTACTGACTTTAGGTCACCAGCTCGCACGGGAGACTTGGAAGGCTCAACCGGCAAGGGGCGTCCGTGCAGTCCGTTGGCCGCCAACTCCCACGGAAGCCACGAAGAGCTCATCTTATAGAGGGTACCTCACGAAGAGGACTGATGAGGCTTTATCCAAGTTGAAATAAAGTTGGCAGAGCTGCTTAGTCTGTTGTCAACTTCCTGCATAGTCTTTGAATTCATAAAAAATGGAAACTAGAAAGTAAGAGCTTTAGTTTCTAAAAGGTGAGAACTTAGCTTTCTGGAAGAAGAGGACTTCATCATTTAGAAGATGATAACTTAGCTTTTTGTAGCATTTCCCACAGACGACGCCAATTGATGAATCAATTTTTGGTGAAGTACCAATTTTTTGTGCTAAGTACCTTGTCATTCGGTCTGCTTCCAATTGCCCGATGACTCAGCCGAAGTAGAGAATTTTGCTAGGTGAGGACTTGGAGGCCGAGCTGACCAGAGGGCCGAGTTGCCTATTAAGTGTTGAGCTTACCAGAGGGCCGAGCTGCATATTAGGTGACAAGTTGACCAGAGGGCCAAGCTGCCTATTAGGTGCCAAGCTGACCAGAGTGCCGAGTTGACCAGAGGGCCGAGCTGACTAGAGGGTCGAGCTGCATATTAGGTGACGAGCTGACTAGAGGGCCGAGCTGCCTATTAGGTGTCGAGCTGACCAGAGTGTCGAGCTGACTGGTGGCGAGTTGGATTGATTGTTGAACTTCGTAGTTCTTTAAAAACCTGCAAGGAATCAATGTCAGAGGACCCGGGGTGGCTAACCCGGCTAGGTCGCTCCGATGCTTAAGTCAGTACTCTCATAGTAGACTGCGAGCTAAAGATCATAAAGTATGAGAGCTAAAATATGCTTATTTGCCCCCCTATGTCATTGGGGTTAGTGCCTTTATATAGGCATTGTTTGACGTGGGCTTCACGCACTGCATCCAAGATTTCCGAGAGGTCGCCTAAGTGGTTCAAGATTCCCGGAGGCAACCGCCATGCACGTTGACCACCCTCCAGAACGTTTGGTATGTGGGCCAACTTCCAAGGATCGTGGGAGTGTTGGGATAGGCATGCCAAATTTGTCGGTGAGCACGTCTCGCCGGTCGCCACCAAGACCTCAATCAGGCCGACACGCCCTCAAGGGAGGTCGCTCCTTGTGTCGAGGTCACTTCGGCTAGTGATGGGGTGCTGTAGGTCGGCTCTGGACAAGGTGCTTCTTGCCGACCCGAATTATGGTCGAGGTTGCCAGGTCGGCGCCTGTGCCAGGTCGCCTGCTTGGCGCTTGTGCCAGGTCGCGCCTGTGCCAGGCCGCCAGGTCGGCGCCTGTGCTAGGCCGCCAGGTCGGCGCCTATGCCAAGTCGCCATCATCTTGGCTAAGGCAAGTTGTTGCCTAAGTGTTTCCGGGTGTCACCCAGTTATTCCGAGATGCCATGTGTCACATTGGAGGGCCAAATCCGCCCTCATCACTCGTCTTTAATTTTTAACATTAAAAAAAAGAGAAAGTATGCAATTTGAGTTCAGATCTTACTGAAACACAATCTTCTTTTCTAATTAGGATTTCAATATTCCATTAAATACGTATTTCAACATATCCCAATTCCAAACACCGTGTATTTCACTAAACAGCGCCACTCTACAGCATAACCTACAAAGACATCTTTTCAAGTATAAACATTCTTTTATGAAAATATATATCTCTCTCTCTCTCTATATATATGATCCAGAACATATAATAATTCTTGCATACTTGTGATTTAAAAAGTGATTTCTGTATTATTTCCAAACACTTTCATTTTCATATTCACCGCAATTTGCAAATAAATACATCATATACTTTTGAAAAATGTGATTCCCTTCTCATGAAATTCATAAGGCTCAGTTTGAAGGAGTACAAATACAAATGCATACAAAACAATACAAATTAGAAGATTTTGCACTCTACATATTTGTATTTATATTCATTCCAAATTGAGCCTAAACATCACTACAATTTTTAGAGATTTCCAACAACTAAATGACTCTCTTGCACAACTTCATTTGCAAAAATATTGTATATGTTTGGTATTGATGCTGCAGTTGCAGAACGGTGCCTTTATTTTTGTTTGGAATTATTGCTGCCAAATAGGACGTTTCTTGGAGCAAATTTTTCTGTTTGGTACCATTGCTCTAGGAAACATTTTCAACACTGGTACCCATTATCTGGTGCCACATCAGTGCCACATCACTGCTCTGTTGACAGCAACGAGCTGCAGTTCTAGGCCAAATTTAGTGTTGCTCCAAGCCATGATTTCCTGATTTCTGAGGCATGGCCTGGAGCACCGTTTTTTATAGAAAAATGATTTCAAACAAATATCCGTTTCCTGGAGCACCGTTTTTCTGCTGTGGTGCCGTTGCTCCCGGAAACGGCAATAGTGCCAAACAGCCCCATCATTTCTGAAATTTTACATACACGTGCTACTAATATTGCAACTTATCATGTTAGGCTTTTCAACATCCTGTATGAGGGCATCACCCCTCAGCGGCATTCATTCGTAAGGCCTCAATGGTTCCGGCCTCTTACGACCTAAATCTTAGTAACTCTAGGGGTTTCAGCTCAACGGTAATCCCTTAAGCACTCATATCGTAGGGCCTTGACGATTCAGATTTGAATCCGATTAGAAAATCCAATATCCAAATCGAATCACTCAATCCTATCACTCAGTTAGCATTGGGGTTGATTTGCTTAAAATATTCAAAAAAAAATTGGGAGTGGATTTACTTAAAATTTTCAAAAAATTTGATGACCGATTTGCTCAAATTTTCAGAAAAGGCTGATTTCAATTTCCCTTAAATTCAGACACTAATCACTTGTAAGATTCCTTATATTTTTGGGGTTTAATAATTACCAAAGTAGTGAAAATGTCAGGCGCAAAGTAAACAAGTAATCTGTGAACATCGTTCTACCAAAGTAGTAAAAATGTCAGACCCAAAGTAAACAACATGCAATCTGTAAATACCGTTACAAGGGTAATATGAATCCGTATTAGGCCTGAAAATGCGAGACTATATCTGATATCCGATCTGATTATCTCGGATTCACATGATATATTTACGTAATTGGATTGGATTTAGATGTTACAATCTATGTTCGATTAATAATTGGATCGGATTTAGATTTGTTCTCATCCGATTTGATTAAAATCTGAATCCGATTATATTATAATATTTATTAATTTTAATATAATTATATTTAAAATTATAAAAATATATTTATATATTATATTATATATAAATATATATAATAAATTTAATATGTTATATTTATATTAATTTATTATATATAAAAGTTAAAAAATAAGTAAGTTTTTAATTTTTCTAATATTTCAGAAAATTTAAAATAGAATTAAATTAAATCTAAATCTAAATCTAATCCGAGTCTGTTAAGATTCAAATTCAAATCTGAATCTTGAAATCCGATCAAATTTCAGATTGAATTCGGATGTAAGTTCTTAGTAATCGGATCGAATGAGGATTTTGCTATATCCGATCTGAATCCGATCCATTATAACCCTATCCATAATTCACAAATTCGTTTTATTGCACGCAATTCATAAGCCCATAAAAAACAAACTCGTGGCATTCTCATATAAAAAATGTAAACTGTGGATAGCAAAGTTATGCTCAACTTCGCTTACAAGCAACTAAAGTTAAGCGGGAGACTAATGTAAGAGGATGACATTGCATAAATACGTATACCCGACTGACATGGGTTGAACTCAAGTCAAATCAGGCTACTTTTTAGACCAATTAAAGTGTTATATGTTCTAGAATATTAATTAATAAACATATTTTAATTAAATGCCAAAATATTGTAGAATTTGAGTATTCTAGAATGTTTGTTGATTAAACATGTGCAGTGAATATGGGTAAGACTGAACAGGAAAAGTGAATTATAGTCCAATAAATTTCTGGAATGCAATTCACCCAAACCCTATAAGTAGGGATTTCATACCCATTTCAAGAACTTTCACCTATTACTCACATTGAGACCCACTTTCCTTTCTTCCATCCTCCATTTTTCTCTCTCCTTATTTTTTGTGCTAGTTCAATTGAATAACTCCCAAGGTTCAAAGTATTAACACTAGGACCCATCTGATACGCCCCTATAATGGGTGTATCGGGGGTCTGACCGGTTTAAGGGGTGGAGGAGCCCTAAACCAGTTTTCTAAATTGATTACAAAAAAAATAAAAAATAAAAAATAAAAACAAGTATCAATTCACTTGATACACCCCTACTGATATATCGGGTATATCGATATTTTGAACCTTGCTAATTCCTCAAATCTTAGGGGCATAAACCATTATCTCCATAGCCTTATATAAATGCTATCATTGAGTATTTTTTTTTCAAGACAATTTTCATACTTGACTTGGCTTAAGTATTAATATATGTTAATATTTATTTATATATTAAAACTTAAAACTTTTATATTTTATATTATATAACGGACTTGACTATAATGGTAGAAATATATGATACTGAAAAAACATACAACCGATCAACCAACATCATAAGACTAACCAATCAAACTAGTTTTCATCAAAATTTACGAAGGGTTGTGGTTGGTTAAAATCTTTCTTGTACCGTGGGCCAAAATAATCACCTATACACTAAGACAATTCCCATCCCTACCTTCTAGTGGGCTGGGCCGGGCCGGGTAAAGAATAATGATCACCCTTACGCTAAGGGCTAGGCAATTGCAATCCCTACCAGGCTACCACCATTGCTATTGGTATTTTGGTAATTGGCTGGTTTTAATGTGGGCGTACCGGCGCAGTGACAAAGTGACAATGAACGCATACTGACATGCCATGAACTGTCCAAATAAAAATATGACAACTCGGTTGACATTTGTTCACATGCCCACCGATTGATTCGAGTTCAAATCAGCCCCACCAGATTGCCCCCCACAACAAACCACAACACATCTTTGTCCTGTATTGTGAACATCTCTAATGATATCATCATATCTGATATTATTATCGGGAGATATTTTGAATACACCCGAAATGTGTTGTGAGACGTTGTAATGGGAGACTGATTTGCTCTCGATTGATATTTTTATCCGAATAAATAATACCTAATAAAATAAATTTTTCCTATTCTTCATATAAATTTAAAAATAAATGAGATTTTTTATTAAAAATCAAACTTCTATTAACTAATTTTTCCTTTTTCAAAATCTAAAAAAAGATTTCTCAGGATTTTGACCGAGAACCAAAAACCCTAAGATTTAAACCCTAAGATTTTTAGAGCTGGACTGAACAGTTAAAATCCCCCAAAAAAACGCCCCCAGATGTATGCTGCGATATCCCTGGCCCACTTACACGTCCATTTCGATAACCCAACCTACTGTCTGAATCTCCATTACTCCTTTTCGTCCTCCACCAGACCAGACCAGACTGACCCTGAAGCTAAACTACGCCGGCTGCTCAGGTGGGCTTGTCCTCCTTTTCGTGGGCCGGGCAGCTGGGCTGGCATCAAATGTCGTATGATGGGATGAAATGATTACCCTCTCATTTCCATTGCGGGTGGGGGTGACCCCGCCACCTGCGTACTCGCACTATGCATCCAATCTAACCATTAGATCAGCATCACACGACAATGCATTTCTAATGGGAAGCCTGCAGGGATAATTATGGTGTTTTAACTTTTCAGTCGTATCAAGCAAAAGTGATCGTCGTCAACCATCTAATCACAGCAGCCCTAACGGTTATAAAGCTGGATTTGATTTTACCACTATTATATTATAGTTATATACCCCTCACCAATCCCCACTCCATTTCAAAATCCAAGGGCTATGTGGGACTATGTTCATCATCACTTCTGTACAATTATCAACAGCTTAGCCAATTTCTCACGACAGTGATTCTCGAAATATTATTGGAAGCGGTCTTAAGCACCATGAAATGGGCCCCACTAAAGGCTGATATTTGAATCAGAACGGCAGTGGCTTACAACGGAGACGTGGTCTGCTGCCACGTAGGCCCAATGCATTTGTACCGCCCTGGTGGCGGGCTGCATGCAGGACGTGGTCGGCTACGCCTTCTCCCTTCTCCCTCTGCCACACTGCCGCCGCAGCATCACGTTTTCCGACACCAGTTCTCCCATCTCGGCATCTCCCTTAACGACCCCCAACCTTATCAATGCATCCCTCGATCGTAGTCGTTCATTTCATTGAAACATGCTCGATGTTTAAGCCAACCTGTTTCTCCTGTAATCCTGTTCTCTTCTGAACTGAATCATTAGCCCAGGTTCCAACAACAACCCAACTCCACTGTCGCTTCATGCGAAGTGCGAGAAAACTAACTACTCCCAAAAGACCAAAACGCCCTTTTCCCTTCAGAGACAAAAGGATGCTTGTTAGATAAGGGAATTACGCTTATATTGACGGATGTACCCCTGTTTACAAGGGTAAATTCCAATTTGTGCGAGGTTAAATTGGTCATTACATAGTACTAGAGAGAAGAATTTTCTGGCTGAGCGCTAATTGGCGAGCGAGTGAATGACGAGTGTACCTTCCAATTTAGGAAATCCAGCTGTCTAACCCCCATTTCGAGGAGATCAGCTTGTCCAAGAGGTGGGTCCCACTATTTGGGAAGGCTAAATCAACGGCTGAGATGGTAAAGGACTTTGATGGAGACCATTTTCGGTATTTCAGACAAAGAGAATTTCTGTTCGGTAGACGATTAATAAAAGAACAATCTGACGGGGAATGTACACTCATTAAAATTTTGACAGCGTCCAGTTCTTGGTCACCAAATGACACTATTACCCTCTATCTGAGTTGACCCGACAATGAAGCGAGAAGGCGTTTTTCGTCATTTAACAACGACAGTGGCAACCATGTAAATAACTCGAGAAGGATTGCAATTTTCAAAAAGCCTTACAATAATTCGTCGTCTCCTCGTCTCCTTCCATTCATGTCTTGATAGTTGTTTCATTTCTTTCTCTGGTTCGAAACCTTCGTAGGGTCATTTTTTCCATTTACGAAAAAGCTCCTTACTGCGTCTGTGTCTCCCATGGCTATTTCTTCTTCGTTGTTTTTTCGTTTTCCGGTCGTCTTTCTCGTCGTCTTCTCTCACGCTGTTGTATCTCAGCAAATTTTGACTCTAAGCTCCGACGAACAGGAATCGGTTTACCAGGTGCTCGAGGCGATTAACTCGGATATTCAGTGGCGCTATCTCTTCCCTGATGACCTCTGCAGCTCGGCTCCGCACGGCGTTGTCTGCGATTATTTCACGGATGAAAGCGGTAATGGAACTGTCCACATTACAGAGCTAAGCTTCGGCTACATCTCGGACTACTCTCCTAACCCTCCCTGTGATTCTAATTCCACCTTTAGCCCCCGCCTCACCTCCTTCGCTCACCTTCGTAAGATGTTCTTCTATAAATGCTTTAATGAAACAGAGGTTTTGCTTCCTGGGTTTCTCGCGAACTTGAGTTCTAGCTTGGAAGAACTCGTGTTCATTGAAAACCCATCTCTGGCCGGGACTCTCAACGGCAAACTCGGCAACTTCACCCGTCTAAAGAAGTTAGTTCTCACTGGAAGCAACGTTTCTGGGGAAATCCCAGATAGTATTGGTGATATGCTCGAGCTCGAACAGATTACGATCACGAGAAGCAATTTAAGTGGAGGAGTTCCGCTCGACATAGGGAAGCTGAAGAAACTGAAAATTCTCGACCTCAGCTACAATAGGTTTCAAGGACAACTCCCGGACTCAATCGGGAACTTGACAGAGCTTTTGAAGCTCGATTTGGGTTCTAATTACATCGACGGGCGAATCCCTGAAACTCTTCTTGGGTTGCAGAAACTGGAGTTTCTGGACTTGAGCTATAACCTTTTCGGTAACTTCGGGATTCCGCTATCTTTAGCGGAGATGCCCAGCTTGAGAGAGTTGTACTTGAGCGGTAACTCCCTGGGAGGACAAATTCCGGAAATCTGGGAGAAGCTCGGGGGCATTTTGCGACTAGGATTCTCTGGTCTGGGACTGGTCGGTAAAATTCCTGCGTCAATGGGGGTGTTCTTGACAAACATTTCTTACCTAGGGCTTGATAATAACAAGCTTGAAGGTACGGTGCCTATGGAGTTTGGATTGTTGGAGTCTGTGAACGAGATTAATTTGGAGAACAATCGGTTGAGTGGTAGACTTCCAATTTCTGCCAAGTTTTCCGCTCAACTTGAAGGAAAACTCAAATTGGGTGGGAACCCTAATTTCTGTGTTGATGCGAGCTTCAGTTCTGCTACGAGTAACAGTGGTTTGGAGCATTTGAAGTTATGCAGCAAAACCGCCATTTCCCATCATGTTCTCTTCTCAGGGTGCTCTTCACTTCGGTCATCTTATCTTCTTAGCTTCCTAGGGTACTGTTTTGTTTTTGTGTTTTGAAGGTGTGATACAGATTACAGAATACATGGAAACAAAGAAAGAGAGAAACAGAAAAAGAAGAAAAGGAAAAAATTTCAGAGCTTGAATTTCATACATCGAAGAAATTTCAAAACCAAACTTTCTTTTTTGGAGCCAAGTATATATAGTGCATATAAGAGAACGAATGTCTTGATTTCAGGTTTCAACTAAGCAAGGCTAACAGTTAAAATTGTTAGAACAAAAAGATTCAAGAAAACACGGGTGAAAAAAACAGGAATTTGCAGATGGAAAAATCTGAATGAGTCTTTCTTTCTTTCTTTCTTTACAAATTTTGAAGAAACCCCATCACGTCACGTCCTTTCGTCTTCATCTTCTTCATCTTCTCCATGTGGATTTGAAGCTGAGGTTGGATATGGGTCAGTGCTCTGCAATTCAGACCCAATCCCATCGCCATTTGCTGGAGCTTTTGATCTAGATGGTTTTATAGATGCGCCTCCGCCACCACCCTTGGACTTCTTACGATGAGCCTTCTTTGGGAGACCAGGCGGGTCCGACGCTGATGGATCCCCAATAGAGCCTGTCCTTTGGTGCCTCCTTGATTGTTTGGTCCCATCGGTTAAATCCGGGGCGGAGTCCATCGAGCCACCCATGGACGGACGACGCCTTGAACGCCGTGATCCCTCGCCACCCTGCTCCTGGCTGGAGGAATTGAATGAGGATATTCCGGTTGAGTTGTGGCGCCTCGATGGCTTTGGCAATTCCAGCGGCACGTCTTTGACCTTTGAATCTGTCAAGAAGCCCAAACACCGTATGCATAATTACAGTATGAGCCGATCATCACAGGCTTGAGAAATAATTCAGAAAGGGAATGGGAGTGCAAAGGACTGAATACAAAACCTTGAGAAGTTAATTTCGGTGCATTGGCCTTTGATTCTGTCAAACAAAATAAAACACCATATGCAGAATTACAGTATGAGCTGATCATCACAGGCTTGAGAAATAATACAGAAAGGGAATGGGAGTTAATGCAAACCTTGAGGAGTTAATTTTGCCGCATTGGTCTCCCTGTCTTCTCCGGCAATACTTGCAGGTGCCGAAGACTCCGGCGATTGCTTAAACTCGTTCATCTGTAGAATTTGGCATCACAAATTTTCACACTCAGGCACTAGTATGAAACCCAACGTCACCCAACTGTTTAAATTCAAGCCAAGAGTAGAGTCCCATTGAATCTTCAATTATCAATGGAGATCAGCTTACCCAGCTCGGAGAAGCTACGGATGGACCATCCCATCCTATGTGGGCGACATGCTTTACGTCCGTCGGATAGCCAATCTGCATTTCTGGCTCCTTATTATTTTCTGCATTAATGAATGCCTGAAACATTAGTTTTGTTCTAGTTTGACCCCATAATGGGAAATCAGCAATTCTGAAACTGAAAAACTCTTAACCAGAACAGCTTTAATACCAAAAATTTGTGAGAAGTATCTCAACCCTTTCATAAGGCCCTTCATCTTTGCTGTAATGCACGCCGGAGAAGATGACTCTGTGAACCGGAAAGCATCCAACGGAGTAGCCTTGTTGTCTGGACGGAGATTCTCAACTTCATATTCACAAAACAGAGCAGACAATAGGGAATTAGATAGAAAACTGCATTCCATATCAAAATCCTTAGTCTAAACTCTAAAATCACACCTTCTGAAGTATAATTGCTGCACCTACAACGCCACCAAATTCTCGAATGGAGCAACGCCGGATCTACGCTATATGTTCTGAGCGTCCACACATGGTTCGATTCAACAAACATAGTTTCATCTCTTACAGAGAAAGGAGTGAAGGAAGCATCAAGAATGGAGAAGTTTTGGAAAGAAAAGACCCAAAGAAAACCTAATTATTTCATGTATTCTATCAAAGAGAAGATGAAGAGAAAGAGGATGAAGGAAATTCATAGGTGAAGTTTAAAGCAGAAAGCTTTGGAGGGATGCTCCGATGGCAACGCATTGTTTGTTAGAATCGCCTGTGTTTGAAAACCAGTACCTGGCCGAATTCTCAGGTGAGGACCCAAATGGGGTGGACCGAATAAACCGGTCGTAGTTCGGAGTTTTCCAGCCAATGACTATTTTAGGAAGTTCCAATTTCTAACGGGTTTCGGGAAGACGCGGGAAGGTAAGCGGTTGGGGAATTCATAGGTGGATGGTCAGTTATCACCCTGTTATCTCGGGCTCGGGGCGCAGGAAGTGGGGTTAACTTTGGCTGTTGGGGTCGAACAGCATAGGCTGTAGAGACAGTTTCTGGCTGCGCACGTTCTGCGCAGTTCACCTATTCACGCCCCCAACGGCTAAAGTTTTTCCTAGGAGAGGAGTCTAGATCTGCTACCAACTTAGCCTCCTACAAGCTCTATAACCGCATATCCCTCCCATGATTGATTAGTAGTTGATTGCCATCTCAAAAGTGGGGTGTCAATGGGCCGGGTTTGGGTCGGACCCCATCGAATCAAAATCAATTTGAATGGTTTGGACGACCAATAAGACATATTGAATTCCCCGTCCACTTAATGGTCCAATATATTTATTAGATTGGATTGGTCCTGGTTCATAGATTGGACCACAAAAGAGTATGGGTGTCAATAGACCAAGTTTGGGAATCAATGTGAACAGATTGGATGGTCCAAATAATGAATTGGACCAGTCTAGAATAGTCCAAAGTATTCATAGGATTGGATTGGATCAGATCCATTTGTAATGGACTCATATTGGACTGAATTGGGTTGGGCTAATATCTGGTCCATTGACAGCCCTACTTAAAAATATGATCCAATCAATGAGTACGAAACATGTTTGAATCATGTTGGAAGTTGTTTTGGTATTTGGTAGGACTTGTTGGTAGCATATTTAGACTCGCCAGAAAATCAGGAATCACATGTCCCAGCTCCTGTGTCCACCAATAGCAGAGCTTGGATATGCTACTCACAAAAGTCAAAATGTTACCCACACCTCACCTACAAGACATTACAACCACACATTGGGAATATCTCTTATATGCTATCATTTATGGGGGGAGATTTACTGATGTGCATAGGGTGCGACTTGGGTGGACCTAATCCAAGCCCGAATGAACCCAGCCTAAGGAGTTATAATTTCATGCATATATGCGTATATGTTAATATGGCCAAATATTCATACCCAATCAGAGTTTGACATGTGGTAACCTCGGAGGGTAACATTATCATTTCATAGGCCTCGACGGGCGTTGTACCTCATTTAATGCACCCATAACACCTGGCTACGTGGTACTAGTCCTTAATGTGGCATGCACTCCGTGTCAGCCGATGTGAGGAATACATAGCGACGAGACCAGATCTGCTCCTCACACCTTACGCCTCACTGGCTCCTCACAGGCACATCCTACCATGCATTGGGAACATCTCCCATACTTATTAGTGAATATTCATGGGAGATGTTCCTAATGCACGGTGAATGTGCCTGTGAGGCGCCCATTTGTGAGGAGGAGATCTTGGCTCCATGTGACACCAGCGAGAATATTTGTTGTTGGATTATGATGGGTAGATGTCTCGTTTAGGTGAATTCAGATTTCTTACCCACAAGAATCCTACTCACATGGAGACCGGATCTGCTCCTCACATCTCATGCCTCACACGCACATCCGATCATGCAAAGGGAACATCTCCCGTATTTATTAATTATTATTCACGGGAGATGTTTCCAATGCACGGTGGATGTACCTGTGAGGCGCCCATTTGTAAGGAGCAGATCCCGTCACACTCACATGACATTATAGTTGTACATTGGTAACATTTTCTATGAATGATAACATATAAATAGGAAAGATGTTCTCAATATACGTAGTGAGGCGTGGATAGGTGTGGGCAGGAGATCCAGATTCGGCTTAGTGTTGTATTGATAGTCGTCTTTTAACAAAACCACGTAATTCTTCTCTCTCTCTCTCTCTGAATAATGGTGTTATGCCGCCATGGTTAGACTTAGATAATCTTGCATCACTTCTTGCACTAACCCATCACATCATATTCTTCCTCGAAGTCTCCAATAATCCACTCCATATATGATCAGATTCAATTGAATATAATTCACATATTTTGAGTGGATTTTAAGGCTGTATTTGGAAGTGATGTAAATCAAGAATCAATGTAAAATTTACATTGGTTCGACTTTGTAGGCCTTTGAAAGGAGCATGTAATTATGATCAACGTAAAACTCCACTCTGGTTCAGTTTTGCATGTGTTTGGATGGAGTGGAGTTTTACATTGTGAGCCAATGTAAAACCTCATCAAGCATAAAGTTTTACATCGATAATTGATGTAAAAACTACATCGATTTTATCGATGTAAATACTATATTGATTTCATCGATATAAAACTTTATATTTTTTATCAGAGTTTTCATAATGTAACGGTTACTTATTATATGATTTAGTGTAAAATGTCATCAATGTGTTTTCACACTAATGATGTTTTACACCGGAACCAAACGAAGCCTAAAAGTTATCTTTCACTATCACAATTGAGCGAGTGGACTTTTAAAAGTTAAATCTTTCACTTTCACTAGTGTGAGGGCAGGTGCTATGCAAGTGTGCAAATATTCACATATTCGCTGCAAATCGTCTTGTAAATACACATATTCATTGCAGATTGTCTTTGACGCATGGGGCCACCTCTCCAGGCATCATGATACCTTCTAGTTGGTGTTTGTTTGCTTTATTTCTGATTTTATAAAAAAAAAGTTTAGGTTATAGTTATAGAATCAAGTTTAATTTTTATGACGTGAACGATGCACCAAAAGGAAAATATCGGCTTTATAACAATAGTATTGGAACCCACTCTTACTTTTGAGAGTATTGATAATGTGCGATTTGGCATCTCCTTGCTGGTAGGTGATTTGGATGTTGAGCTAGACAATTCCTTGTTGGAAGGTGACTCAGATGTCGAGCTGAATAATGATGACCTGGATAGTTTACTGGGGCGACCTGTAGGGAGACAGTATTAGAGTGTCCGGGTTGCTATACTCGGGATGGGCACTCCGATGCCTAAGTCAGTGAATTGGAGATTTTTGAGAGAGCTAGAGAGCTAGGAGAGCTAAATTGTGCATACCTTTTGAGGTTGGAAATGAGGCCTTTATATAGGCGTAGAAAACCAGGAGCTTCCTATAACGTATCCGAAATTCCTGGGAAACCGCATCCACCATGTTCGGAGGAGAGGGATAGAGTCTGTTCAATCAACTCCGATGCGGACAATATGGAAAAACGGGTGTAACGGACGAGTGTCATGGTCCCAGAGAAGTCGGAAAATAGTAACTTGCTTAAGGAAGAGGTTGGCGAGCATGTTTCGCAAGTCGCCACGTGAACCTCAGTCAGGTCAGCAAGTCCTCGAGGAGGTTGCTCCTCACACCAAGGTCCCTTGGACTGGTAACGATGAGGTACTACAGGCCGTCCCTGGAGGAGGTGCTACTAACCGCTCTATCGAGTTGCTTGAGTTGCGTATGAGGTCGCTAGATGGGTCTCGATCAGGTCGACAGCTAGGTCTCCAGTAGGTCACTGGAGGTAGGTTGCCAGGTTGGTGGAGGTAGGTCACTAGCTGGGTCTCCATTAGGTCGTCGGAGGTAGGTTGCCAAGTTGGTGGAGGTAGGTTGCCATGTTGGCAGAGGTAGGTTGCCAGGTTGGCGGAGGTAGGTCACTACTTGGGTCTCTATTAGGTTGCTGGAGGTAGGTCGCTAGGTCGATGGAGTAGGTCAACGGAGGTAGGTCGCCAGGTTGGTAGAGGTAGGTTGCCAGCTGTTTTGAGATGCCACATGTCATGATGTCAATGGAGGGACAAATTTTCCCTCATAAATTGCCCCCCACTCCCATGTTGAGGTTAACTCGGCGAAGGGAGTAGCTTACTACATGTCCTTTGGCCCAGAATGACTAGTTTGATAAGCTCATAAGTGTCAATCCAGTTTGCTCTCCAAGTCAAAGGAATCTAGGGGTTGAATGCAATATTACGCAGGAATTTTCCATCTTGACTATCGGGGCACAAGAGCGAACTCATCTGCTCAAGGAGTTTTGCAATTCGGCCGAACACCTCAGGAGTGAAGTTTGTCATGTCATTCTCAAGAGGAGATTTAAACTGCGTGGCTGCCTCCTCAAGTCACTCCACTTACGTAGACTTCAATGTAATGTCCTTCAAGTCGATCCTCGAAAGAGTAGTCAACAAGGTCGATGCGGAGCCTAAAACCGAGGTGGAGGACAACTGTAAAGAAGTCGACCAAGTTTACATGTCTGCCAAGGTCGGCTTAGGGGGCCTTGATGCTGAAAGTGGTTTATTTTCCCCTTAGAGTTTGGTTTGACTAAGTTGCCAAAGCAATTACTCATAATTTCGGCCGTCAAAACAATGTCGAGCTGTCGAACTACCGATGTATCCCAAGGTTGCAATAGGGGGCCTTAGCTAAAGGCAGTTTGACTTCCCCTTAGTAGATTTTCACTAACGTGCGTGTATTGTGAGTTAGCTTGTCCAAGTCGCCAAAGCGGGTCTCAATCAGGTTGTCGAAATTTTAATAGGCCAATTTGCTCTTAGCACCTTGGCCTATAGACACCTCGTCACCTCGACAGGGTTGACGTATGAGGGTGGCTCCATAGTCTACTGGCCATCAACTCCCATGGGAACCGTGGAGGGATCGACCTGTAGGGTGGCCTCATAGTCAAGGACGGGAGATTCTGTCCATGTAAGAATGTTGGAACTTGTATGGGCTAATCATTCTAATTCTATTGGCGTTAAACAGTGGGTCGGTGCCACGGCTACACTGTGTTAGTCCTCGGAGACACTGGTCGTCTACTCCTACCATAAGCCATAGGAAGCTCAACTTGTGGCGGTGGCTCTACTAATTGTAGGTCGCCAACTCGCACAGGATCCTTGGAAGGCTCAACCCACAAGGGCAACTGCATAGTCTATTGGTCGCTGACTCCCATGGGAGCTGTGAAGGACTCGACTTGTAGAGGTGACCTCGTGAACAGAGCTGACGAGGCTCGTTCGGGCTGATTACCATTGAGTGAGAATTTAAAATGAGTTGAGAACTTGGCTTTTAAGTAGCGATTCCCACAAATGGCGCCAATTGATGATCCACAATCTGATAGCTCCCTACTAGCAGGTGACTTGGATGCCGAGTTGAACAATTCCTTGCTGGAAGGTGACTCTGATGTCGAGCTGTGTAGTTTACTAGGGCAACCTGCAGGGAGACTATTAGAGTGCCTGGGTTGCTTTACTCGAGGTGGGCACTCTGATGCTTAAGTCAATAAACTGGAAATTTTTGAGAGAGCTAGAAAGATGTGAGAGCTAAATTGTGCATACATTCCAAGGTTGGAAATGAGGCATTTATATAGGCGTAGGAAACCAGGAGCTTCTTGTAATGCATTTGAGATTCTTGGTAAACCGTGTCCACCATGTTCGGAGGAGAGGGATAGAGTCTGTTCAATCAACTCCGATGTGAACAATATGGAAAAACGGGTGTAACGGATGAGCATTGTGGTCTCGAAGAAGTTGGAAATAGTAACTTGCTTAGGGAAGGGGTTGGCGAGCATGTCTCGTAGGTCACCACCTGGACCTTAGTCTGGTTGGAAAGTCCTTTAGGAGGTCGTTCCTCATGCCAAGGTCCCTTGGACTGATAACACAAGGTATTACAGGCCACATCCTTGGATGATGTGCTACTAGCCGCTTTGTCGAGTTGCCCGAGTTGTGTATGAGGTCGCCGGTCGAGTCTCCATCAGGTCAGTGGAGGTAGGTCGCTAGCTGGGTCTCTAGTAGGTCTCCAGAGGTAGGTTGCCAGGTTGGCGGAGGTAGGTCGCCAAGTCGGTGGAGGTAGGTTGTCAGGTCGGCGGAGGTAGGTCACCAGTTGGGTCTTCATTAGGCCAAGTCGGTGGAGGTAGGTCGCCAAGCGGTTCCGTTTTACCCCAAACCCAGTTTTTGGCCAAAAATCGTTGAAAAAGTCAACAACCTGTTGACCCGAGCGGTCGAACCGTCGACCCGTTCAATGGTTTTTTACCGGTTTTTTATTTTTAATTTATTTTTATTTTTTTAATTTGTTTGTCAGAATGGGCCATCCATTCGAACCGAACGGTCGGACCATCGACCTAAAAATTGGTGGTCAGAACGGTTTCATTTCTAGGTCATTTTTTAAAATGTTGTAGATCATTCATAAATGCATATGAGATATATTGAATAAAAAAGTGTGGTGTGAACTGGTTCATACCACGCCTATAGAACGCCACTGTGCACATAATTTGTCCAAAGTTCAAAATAGATATGGATTGTGGTGTAGTGTAGATTGGTTCTTGTCACAGGGTGTGGTATGAACCGGTACACATCCACCAATTTCTCATCCACACTACAGAACACCCCCTTAGTGTCTTCAAAAGGTTTAGACATTTTGGACCTTAAAAAGAAATGGGAGTACACTTATATATGTTGAGTTATTGCAGCATTAATTGGGCGCCCATTGCATTGGTGTAGAAGGGTGGAAAGACCTCTAGCACAAACAAGGTTCTGTTTGTGCATGGAGGGAGCCTCGACCAGATGGACAATTTGCAATTAGTACTCTAGTTGAGAAAGGGGAACCCGCCATAAAACTCTTTACCATTGATTCTTAATCCTTGTTGGAGGTTTTGAATTATGCGACGCCATTGATGGCCGATTTTAGAGGTGGCAGAGATTCAGACTTTACTCCCTTGCACTAGCTCATCTCTTTAGACGCTGTGCTTCTTCAAATGAAATTCAACGTGCCTTAGGGTTTTCCCGACGGTTTCCTGACCTGAGAGCTAACGTATTGGACGGACTTCTCATCTCCAGTGTTATCGAGGAGCTCCTTGACGGGTACATGGACTTGTCCGATATCTTTATCGCCAAGGCTTCGATCACATCGGAGTTCAAAGACGAGCATCAGACAGTTCTGCTTTGCTGCCACTTCATCGATAGTGAATTTCATTAGGGAATTCCAAGAGGGGCTCGTGCCACTGTCTTTATGGACGGGGATTTTCTGCTTTGACTGTGAGTCACCGGAGAGGGAAATGACGGCATAAACATCCATTTTGGAGAAAAGAATGACGTCCTTGAGATGACAATAATATCCAGGGTCTGGTATTCCATATTTGGATCAAACTTCAGAGAATTGTCGGTGATATCAGAGAAAATAGAGGAGAATATTCGAGGAAATATACTCAGGTCCTCATTTGCTCAGTGAATATGAAAAAACAAGCTCCTTTTTTCAAGGGTGTAGAGCTGAACAATCTGAGATCTCCTTTCTTCAAGATTTTCATAAGTTCGAATTTTATTTTAAAATTTTGAAGAATAATAAAGAAAATTATCGATATTTCATTTTTTTCCATTAACACTTTTTATTGATTAATCCATAAGGTTAATTTAAGAAATTTGCCTATACAGCCAATTATAAAAACAAATGAAAACAAATGAAAACAAAAGCATTCATGTTATAGATTAGTACTTAAGAAGTGACCAGAATACGACATAAAACCCATTACTTTTCTCTTTACACCTGTCTTACAAGAGCCCAGATCAGCTGACCACAAAACACATTGCTGGCCACATTTTATGTGCTTGTTTACTGGCAGTCAATGTGCTACGCATATAGCCAATGAGCCAAGGTTCAAAAAATCGTTACATATCGGCCAATATATATTGTATCGGGCCCTTCCCGATACACCCCTACAGGGGTTGTATCAGGTCAGGGCCTGGTTCAGATGGCATAAAAAAGGATTGATACTGGCCGACAGTATCGATACTTTGAACCTTGCGTACAGCTGTGTATTACGGTTTACAGGCAATGTAACCAGCAATGGGATTGATTGCAAGCAAAATCTCTGCATACACTCTGAAAGCAGGGGCATCCAATTGCACATTGGGAACATCTCCCATGAATGTCAGATATATATATGTACAGGAGATATTCCTAAATGTTGTTAGATGCCATGTGTGCTGAGTTTTTGCTTGCAGGAGATTTGAGCTCATATAACCAATCACAAGTGAACACACCAGTTTTCCATATCCCGCCTCTATTCAACGTGCGCATAGAGTGTGCTTACCATATCAGTGCTCTTTCCAAGCACAACCAACTCGTTAAAGGGAACCAGGAAGAGAGAGTTATGCTTATGGTTGCGAAATACAGGATTTTTAAAACTAAGGTCTCTGTTTATCTGGACCAAAAGGAGACCTCTTTTATGCTTGAGATTGCAAGAAATACAGGATTGTCAATAGTAAGACCTTCGTTGTTCAGGAGCAGAAAGACCTCTCTCATCAGGAAGCTTTCAGGTCGTCCAAGCCAACACTAGCCTGTAGATAGGTTAAAATAATTATCAATGTGATTGTATCATACCGTGATTACAAAATTCGTTTTCAGATAAATTTGTTTTTTCTCTATTTTTTCTTTTCCTTCCAGCCAACCCCATTTAGTTGGGATAAGGCTTAGGGGGTGTTCAACAACATAGCTGATTTTATTTTTGAAAACAAAAACAATTGCCACATCAGAAAAATTATATTGTATTTTCTGATGTGGCAGTTGCTTTTGTTTTCAAAAATAAAATCGACCATGTTTTCAAACACCCCCTTAGATGATGAAATGATGATAGCAGCTAATCAATATCACTCCTTGTGGGGCAGTACTTTTCCCCTCCATTCATCCATTTGGGGTTCGGATCTGATACTAACAAACAATGCTAGGCACATCATAGTTTTGTGCCATCTGTCCTCAACACTTAGGGGGTGTTTGAATGTTCGAAACTGCCACATCAGCAAAATTATATTGTTTTTTCTGATGTGGGAGTAATTTTTTGTTTTCAAAAACAAAATCAACCATGATTTCGAACACCCCTCTTACTTTTCAAAAATCAATATCAATGTGCAAAATATGCATGTTATTCAAGAAGCGGAGCAACCCTATCTCCCCCCTCCCCCCCCTCTGACGGAACTAAAATAACCAACAATGTACTTAAAAAGAATAAGTTGACTCCTTTGTGATTTATATCTTACCAAGAACTTGTGATTCTCTTCAAGAAGCGGAGCAAAGTTAGAACAAAATTTCTCAATGTCTGCGTTGAGATCACCTTTTCCCCCTATTACCTCCATGAACTTCTTCCTATCTGGAGCAAGTTTCATGGCAACCTGCAATTTCAGTACATAATAAGTACAGCAAAAATATCAAGTAATTGAAACTTTACTTGGAACAATTGTGGCTTCTACAGTATGTTCCAAATCCTAATTACATCTCATGCCAATTTTTTGCAATTAGTCAGGATTCACATTCAAATGTTTTTGACAAAGAGGTTCTGGACAGATGGCAGCCTGATCAAGTCACATCCTTTATCAAGGCTTTGGACCAACAGTGCAAGCCAAAATCTTGACACTGGTGGAAAGAGGGAAAAATAAAGAAAGATCAATTCCAAGATAAAAGAAGCATAGTAGTACATAAAGGTTAGAATGCATGAATAAATGGAAAAAAATATATCTATAGCAGTTAAGTATTTAGAATATTTTCATATCTTATTTTCAGGCATAAGAAATATTACAGTGAAACTGGAACTGGCAAGCCATCCATGCCATTTTTTCAAGGTTTTGTTATAGGAATCTGTACAAGCTTGAGGCATGGTCCAATCTGCATGCTCCAGTAAGTTGCGAAACAGTTCCACCAAGAAATCCATTGCCCTGAAGAAATATTCCAATCATTCTTTAATTAATATATGACAGCTAAACATATGTCCTCTTGCACTTGCATTCATGAATGCGTAATGGACATACATAGTGACTTCACCTGTAAGATTTCTTTTTCCGGGGAGGGGGAGCAAAATAAATAATGACATCTATATGCAGAAACAAGCAAATACAGACACTATCTCCAACCTTGTTAACCAGAGAAGACCATTGGTGCAACTGGATGAAGCTTTTGCTGTCTTAGCTTCGATCTCTACTCGAACCATACTGTACAACAGGTTGAATTCTGAAGGGTTCGAAGAATATTTGGATTCCAACCTCTGCAAGAAAAAAAAAAAAGAAAAAACAAGAGATACATTCACATTCAAGTGTCATGTTAGAAGTTTACTCTAGATAGATTAATAACTGCAGATCACTCTCAGAAATCCAATTTAGTAATGCCATAATGCCACTCAATGAAAAATCTGGCCTTGTTGTACTGAGTTAAAAACGTTCTTGACAAATGGTTTCAACCTATTTGAGCACCTAAGCAGAGCATTAAACTTGCTAAAAATTGGACAGCAGTTTTCAACTTATCTGTGAAAAGCTTCACTGTTACATTCTGCAAAGGTATATATAAACATAAAGCATGCTTTTTTTGTTTCTTAAACTATAATTATGGCTGAAAGAACAAAGATTTAGCCTTTTATCCCCATCTTTCTACCTTTTTTTTTTGTTTTAATGTTTTGCAACACCTTCATAATCAATATCATTGTTACTGTTGTTGTCAACATCATCTAAATCCACATGGATCCTGATTGGCTACTTCATTCTAGCTTGGCACAACTTTGTCATCTTTGGAGTAATTTCCTTACCCAGCTTCTCTCAACCCTTATATGTTGTCATCAAGGCACCAAACTCTATGCTTACAGTGGGGGGTTGGAGTAGTACCTAGAAGTAGAGAAAACTCCCATAATCAGTTAATTACGAATGTGAACCAGATATTTCCTAACTGCCTCCAAATTCACAACATTTGTTTATGTCAGCAGTCTTGAACAGGACGCATTGACAAAGGGTCTAGTATACCAACTCTTGGCAATTGGCACAACACTAGTAGACTCTCATTGATGAAACTTAAGACAAAAGGATTTGGGGAATTAACAGTAGTAAAGGTATTAGCCATGGAAGGAATAAAACAGAAAAATTTTTGAGAACCAAGGTCACTTCCTTTGAGGGTCTTAGGGGAAGAGTTATGGCCCTGATCAACGCCTGGTTATTGACTAGCAAGAAATTTAAAGCTATTAGCTATGGGGACCTGGATAGAAACCTAATAGAAGTTCTGCACCTCTGGTTCTACTCCCTATCTCAGTCCTGTCACTGAGTCTAGGCCTCCTGATTTCATCTTGAAGTTTGACATGTTCTCTTTTTCTTTTCTTTTTGAAAGGTAAGTATTGAATTGCAAAGACAGGGAAACCCCAAAATGCAGCCCCATCAAGAAAAGAGAGCTGGTCGTGTGAACTGTTCACTGTTCACATAATTTACAAAAAGAGCCAGCAAAAGAAAATCAACCAGGATCAGGGAGGCCAATGATTTGGCTCCACTGGTTACAAATAAAACAGATGGAATGGAAATCCACTGAAGTCCCTCTTAAGTGCCGCTCATTTTACAGAAGTACAAGTGTCCATTGCCATTTGGGGGCTGGTGTATAGGGGGATTAATTCTCAATTCCAAGGACATTGTGATTTGGGCTTTTGATCGGTGAGCTGATGCCTCTGAAGCTGAAATTAGAGTTCTCCCTGTGGGCTTGTGTGCTGCTAAATTGATCCAAGTCAACTCTAGCTTCCAGGTTTTGTCGTTTCTTTTTTATTTGTACATCATCTCATGCACATCCCCCCTATGTACTCAAAGAGTTACATAGGCAGAAAACTATCACTGAATAAGTAATCCCTGTAAGCGCCAGATTTAGCTAGACTGTTAGCTTCAGAGTTTAGCTCCCTTGGAACCCAACCCACATGAGCATTCAAGGAGGAGAGGATGTCTCTTGCTTCAGCCAAGTAGTGAGCTAAGGCCCAAGGCCCACTGTCAGGTTTAGTGAGCCAATTAATGGTATTGGCTGAATCTCCTTTAATGGTAAGATTTAATAAACCCAGGTCTCTTGCAATCCTGATGCTGGTTAAAGCTGCCATGACTTAGCCTTTGTTGAGGAAGCTATCCCAATCGGCCCACTAAAAGCCCAACTGATAGTACCATCTCTTCAAGGTTTCTAAAGGTGGACCATGGACATGCCAGCAACTTGTGGATGCTATTAGTAATTGGCATGCATGCCACATGCCAAGGTAATAATGGCAGCAACACTATGACAGAAGAAAGAGAACATTGGATGCTGAAAGTTTTAGGTTCAGAAAGCCATTTTAAGTCAAAAGGTTAAGTACTGCTAAAAGAAACTGAAACAGAAGGTTCCATGGAAATGAGCCAAATGAGCTGAAAATTTGTTTAGACCACATTACTGTGCAAACTCAAACAGCAATTTCACTAAAATACAACATCCGGTAAGAATTATAAAGCAAAAAAAATCTCGTAAGAAATTTTTTTTGAAGGTAAAATAAAATTTTATTAAAAGAAAAAAAATACAAGTGACTGGAGAAAGGAGAAAAATAAAATGAATATATCAAACTGTCAAAAGAGACTATGCTAGCCTCAAGTGAATGAAGAAATAAGTCATGCAAATACATGAGAAAAAAATATTATCTTACCGAAATATTACCGCTGATATCCGTCTTTACAAGTGTCATAGCAGCTCCAAACTTATCTAGCATCATAAATAATTCAGGATGTCAATTCATCACCATGATTCATATAATAACTTTTCATATCTTGTTTTTGAGAACAGACTCAACAGAGTGAAGTGCAGTTTTTATGACAGACCAATATATTAAGCTAATCAACCTTTCATAATGACATTAATTCTGAAACCTATTCAGTTATCTGTTGCCTATGTCATTATATGTTTGAAGTACAAGCTTTATAACTAATAGAGATACAAGAAGAGGCATGCACTTACTGTTTGGAGGGTCTCTTGACTAGGATCTCAATAGTGCACATTTATTGATTATTGTGTTCAAGTTACAAAACTTGGTTATCCTTGTATATAGAATAAGAAATGATGGGTTCCAACTTCCCACTCTTTTAATAAAACCACATTGTTTTTTCTGCTTTACTTTATAGCAGGAACAAGCTTACGACAGCATGTTGTTCACACCACCTGGTCTTCAGCTCTGAAAATATCCAAGGATTTGTTTGAATTCCATGTCATTTTGCATTAATTGATGCTGGTAGAGTAACACTTAGTTGTGTTTTTGGCACCAGTGCACTAACATTGCTATAGGTTTGCATTCTTTGTTTCCATCATCAAATCCTGCCACAATACCATGCCATCTTCATATCTCTTGGTATCTGTTTGCCTCCTTGCCATGGTATCACTCATTAGAGTAAGCTCATATTTTAGATCCAGAGGATACTCAATGATAAAATTGTCTAAGGACATGATGAGATTTCCCATGCAAATACAAGCTTTGATACTGAAACAGTAAGTATGTGTTTGGAACCGTGGACGTTTATTGACTAAATGTTTTGTACTTGATTTGTTTGGAAAACCAAGAAAAGCAATGATGAACCCGTTTATTGACACTTAGGCGCCATTAGGTGCCACATCAACAAAACTGTGAATAAACGCCTACCCATTGGGGGAAGTGCTAAAATGAAGCTTCCCCAATGGTAGGTGCGCACGTAAACCAAAGTCTACTTTTGCAAGTCCATATGCGTATGGATTCACATAGTGGGGGGAATGCTGAAGTGGCGCCTATCGGCCTATGTGGCAGTGTTTATTTAATAAACACCCACGGTTCCAAACACCCACTAAATCAGTGGATCCATGATATGTAATGAGCCCTTGCTACTTTTTCTTATTAAAGGGAAAAGAAAAACCTTGTCTTTCTGCAAATTGTTAATGGATAAAAGATTATCTAAATACTTATCAAACATGGTGACAAATGAAAGATCTCTCAACCTTCTCATGCACACTGTAACAGCATATTAGACATGTAAAATAGCATTGAAGGAAATTAAGAAAAATATGTTTGGATTTCCAATATTTTTACCAATTAGTCTCAGAAGATTTGTCAATTTAATATATGTTTTAAAGAAAACAGATTGATTCGTGTTCAAAATTAAATATAGACATTGAGGGAGAAAAATACCAAAATATGGCCTTTAGAAAATTACTCTAAAGTAAGTACACGACATCTAAAATGGAAAGGAATATTCTAGTACCAACAATAGATTCATTACAAAACAAAGGAACTGAAACAGATTCACACTATCATATAGCTCTACAGATAGTACATTAGAGGATTTGAGATTGTTCTCAAGTCAATTATAGTTATTTGGCTCTCTAAACCAGGAGAAGAAGTATGATTCAGGCAATTCTGAGAGGGAAACAATAGAAAATTATACCTATAACAGGCAATATCAGTTTGCAGACATCCAAGAAAGGCTTGGTCAGCATTTCCCCTTCTTCAGACTTTACATGCTTCATTCCTTCCAGGGAGGGTGTAAACACAGATCCTTCCATTCTTACAATTTACTGCATAAATAATGAACACTGAAAATCAAATTTATTATTCTAGCAAAAGGTTCTGACGTATATGCAAACAAAGCAAGAAGATTCTTTGATATAGGCTAGGGCCATTATGGCATTACCCAGCTATGGACTTGGCATGATTCAAAGTATCAATACGCCCAATAAGCACAAACATGCATATTGGGTGTTTCAAACCCACATAACTTTTTTTTTTCATTCTTTTGGTTCCTGGCCATCTGGGGTCTTGACTCTTGAAAGGGGAGTAGACTGGATATAGACCCAATCTTTGGATTTTTTTTTTTTTTCATTTTTCCCCCTTTTTCTTGGCACAAAGTGGCCGCTCCCAAATCAGCATTGCCATGCTTATCAAATTGATATTTTACCAGTAATGTCCCCTCAAAAACATTCTTGGGTATGTATTATGTTTATGCTACTGCTTAATTTCCGTTTTTGGATGACAGCATGTTACATATAAGCACCACCCTGTCTAAAAACAGAAAATGTGTAGAAGGCCAAAGCAACAGGGTGAAACTAAAGTAACACATATGTTGAGAGAAACAAGTCAAATGTTTAAGTTAACCAAAGAAAGCCAACGTAGACAAACTGTTCAGGTTCATACAAGTAAACGGGGAAGATGGCAATTCTTCAACTTCAAAAGGTTTTCTTACAGGAAATCCTAAATAAACAAACACGCAATCAGAGGTGGAGAGACATCACCAAGAAAAAACTACATGAACAATCAAAAGCATCATAAACCTATACTGGTTCAATCAGATCTAGATATCATCACCCAAGTGTCTATGAAAACAAAGCTTCCGCCAAAGCAGAGTATTGATTTATAAAAATTAGACAAAAGAAGCGAAAAAGAACACAGATCTTCAAAAATTAGACCGGATCTAGCCATTTTAATGATTCAAACAGTTTCAGTACAGAAATATCAAAAAATAATTACGACCCTTCATGCAATTCCTACAGTCAAACAAAAGTAAGCACCAGAACACCTCAGATATAATATTTTAAAGACGAGTACATCATACGATCTCTAGTTCGGAAATATAAACAACAACAACATATAACAGACTAAAGGAAAATAGGGGCAAAACTATATTATTATCTCAAAGCATGCAAACCAGTTAACAATTACAACTCTGCGTTCGTTTGTCCTGTAAGGAAAAAATGTTATACGAATGTTGCAGACGACGCAGAACGATCACGGTGTTTAACAGATCCAAGAGGCTCCACACGAAGAACAAATAAGAGAGATCGGACCCTTCAATCTAAATATAATATAGAATAAATAGACAAAAGACGGACAATTACCCTTGATATAACTCGATAAACGACAGTATGATTCGATTCTCAATGAGAGTATATGGACAAATGCAGAACAATAATGGGAAACCTTGAGTCGAGAGTCCGATGAATCTGATTCTCAGCCAATAAAGCCTGAAAAGAAAGGTGCTTTAATGGCGTACAGAGAGAGAGAGGGGGTGCCACTGTTGCCTGGTTTTGAGAATAACTGTAACGTTGTTTGGAATCGAGTATCGACGGAGCGCCACAGGAGGTGGCCATTCAATTAGGTGGCCCCCACAATTGTGGCAGCAGATTCTCTAACGCCAGATTGGAATCTCTTGCACACCATACCCCACCTTGTCCTTATGACATGTTCTATCCGACACCAATCCACGGGTAAAACTTTTTCGGGCACCATTTTCATCAATTGGGACCCTATTTTACGTGTTTTATGGGTATTTCCTTTTTATTAAAGTAGTGAATGATTAGTAATGTTAAATTTATATTTATTAATATTTTAAATAATTATTAAAATTTTAAAAAATACTTATTTCAAAAAATAGCTTTTTATTAGAATATGGATAGTTTTCTTTTTTCAAGATACATACAGGTTAATGATTAATCGAAATTGATAGAATGTAAGCATAAGTGGTTGTGGATAACCATTTTTGTATTTTCTACATTTTTTAGGAATGGATTGAAAATGGTGGTAGTGGGTTGTGGATTTTAGCAACAATTTCTCAAAAATTGCCTTGTGTCTAGCTTTCTAAAAAATGAAAAGGCCACTTGTCTGAATGGTGGTAGTGGATTATTCACTTTAATAGCAATTTCTCAGAAAATTGCCATGTGTCTAAATTTGAAAAAGCCATGTGTCTGAATGGTGGGGGCTGTAGCTTGAAAGCTTTCATTTAATTAATTACCACATACAAAATATGTACATCTAATATCATCATTATCTAAAATTATTAGATGTACATATTTAGATAATGATGATATTGGATGTACATATTTTGTATGTGGTAATTTTACATCATTATTAGTAATAATGTGTAAATTCTTTTCTATTTTTTATTTTTTGTGTATAAAAATAATTATTATTTACTACATTTATTTTTGTTTAATATGATGAATATTTTTAATAGAGATGTGTTTAAATATTTTTCTAAAATGATTTTTGTTTTTGTAATTTTTTGTGATTTTATCTTTTAATTTTTCTTATTTAATCATGATATCATGAATTGACTTATATTTGAGCAAATGGTTGAATTGCTTTACTACCACCTACATGAAAGAATAGTTTATTTTTGCGTCAGTTCTAAAACGAAAAATTATGGGTTTTATATTGTTAAAAATATTGAATGTAAATCTAATTAATAAAATTTATTGTTGAGAAAAAAACCTTAATAAAAGAGAATTGAGTAAATACCTTAAATAAAAGACTTAATGAGAGGGAATTGAATGAGGTGAAAAGTGGTGGTTCAAATCAAGGATTAAAATATTGGTATCAAGTATCATATCAAACCGCTCATATACGGATACTGATATGGATACGGATACAGACACGCTTTGGAAATGCATGGATACGGACGAAAAATATGGATACGCCAAAAAATGCATATAAATTTTATAAATATATTAATAACACTATATTTAAGATTAAAATAACCATAATTAATGTATAAATATATAAAAGTATACATTCTAAAGGTATACGTGAAGAAATATACTACAGTTAATACAGTGGGATGCATAGAAATCATAAATTTTTTTTGATAATGTATCAATCAAGAATCCTAAAACATATTATATATATGTTTTACAAATTAATACATGAATAAAGCTATCATTATGTTATTTTCTACTGGATTTCAAGGCAAATAACATATGCAACTATTATACATGAATTGTTATATTGATTATTTTCTATTTTATAATTTTAAGTTTTAATATTAACCAAAAGTCAACTAAGAATTAATTCTCAAATGTTTAGTTAACAATATTTTTATTATAAAATGTAATGAAAATATCATTTAAAATTTTATAAAAATATATAATATTAACTTAAAATATATCAAATATATTAAATTTTTTAAGATACACATCATATGCAAATTCATAATTTTTAACTACTAAATTAATTATTCCATTATTAACATTTTTTTCATAAATTTTGAGATAAAATATCAATTTTTTATATAAATGCAGAATAATGGATTTGAAAAATTCAATTTATATTATATTCTTGAGTATTTTATAAATAATTTTTTATTTTTGTAAATAATATATATATACTTTTATTTAATTCAAATTAAAATAGTAATTAATAATTTACTCTATTATTAATATCTTTATTTGTATAAATTTCTTGAGATTAAAAACCACTTTTTGATATAAATGTGGATTTAAGAAATTATTTATTCTAGTAGTTTACAAAATATTAGTTTTGAATATTATTTTTTTATTGAGTTGGACACAAATGTATTTTATTTGTCTGCATTACATGTGAACACTAAAATTGATAAAATAATATTCTATTTCTCTTGTTGTCATAGCTTGAAATGCGGTCTAGTGGATTAAGAATGCGGATGAGGTTTTAGCACTGGGTGATTTGGGTTTGAATCAGTCCAGTTGCAAGTCATAGAGCATTCGACTATCCCCTATAGTCGATACCGATACGATACGCACTGTATCAGATATATCGTATCAATATTTAAATCATTGGTTCAAATTACATTTTTTACCTCACAATTAGAGAAAAATTAAATTAAAAAATAGGAGAATTTTAGTAAAAAGAAGTCCCACAAGTTCATTCATATTTTTATTTTATATATATATATATATATATAATTTAGTTTTGTATTTGTATATTTTGTGAGTATGAAGGGGTGGCAACAAGTCGAGCTTTTCACGACTGCTCGAGCTCGTGAAAATAATATATATATATATAATAAAAACATTATAATTATTAATTTTTAAATATAAAATAAAAAATATATATAATTTTTATTTTTATAAAATATTTTTTTCTAAATATAAAACGAGTCGAGCCGAGCCGAGCTCGAGCTTATGAACTTTTGACTCAAGTCGAGCTCGAGCTCGAGCTCAAGCCTGGCACTATTCGGCTCGGCTCGGCTCAAATCCACCCCTACTTTGTACTATCTAATATAAAACTTGTACTTTTTGCCTCATTTGCATTCATTAGCAATGCAATTTTTGTGTCCAATTTGCATTTCTCTCTCTTTCAATGGGGCTAAACAATTGAGGGGATTCAATCCTAAGTCTCCCTTTTTTTGATAGATATCCTAAATCTCCACTGCAAGCCTACAACCAAGAGACATACCAACAAGTCAATTGACATCTTTGCACCACTTTCTTCCTATCTCGACTCTCACTTTCCAATAAAACATATTCCAACACCCTACGAACATTATGGCACTGCACATCTCATTATGAGATTGGGACCACTATAAAAGTGAGATTCGTCATGTATAAGAAATGCGGTGTCAGATCATGTTGGTAGGTGTTGGAACGTATTTTGTTGGCAGTAAATCCATACTCATATAAAGTGGGGACTGTATCATCTTGCTTCCTACCTCACTCCCAAACAAAAAAAAAACCTTTCTCTTTCCTCAATTTTCTTTCATAAATTGGGGACTTACATTTTACTTTTCACAAATAAATAAGACAATCAAATATGAAAAACAAGAAAAGTAGAATTTACAGTCAGCCCATTTGCACTTCCTTACATTTATACCAGTGTAAATGAAAATTATGTTGCAAACAAACTAAACCTTATGGTCACGTTTGTTTGGGGTGGAAAATCAAACCTGGGTAAACTTTACACCCCGGTTCGATTTTACACATGTTTGGAAAGAGTAATTTTACACCGTAAATCGGTGTAAAACTGATTTTTGATTTTTTTACACCAATAATCAATATAAAATATACATCAAAATTATCGGTGTAAAACTAACGTCTCTTTCTTCCTCTCTCTCTCTCTCTTCGCAGATCTAAACCAGCCTGTGATCTCTCTCTCTCTCTCTCTCTCTCTCTCTCTTCTTCTTCTTCCCATTTTTTTTTCTTTCTCTGTTCCGTCACCGCCGCTGCAACTAGTTGCAGTTGCAGCGGCAGATCTGAACCCAGGGCGGCAATGACACTGGCGGTTTCTCTCTCTCTCTTCTCCTTCTCTTCTTCTTCTTCTTCTTCCCCCCTTTTTTTCTTTCTCTGTTCCGTCACCACTGCTGCAACTGGTTGTAGTGGCAGATCTGAACCCACCTCCGACCTTTCTCTCACCATCTATCTCTTTTTCGTTCTCTCTCTTTCTCTTCTCCTCCTACTTTTCTTTCTTCTTCTTCTTCCTCTGCGTCCCTCTTCATCTGTGTAAATTTTCACATAATTTACACCTTGACAATCAAACATGGTCGGTGTAAATTTTCAAAATCTACTGGTCCCAATTTCCATCGACAACTAAACTGGTTCATATTTCCCATTAGTGTAAAACTGAATTTACACCTAAAACAAATGCAGCCTTGTGGAAAAAATTTGTTACTTTTCTCCATTTATTAAGGATGTAACTCGAGTTGGGTTGGATTGAATGGAGAAATTGTTAAATTTTGAACATGCCCAAAATCAAACCTGAGCTCAATGTAGTTTATTTTCTTAGGTTGCCTCTAGAATGATTCATCAATAAATATGGAATGTTTAGTCTGCATATGATTTCTCACTTAGTAGGTGTCTGGCATCAATGCCATTTCCTTAGAAATTGGAACCACATCAGCATCACATCAGGAATCCATTTTTATTTTTGGGGAAAATTTTGTTGTTTGGTTAGCCGTTTTTTGAAAAATGGTTTCTCAGATCAGTCATACCTTGGAAATCAGGAAAGATGTGGTCTGAGAATATGCTCTTTTTGGTGTTTTCCCGTTTTTTTCTACTGTTGCTAGCAAATAGTATGCTGACATGGCATTGAAAAATGCCTATGTGGTGATCTATCAACAAAATGCCTATGTGACAACAATAGCTATAGTACCAAATAGAAAACCTGAGAAAAAAGTATATATATATATATATATATATATATTATTTTATATTTAATTTATATTTTTAATTTTTATAACAAATGCTAAAAATTGAGCTTTGAGGCCAAATGAGAGGTTTGTGGCAAAAATAGCAGGCAAGGTTATGGTCTTTGAAAAAATTACACGAGAATTGAGTCACCCCAATCATACAACTGAATGCAAAATTATGGCCTCCAGAAATTTGAATAGATTTTAGTTTGTTACTTATGACTTAGTGACTCGATTGAAGGGTCAATGATTCAATTGCTCGTGTTGACTGGATTTAAACTAAGTCAACGATTTTTTGTCAAATCCCAGGTTTTAGAAAAATCAGACCAATAATGGTTCCAATGGTTTGACCATCCAGGTCAACAGTGGATTGCAAATGCTAGTATGAAGTAGGTTTAAACAAGTCAACATTTCTAATAACTGAGCAGCCTAAAACCGTTTTTGGCTGCAGATTCCCAGATCACATGGTCCAACCATTTGGTCCAGTCCAAGCCTCACAACCAAGATAGCCCATGCACAAAGAAGCATAGATATACACATGCAAGTTAAAAGTATTGATACGCTCAATGCCGAAAAATCATTATGGAGCGACTCAAAGCATTGATACTCACAATCCAAAGTTATAACCATTTGTCTCATTATTTCTCACATACAACTGTTATTCAAGGTTTAAAGTATCAACCCAATATGCTCCATATTGGGTGTATTATATCTATCTTGGGTCACTGAAACGTTAGATGCATGAATAAGGTTAATATCCTTATTCATGGTTTTGAAGTATACATATTTGTATTTATACTCTTCCCCAAGTGAGCCTTGTGTATCATCAAGTTGAAACACATGCAATTTTTTTTTGATACTTTGAACCTTGCTACTATTTAAGCTTGATAGATGTCCCTAATTCCTAGTATTTATTATATCACTCGATTCAAAAACTGATACATATCGTACCATACTTTGGACCTTCTAAACATGGATGTGTTATAGACAATTGTTTGGACAGCCATCTCAAGTTTAACAAAAAGAGTCTGTCAAGCTGTAAATGCAAAGTGGAAGTCTGGTATTAATAACAACTTAAAGCGATAAAAGGAAGGCTTTGGGTCTAGGCTCATGAGCTCTATGACTGGCCCATTCTTCCAATAACTACTGGAAGATTCAAAAGGTTCATCTTTAATAGGATCAACTTAAGCCAACTTCTATTGGCCCTCATAAGAAATGAGAATGCAAAGCAACATATTGGTTGATCTAGGAGTTTCAGTACCGTATTCCACCCTAATGGATCTTTCTTTGTTTTCTTTTTGCACTGTAATTTTATTTGTACTGGTGCAAAAGTATGTGAATGCAAATAATTTGAGTGCAACATCTGATTTATTTTTGTTTCTGCTTTCTTTTGTTGCCCGGTTGCATTGCAAATGGAATAAAATAAAACCTCAAGCAAAGCAAAAGCCAAAGCCAAAATGCTAAGTGATCATGCATAGTGACCTATGCATGCTAAGTGATTCAGATTAGCTGAATGTGATGGCTGTCTAGTGACCTATGGAGCCAATAATAACACCCCATGCCAGCCATAGATGCTAAGTGAGAGATTGAATGTTATGTTCCACGGCCCACTAAACATCCATGCATTCAGCTAATCTGACATGAAACCACTGATAATGCCCCATGCCAGTGATAAATGCCAAGTGAGAGATTGAATGATTGTAGACCCTATGTATTTATGACTGACATGGGGTGCTTATCATTGGTTCCACAGCCTGTTTAACAGCCATTGCGTTCAACTAATCCGCTCCCGTGTGTGTGGGCACACACACCTTTCATATGTAATAGAAGTGCATTTAATAGTTCAGAGAAATACTCATGCACTAGTTAAAAAGTTAGAACTCTAGTCTGCACTTATAGAATTCCACCAAGCTGATCATACTTTATAACCTGATGAACCTTCCCCTGAGAACACTGCCCTTTGCTTTCTCAGTATCTTTACAAAGAAAATTTCTCACAGAAGCCATGACTCTTGGGAGAAGTTTTCCGATATCCTGCCTTGAAAGCTTCTCACAGTCGAAAACTGGATTCGGATAGGGTTCTCTGACATCCACAACATGAACAATTGTCCATTCATCTTTCTCAATATTTCTCTCTTTGTTGAGGATCAATTACTGCATCATCTACACATAACCAGAAGACAGATTCTATGTATATTGACAATGAAAAAAAAGTATAAGCAAAGGCTATATGATTGTGTATGTACTAAAATTAAATTGACTTAAAAATGTGATTAGCCTAGCCTAAATGGATAAGAAAAATACTTGTGACTTTATGTTGGTTGACTCACAAAGGGCAAAGGACGGTCAAATATGGCAAAAGTATACCCACCATGCACCCACCATTTTGGGGTCAACAATCATTACCTACAATACTTTACAAAATTGAAAAAGAAAAATTCTTATACAGGAGCGTTTGAGCATGCAGAGTAGAAAGTAACTTCTGTGAAAAAAAATATTTTCTACATCCCCTATTCTTTTTGATGTTGCAGAGATAACATCATAATCAACAAAAATTTGAGGAAAAAGAAAAACAAAAGGAGAGCTCAGCTATTGGAACACTACATCTGAGATGAAGAAACTTTACAAGAAAAATCTTGGTGACAAGCTCTGGTTCTCAATGCATCAGCCAATTGGGTGTAAGGATCTGGTTAGACAACAAATTTATGACGTCAAGCACCATTATCATTTCTTAGTCTGCAAGAAAAATATATGCTATAAATCTTAGTGCCGCAATTCGTGCATATAGGGTAGGGTCATGGTCTAAGAGCATGGATACATATTTTCCAAAGAAAAACGTTATAAAACCATATTTTCAAAATCTCCTAGATCGCGAACGGTAGGTGCACTCAGCAATTTATATGGTCGTAAAGGGCCCATCAAATAGGAAATTATGCTCATTGAATATCTAATATCATATTCGAAAGATCTCTATACTAAGTTTATCAAAAAAAAATAGTACTTCCAGAAATTTGTTACTCACTCTTACACAACACTCTACTTAGCTCTAAACATCATTGAGGTTCCCATTTAAATAAAAAAGATGAATAAAAGAAAAAAACATGTCAAAATATTGGCACTAAAATTCATAAAGATAAAACTTGCCTTGCTCAAATATTTTTTGTGAATCTTCAAAGCTTCGTTGCATGCCTTTTTTGCATCTAATTTTCCAGTTAATTCATTCAAAACCTGGATCATAAAGTTCCACTTTGAGACTAGAGCACATATGCATGTACATACATATACTGATATGAAAGGCAAAGAGAGGTGATAGGACCTTGAGAACATTGTCCAGACCCCTTGCCTCTCTCAACAGCTGCTTCTTCTTGGACTTGAGGATACCTGCAACGACAAAAACAGATAGAGAGCTGCTTTTGTCACTGAATCCGGTCTTTAAATTTTTTCTCTCAAATCTCCCATACTGTTTTAGCAGCTTGTCATTGCCCTTGGGTGCATTATTCCTATCCATAGCTGCATTTGGGCCTTCATACAAAGAGAATAGGCTCGGGTTGTACTCCATGGCCCACATCAACTGAAACCAATCTTTGCCAATTAATCAAATATGTAGCTATAATGAGAGCTTGTATAGAACTGAAGTAACCACATCTTATAAAGTTATAAGAGAATATATATGAAAAATCCTCTGACATGGAAAGATATGATTTTGATTAACCAAGGAGAATCCATTACCTCCCAAAGGTACAATGCATCCACAAATGAGAACTCTCTTCTGAAAAGTACCATCAACATGCGGAATGCAAATATATACTCTCCTCCATCTAGATTCTCTGCCATCAACAACTCTCCATTAGGAATGGACCATATTTCTTCAATCAATGAGTTTTTTTTTTTCTTTATCAGCAAAAAGAATTCATTAAATTAAGGTATGAAGTTAAAGCTAAGTACAAAAGCTGGAACACTAAACTTTACACTTTTCCCAGAACAATCGATATCTTAACCCCCTGTTTTGCCAGTACATCTGCCCTCCCATTTGCAGTTCTGAATGAAGGATAAGATGCTCATAAATGAAAGAATTGGGTGACCAGTTGGTTGGAAGGACTCTTTGCAGGCAGAGCTTTTGTCTTTATCAAGGTTTCAAAAGGCTAAATGCAGAGGTGGGGCGGTTGGTTCTTGAAGAGGAGAGGCATAAGCCTCAAGGCGGTTTGAGGTGTAAACTTCAAAGTAAAAAAGATAAAAATTATAGATACAATCAATAACAATAAAGGCATTAAAAACATGAAATTGAAGTTTTATGTAATTTTGTGTGGTCATCTGATCTATAAATGGTCCAATGACCATGATGGGATCTCCTGAAAGCAAAAACCCTATAAACACTCTGCAAGCACGTGAATCCAACCACAAATTGGGAACTGGAATGGTCTATTCCTCCTGCCTGTTTGGTTCAGATGGGAATTGGAATTGGCTGAAATGGATTCCCATTCCCAAGGGAGGGAGAGGGAATGGTCATTCCCTCAAATGGAGGAATTTCATTCAACCAGGAATGGGAATAGGATTCCAATTCCGCCCAACCAAACGGTTGTAATTGTAATGGACCATTCTGATTCCAATTCCAGACCCCAATTCATGTTAACCAAACAGACCTAAACTACTAACTAATTAATAATTCCTGCAAAACCATTGTGAAAACTAAAAAGAAAATGAATAAGGTCCATTAGAATACATGTTGTGGACAAAGTTTCATTAGAATACTAAAATAAAAGTAATTTGTTTGCTTCGATTTTAAAGAATGGGTTTTTACCAAAGAAAAGTAATCTATTGTACTTACCAAAAAAACTAAAGAATATGATGTCTGCTAACAAAAAGATCCTCTCGAATACCCATTAGACTATTGGATTTTGAACTGTTGGTATTAATTGTATTAATTAATTTGGGCATACTTGCTTACTACAAAGTACATACAACATCAACCATCTGTCACCCAGCTAAAAACATCAAGATCTGCACTCTCTCTCTCTCTCTCTCTCTCTCTCTATATATATATATATATATAAAGCAAGGTTGTCCACGTCACCCACCCTTTTCTTTCATTCATTCCCCCTTCCTCGCTTTCTCTTTTAATGTTCTCTCATTCCTCCCTTCACTCTATCCTCCTTCCTCCTTAACTCTCTCTCCTTTTTCCCTTTCCCCTATTCAACCCTCCCATTAAGCCAAGTAATCAGGGCTCTCAACCATCTCTAATTAGCGATGTCATCCTTTATCACAAAGGTTTGAAATCCTGATACAGAAGGAAACTTGCTAAAACTGAGATTCTATGAGAATATGGATGCAGAGATTCCTCCCCCATTTTGGATCATTATACTGAATTCCCTTATATGGAAAGTGACACAGGTAGACTATCCAAAAAGGAGACATCTTTATTCCCCTACTTTGGATTGGTTATCGTTTGTTTCCGCCACTGTTTTGGATTGGATTCTCTTATACCAAAGAAACTGTGGTAAGAAACATAGGTTTTGATTTACATTTTCAGCTCTCTTTTCGCTACAAAAACTGTAAGTTCAGAAACCATTTTTGTTACTTTTAATCAAGCAAATAATAAATGCAAAAACATGTTTTTTGGTCATTCACATGCTGGTTTTCATTTTAAAATGATGACCAGGATATGTTTCAGAAGCGCTGTTGCACAAATACTGACTCAAAAGGTCAGTTCTATTATGTTTTAGAAAATCGGGTTGCAAAAAACCCATATATAGGTTATGGGCAAAGAAGATGATTTAAAATGAATCAAATGAGACCCATTTTTGAAAACTACTATTTCTTAATTGAATGACCCAGTATTGACCCATATTGTACGATTATGTATTGTAGAAAGGTCCCACCAAGAGTCTTTGATGTTTATTTGCTGTAGAAGTAGTCACCAACCACTGATTGGGTCTAATAACTTTGGTATCCTTGGCTTCCTTCTAACTTTTAAAATGGGCATCAATGGGCCAAGTGATCTGGGAACATCCTTAAATTCTATAAATGAGGCATACACATAATCATTACCATAAAAAGAAGAGGCATGGAGTCACTTTGTTGTCTAATTGAGAGCCAAGTTTTTATTGGGTTTATGTATCAAATTTTTGTTAATTATTGTATTAATAGTAAATATACATTAAGAATAAATTAATCAATAATCATTAAAATATTCAAATTTTCTGTTAGTTGCAAACAGTAATTAACAGCAATTAATATGAATCTTAGTTGTCAAATTGAGCGCCAAGTTTTTATTGGGTTTATGTATCAAAATTTTATTAATTACTGTATTAACAGTAAATATACATTAAGAATAAATTAATCAATAATCATTAAAATATTCAAATTTTCTGTTAGTTGCAAACAGTAATTAGCAGCAATTAATATGAAACTTAGTTAACAGAAATTCAATTTTCAATAGATTTTTTTATTTTTCTTCATTAGTTTCAAGAATAATTAATTAACAGAAACTTAATTGTTAGTATATATATTTTTTAATTTGGTGTTAATTTAGTAGAACTTTCCTGTTTTAACTGCTTAATTTTTTTTTGTTAATTAGTGTTAACAGTAATTGATTAAAAAATAATTTTAGTATAGTTTTTTTTTGTTAATTTGATATTGATTTAGTAGAAAATTTCCTAACTGTTTAATTTTTTTCTTATTTTAGTCCCCACAGTAATTAAATAACAGAAATTTATTTTTTAGCATAATTTATTTTCTAAGTTGGTATTTAATTGGTAAAATTTTCCTTTTTACTTCACTTAATAGTAAATTAATATAGATTTCTATTATTAAAAAATAAATATTAAAACATTCAAAATTTTGTTTTATTTTTATTTTTTGTTATGCAAACAATAACTAACAGAAATTTTCTTTTAATTTAGTTTTAAACTTCCTTGGTACTCTGACATCTTCTCCCGTGCATTGCATGGGGCCTCACAGTATAGAAATACTTAACTGTCAATTTTTCATCCATGCCTAAAAAATTTTCATAAAAGTACAATTGGTCTGAAAATTTTGGAAGTACTGTTTCAAGTTTTAAAGCTTAACACAATAGTTTAATCTAACAAAAATATATACTATCATAAAAAGTATGAATGAGGGTTTGGAACTTTTCTTGACTAAAATGTCCATATTTGTGTATTTAGTCAATTTTTTCAGGTACAAAGTTTGGTCTCATAGTCTCACTCTTTTGGTCAATTCTATGGGTGAATTTCCAATAGACGGAGCATGAAGAAGAAGACCAGAGATATCTTCGCTGGTCATTCATGAAGAACAAATGTTTATTCTCTTTTATCAAAAAAAAAAAAAAAACATTTTTGTTCTTATGAATCATGATTTCTCTCTTCGATTGTAGCTTCTCAAAAAATGCCTTTCCTAATTCCATTCATTTTTTATTTTTCTTGCTTGTTACCTTTCCCTGATTATTCATTTTCTATTTTGCAGTGGCAACTGGTTAAGGCACCTGCCTTGTAAGTTACAAGGCACAAGGTGGAAGGCATGTGCCTTGGCTAGTCCAAAGCTTAAGCTTTGGAGATGAAGACCAAGGCTATTGAGGCAATGCTTTTTCCGGCCGCTTCATCTTGAGGTGTATGCCTCACGTCTCGCCTCTTTAGCCTTTTAAAACTATGGTCTTTATTGAGGATCATAGATTAATGTATGCCCTAGGTTATTCTAAATTGGAGATGGAGGGGTGCTCTCAGCCTCTCAGGTAGTGATTAGACTGTGGAGAGATGGGGGACACTGGGCCATTGTATCAGAGATGCTAGACCATTTGCTTCCAAAGGGAACATCCCATTCCCTTGGATTAGGAGATCAGCCAACAATTGAGCTGACTCCCTAGCTAGAGGGGCTCTAAAGAGTGACAATACTGGGCTTCTAACCTGCTAGATTACATCATCATAAGTTCATCACCACCACTATCATCATCCAAGCCTTATACCAACTATATGGGGTGGCTAGATGAATCCTATTTCACCATTCCCCTCTGTTTATTGCCCTATCCATTGTTAAATTATTGACACTTAAATCATTTCTTACTATTACTCATGTCCATTTTGGTCTACCCATAGCCCTTCTAGCCCCTTCAACTTGAAAAAAATTACTTCTTATAGGTGCTGTTGATGTTCTACGTACATGACCAAACCATCTAAGTCTACTTTCCCGTTTATTGCCTACTGAAGCTACTACTAAATTCCTTTGTATCATATTCTTTCTAGTTTTTTTCCACTGATCCATCTCAGCATACTCATTTCTACGATACTCATTTTTTGGACATGTTTCATAATTGCCCAACACTCTGCTCCATTCAGCATAGTTGGCCTTACAATTGTTTTATAGAATTTTCTTTTTAATCTAAGTGGTATTCTCCTATCACATCAAACTGAATGCACCCATACATTTTTTCCATCCTATTTATGGGCAACATCCTTCTCGATCTCTCCCATGTTATGAATTGTTGAATCAAGGTACCGAAAAAAGGTCATATTGAGTTTATCTCTTGGTCTCCAATCCTAAGTATACTGTGATTTGCACTCCTATATTAGTAAATTTACATATCATATATTCTGTTTTAGTCCTATTTACTTTAAAGGCTCTTGTTTCTAAGGCATTTGTCCAAAAGATTAATTTTTCATTTGATCATTCATTAGTTTTGTTAGAATTGTTATAAGTGGTTAACAGGGGCAGTATTGTCTTTTTCATGTTATTCTTTCTCTCTTACATCTGCTGCAACTTTCCTAAGGGTATTGTAGTCATTTCAGCCTTAGTAGAATGCTAATACAACCCGGGTCGACAGTAAGGAGAACTGAACAGATTTCTCCTTTCTAGCCTTCCTTCTTCTCATCTCCTTTTCTTCTCTTTCCCTTCCCTTTCTCTTCCTATTTTCTTCTCTTTATTTCTTCTATTCTTTTCTTCACCTTTTCTTTATTAAAGTTGGAACATGGTATCAGAGCCTTGAGGTCGACTATACTGTTCGCGGCACTGTTCACGTCTCAACTTTTTGTGCCATAGGAATAGAGAATATTCTCTATTCTTTGTTGGAAAGGAAAAGGACTTTAGAGGACTGATCGCCCACTTGGAAAAGAGGCTTTAATGCCTAAAGTTGCAGTGTTGTGTGAGTTGCTGGGATTTTTCTAAAAGTCCTCTATTTGGCAGTTCGAAGAGGGCAGCTTTGTGATGTTTCGAGTTGTGAGGTAGGTGCTCCTCAATGTGTGGTGATTTTGTAGTGGTTTGTGTTGTGGTGACACCTTGTGATAAGTATGCAACCTTTCCCAAGTGTTTCTAAAGTAAAGGGCTAATGATTCTTGGTGTTTTTCCTAAAGAAAAAAGTGTGTTACAGTAGTTGCATACCAGCCTTTTGACAGTTTGCCTAGGTGACAAATCAGTGATCTTCTCTCACTCATGGCTTCATCAAAAGGTAGCACTAAACCTATAGTAGTTGTGCAATCATATTTCATGACTTCTCAATTAACTATGGTGAAATTCAATGGTACTAATTATATCCCATGGGCCAAGTCGATTGAGGTATCTTTCATTGCAAGAGGCAAGTTGAAGTACATCAAGGAGGGTCCATTGAAAAGTGAATCAAAAGGGTACAATGAATAGGTACAAGAGAATGCCCAAATTATGACATCACTTTGAAAATAGTATGGAGAATCACATTAGTGTAAACCTTATCTTTCTAGACATGGCCAAGGAGATTTAGGACCATGCCAAGCAATTGTACTCTAGACAAGACAATGTCACAAGAATTTACCAATTGTACCAAGACTATTTTGAAGACTCAACAAGAACAACGAGAACATCTAGATGTAGCAAGATTTTTATTTGGGTTGAGTTTTGAATTTGAACCAGTGCGGGCCCAAATCTTAGGGAACAGTGATCTCCCATCCTTGTCTGAGGTTTTCTCTCGCATAAGGAGAGCCTCAAATCCACATAGTGATCATCCCCCACCTTTAGAGAGATCAGCTGTGGTGGTTTCCAGAGGATGTTTTCCTGTTAGACATATGCGTGGTAGAGGTGGAGGAAATGTGAGGGGTTTTGGCCATGGGTCCAGAGGTGCACAAAGAGGTGGTAGAGAGTTTGGTGGTGCAAGTGGTGGTGGTGGTCGTAGTGGTAGTGGCCGTGGTTCAGCCCGTGAGTGCTCACATTGTGGACGAGAAGGTCACATAGTCAACTTTTGTTATGATCTTCATGGCCCTCCATCTTCCCAGGCTAACAAAGCAATGGTTGAAGGTGATTTTGGGAGTCTTAGTGTGACTGAAGATGCTCCTACTTCCAATGTTGGTAAGGATAAACACACAATCTCTATCTCACTTGAGGAGTATAAAAAGCTTCGCCAGTCTGCCTCTTCTAGTTCTGCCACTACTACACTTGTGATGTCAGGTATTGCTTGTCTTGCTTCTAGTTCTTCACCTTCACCTTGGGCAATTGATTCTGGAGCTTCAGACCACATGACTGGCTCCTTAGATATGTTTGTATCCTTGTCACCACCTTCTACCTCTCAAACCATTACCTTAACTAATGGTTCTTCTTCTGCTATTATTGGTACCAAAAATGTGTCTCTTGGTTCTGACCTTAGTTTACGCTTGGTTTTTTATGTTCCCAAGTTTCCCTTTAGTCTCTTGTCTGTAAGTAAGCTTACTCAAACCCGCCATTGTTCAGTAACATTTTATCCTTCATATTGTGTCTTTCAGGATCTCAAGATAGGGAAGACGATTGGTGGCAGTCGTGAAGTTGGAGGGTTGTACTACTTGGATGATCATGGTCCTCAGAAGGCTCTTCATTCCTCTCTTACACCACATCAGTGGCATTGTCGTCTTGGTCATTCTTCTCTGTGTGTTCTAAAAAAGCAAGTCCCAACCTTGGAGTTTGTAACTCAGCTAGATTGTGAGTCATGTCAGTTGAGTAAACATCATAGAGTGTCTTTTGTTCCTAAGGATGATAAGAGAGTCTTGAGTCCTTTTGCTTTAGTCCACTTAGATGTTTGGGGTCCTAGTCGTGTGTCATCTTATAATGGATTTAGATATTTTTAACATTTATTGATGACTATTCAAGAATGACATGGATTTACTTAATGAAGGATCATTCAGAATTGTTCTCTATTTTTCTATCTTTTCATGCTGAGATGAGGAATCAATTTGGTGTATGCATTAAAGGGTTTCATTCAGATAATGCCAATGAATACTTTCATAATAATTTTTGGTCTTATTTTGACTCTCATGGTATTATACATCAGTCCTCATGTTCACACACTCCTCAACAAAATGGTGTGGTTGAGAGAAAAAATTGCCATGTGATTGTAATTTCCTTCCACCTCGCCTTTCTCTCTTCCTTCTCGTGTGTTTGGTTGTGTGTGTTTTATTCACAAATTGGGTCCAAGCCATGATAAACTTGACTCCAGAGCTATTAGATGTGTTTTTCTTGGTTACTCTCGTACTCAAAAAGGTTACAAATGTTATGATCCTATTTTACGGAAAGCATTTGTTGCTACGGATTTTACCTTCTTTGAGAGTTTACCCTATTTCTCTGGACGTGAACCTTCTCTTGCCTACTATGGAGGAGCCTATTCAACCATCTATTCACAGTGTACTCTAGACGTGATAAACAACCAGAATTGTTGCCAGTAGGTGATCCAACTCCAGCTTCTGACATGCCACCAAAATCTTGCCGTTGATAGATCCACCATCCTCAGATCTTGATCTTCCTTTTTTCCCTTCGTAAAGGTAAGCATACTTGCATAGATCACCTCTTTCTCGGTATGTCCTTGGCTCACTTGTCTCCTTCACATCAACATTTCATTTCCCTTCTATCCTCTATTTCTCTATTGTGTTCTTTACAGGAAGCCCTCTCATCTCCTAACTGGAAGAAGGCGATAAGAATTTCATCTCCTTCACATCAACATTTCATTTCCCTTCTATCCTCTATTTCTCTATTGTGTTCTCTACAGGAAGCCCTCTCATCTCCTAACTGGAAGAAGGCGATAAGAATTTCATGCTCTTCAGTCCAATAATACTTGGAATCTCACTTCATTACTACCTGGGAAGCAGGCCGTTGGTTGTCGATGGGTATATACAGTTAAACACCGTCAAGATGGCAGTATTGAGCGGTTCAAAGCTCGACTTGTTATAAAGGGGTATATTCAGACCTATGGTGTGGACTATTCAGAAACCTTCTCTCCTGTGGCTTAAAATAGGTTCTGTACGAGTGCTCATTTCTTTAGCTGTCCACTTTGGTTGGCCCCTATTTCAACTTGATGTAAAAAATGCATTACTCCATGGTGATCTTCAAGAGGAGGTATATATGGAGCAACCTCCTAGGTGTGTTGCTCAGGGGGAGTCAAGAAAGGTGTGTCAATTGAAGAAGGCTATCTATGGGCTGAAGCAATTACCATGGACATGGTTCAGTCGTTTTAGTAGTGTGGTGCAAGATTTTGGCTTGAAGCAATGCAGTGTTGATCACTTTGTGCTTTGTAGAGACTCATCATCTGGGAAGATCATTCTAGCAGTGTTTGTTGATGATATTTTTCTTATTGGCAATGATACACATGGAATTGATAAGTTGAAACAATTCCTACAGCAATACTTTCAAACTAAAGACCTAGGAACCTTGAAGTACTTTCTTGAAATTAAGATAGCTCAATTGAAGTGGGGAATCTATTTGTCCCAAAGAAAGTATGTTTTAGATATGTTGGATGAAACTGAGTTGTTATGATCCAAGCCAGTTGAAACTCCCAATGTAAAGATGACTGATAGTCAGGGGGAGCCATTAGAAGAGCCTACAAGGTATTAGAGACTAGTAGGCAAGTTGATCTATCTTACCATCACTAGGCCTGACATCTCCTTTAGTGTTGGAGTCCTCAGTCAATTCATGTAGAATCCAACAGCTACTCATTGGGATGGTGTTATGAGGGTGCTGAAGTATCTAAAGGGTGCTCCTGGTTGAGGGCTTTTGTATAAGAAAGGGGGAGATATGTCTCTGGTAGGGTACTCAGATGCAGATTGGGCAGAGTCTGCAATGGGCAGGAAGTCTACTATAGGTTATTGTACTTTTTTGTATGGAAATCTCGTTACTTGGAAGAGCAAGAAGCAGAACGTAGTTGTTAGGAGTAGCATTGAAGCTGAATCAATGTTTTAAAACGCGAAGGCGTGATGCAAGGCGTTCCACTACCTAGAGGCGTGAGGCGTAGTTCAGAACGCAAGAAGCGTAAGCCTCCCAAACACAAGGAGGCGTTAGCCTCCTTAAGAAGAGGGGGGTTAGGAGGATGAAGAGGAAGGGGGGATCTTATTTTTTCTTTATTTTTAATAAAAATGTTTTATATTAAGAAGAATAAAGATGCATAACATTAGTTGAAGGGGGGGGGCTCTTTCCCTTCCCTTTCTTTTCTTTTCCTTTCTTTTCCTTTCTTTTCCTTTCCTTTCCTTTTTTTTCTGTCTTTTTATATAAGATGTGCATGAGGCATATGCCTCTAGCATGCCTCATGAAAAAGGCACATGAGGCGTACGCCTCTTGCACCTGAGGAGTACATCTCAGAGGTGTCAGCGCCTCTAGCATAAGCCTCATGGCATTTTGAGAGCGCCTCCATCTCCAGGCGTATGCCTCCCACGCCTTTTAAAACATTGAGGTGAATATAGGGCAATGGCCCATACCTGTGAGCTAGTCTGGTTGAAGCATCTTCTTCGAGAGATGAATATCACAATTTGTCAACCCATTAAATTGTTTTGTGACAACCAAGCTGCAACACATATTGCCTCTAATCCAGTGTTTCATGAAAGGACTAAACACATTGAAGTTGATTGCCATTTCGTGAGAGAGAGAGAGAGTGACAAGTGGAGAGATTGTTACTCCCTATGTTAAATTTGAAGACTAAGTAGCTGATATTTTTACTAAAAGTGTGGGTCGCTCAAGGATGGACTATATTTGTAACAAGCTGGAACTTTATGATATATATGCTCCATCTTGAGGGGGAGTGTTAGAATTGTTAGAAGTAGTTAACAAGGGCAGTGTCTTTTTCATGTTATTCTTTCTCTCTTATATCTGTTGTAACTTTCCTAAGGGTATTGTAGTCATTTCAGCCTTAGTAGAATGCTAATACAACCTGGGTCGACAGTAAGGAGAAGTGAATAGATTTCTCCTTTCTAGTCTTCCCTCTTTTCTTCTCCTTTTCTTCTCTTTCCCTTCCCTTTCTCTTCCTATCTTCTCTTTCTTTCTTCTATTCTTTTCTTCACTTTTTTTTTATTGAAGTTGGAACAAGTTTCATCAATTAAAACAATGTCATCAGCAAATAACATGCACCATTGGACCTCTTGCTAGATTACCCCATTTTTATTTTGATGGGTGTATAGGGGGGCTGATACTGGCATCAGCCTGAAGATTCATTTTTATGGGTGTACTCCTTTATCATTTCTCTTAAGCTACTTATTTTATCAATACAAAATGGAAAAAGAGAATAAAAGAAGAATTGGATGACTATAAGAACCTCTTTTGATCCACAAATGCTGATGTTCCAAGCTTTTATTTTTACTGCACTTCGGATTTTCATGGATTTAGATGGCACTAGTTTTAGACTATCTCCAAAGCAGCCTTAATAATTGTGATGCCCATAGTTGTCAAGGCGACGCCTAGACAACAAGGCGCCCTTTGAGGCTCGCCTCGTCTAATCGCCAAGCAGTTTTGTACTATGTATTATAAAATACTTTTTTATTCTTTATTTTTTGACATTATAATTATAAAATAGGCATTATTAAACTAAAATATCCATTTTGTATGTTTATATACTAATTTGTTTTTATTATTTTTTATTTGTTAGGATTTAATCAATACAAACATTGCTAAATGCTGTATTGAACCCTCAAAGACTTTAAAACCTGAACCAATAAGTAAGGAAGAACTTAAAATTTTGTCTAATCAACACATTTTCTATACTTTAACATGAACTCTATACTTTTCGTATGAAAATTATGAATAGTTATTAAGGAAATATGGTTATGGTACCTAGGAAACTGCCCTAGGATCTATGTTCTTTATATAAAAAAATCCATTGCCTAGGCGACTAGGCGACAAGGCACCCCCCTAATGCCCAGCCTCGCCTTGGCGCCTTGAAAACTATGGTGATGCCAATTTAAAAAATGCATATCCTTTCTTTTTTAAAAACAAAAAAGGTTTCAGGAACATCACATATTTCATTTTCTCAAATTTCCTGTATTCAAATGGGCCCTAAAATGATATCAAGAACATGAATATTTTAATTTGTGTGTCAGACATATGCCAGACAGATTCTAATGCAGACTAACCACAAAACTCAAGGTATCCCTTAATGTGTTGCAAGGATTTAAGTTTTTGTTGTATTTCTATCATTTCTGGACACATTTTTTATTATCAACTATAAGGATGTTTGAGGGTGTAGAGAGTTGAGCTTATGATGGGTTTTTTTCTCAATTCCAACACAACAGGATATGCTCCAAGTTTAGCAAAACAAGGAATTGAAATTCTTTATCTGATCAAAGAAAAAAATGAAAAAAGAAACAGAACATTCCCCAAGAATTTGAGAATATGTGTTCTCTGTAATCTCGGGCAAGTAAGCTTTTCCACAGTTAGGCCAACAGATGATGATGAAACATTAAAAACTAATATGAAGCTGCAACTGGTTGCAAAAGATAATAATAAAAAAAAAAAAGAATTTCATTTTGGCTTCTATTAGAGTTAGAAAAAGGCATACCAAGGTGTTGATGAAGCTTTGGATCAACCATTTTAATTATTGTTGCAAGTGCGTTCAGCTGTGATTGAACACCTATTGAACTTGCTGTAGCCTTGAAGTTTTCACGCTTTTCAGACAACAATTAACATGTGAGTCATGGTGAGTACAAGAGGCAGTGTCAAAATATAAGCCAACCAGATGGCACAGTGAGAACTCAACTAAAGAAGCTCCAACTAATTATGTATTAGTATCATTTCACCATAAAAGTTCAAAGTCAAAATAATAAATTTGAAACGATGGCATGCCACTAGAGAAATTTGTAAAAAATATCATTTAAAACCATAGAAAGGAGTTTTTATAACTTATAAGACCATATAGAATAAGGTTTATATGCCCAGCCAAGAAGTGAAGCGACAGAATAGAGAACCGGTGTATTTAACTCTGGAAGACAATACTTTGAAATCTGGACTGGACTGGAAGAATGAATTATGGAAAGTCAGCCTGTAGCCAGAACAGTTTGAGTACGTATTATTGCAATTTCTCTTAAAACCTGGTGAAAATCCTTCTTTATTAACTTTTATTATGGTTTTGTCTTCCTAAATGCATTTCATTTTTTTATTTCATGATCATGATGGCCTGGCAACTTAAACTGAACCAATAAAAAATACAGTTTTTCCTATTATGTTGACAAGATGTTGACTAATGTTGACAGGATGTCAACTAATGTACATTAAAAATATAATATATTAGTATATTAAATTAATATAGATTATTCCATTAATATTTCAAATAAAATATTTATAAAAAAGAATTAACAAAATATAAAAACAAAAGAATAAATTAATTACTTTATAATATAAAACATAAAATATTTTTCAAGTAATAAAATATTAACTAGTTAGTATTTTTTAAAATATTTATTAAAATCAGAAAATGTTTATTAAATTTTATAATAAACCATATTCTACATTTAATATAAAAAATAGAATAAACTTAATAAATTTTATACTAAATCATAATTTATTATAAATTTAGTATTAAAAATCATAATAAATTCATTAAGTTTTGTAAGAAATCAGAATTTATCATAATCTTAATACTACAAAAAGGAGGATCAGTTTATTAAATTAATAATAAAACATAATGTATTATAACTTTAATATTTAAAAAATCAGAATAAATGTATTTCTATTTACTAGTGTGAAATAAATATATTAGAATTTATAATAAATCAGAACTAAAAATAAGAAAAGAAAATATCAGATAACCTTGTAAAAACATCAAAATGCATAATAAATCAGTAAATCGTCATTTACTAATTTGTTATTGATCTTAGTTTCTTAGCTTTATATAATGGTTGGGAATAAGATAATAGTCTAGAAATATGCATTAATGCTTCTTTTATCATTTTACAAAATATCTTTGCATATTTCCACATATTTCATAATATTTCCACAATGTCTCTAATTTTTACAATATTTCTCCTCGACATTTCCGACATATGTCCTATATTTTGGTAAGCGACATTTCCATCGACATCGACATTTTAAACCTTGATCGCACTCCATAAAAAAGCCATCTGAGTGAGCCTTGCACAGGGAAGCAATTGAGTAAAACACTGCTGGCCTCCACAAATGAAAAGGGAGACCTAGCAATCGAACCATTAATCTGTCTTCCATGCTGAACTTTTGGAAATTAGAGGTGGGAGACCACCTAGAAACACTTACTGTACCTGAAGCCAGCTTAACACAAATAGCATCAACCCAGCCTCCAACACTACTAGCTCCAATAGGGCTTTACAGTCCTCAAAGGGAGTTAGAATAATGGTGCTGTTCCACTTCAATTCTTTTAATAACTCCTCACCAACCTTCTTCTAGTCCCTCAGTGGTACTAAGGTAGCCAGTATTAGCTTTTTTTTTAATGAATGCCAGTATTAGCTTCTTTTCCCATTCCTTCTTGGAGGCAAGACAAACTATTCTAACATTATTTGTAGCTTGACCCACAGTCACCACTCCAATAGTCTTCTTTTATCATTTTACAAAATATCTTTGCATATTTCCACATATTTCATAATATTTCCACAATGTCTCTAATTTTTACAATATTTCTCCTCGACATTTCCGACATATGTCCTATATTTTGGTAAGCGACATTTCCATCGACATCGACATTTTAAACCTTGATCGCACTCCATAAAAAAGCCATCTGAGTGAGCCTTGCACAGGGAAGCAATTGAGTAAAACACTGCTGGCCTCCACAAATGAAAAGGGAGACCTAGCAATCGAACCATTAATCTGTCTTCCATGCTGAACTTTTGGAAATTAGAGGTGGGAGACCACCTAGAAACACTTACTGTACCTGAAGCCAGCTTAACACAAATAGCATCAACCCAGCCTCCAACACTACTAGCTCCAATAGGGCTTTACAGTCCTCAAAGGGAGTTAGAATAATGGTGCTGTTCCACTTCAATTCTTTTAATAACTCCTCACCAACCTTCTTCTAGTCCCTCAGTGGTACTAAGGTAGCCAGTATTAGCTTTTTTTTTAATGAATGCCAGTATTAGCTTCTTTTCCCATTCCTTCTTGGAGGCAAGACAAACTATTCTAACATTATTTGTAGCTTGACCCACAGTCACCACTCCAATAGTCTTCTTTTATCATTTTACAAAATATCTTTGCATATTTCCACATATTTCATAATATTTCCACAATGTCTCTAATTTTTACAATATTTCTCCTCGACATTTCCGACATATGTCCTATATTTTGGTAAGCGACATTTCCATCGACATCGACATTTTAAACCTTGATCGCACTCCATAAAAAAGCCATCTGAGTGAGCCTTGCACAGGGAAGCAATTGAGTAAAACACTGCTGGCCTCCACAAATGAAAAGGGAGACCTAGCAATCGAACCATTAATCTGTCTTCCATGCTGAACTTTTGGAAATTAGAGGTGGGAGACCACCTAGAAACACTTACTGTACCTGAAGCCAGCTTAACACAAATAGCATCAACCCAGCCTCCAACACTACTAGCTCCAATAGGGCTTTACAGTCCTCAAAGGGAGTTAGAATAATGGTGCTGTTCCACTTCAATTCTTTTAATAACTCCTCACCAACCTTCTTCTAGTCCCTCAGTGGTACTAAGGTAGCCAGTATTAGCTTTTTTTTTAATGAATGCCAGTATTAGCTTCTTTTCCCATTCCTTCTTGGAGGCAAGACAAACTATTCTAACATTATTTGTAGCTTGACCCACAGTCACCACTCCAATAGTCTTCTTGAGAGGCCACTGCTCCATCTTTGTCAAGCCTGTATTTTTTCTCTTGTTTTTCCGTACAAATCTCTTGGTACCTTGCAATCCATCCACCAAGCAAGCATATTCATTCAAAATGCTTGACACTCATTCCCATCCAGTCGCCAGCTTTCCTATAGGGAAACACACCATTTGCTTTTTCCTACCTCCAAAAAATTCCACCGGTGCCAGAAATCTACCCTTAGTGTTCTCTCTGCCACATTCCTCCTATCACCTTCCTCTGTAGACCCCATGCGTTCCAGCTTCCAATTCTTTTGTATAGGTTCCTCAACAAAGGCCTTGAACCAGCTGGTAACCTTTTCCCCTATCAAAATCACCATAGCCTCTTCATCTCCCTAATCTTCAGTGCTGGTTTTCCTTTCACCCTAAAGCTCTCGAACTGGATCTGTTTGCTTCAATCTTCACTAGTCTTCTCCCAGCAGCAGTCTGCACAAACTTACCTCCAACATCCTCACTGGTCTTTTCCATGGCTCCTTCCTTCCTTCATGCCAAAAGCTCAAAAATATCTCCCAACATCAATGCCCAATTAGTTTAGCTTTTCCTGAATCTTGAATGCCTTCCTCTCTACTTCTACTGGTCAGTTTCTATGTTTTCTTCACTTCCTTAATGATACCCAATTAATCAGATTTTCCTGAATCTTGAATGCAATCCTCTCTACTTCTCTTGGTGAGTTTCTTCATTTTCTTCACTTCTTTAATGGGCCCGATCCCAAATAATCGCATCTTCAATCTGGCAAAAATCTTCCACACTTGGACAAATAAAAACTCCAAACTTTCAGGACCACCTTCCTTGGCTGCAAGTTCTGGTACTGGCAGCTCTGCCTCGAAACTTTGAATTTGGCTGCCAATGAAATTCCTATGGGCGCCTCCAATGAACTCCTGCCCTCCTTCCCCTGTTATGTGCTCCATCAACCTCTCTTCCTTCTTCCTTCTCTCGAACTCTTCAAAGGCCCTTCTGGCAAAAGCCTCACCACCCCAAAAATACAAACCCAAAGCCTTGCCAATCTCCATCTCTCTCAACCAACATCCTAAAACCCCCTTTACCATCTTTCTCCCCCTCTGAAGTGTAAACTTGAATCATCTTCTTTCCCCAACTCCTTGCACTCTCCCTTTCCTCCACAGCTCCATTCCTCTCCAATTCCCCTCCTGAAGGATGTCCCTCAGACCTGATTTGGTTATCACGGCAAACCCCAGAAAAATTCTTATTGGTTGTGGATCTCGCATTAACCCTCTTCTCTTAAATACTCTCTTGCATTTATTACTGGGACCAGCCCCAACAAATCCCTCTTTTAAATGCAAAAAAACCTTTGTAACACACACAAGATGGGATTTATTCACTCCTCTAGGCCTCTTCACTACCGTTACCGACTGTTCGGCTGAACCTGCAACAGCTGTCTCCAACCTCCTACCCAAATCAACTCCAATCTTTCCAATGAAAACTTCTACTAAATGGCCACAAGCTCCAAGGTTGCAGTTGCATCATAGCTTCAGGCTTCATACAAGTTATTTTCAATTAATTTAATTCATGATATACAATATCAGTGTCAATTTCAGTTCGTTTTTTAATAATATGTAATATTTTGTTCAACTTTAGTTTAGTTCACTAATGCTATTCAATATCCAATTCCAATCTGAATTCAATACAAATCTGATATAAATTTGATTTGAATCCGAATGTTAATGAATCAAATTTGGATATAGGTATATCTAATTCGATCCAATCAATCTGCTGCCTATTAATACAAACTAATATGCACTTATGCAATTTTGTGGATAAAAAATGAAAAAAGAAACTTGCAAATTTGTGAACTCACAATAAATGTAAAAACATTTTCTCCTGTATGAAATATGGATGCTTCAGAAAGTGAACTAAATGAAGCACCCATATTCACTGAAACAGAATCAATTCATGAACAAGGATTAAATAACCAGAATATGCATCAACAAGATGAATTCTTTTTTCCATCGATAATGTGAAACTGCTTGAGGAAAAACGTCCTACCATTCTTCGCATTACATGTTCAAAGCACCAAAAGGCATCTGCTTCATTTTCAAGAAGAACAACTGTAGGAGAGCACAGATCATTCATTCCTGTGTACGAAAGGAAATTTTCAAGTCCATAAGGAAATGTTGGTCAAATGCCATTTCAGTCCAACAATCAAATGACTGGAATATCAACACCTTACTCACCCTGACAGTAGCCAATTTCATTATCTATCCATGCATACACAGCAAGAACATTCCAGAGTTTTGCAAGATTAGCTTCACTCTCATAGAATACAAGTGATCGATCTGTGCGGACGACATCCAAACCTATATTCTCCAAAATTTATTAAACATCATGTCAATCACCATGGAAGTTGCTCAGCAACAATAACAACCATAAAGGCATCCAAATACAACATAAGTTTGTTGCTTCCAATATGACCATATCTAATTATGAAAATCAAAAAGAGAACATAATCATTAGATCAAGGGTATAACATTATATACCAATTTGATGCAAAGTAAGCTTCCATTGAATCACTTTCTTTTCCAAATCAGTATCAACTGCATGCTCTTCATGCTTCAAAGAAGCATCAGGAGTGGACGTTGGCACAGTATTGTCTTCTTGTGTATCTCTATTATTTGAAGGATCACAGATGGGTCGACCATCTGTAGTGATGATAGGTGCCAAGATGATTGTCCCACTACCAATTGTCGGTTCCATCTTTTGACACTCAGACTTCCATGTTCCATACTGATACCTAACATGATCAGTGCAATGTATCGGTAAACATGAAAAAAAATATCAGTACAAACATGACTTAGTAGTAAAGGGTAATGTCATTATTTTTCTCATTAAAGAGAATATAAAGATTAATGTCTATCTTCATTCAACTCAAATTGCAGAAGGAAAAACCAACAAAGTTTGAGGAGAAAAATGGTAAATGATTTGGCATTAAACTTTACCTCATATATGAGGTGGTAGAAAACATGATCAAGAAAATGTTACTACAAACACAACTTAACAGTAGAGGCTAATACCATTCTTTTTCTCATTAAAGAAAAGCTAGAGACTAGTATTTATTTTCATTCAACTCAATTTGCAGAAAGAAAAATCAACAAAGTTTGAGGAGAAATACAGTGAATGGTATGCATTGAACCTTACCTCATCAAAGAGGTAGCTTAAAACAGAAAAAAAGAACAAACAGATGATCAATTGAAATTAAAGAAGAATTACCACCTCCGGTGTTGCCTGAGCTGATTCCGTTCATTGAAGGTGCTATTGGGATCAAAGCTACCCAAAAGGAACTCCCAGACTACCCCTTTTATTGATGGATGGACTCCCTGATATGAATGGCAAATAACTTATTTACTCTCTTAACTTAGGGACTGTTTGATAACAGTGGAAGTGGCTGAACTGAAATGACTTATTGCTTTGTCTTTTGGTGGATAAAATAATTAAATAATAATATTCAAGGATATAGTAATCAACACAATTTCAGCTTCATCAATTAAGAAGCTCACAACCTCCTTAATAACTTATTAACTATAAGACAAAGCAATAATTCATTCAGTTCAGCTATTTTAGTTGCTACCAAAGAGCCCCTGGTAAAACCAAAAAATATTATCAAAACATGCATAAGTACAACATATAGTATCCATGAATATGTTAACTGACTTGTTTGATTAATTCAGCAATGTTGATGATAAGATAATAGAATAAGAGAAAGAGAAAAAGAAAGATAGAAGAGAAGAAAGATTAATTGGGAGAGTGAAAAAATTGCGAGGCATGTAGCTTCCCTCTTCTATTTACATTATATTACAAAGGAAATAACCAGAATACCCCTGGTTGTGTACCCCCATATAACCACATATATTTCAAAACTCCCCCTCAAGCTGATCAAAGATATTGATCATGCCCAGTTTGCCTAAACTATGGTCCAACTTGGATTTGGAACACTTAGGTGAACATATCAGCCAATTGTATACCAGATTTGACAAATGGAAGACAGACTTCACCATAGAGATCTCTTTCTCATATAAAGTGGTGATTGGCTTTGTTAGTGTCGACTGTATAGGGATAGTTTAGTCTTTCTATTTATGTTTAAGCTGATGTGTAATGTTTATGTTAAGTGATGTGTCCCATACTTAAGTAGGGACATAATAGTCTTTTCTTTATTTAATAGAAACATATAAATATAACCTGGCTGACTAGAGAGTGACTTTTCCCTCTTGTTTGAACCAGTTTTCTCCTCCTTTATTCTCTTCTTTTCTTCTCTCTTCTATCTCTTCTAATCTTCTTCTAATACTATTTCTAACAGAATTCTAGTGCAGGTGTGAACTTTATCATGGTATCAGAGCCACTGTGACAAAATCAGATCTACCCAGAATTCTGTTCTATCGTCATTCAGCCTAGGGTTCTACAGTTTTCTTCATCTTCCGTTGGGAGTGATCGCCCTTTCCCTTTGGAGGTTTTCATGCCCCGTGTCAGTGGTTTAGTGAGTGTTTGTGATGGTTTGTAGGAAGCCCTCTAATCGATGGTACGAAGGGGGCTGTTTCAGGTGGTGCAGTGGACAGTCGAGTGTCAGGTTGGTTTTTGGTGATCAAATAGGTGGGCTATATGTCTGTTTCAGTGTGAATCGAGTGGTTGGTGAGTTGCTAGTGCTATGGTGTGTATTCAAGTAGTTGTGTGGCAGTTTTGTGGTGCTGAAAGTGAAGAAATCAGAAATGGGTATTGCTGAAAATTGTGACTATAGGTGGTGAAAAGTGATTTAGAAGTTTGATATACGAGAAAAGAAAGAGGAATTCAGATATGGGAGACAGTAGTGAACACAAATCTAGTGTTATGGTTCCCACCAACTACCTGAATGTTCAGGTGACTTCTATCAAGTTGAATGGGGAGAATTATGTGCCTTGGCCGAAATCTATAGAGGTCTTTCTTAGAGCTAAGAAGAAAGTGAAACATGTAAGAGAAGAAAAATCTCTAGCTGACTCTCAAGAGTATAGTGATTGGGAACAAAAAGATGCACAGATCATGACCTAGTTATGGAATAGTATGGAACCCAAGATCAGTGCGAATTTCATGTTCCTAGATACAACCAAGGAGAATTGGGACCATGCCAAGAAATTGTAATCGAGACAAGACGATACTACTAGAGTGTATCAGCTTTATTAGGAGTCTTGAGGAGTACTATGCTAGCATGAAAAACCTTCGTAATGAGTTGAATGTGTACCATCCCCTCACTTCTGATGTTAAGATTCAGCAACAACAAAGAGAACAACTATATGTGACCAGAATTTTAGTAGGGCTGAAATCTGAATATGAACCAGTGAGAGCACAGATACTAGGAGGGTCAGCTCTTCCGTCTCTAGAAGAGGTGTTTGCCCGTCTTTGGAGGATTTCTGTTGGGCCCATAGAGAATTCTAATATTTGTGGCAGGTCTGCCTTTGCAGTGATGAGAGGGAGAGGTCGTGGTGTTAGAGGTGGAGCTCAGGGAGTTCAGCCCGGTCGTAGTGGTAGCAGTGGATCCATGTATAGTCATAGTGGTGGTGGTGGACCCATGTATAGTCATAGTGGTGGTGGTGGACCCATGTATAGTCGTGGTGGACATGTTGGAGGTCGAGATTCAAGGGGAGCCCGTGGCAGAGGACGTATTAATGGTCCGAGGAGGTGTATCCATTGTGGTATGGAAGGGCACACCATTAACTTTTGTTATGATTTGCACGGCCCACCTTCAACTTGGGCAAATCATGCAGTGGCCAGTGATGGTAGTTCAAGATAGGATATCCAACAAGCTGATCAAATGCCCTCTACATCTACGGATGTCTCCGGGACGGAGATGATGAGTGTCCCACGTGATGAGTATGAGCGGTTTATTCAATCCACCTCTCAATAGAATACAACTACTCTGCACATTTAGGTATGGCTTGTCTTGCATCCAAACCCACCTCCTAGATTATCGACTCTGGAGCTTCCGATCATATGACTGGGACTCCAGGTGTGTTTTCCTCCCTTTCACAGTGCTCCACGTCACATTCTATTACCCTTGCAAATGGTTCCACATCCTCCATTTGTGGTGTTGGTAATGTTGACATAGACCCTTTATCCCTATCCTCAGTTTTATATGTTCCCAAATTCCCTTTTAATCTTATGTCTGTTAGTAAGCTAACCAAATCTCTTAATTGCTCTATCACCTCTTACCCCTCTTCTTGTGTTTTTTAGCATCTCAAGGGATGAAGATTGGTGGAGGGCATGAAGCTGGTGGACTGTATTTGGTGGTGGTGGTTCATCAACAACTCTTCAAACATCTCTTTCTCCTCTTCAATGGCACTATAGACTTGGTCATCCATCGCTTAAAGCACTGAAGTCACTTATTTCATCGTTAAGTCGTCTTTCTGTTTTGGATTCTGAGTCGTGTTAGTTGGGGAAACATCATCGTGTTGCCTTTAGTCCTAGGGTTGATAATCGTATGTCGAGTCCTTTTTCTTTAGTTCATTCAAATATTTGGGGTCCAAATAAAATAGTGTCATACAATGGTTACAAATACTTTGTTATTTTTGTTGGTGATCATTCAAGGATGACATGGCTTTACCTAATGAAAGAAAGGAGTGAATTGTTTTCCATTTTCCAAAAATTTTATGCTGAAAGTGCTTGTGTTTCAGTTTTATTGTCTTCACTTGAGTCTATTTGTTTAGATCCCCTCAAACCTGACACAAGAATTTGGACCCTAACCCAAAAGGTTTTTTCACTTGCTCCTCTTTCTTCAAGTCCCTTTGTTCCACTTTTGCACCTCAGAATTTCCCAGTTAAAGAATTTTGGACTAGGCCCATTCCCCCAAAAGATAAGACCAAATTGGTGCTTATCCCCTAATTGGTGTGTTCTTTGTAAATCTCAGAATGGGGGGGGACAAGAGATAACTTATTTTATACAAACTGTTTTCTGATCCACAAAAGATAACTTATTTTATTAGAATTAATTAAAGCAGTAGATAATACAATTTGATGACAGGGATGTCATCCCCAAAAAACTTTCAAGCCACAATTACAAAGAAGTCCAAAAGGCTAACAGGTTCCCAAGCCCAAAGTACATCAGGTTACAACTTTGCCAAAACAAACTAGGTCTGTCATCTCCTTGCTTTGCCAAAATATCTGTGAACCCATTTGCAGTCCTTATCCAGCCAAAAGTAGAATTGAATCTCTTGGATAGGGTGTCAATTTCCCTGAAAGCATGTCTGTATTTCCAAGGAGCCGAGCTGAAATTCTTGGACCAAGAGATGACCAACTGTGAATCTCCGTCAACTCCCAGTTCCCTTACCCCAAGTTGTACTGCAAGCCATAATTTCAGCCGGGACTGAATCTCCAAAACCAATTGGTCCTGAAAACAGGTCCACCACCACTCCTTGGTGGTTTCTAAAAACACCTCCTATTCCCGCCCTTCCTAGATTACCCAATGAGCTACCATCAAAGTTTGGCTTTAGCTTGTTAATAGATGGAGGTTTCCAAACAATTCTTACACTTTCTATAGGTCCAACTGTTTGTGCCACTTCAGTCCAGGACCTTATTATGTCATTTGTTGAGAATTCTCGAAAAAGATCCAAAGTTTTTACCCAATGTGTTGTTCTTACTGTTATAGATTCAATCAGTTCCTCCTTTGATTTGCTCTTCTCATTAAAAATTCTCTAATTTCTTTCTTCCCGTACAATCCAGATCAACATTGCTCTTGTTGTCCTCCACATAACTCTTCCTCTCTTCTATTGCCTTAAGAAAATTGAGTTGAATAAGCCTACCACACATCCTGTGGGGGGTTCCCATCTACAGCCAAACAGAGAACAAACGGATTTCCAAATACAAGACACAAAAGGGCAGGTGAATAATAGTAAATGAGGAAGGGTCTCACCACTTTCCTTGCAAAGGATACATACATGAGGAGAAGGGAACTTATTTGGTATTCTTTTCTATAGAAAGTCATAGGTGTTGATCTTCCCAACAAAAAGCTTGTACTTTAGGAGGGATAGGTCTGCACCAGATTTCTTTTACTAGGAAAATTTCCCCCAAGGGTTCTGACAAGACAAGATGGTGAAAAAAGGAAGCACAAGAGAAAAGACCATCAGGCGAGGGGAACCAAATTCTTCCATCTGGAGAGTTAGGGTTCAAAAAAACATTTTCCAGCTTTGACAGTAAGACAACAAGGGAGTCACACTCATTATCTCTCAAACCCCTAAAACCAAAATCCCAATCTAGACCAAGTTCCAAGGGTAAACCAAATTTTGAGACAGCTCTGCCTTGTAATTGGATAAGGAAAAGAGTAAGGAAAATTGCAGTTTAAGCGGCAGATCCCCAATCCAAAGTACATTTTAGTCCTGTGGAGATCTAGGATGTGAACCTCCTATTTCTTGCCTTTTGTTTTGGTGCCAATTGTGTATTTCCCCATTTCATATTTTAGGAAGAGGTCTTTTCAAATTTCAGGCTTTATTTTTTTTTTTTCTAAAGAAGGTAAAATATTATACTGCATTGCCACTATAGAAAGCTAAAAAGTACATCAACCCATGTATAATGAGATCCTGTACATTGGGAATATACAAAACAAAGAAGTGTCATCCAAAAAAAGGTCCAACTTGTAAAATAGAACTATGTTGGATGCCCTGAAATATCCTGTATACACCCAGCCAAGAACAAGGCAAACCTATGAAATTACTTTTAACTTCCTCTAAGACAGAAAACCTGTAATCAAATATACAATTATTTCTTTCCTTCCATATTGTCCGGATGATGACAGCTGGGATAGTATTCCATAACAATTTACCCCTGCCATTCAGACCCTTGGTTGTCCATCCCTATAGAAGTTGAAAATTTGACTCTGGAAAGCAGAAATGTATACCAAAAAGGACAAAGCCATTGACGAAAGCTGATAAGAGAAGCCACAATGTATGAAAAGATGATTTGAGGACTCAGGGACATCATTACAAAATGGAGCAAAGAGTACTAGACAAAGGCATCCCTCTTCTTGACAGTCAGTCTTTGGTTAGGCATCTTTTTTTTTTTTTTTTGAAGATATAAAAAATTATTAAACAAAACGAAGATACAAGGAAAGGTGATATGCAATCACCCGAAGGAAAAGAACAATCCAAGGAAAACCCAACAAAGATAAAACAAAAGCCAACCAGCCAAAACCATCCCAGCATGGCCAACCCCTCAAAACCCAAACCCCTTCCAAAAATATACAAAAACGATACAAAACAACTGACCGAATACGACCCCGATCATCAAAACAAACAATACCAACACCTTTACAAGACCCCAAGCACCCACAACCACTACCCAATAAGAGACCCAAAACAAAAACCAAGCCCCCAAATGACTCTAACTCAATCAAAGTCACTTTTGTGTTTTCTTACTATATTGTTGAGCCCAATGCCAAAAGGAGCTCCTTTTATCCTTGCAAACACCTTTGATGCAGCTATCTGCTATTGACTTTTTCTATTCTTCTGATCTCTACATCTTCTAGTTGTGTTTAAAGTATTAACCCCAACTCAACCTTTTCTATATCTTTTCCTTTTGCAAGTATCAACCCCACCCCGACTCTTCCTTCTTACACTCTCACTTCCCCCTCCCTCATTCCCTGCTCCTTTCTCCCCTTCTTTCTCCTCAACTACACTATTATCTCCTTCTCCTCCTCTGTCCCCTCCTAGCTCTTCCTCTTCTCTTGTTTCCTTCATCCCTTCAACCCCAATCATCTCATCTCCTTGAACGATCTCCCTCTCTTCCTCGACTCTAACTTCATCTCTTTCCTGCACAGTCTTAATCACCTCTTCGCTATTCTCTTCGTCCACGCCGTTAGAACCTTCCTGAATGTCTCCACCGTCCCCCTCTTTTTCCTATTGAAGACCATTGTCTTTGATTAGGCATCTATCAAGGGCTGCAGTCCAATTTTAGGCTTTATGGAGATTACGTATAATTGTTTAGGGACCAATGGATCCTTCTGGTAGTGATTTTGAGCAGAATAGTGACTTCAATCTTGTTTCAAGTGGTATTGGGAGACCTTGAACATCAAGGTAACCACTATGAAACTTGATGGATCCAATTATTTAGAATGGACACAATCTACACATATGTATATCAGGGATTGTGGGAAGTTAGGTTACCTCACTAGATCTGAGATAGAACCAAAATCAAAACACCCAATATAAAACAAGTGGATGTAGGATAATCTTATAGAGACGTCTTCGTTACTGAATTCTATGCAACTGCATCTAAGTAGAAGCTATCTGTGGATAAGAATTGTACAAAACATGGGATGGTGTTTATGAGATATTCATAAGTTTTAGATGTTTGAATGAAAGAAGAACAACCTTAGATGAAGGGATAAGTCTTTGTCTTTATATTTTCTAACTGAAAGTCATTATGGCTGGAAATTGGTCATCTTGAAATTGTAGTGTAGGAAGATGCTAAAGATGTTGCAACTAATAAAATGTTTCATTTGGTGAGGTGCGATTGGGTTTGTAGGGAAAAGAAAGAGGGGGATTTGGTAATCAAAAGGGTGAAGCTTTTAATCAAGCATTATTGGAGAAGTGGGTATGGAGGGAGGTTTGGGTGGGAGAAGGAGGCATTGTGGAGGAGGGTAATTGCGAGCAAATATGGTGTGGTGAATTTTGGGTGGGATCCAAGGGAGGTATCTTCTTCTTAAGGGGTGAGTGTTTCGAAAGGTATCATGGCATTCCAAGCTTCAGTAAAAGCTTTTGCTACAATGGAAGGTGGAAGATGGGTCTAGTATTAGATTTTGGAAGGGTGAGTGCTTAAATGTGGGGAAGCTTTGTGAGGTCTGTCCTAGATTATATAGGCTGAGCAGAAAGAACATCACCATTGGTAATAGATTTGAATGGAGGGAGGATGAGGTGTGATGGTACCTCCTTTATGTTTTATTTCCTGGTAGCTGAACTGTGGGTGATGCTTTGTCACCTGCTGCATTGTACCTTCTCATTTAATGAATTTTATTTTTTATTTATCTTTAAAAAAAAGATGCTAAAGATGTTGCAACTCATAGATTCCTCAGCTTTGTAAAGTATGATTAGTATTCCAGGGACAAGATCTTGTTTTGGGAAGACATGTGAGCCTGCAAGCTGGCATTTAAGGATTATTTTCCTTCCTTGTTTTCTGAGAGATCATAAGCCTGAATTGGTGACGAACTTTTTACAAATCCTTGATAATGTCTGTTTGAACACGTCAAAATCCGATAGGCATGTTTGGTCTCCTCATCCAAAAGGGATTTTCTCTTGTGCCTCCTCTTCTTTATGCTCTTCTCCCTCTCTCCAGCTCTTTACTTTGAAAGAGTTTTGAAGTAGACCCATTCCCCCTAAAGTTGGTACTTTCTGCTTGGAAGTTTCCTATGGGAAGATCAATATTTTGGATTTTTTACAAAGAAGAAGACCTCTTCTATGCTTGACTCCTAACTGGTGCATTCTTTGCAATTCCAATGGGAAGAGTTGTTACCACCTACCGAGGGTGGGCCTTGGTGGTTGGGTTGCTCCATTGTGACCTGGGTGACCAGGGTTCTAATCTTGGAAACAGCCTCTCTATATGTACAGGGGTAAGGCTGCGTACATCTGTCCCTCCCCAGACCCCACATTGGCAGGAGCCTCATGCACTGGGCTGCCCTTTAGAATTCTTACCACCTACCAATTTCCTACCTTTTTCTGCAGGCATTTCAGAAAGATTTTTTTTCTCTTTATTTGGGTGCAGGTAGACCTTGCCTTTGGAGATGAACAGGATTTTTGACCCTTCCACATTTAGTTGACCCAAGAGAAGAGGGAGAATTCTTTGGAGGTGTACAAGGGCAGCACTGATTTGGATCATTTGGGAAGAAAGGAATACTAGAATCTTCCTTGAGAAACAAAGGAGTGTGGAAGTGGTAATGGAATGTGTTAGAGTCGATTATAGAGGGGTATTCTGGTCTTTTCCATTTATGTATGGTGTTAGCTGTATGTCTCCTCATATGCAGCGGCATTTCAGTCTTTTGAAATTTATTTTTCAAGGCTAAGTATATGGTCGACTGCGCTAGACAAATAGTCTATCAGTTCGACACTTTCTCTTCCTTTCTTCTTCTTCTTCTTCTTCTTCTTCTTCTTCTCTCCTCTTTCTCTCTCTTCTCTGTTTGGCTGAAAACTTACATGGTATCAGAGCGCCATTATTAGAAGTCGACTGCAACTTTCTCTCTTCTCCTTCTTTATTTCCCATTTTTTTCTGGTGTGAGAAATCTGGGTTAGAGAAGAAACCCAGGTCTCTGTGGCAACATCTAGAATTTCGTGGAAGTAGGGTTTCTGCACCAATACCTAAGGTTTCACGACAGTAGGGGTTCTGTGGCAACTTTTTTTTATGGTGTGAGAAATCTGGGTTAGAGGACTATGAAGAAACCCAAGTTTCTGGTTCTGGTGACAGTAGACAACTACAGCAGTTCAAGTGAACAAGAAACCCAAGTTTTTTTTCTGTGTGGACTGCTGTCACTATGTGTGACAGCTGTGGTGGTCGAGTAGGTGTAGTGATTGTGGTCTGAACCCTCTAATGAGCAGTTTCAAGAGGGATTCTGGGTATTTTAAATCTACCTGTGCGCAGATCAGTGGTGTTCAAAGTGGCCGAATGCATGCTAGGGCAAGCTAGTGGTGACTTTAAGTGTGTTGGTGTGGAAGTTGAAGGACAGTAGTGTAATAGCTGAAACTTCTCTTTTTTTTGTGTGTAACGGGCAGAACCAGCTTCGTAGAGTGAAATGGCGTTGGTGGGTGATTCGAGTGGTGACCAGAAATCGAGTGTGATGATATCCTCTGATTTTTTAAGTGTCCAAATGACATCCATCAAACTCAACGGTAAAAACTATGTTCCGTGGGCCAAGTCGGTGGAAGTGTTTCTGAAGGCCAAGAAGAAAGTGAAACATATATGGGAGGAGAAACAGAGTGCTGAATCCCTGGGTTTTAGTGATTGGGAGCAAGAAGATGCTTAGATCATGACGTGGTTGTGGAACAGTATGGAGCCTAAAATCAGTGTTGACTTCATTTTTTAGATACAGCGAGGATATATAGGAACATGCCAAGAAACTCTATTCAGGACAAGACAACACTACAAGGGTTTATCAGCTTTATCAAGAATACTTCAGTTTGCAGCAGGAAAATCAGACTCTTGAAGAATATTATGCCAGCACGAAAAATCTTCGGAATGAACTTAACGTCTATCATCCCTTAACCTCAGACGCTAAAATTCAGCAACAACAAAGGGAACAACTTGATGTTACGCGGTTCTTGGTGGGACTGAAAGCAGAGTATGAACCTGTCAGGGCACAGATATTGGGAGGATCTGCTCTCCCGACTCTAGAAGAAGCATTTGCCCGTCTCCGTAGGATATCTCTTAGTCCCTCAGAGGATAAAAGAACTTCCGAAAGATCAGCACTGGTTAGTACTCGAGGTGGTTCTTATGGGCAAAGAGGAGGTGGCTGTACAGTTAAGGGGGGCCGTGGTAATCCTATGGGTGGTCGTACCAGTGGAGGAGGTCGTGATTCAGGGGGAGGCCGTGGCAGAGAAAGGGGGAGCACAACAAGGAAGTGCACACACTGTGGAAGAGGACACACAGTTAACTTTTGTTATGATTTACATGGCCCACCATCCACATAGGCTAATCATGGTGGTAGTGAAATCAGTGATACTCAACCAGCTGATCCAGCATCTTCTACAGTCACAACTACTTCTAGGAGGGAGATGATGAGTATTCCCAAAGAGGAGTATGAGAGATTTCTTTAGGCCACTTCACACCAGAACACTGCCACCCTTGCTCATTTAGGTATAGCTTGCATAGCATCCAAACCTTCACCCTGGATAATTGACTCTGGAGCCTCTGATCACATGACCAGGACTCCAGGTGTGTTTTCCTCCCTTTCCTACTTCCCCCATCTATGGTGTTGGTAATGTTACCACTGCATCTCTATCTTTGTCTTCTATCTTATATGTTCCCAGGTTTCCTTTTAATCTTATGTTTGTTAACAAACTAACCAAATCTCTCAATTGTTCTATCACATTTTATCCTTCCTCTTGTGTTTTTTAGGATCTAATGACGGGGAAGAAGATTGGTGGAGGGCATGAAGCTGGCGGATTGTATTATCTTGACGGTGGAGGCTCTACAGTTACGCTTCAAACCTCATTGACTCCTCTTCAGTGACATTGTAGACTCGGCCATCCATCTCTTAAAGCTCTCAAGCTTCTTGTTCCATCATTGAGTCATCTGCCATCTTTGCAGTGTGAGCCGTGTCAGTATGGGAAACACCACCAGGTTTCCTTCAATCCGAGAGTAGATAGTCATATGTTAAGTCCTTTTGATTTAGTTCATTCAGATGTTTGGGGTCCACTTAGAATTGACTCGTACAATGGTTATAGATATTTTGTTACTTTTATTGATGACTGTTCCAGAATGACATGGCTTTATTTAATGAAAGAAAGAAGTGAATTATTTTCCATTTTCCAAAAATTTCATGCTAAAGTGCGTACACAATTTGGTGTTTCACTTAAAATTCTTCGTTCTGACAATGGTAGAGAGCATTTTCTTTCTTTCTTTCAGCAATACCTAGAACAACATGGTATAATTCATCAGACCTCTTGTGCCCACACTCCTCAGCAAAATGGGGTAGCTGAAAGAAAGAATAGACATCTACTTAAAACAGCTTAGTCTCTTCTTCATCACATGAATGTTCCAAAACGATTATGGAGTGATGCAGTCCTTACTGTTTGTTTTCTCATTAATTGCATGTCCATGTTCATTCTTGATGGTCATTCTCCATTCTCTATCTTGTTTCCTACTTTGTCTCCATTTCCCCTGACACCCAGGATCTTTGGGTGTGTATGATTTCTTCAAAATTTTGGTCCTAGTTTAGACAAGTTGGATGCTCGCTCTATTAAATGTATCCTCCTTGGCTACTCTAGGACCCAAAAAGGGTATAAATGCTACAATCCTATTACCCGGAAATCCTTTGTTTGCCCTGATGTTACATTTTTTGAATTAGTGCCATACTTCTCTAGCTTTGATATCTATCCTTTGCCTACGGAGGTTCCTCTTCCTCTTCCAGTTGATGATTCCATTCTGATGGTTCCCCTTGTGCCTGGGTCTCCCCCGGTCCCATTATAGGAGCATCCTAAACGACCATCAATTCGTCAAGTGTATACTCATTGACAGAGACTAGCACCTCCACCACCTTCTACTCTGGCGGCAGATCCAACCTCTTCCACAACTGAATTGGCTTCTGATCTTGACCTTCCTATTGCATTGCGAAAAGGTAAACGTAGTTGCACACTTCACCCCATATCCAATTATGTTTTTGTATCTCACCTTTTTGCTTCCCATCGCTAGTTTATTACCCTGTTGTCCTCTGTATCCATTCCTAAGGATATTCAGGAGGCTCTTACATTGCCAGGGTGGCGAAAAGTTATGGAAGAGGAACTCCCTACTCTTCATCACAATCAGAAATGGGAACTCGCCACTCTTCCCCCAGGTAAGCGTGTTGTTGGCTATAAATGGGTGTATGTTGTTAAGTATCTACTGGATGGAAGACTGGAATGCCTGAAAGTCCGTTTAGTTGCAAAAGGGTATTCTCAACTTTATGGTGTAGACTATTTTGAACCTTTTCTCCAGTTGCAAAGATTGGCTCCATCTGTGTGTTAATTTCCTTAGTTGTCATGCATGATTGGCCTCTATTTCAGCTTGATATTAAATATGCCTTTCTCCATGGGGATCTTCTAGAGGAGGTGTACATGGAGCAACCACCGGGGTTTGTTGCTCAAGGGGAGGATGGTAAGGTGTGTAAGCTCAAGAAGGCAATTTATGGGCTCAAGCAGTCTCCCCGTGCCTGGTTTGGAAAATTTAGTGAGGTGGTAAAGGAGTTTGGAATGAGATAATGTCAAGTTGATCATTTAGTATTTAGCTATGACCCTATGGCCAGGAAGATCTTGCTGGTAGTTTATGTGGATGACATAGTCATAACTAGCAGTGATAAAGTTAGGATTGAAAGATTGAAGACCTCCCTACAAGATCACTTTCAGACAAAAGATCTTGGGAAGTTGAAGTATTTCCTAGGTATAGAAGTTGCTAGATCAAAGCAAGGCATAAACCTCTGTCAGTGGAAATATGTACTTGATCTGTTGGAAGAAACAGGGTTACTAGGTGCTAAACCAGCTGAAACCCCCATGGAGCTGAATGTGAAGTTGGGAAGTGACACAAGTGAATTGTTTGATAATCCTGGAATGTATAGAAGGCTAGTGGAAAACTGAATTATCTAACTATCACTAGGCCTGATATCTCATTTGCTGTCAGTATGGTAAGTCAGTTTACGTAGAGTCCTCGGGTACCTCACTGGGATGCAATTCTTAGGATTGTGCAGTATTTGAAAGGGGCTTCAGGTTGTGGGTTACAAGCCAAGGGGTAATCTTGAAATAGTTGGATACACCGACACAGACTGGGCTGGATTTGTATCAAACAAAAGATCCACTACAGGTTATTGCACCTTTCTCGGAGGAAATCTTGTGACTTGAAAGAGCAAGAAGCAGACGATGGTAGCAAGGAGCAGTGCAAAAGCAGAATACAGGGCCATGGCACACACTATATGTGAACTAGTGTGGTTGAAGAATCTATTGTAGGAAATTGGGTTCTCAATAAGCAAACCCATGAAGCTATACTGTGACAATCAGGCTGCAATTCACATCTCATCCAACCCAGTTTTCCATGAGAGAACTAAACACATAGAGGTAGATTGTCACTTTGTAAGGGAAAAGGTCATCAATGGTGTGATAAGGACAGAGCATGTGAGAACAGGTGATCAATGGGCAGATATGTTCACAAAAGGGATGAGTTCAGGGAGAGTGAGCTACATATGTAACAAGCTGGGATTATATATATTCTCCAGCTTGAGGGGGAGTTTTAGAGTCGATTAGAGAGGGGTATTTTGGTCTTTTCCCTTTATGTATGGTGTTGGTTGTATGTCTCCTCATATTCAAGGGCATTTCAGTCTTCTGTAATTTATTTTTCAAGGCTGCTGGGTTAGACGAATAGTCTATCAGTTCAACACTTTCTCTTCCTTTTTCTCTCATATGCAGGGGCATTTCTTCTTCTTCTTCTTCTTCTTCTTCTTCTTCTTCTTCTTCTTCTTCTTCCTCTTCTTCTTCTTCTTCTTCCTCTTTCTCTCTCTTCTCTATTCGGCTGAAAACTAACAGAACGTAATTGTAACAAGGGCGATTCATTGGGTAAAGACCCTAAACATTTTCTCTCCCTTCTCCTTTGATGGCATTAGGAGGAATTGGGGCTTAGCGACAAGAAGTTCTTCAGAGAAGGAAAAGATTATCTCCCTTTGGCCACCACCTGACGAAGACTTTATTAAACTAAATTTTGGTTGGAGCAGTCAGGGTAACCTAGGCCCTTTGGTTGTTGGGGGTGTTTTCAGGAATAGAGAAGGAACTATTGTTGCACTATATTTGGGACCAGCACGTGTTGGAGATTCAATTAGAGTTCAACGTCTTGCTTTACTCCAAGGGATACAGCTAGAAAAACAATTGAATTTTGATAATTTGGTCATTAAAGGAGATTCTAAGTTGGTAGCAGGTTGGCTAAAGGACCTGATGGCAGTGCTATGGACTTATAAGGAGGAAATCAACAGATTCAAATGGATCATAAGTATGGCTATAAGAATTGGATGGGAAAAAGAACAGCCAATGGGATGGCGGATTCTCTAGCCAAACAAGGGATTAATAGGATTCAGTTGTAATTTGCTGCTTTGCTCAGGGAGAGGTTGCACCTTGTACCTCTAAAATGGCAAACAGAGAGATTATAGTTGACTATAGTAAAAATAAAGAATTATGTACAAGATCTTTTCAGCAATGACATAATTTATCATTCAAAAGGAAAAAGGAAATGGTGTACACCATGGAGATCTAAGAAAAGAATATGCAAGGTCATCCCCAAGCTGAAAAATCTTTACAGCTACACAAGGTTCCAAAGATAAGGATGCAAGCTATGTGTATAGTTTTGAATCCTGATGTAGCTAGATCAAATAGCAATGGCTCTTGTATCCTTAATATCTATCTCAAATTGAGAATGCAAGGTAACAGTAGTAAATGAGTTTCATTTAGAAGGTTCCGTAACCTTCCCTAACCTCTCCTAAATTACTAAATTATGCACCCCATCTAATGGCATTAACAGAGTCTACCTCTTTCTCTGAGAAGTTCCTTGAAATGGCCTCTTTGATCAATGAGAAAGGCCAGGTCTCCACCTTGGTAGAATTTGTTCACAAATGGGTCTACTAAAAATCTAAACTATGTCTCCCATTCTATCCAAATGAAACCATCAATTGCAAAAGGTTGAAGTCTCTTACTGGAATACCTATAAAACCTTCCCTTAGCCTCCTCCACAAAATCATGCCAGGAAGCAATTCAGGTGCATGTGTTAGGAACCAGGCCAACCCAAAATCTCTTCTTGTAAACAAGCTAGGCCCACTGCAGCCATGTCTGAGTTTTTTTTTTTGGATCAATAAAAGGAGATTTTATTAAAATCAAGTTCAAGTAGTACAATAAGATGGGAGTTTTCTCCATCCCAAAGACAGCTTTATAATTTATAATGTTGCCCAAAACATTTGGTGCCCATCTCTCCCTTGTTTATCCAGACCATCCGCCATCCCATTTGTTGTTCCTCTTACCCATTTAATGACAACATTCAGCTCCCTCGTTATGCTTAATATTGCCTGAAAAGTATGTTTGTAGATCCACGGGATTTGAGAGTTACATTTTGTCTAAGAAATGACAACCTGAGAGTCCCCTTCCACCTCCAAGTTGTTGAAACCAAATTACTTAGCAAATTTTAAACCATGGAGTAGTCCATACAGCTCAGCTGTTAATGCATTACCATCTGACAAGGGTCCCAAAAACAAGGCTAACACCTTTCCTTCTGTGTCTCGGAAGACTCCACCCAATCCAGCTGCATCTTGATTACCAATATAACTTCCATGAAAGTTGACTTTAACAAAGTTGGTTGCTGGGGATGTCCAGTCCATTGTTACTCTTTCCTTGACCTGAGCCAATAGTTCCATTTCCAAGTTCTCAAAATGTCATTTACTGAGAAAACTTGGAAGGGTCTTCACCCAATGTGCAGCTTTAATTTTAATCGTGTCAAAGATCCCACCTCTGCTCTACTCTTTTCAGTGAAAATCCTCCCATTTCTTTCTTCCCAAACTGTCCATAACATGGCTGTCCTCTCTGCTCATCACCCACATCAACTCTAACAAAAGATATGAAAGATGGATCCTCCATGAAGAAATGATTTTGTGATCAAGTTCTCTCTATATCTTATGTGAAATGATCATATCAGTCCATTTAGACTTGATAAGATACCACAGTTGACTTGTATTTTTCATCCATGGGACATATATTCAACTTGTACAATAGAACTGTTGTAAATTTATCTATAAGATAAGTCAAGAAAACCTTGTCCCAACTATACAGGATCAGCCACATGATACCTGTTCCACCATTCTGCGCTGCTCAGTGCCATATCCATTGTTAAATTATGGGTCCTGAAATCATTTCTGGCTATTTTAACTCATGTCCTTTTTGGCTTGCCCCTAGCTCTTCTAGGCCCTTCAACTAGCAGCAGGTCACATTTTAAAATTTGGCATGCTTCCCACCCTAGTAATAACTAATTATTGAACAAATAGGGAAATAAAATTGAATAAATTGGTACAGATATTACTTTCTCCTTTTTCTCTTAGGCTGACAATTCATTTCAAAATTTAATGGGAGAACTTTCCCTGCATAACTATAGATTGGAACACCACTGGAACTATATGATTATCATAGGACCTTGGAAAATGAGAAAGGAAAGAGTGCATGAACATTTAGTCTTAATAGCTTTCCAATTAGTATCTTCATCATGCATTTAACATGGAAATTCATTAAAAAATGGAGTTGTTTCTGCATATGATCCACATTCTCTCCAAGTGTAAAAAGTAAAAGAGTAATAAGAAAGATCCATAACTTCTTTACATTCTCAAACTCCAGTGTTCTAATTGCTATATAGGAGAATAAGTTTCAAGACCAGCGATAGCAATTGCACCATGTCTCAACATACTCTTACCAGTACTAAAATATCATATATAGAAGCCATACATCATTCATACTATTTGAACATGGTATATATCATTGAATATTTTGATCAAGATCTCCAAACAATGTAACATTGCTAACATGATTTGTTTCATGTAATAAGTTGCAGCATTTGATGGTTCTTCACTTTAGACCAGAACTATTCCTTGAGCAATTTTAACTGTCTATCTCAAATAATGTATCTGCAACCAACATTTTGTTATTCATTGGGTTTCAGAAGTAAGGCATATAACTAAACAACTCAAGGATGGGAATACTTACCCCACGTTGAATCCGCCTAAGAACTTTTGCTATATCCAATTGACCATCTTGTGAGAATGCAGAATTCCACTTTCTTGCACTAAGAGTCTTACCAGCCTATGGAGATAGAAGGAAATAACACAGCCAAGAACAAACAACCACAGAAATAGTCAATTATAAGAACTCAAAAGAAGAGAAGAAAGGCATAAACAGATTACATTTTATAAAGAATAGAACCCTGAATCTATTTTTCCTACAAACTGACGATTATAATTTTCTTCCTTCTATATTCTGCTCCTCATAAGTAATCAATGGCATGCTTCAAGCAACACTAAATTCGAATGTCTAAGCACAGAAACCATAACGATAGAACAAGTAAACCTTCTCCATAATGTGAACGAGAGAAATCTTATAGGCAGCATTTCGATATATAGAAGAAGAAGAAGGAGAGACACGAACCCTGAGCTTAAATCGGGTTTTCGGGACGTCATCTTGATATTCTGGTTTAGTCGCATAGAAAGAATCCGACTCCCCTGAATCTACAACTCCACAACAAGCAACATCACCACCCATTTCAAGTAAACACCCAATTCACTTCCAAATTAATGGTTTCAGCCTTCCAGGAAACCAATTGCAAGCAACCCAGAGGCTCAAACCCAAGATCTCTCAATATTTCACAAGCATGAAAGGATCATCATTCCTCATAACTCGAAAACTTGAATCTTCGACAGCCTAATTGATTTCTCAGACAACCCAAATCCTCAATCTTCAATGCGTAAACGACAAATCCTAGGAGAATCAATAATTTATGAGCGATCTCCGGAGCATAAATTGTAAACCGTAAACATTCTTTTTAAGGTTCGAAGGACGGTAGGAACAAAAAAATGTAATCAGGACAGGAGAGATGAAAATGGGCGTCAGGCGAACCTTCTGAGCAAGTGATGAACGTATTAGTTGGGCTGCATTCACTCGTTCCGTGTGGGTCCCACGCCTATACGTTGGAAGTGGAAGTGTGGAACTAATCGTCGATTCGTCGGGTGCAGCCGTGCAGGGTTGCAACTTGGGCGAACTCAATCTGAGCCCGGTTCGATGCACTGGTTGGGTTAGGTTTTATCGGGCCTGGGCCTGAAAGGTGGGCTTTTTTATTCTTTGTTCGCAAGTAGGGTTGCAACTTCGACAGGATTAGCCCAAACCCGGCTCAAAATATTATAAAATATGTATTACTAGCGGTGACCTGTGCAATGCATGCGATGCTGTATTTCTATTTTTTTATATATAGTATAGTAGAAAAATATTTCATTTTATTTTTTAGTTATTTAAGTTTCAAACTTTCATTTTTATTAGCTTATATATTATGAGAAGCACATAAAACAACTGCTATGGCTCAATTGATACCTTATCTAGTTAGTTGTAATAGAGACCTGGGTTACCTCCCATTGTGTAGCCCCATAAAGCCAAAAAATGTGCTTTAACATGAGATTAATAATCAAGCTAAAAAAAACAATTTCAAAATTGAACTGATGATAATCAAAACTCACATTTAGTTCTTTCTTACTACATTTTATTATTGAACCAAAACAATCCATGAAACAAATATATGTTAAACTAAATTAATAAAAACAAAGGGAAAAGGCTGAATCCAAGGGAAAGGAGCAATGATTTGTTTAGATTGATTCACCCCATGTACTGGTGGGCAAATTTGGGTTTTTAGACAATAATTTGGGTCCAAGTTAAGGTTCATATTTAGATTTTCCCTTAATTTAACCCAACCCATTTAATTTACACCCTACTTTATTAGAGAGGGCCAAAAGGGATTAAGGGATATTTAAGAGAAAAATAAGGGTTTAATGGGAAAGGGAGATATTACAAACATTCACTATTAAGGTGTGTGTGTGTGTGAGAGAGAGAGAGAGAGAGAGAGATTTATTAGAGAAAATAAAGACCCATGAGGTTTTTAATGATTAAAATAAAAATAAATGTGCACATGTGTGAGAAAGGAGAGGAGGAGGTACATGTGAGCTCTGTGGTGAGAGGACCCTTACCTCCCTTCTTTCCTCTTTCTCTTATATATATAGATGGGTGTTATATTGTAATATAAAATATAAATTACCACGTAAAATAAATATATACAAATGTATAAATAACATATATATAAATACTTTTCACACACACACACATATATATATCTATCTACAATATGTTGAACCAAACCTTGATTAGTAAATGTAGGTGTCATTTAGCAAGTCTTTTTAAAAAGATATTCCAGCAACCTAGATGGCCAAAAGACATATTGAGTTTTGGGGTCTAGTCTTTAAAGACAAAGACCGTTTGGTAAGCGGCTCAGTCTATCAGGCTTTTAAAAATGCAATTAGAGGCTATCTATCACACAGAAAGACCAAAAAGATTCATTTGAAACTTCTCAAAATTTGGTGTTTTTGGTCTACTTGGGTCTTTTCGCACACATGTTTTCTCATCTTTTCAGTTTTTGGTTACCAAACGGAAAATGACTAGTTTTCAATCTTTCAACCTTGTTGAAGCCCAGAAGACCGCACGGAAAGACTTGCCAAACTTCACCATAAAATAGGTTGATTCTAGCATTGAGATTTGTGTTTATACTATCACAACCAGTATAAGACATTGTAAATTTATGAGTATAAAATTGAACTAGGTTTCCATCATTTTATTTGTACAAATTTGCATTTACACTAGTGCATGCACTTTTGGGAGTGCTTATTATTTTTAAACAGGCTTTTCAAAGAAGTGCTTATGAATATGACCTTGTTAAATAAGCAACTTTTGGGTGTTTGATGTAATGTTTTAAATGGTTTTTTCTTTATAAAGGCACTTCTTATGGGTGTAAATTGGGATGGGACACGTGTCTACCATTTTGTGTTAAGCATAATCTACACCTCGAAGCCAAGTTGGGCCTAGGGGTAAGGCCTGTAGCTCATAAGGGCCTATGCCAACCTGTATAGGTGTAACACCACTTTATTTAACCATTGAGTCTAATGTAAATAAACAATATAAAAGAGAAATACTTTGTCAATATTTTTTAAATTTATTTTCCATTACCTCAACAATAGTTTGAAAATGTTCTTCATTACTATGTTTTGAAAAACAAACAAACAATAATTAAAAATAATTGATTGAGTAATGTACATGAAGTTGGGTAATAAATACTTGAAAAATATTGGCAACAATGTAAAAATGTAAAAATCTTTTTATACGAATGACAATTTCCCAATCATATTCAATTATGACATCATTGGTTATTATTTCATTGTAAAATATGGTAAGGATGTCCCCATATGGGATGCAACTTTCTAACACAAAATATGTGGAATTCCACCTATGTTGAACATCTAACATAAATTTTTTATATTTATTTTCTATATTAAAGACAAATTTTTTAAAATCCTATTTTCTTAAACTTGAAGATCTAAAAAATAAAATACAATTTCTAATTTTTGAATTATGTATTGAAATAATATTCAAATCATTTGAAACATTTAAATTTAAAATATGGCATGCACTTCTAAAAAGAAACAAATTTCCTTTCAAATTAAAATAGGTTTTAATTAGAATCTTAAAATACAGAAACATCATTATTACTAGCATTATCAAAACTAAAAAGGGTAGCGTAGTGCATGAGCCTCCTACCAATGTGGGGTCTAGGGAGGGACAAATGTACACAACCTTACCTACACATACAAAAATGTTATTTCCAATATTTGAATCCTGATCACCCAAGCTACCATTACCAAACCTAATAAAAAAATTTATTTTCAATACAATAACTATATATAGTATTTAAAATACTATAAAAAATTGTTGAGCCATTATGCGGTAATTCAAATCTTGTAAAACATAAAATTATTTTGTAAAATCCATGATTTATCAATGAAATGCCTAGTGACACAAATATATTCTATTTAGAAATACAAATATCTAAAATAATTAAAATTATAGAAGAGTTAAAATGGTATAATTAAATTTTGTTTATATGAAGGAAAAATTTAATGAGCATCCATTCTAGAAGCATCTCTAGAAACTTTTCTAAAAGTAGGATTTACCATGGTTTTGAAAATTAGACTAGATTAGACAGTTGGACCAGTTAAATTGAGAATTGATCATAGATCTAGGTCTGGTTTTAGACCCCAAAACCATCTGGTCGAGGATTGGACTAAACAGTTAGACCATTTGACTCAGGAACCAATGGACAAAGTGCTTTATTTTCTACGTCATTTTTTAAAACCATGGAATTTACAATAATTGTAAAAAAATTTCAAACCATGAATCCTTAGAAAATAAATATTGTTGTTCAACATGTATAATATATCTAGCTAATGCTTGCCTCATTTTTTCTTGTGAATATTAAAAATTGTCAAATGAAGTATATGTGTGTAATTTATGTTTGAGTTAATAACTTTGTTGTATGTATTTTTTAAATGTCTAGTGCTACCATACTTAATTTGGTAACTAAAATCCTTTTTGTAATTTTTGCAAACTCTCCCATACCTTTTTAGCATCAACTTCTTGTATTGTGAAGTAGCCATACATCACTAGTTTTTTCTTGATTTCCCTATAATCACTAAGACCAATATTAGTAATAGTAGGACTAATACCAACATCAATGCTTTCATACTAGGATTAGGCTTCATTGAAGTCATGGCAATAGGGAAAGTGAATCAACCATTTTAATAAATATAAAATATTAAAACACCAAAGTTTAGAACAAAAGAAAATTGATTATTTATCTAATAATCAAGCTGATATCTCAACTTGATTTCAATAGATGAGCTTCTAAGCCTCCGAAATTACAAATGTAAGACACTTGAGTAAGGCTCCTCCTTGTTGAAACTTGAAAGAAAGTTGAAAAATATTGATATATCCAACATTCTATTGTTCATCAAGTTTTAAAAGGAAGGCATATGATTAAACAACTTGAGGATGGGAGTGCTTACCCCACGTTGAATCCACCTAAGAACTTTTGCTATATCTAAATGCAGAGTTCTATTTTACTACACCAAGTCTTACCAGCGTATGGGGATAGAAGAAAATAGTGCAACCACGAACCAACAACCACATAGATAGTCAATTATAAGAACTCAAAAGAAGACAAGAAAAGCATAAGTAGCTCATATTTCGAGAAAGAATAACATCATGAATCTATTTTTCCTACAAATTGATGTTTATAATTCTTTCTTCTATATTCTATGTAGCAAAAGTAATTAATGTCATGCTTAAAGCAACTATAAATTGGAATATCTAAGCTCAAAAACCATAATGACAAAACAAGTAAAGCTTCTCTAGAATTTGAGCAAGTGAAAAATTCAATGGGCAACGTTTCGATATATCTAAGAAGAAGAGACATGAACCCTAAGCTTAAATTGGGTTTTTAGGACATCATCTTGATATTTGTGGTTTAGTCACATAGAAAGAATTTGTCTCATCTAAATCTATCACTCCACAACAAGCAACATCACCACTCATTTCAAATAAACAACCAATTCACTTAGAAACCAATGGTTTCAACATAGCTACACATTATAAGTAGAATGAGTTTGAAGAAAACAATAGCTTCTCTTGATCTCTAATTGACAGGATATATTGTCAAAATGCAAATTGAGCAAATTCAATATGAGTCTGGCTCGATGCACAAGTTAGGTTAGGTTTATTGGGCTTGGAGCTGGAACTAGGCCTAAAAGCTTGGGCTTTTTTGTTCTTTTTTTCTCAATTAGGGCTACAACTTGGGTTAAGTTGGCCAAACCCATCCCAAAAGGTAGAGTTGGGTTGGGTTGAAGTTTGGGTTAAGGAGTTGAAAAATATGAAGCCAACTTAACTTTGGGTTGGCTTAGGGCTGAAGCCTTAAACAACCTGACCCAACCCAAATTTAACTTAACTTCATATTTGCATTTATAAATGTTATATAAATATATTAGCTTCATTAATATATTTATAGATAATAAGTACTTAGCTTCATGTAAGCACTTATATATGTGTGTGTGTGTGTGTGTATTCACTATTCATGTATGTACATATATGCAACTATGCATCCATCAAATGTAAATATCTATATTTTTGTAGTTTTTCTCTGCAAGTATTTATGTATATATGTGTTTATATGTTTATAAAAAAATTTAAGTTTAGAGGAATTCTTTTCTAAAACATAATAATCATGTTCTTTTACACATAATGATGCTAATATTGAATTAACAAGAACCCTTAAAAGTATTGAAAATAAGTACACTTGACAAAAGGAAATAGAGAAGTCGGGCCAACCTCTAATATTAATAGAAATATTACAATCAATAATCAAAGAAAAAGTTATTAAAAGTAATAAAACAATTAGAATTGTCAAAAGGCTCATTCTACTTAGGGATGATCATTTATGACCTAACCTAGCCTTACAAACCTGCAAATTTTTTATTTCAAGCAACTATTTTCTTTTGGGATAGGCCTAACTCAGATCCACACCAATCCCACACATAATAGTATAATACATACTGGGCATACGCTAAGTAACCCCTAAGCTCAACTTGGAAGTTATATATACATATGATAAATTTTATATATAATATTTGGATAAAAAATTTTATATAGATATATGGTATATAATATATTAATATATATATACAAAAAATTTTTAAATATTTTTCTATAATTGACTAAAATTAAATAACAACTTTAATTTAAAAAAAAACCATAGTTTTATAATTAACACAAGCAAGTCTGCCCTTGTCCTAGGCCTAGAAAAAAATATTATCAAGCTCAAGATGTGGGCCAGGTCGAGGACAGACCACCTTAAAGTTGTTAATACTATCAAAATCCAACATGAGATCTTTTATTTTATTTTTTTGGGTTCATTGGGCTGAACAATGGGGGTTTCCCATCCCCCATATGGATAACCCCCAAACTCATGTGGTAGTGGTATCCGATCCCCAAGTCTTTGCTAGAATGAGCCAATAGCCATACTAATTAAATGACCCATTAGTTGGGTGGCACGAGATCAACTTGACTCATGTTCATCTATACTTTTACTTTAATTATATTTCATGGGCTCCTTCTGCTTCAATTTTATTTAATAAAGTCCATCTACATAGCTTGAGTGTCGACTAGAAGAAATAAAAAAGGACCATTAGACAACTATGGATCAATGTGCAAAGCACCGACCCAAACACATGAAGCAACTGTAAATGCCATCATGTGTTCCTTCACTTAGATAATTACTAGTCAAGACCCATTTAATGCATGAGCTTTGTTAAATGAAATTAAAGTAGAAGTATAGATGAACATAGGTCAAGTTGATCCCAAGCCACCCAACTAATGGATCGTTTAATTGGTACCACCATTCGTTCATTCTAGTAGAGACTTAAGATCGAATCCCATTGCCACCAAGTGTTTGGGGGTTCTAGATATGGGGGATGGGATGCCCCTAATTGTGTAGCCCAATGAGCCAAAAATAAAAGATTTTGGGCCAAATTTTGATAGTGTATTAATAGATTTTATGGTTGTTTGTGCACAACTCAACCCACATGATAAGCTTGATAATATATTTTTTGGCCTAGGATGGGGACATGCTTACATATGTTAATTATAAAACTATGATTTTTTACAAACTAATCTTGTTGTTAATTTTAACCAATTAAAAAATATAAAAAAATGTTATCTATATATTTATATATTATATCATACATTTATATAATTTTTTATTTAAATGTTATATATAAAATTTACCATATATGTATATAACTTCCAGGTTTAGCTTAAGGGTTGCTTAGTCTAGGTTTAACGACCCTAACCTGTATTATATGTAGGCTTGGTATAAATTTGAGCTGGGCCTAGCCTAAAAGAAAATAGTTGCCTAAGCTAAAAAAATTTGCATGTATGGCCAAGCTGGTTTTGTTAAGTGAAATTGAAACAAATGGAGCCCTTTGTGTCCAACCCAAACATTATGTGTGGGTGTGCATGTGGCTTGACATAGGCCCGAGCTCAGGTTAGGATGAACACAAAACCAAGGTCCAAGCCTGGAATTTTTGGGCTGGGCTGAAAGTGATCACCCTAATAATCATTATCACTTATAAGTATTAGTTAGAACCAATTCCATCTATTCAACATATTGGTACCCATGGAAATCCATTTTGAACCTTGACTAGATGTGTTTGATAAGAGCATGAAATGTATAATGCAAATTTGGCCAGAAAGTATGAATGCAGATTTGGTTTGATTTGCATTGATAAATTTTGTATTCTATTTATTGTGATGGGTACAAACGTGAATTTCAAGATTGGAGTCTATATATTTTACATTGACCAACTTTGAGTGTTTTGCTCCCATTTTGAATGCAGTAAATGTTAGAAAAATAATTTTACTTTCATTTTGAGTATAAATATCTATCTCATCAAGCAACTATTAAGCTGAACCAGAGTACAAATTTGCCTCGGCTTTGTATCTATACTCTTGACAAATGCAGCCCAAGAAAAAAAAATTGATATGATATGATATAATATGCCATTTTACATCTCTCTCTCTCTCTCTCTCTCTCTCTAAGATTGCAAGGCAGAATTATTTTTGTATAGGTTGTGCTTGTTTGCGATGCAAATGCTAAACCAGGGTATTTACGTACCCTGGCTTGGATTTGTGAGTGTTTATTTGACATGCAAAAATGAAATGATTAAGATGTCAAAAATGTGTTTTCTCACATTTTTGTATGTTGAGGAGAGGGCATTATTGTACCTAGTTTTTGGATACATTTTTGTACTCTTCTGATAATTGGTGTGTTTGACCAAAAGTTTAAGGCATTTAATGGTGACTCACACTTTGCACCAATTTTAAACAAATATGAAGAATGCAAAAAATGAGTTACACTGTGGACCCACTTTGCATTCTTGAATCAGAAAGAGGGTATTTATGCAAAGTACATATTTGCATTTGCATCGCAACCAAACACAACCATAAGAGCAAAGTTTTGCTTCCAAAAAATGAAAATAAACTTTGTACTCAAAGTTGGTCAATGAAAAGTAGGTTGATTTTAACCTTGAAATATATATTTGCACTCTCACAACAAAACAAGACACTATATTTATGAATGCAAAATCAAACTAGGTTTGCACCCTTTTATTTGAACAGATTTGCTTTTTCCACCAGCGCTAGCACTTACACTTTTACTAAAAGCATTTAGAACTAGGTGTAGGTGTTTTCTTAATTAGTCGGGATATGTCTACCTGACTTGGCCTAGACATGATCCATTGACAGGCTTAAGTGCCATTCTAGTGATTGCGAAGGTCCTGCCTAGAAGAATTAAAGAGGTGCTTCTGGTCTAATTTCATAGAATTAAGGGGCTTTGTGGAAAATAGGTAGATTGTGGGTCAAATTTTAATTGCCAATGAATGTGTGGAGGATTTTAATAGAACAAGGAGGAAAGAGATTGTGTGCAAGTTGGACTTAGAGAAGACTTATGACATGGTTGATTGGTCTTTTTTTATGCAAGTTTTAGACTATTTTTGGCTTTGGGGAGAGATAGCGTAAATGGATCCTACATTGTATTGAGATTTGTCATTATTCCATCGTGATAATGGAGTTGTAGTGGAACACTTTCTGGATATTAGGGGAATTAGACAAGGGGGAGGCTAATTGAGAGAGCAGATTCGAGAAGTCTTATGAGAGGGTGGAGGGTTGGAAAAGACAATATTCCTATCACCCACTTATAGTTTGTTAATGATACATTTTTTTTTTTCTGTGAGGGGGAGGATGCGAGATGGGCCAGAAATTTGAAGTTAGTGGTTTAAGTGTTTGAACAAAGGTCAAATCTGAAGGTCAATTTCGATAAGAGTTGTGTGGTGGGGATCAATATGGAGGAGAGAGATATAATGGAGAGGGTAGAAGCTTTGGGTTGTGTGGTGTTTCAATGGCCTTTGAATTATTTGGGGATACCTCTAAGGGATAGCTCAAGGAAAGAGAGTTTTTTGAGCCCTGTAATTGATAAGTTTCATAAGAAGTTAGCCTCTTTGAAGAAGAATTACTAATCTCTGGGTGGCAGAATTACCTTGATTAAGTCTACGTTGGCTAGTTTGCCTACATATTACTTATCAATTTTTAGGATCCTAGTGAAGATAAATAAGGTTTTGGAAAAGATGATGAGGGACTTCTTATGGGAACCAAGGGAGGAGATGAAGGATTACAAAGTGAACTAGGAAATGGTCTCTAAAAGTAGGGCTGATCGAGGGTTAGGATTAAGTAACATTCAAAAGAAAAATGAAGCTCTGTTGGGGAAATGGATGTGGAGGTTGGAAGGTAAGAGGGATAAGTTGTGGAATAGGGTAATTCTGAGTGTTCATGGTTAGGCAGATGATGTTGGGACACTAGGACTTTGGCAAAGTCTATTGGAGCCTCTCTAGAAATCTATACATGCCATTCTTCCTTATTTTTTGCAACACGTCAGGTATGACCTTTTCTTTGGGAATCAGGTAAAATTCTGAGAGCACATTTTGGTGGGTGAGGTACCTTTGAAAGATCAATTTCCTTGTTTTCCCTCTCCTGGTATAAACACAAGGTTGTGTCTAGTTTTTGGTTCCTTTTCAGTCTAACTTTGAATTTGATAGGGATCTAGGGTTTAGAAGAGACTTAAGGGATGTAAGGTTGAAAATGTCATGAATTTGGTTAAGATGGTGTTGGATCCCTTTGAGAGGGATAAGAGACTATAGACCCTATCTCCCTTTGGGACCTTTTCTTGTGCTTTCTTCTTTAAGTCCCTCTTGTCTTCAACTAGTAGTTTTGCACAAAATTTTCCAATAAAGGATGTTTGGGGTGAGCTGATTCCTCCAAGGATTGGAGCCTTTTGTTGGGAAGCCTTCTTGGAAAGGTGTAATACTTATGACTTACTCTAAAGAAAAAGGCCTTTTTGGTGTTTGTCTCCAAATTGGTGCATTCTTTGCAAGGCTAATGATGAAAGTTCTTACCATTTATTAATTTTTTACTCATTTGTTGTTGTTGTTGTTATTTGAGATTGATTTCTTTCCTTATTTGGTTGCAATTGGGCCCCACCACCAAATATTCAAAGCTTGTTTAGCTCTTCATTCCTTCGATGGCCAAAGAAAAGGGTAAGGATTATGTGGAGGTGTGTGAAGGCTGCTATTTGCTGGACTCTATGAGAAAAAGAATGCTAGATCTTTTTCTGAAAATGAAAAAAGTAAAGAAGGTCTTATTAAGGTAATAATAGTTAGGGTAATGCATTGGCTAAAATCCTTGGATATGTTTGATGATGTTTCTACGGATATGTTGTTGAATAACTGGATGGAAGTGGCTAATTTTGTTCTACTTGCTCTTTTGTTGGTCCTATATGGTCACCACCAGCCTGTGGCTTTATAAAGTTAAAATTTGATGGCAGTAGTGAGGGAAATCTAGGTCCATCAAGTGTAGAAGGGGTCTTTAGAGATGAGGATGAGAAGGTACTTGCAATGTATTCAAGTCCCATTGGGGTTGGGGACTCTCTTAAAACTGAGATCTATGTTGTACTGATGGGTATAAGGAAGATTAAGGAACTGAATATACAAAAAATAGTTGTTGAAGGGGACTCAAAGCTAGTGTCAAGTTGGTCATAGAAGAAAAGTGGACTTTGGAAATTTGCTAATGAGAGGAGGGAAATTAAATGGCTAACTAGGGGGTTGGAAATCCAATTTTAGTGGGTTAAGAAAACAACAAATGCATCTGCAAATTCTTTGGGAAAGCAGGGGCGAGAAGGGGTCACATGTTTTGGGTTGTCTTGTAAGTTTTTTCTTTGTTGTCCTCTTGGAGAGAGTTAAGCCTTTTTATCTCTCTTTAGAGTGTTATAACTAAATTTTTTTATTAATCTAATGGATTCCTGTTATTGATAAAAAATGATCTTGACCAACTTTCTATTTCCCCATTGAATTAACTCTGAGTCATAGCTAAATTAAGGTGCTTCTATTCAAAAGTATTCTTTTGGATTTTCCCATAATGTGAGTGATTAAATTAAACTTGAAAAAATTGGCAATGATTTGGTGGATTTCCCCATAACTTAAAAATAAGATTTATTTTTTTTCTTCTAAATTGGCAAGGGTAAGATCCCATTCTAATAATAAAAGAGTTGTAGCTATAATCAGAAATTATAGATTCAAAAATTAATAGAGGATTACCATTTAATGTTTTGACCAATCAAAACCCTTGTAAATTTTGATATATACCACCTGATTGGTTATAACTTTTATGTTACAGGTTGAATGGTTATAATTTTTTCTGATATCATAGTCAAACCCTAACTTTATGTTGTGCTTTTAATTTTAGCCATCACTTTCCAGTGATGGTTCCTCTAAAGATTGAAAAATGTAGATATCTAAGCATCCATTTTTGTTGATGCATGTCATGTGTGGACCATATCATACGACTCCATTGTACTGGCATGCATTCTATTGATGTAATGTGTGTGACTGTCTTTAATTTTGTTTCCCAAAATCAGTGAAACCAATACCATGTTGTAGGACCGAGATTCTTGGGAATACCACCCCCAAAACGAAAATTGGTTTGCATTGAGGATGACATCAAAGTGTTTGGTAAGTGGAATTGATTCCTCAAAATTGCTTTTTTGAAGCATTTGGGAAATTACTGATTTTTCCAAAAATTGCATTTTGTAAAACTCTCCGAATAAATGTGCAGGTATTTGCATTAACTGGTACTAGCAAATTCGCCCAAATTAACATTTTACACTGCTTCATACTTGGGCTTTTGATCTAGGCCTATTCAAATTTTGACAAAAGCCCAACCAAGCCCGCTCAAGTTGCACCCCTAATTGGCGTCAACATATCACTATCATACCACAAATCACTTTGAGAACCCACTTACTAGGAGAAGTTGTCTCCCTCATCTTCTAGAATCACCCCTATACATGAAAAATTAAATGAGAGTTACCATTCCACTACAGAATTACTCCCTACTTCTCAATGGATGGATTCTTTTCACTAATTACTACCTAAATTCTGATGACCCAATAGTCAAGATGGTCACTTGGCACCCCTCTAAATAGGATGCGTAAAATTAAACACGCAAAACTATAAACTCTCCCTGGTATGACCATTGAGCCTCACATGCACCCTTCTCTAGACTTCCTACTCACTTTTTCTACCCACTCTCTACTCACCATGAATTACAGCCACACATCTCTCAATTCATAAAAGAGATGTGTGGCTCCAATTCATGGCGGGTAAAGAGTGGGTAGGAAAAGTGAGTAGAAAATCCCTAGTGTCTCTGCCCCACCCCTGATTCCCTCTCTAATGTATAATATGCAATATTAAAAAAGTTAAGAAAGAAAAAGAAAAATTATTACCTAAATGAATAATTAGAGATACCTCACTTTCAAAATGACCTGAGGAGAAAGATCGATCCTAGCTAATGACTTTCTTTATACCCTAAAACTGGTTCCAACGGGGTAGCCCATCCCTCAACCCGTAACCCCCGCAACCCAGGTGTAGGCGGGATTCGATCCCAAATCTCCACGATGACCAGCAGAAGACCTTACCAACCAGCTAATTGGCACCTTGCCACACTTTCCTCCAGCTTTCCCCATGGTGGAGCACTCTCCAAATAAGACCAATTTAGTATCATCAACTTGAATAGCTAGCATTATGCCCAAGCTCTAAAAATCTCCTATTCTACTATTCTTACTGGTGCTTAGGGATGTCAGTGGATTGGGTTAGGAGGTAAACCTGCACTGACCCAACACTATCGGGCTAGGGTCGTGTCAGTCTTAATCGGGTTTTGGGCCAATTTGGGTTTAGATGAACCTGTACTGACCCAACCCATAACACTGCAACCTTGAAAATATCAGTATATATGATATCACTTGGATATAGATATGTATACATAAGGCGGGGTGGGGCAGGTTTCAGTACCCCCTCTTCATCAGGTCAGGTCAGGTTTGTGTTGGTGTCATAGTTTAAAAAAATGACTCGAAAACGGAATAGTTCTAGCCATCGGTTTCTGGGTCGATGGTTCGACCATCCAGTTCGAATGGATGATCCATTTTGACAAAAAATTAAAAATATAAACGACTAAAAACTGTTGAACGGGTCGACGGTTCGACCTCCCGAGTCAATGGGTCATTGACTTTTTCAACGGTTTTTGACTAGGGACCAAGTTTGGGGTAAAATGGAACCAGTTGCCTGAACGATTCCCGGGCCAAACGATCCGACCATCCAAGTCAACAGCAGTTCGGAAACCATGATTGGTGTTACTTTGGATAGATCAGGTTCAGATTTAAACAAGCCCATACCAAACTCGACCCATTGACAATTTGACATCCTAGTGCATATATAACAAACTTAGAAAGAAAGTGAGATTTATTTCATTTATACCATGGTCATGGGTACTTTTGCTTTTTGAGAAAAGGAGATATGACCTTATCATCTAGCATGAAAGAGCGAAAATATATACCTACGATCAAGTAGGAGCCTTTTTTTTTTTTTCCGAGCAGTGCCAACATCAATTCTTAATTAGTTATGCTTGCATGAATGAAGAAGACCACTGTTAACTCAAAATACTTTGATTGTTTCCGATGAACTTCTGAATGACAAGTTTATTACAAAATGTTCTCACAATACAAGCACTCACCAACTTAAAGAAAAAATAGAAGATAATAACACCAACATTGGTCCATTATTATCTAAAGGAGCTTGGGTGGGTACTTGATTGCATTCTTGACAAGCTTTTTAGTGACAGCATCTCCAAGATCAATGCCGCATATATCAGCAAGCCTGATAAGGTATAACAGTACATCAGATAATTCTTCCCCCAAATGTTCCTTATCTGATTCCTCCCAATTTGGTAAGCCCTTAGGCACCTCACCCCTCCATTGGAATATTTCTGAAAGCTCCCCTACTTCACCAACCTATGCATCAAATGACAAACATTATCCAACAATGCTAGAGAAAATGGATATAAGACAAATTATGATACTGATATCAAAAGTCATTATTCTCCAAATGAAATAAAATAAAAAGGAAAATAACTTCATACTGATAATCACCATATCAACTCCCCAACCATTTCTGGTTTTCTATTAATCTAGAAGATGAAACAATACCCAAACAGTCTCAGCTGCTGCATTAATGAAAGTTAACAGGGATTGCTGATGTGTCAGTTGCTTTTGTTTTGAAAAACAAAATCATATGCAACTTGTGACAACAAGGCATGTACAACAGGCTACGTTGCTGACGTATTTACTCATGGTTGGCTTATATAGCCCATTGTACATGCCTTGACTGCTCTATATCTGAGATCAGATTAGCACGCACAGAGGGTGCCCCACAAGCGCCCCCCACATGCACATTTCAGTGTGCATTGGGAACATTTCCCTACTTGTCACGGGGAGATATTCCCAATACACGGATGGGAGGTGTTGTGGGTTGCTTGTGGGGTGTCAATATGATCTCACCATATTTGGGCCAAATCATACATATTAATCGGTGAACATCCCCTATATCAGAAAAAAAAAGACAAGAGATAACATATAAAACCTGTATTTCAAAAAATTCATGCTGAGGGTTTGTGATTAAGTCATTGGTGAAGAACAAGGCTTGTGCTGTTATCGTTGCTTGTTAATCTATATTTAGAGTAGAGAAACTGAGAATACCGACAGTCCATGAATCTGATGGACTCTCTGTTTTAGCCACACTGTCCAACAATTTGAAATGGATGAGATGAGACGGCCATATGATAGAGAATAAACTGTGGCCTAGTTAGATAACAGTAATAGTAGTAGTAGTAGCAGTGGTAGCAGTTTACATATAAATAATTCAACCTTAGTTATTTCCTTAAGTTTTTTTCAAAGAAAAATAGAAGGTTTATAAGCAAACTTCAGCTTTGAGCCTTTGACATGTACCCCACTCCACATTCCAAAGCAGTGGAAGCCACCCCTTTTCACAACTCACAAGCTTGAATTTTTGGTCTGTTTTGTTAGGAGAGGGGATGCAGAAATCACATGGGAAAGGGAGCATTGGAAACAGATAGATAGTTTGATCAAGTGATGAAAACATACATAACATGTTAGTGAAAACCAATTTCTCCTTTAGCCCCAACACAAGCAATAATATAAATAGTAATATTAATATTTATGCTAACCTTGTCACCAAGAAAAAAATAATGGTGAAGATAAAACATTAAGGCATGCAAAAGATCAAGTAATTGATATCATACCTAACAAAATTATAGTTAATTTGTTTTGTCACTTCATATATTTTTCTTTTTAGACATGGACACGATGATGTTGCATGGTTTTAATACTAAGATATTTTTCACATAAGATAATCATCAAAAGGAAAATACCATTGAGAGAGAGATCTAGAGAGAAAGAGAGTAATAGGTGAACAAAAAAATAAGGGGCAATCAATTGAGAGAGCATAAAAGAACAAGAGATGAATGGATTCAAAATCCTAGAGAGAGAGAGAGAGAGTAATAGGTGAGAGGGCAATCAATTGAGAGAACATGAAAGAATAAGACATTAATGGATTCAAAATCAGAGAGAGAGAGAGAGAGAGGTATTATTCCCAGTCCTCTGAACTAGATGGAAAACAAAGAGATCACAAAATTACCAATGCAAGAAGAAGATTTCTAGGACTATGGTATTGTTCCCAGTCTCTTTCCTTGGCAAACTCTTCGAGCTTTCTTGAGAGGTCCTTTAGACCTACATTCATTTCCTTCACCTCTTCACCCTCTTCTTCTTCTTCCCCCATGCTTACTTTCTGTGGTGAGAGAAATATGAGCCAGTCTCCTCTAGCTTTAAAGGCCAAAATTTTATATATTTTGATGTACATCAAGTTAAAATTAACAAAACAATAAAAAAAAAGAGTGACGAAAGTGGGAGAAAAAGCCTGAACCATAGTTTACGCATAAGATTCCATCCCATGCATGGCCACCTTAATCCTCTATAAATTAAAAAAGGGGGACATATATAATATTCCAACTAACCTTATCTTTATAGTGATCGGATCTGCTGTCAGCAAAAAGCTTCCTAATACGTTAATCTAGAATAAGGTATCCAATCACACGTTGGGAATATCTTCTCATACATGAATATTAAATACAAGCACATAAGATGTTCTCGATATGTGACTGGATGGTGTGCTGTCAGTGTGATGTTAGTACGGTTTTTTCTGAACAGATCCATCTCCATGGTTTGTGTGATTATTGACCAAGGTTTTTATAAACAGACCAGACAAGAAACCATTTTCGGAATCAGTTATCGAGTTAAATGGTTCAATCATCCAATCCGAACAGATGACCCATTCTAACAAAAAAATGAAAAAAATAACCAAACATGACCAAAAATTATTATCCAGATTGACGGTTTGATCATCTGAATCAGCGGTTTACTGACCAAATCAACAATTAATTTTGGGGTGAAACGGAATGACCAGTTTCCGGTTTTGAAAATACTGTTATTGACAATACCCACTTAAGAGTTTTCTAAACCAGTCTCTTTTTGGGTATCCAATGCTAATCATTTACTCAGATTATAGTAGATTTGCCTTTAGAAGACCAGGATTGCAAGGGTAATAATTCAATAAGGGTGCTTGCATCATAAGCTATGCCTTGTACCATCGAATTGGAATCCACTTTACAGGATTCTCTTTGAACCCTATCATACGGAAACTTGACATGATTCCATTAATTAGGGCTGTTGATTTTAGTCTTTCTAGGGTTGACCCATCACCCACTGGCCACTGCTTTAGTTTGAGAATAAAAGCAACACCATGGATGGACAAGTATATAGAATTAGAGCTCACAACCACATTTAATTGAATTGGACGAATAAAGCTGGGTGTTGCTATAATTTTCTCTATTGCTATGGCTTTGAACCCTAGTTCTCCTAGTTATAAAAAGATGGGCTACTTGTATAAAATAGTATGAAAACTACAACCCAAAAACTTTATAGACCCTAAAAGGCTAAACCCTAATCCATTATCCCTCCTAGCTAGGATTTTAGATAAGGAAAATCACTGACAGAAAGCGAACTATGACTAGGCTTGGTGTCTTAAAGCACTAATCAAAAGTTCAGATTCACTAAATTAATTTGGATTTACAGATAGATGTGATCTAAGCATGTTAGTCAAACTCAGAATTTTGAAACCATCTGCAACACCACTTCCCCTCATTAATTCTCATCTTCTGCTAATTACTTGTTTATTTATTGGGCTGGAAAACAGCTAAGCATTTCAACTTTCCCCTATCTTACTTCTTCCTCTTCTTTCTCCCCCAATGTTAATATGTTTGGAGTACAATCTCATTTTTCTCCATCCTTATTTGACAATCTGATCACAACATTTAAAAAACTTAAAAACTCACTAAGATGCATGCAGGAGCGCTACTTTACTGTAAAAGGTGATGTCAACTTTAATAGAATATAGCACCTACCCTACTCAATTCAGGAGAAAGATGATCATTCAAAGATGCATTCTTATTATGGGTCATATCTTATTGCCTGGTATATTAAAATGGAGACAATTTGTAAGAGATTGGATAGAGACATCCCCAGTTGAATCCAATGTATTCAATCTACAGTTAAAACTGACCTGTCAAACTGGTCAATGCCACCCAGCTAGATTTCATCCCACACTGCAAGTAAGAACCGTTGATCTGGTCAACCACCTGGTGGCATGCAGATCGATTGAAAACCTGAACTGTTTGAAACAAGTAACAGGTCATGAGTAGACATCTGATCTTCTCTTCTTTGTCTGCTATTCTATTCTTTCTTTGTATTTTTAGTTAATAATATTCTCATTTATCACATTTTTTTATCTAATATGGTTTGATTAATATATTATATTACAGACAAGATATATTTCTTTTATAGAATTTTCATTTTTTTCTTTTTTAGATATTTTTATATTGTAATTGAATTGCTAAAGCACCACTACCATCCACAGATCGATTGCTAAAGTAAATCTATTGCTAAAGTAATATATTATATTACAGATCAATATTTTTATCTAATAAGATTTGATTAATATATTATATTACAGATCGATTGCTAAAGTAAATCTATTTTTTGGTTGGTTTTAATTAAAAACAAGGTTTTCGAACTACTGTTGACCCGGACAGTCGGACCATTCAGCCCAGGAACCATTCAGGCAACTGGTTCCATTTTAACCCAAACCCATTTTGATAAAAAATCGTTGAAAAAGTCAACAATCCGTTGATTTAGGCGATCGAATCATTGACCCGTTCAACAGTTTTTGACTGTCGAACCGTTGCCTCGGAAACCGGTGGCCAGAATGGTTCCGTCTTCGGGTCTTTTTTTAAAACATTGATTAAAAACATAGGTCAAAACTTTAAAGCAACAAAACATGGTATTTGTTAAGCATCATGTAACAGAACATCTCTAGGAACATTTGGATTCATACATATATAGAATTTGATTGCCAAAATGCCTAAGGGATTAACCAATCAAAACATTCCAGACCATGTTTGGCTGTTGATGTTTCAATGAAAATTTTGAAGAGATCTAAGAATTTCTTTATTTATGTTGGTTGTTTAGTTTCTAACAAGGTTAAAAGTATTGATACAATACTCTCGATGCAGGGCATATCATTTTCGTATTCATAGCCATGGATACAAGATATCCCATGAGTCATGCATTTTAGAATTATACACCTCTTATTGGGCTATATTACGATGTATTGGTGGATATGGTCCAATATGCATCGATAGATAAGCATATTAGTGCCTAGTTTGATGAAACCGTATATTGATTGTTTATGAACTTTAATAAAAGTTGAAAATTATAATTATAAGAACTGAAACAAATAATTTAAGATTTAATTTTCTCAAAAAATTTAATAAAAACTGAAAATTATAAAAATTATTTATTTTATCTACCTTAAATGATTTAAATGTTTTATTTTAGATATAAATTATGTGTTAAAAGTGAAAACATATTTATTATTGGAAAAATAGAGTTATTATTTATATAAAAATACTAAATAAATAAATAAAATTTCCCAACAAAATTAATACAAATGAAATAAATAATTCTAAAAACTGAAATAAAGTTATACTTATACAAAACTAAAATAAACAATTGTAAAATATTTTACAATTATATGATTCAAATGTTTTATAAGTAAAATAAAAAATTATATGCTAAAAATGAAAATATTCGTTATTGAAAAATAGAATTATTATTTATATAAAATTCTAAATAGATAAAATTTTCTAAAAAATTAATAAAAATTGAAATAGAGTGTAATTATTGTATGATGTGTATATGCATGTTCTAGAGTACATGGTATTGTTGATTTTAAAGTTTTTCTTTATATAACCTATTAAAGTGTGCATTTGTTATACACTTATACCTTATTCATAGATAATTCAGCTTTATATTTATGTGATTTGTATGCATTTTTCTAGCATATCCAAATGTTTCCATATCTTTCGTTCTCATCCATGTGTTTCCAATGTGTATTTGTATTTATATCTAAGCTATTTGGTACCAATACTTTGATGCTTGGTTTTTAGACAATTTCTATGATGTTGGAAGGGTAAAATACTATAAAAAGTTTGACTAATCAAATAAACTTAAAAGTATCACAAGTGGCAGGTTGTTCAAAAAGGTTCCACTTATTCCCCTAATACTAGCTTGCATGTTATGTATCAACTCAATGGTTCACCCATTAGTTGGCAAAAGAAAGGCCTAATTTGTTTTTTTTTCTTTTTTTTGTTTTGTAATTCAAATAGAAAAATAGGGACCACAATCATGAAATTTCAAGCATATGACCTATTTACCAAAACCATATATAAATTCATATATATAGGGTTTGGATCTTGACCGTAGGGTACTTGATACTTGAGCCCATATATGTAATACATCTTATATATTTTATAAGAAATAATATACATATTAAAAAGAGTTCTTGAAATAATAATTGTCACATGTCACTTTGACTTAGTTTTGTTTATTTTTTGACTTACATTATTTTGTTTTATTTTTTATATAGAAGCGTTCTTATATAGAAGAATTTTGTGTAATGCGAAATGATGTATTCGTGTTGGTTCTTGAATGTTGTTGGTAGACAATGAACTTTTAAGAACATATTCATCATGTACTTCAATATTGAACTTAAAGCTTTTTTAGTCGATACTACTATTAAAAGTGTGAATGAGGTGTAGATTTTGGATTTTTTTTTATTAAAACACCCTTATTTTTTAAATTTGGTCTCCCTTTATTATGTGGGTAAAAAATATAATTTGAAGTACTATTAATTTCCACTTCATTAAATTCCCTCTCAATAAGGTATTAACTCTCATTCTCTCTTCTTAAATACTTTATTTGAAGTACTTTTTGTTTTTTACCAATAAATTCTACAAATTAAATCTATATTCAATATTTTTAATAATGTAAAATCAATGTTCAAAACCAACATGTAAAATAATTAAACAAACCACCCTTTTGTTTGAATGGCAAGTGAATAGTTCAACTATATGTGTCAAATGAGTTAACCAATGTTCTCATAGTTAAATAATAAAAATTTAAAAATGAATATAAATATAAATATTACAAAATTATAAAAATATGTAAAAAATTTAAACACATCTCTAATATTATCTATTTATCATATCAAACAATAATAAACATGCTAAATAAAAGCATTTTTATTCATATTCAAGTGCTAGATCAATGGTTCAACCTTTTAGGTCAAATGGATCAATCCATGATATAATAATATATAATAATTTTTTTAAAAAAGATAGATAAAAAACATAGTAATTTTGTAAAAAGCATTTGGGTGCATCTTTATTATTATGTATTCATCATATTAAACAAAAATAAGTGTGATAGATAAGAGTTAATTTTATCAATGGTAGAAAGAGAATTAAAAAGTAAACTAACATAAAAAGAAAACTATTTTTGCATCTAATTGATGGCCAATGGAGGCAAATTAGGTGGGCTTAACTCAAGTTCGAATTTACCCAACTCGTAATGTTAGATAGGCTAGCTTCGTTTTTCAGTCCTCGACTTGGGCTAGGCCTAGGCTCAAAAGTTAGGGCTTTTTTAATTTTTAGGTTGGGCCCAAGCCTAGCCCTTAGGTAACTAAAGTCCAGTGTGATTGTGTGTATATATATAGCACATATTTGCATACATACATGTACGTGCAATTAATTATATATATACATTTTATGTCAGATTATGAAATGGGGCTAATTTATAAAACCAAATCAAAGACTAACCCAATTGCATCAAATTTCAATGCAAGTTGGGCCCAAGTTAGACAAATCAAGCTTGACATTGGTTTAAAGCCTTAGGTCCAATGCATAAGGATGGGTTTGGTTAAGATTAAATTTAGCCCAACCTAGTTGACTTACACCATAATGGTCCAATTGTTTGAGTAAATGGGTTAACCAATGCTGTCATAAGTAAATAATAAAAATTAAAAATAAATAAATATAAACACAAAAAATAAAAAATACATAAAATTTATAAAAAAATTTAACACATCTTAGATATTATAAACTTATCATATTACAAAAATAATTGTGATAAACAAGAATTAATTATGTAAATGGAATAAAAAAAATTAAAGTTGCCCAAAAATGAGATTGCCTTTTTCAAGTCAATATGCCAGAATATGATGTCATAATTATATAATAAAAATTCAAAAAATAAATAGAAATAAAAACATAGAAAACACAAATTGTCTATAAAATTTGTGCATATATCTAATATTATATATTTATCATATTAAACAAAAAAATAAATATGATAATTAAGAAGTATTTTTATTAATAATGAAAATGAAGTATAAACTCTAAATCCATTAACACAACATGCTTTGATTATTTGTCCTTTATAAATGGTTCTAATAAGATTATTGAAATTATTAATATTATTTGAAATTGTCACGTGCAACACACGTGCATATTTACTAGTGTATTAAAGATTCACTATGTATGTTGGATGCTAAGTAGTGAGTAGTTTTTGTTTTTAATGATTTTTTGGTACTACCTGACCTGACTCGTTTAAACATTATAGGGTGAAATGACTCATTATGGGCTTAAAGGCTTTGGGATGGGGTATGTTTGGGAAATTGGGAGGAAAAGTCAAATGGGTTTGGGATCAAGGGTGATTAAGCAAGTTTGGGAATGGGAAGGGCAACTTTCATGGGTACCCTACCTGTTATCATCCCTAGTAGAAAGTAATAGTCCACCAATATATAGTGAAGCCTAGAACTACATACTAAACACTAAAGACATCCCAAATCTAGATAGAGAAAGTTGTCCAAGCAATGATCATCCAACCACATGTCGCGGGAAGAGAAGGGAGGAAGGTTTTTATAGATCACATTTTCTGTTGCATTGCTTTATTGTGATCCCCAATAAGGCTGCATTTGGCATTCCTTAAGGACTTTCTCATTTTTGCAATTAAAAACTCAATGTTCATAGAGGCATTTTAACTACAAAAAGAAAATAAGTCCTTAAAATAAGGAATTCAAAATGCAGCCTAAAACTTGGACACAACTCCAACAATTGCTTTAAAATTGGGTAAAAGACTAATACCTCAAGATTTCTCTTGAATATTTAAACACCCCTTCTCCTTTTAAATTAATCTTATATCTCCCTTGTCAGATGATGCCAACAGACAAAAACCTTCCCATCCATTGGCACTCCAATTAGTTCCATTTCCATGTGACATCATGTTCCAATTAATTTTTAAAAGTCCAATTTTACCCTTTCCCATTTAACTTGTTCACCATGTCTAAACTTAATTAGAAGGGGAATTTATTGTTTGATCCCAAGCAGAATTCTTTGTACCTAGGATCATAGTACTGGGAAAAATGTTGCTTGGGATCAAATGGCTATCTCCATTTTAGTTATTTATAGCCATCCACTGATTTAGATGGCTGTCTCAACATCAGCTAAATCATTTTCAAAATGGTGAAAATTATGACATAATGCCTTTTCTCCAATGAATTCCTTATTCCCGCCAAACCACACCTTCACTATGTTCATTGTCTTTCCAAGCCTTCTGCCATCAATCTCATCATCCTTCTCATCGATACTCTCGCTTACCATCTTCATCTTCATCAAGCTTCAAACTGTCTTCGTCCTCATAACCCCATTTCATCATCATCATCATCATCATCATCATCATCTAGTGTATTGAATTAGAATTCTTGTGTTCTGTGTGGGATTTACAATTTTCTTCCTTCTGAGTTCAAAAAAGGTAACTTTAGCTTCAAATTGTTATCCCAAGTAGAGAAAGGAAAACACATCTCTGACCTCCAAATAATTTCATTGTTCTCTCCTCTTCTCTCTTGCTCTTTCCTCTTTTTTTTTTTTTTCTTTTATTGGTGATCAATACATAGAGTCCCCTTCATCTCAGGGTGTTAAGGGTAATTAGCAAGAAAATTCATGCAATGCGTGGGATGAATAGAAATTTCGTTAAGTTTGGATTGACAAATTTGGATTTTTGCCATGAGTTTGGAAGTGTGGGATTTAATGTAGAAGGGTAGATGTTACATATGTATGTGTGTGAGAGAAAGTAGTCTGCTTCCAACTGAATTACTCATTCACTGATAAAGGACAAAGCAATTGTGAAATGGCCCCTACAATTGAAATTCAATCTTAATAAAAAAATTAGTAGCTTCTTGTCATTTTAAAAAACTTGCAAGGTTATACTTTAATTGGTGACAAAATTATGCAACTTGATTTGATGCCATTAGAAGATTCTTTATTTGACGTTGTCTAATAAGCTAACTAGTAAAAGTTTATTTGCCTTGATTTTATGTGATGGTTGCATTTGTTTTTCCTTAAAATGGATGTAGATCCCTAACCTTAGCAAAGAAAAAAAAAGAATATAAGTGCAACTTGGGCAGTCCGAACCCAAGTTTGGACCAATCCATCCCAAATTTAGGACTGGGCTTTGATTTTATTGGTCCTAGGCACAGGCAGTTCAAGCCCAGTCAAATTTTACTCAATTCTAATTAGGGTTGTTCACGGGTCGGGTTGGGACGATTTATTGATTTTTTTCAACTGACCCAACCTGGTTGGGTTATCTGAAATTGAAATTGAAATTGACCCTGTGTTAATCAAAACCGACCTAGTCGGTTTGAATCGGGTTGGGTCAGTTTGGGTCGGTTTTGGCTCTAAGTTTAAACATGGTAATAAATTGGTAGATTGGAGAAAGAATACTGAAATTTAATGTAAAAAATGACACCTAATTCTATTAGAGAAAGAAGACTGAAATTAGTAGGGGGCGGGCCAAGTTAGAATAGAAGTTATCAAGAAAATAGAAAGTCAAACTGTATTAGAGAAAGAAGGCTGAAATTTGTATATTTCAAGACACCTACTAATCTAAATAAAAAATGACACTTAATTCTAATTGTAATTGGTTGCCTATTTGGTGTAAAAGACCATAAAAATTAGGATCATTTGATTCTTTTCTTTAAATTTTTCCAAAAAAATTCCTTGTCTAGTTGTCTTACAATACTTGCCATTAATGTCATTCCTAACTAGAAGACTATAAATTAAGTTAGGTTGTAACTACGATAGAGACAACTTAGTTAAGTAGGAACTAAGTAGGTTGTAAATACTAACTAAGAACTAACTACTAACTACTAAGTCGGTTCGGTTCGGGTCGGTTTCAGTCCCGAACCATCGGTTTATGATTTTTTACAACCCGAAACCGACCGGTGCTGAAAAAAACCCGGCCGATTCAGGTTGGGTCGGTCCGGGTTGGTTGGTTTGGTCGGGTTGGATCTTCTTATGAACAGCCCAAATTCTAATCAAGTCTAAACTTGGGCTAACTACATACATACATACATACATGTTGGGTCCATCTATTTTTGGGTAAATTTCTTAAACTACCCTTATGGTTTAGCTAATTGACTAAATGTACATTTACCGTTTAAAAAATGAACAAGGTTATTCCTATTGTTTCTGACAATTGATTAATATTTTCTTTACTGTTAGTGTCAGTTAACAAAAAAACAAAAGAACTATTTTACCCTTTATTCTTCTTCAAATTTTCAAAATAAAACAGATAAAAAGGGAAAAAGATACTGATTCATCAAAACCCTAACCTTTCAAACCCAAAAGCCCTACTCTGTGGTGAAAGGAATATGCTTCAGTGATATTATGTTAGTAGATGTTAAAGCAGAATCAGTTCAAGACTGTCAAGATCACTCTTGCCATACCCATATTATTCAGATTTCAACCCTCCAACACCTCCTTCCGCCACACCACCCTAAAATTTTGTTGCAGGAATATGTTTCCCCAATAGACAAATGATTTGACCCAGAATTACTAGAAGTTATTCAGCAATTGGCGAGTCTTTCCGACATAGAACAATTTTATTATGCAAACACAAATTTATGCAACCCACAACTAGATGCCAGCGTTGTTGGCTAGGATTGGGTTCTGTAAACCCAAAACAAATCCGCATCTGGGTTTCTTAATAGTGTTTCTGTGTGCTTTTTTTCTTCTTTCGGGGTATCATTTCAATATGGTTTCCCTGTTTTCCTTACTTTTGCAGAAGAGTCAATGTTGTATCGAGGCCCCAACTATTGGGGATTTGGGGAAAAGGCCAGTCGTTTTGTCTCACCGGAAACCCCATCAACTCAAATTCAACTAGCACCATATCTCTCCAAACTAACGAGTGAAGCAAAAAATTTATTGGTCGAGAAGATGTCGCCACTCTTGTCTTCATGATTCGTTCTAATCAAGCTTACAAGGCCATCGAAGTTGCTCTTTTTGCTTTTATTTTGAAAATTCTTTTCAAACCCAGACGGTGCTGGTGCCGGAGGCATTCCGAACCAGTGAACCAGCCGTTATGTGGATGCTCGTTCCAAAAATCTGGAGACGCTGACCGTCCATTTCCAACTGCGAGTAATAGATGCCGGTGCCCGAGATGCCAGTGCCAGTGCGTTAGAGCCGGTGCCAAAGGGGACAATGAGATATTCTGTGGGAGTCGTGCCAGTGCTGGTGCCAGTGTTGGAAGTTATTTTTGAAAGTTATAACAATTACATGATATAAATTTGAATGGTTTATAATGAAATATTAATGATAAGGGAAGTATTAGTCAATTGTCAGAAACAGTAAGATAGCATTAATCAATTTTTAAACAGTAAAGGTATACTTAGTCAATTAACTAAATCATAAGGATAGTTTAAAAAATTTACCCTTTATTTTTTTAGTAGAAATTATGCCTATATAATGGCCTAAATTGTTTATACCAAATAGGTTTAGAGAATTTTTTTAATGCATAGGGATGGACTTGAATTTTGGGTCCTGGGCACAGGCAGCTAAAGCCCAATTACACAGCTCTAACCCAATCCAAACTTGGCCCGACTACGTACATACATGCATGCATGAAGCATACATAATAGGTTTAGGACAATTTTTAATGCATTAGACTTATTAGGCCTAATAGGCCTACCTGATCTTGACTAATCAATCTTAGTCCGACCTGGGCCTGAGCCTAAGTTAAGTGTGTCAAATTTCTGTTCAGACTTGGCTTAGGTTGGAAATATTGGACTTGACCTTGGCTTGAGCCTAGGTTGGAAATTTATGGGCTCAAGCCTTAAGCCCAAATTGGGCCTGGGTGACCTTAACCACGGCCTAGCTTTCCCAAAGTCGGGTGACAGTTTGGTGCCTTTTCAATTTCTCTATGTCCCGATTCTGTCTCTATTATTGCAATGAGGATGGGATCTCCTGTACTGTATACATTGGAAAACATGGGCATTCAGTTGCATATTAGGAATATTTCCCTTGAATTTAGCATGCATGTATGGAAGATATTTCAAATATACGGTTCAATGTTGTGTGTGCAGAATTTTTTATTTTTACTTGTAGGAGATCCAGACTCATTATTACATCTCACCTTGACCAAACAACAGGCTCTAGCAGCTAGGAGCTATTACATAGATACTCTTCGCTCTCCTCTGTGCCTATGAAATCTCATTGAGCTTGAACAAATCTAAAGGTTCATGGAAATTAATGTCCACCGCTCAGGTTTGGTCCCACCACGGAACCTCAACCTCAATCTGTCTTTTTGGTCCATGGAAATGCGTGTAGACCTGATGACCACAAAATACTGTGCACAAGACCCTACAACTGAACGTGAGGGACATTGCTCGGAATTCAGATTCAGTACTCACACAACAGTGCTCACACCATACTTACAACTATTTACAAATGTGTATTGGGAATATCTCTGTAGTTGTATATTTTTATTTATGGGGAGATATTCCCAATGCAATCCAATCTCCATCCTTTGTATTCTATTATAATTCATGGAGACCAATGGTGTGGCTGCAATGCCTTGTGCATAGCATGTATCCAGCGTTTTGTGGTCAATAGATCTAAACTTCTTGGAAATTTATTTAACTAATCGATATTTATTTAATTTACTACTTGTAGATTCTTGTTGTTTCTTTTGTAATTCTTTTAAGCTTTTATTTTATTTTATTTTATTTTGTTTTAATTGAGTGAGAGAGAATAACTGACTAGCTGAATCTGATTAGGGATGCAAATGGATCATATTGGATTCAAATCAGGGTATATTCAAATTAAATCCAATAAATTATAAATATGATCTGATCCAATCAAATCTCACAAATATTGATTTAGATTTGAATCTAATAAGGATGTTGGCTGACCTGATCTGTTGTGCTCATACTATAATAAGGAACATGCAATTAACTGATTGGAGTCCATTTGCACCGGGACTAATTAGCAGCAACCATCAGTCCATATTAAGCCTTATGCCTATGTGATCAAGACCCAAATTAATTCTGCCAGAATATGGGACACAAGTCCATAATGACTATATGTGCAAAAAGCATCCTATTGTAGCATCTAAAGAGAAGACGAATCAATGTATAGAGCAATTAAAAGTTAGGAATTGGATGCCAAGAGATGAAGAAAGGCACTGACAGAATTATAGTGATAGCTAGTGTTCCAAATTTCTTTGGAGTTTGGAGAATCTTTATCACTGATCTCTCTCCCTTTCTCTCTCTCTCTCATGTTATCCACCATTTTTCTTTTTCTTGGTTGCGAGGAGACTAATATATCACTAGCAATTAAGTTTTTGATGGTGATATCAGGCAGAGAAAAGGTATCACAACCTCAGATGGCTTTTATCATTGTGTGATCAATAGATTGATCACAGTGATGGAGGGCCAGCTCGAGACCCACCTAACCAATCGGCACCAGCTCAAGTTTAGAAAGGACTCCTTATGCTAACCAACTTGCATCGGATGATGGTGGACATCGAACGATGGACGTCGAAGGCATTGACATCGGACGAAGGGCGTTGAAGGCATACTGAAGAAGTGTTCGAAGTTGCTTTACAAGTCACGTTTCCTAGTTGTTTTACGAGTCCGAATTACCTATTTATTTTACTCTACAAGTTTACTAGTGTTTATTATAAATACTTCTGTTTCTGAGCTTTAATAACACACAAGAATTTCTTTTATCACTTCTCTCTCTACTAAGGCTCTACGCTTAGTTCTTTTCGTGAGGCTTCAAGTCCGAAGCCAACTCGATCATCCGGGTGCTTGTATAGTTAGCCCGGTCGAGTACGTCGCGCTACGTCAGGTGGTATCAGAGTGGGAGTTCGCCCAGTCAGATGGCCAACCAAGACGGTAGCAGTCGCAACCAACCCCGTGACGGAGATCAAGGGTTACAAGCTGTTTGGAGAGTAATCGAAGAGCAGCGAATAACCACTCGTAACATTGAGCAACAGTTAGTAGAGATCGCTGGACAACTACGAACTTTGTTGCGGGAGGATATTCCAAGGAATAGGGATAACGCATTGCACCAAGCCGGGGGAGACGATCACGGTAGGCCAATCATTGATCCCATACCCAAGAACCCTATTATTGATGATGATAGCGACGACGAGCTAGAGTTCGGCGTTGCTCCAGTTATTCTCGGTGATGGCAGGACCGGTAGGAATTGGCGAAATCAAGGCAATTTTAATCGCCGTTGGAATGATGATGAGTTTAAACTCAAGGTAGATATCCCTACTTTTAGTGGAGATCTGGATATAGAGGGCCTTCTAGATTGGATCACCGAGGTCGACCGTTTCTTTGAGTACATGGAGATCCCGGAAGAAAGAAGGGTGAAACTGGTAGCTTTTTTATTGAAGGGAGGAGCATCTATCTGGTGGGAATGAATGAGGGAGACTCGAATCAAAGAAGGAAGAGGTCCAGTTCAAACGTGGAGACGCATGAAACAATTACTAAGAGGTAGGTTTTTGCCTCCTAATTATGAACAATATATGCTTGAGTCATATCAACAATGTGCACAGGGAACAAGAAGCGTGAACGAGTACACCTTAGAATTTCTGAGATTGGCTGAAAGGAACCAGTTGTTAGAAAGCGACAATTAACAGGCAGCTTGTTATTTGAGTGGTTTGAAGCCTGCTATTCAAGACAAGATTGGAGTCCAGATGGTTATGAGTGTGCAAGAAGCGAGGAACTTAGCTTTGAAGGTTGAGTTAATGTTCCAAGAGAGGACTCGAGCCGATAATTATCGACGGTATAGCAGGAACGACAACAGGCCCGCAGCGGTTGACGAGGGCAAGCCAACTCAAGGGTACAACCCTCCCACCCGCCAAATGTAGCTAACACTAGTAAGACCACAACGGGAGGAAACACTCGAGGTAATACTTCAAACCCTCCTAAAACCATTAATCCCTATGCAAAACCTACTCCTTTTAAGTGTTGCAAGTGCAATGAAGTTGGGTATAGGTCTAGTGACTATCCCAGGAGAAAGGCAGTTAACATGGTGGAGAGGGATGAGGAAGAAGTTGGTGATGACGAAGTATATTGTGGGCCCGATGGAGAGGACGAAGAAGGTACTTATGAGCATGAAGAGTACACATGTGTTGTGAGGAAGCTCATGCTATCTCAGAGAAGTAAAGATGATACACAATGACACCGGCTGTTTCGCACTAAGTGTACGGTACAAGGTCAATTGTTTGAATTGATTATTAATAGCGATAGTCAGGAGAATATTATCGGTAGAGATGTGGTGAAGAAACTACAACTAATTCTTGAGAAACACCCGAACCCTTACACGATTGGTTGGATCAAGGAAGTCGGGGGCATACGTGTGGAGGAACGCTGCAAGGTTTCATTCTCTATTGGTAAGTATATTGATGAGGTTTATTGTGATATTGTGGATATGGATGCTTGCCATATTTTGCTTGGTAGGCGTTGGCAGTTTGATGCAAATGCCAAACACTTGGGTAGGAAGAACACATACCAGTTTGAGAAAGAGGGTGTGCGCTATACACTATTACCTATGGCGTAAAAGAACCAAACCAAGGGTTCAAAGGTAGAGGAGAGGAATTTTCTTACCGTAACACATCGCCACTTTGAGTTTGTAAGGGAATGTAAAGATACCCGCGAGGTCCACTTACTGGTTATAAAAGGGGAGAGTATGAGTGAACCACTAGGGAAGAACAAAATTCCAGTGGAAGCGTAGGGACTGCTCGACGAGTTTCATGATGTAGTTTCTGACGAGTTACCTAATGAGCTTCCACCCATGCGAGACATTCAACACCATATTGATTTTGTTCCTGGTGCTAAGCCTACCTAATCTGCCACACTACAGAATGAGTCCTAAAGAGAATGAGATTTTACGGGAGAAGGTAGAGGAACTGTTGAAAAAGGGGCACATCCAAGTTAGCATGAGTCCTTGTGCGGTACCGACATTATTAACACCGAAGAAAGATGGGAGTTGGAGGATGTGTATTGACAGCAAAGCAATCAACAAGATCACTATTGGCTACAAGTTTCCCATTCCTAGGCTGGATGACATGCTTGATCAACTTGATGGGGTTTGTGGTCTTTTCCAATATCGATCTCAGGAGTGGTTATCATCAGATCAGAATCCATCCCGGAGATGAATGGAATACCGCTTTCAAGACAATAGATGGATTGTTTGAGTGGTTAGTCATGCCTTTTGGACTAACTAACGCACCAAGCACTTTCCTGAGACTGATGAATCAGGTACTACGCCCTTTCATTGGTAAATTTGTTGTGGTACATTTTGATGATATTTTGATTTATAGCAAATCTGTTGATGAGCACATAGGACATATCCGAGGGGTATTGAGTGCGTTAAGGGAAAATAAACTATATGTTAATTTAAAGAAGTGTACTTTTATGAGCGATAGTTTATTGTTCTTAGGTTTCGTTGTAAGTAAGGATAGAATTAAAGTGGATGAGGAGAAAGTGCGAGCCATTAGGGAGTGGCCAACCCCAACGAACGTCATTGACGTAAGTTATTTTCATGAGTTAGCAACTTTCTATAGGCGGTTTATCAAACACTTTAGTAGTATTGTAGCTCATATCACTGAGTGTTTGAAGAAATGTAAGTTCCAATGGGGAGAGGAACAAGAGCAAAGTTTTGCTCTAATAAAAGAGAAGTTATGTACCGCTCCTGTCTTAGCTCTGCCAAGCTTTGACAAATTATTTGAGGTTGAGTGTGATGCTAGTGGAGTGGGCATAGGGGCTGTGTTATCACAAGAGGAGAGACCAGTTGCTTTCTTTAGTGAGAAGCTAGAAGCTAAAAAGAAGTGGTTCATTTATGATAAAGAGTTTTATGCTGTTGTGAGAGTATTGAAGACCTAGGAACACTATTTGATTGCTAAAGAATTTGCCTTCTACATCGACCATCAAGTTCTTAAGTATTTAAGTAAGCAAAAACAATTGATGAGTGATCTGCATGCTAGGTGGTTTGTTTTTATTGATAAATTCCCATACAAAATTGTGTATGAGGTTGGACAACAGAATACAGTGGCAGATGCTTTGAGCAGACGTGTGGCCTTGATTAAGACTCTCAGTATCAAAATTGTGGGCTTTGAATGTTTGAAAGATCTGTACGCCCAGAATGAAGACTTCAAGCAGGTTTGGGAGAAATGCATGAACAGGCAGCCAGCGGGTGATTTCTACGTACATGATGGATTTCTTATTAAGGGAGACCAATTGTGTATTCCTTGCATATCCCTTCGCGAGAAAGTCATTAGGGACTTGCATGGTGGCGGCTTAGCAGGACACCTCAGGAGGGACAAGACGATTGAGGCTATCAAGGGGCGTTACTATTGGCCTAAACTGAGAAGAGATGTGACCACTATCGTGAGTAGGTGCTATATATGTCAGACAACTAAGGGACAGACCCAGAATACTGGTATTTACATGCCTTTACCAGTTCCTACTGCTATTTGGGAAGACTTGTCTATGGATTTCATGCTGGGCTTGCCGAAGAATCCACGAAACATGGATTCCGTCTTTGTTGTTGTTGACCGATTTTCCAAGATGGCACATTTCCTCCCATGCAAGAAGACCGCGGATGCGACAGCAACAACTAAACTATTCTTCAGGGAGATTGTCCGTTTACGTGGGGTGCCTAAGACCATTACGTTGGACCGAGATACGAGGTTCCTAAGTCACTTCTGAATGACCTTGTGAAGGCTATTTGACTCGTCATTAAATTTCAGCAATACAGCTCATCCGCAGACTGATGGGCAGACAGAAGTTGTAAATCGAACTCTAGGTAACCTGATCCGCAGTATTTGCAGAGAGAGGCCGAAGCAGTGGGACTTTGCCATTGCACAAACAAAGTTTGCCTACAACAATGCAGTTCATAGCTCTACAGGTAGATCCCCATTTTCTATTGTTTATATGAAAGTCCCTAACCATGCGTTGGACTTAGTGAAGCTACCCAGGGTATCAGGCCTTAGTACCTCCGCAGAGCAGTTGGCAGGACAGGTTCAGTCAGTACAAGAGGAAGTACAACAGAAACTTCAAAGGACCAATGCGAAGTATAAACTTGCAGCTGACAGGCATCGTAGGTACCGGGTGTTTGAAGTCGGTGATGAAGTCATGGTGTTCTTAAGGAAGGAACGTGTACCCGTCGGGAAGCTTAGCAAGCTACAGCCTCGGAAGTACTGTCCGTACAAGATTATTAAGAAGATCAATGACAACGCTTATATAATGGACTTGCCAAACCACATGGGTATTTTCAAAACGTTTAATATTGTTGATCTTCATCATTATTTGCCGGAAGTGATGCTTGCCTATCCTGATCATGACTCGAGGTTAAGTTCTTTCCAAGTGGGGGAGAATGATGGAGGGCTAGCTCGAGACCCACCGAACCAACCGACGCCAGCTCAAGTTTAGAAAGGACTCCTTATGCTCCTTATGCCAACCAACCTGCATCGAATGATGGTGGACATCGAACGGTGGACGTCAAAGGCATATTGAAGAAGGGTTCGAAGTTGCTTTACAAGTCATGTTTCCTAGTTGTTTTACAAGTCCGAATTACCTAGTTATTTTACTCTACAAGTTTACCAGTGTTTATTGTAAATACTTATGTTTCTGAGCTTTAATAACATACAAGAATTTCTTTTATCACTTCTCTCTCTACTAAGGCTCTATGCCTAGTTCTTTTTATGAGGCTTCAAGTCCGAAGCCGACTCGATCGTCCGGGTGCTTGTATAGTTAGCCAGGTCGAGTACGTCGCGCTGCTTCACACAGCCAAGCAACAATAAACAGAAACTCATTGGTGATTGATTGATCGATGAGAGAGATGCTTTGTTCATTGCAGGTTCAAATTGAGGTTTTTATATACATTCGATCACAAATCAGAGACATACTGAAATAGTACAAGACAAATGCACCATCCAAGTCGTCGTTCCATCTCAGAGCTTCTCATCCAAACCGCCATTAGTATCCTGCAGAGAATTGACGATTGAACGTCTTCTTCACCACCTTCCCAACATCCGACAAGCTCCTAAAGGTCACCTTCTTGCCTTCTAACTTTGGTGAACTACCGTCTTTTAGTTTCGAGCAAATTCCACCAAAAAATCCTTCCTTTCCTTCTTCTTTATATTCCTCCTCAGGATCAAGAAGTGAGCCTGATTCCTCAATGTGAGAGTCCCAGAGATGTCTTCGTTCTGCGTCCTCATCATTAGCTGCAGCTGGAAAGGTACTGGGCTTCTCGTCTGATGGTAATCCTGCTTGAGAGTAATTCTCATTCAGATTCTTGGTTGGTATTAGCAGTTCATCTTTGCTCAGAAACTCATCTAGCTCATGACATGTAGGACTACTGGTAGAATATGAGCCAAAAGATGAAGTGCTGACTTTTGCAGAAGAAGATGATGATGGAGATGATGATGATGAAGAAGAAACCACTACATTTCCAAAGCCTTGGATCTCCTTACTTATCTTCAGAGCCTTGAAACGTTCTTCTTTGAGTACTTCTCCTCCTTCCAGGAGTTGCAGTATTCTCTCTGATTTCTTTTGCATGTTGTCACCCCAATTTAACCTGAAATGACACAAGAAAGGAAAAGCTAAGGCTCCCTTTGTTTGTTTGCAGTGCAATTTCATTTTGCACTAGTACAAATGCATGAACAGGAGTGCAAATGAGAAGAATATAAATTCTTAATTTCTGGTTCATTTTCAATTTGGAATTTACTGCTCTATGTTCTATTTTAGTTCATCATCTGCACTGCAATCAAACAAATTGTGGTAAAAGCTGATGAAACTAAGACAAATTAGAATTTGCAATCCAAGCATTTGCACTCCCATACTTCTGCAATTCCGCATCCATGTTTTTGAGTGGTTCTGTACCATAAAAACGCTTTATTACATTCATAAGCTTGCCCGTTTTTTAATTTTCCTTGTGTGATTTTACATGCTCAATGTAATTGAATACATTAAATAAGGATGATCAGCTACCCTTGTTCATCGATATGTTTAAATGTTCCAAGCTCTTCAATGACATCTGAATCACATTGGAATTCTTCAGCAAAATCTTCAGGTCCATGAGTGAGTAAGAATTCAAGCAGAACCAATGATTTATAAGATTGCCTCCATTGCTTCCAGTCAATCGCATATAACCTGCAATGAAAAGTTTATTCCAAGGCTAAGTTACAAATCTTCACTGATGAATGATGATTTTAATTTCCAGTTGTAAGCATGGATTTCAATTTCAACGCCATGCATGGAAGTTGCTCATTTATTACAGAATTGGATCTGATAAATACATTAGACTACAACATAGGGATGCTAAATTATTGTATGTAGTACCTCCTGTGATTCTTTCAAAAGAAAGAAAGAAAGAAAAAAGATTACCTCCTGTGAAGAACATCAACAATTCTCCAATAATCATCAATGCCATAGGATGCCACAGCTATTCTTGTCATGGTTCTAGCATCAGGACCCCATGGATCATTGTTGGTTGCTTCCTCCGCCAACCTTGAAAATGAGAAAGAAAGCACAGATAGTACCCAAAATGGTATGATAAAAGAAATAAAAGCCATTAATGCTAGCTTTCCTTCCTGCAAACTAATTGATCATCAGTTGGTGATTGAATCACTACTTCTCAAATGATTATTAGATTGGCCAAAATCCACCTCATTAGAGAAATTACCCATCAGATCATGGATTTAATTATAAAAAGGAAAATATTAAAAGAATTGATCAATAATGGAAGGAATAAAATGTTCACATAAATAGTTGCAGAAAAGTTACAACTAAGATGATCGGTTTAATGCTGATTCAAATGGTGGGTTCACCTATGGATTGATTTTGTTCTATAGTGCAAATACTAGTACATTCATTCATCATCATTTAACATTAAAACTGCATGCACTTACAATTCTGCCTTAGTAACGTCAGTCAAGGTGAGCCTGACTGTTTTATACTTCTCCTGAAGGAATGAAGATGCTTGCTTCTTAATGTCACCTAAAGACAAGCTCTCCATTTCTGTTTAAAGGGCACCAAATTAAATTATAGAACTCTAGTTTCTCATCGATCAATAAGAAGCAATCAAGCCAAAATTTTTCTTGGTTGTCTGGTTCCACCACCTTACCTAAAGATCCAATTATCTTGAAAAGAAACAGAGAGACCTAATGTCAAAAGCCTAGTTTTCCAAAATTTCAATGAGAAATAATGACCCAAAACCCAAAATTAGAACAGAAGACTCGATTAGAATCTGATCTTAAAGAATCACGATTATGGCATCTAAAAATATGAAAACAGTTGCTTAATGAATAGCCATGCTTTTCGTCCGCACAAGAAAGGAGCAGGATTGATTGAACCATTCAAATAGAAATTAACGAATATCTGAGAGATTGACCAAGTACATCCAAGAAATTCTCATCAACACCAGTTTCAGGCATGTAGGCCCCATATTTGGTAGTTTCACGACCACTTACTCATTTGGGGTTCAGAATACTTTTGAAGGATTGAGGATTTCAGGAACCCAAATGTCAAATTCTGTGACCAAAAGAGAGACTATTCTAGTTATTATGATCAAACTCATCCATTAATTCAGAGGCTGCTTGAGGGAAATTACTTTTCTAATTTTATAAAATGCATTGGATGCATCTCTCACTGACCTATTGGATCTCATTGGTTGATGAAATTCTGCTTTTATATATGTGGTGTGGGAACACAATATATAGTGGAATGGAAGCCATTTTAGTAATTCTTGAAAATGAACCCATTTCAACTTAATTTTCTCAAGAACCTGAAATAGATACATTATTAGTAATTCTTGAAAATGACTTCATTCCCAATCCGGATTAAGCTGCACTTGATGGCTGTGTTAGGAGCTGTCTAACCTATAAAAATCTGGACTTGTTGGCTGACGTGGGGCGTTATTATTGGTTGAACAGCCCCTTACAAAGCCATCAAGTGCAGCTAATTAATCTGGACTTGTTCATTTCTTGCTAGTCCGAAGAAACCCTAGCTCTTTTATTCACACCTCCCTCTCCCTCTCTCTCCCCCTCTTGCTTGTACAAATAAAGAGAAGAAGAAAAATCTCAGTGAGGGTGGAATTTGGAAGAGATAACAAAGCTCAACTCATTTTTTATTCAACAAAACAGCAAAAGGGCAAACTAACTTCGTTCCAATCACCGATAGATAGCCATGAACGTACCCATTAAAACAATTAACTGCAGACCTAGAAAAGAAAGACCCAGTTAGAGAAAAACCCTACAAACTCTCACTACTTTGATCTTCAATGAGAGACCTTCTTCTTCCCCTTCTTAAACTCATTGTTGCTCTTTTCAGAGTCGTCGTCATCGATCACAACTACTTCTGGCGACGTATTTCTGATATCTGCAGCAGTAGCTTTCTCCAACTGCCGTCCCTCCAGCTGACCGAAATACGGCCCAGTATTGTAGAGAAAAGCTACCTCCTCCCCCTCTGGTTCAACTCCGGCTGCCTGACTCGACATTACCTCACCGTAATGCCACGTCGATGGCTTAAGTTCCAGCTTTAACGGTTCTTTTAGAGCAAGGGAGAAGTTTGTCTGCTTCAGACTGGGATTCCAGGAAGCAACGTCGGGCAGCGGGGGAGCGAGAGAGAGGTTTTTCCAATACGGCATTACCTTATTGTCGCTCCCCATTGATAGGGTAAGCTCCAGACTCAGCGGCGAGAGATCCCGACACTGCAGAGAAGCAACCAGCTCGGACCCTGGAGGGGAGAGAGAGAGGTTTGTCTGAATAGGGATCATCTGACTGTGATCCACCGCTGATAGCTTAAGCTCCTCTAATGGTATCGAGAGATCAAGACTAGTCTGTGCTTGAATGAGCTTAGTGCCACGTCCTGCGTTAGAGTTTTCTCCTCTTTCTCTTTGTGGGTATGGTGAGGGACCAAAGGAATTGAGACAGTTTAATTGCTGGCTCTCCCTCTCTGACCATTTCTGATATGCTCGCAATAGCGAACTGCAACAGATTGGATCAGTTGGACGACGGAGGCCATGGACTGGGCAACGTACATGCAAATAGCTAGAAGAATTTTTCATGGTGAATGAAAATAGAAAACAACAAAAACAGATTTTCAGGGGGGTTTTCTCTTAAGAGAGAGAAAAGCATTGGAAGACATGGAGAAGCAGATCGACTTATATAGGAAATCTTTCTATTATTGTTGGGTAGAAAAATGAGAAGAGATAATAAGGTTGCCGTGTCTGGTTTTAGGACTACCTCCTATGGCGTGAGATTCCTCTATGGAGAACAGCAGATTATGAGCTTTTATTCCTTAAATGTGTCTAGGCGTGGAAAGATATGTCCAATCTAATTAATGCTAGTTATGGTTTATTCTATGAGAGCTAGAGAGTGAAAATTAATTGTTCTGTAACCTTCAACCAAGAGAGCCAAAACCATCGAAGCTTCAAGAGACATTAGAATTAACAGGGCTTCTCTAAGCTTTGCAACTTTGATTGATAGGAGTATAGGACCCTTCTGAAACGGAGTACAGGAGTAGTGCCTAAGATCTATTAATGTTAATCTTGCACAAAAGAAATTTTCAAAAGCTTAAATCAGAATTGGTGTCATTAGAAAGTACTATTTTGACGTAGAGCAAATGGTCTGAATATAAATGGAACATGTTTCGAATATTGTGTAATACATCCATTAACCAAACTTCCTGAGTTTATATATACAAAATTTTTAACTGCATAGAGAAAATGAGCGAATCATTAACTAAATTTTATTGAAGTCCTAAGGAAAATTCATTCAATTAGTGAATTAGATCATCTTACGCGGTATGGAAACGAAATACGTGAGAAAAACTTAAGAAAAAAAGAGCAGAAGTCAAATTTTAGGAAGAAGAATTTTTTATTAAACAATTAAGAAAAAATTGATAACGAGAGAACTGCCTTATCCTTCCCCTATCTACTCTCTATATAGGCATATACCCTTATGTCTCCTAGTCCTAATCTGAAAACACTCCATAATAGAATCCTATTAAAACTCTTTAGAAAATAAAATCATAATCTAAAAAAACACTCTAAAATAGAATCCTATTGAAATCCTTCAAAAGAAAAGTCATAATTGAATATATATTTGAAATAATGATATCTTAGTAAAAACAAACTAAGGTGGAAACTCTGAGATAGCGCCATCTTGATAAAAACGTACTAAGATAAAATTTTTGTGATGATGATATATTGGTAAATATTTACTAAGATGACCAGTAGCGTCATTTCTGATTCTTATGTGACTTGTAATGATCCCAATTTGCATTGAACTTATCAGCCTTCTCTTGTACTGCATCATATTCTCCCTATATGTACTAAGAGGGGTTTTCGAAAACCAATTTTATAAATGTTTACCCAGTTGGTCTGAATCCGGTACTACATCATTACCAAGGTTACATCTCATCAAGCTAAGAGTGATGTCTATACTAATTAAGTTTATGGGCCTTCTAAAAATTGCACAGTTTGATAGTACGTCAAATTATATTGTGGAATAATGTAATTTGATAGTACGCAATTGTACATTCTCCTAAGCAATGAATTCTTGATTTACTAATGTTATGCACTAAAATAGAAAATTTGTATCCAAAAGCTATATAATTTGCACAGAGCCTATGTGTGCTCCTTCCGAGCACCCCACTGATGGAAACCCAACCAGCGTTGTACTTAAGACTTGCTTTTTTTTTTTTTTCACGTTGATGGTGGACTTAAATTAATTGAGTGAAGTGCTCAAAGAATGCTTGCACCATCCATGACCCTTTTGCAATAATATAACTTTATGAAAATTCTATGGCATATATAGAAATATATTTTGTGCTACTGGTGATCGATGCTAATGATACGGTAGACCCTTCTAAATATTACACACTTCATACTGTGACTTTGCACCTTTAGTTGCATTTGCAACATTTGCAGCTCTATATATTGCATTAGTTCAATCTAAAGGAAGAATATTACTAAAATATGTTAAAAAAATTGTAGTTGTTCTTTTGGTGTTATTAATTTATATTACTTTGAGTAATTCATTCCAAAAATTTGTAATTTGTGTTTTATTTGAATGAGTTTACATTTGTGCCCCCACGTACAAGTGCCCTACAGCACATCCTAACCGTGTATTGGGAATATCTCCTGTATTTGTCATTGGGAGATGCTCCCAATACGTGATTGGGATGTGCTGTGGGGCACTTGTGGACACAGATGTGAATTCTCTTTGAATAGTCCAAAACCTAAATAAAGATTTTGGTCAATAAAAATAATAGAAACACTAGGGGGATAGAGCAAGGTGCACATGAGGTCCATTGACCATAATACAAAGACATTGTAGTTTCAGAGTTCAAATCAACCCCCCACAACGTTCCACAGTACACCCCCGCTGTATATTGGGAATATCTCCTGATGATGACATCATCATTTCTGATATTATCATCGGGAGGTGTTCCCAATACATGGCGGGGGTGTTTTGTGTACACGAGACATTGCGGGGGACTGATTTGATCTCAGTTCCACATGCCAATTCTCTGTCTCCACCTTGAGACTGAAGTGGATCTCAATTACAAAGTCAGCAATATATAAATTGATTTTAGTACTTTCGAAAGCAAAAAGAGACTAATTTTCTCTTAGTGAACGAAAATGATTCTGCAAAGTACCACTCAAATTATTAAAATGGGAAAATCCATGATGCAGGAAGGACATAGTATGGAAGAATTTTGACCAATCAAAATCCACTCATGAATTTTCATATATAGTATCTGATTGGCTACCACGTTTATGATACTAGTTGATTGGTAAAAAAACGGATTTTTTTTATTGCATTCACTTGTAAATGGATTTTTTTTATTGCATTCACTTGTAACTTAATAATTTAATAAGACTTCTTTCCACCATGATTTAGTCATTAGAAGGCCAAAAGTATTTAAAAGCATTAGCTTCATTATGGAAAATTCTACTTAATTAACATTGAAGTTAAGACTTAGGAGATACTATGGAATATATATAGAAGTGAAGATATGATATGAACCTAGAAGTTCCTGTATTTTGATAGATAATCTAAATCTACCACATCATCCCTGCATGTGGTAGAAATATGTAGTTGTCCAAAAATAAGTCCAACTGACCCAATTTAATAAGACTAGGGGTAGCAGAGAAAGATGGAGAAACTTTGTTAGATGGATCTAGGGGTGTAAGTGAGTTAAGCTACTCGTGAGTTATTCGAGCTCGACTGTTCATTTTTAATCTTTGCATGTGAGTGCATTGGCAGCAGGATTGAGGGTTTCAAATGTTTTTCAATTGATTCACTGATGAATCATCAATCGTGGTTTGAGAAACTAAATACTAGGGTTAGGCTCCATTAGTTCTGTATAGAGAGGATAAACAACAATGGTGAAACACATTCCAATATTAGATAGATATATAGATTGCCAAAGTCGAATCTCAAGCTCAACTTTGGCTTAATGGTAATTGAGTCAAGTCAATACTCGAGTATGTCAAGTATCTTCTCGAGTTGAGTTGGACCAAGTTTGAACCAATTTTTGAGTAGTGAGTTTTTGATCAGTTGAGTCGAGCTTGAGTAGTGCAATGTATAGACTCGTTTCAGCTCAATTACACCCCTACATGGGTCAGAAATCGAATATTCTATTGATCCATAAATATGTAAGATATTAATCTTCTTCCCTAAACTAATACTTGAAATTTTAAAATATTGACATTTTGACCAACTTACCAACTATCTAGAGACTACAAGGGTGATTTGGTAGGGTATACCCCATCAAAAAGTTCCCAACTATATTCCTTCTATATGTTGTGTTATTAAATTTTTAATAGCCAATATTTTGCATGATCATGGATTTAAATGCTTTTAGTAAATTAAAAATGAAATTGCAACTCTTGTATTCTAAGAAAAAAGAGTTTTTATAATGAGGAATATTATAACTCAAAAGGTGTGAAGGAAATGCTTTATGCTGAACTTTGTAGTAGAACTTTTCTAAGAAGATTTCCAAAAACATACTTTCTTACACTGTTTTCAAAACCGGACCAGACCGGAAAAATCGGGAATCGGTTACTTGACTGGTTCTGTTTTTCTCCAAAATCGTTTTTTCTCTCAAAACCATTGATTTTGGTCAGCAAACCGTTGAACCGGTTAGTTAATTGTTCGAATTGTTCAAACGGTTTTAACTATTTTCCAACTTTTTATTTTTTGTCAGAATGGCCCAACCGTTCAGGTTGAACGGTCGGACCGTTCAAACCGGCAACCAGACCCCTGACCGGTTCAATGACTAGTTCGTTTTTAAAAACCATGCTTTCTTATAAAAGATGAACAACAGCCAATAAAATTATTATTTTTAAACACCCAAATTTTCATAGAAAATCAAAGCCCATATAAAAGCATCTTTTTATACGATATATAACTAAGAAATTTAGAAGGAAAAATCCACCATAGACAATTTACAAGGTGAGATTACTATTGAATTTGATTCTATTTCACTGGTTCGTATGATTAGAGATCTAAACAATCCACCATAGACAATTAAAATTTGGAAGATTTGGATTTGAAAAGTATATATGAAGAAGTAATTTATTGCAAGTTGAAGGACTAAAGGGCTAGGGATAGACAAAAGACATGAATAGATGTAGTAAAAAATTATTTAAGCATCAAATTTAACAAGTATATGATGATTAAACAAAATGGAATTGAAAACAGGATTCACGTAGCCAGACCCATATAGTTGGGATAAGGCTCGCATTGTGATGATGATGGGAAAATAGATTTTAATTCTTATTTAGAGAGGGACTAAATTCCAAAGTGGGGTATTTTAGTCAAAAAGAAGTTTTGCATGCTCATTCAATCTTTAAATTATAAATTAAATACCCTATCCTTTGGGGTGGTGGAAATTACCCTCTTAAATTTTCAAATTCCGACAAAGACCCCCTCTCCCTTAAGTTGAGTGACAGAAGAAGTTAATTTATCAAAATACCCACTCAAGAAAATTTTATAAATAGGAAATTGCAACAAAAAAAAATAATAAACATTTATGGAAACCTAGAATTACAACAAACACAATATCAACTAAGCCATTACAAAATAGAAATAAAAAACACTAAAAATCATTGGAAAAAGGGTAGCTTGAGAATTTAGAAAAGTTTAAATAGTCATATGAGAATATTTGTAAAATTAACTGATAGAATGTTAATGAAGGGGAATCTTTGTTGGAATCTGAAATTTCAAGGGGGTTTTGTTTAACTGAAAGTTTAGGGGGGTAATTGCCAACTTACAAAGTATTAATCAATAATTTACCCATTAATATAGAAGAAGTTAATTTATCAAAATAACCACTCAAGAAAATTCTATAAATAGGAAATTGCAACAAAAAAAATAATAAACTTTTACGGAAACCTAGAATTACAACAAACACAATATCAACTAAGCCATTACAAAATAGAAATAAAAAACACTAAAAATCATTGGAAAAAGGGTAGCTTGAGAATTTAGAAAAGTTTAAATAGTCACATGAGAATATTTGTAAAATTAACTGATAGAATGTTAAAGATGGGGGATCTTTGTTGGAATCTGAAATTTCAAGGGGGTTTTGTTTAACTGAAAGTTTAGGGGTAATTGCCAACTTACAAAGTATTAATCAATAATTTACCCACTAATATATAGTAGTATAGTTATAGATGTGTGATGAAAACATGAAAATGCATATCTAAAGTGTGATCAACAATTGACATTTGTAAAATAAAGAGCTTAAAAGTAATATTTTTCCATAATAATTGTATAAATGTCAATTTTATTATTTTTGCAATTTTTATGCTGAAAGAATTAATAATTGAATGGAGGAAAGCTCAAACATAGGTCCAAGAAACCCAAACCCAAGTTCCATGGTATGAGTGCTGATTCGTTTCCCGCTTTACTCTGAGCAGATTGAGGATATGGACATCTAAGAGATAGGGCTACAATTCATCTGTTGATAACTTCCTCTAAATCAATTTATATCCAGGCAAAAATTGGGGGATAAGACGCGGATTTGGGCTGAGAAGATTGAGGAGCCTGACATCACAATAAAAAAGAAAAATCTAACCTAAAAGGGGGACGACTTGCAAAGGTTATTTTAGCATTATTTTCTCAGTCTTTCACAGAATAAAAGAGGGGAGAATGACGTCCAAGTGCGGCTGAAGCTTCAACAAGGCTAAATCATTCTGTTCTTGTAAGAATAAATCATTCTGTTCTTCATTGAAAATTAATTCTCTTGGAACAAATACTTTTGTTCTTGTTGTTGGTTTCAAAGTTATATTTTCCGATTGCTTGTTTGGGATGTGAAACCTGTAATTATGAAATGAATATGAATCAAAGTTGAGACTAGTTAAGCAAATCGATCAAGTGAATCTCGAAGTCTTGTTCATCACAATCTACTTTTCATCCTTTTATCATCGTTACTTTTATTCATATATTTTGGCTCTTCTTTTTATTTTTAGAAAATCATTTTTTTCTAGGTTATTCACTCTTAGCAATAACTCCTTTTGTTGGTTTAATCAGCTTCTCTGTAGATTCGACACCTAAAACTACGCTTCAACGACTGCTTAGCCAAGGGTAATAATTTTGGGCAAGACAATGTATTCGGATTTTCTGTATTTTTTTTTTATTTTTATGCATATAAACTCCAAGGTTTTAAAAACCAAAATGGACATGGAACCGTTCTGGGACCAGTTCCCGGTTTTAACGGTTCGATCATCCGGCATGGTTTTTAAAACTGACCTGGTGACCGAACCGATCAGGGGTCCAGTTACCGGTTCAAATGGTCTAAGTCATTTGAAAATGTGCATAAACTAAAGCTACCCAATCGTATACGTACCCATGATGTTTTCAATGTCAAACACTTAGTATCCTATGTTGGCAATCAGTCAGATGATGATTTGAATCCAATGACGGATTCTCCCCAACCTAGGGAGGATGATGCAGTACGGAAACGAAACACGTTGAGAAAAGCTTCAAAAAAAAGAGTAGAAGTCAAACTACCAGGAAGAAGAATTTGTCACTGAATAATTAAGAAAAAAATCAATATCAAAACCTGTCTTAGCCTTCCCTAGCTACTCTTTATATAGGCATACACCCTTATAGCTCCTATTTGATGATGTAGTACAAAAGAAGGTCAATATGTTCTATGCAAGTTAGGACCATTCCAAGACACATAAGAAGCAGAAATGATGCCACCTACCCAACATAGTAAATATTTACCGAGATAGCATCGTCACATGATTTCTATCTTAGTTCGTTTTTACCAAGTTGGTGCCATCACAGAGTTTCTACCTTAGTTTTTTATTTTACCAAGTTAGCATTATTTCGAATTTATATTCAATTAGGACTTTCCTTTTGAAGGATTTTAGTATAATTCTATTTTGGAGTGTTTTATTAGAATAGGATTTTCTTTTTTAAAGAGTTTTAGTAGGATTCTATTATGGATTATTTTTAGATTAAGAATAGGAGCCATAAGGGTGTATGCTTATATAAAGAATAGCTAGGGGAAGGTTAAGACAATTTTTTATATTGAATTTTTTCTTAATTACATTAAAGAATTCTTCTTCTTGGAAATTTGATTTCTACTCTTTTCTTTGAAGCTTTTCACAACGTGTTTCGTTTTCTTACTACATCAGAGATAGTACCCAATAATTAAGCAGAAGCATTCGTAAATCATCAAGAGTAAATAAAGGTTTACATCCCCATTGTTCTCTTGAGAATCTTTATTCATGGTAATTATAAGCTAGTAACTAGACTCTTTGCTCCTTGTATAGCTTTGAGGGCCAAGTAACATGTCCCCCCTCTAAGCTTCTTTGATGATCATTTAATAAACCTTTCTTTTAATTTCTTTTCTTATAAAATATGCCTAAATGTTTCTACAAAATTTATGTATCTTTTCCTTTTTTCTTTTGTGTTTTTAACTTTTTTAGATTTTATTATATTATGATATAAGAGGTTGACACATTTGACTTGAAAGATAGCTCTCCGTTCTTCTCGCATGAATGAGTAGATAATGAAATGTTGGTCATATTAGAAATGCATCCGAATTTTTATTTATTTTTATTTTTTTTGTAATTTTTTGTTTTTTTTTTTATTTTTGGAATTTTTATTATTTAACTATGACATCATGGGCTGACCACTTGACCCAAATTGTTGAATTGCTTACACACCACCTAGACATAAGAACAATTTCATTTTTGGGTCGGTTTAGAAAAAAAAATATGGACTTTATATTGTTAAAAACATTGAGTATAGATATAATTAGTAGACTTTATTAGTGAGAAAATACCTTAAATATAGATTCAAGAAGATAAAATGGGATTTAATAACCTAAACATAAAATTTAATAAGAGGGGATTAGATGAGTTGAAAAGTAGTCATTCAAATTACACTTTCAGCCCTCACAATTAGAAATGGACTAAATTTAAAAGTAGGGGCATTTTAATGAAAAAAAAATCCTTTCAACCCTCACAATTAGATGATGATGATAATAGAACAAATAAATGTCCAAATTTTCTAAAATCTTTTGTATTTCTATTTGTATAAAAATAATTCATTTTTTAAAAGCCATAATCTACTCTAGGTGGAGGGTGGCCAAAAAATAATTCTTATTTGTCATACATATTTTTGTTTATTTTTTCTAAAAAATTTGTGTTTTTCGTTTTTTGAGTTTTTATCATTTTTTAATTAATATTATTTAATTATGACATCAAGAGTTGGCACACTTGACACAAAAGGTTGAACTATTAACCCATCACCTAAATATTAAAATAATTTCATTTTTTGGGTTGGTTTTAAATTTTGTATTTCATTTTCCATATATTATTGTTTATTACACTTATTTTTCTTCAATATGATTAATATAATATTAGAGATGTGCCCAAATTTTTTGTAATTTGTTTGTATTTCTGTCTATTTTAAAATTTTTATTACTTAACTATGACATCATGGGTTGAATTGCTTATCCACAATCTAGACAAAACAATTTCACTTTTGGGTTGTGATGCGGCACGATCCGGGCACTCCTAGCTAGCTGCTGACTGGCTCCTTGTTGGCAACGAACGGCACCTGAGAAGAGGAAGATGAAGGATCCCCGGGGGATTTGCCCAGCGGGAATACTCCGAAGCTTAAGTTAGAACGCTGGGGAGGAAGAAAAGAGCGTAAAAGGCTAAGAGTGTAGGTCGCGCAAGATCACTATGTCTCGAGATTAGCTCATGAACAAGTAAGAGTCCAAGTTTAGATCTAATTTGAGAGAGAGAGAGTTCTCCTCTTTGATAAAAGGGCTTTTATAGGGGCGTTCTTGTCAAACCTGGCGTAACTGCCACTGGGCTCCTGCCGCAGTTGTTACCTGCCAAGGCTGCACAGGTGATCGTTATAATGTACTACCCGCTTGGATGAGTGACACGTTTTAAAGGGACAGGCATGCCACCATCTGTCGAAAGACGTGGATGCAGATTGTCAAATGGGCAGGGATTGCGCCATCAGTCAAGAGATGTGGTACAGTCTGACGAGTACGGTCTTGTCAGATAGAAGCTTCCTGAGAGTGTCGCATTGCTTAGTCGCGAGTTACTTTGTAGCGAGCTACCCTGTCGCGCATCAAGCTACTTTGTAGCAAGCTCTTAGGAGTATTTCGAGGTGACCCTCATCAAGGTTGGTCTTTGGGGCAGTTCTTGCTGGAGTGAGCTAGTTTCCCTAGCTCGCAAGTTGAAACAGTCTTGGAGTATTCCCTTCTTCTTGGTAGCTCGGGGGACCTGGAGCTCGCGTTGTAGCAAGCTCCCCCTACAGCGAGCTATGACGTAGCGAGCTACTCTACAGGCTTGTTACTTAGTAGGGGTCAGGCCATGACGCTGAGCTGTTGCTTGTGTTGAGTCAGATCCACGTGTCATCGTCTCAGTAGGTCAGGTCAAATCATCCTCCATCAATTGCCCCCCACTCCTTGGGCTAAGAGTGTTGCCTTAGCGTGAGTAGTTCATGAAGTGTTACGGGTTGATTTGACCGAAATTCAAACTTGATTGATTGCTCATATTAAATGTACGCACGGGAATCAGGGGATTTCTGACTTTTTGAATATCGAAAATGTGCTGAAGTGGCTCTTAAATCCGGATGTCATGCAGCCGCCATTACCTCAATCATGGGAGACGTGCAGCCAGTCACATTTTGGTTTCAGAAGGTGTGCTATCAGCTTGACTACGAACCGTCGGATCTGCCTTAATCCGAGCCGTTGATTCAGGGGCGTAGTGGCTATAATTAGGAGGGCCCCCTGGGCCTCATTTCCTTTCATGCCATCCTGTTGTCTTCGGATTCTGAGGTCGCGCATCCATCTAGTTTACTCGAGCTCTTCTATTCACTTCGTTTCAACTTTTTCAATGAGTCTCAATCACTGTCAATCATGTATGGGAATCCGTATCATACTTATTACCGGGATGGTAACCAGGACGACGACGCTCCCTCGAGCTCGGGGGGAGCTTGAGAGCAGGTCGCAGAGGCTCGGGAGACCTCCGCTGATGTGGCCTCTACTTCTCGGGGGAGGGAGCCTGACACCTTCGGTCCTTCTTCTATGACAGCGGAGAGACTCAGGTCTTTAATCCGTTATTTTCACCTTCCTGGGGACCTCGTCTATAGTCTCCCAACTGGTAACTTTCCTTGGGAGCATGGTCCCGATGAGAAAGTTATTTTCCAGGAACAACTCGAGGCTGGCCTACGTCTTCCTCTACACCCCCTTATAGTGGAGGTACTAAACCACTTTAATGTTACCATCAATCAGCTTCATCCCAACGCTATCCGGAACATGGTTGGGACCATTTCTTTGTGTTATGAGTATTGCCTCCCCTTGAACCTTGACATTTTTGCTTCTATTCTTTGTATTAAAAATGTCACTCCTGGAGTTCCTCTGGAAAGTCGTTTTTACTACCTCTCTCCCCACCGCGGCTACAAGCTCTTATACGATCTACCAAATAAGATTCCCGTGTGGAAGCGAGATTATTTTGTGGTCCGTAACCCCGAGGGGTGGCCCTTTCCAACTACTTGGAGGGGCGCCATCCAGGACCCCGGGGCCGAGCTGGACCCTGAAACTGGCTCTGAGAGTGACTCGTGATCTACTCAGTAGTTTGCCCATGCCATGGAGGCAACTGGGTCTTGTTGCACCGAGGTCGTGCTAGCTTGGCATTCTGGCCCTTAGGCTCTGAGAGTGACTCGTGGTCTACTCAGTAGTTACAGGTAATATTGCCATAAGTTGACAATATTCCATGCCCAAGGTATTTGTTTCCCTTCGTGGGTTTCGAGCTCGTATGTTCCTGCCCCAAGTACCCATTTCACTCGGTATGGTCCTTCCCAATTCGGTCCGAGCTTGCCAGCACCGGGCTCAGGTACCATAACTTTACGAAGGACAAGGTCGCCGACGCGGAGGTTCCGCTTCTTGACCCTGGCGTTATAGTACCGAGCTACTCTTTGCTGGTAGGCTGCGGTCCTGATATATGCGAGGTCCCTTACTTCGTCGAGTAGGTCGAGGTTGGTACGTAGCTCATCTTTATTTGCCTTGTCGTCATATGCTTCCAGTTGTAGCGAGGGAACTTCGATTTCAGCGGGGATGATTGCCGCGGTGCTGTAGATGAGATTGAAGGGAGTCTCTCCTGTGGCGGTCTTCTCTGTAGTTCGGTATGCCCATAGAACACTGGGCAACTCATCCGCCCATAGTCCTTTAGCTCGGTCTAACCGTGCCTTCAGTCCGTGGAGTATAGCTCTGTTTGTGACTTTTGCTTGGCCGTTTGCTTGAGGGTGTGCGAGCAAAGTGAAGTTCTGTCGGATTCCCATGTCTTGGCACCAGTTCTAGAATTTGATATCCTCGAACTGCTTACCGTTATCAGAAATCAATACCTGAGGTAACCCAAAGCGGCATACTATGTTCTTCCAAAAGAAGTTCTGAACGTTTTGGGCTGTGATTGTTACAAGGGGTTCGACTTCTACCCACTTGGTGAAATAATCCACTATGACCACTAGAAACTTCCTCTGGCTGGTTGCTGGTGGAAACGGCCCAAGTATATCGATGCCCCATTGCGCGAAAGGCCACGGGCTAGTGAGATACTTGAGATCAACAACGGGCTTATGGTGGATGTTGGCATGTCTCTGGCACTTGTCACACCTTCTAACGAACTCAATAGCGTATGCTTTCATTGTTGGCCAGTAGTATCCCTGCCGTAATGCTTTTTGGGCGAGGGCCCTGCCCCCCAAGTGTCCGCCGCACAGGCCCTCATGAGTGTTGCGGAGTACGAGCTCGACTTTCGAGGGTCGCAAGCAGCGCAGGGGAGCGTGTAGGATTTTTGGTACAGCCGTTCGTCTATCATGACGTATTTGGCCGCCTGACGCTCTACCCTTCTGGCGGCATTGCGATCTGCAGGGAGGGTCCCATGTAGTAGGAAGCTCGCGAGCAGGTCAATCCAGTTCGGCTCTGCTTGAACGACAGGAGTGACCTCCTCTACCCTCACGAGAATGCTAGGCCAAGGCAGGTTCTCCATGTACACGGTTCTCATGGTGTTATCACTAGTGCTAGCTAACCGGGACAGGGCGTCGGCCTCAGCGTTCTCGGACCTCAGGACTTGCCTAATGAAATGTGACTGGAAGTTGGGCAGAGCCTCTCTTACTTTGGCCAGGTAGGCAATCATAGTCGATTCGCGAGCTTCGTACTCTCCTGCTACCTGATTGACCACGAGTTGGGAGTCGCTACAGATGATAATGTGCTTGGCTTTCATTTCTTTGGCTAGAACTAGCCCAGTTATCAACGCTTCGTACTCTGCTTCATTGTTAGATGCGGCAAACTCAAAGCGTAGTGTGTACTCCAGTTTCGTGCCGCTTGGGCCGCGCAGAACTATTCTGGCTCCGTTGCCCTGTTGGTTCAAGGAGCCATCTACGTGAAGGATCTAGGGCTCCTCATCCTAGTTCGCTCTTGGCCTAACTAGGAGAGATGCCACACTGGCTGCTACCTCACGGTGCTCGGACTCAACCGGCCTGGGAGCTCCGGGCTCGCCCAAGCTGGGAGCCTCATGCTCAACCGGCCTGGGGACTTCGGAGCTGAAAGTACACTCCGCAACAAAATCTGTTAAGGCTTGGGCCTTAATAGCAGTTCGCGGCTTATATTGGAGGTCGTACTCGCTGAGCTCAACGGTCCACTTCATCAATCGACCAGAGACCACGGGCTTAAGTAAGACTTGCCTTAGAGGCTTGTTGGTGAGGATGACAATGGTATGCGCCTGAAAGTACGGGCGGAGCTTTCGGGCTGCAATGACCAGTGCATACGCCAGTTTTTCTATCTCTGGATATCTCGTTTCTGCTCCCTGCAACACTTTACTAACATAGTAGATAGGTCATTGGACCCGATCTACTTTTATTAGTACCGAGCTAACCACTTCGTCACTTGCCGAGAGGCACAACTCTAAAACATCACCCTCCTCAGGCCCGGTTAAGACTGGTATACTAGCGAGGTACTTTTTGAGCTCGTCAAACGCAAGCTGACAATCTTGAATCCATTCAAACCCTTTGCTTTTAATCGCTTTAAAGAAAGGTAGGCAGCGATCTGCCGACTTGGACATGAAGCAGCTCAGGGCGGCTATCCGGCCATTCAGCCTCTAAACCTCCTTCATTTTTCGGGGTGGTCTCATATCTAAGATGGCCTTTATTTTGTCTGGGTTGGCTTCAATGTCGCGTCGGTTTACGATGTATCCCAGAAATTTACCCGATGTGACACTAAAGACACACTTATTTGGGTTTAGCTTCATATTGAATCTACGCAGGATTTCAAAAACTAAATTCAAGTCTTGTATTAAATCGCATGAGAGCAGGGTTTTGATGACCATGTCGTCTACATAACATTCTATCTTTTGGCCAATCAATGGCTCAAACAGTTTGTTCACAAGTCTTTGAAAGGTCGCCCCAGCATTTTTTAGCCCAAAGGGCATGACCTTGTATCAGTATAGGCCGAACTCGGTTATGAAGGCAGTCTTTTCTTCGTCTGTCGGGTCCATCCTAATTTGATTGTAACCCGAGTAAGCATCTAGAAAACTCAACAACTCGTGCCCCGAGGTCGCGTCCACCAGGCGATCGATTCTGGGGAGTGGGAAGCAGTCCTTTGGGCAAGCTCGGTTTAGGTCAGTGTAGTTGAAGCACATTCACCATTTACCATTAGCCTTTTTCACCAGGACGGGGTTGGCCACCCAGCTCGGGTAATGGACTTCCCTGATAAAATCGGCTACAAGGAGCTTCCCAACCTCCTCGTTGACTTCCCTCCATCGCTCTGGGGCTAGGTTGCGTTTCTTCTGTCTAAGGGGCCTAACTACAGGATCAGTATTAAGTTTATGAGTTATGATGCTAGGGTATATGTCAGGCATTTCTGCCACAAACCATGCAAAAACATGTAAATTTTCAAATAAAAAGCGTAGCAGTTTAGATCGCAGGGACTCCTTAATGGAAGCAATCTGAAGAGTCCGGGTTGGGTCTTTCGCCGAGGCCGGGATGGAGACGGTCTCTTCTGTGGGTGCAGCTTGCTCCTCGCTTTGCTCTGTAGGTCGCTCCAACTCGAGGTCATTGACCACCTTGGTTTTTCCCTCAAGGACGGCGATGTAGCATTTGCGAGACTCAAGCTGGTCACCTCGCGCTACCCCAATGCCGAAGTCCATGGGGAACTTCATGGCCAAGTAGTAGGTGGACACCACAGCCCGTAAGGCAAGGGTAATCGGCCGACCTACTATGGCGTTATATAGGGAGGGGGTTGCGACCACTAGGAAATCGTGGTTGAGCCTCACTATGTTAGGCCAGGTGTCGACTTCCACAGGTACTATTACCCTTCCCAGGGGCCAAACTTCCTCTCCGCTGAAGCCTACCAGGGGAGTGCTCGCGGGCTTTAGGTCGCACTCTTGAAACTGGAGTTGGTCGAAGGCTGCTTTGAAGAGGATGTCTGTCGAGATGCCCGAATCAACAAGGACACGCCTAACTTTGAAATCATTGATCTTCATCTTTATGACGAGCGCGTCATCATGGGGGTAGTGGACCCCGCATGCATCGTCCTCCGTAAAGAAGATGGGGTCTTCTGTCCTTGGTCACTTCGGTGGGTTTCGCTCTTCCTTGTCGGTCTCGCGGGCTGATGTGCGAGCTGCTGCTGAGGTGCAGCCCACCACAATTGAACCTCCGACTATGACATGGATGGTCCCCCGAAGTGGTCTCTCTTCAAGGGGTTGCTTCTGCGACTGTTCCGCCTGCCTGTTGGACTCGGGAGTGTCTCTACTTTGCTCCCCTTGTAGACCCACATTATTATTATTATTTATTTTGTACAAAATTTCTCAAATATCCACGACGGATGAGTTCTTCTATCTCATCGCAGAGATTTTTACAATTTTCGGTACTATGACCGTGATCTTTATGAAAGCTACAATACAAATTTTTATTCCTAGCGCTAGGATCGACCTTCAGCCGAGGTGGCCACTTCACGTATGGGGCGTCTTTGATCGCCATGAGGATCTCGGCCCGCTTTGCGTTGAGGGGTGTATAGTTTCTTTCTGCTGCTGGAGCTCAGAAGGGCTGGACTGGCCTTGCCCCCCGAGCTGTGTCCTTCTTCTTTCTACTGTCGCCTTCAGATGGGGGTTCTGGCTCCCTCTTTCTTTTGTCTGGGGCTTGCTCGCCCTTTTGGTTGATTTCCTCCTCTGTCCCTATAAACCGATCCGCGAGCTTGAGGATCTCGGTCACGGTCTTAGGTTGGTTGACAACTACGTGCCACTTGAATTCTTTGTGGGTGATGCCTCGCTTGGTTGCTGTGAGGCGAACCGCGGGATCCAGGTCAGGTATCTGCAAACAAGCATCATTGAACCGCTTGATGTAGCTCCGGATGGACTCCCCTTCCTTTTGCACTATGCCGAGGAGGCTCTCTTGAGTTCGCGGGCACCTTTTGCTGGTGATGAAGTGAGAGGTGAAAACTTGCACGAACTGTGCCCAACTTCTTATTGAGCTGGGCGCGAGGTTTCGGTACTAGGTGCAGGCTACTCCTTTGAAAGTGGTGGAGAAGGCCACGCACATGCAGGACTCACTGGCTCTTACCAGGTGCATCTGGGACTGAAAAGCGTCCACGTGGTCATTTGGATCGAAAGACCCATCGTACTTATCCAGAGGAGGGAGATTGAAATCCCTTGGCATGGGGACAGCGAGGAGTTCTGGAGATAACAGGGAAGAGACTGAGAGGAGAGGGGTAGCTTCCACTTCACTTGAGCATACCTCCTCTTTTCCTTTGAGCTCGTGAGAGACTCGAGTAGTAGTTTAGTGAGCTCACCGACGTCTTCGATGTTGCTTTGTTGGCTCGGCGTTGGTGCTTGACACTTAAATATCGCCGAGCTCGATAGGCTCAGACTGTCGGTGGTGACTCTAGACCGAAGGGCCCTGCCTATAGTCTGCGGCCAGGACCTCGAATGGATTCTCCACGAGCGGTAGTTCGAACTACGAAGGCCAGGGTGAGACAGGCTTGGTTGGCTTGGTGGCCCTCGACCTGCCTACAGGCTGTGAGGCGAGGGTAGCTGGCCTCTCCTTCTTGCTATGGGAGGAGGCTTGGCTCTTGGCAGGATCCTGAGCCTGGGAGACCTCTCCCCGACGGGGAAGTCGCTCACTCCGGCGGGAAGGATTGGTCTGCTTTGTGGCCAGATGCCGAGGGGGAAGCGACGGCTGGGCCTAAGGCAGAGAGGGGAACTGTTACTAGTATTGGTACTGAGAGACCTGGTGCAACACTTTCTATTGGTAGAGTTGGAATTGTTGAAATTGTTGCATTTGATCATGCATGGCCCGCATGCATTGCATTAAGTCCTCCAACTGGTTCAGGCTGGCCGCTGGGGGCACAACCGAGGGTTCAGCAAAGGTTGCTCCAACTGTGGAAGGGAGTGGAGCGACCGCGGGTGCCACTGTAAGAGGCACGTTCAAACTGGGGACTCCGTCCATGGAGAGGGGGACGGTGAACTATCCAGTATAGACAGTAGGAAGCTAGGGCTGCTCCCCATAAGCGTTCTAGCTGGTGCCACGTCCAGCACTACTGGAAGAAGCCATGAATGCTGAGTTTTTTGGAAGAGAAACTATGAAAGCTTAGAGGAAGGCTTTTAGAAGTGTTTCCCACAGATGGCGGCAAATGATGCGGCACGATCTGGGCACTCCTAGCTGGCTACTGACTAGCTCCCTGTTGGCAATGAACGACACCTGAGAAGAGGAAGATGAAGGATCCCCGGGGGATTTGCCCGGTGGGAATACTCCGAAGCTTAAGTTAGAACGCTGGGGAGGAAGAAAAGAGCGTAAAAGGCTAAGAGTGTAGGTCGTGCTAGATCACTATGTCTCGAGATTAGCTTGTGAGCAAATAAGAGTCCAAGTTCAGATCTAATTTGAAAGAGAGAATTCTCCTCTTCGATAAAAGGGCTTTTATAGGGGTGTTCTTGTCAAATCGGGCGTAACCGCCTCTAGGCTCCTACCGCAGTCGTTACCTGCCAGGGCTGCATAGGTGATCGTTATAATGTACTACCTGCTTGGATGAGTGACATGTTTTAAAGGGACAGACACGCCACCATCTGTCGAAAGACGTGGGTGCAGACTGTCAAATGGGTAGGGACTGTGCCGTTAGTCGAGAGACGTGGTGCAGTCTGACGAGTACGGTCTTGTTAGATAGAAGCTTCCTAAGAGCGTCGCGTTGCTTAGTCGTGAATTACTTTGTAGTGAGCTACCCTCGCGCAGCAAACTACTTTGTAGCAAGCTCTTAGGAGTATTTCGAGGTGACCCTCATCAAGGTTGGTCTTTGGGGCAGTTCTTGCTGGAGTGAGTTGGTTTCCCTAGCTCGCGAGTTGAAATAGTCTTGGATTATTCCCTTTTTCTCGATAGCTCGGGGGACCTGGAGTTCGCGTTCCCTACAACGAGTTATGACATAGTGAGCTGCTCTACAGGCTCGTTACTTAGTAGGGGTTAGGCCATGACGTTGAGTTGTTGCTCGTGCTGAGTCAGATCTACGTGTCATCGTCTCAGTAGGTCGGGTCAAATCATCCTCTATCAGGTTGCTTATAAAAAAATGGGTCTTATATTGTTAAAAGTATTGGATAAAAATCTAATTATAGAATTTATTGGTGACAAAAAATACCTTAATTATAAGATTTAATTAGAAAGAATTGAATGATGTAATAAGTGAGAATTCAAATTACATCTTTTGATGCCACAATTAGAGATAGGTCAAATTCAAAAATAAAGTTATTTTAATGAAATTTCCATATCCTTATTCATACTTTTCATATATAATAATAATAATAATATAGTAGTATAATATAAATATGATGTGTACATGTCTTAGGGCTGTTAATTAAACAAATTAATGTCAGGTGTAAGGAGTTGATGGTTCGTGAGCGTAGAGATCACATTATTGAATACTAACATTTATCTAGAACGTCACGAATATGGTTTTCAAAATTGGACTTGGGAACTAGTTAAGTGATTGGTTCTGTTTTACCTAGAACCGTTATTTCCCCAAAAACAATTGATTTGGTCAGCAAATCATTAATCCAGGCATTCGAACCATTCAACGGTTTAGTGGATTTTTATTTTTCTAGTCTTTTTATTTTTTTCAGAATAAACTGTTTATTCAGTTTAAATGGTTGGATCGTCCACCCAAAAATCAGACCCCTGACCGATTTATTGTCTGATTCGATTTTAAAAACCTTGATCACGAACTCCCCTACTGATCACGAACTCCTGTAATGATTTTAATTAGTACCTTCCAAATATATATACATTCAAGGTAAAGAACTAGAACTATTCCATTGGTCCAGTAAAGCACTCTCCAGTCTCCACTACCAGTTAATTTAGCTGGAAATTTCCAGCTAAATTTTCTGCTGTTTTATGCATGGGTGAAGTAGGCATCTGGAAAAGGCATTATATTCGTATGGATATGGAACGTTACACTACAAGAATATCGTGCTCACTTATTATTGTAATTAGATATTGCTAAGGCACAACTAAATTACAATTGGAGGCGTTATGCATGGTGAAGAAAGCCAAGTAAAGGAAGAATTAGGGGTGATCATTTTAGTCCGGCCTGGCTCGGCCTCTACAAGTCCGGTTTGGAAATTCTGGGTTTGGGCCTGGGTTTTGTATTCAGGCCTGATTTAGGCTTGGGCCCACATCACTCTCATAAATTTTAGGGTTGGGTTTGGGTTTAATACTTCCAAGTCCGGTTCGGGGCCCAACCCGCATATATTTAAACTTACACATTTTGTGTATAATGTATACATATGTATACATGTTATTTTACATTATATTATATATTTTATATATAAATATTATAACATGACATATATAATTTATATTATATGTAATATTTTATATTATATAATATATAAAATAAGTTTATATGCATGTTATGTCATTTAATATATAGATATATAATGTTTTATATATGAGTGGTGATGATGCACAATCCGGCCGATCTTAGCTGTCAACGATCTTGCCTCTGAACTGAGTGGCAGGGGACCTGAAACGGAGGGGGTGAAGAAGCTCCGGGGAGAACCCGGCATAAGGGTTCCGAAGCTCAAGTTAGAGTCTTTCAAAGGCAAGATAAGCCAGATAGCGCAAAAGTTAGCATACCTTGTTCTTGGGGGGTAGGGAGCCTTTTATAACCACCTCACGCACTCACTTCCAGGCTTCCGTCAGATCGGGCATGATTATCTCTGAGCTCCTGCCAGTTCGGATGTCATTCCCTCTGGCCGGACAGAACCGCCACTGCTCCTTTTGTCGGAGCCGTCCCTGCGGCTAGTAACGACGGTGGCAAGTGGCGGTAACAGGAGGCCGTTTGAAGTGCGGCTATCAGGCATCAGATCCCAAATCAGTCAGGTGCGCCGCCCTTGGATACGGATGTCCTTGGTGTCAGGTACGTTTGGCCAGTCTGGTGTTTCGGAAGCGAAGTGCTAGAGTGGCGAGCGAGATGTCTTGAGTTCGGTTTGGGGAGTGTTCCGAGCTGCCATGGGCCAACTCGGGTCACGGCTTTGTGAGGTTTAGGACCCGAGATAGTTCGGGCTCCTTGCAGGGAGCTCGGGTTCTTAATAGGGAGCTCAGACTCCTAGTAGGGAGCTCGGACTCCCAGTAGGGAGCTCGGACTCCCAGTAGAGAATCCGGTCTGGCGGAGTTCGGGCTCAGTAGTGAGCTTGGACTTCGTTACTTTCGGTGCTCGTTTTGGGCGCCCTGCTGCCCTGAGTTGCTTGCTTTTGCCACGTGTCCGGTGATTCCGAGGTCGGGCCAAATTTCCCTTCATCAATTGCCCCCCACTCCCTGTCTTGGCGCGGGGAGTTCGTAAGGTAGCAGAAGGGTTTTGGTCCGCACTGAGGGCGCTCGCTTTAATTTGATTTTCAAAAAAGGGTGCGCGTTTGGGAGACGTGATGGTAGCCGTTCGGGAGTCGTGCTGCAGATGCTTTTATTGCGAGGAGACGTGCACTGACACCCTGTCAGTTTCGAGAAGATGCGTGCTGACGCCCCGTCCTCTGACAGGACGTGCGCGATGCCTCGTCAGTTTCGGAAAGACGTGCGCTGGTCAGCTTCGGAAGACGTGCGGTTTAGCGCGGCTGTGGGCCGTTGGATTGGCTTCGATCTGGGCCGTCGCTTTCCGGCCGCTGTGGATATAAATAGCGGGGGGAGGGGGGCCCAGTCCTTGCTATTGTACCTCTTGAGCTCGCGCCTAAGTTTCAGTTCGCGTCCAGGCTCTTCAGCTCGCGTCCCAGGTTCCTTGCTTGTTCGAGCTTTCGCGGTCTACTTCAGTCTTCTTCCCGGGTGAGTGCTCTTGGAATCCCGTTCCATTCCCTGATGTCTAGTTCGGAGGGTTCAGACAGTTCAAGCGGGTCTGATGCAGGTTCTACGAACCAATTTGCGTCCCCCGGTAGTTCAAGTGAGCCCGATGTAGGTCCTGAGGAAGAGGTTGATTCTACAGGCCGAGGTGCCTCGGGTAGGTCAGCGTCCACCTCCCGTTGTGGCCGGGCTTTAGATCAGTTCGGCCCTTCGACTATGACGCCTGAGGGACTTGAATCCCTCATAGACTACTACAACTTGCCTGGGGAGCACGCCTACTTCGTCCCTACGGGTAGCTTCCCTTGGGAACACGGTCGTGACGAGATTGTGATTTTCCGGGAGCAGCTCGCTGCGGGGCTGCGACTGCCTTTTCATCCTCTTCTCGTCGAGGTTCTAAACCACTTCGGTGTGACGGTCGGCCAGCTTCACCCGAACTCCATTGGGAATTTAGTGGGGACGATCTCCTTATTCTGTGACGAGAACTTTCCTTTGGATTTGGAGATTTTCTCCTCTATTTTAATGCTGAAAAAGCAAGCGGGTCCCCTTCCCGGGCGTAGGCGGGCATACTACTTGTCTCCTCGCCCAGGCTTCAAGCTCTTACACGGACTCCCTAATAAGGTCCCGGCATGGAAGCAGGACTATTTCGGGGTGCGAAGTGCGCTGGGGTGGCCGTTTCAGACCGGCTGGGGGATGGCCGCTCCCGACTCCAGCGTCACACTCGATAAAGAGACGGCGAAGGGCCTCTGGCAATGGGCGCGGCTTGGGCTGGAGTGTCAACGGTATCTGACGGAGGCCAAGCTTATTGCTGCTGGCCTGAGTTTGGGTAGGTTCTTCTCCTAGCGATCCTGTCTTGCTCTTCTTTTACTTGTTTTACTGATGCCGAACTCCTTTTCGCAGGTACGATGGACTCTCGAGCGACCCGAGGTGGGCACTTATTCCAAGGCATGAAGAGGAGGAAACGGGTGGCTAAGCGAGCTCGCGCCGAGCCACCCCAGGGTGTGGAGTCCGAGGTGCCGGACTACCCGGTGGAGGATCAGCCTATGGAGCTTGAAATGGTTCCTCCTCTGCAGGAGCCGGCGGAGGCTCCTTATGCCGAAACTACTCACACAGGGGCTCCCGCTTACTCCGAGTCTACCCATACGCAAGCTAGGCCGTCGGGCTCGGAGGCCCCGGGGGACTTCACGAGTGTGTTGTCGCCTATTCACGCTCTTCAACGGAGTAAGGAGGCCATGTTTCCCGAGGAAGTCGCGGCGTGGACCGAGCTCCCTCTGCACCAAGTGGCCTGCCGTGCCGTTACCCATGCCATGGTGGTAAGTGCTTCCTTCTTTAGAGTTCTTCGGCCTTTATTCTTCTATTTGTTCCTTTGATCCCTTGTTTCCCTTTGGTAGGTGAACTCTTCTATTCACGCCTTCGCGAACCAGGTGGAGAGGTGCTCGAGGCAGGCGCGAGCTGCCGAGGAGGCTGCTCGACTCGCGCGCTCTAGGCAGGCGAGGTCTCAGAGAGATGCTGAGGCCATGGGAGTGGTGGTGAAGCATATGGCGGAATTGAAGCTGGACCTGCAGCATCAGGTCGAGTATCTTCAGGAGGATATCAGGGAGAGGACTCAGATCTTCTCTCAAGGCATCGAAGATGCAAAGAAAAAAGCTGTCAGTGATTATATTGCTTCGCCGGAATACGTACCCCGAGCTCGATACCAGCGCCATATCCACTTCGCGCATTACTCAAGAGATGGCTAATGCTGCGGATGCCGAACCGGACTCCAAAGCGGAGGCAGGTCCTTCGGGTGTTGTCGAAGTGGCTTCTGATAATGATGAAGTAGCCCCTGACTTGTAAAAGATGAAGTGAAATGGCATTTTTTTTTTTGAATATACACCTTTATCTGAAATGAAATGGCTTTTTTGTTTAAGTGCTAGTTGTCCTGTCTTCGAGCTGCGTTTTTTAACGAACTGACCATTTCGGTCCTTTAGTTCGTTTTTTACCTCGGCTTCGAGGTACTTGCCTTGGTGGTTTATAGGTAGTATCTTCTTAAGTTGACGACGTTCCATGCTCGGGGTACTTGTTTTCCTTCTAGGGTTTCGAGCTCGTATGCCCCCCCACCGAGTGCTTTCTTTACTCTGTAGGGTCCTTCCCAGTTTGGTCCAAGTTTCCCTACACCGGGTTCGGGCACCATGACCTTACGGAGAACCAGGTCGCCGACGAGGAAGTTCCTCTTCTTTACTCGCGCGTTATAATACCGAGCTACCTTTTGCTGGTAGGCCGTAGTTCGGATGTGCACGAGGTCTCTTAATTCGTCCAGTAGGTCGAGGTTGGTGCGTAACTCACCCTCGTTTGTCTGTTCGTCATATGCTTCTAGTCGCAGCGTAGGTACTTCGATTTCTGCCGGGATCACCGCTTCGGTGCCGTAGGTGAGGTTAAAGGGGGTCTCTCCTGTGGTGGTTTTTTCCGTGGTTCAGTGAGCCCATAGAACACTTGGTAGTTCGTCTGCCCACAAACCTTTGGCTCAGTCTAATAGTGCTTTCAGTCCGCGGAGGATGGCTCTGTTCATTACTTCTGTTTGGCCATTTGCATGCGGGTGTGCGACCGACGTGAAGTTCTGACTAATTCCCATACTTTGGCACCATTCTTGGAACTTGATATCTTCGAACTGTTTGCCGTTGTTGGAGATCAGTACCCGAGGTAGCCCGAAGCGACATACAATGTTCTTCCAAAAGAAGTTCTGTATGTTTCGGGCTGTAACTATTGCCAGGGGTTCAGCTTCTATCCACTTTGTGAAGTAATCTACTGCCACCACTAGGAATTTTCTCCCGCCTGTCGCTGGTGGGAATGGCCCCAGGAGGTCGATGCCCCATTGGGCGAAGGGCCATGGACTGGTGAGGTATTTGAGGTCGGCAGCGGGCTGATGGTGGATGTTGGCATGCTTCTGACACTTGTCGCATTTTCTGACGAGCTCGATTGCCTCTGTCTTCATCGTTGGCCAGTAGTATCCTCGTCAAAGTGATTTTTGGGTGAGGGCTCTGCCCCCCAGGTGTCCGCCACACAAGCTTTCATGAGTGTCATGGAGTACCAACCCGGCTTCGGCTGGCCGCAAGCATCGCAGGTAGGGGAGCGTGTAGGATCGTCGGTACAACCGTTCGTCTATCATGACGTATCTGGCTGCCTGGCGCTGCACCCTCTTGGCTGCGTTGCGGTCCGCGGGGAGGGTTCCGTCTAGCAGGAAGCTCGCGAGTGGGTCGATCCATCTCGGCTCTGCTTCAGTGATGGGAGCGACCCCTTCTGCCCCACCGAGAATGCTGGGCTGAGGTAAGTTCTCTACGTACACGGTTCTCCTGGCGTTGTGGCTCGTGCTAGCTAGTCGGGACAGGGCGTCGGCCTTAGCGTTCTCTGACCTCGGGATTTGCTTGATGAAGTGTTACGGGAAGTTGAGCAGAGCCTCCTTTACTTTTGCCAAATATGCAATCATTGTGAGCTCGCGCGCTTCGTATTCGCCTGTAACTTGGTTGACCACGAGCTGGGAATCACTGCAGATAACTATGTGCTTTGCTCCAACCTTGTGCGCTAGGTTTAGCCCGGCTATCAGTGCCTCGTACTCCGCCTCGTTGTTGGATGCCGCGAACTCAAAGCGTAGTGCGTATTCCAGCTTTGTTCCGCTCGGTCCGCGTAGCACTATTCCAGCCCCGCTGCCTTGCTGGTTCGAGGATCCATCTACGTGAAGGATCCAGGGCTCCTCATCCCAGTTCGCGCTTGGTCTAACCAGGAGGGATGCTACACTGGCTGCTACTTCACGGGGTTCGGACTCGTTTGGCTTGGAAGCTCCGAGCTTGCCCGAACTAGGGATCTCGGGCTCGACCGACTCAGGGGTTTCGAGGCTAAACGTTCATTCTGCAATAAAATCTGCCAAGGCTTAGGCCTTAATGGCAGTTCTTGGCTTGTACTAGAGATCGTACTCGCTGAGTTCGATGGCCCACTTCGTCAGTCGGTCGGAAACCTCGGGTTTGAGTAAAACTTGTCTCAAAGGTTTGTCGGTCAGGACGATGACGGTGTGAGCCTAGAAGTACGGGCGGAGTTTCCATGCTACTATCACCAGTGCATACGCTAGCTTTTCTATCTGCGGGTACCTTGTCTCTGCTCCCTGAAAGATTTTACTAACATAATATATGGGTCGTTGGACCCGGTCTGCTTCCTTTACTAGTACCGAACTGACCACCTCGTCACTAGCCGAGAGGTACAGTTCTAAGACTTCGCCTTCCTCGGGCCGAGCTAAGGTTGGCACACTGGCGAGGTAACCTTTTAGCTCATCAAACGCGAGCTAGCAGACTTGGGTCCATTCGAACCCTTTGCCTTTGATTGCTTTGAAGAAGGGTAGGCAGCGATCTGCCGACTTGGACATGAAGCGGCTTAGAGCGGCTATGCAGTCGTTTAGCCTCTGAACTTCTTTTACTTTCTGAGGCGGTCTCATATCTAGGATGGCTTTTATCTTGTCCGGGTTGGCCTCGATACCGTGCCGATTGACAACGTAGCCTAGGAATTTGCCCGAGGTGAAGCCAAAGACACATTTGTTGGGGTTCAATTTCATGCTAAACTGACGCAGGATTTGGAAGACAAAGTCCAAGTCTTTTATTAGTTCTTGTGAAAACCGTGTCTTGACGACCATGTCGTCTACATAACACTCTATCTTCGTGCCAATTAGGGGCCGAAACAGCTTATTTACAAGTCTTTGGAAGGTCGCCCCGACATTTTTTAATCCGAAGGGCATGACCTTGTAACAGTACAGACCGAACTCGGTTATGAAGCTGGTTTTTTCCTCGTCGGACTGGTCCATCCGGATTTGGTTGTAGCCTGAGTAGGCATCCAGGAAGCTTAGCAATTCATGTCCTGAGGTCGCGTCCACTAGGCGGTCAATACTGGGAAGGGGGAAGCAGTCTTTCGGGCAAGCTCGATTCAGGCTGGTGTAGTCGACGCACATGCGCCACTTGCCGTTCGCCTTTTTCACAAGCACAGGGTTGGCCACCCAGCTCGGGTAATGGACTTCCCTTATGAAGTCTGCCGCGAGGAGCTTCTCGACTTCCTCGTCGACCGCCTTCCAGCGCTCTGGGGCTAAGTTCCGCTTCTTCTGCCTAACGGGTCTGACTAAAGGGTCAGTGTTAAGTTTGTGAATTATAAGGCCAGGGTCAATACCGGGCATATCGGCCGCGGACCACGCAAAAATATCTAAATTTCGAAGTAAAAAACTTACCAGTTCGGTCCGTCGGGGTTCTATGACAGAAGCACCGATCTGGAGTGTGCGAGCTGGGTCCATAGGCGAGGTTGGAATTGCGACTGTTTCCTCTGTGGGCGAGGCTCGTTCTTCGCCTTGTTCCACGGGCCGCTCCAGATCGAGGTCGCCAGCTGCCTTGGTCTTTCCCTTTAGGGCGGCAACGTAGCACTTGCGGGACTCGAGCTGGTCGCCCCGCGCTACCCCCACACCGAAGTCCGTAGGGAACTTCATGGCCAAATAGTAGGTGGAGACCACCGCTCGTAGGATATGCGTGATTGGCCGTCCTATTATGGCATTGTATGGGGAGGGGGTCGCGACCACCAGGAAGTCGTGGTTGAGTCTGACCGCACAAGGCCACGTGCCGACTTCCACAGGTACCGTTATTTTTCCGAGGGGCCTGACTTCCTCTCCGCTAAAGCCCACCAGGGGAGTGTTTGCGGGCTTTAGTTCGCTCCTTGGCAGCCGTAGCCGATCAAACGCTGATTTGAAGAGGATGTTCGCCGAGCTGCCCGAATCTACGAGTACGCGTCTTACCTCGAAGTCGCTGATCCTTAGTTTGATGACAAGCACGTCATCGTGGGGGTTGCGAACTCCTCGCGCGTCGTCTTTCGTGAAGAGGATTGGTTCTTCGGTCTTTGGCCTTTTCGGAGGGTTCTGCTCCTCGAGGACCGCTTCGCGAACTGAAGTCCCGGCTGCTGCCGAGGTACACCCTGCTTCCACCGAACCTCCCACAATTACATGGATGGTTCCCCGAATTGACCTCTCTACCGGAGGCTGTTGCAGCAACGGTTCGGTAGGCCTGCTGCCAGATTCGGGGGCGTCCTTTTCGTGCTCGCCCGGCCGATCTGCTTTATTGTTTTTATTGTTGTGTTGTACAAAGTTTCTCAAGTATCCGCGACGGATGAGCCCCTCTATTTCATCTCGGAGATTATTGCACTGCTCGGTACTGTGACCATGGTCCCTATGGAAACTACAATACAAATTCTTGTTTCTTTCGTTCGGATTTCCCTTTAGGCGAGGTGGCCATTTCACGTACTGGGCGTCCTTGATCGTCATTAAGATCTCGGTCCGCCTTGTGTTCAGTGGCGTGTAATCCGTCCGAACTGGTAGGGGAGCTTGGAACGACTGGTTCGGTTTTGGGTCCCGGGCCGGGTTTTTTTGGTCAACTGAGTTAGAGGGCTCGCCATCCCTCTTTCTTTTCTCGTTTCCGCCCTCGGTTCGTTGGTTGATTTCTTCCTCCGTCCTCATGAACTTGTCCGCGAGCTTGAGAAATTCGGCCACGGTCGCGGGCTGGTTAGCTACCATGTGCCATTTGAACTCTTTGTGCGTCACCCCTCTTTTTGTTGCCGCGAGCTGCACCATGGGGTCTAACCGTGGTATATGTAAGCATGCTTCATTGAATCGTTTGATATAGCCCCGTATGGGTTCTCCTTCCCTTTGGACTACCCCGAAGATGCTTTCCTCTGCTCTGGGGCACCGTTTGCTCGTGACAAAGTGTGCAGTGAAGACCTGCACGAGCTGAGCCCAGCACTTTATCGACCCGGGGGCCAGGTTCCTGTACCAAGTGCGGGCTACCCCCCTGAGGGTGGTGGTGAAAGCCACGCACATGCATGATTCGCTGGCTCTGGCGAGGTGCACTTGGGACTGGAAAGCGTCAACGTGGTCGTTGGGGTCGAAGGACCCGTCATACTTGTCTAGAGGTGGGAGCTTGAAATCTCTGGGCAAGGGGACTGCTAGGAGTTCTGACGTGAGGGGGGAAGGAACTGAGAGAATCGGGGCAACTCCTACCTCGTCCGAACTTGTCTCGCCTTTGCCTCTGAGCTCTGACAGGACACGGGTGGCGGTTCGTCGACTTCGACGGCGCCTTCGCTGTTGAGTGGGCCTTGTACTGGCACTGCTGGCCTCCGTGTTGCCGAGCTCGATGGGCTCGGAATGCTGGTAGTCCGCTGCTGCCAGTGCGCCGAATCGGTTTTCCATGAGTGGGAACTCCGGTTTAGAGCCCCGAGGTGCTGATCTCACGGGCGAGGTTCCCGACCCGCCTGCGAGCTGCGAGGCGGGGATGACTTTTCTCTCTCTCCGGCCTGGGGACGAGGCCTGGCTGTTTGGGGGGTTCTAGGGCCTGGGGGCCTTTCCTTGGTGGGGGCGCCCATCCTGCGGAGAGGCCTTGACCGGCTTCGGGGCAGGGTGGCGAGGTGGAAGTAGTGGTTGGTTCGGTGGCAGTTGGGGGAACTGCTGTTGATAGTGATACTGGGAGAGGTTGTGCAACACTTGGTGCTGGTGAAGCTGGTGTTGTTGGAACTATTGCATCTGGGCTTGCATTGCCCGCATGCACTGCATCAGGTCGTCCAACCAATTTTGGCTAGCTGCCAAGGGGACGGCAGTTGGTTCAGCGAAGGTAGTCTCGATGGGGGGAGGAAAGGGGATGTTTGCGGCAGGAAGGTTTACAGGCGCCACTGCTTGTGGCGTATTCAGATTGGGAATTCTGTCCACCGAGAGGGGGACGGTGAACTGCCCAACGCACACCACGGGAACTTGAGGCTGTTCCCCGGTGGTGTTTGTCTCTGTGCCGCGTCCGGCGTTGCTGGAAGAGGCCATGAGTGTTGAGTTTTTCAAAGAAGAAGAAAGGGGTATGAGAGTTTGGAGGGAGGCCTTTTGAAGCGTTCCCACAGACGGCGCCAATTGATGATGCACAATCCGGCCGATCTTAGCTGTCAACGATCTTGCCTCTGAACTGAGTGGCAGGGGACCTGAAACGGAGGGGGTGAAGAAGCTCCGGGGAGAACCCGGCGCAAGGGCTCCGAAGCTCAAGTTAGAGTCTTTCAAAGGCAAGATAAGCCAAATAGCGCAAAAGTTAGCATACCTTGTTCTTGGGGGGTAGGGAGCCTTTTATAACCACCTCGCGCACTCACTTCCAGGCTTCTGTCAGATCGGGCATGATTATCTCTGAGCTCCTGCCAGTTCGGATGTCATTCCCTCTGGCCGGACAGAACCGCCACTGCTCCTTTTGTTAGAGCCGTCTCTGCGGCTGGTAACGACGGTGGCAGGTGGCGGTAGCAGGAGGCTGTTTGAAGTGCGGCTATCAGGCGTCAGATCCCAAATCAGTCAGGTGCGCCTCCCTTGGATACGGACGTCCTTGGTGTCAGGTACGTTTGGCCAGTCTGGTGTTTCGGAAGCGAAGTGCTGGAGTGGCGAGCGAGATGTCTTGAGTTCGGTTTGGGGAGTGTTCTGAGCTGCCATGGGCTAGCTCGGGTCACGGCTTTGTGAGGTTTAGGACCCGAGATAGTTCGGGCTCCTTGTAGGGAGCTCGGGTTCTCAGTAGGGAGCTCGGGTTCTTAATAGGGAGCTCGAACTCCCAGTAGGGAGCTCGGACTCCCAGTAGAGAATCCGATCTGGCGGAGTTCGGGCTCAGTAGTGATCTTGGACTTCGTTACTTTCGGTGCTCGTTTTGGGCGCCCTGCTGCCCCGAGTTGCTTGCTTTTGCCACGTGTCGGGTGATTCTGGGGTCGGGCCAAATTTCCCTTCATCAAGTGGCATTAGCTCGGAATCAGGCCCGACCTGGCCCGAGCACATATAGACTTGGGCTAGGGCTTATGTTTTAGCCCCAAAACCCCGGGCCGAGCTGGGCCCGGGCCTAAGCTATAGCCCTTATAATAAGTGAAAAGCCTAGCCCGGCTCAGCCCATGATCACCCCTAGGAAGAATCCCAAGATGGTTGGGAGTTGGGAGTGCAAGAGCGAGGGCCCTGGAAACTTAACCATTTTCTGACTGACTCTAGACATTGCTTTGCTCTTTGCACTTTGCATTCTAGCTAAATATCAAGGAGAGAGAAGCGCAAAATGCCTTAAACTAATATTGAAATTTTTTAGGGTTGATATGAGTTCCATTTTAATTTAGGGAAAATTCTCAATTGGTACCCTATACTTGGGGCCTAGTGCCAATTTGGTCCTCAAACTTTAATATGCGACAACTCAGTATCTAAACTTTTAAAACTTGACAATCCAGTACGTGTCGTTTACTAGCTGTTAACCAGTCGTTAAGTGACATTTGAAAAAGACACAAATGCCCTTCAAGTGTCATTTAATTCTCCTTATCAACCATCTAAGCGTTGACAAAAAATTAACAATCCCAAATCTTTGCTTTTTCCATTCAAGAAAGTTGGGGTCACGTTTGAGTGGACATTCTAGTGACCTCAACTTTCTTGAATAGAAGAGGCAAGTAATTGAGACTATTAATTTTTTGTCAATATTTGTATGGTTGATAAAGAAAATTAGATGACACTCGAAGGGCATTTGTGTCTTTTTTAAATGTCAGTTAACGAATGGTTAATAGCTAGTTAACAACAGATGCTGGATTATCATGTTTTGAAAGTTCAGGTGCTGAATTGTCGCATTTTAAAATTCGGGGATTAAAGTGGCACTAGGACCAAAGTACAACGTACTAATCGGGAATTTTTCCTTTAATTTAATTCTATTCTTAAATTCCAAATCTTATAATATAAGAATTATAAATTAGTCTATATTTATGAATTTTTTTTACAAAATAAAATTATTGAGGGCTGGCTAGGGTACGTTTTCTACAATGAAAGCATGCAATATAAAAGGCAAAGGAAGTAAAATGTGTATTGTGTGGGCTGGGTGGGTGGATGTGTGTGTGTTTGTGTGAGGGATAAGAATTTTTATCACCTCTTGCACTCATTGATCTCTGCTGGTTATTTTGGGGCAAGTAGCTAGGTAGCTGGAAAAAGCAATTAATCATGCAAATGGATATGGAACGTTACACTACAAGAATATCTTGCCACGTGGTAGATATTGCTAAATCACAACTAAAATTACAATTATTCCAAGCGTTATGCGTTATAAAGCTAGGTAAGAAAAAGAATGGAATCAATTTTCCAAAAATAAAAAAGAAATGGAATGAAAGGTAGTTGCAAGTGGATCCTTTAAAAGTAGAAAAGAGGGATAATCACAAAGGCCTTGGACTAGTAGAGAAAATATCTCACTAAGGGTTGATATTAGTTCAATTGTTAAATTCCTAATCTTATAAGAATAATTAATTGGCCCATATTTAAGATTTCATGGCGTGACATGAGATAGCTCTATCCAAAAAGAGTGCATGTTATGAAATTTCTCACTATTTAATCAAAATAAAATTAATGGCAAGTTGAATGCTGGCTAGGGTTTTTTACAACATTGAAAGCTTGCAATGTAACAAGTAATAGAGGTAGAAAAATGTGTATTACATGGCTGGGTGAGTGAAAGTGTATGTGTGTGTATTGCTTTTGCTGCCATGGCAGTTGTTTTGGTTTTCAAAAACAAAACCATTCATGCTGTTCAAGTCTCAAGCAAGTAATTTTCAATTCCTCTTCAGTTCATTGTATTAATAACTTGTAATGTTTTGATCATGTTTGTTTAGTCTATTTTTTTATACTTTTAATATCTATAATTGCAATTCGAATTCAATTTGAATCTGCCAACCAATGGATAAAATGTGATCTGAATTCGAATATAAACAAACCAAATTTGGATTTTCCCCATCTCCAATTTGATTCAATCCGGCCATTTGCAGCCCAGCGAGAGAGACAGACAGACAGACTATAGAATTGGATTGAACTCATTGAAGGCAGATTGATAAAGACAGATCTACTGGGTGGTGAAGTGCCATCTAACTTGTTAAGTTTTCAAGTCTTGTTCAAGAAGCATAACTGGGTGAGTACTCCATGAAGACCTACAACATTATCCATAATAATTTGAAAGGTGCATTCACAATGATGGAAATTAATGTAGAAACTTTAAACCACTTGTTTGGAAAATGGTGTCATGACCAACAAGATATATGTGGAACTATTATGGGAACTTGTTTAATATTTCTACCACTAATATTATGGAAACCTGTTTAATATTTCTACCACTCCAACTCAGAATATCATTGATAGGATTAAGATGTTGTGGAATGTTGCAAAGAATGATTCTCAACTTTATCTTGTTATTCAAATCTTGCCTCCTATTCTATTATGGGTTTCTCTACTAACTAAAGAATAAATATCAAACAATAGACTGAGAACTGTACTGAATGGTTGGGAGATACCCTCTGTGTTTATAATGAAGAGTTGTAGATGAGTTGCAATAGGACACTAAGTGTTTGAGATAAAATACAACACTAAGAGATATAGATAGATTAGGAGTGGGAGTCTTTAGAGATAAGCCAGCTGGAGTGGATAACTCTGCGAATGAGATATCTAAACTGCTCTAATACGCCCCCTCAAGTAAAATGTTCAGGAAGCACATGAAGCTTGGACTGAAGAAAAGTAAAGCGAACACCATTGATAGGCTTGGTAAGTAGGTCCATAACTTGATCACCAGAATAGATGAATTGAACTGAAAAAATGAAAACCAACCTCAATATGTCATGTACGCGCTCGGAAGACAGAATTGGCTGTGACTCCAATTTTATCACACCAGACAATAGGTATGTGAGAGAAATTGGCCCAAATCAAGTAACAGAGAACGAACTCAAAGGAGTTTGGTGGCAGCATTGGCATATGCTCAAAATTCAGATTCGGTGCTAGAGTGGGCAATGGTAAATTACTTTTTGGAGCTCCAAGCAACTAGGTTACTTCCTAAGTAGAGAAAATAACTCAAGGCAACCTGCCTTGGAGAGTGAGAGGAGGTGGAGTGGAGTAGAACTGTAGAAGTGTAAACCATGATAGGCAATGTGTTTGAGATACCGTAATATCCTTTTGACAGCAGTCCAGTGGGTCAGTGGTGGGAAAGTGTAGATACTGACACAGTTTATTCACAAAGAAAGAAATGTGAGTAAGTAATGGTTATGTACTGGAGCATACCAACAATTCTTTGATATTCAGAAAGATCCGAGAGAATGTTTCTAAACTTCGACAGTTTGGAATTAACAACCATGGGAAAAGTCAAAGGCTTACCTTCAGCCATGTTAGCACACTTCAAGATATTCAAAATATACCTCCGCTACGTAAGAATAATACCATGGGGTTGTTTTGTAATTTCCATGCCTAAAAAATGATGAGTCGATCGGAGGCAATGTTTTTGAACCACCGCTGACCCGGATGGTCGGTCGGACCGTTCGGCCCAGAAACCATCCAGGCAATTGGTTCCGTTTTATCCAAAACTCAGAATCTGGTTAAATACCGTTGAAAAAGTCAATAAATTATTGACCGGGCGGTTGAACTGTCGGCCCGTCGACCTGTTCAACGGTTTTGACCGTTTTTTTTATTTTTTAATTTTGCTGTCAGAACAGGCCATTCGTTCGAACCAGACGATCGAACCATTAACCCGAAAACCGGTTCCCAGAACAGTTCCATTTCCGGGTCATTTTTTAAAATGTTGATCCGAGGTCCTTCAAGGCAAAGGATGATGAGGCGAGAGTACCAAGCTCCTCATACAAAGATTTATTTAGCTTACAAACATGGTGAGGTGAAGTCGGGTCTTAAAAGCCCTTTGGTTGTCGTACATAGATTTCTTTGCTCACAAACCCATTGTTAAAAACATTGTCAAAGTCCAGTTAATTGTCTGTGAGGCCATTCAAGAGCAGTAACAAGTGCTAGAATGGTCCGAATTTTAACTAGTTTAACCACCGGGCTAAAGGTATCCATGAAATCCATCCCTAGAACTTGACTGAAACCTTGAGCAACCAACCGGACTTTACAACGACCAATGGATCCATCAGCTCGTCGCTTGAACTTGTAGATCCACTTGGTGCCCACAACATGTATAAGCAGTTGGTAAGGAATCAAAATCCACGTCCCATTTGTTACAAGAGTATTGAACTCACGTGACATAGCCTCTTGCTAGCATGGTTTTTTATAAGCTTTGGAAAAGCAACTTGGTTCTGTGATGTCATCATGGAATGTAGCCAATAAAGCTTTGGGGGAGTGGATAACGAACACCTATGCATGGTTCAAAATATCAGCAGAGGCGTATCAGTACTTAGATTAACATGGAAATAAGATTTCTTTTTTCAAATTTTGATTTTTAAAGACATTTTTTAATGGTTTTTTTTTACTGAAACAAACCAGAGTCCCAAAACACCTGTAAATAGATGTATTAAAACCAAAAGATACGATATCCTATCAATACTTCGAACCATGAACAATGTGAGAGCCGGACCAAAGGGAGCTAATCTGGGAACGGATCACCATATATAGTGTGCGTTTGAGAAGATGGAGCCTGAACCAGCTGAGTGGCATCGAGTAAGTCTTGCAATAACCGAGTTCCTCGTGGAGGAAGAGAAGAGGAGCCATCAATGCTGGACGCAGCACCATCGAAAGCAAATGTAGGAACCTCTGGACATGAAACAGATGGAGAGAGACCTGACGGGACATTAATAACAAAACCTGAACTGATATTTTGTGAAGGTGAAGATGGAAGAGAGCCTGGAAAGAAGCTTTCATCAAATACTACATGGCATGATATATAGAGTCGGCCAGATTGGATATAAAGAAATGTATCCTTTGTGAGAACCACTGTAACCTACAAAGATGCATCGAAGTGATCTGAAGGAGAACTTATTGCGATTGTACAGCATGATGAATGGGTAGCAGGCGCAGCCAAAAGTACGAAGAAGCTTATAACCAGGTGCCATGCCAAATAACATTGCAAGTAGAGAAAGTCCCTGTAAGGTAGTTGTAGGAATCCTATTGATCAAATAAGCGGCTGTAGAGGCTGTGTCATCCCAAAAAGTGAAGGGGAGAGCTAAGGAAGTCAATAAAATTTAATTTAATTATTACAATCATTTTTTTTTAATATAATGAATACATACTATTAGATATATGCCCAAATTATTTACATATGTTTTTGTAATTATCTATTTTTATATGAAATTATTTTATTTATAACACCACAAGTACATCCATTCAACCCAAATAGTTGAACCAGTTATATGAAATTCATTTGTTTCATCTTAATATGATGAATAAGTAACATTAAAAACACATCAATTATTTACATATTTTTTTGTATTTATGTTTATTGTTATATTATCTTTATTTTATTTACAAAGTCAGGGGTTGACCCATTTAATCCGTACAACTGAACCATTGACCCACAACCCAATTGGTTTTTAATATGACGAATTTAAAATATTAATAGCATGCCCGAAAATCAAATACAAAAGAAAAATAAAAAGGAAAGGAAAAAAGTTCATCTCAATCTATCCATTGAATGATGGTTTTCGAACCGTTGTTGATCTATACAATTGAACCATTTAAGTCGAAAACCATCCAGGCAACCAATTCTGTTTCACCAATGAATTGAAACTTTACCAAAAACCATTGACTTTGTTAGGGACCCACTGACCCAGGCAGTCAAACTGTTGACCCTTTTGATCAGATCAACCATTTTTTACCAATTTTTTGTTTTAATTATTTTTATTTTTTTTTAATTGAAACTTACTGTCCATAATGTGGATTTTAGGTCCAACAGTATGACCAACTAGATCAACGGCAGATTGAAACTTGAAACACCGAGTGACTGACTAAGTTAGCCTGGACCATTGACCTAGCAGGTCATGGAAGGATATTTGAACTGCTTTGCAAGGACAGACCTTATCTCTATGAACAAACAAAACAAACTATTATAATTTTATTTTGTTGTCTTTAACTAATCACAATTCAAGCTAAAAATAAAACCATTTTATTGTAAAGAGCCCTTGCACAAAGTCATTTAGGCTTTTATTTTTGTGAAATATTATTTACGATGTATGTATGTGTGTGAGAGAAAGAGGACAAAAGATTAGTAAAAAGAGTTCATCTTAGAAGAATCACTGTATCAAAATGAATCATTCGAATAACAAAAACTAATTAAAAGTATCGGAAAAATTCATTCGGTCAGAATAGTCATTCAAGTAGAATCATTATATTTCAAGGAAAAATATTATTATTTTATTTTATAAAAAGTTCAAAATAAATGAAATACCAATGAGCAGGGATGCCCCCAGCTTTGCATGGGCAAAATAGAAAAACCAAAATGCCATTTGGAGATACAATAATAAATTAGGTTATATTTTTTAAATAGAATAACTAGAACTATATTATTACGGATAATAAATAACTATAGTGGACCCCAATCTGGTTTAACATTGTCAACAAGTCAGGACTAGGTAGAACCAGTCTTGAACCAATTATTTAATTGGGATCAAATCATATACTTGATTATATTGAAAACAATAGTTAAAAAAAATAATACTAATTTATTTTTATGTTAATAAGTTAAACATTTTTAATTAATATTATCTTATTTATTATTTATCAAATTTACTATTTCAAACATAAAACATGATAAAAATTACAAGAAAGATAAAAAAAATTATATATTTTATAAGATATTTGGTTCGGGACCTGAATCAATTTTAGACAAGTAAGAATGAGAATCAATCCAATAATTAATCAAGACAAAATCATGGAACCAGAACCGTTGTAATTATATTTAATCAATTTAGCTCCATCAGGATAGACCCAACCCATTGGTTCAGCCCTAGTTTTTCTTAAATAAATTAATGTTTATATAATAATTTATTAAATTGAGTAAAATAAATAAATAAAATTTTATTGGAATGGAAATGGTATAGGCCATCTCAAACCAAACTCAACCCATTGATTGCCCTAATTATTGGGCTCAAGGGGAGAGAAATTATTTCTAAATAAACATATATATATATATATATGTTGATTAAAATCTCTCTCAATGTCACATTTCCTTTATTTTACTGATTTATTTTATTAAAATAGATAATTTATTTAGTTTTATTGAATAAATCAATGTTTAGATAATAATAATAATAATAATAATAATAATAATAATAATAATAATAATAAAATAAATAAAATCTGAGACAAAGAATAGGAGGAGAGAGAGAGAGAGAGAGAGAGAGAGAGAATTGATAAAGAAGAGGGATGGCATTTTATTTATAAGATAGCATAATCATAAATAATTGTATGTGGCACTCATTTAATTTTCGAATGTCATTGAGTCAATTACATAAGGAGGTTTATCTTATATGTGGCACTCTTTTAATTTTTGAATATAATAAAGACAATTACATGGCAAGGTAAAGAAGGTGCATCTGTCTTATATGTAACATTTTTGTAATTTTCAAATATTATAGAATCAATTATATAAAGAGATTTGCCTTATATGTGGCATTCTTGTAATTTTTGAATTTTAAAGTAAAGAGAGATATAAGAGATGAGAGAGTAAAGGAGGGAAGGGTGGGAGAAACACATGTCAATAATTTAGATTATGTGCCAAAACCATATCACATTTCAACCTCCAAATGCCGTTGTACACCTTTCCAATGCTTTAAGTATATACTTATAGATGCATATCGGATGAGTTCAGATCTACTACTGAATACAACACATTGCTGGCATCATTCACCCAGTTGCACATTGGGAATATCAGTGATATAAAATATTTGCTTGTAGTCAGCATATCTAGATTCATCTTATATGCCAAATCGCTCTTTGTTTATTTGTATGGAGCAGGGCAGCTCGTGACATCCCCAAACTACAGTTCTTGTTGTGGGGGGCATTAGTTATTTCTTGAGGATTGCAGTCAAAGACATCAACCTCCCAATTGATGGCCGACCTCCGTGCTGCAACAAATGGGTCTAGACTCCATTGTCGCCTCAAGTCACAACTTTAGAACATGGCTCGTTTTTTTCCACCGTCCCCTGGTCTGGTTTCTAGGGTTGTATCTAGGGGCAACATTGGATTTCCTGTTGGGTGCAGGGTACCCCTGCTATTGTCATTTGGAAGCGCCAATGCAGAAGCAGAAAAAGGAAGAAGCTACAAGCTCCTCACCTTGGTGTTAATGGAGAGGCAAGAGGAAGGGAGATTCAGCCGATCCTTGCTCCGGTGGAAATTGGACCAGAGATTTTTCCCCATTGCCAGTCAAAATTGACGGGAAGGAATTCAGACATGACCCCGTTGCCACATGGAGTAATGCTAGATCTTGTGTTGTCGGGTGATGGGTCATCAGAGTTTACAGGCACAACGGCCTCCTCATCGCAACGTTTGCTTATTTTGGCAGGCTTTTCAAGTTTTAATCGATGTTGAAAGTTTTAATGTGAGCTGGGAAGTTTTAGATGATTTGCATTTCCGGCTTGGAACCCGGTTCAACTATTGTAGGTCAACTTGATCTCGGTTTCCCCTTCGCCGAACAGCCAAGAGACTAGGTAGGGCTTGTCTCAAGTGACGTTGAAGCCCAGTCTGTGTTTTCCCAAGGATTAGTTCCATTGAGTTCCCTTTGGCAGTGGCTTGAAAGTATTAAGGAGGCCCCGTTCAGTGGTGGTGGACTGGCGGGAACCTTCTTCTCCAAGATCCATCTTTCAGCAGCAAAGCCCAAGAGGAAGCCATTCTTAAATGTCACACTGATTGGCAGTTAAGTACGGCTACGTCTTCGGCCCAAAGTGAGCCTTGTTCTTCTAGGAATTTGATGGCTCTGCCTTTGTCTAAGATGTAAGAGGGGGGAAGTGTACCCCGCACAGGTGGTTGTTGCAAATCAAGTGGATAAAGCAATTAGTTTTGGAAAGGCGTGAAGCCCATCCTCCTCAAGATGACTTTTGCTCCGAGCTGGATGTAGAAGTAGAAATATAAAGATTGTGATCGAGCTACTCTTCTGATCCTCCGATGTTTCCTCTTGGGAGTAGAAAGTCCCTATTGTTGAGGGACTGTTATGATGTGCTGGTCGCTGATCCCCCCCCCCCCCCCTTCCCGAGGGGCACACAGCACAGGGGGGAGAGAAAACATTACCTACGACCCAGGTCGCCAGTGAAATGCAAACATGTCAGTGTTTGAAATAAAATTTCAACTGGCGTGCCACGGTCGCATCCTCTCAGGTAATGTGATATCCAAAGGGGAAGGGTAGAAGAGGTATAGGCAAGGACAACTTGGCCAGCTAGTCTTATTGAAGTACTACCTTTTTTTTTTTGGCCGCAATTGATCTTCGTAGTTGAGTTGGGTTGGGTTGGTCGAAGTCGTGTGCTGGTCCTATCTTGGGTGTTTGGCTAGTTTGGTGTCATCTTGGATTGTGTAGTATTAGGCCCTTGCTTTGTTGTATGGGCTAGGTGTTTCTGGGGGCTGCAGTTTTTTGCTTTCTTTTTGCACAAGGCTTTTTTTTCTAATAAAAGCTACCTTACCTTTTTTACAAAAAAAAAAAAGTGCTTAAATCATTTATTAGTACTTCAACCCATATAGCCCTGTTGCACATGTCTTCCGTGTGGGCTGTTGGCTGTTTAGAAGCCCGGAAGTCCACATTTTTTTCTTTTCCCATTTGATTGGGAGAAGATCTAACTGCCAAAAGACTCCGCCCTGAAAAAATGTGAGAACCTCGCTTCAAGCTTTATTTCGGAAAAGTAGAAATGAAGCTTCTCGCCTTTTTTCATCTCATTTTCGCACTGAAAGAGGCACCTCCAACCAAACGGTCTGTAGACTATCCAGATCTTTATATAAAAGCTCACTACGCCTTTTGACTGCCAGATCTTCCAGAAGACCTTTCAAAAGACTTTCTAAATAACACCACGTCTCAAATGGGTAAGCTACCGAAAGAGTATCTACAACTTATCTCCAAAGTTCTAAAAGCAGTTAGTACCCCTGAAACATTCATTCAGCCTGTTGGCATACAGGCAATAAAACTCAAAGCATGTGAGAACTTTAACATTGTAATCAGCATGTTTATTCTGCCATAATATATTTGAATGACATCAAATTCTACTATTGAAAATTCAGATATTGACACTAATTCCTTTTATCAGATATTGAAAATTACTCTACCGTCTTTATTAGACAATAGAAGACATGCCATTTCAAAGAAAAACAAAATACAATGATTAATTTGTTTCCCTTTCATCACAAGTCCAATAAGATAACATGTGAACTCCGAAGAGAAACCAACAAAATAAGACCAAGACACCCCCAAGCCGGAAAACAGAATGCCATTAAGATGAAAGACTAAAACGCCTGCCCATACTTCCAGAACCCACTATGGAGGACGGGTAAGAAAAATGCAATATGACATGGAATTGATTTCCTTAAAAACAAAAGGAAAAGTTTGACTAACCATACTCTGCAACTATTTTACCTGGATGATATGATTAATCACAGGTCAGTAACCGTCCGTCCTACACCAAGGAAGCATTTGCTATTTCCAAAAAAGAAACTTCCAATGTAGCATTCCTCGGTGTGGTTCAATTCATTTTCTCAATGGCCAGAATATCACCCACCAGAAGATCATGCGCATCAGAGATGCATTTCACTTAGCCAAGCTCAAAATTTCAACTGTTGATGCTGGATGCTGTGGCTAACTTCATTCAAAAGAGAGATGATGGCTTCTTCATTCAATGACCCAGGTTCAAATAAGCATGCTGAATTTGTCTAGGTCCCTGCAAGTGAAGCCATAAAATGTTACGCATAAGGATGGATAAAGGCTTCAGTTCATTTCTTTGGCGTGAACAGTCAACAGAATCAAATTGTATATTCTTTTGTTTTGGTCATATACCATCTCAAGAGATCAACAGAAAAGTACTAATAATATCACTGAATGTAGCAGAAGGAAAGAAAACAACAATCTGTGAGTATGTGTGTGTGTGTGTGTGTGTCTGTGTGTGTGTGAGAGATAGAGAGAGAAAGAGAGATATGGAACTATTCATATAACACATATGGATGAAGCTGTTCAAAAGAACAGCTACACAAAGAACATCTGAGTGAAAGCAAATGTCCATTAGCTTTAGGCAACATAGAATCCTTGAGTAGAAGGCAAATCCAGAGGAAACTGTAATCAATTTTGCAATACAAATGATTAGAAGCCAGTTGTCTACTCTCAAATCTTTTAGTGGAGAGGATTGTTCTTTTTTGAAAATAGACTTTTTTGGGGGTCATCAATGCTGTGTATATACTGTACAAATTTCCTTGTAGAGGACCATGAATACCATACACTTTTTCTTGATTTAATATATTCAAAAAGGAAAAAAGAAAATAAAAGCTTAAACCAAACCTGTTAGAAGGGTTTCTATTTTGTTATTTAAACACACCCAGACAAGATCCAGAACCATCCCTTATCTCAATTATGTCTACAATGTTAAGCATTATTAGTTTTCTTGTATGGTTTAACAGTCTGAAAATGCTCCATCATCTGATCTGAGCCTGACAAACCAATTTATTCATTGGTAATTGTCAAAAAAAAAAAGTTGTGCATATCAAATCTAAATGGGTCTAGAAACCATGCGAGTTCTAACAGATTGTCATTGATCAGTTTAAAGTATTTGCCACCCGTTTTAGGTCTGACAATCCAATTAATTCATCATCTATAATTAAAATGTTTTGCATACATCAAATCAAAATTGCCAAAAGTACATTTAAGGTTTACAACTCTTCCATATTTAGAGTGACCAAGATAACACTTCTAAAGTCAAGAGACTCCAGACTTTTCTATCAGGGAATCACCTTACAATCTCAGTGTTTTGCTTGTCACAAACCCTTGCCAATCAATCATGAAAAATAATCATTAGGTGCTAATAATTTGTTGCAATATCAGGGTGCCATGCACAAAACCAGGCCCACCTTAAAAGGGACTTGGATGTCAATGATAGCCCAACCTCTTAAAATCACGTAATATCTCCTCTATTACAAGGGTTTTATGCTTATACCACTAATCAACATAAAAGGGAGATTATGGAACCAAAGTAAAGCAGAAAACTAGGGCCACCAATGGAGATTCTACACAAAGATCTTCCCAGAAGATTTCTTTAAATTTTTATTTTTAGAAGAGTTCATCTTTGCCCCTCATTTTTCACCTTCCCCTTCTTAAATAGAATTCTTCAAGAGATAGCTTTTACCTTATCATCAGTCCCTCCTGAAACAATGAATTCCTTTCATCATCATCACCATCTAAGCCTTGTCCCAACCATATGGGCTCAAACACATGAATATTGTTTCACCCTTCCATTCTGTTCAGTGCCATATCAATTATGGACACTTGATCATTTCTTATTAGTTCCACCCAAGTCCTTTATGGTCTGCCCTAACTCTTCTAGCCCCTTAAACTTGCAACTGATCACTTATCGGAACAGGTGCTGTAGATGGCCTTCTATGCACATGACCAAACCATCTCAATCTACTTTCTCTCATTTTATCACCTATTGGAGCTACTCCTAGGTTCCTTCATACGACTTCATTTCTAAATCTGTCCTTTCTAGTTTTACCCCCCACCCATCTAGGCATTCACATTTCTGCCACCCCATTTTCTGGACTTTCTGTTTCTTAACATCCCAACACTCTGCTCCATGCAGCATAGTTATAGAAGGTACCAGTAGAAGAGAGGGGCCAGATCTGTTTGAAGAGAAGGAGAAGGAAAAAAGTATTAGAAAGGGAAGAGATAAAGGAAAAAGAAAAATAATCTGGGTTCCCCTCCCAAAACAACAGCAAATCAGATATGGAAAGTAGGGAAAGCCCCTATTTCAAATTTACAATACAACCATACAAGGACAACAATGTAAAACTTGTTTCAATCATTCATAAGAACAAAATTAAGAAAAAAAAAAAAAGATCTAGGATGGAGCCCCAATGACTGCTCTCCAACAAACCACACCTTTTAAGAAGATATTTTACTAGGATGAATGAATGAACTATGATAGCAAATATGGGATTCTCGAGTACAAGGCACATGCCTGGGCTGAAGTGCAAGGCACACCAGGCTTGGACCTTTTGAAAGTGCTGCGCCTAGGGCCTAGGCAAAGCACATACCTTAAAATGCACCTTGCCTGAGCGCCTAGGTGCACCTTTTAAATCACTGAACCACACAAGTAGAAGAGGGAAAGAGAGAGAGAGAGAGAGAGAGAGAGAGAGAGAGGTCATGTTATGCAAGTTGGACCATGTACTAGAAATGCACATGGTGAAAGGAAGACAAATAAATCTGAAGACTCAGTCATGGTCTGAGACTCCACTATCTAACCAAAAGCTAAGAATGAGATGCAAGGCAAGCTATACTTGACCTGGCAAGTATGGCAGTGCTATTGGAAGAGAAAGATAGGCAGAGTTTCTCATACATCACACATGATGGGATGGGATATCAACTTTCAGAACCCCCCATTTGCTAATGTTCATTTATTCTTCCTGATAAAAAACCTTTTATTTAAAACATAACTATAACTAAATTATAAAACCAATTTTATAAGCATGGATTAAGTATTTAAGACACTAAGATAGACTTGTTTGGGTAATTATCAAAAAAAAAGATAGACTTGTTTGGGCTTGCCCCAACGAGCTCAGTACAAAGAGACTGGTAGAACTAGAGTAATGTGATTGGGAAAGAAATAAATAGATTGAAAATTTCACATGCTTGAATTCTTGAGTGCTTAAATATGTTTTAGATATTATTTAATTATATTTTTACATTTTCACTTTGAAATGGTTTAAATGTTATGTTTATGTATTTCACCTTGAGCTAATAAGCTTTTTAAAACATTTGGCTTAAAATTTAAGTATGCTATTTTTTTTGCAAAATTTAATAATTTTACATTGTATTTTTTAAATTTTAAAATTTTGAGCCTCATCTCAGAAAAGGCGCACATCTCACCTTGCACCTCAGCTGCAAAAAGACCCATGCACTTTTAAAACACTGAGAAGAAGGTACCTCATTTTGTATCTCAGTTTTCTTAAAGCTTTCTCAATTTTGATGATTAGAAATGTGCAAATGTTTAGATTATTCATACCATTCATTATAGTGGAGCCATCAACATATATCTGTAACTTTGCCTCTGGCCTCCTGACCAATGTTTTTAAAATCGTGTGATTAACAATTTGAATCATATGATTCATATAAAATCAGCCCTAATACAACTCAAATTGTACATACTAATCACTTTTCAGATTATAAAATAGTTGTGTGAGATCATATATCACAATTCAAAAGCAACTTACAAATTTGGGCTAGAAACATAATTTTACATGAAAAGACCATTTAGTCCTCCACCTTTTAAAAGCCTCACATTTACATTAAGGATAACTTAATGGCCAGCAGGTAGGCCTTGGTGCAAGGGTTGGGTTACTCCATTGCAACCTGGGTGATCCGGTGTTTTAAAAGGCCCGCCTAGGCGCAGAGGCAAGGCACTTTCCAGGCTGAGCGCCTCGCCCAGGCCAAGGCACACAAACCTTGAACAGTCGCTCGCCTTTGCACCTAGGTGTGCGCCTCAGGCCAGGCAACAGGCGGCCCAGCAAAACAGGCATGCGCCTCAGCCACCTTCTTCTTCTTCTTACACAAACAGGGGCTATGCCCCATTTGTTTTTTCAGTTCTTGTCATAAAAGCAGGGGATCCGCCTCCTTTTTTTTCAGTTTTTCTCATTAAAGCAGGAGCCCTGCCCCCATTGTTTTTCAGTAGTTATCATAAAAACAGGGGATCCACCCCTTTTTTTTCAGTTTTCCTCATTGAATTGAAACATATTGCTTTTCATTTTTTATCATAAAAACAGGGGATCCGCCCCATTTGTTTTCAGTTTTTCTCGTTAAAATTGGGGCTCCATAGTCCACCCCATTGTCTTTTAGTTTTTATCATTAAAATTTTAAAACTGTCGTTACTGCCCATTCTTCTTTATAGTTTATACAAAGACTTGCATACTTGCAGAATTACAGGTTTGCTTCTTAGTGAGTTAAAACAATTCAGTTTTTCTCATTATTAAATAGGATATAGTTTATTTATTTCTGTTATTATCAAGTAGAACTAGAATAGTTTATTTATTTTCAAAGATAGGTTCACAAGTACGAGTATTGATAGTTGCAAATTGTAATTTGTTATTTGCCAATAGGAAATTTTGCCAACCGAGTAAAGAGATGGGAGATAAGTCCGACAATACTCAAGAAAGCAATAGGAAAGACCCGGGCTGGAAATATTGCAAATTCTGTCATTTGCAAATTTTGTGGCAAAGTGACAAATGGAGGGATCTATAGAGCGAAGGAGCATTTGATTGGTGGAAGAAGAAATGTAAAAGTCTGTCCTAAATGCCCAAAAGAGGTGAAAGAAGAAATATTAGCATACATGCTAGAAAAAAATCAATGAAAGAGGACATAGTTGGAAGTCAAGACGGCAGAATTCCTGATTTTGTTGAT